>NC_138351.1:56499429-57714429 GCF_046562875.1 Panthera onca | reverse complement strand
CTTCAAAAGTCATTTCTGAACTCATCTCTTCTGAACAGCCTTCCTGAACAAACTAAACACCATTCTTAACCATTTGCTTCTTCTCAGCCACCTCGACACTTTCCTCTCTACTTCCAAGGTATTACTATTGAAAATAAACTGAAATTGTCCAAAATTAAAATATAAGCAGAAAGCCAAGTTGATAACCCAGAGAAGGAAGTTTGAACAGCACACCAAACAAAGAGGGTGGCCCGCTTAATAAGAGCCAAAATAGGAAGTCAGAAATAAAAGAACCAGGATGGTAGATAGGGAAAGACAGGCTAAGCAGGAAGGAGATTCTGAGTCAATCAAGGCACAAGAACTATCACCTATGGCTGTTTTCACTGTGCTCTCTGGAATATGATTTGTAAGAGGCTGGCTGTACCTAAAGGCCAAGGGAGGAAAAAGCAGTCTCATACTTTGCTAGTAGGGGTGAAAATAGCACAGCCTCTATAGAAGACAGTTTTATAAAATATTCCAAAATGTTGTATGTATTGTTAAATGCTCGATGCTATAACTCAGTAATTCCACTACTGGCTATCATCCAATACACATACATGTATAAAATTATACATGGGGTGCCTGGGAGGCTCATTCGGTTGAGCCTTGAACTTCGGCTCTATTCATGAGTTCAAGTCCCACGTTGGGCTCTCTGCTGTCAGCCCACTGTGAATCCTCTGCCCACCCCCCCCACCACCACTCTGTTCCTCCCCTGCTCATGCACTCTCTCTCTCAAAAATGAACATTAAAAAATTATACATGTAAAATATCAACTTTAGCACTGTAACAGCCAATATCAGAAGCAACTTAAATGTCCTTTAATAGCAATTCCAATCCTAGGTATATATTCACAACAAATATATTCAAACAAATACTTGTAACAATCATTCACAGCAGCTCTACTATTAACAGTCAAAAGCTAGAAACAACCTAATGTCCATCAACTGATGAATGAATAAACAAAATGTGGTATACACATACAATGCAGTACTATGCCACCTTAAAAAGTAAGGATATCCTAACAAAGAAAAAAAGGAGACAAACAAAACAAAAAAGACTCTTAAGAGAACAAATTAGTGGCTACCAGAGGAGAGGTGGGGGTTGAGGAGGATGGGTGAAATAGGTGAAGGGGACTAGGAGTACACTTATTGTGATGGAAACTGAATAATGTATAGGATTGTTGGATCACTATATTGTACACCTGAAGCTCATATAGCTAATGTTAATTACACTGGAATCAATTTTTTAAATGTTTATTTATTTATTTTAAGAGCGTGAGTGAGTTGGGGAAGGGTAAAGAGAGAATCCCAAGCAGGCTGCACACTGTCAGCACAGAGCCTGATGCAAGATTCAGTCCCACGAACTGTGAAATCAAGAGACCTGATTTCGGGAGCTGAGCCGAAATCAAGAGCTGGTCACTTAACTGATTGAACCACCCCGGTGCCCCCAAATTTTAAAAATATGGAGCACTTCAGGGGCGCCTGGGTGGCTCAGTCGGTTGAGCGCCGACTTCGGCTCAGGTCACGATCTCGCGGTCTGTGAGTTCGAGCCCCGCATCGGGCCCCTGTGCTGACAGCTCAGAGCCTGGAGCCTGTTTCAGATTCTGTGTCTCCCTCTCTCTGACCCTCCCCCATTCATGCTCTGTCTCTCTCTGTCTCAAAAATGAATAAAAACGTTAAAAAAAAAATTAAAAAAAAATATGGAGCACTTCACAAATTTATGTGTCATCCTTGTGCAGAGGTCATGATTATTGGAATCAAATTTCAAAATAAATAAAAATAAAAAACAAAAAAAGGAAGGATATCCTGATACATGCTACAACATAGATGAACTTTGAAAGTATTATGCTAACTGAAGAGGGCAGTCATAAAAGGTCACATATTGTATGATTCCATTTATATGAAATATCCAAAATAGGTAAATCCATAAAGGCAGAAAGTAGATTAGTGACTGCCAGCAACTGGGGGTTGGGGGAAGAATGGCGACTGACTGCTTAATGAATACAGTGTCTCCTTTAGGGCTGATGAAATGTTTTGGAATTATATAGAGGTGATGATTACATAACACTGTGAATATACTAAATGTCACTGAATTATACACTACAAAATGGTTAATTTTATAAATTAATTTCACCTTCATTTTTAAAATGTCCATTAATAGGAACTGGTTCCATACATGTAGTATATATTAAATATATGAAGTGAAAAAAAGCAAGGTATGTTAACACTATGCAAAGCATACTACCTTTTGTGAGCGGGGCTTTAAGTATAAATGTATAAACTCTTGTGAATGTACAAACTCTCTCTAGAGAAATCCACAATAAATGGCAATAGTGGCTGCCTTGAGGCAGAAACTGAATAGCTAAAGGACAGGGTTGAGGAAAAAAATTTGTTTTTCATAGCATACCCTGCATCTTTTGATACAAAAATGAAATTTATGCATGTGTTTCCTTTAAAACATGAAAGGGGAAGGAAGGGCTCCTAGGTTCAAGGTAACCAAGAATCAGCTATCTAGAGAACACCAACATGATTAGGATACTTTAATGCAAGAGCCAGAATAGGAGACTCAAATAAAAGTGGTAAATGGTGGGAGAAAGATGGCAAAGAAAGATCTCTGCCTTCTGGGATTTTAGAAATGAGAATGGGAAAATAGAGGAAATTGATGAGGTGGGAGATTCTTCAGGATAGAGGCCAGCTAGTCAAGCAATCCTATTTTCCTGAAGGGCATGTGTTCTAGATAAATGGAAGTAATTAGGTATGTAGCATTTGCTCTTCTGCTTCCATTGCTTATAGTAATAGGTCTTCAGTCATAAGCCACCAAAATTTTAAGTGGCACAAAGCTTTCAACCCTTTAACAAATTAGAAAGGAGACAACATAATAGGTGCCAAGACACACTAGGTTCCTGACGAAAGGGCTCTCAGAGAAGTGAATCTGCCAAACTAGTCCAGCTCTGTATATCTTCACTTTTTGAAGAAAGCAACAGAGGGACTCATTTCCTTCTGCAGGGTAGCAAGTACAACTTTGGTATCACTCTACTCTCTAGACCAATATGGTCAGCACATAATTTGCCATCTTTTTAATCCTCTCCCCATACTTTTCATTTATCCTACTATGAATAATCTTTCCTTCCAATCAACACATTTTAATTAGCCCCTTAAATATCATCTTTAAACTCATCTCTCTGGAAAGACTTCTTGAACAAACTTTATGGTATTCTTAACTATTTGCTTATTTCTCTGTCACCCGAGAACTTTCCCCTCTATTTCCAGGGTACTGCTATACACCTGAGGATCATCACAACAAGTAACATACTCAAGTCACTGCATTTGTGCATTTGTCATCTTCTGATCGGTAGGTTCTGATGTAGGTTATGAGCTAGATCTTCTGATTCCTTTTCCATCCTCCCATTAATCCTCCTGCCCTTCTTCCTTGAACCTCACAATATATTCTCTGGTCTATGTATCTACTCATTAAAAACAAGAATACTCCAAGAAAATACAGAAGCCTTTGGGGAGGAAGAAACAAAAAGATGTAATAGATAAACTTGTATGCAGAAGCTTTGAGTTTCTTTTCTGTAATGCTTGCCTGGAACTTCCAAGTTTCACAAGAAAAGTTAAGAGAGGTATTACAATTCTCATGCTGTCTGGTATCTGCTAAAAAGTCTTTATGTCTACTAAGAATAAACATGAACACTTTACCTTACAAATTACCTTACAATACAGTTGACAAGGGTTTAGTTATTGCCAATATATCAGTTACCTGATTATGAGTCTAAATCAGTCTTAATTACAGAATCATCCTAGGAAATCGACACACTCTGAAGAGAGTAGATTTTCGACCCAAAGAAAAAGAATACTCCCAACAAACACTGCAAATTACACTCTTTTTCAATAATAACCATTTTTCTTGCTTTTTCTCCAGAAAAGCCTTTCCCTAAAAATCCAGATGGGCTGAGGTCTCTCAGAGGCCAAAAACCAGGCTTCACTCTTTGGGACCTGACACATCAGACAGTGAGATATGGCTGAACAGACTAAGTCCTTACTCCTGCAATTCACCAGTCTAGTGGGGGAAAAAATCCTATCACTTAGGAAGCAAAGGTAAGTCTAAGAAAACATTTAGAGTACACTACACTAAACTCTACTAAAAGATAATGATGGGTGGTGGGCTCATGGGTATTATTTCCATTATTCCTCTCCAAAACTCAAATATGTTACAAGCATTCTTTCACATATTCAAATACTGCAAAATTAAAATTTAACTTCTATTTGGGGGCACCTGGGTGGCTCAGTGGTTAAGTGTCCCACTTCGGCTCAGGTCATGATCCCACAGTTTTTAAGTCTGAGCCCCACATCGTGCTCTGTGGTGACAGCTCAGAACCTGGAGTATGCTTCAGATATTGTGTCTCCCTCTCTCTGTCCCTCCCCTGCTCGCATTGTCTATCTCTCTCAAGATAAACATTTTTAAAAATTTAACTTATTTTATAAAAATAAAAATTAGGGGCGCCTGGGTGGCTCAGTCGGTTAAGCAACTGACTTCGGCTCAGGTCTTGATCTCAGAGTTCGTGGGTTCGAGCCCCGCGTCGGGCTCTGTGCTGACAGCTTGGAGCCTGGAGCCTATTTCGGATTCTGTCTCCCTCTCTCTGCCCCTCCCCCACTTGTGCTTTGTCTCTCTCTCTCTCTCTCGCTCTCTCAAAAATAAATAAAATGTAAGAAAAAAAATTAAAAAAAAAAAAAGAAAAAGAAAAATTAAAGGGCACGTGGTGGTTCAGTCAGTTAAGAACCAACTGTTGATTTAGGCTCAGGTTATGATCTCAGGGTTTGTGAGTTCGAGCCCTGTGTCAAGCTCTGTGCTGACAGCATAGAGCCTACTTGGGATTCTATTTCTTTTGCTCTCTGCCCCTCCTCTGCTTGTGCGCCCTCTCTCTCTCTCGCTCTGTCAAAATAAATAAACATATTAAAACAAAACAAAACAAAACAAAACAAAATTAAGATGTTGCAAGAGTAGGAGCGCCTGAGTGGCTGAGTCAGTTTAGCGTCTGACTCTTGATTTCGGCTCAGGTCATGATCTCATGGTTCCTGAGATCAAGCCCTGTGTCTGGCTCCCTGCTGACCTCATGGAAACTGCTTGGGATTCTGTCTCCCTTTCTTTCTGTGCTCCACAACTTACACACACTCTTTTTCAAAATAAACAAACATATAAAGAAAAAAAGAAAAAGAAAAAGAAAGAGAAAGAGAAAGAGAAAGAGAAAAAGAAAAAGAAAAAGAAAAAGAAAAAGAAAAGAAAAAGAGATGTTGGAAGAGTATACACCAAACTATGAAAAGTAGTTATCTTGGAGTAGACTGGAGAGGGAGTATTACAGACAACTATCACTTTCTATAGTATACGTTTCTTAATCAAAGATTTTTACAGTGAAGATGTTACATGCATGTCTAAGGTTTTGTTGTTTTTGTTTTTTTTAAAGTTTAAACTAAAAAGGGGACTAATTTAGTATGTTGGGGCAGGGGAATGACAATTCTTCGCAACACCCTGCAAAATAACCACAAAGTTTCCCTCACAACTTTTGAATTCTAACACATTATCTGGATATAAACTGCCAGAATTTCTTAACTCAGTAACAAATGTGTGAAATTCAATCTAGCAGGGTGAATGAGGACAGAGGAAACATTCCTAGTGTATTCAAGGCCAGAATTTCAGGGAAAAAGACCTTTGTCATGGGAAGCAACTCAAGAAATAATCTATTCCCTATGGCTTCAATAAATTTTTAAAACATAGTAAGAACCCAAAAGGGACACTGATGAAGGGGTAGTCAAATCTGAACTATAATCAGCTGTGAATATTTCACTGTAATATATGGTACTCTAAGACCAATTCAAAGGATGGAAAAAATAATCAAAAGGTATCTCTGATATATATACACATATGTTTGGACAAGTGTAAAACCTCTCAAATGATTAATAAGAAACTGCTAATGATGACTGCTTCTGAGGAGAGGACCCAAGTATCTGGGTATAGAAATAGAAGAAAGACCTTCTACTGTATTCTCTTTAATATTTTAAAGTTTGCGTGCCATTATGTATGTTTTCTATTTAATAAGTGAATTAATTTAAAAATAACACAAAAGGCAAAAGGCAAATAAGAAAAGGATATTTTTCTGAACAAATTATATCCTATGAGATTTTTGCCATCAAAGGGTGGTAGAGTAAAAAGAACATGGGCCTTAAGAGACAAACGGACCAAGGTTTTATCCCCAGTTCACCCACTCCCTAAGAAGTGACACAAAAGAAGATAAATGCTGGGAAGACCTGAACAAAAAAATACAAAAAATACAAAAATAAAGAAAACTCTGGTCTGCTTTCTTCACAATACCATGCAAAGTGGCCATCAAGATTTATAACAAGGAAAGCAATACACTGCACAAGTTTTAATGAGACCAAATTTTGACATTGAGGGCATTGAACAGAACCCTCAAAATTCACGTCATGTACTTAAAGCCACATTATGACAAAAAGTGACTAGGAAAGTTAAGGAGCTAGAACATCTCTTTTATGAGGTTGCACTACAATGGATGGAGCTAAAAGCCAGCTGGTACAGGGACTACATAGCCCACTTAACAGGACTTGAATTTAAATGACAGTGTAAGTATTATGGCTTTGAGGAGTGGACATATTTGTAATTAAATCCAAGGTGACAGTGTCCCTGAGGAACCTGGGATACAGGAGTTCAGTAATTTCTCAGGTCTCCCAGGACTATCTTGGGTACCTATTACCCAATTTCAGGGCAGGAAACTGTTTAAGAAGGCTATCAAAAGTCCTAGTAGATCATAGAATGTTTTGAAGGTGACTGCCATGCAACAGCAACATAGCACTGACTGCAAAAGGATATAGAGGACACGGTGTTTTCTGTCGCTTCAAAAGTTACAGTGAGGGATTCTAGATCTCTTCAAGACACTGTTGGAAAATGGATTCATCCAGTATATACTCCTACAAGGATGCTAGCCCTAGTTCAGACTGTGAAGCCACAAAGTTCTCTAAGAATTAGGTCTCCTGATAGGCAGGGGCTATCAGCATGGTGGCTATCCTCATCTGGAAATAGTAATACAGGAAAGAAAATTACTGGAGAATAGGCCACAGGATCTGATGCCAGCCAAGCTTCCTTTTTATCTAGAGCTGTGCAAAGTGGTTAGCTCTGATGGTCAGGAAGTGCCAAGTCCTCTCAAGTTGGTGTCCTCTGGTATAAAATACTGGGGGTGATGGGGCACCTGGGTGGCTTAGTCAGTTAAGCATCTGACTCTTGTTTTCAGCTCAGGTCGTGATCTCATGGTTTGTGAGATCAAGCCCCATGTCGGGCTCTGTGCTGACAGCACAGAGCCTGCTTGGGATTCTCGCTTTCCCTCTCTTTCTGCCTCTCTCCCTCTCTCTCTCAAAATTATAAAATAAACATTTAAAAATAAATAAATAAAATGCTGGAGTGGTAGTCTCATAGTCTACTCTATATGATCATACCTTGATGCAGTATGTACTTGCCAATTGGGTCCACTCCTTCTGGCACGGGGTGGGTCCAAAATGGAAGAAAGGGATTCTCAATCAGAAACAGATAAAATTTCCTGGCTACTAGAATCCACCATCTCCTGACTAGGAAAACAAGTCCTGGCCCCTATCAGGAGGCAACCATAATACCCCATAAGCTTAAAGTTAGTCTTGTTTATGGTAGGTGGAGAAATAGGATTAAGAGCAGTATTGGCAGTATCTGCTCAGAGTTTTGTGTTTGGTTGATTTTGGTCAAGGAATTATACTATCATCTGTACAGTGCACAGGAATCTAATCTTCCAGATGGGGAATAACTGGTTACATGTATAGAATGGCCCATTTCTCTGCCTCCCTCAAAAGATAGAATATTAGAAAAAAAGCCATAGCATGGCAGTAGACAATTTTAGATGGAAACCAAGAACAATAGGGGTATATAAGAGGATTATGTGAATGTAGTACAGAGTAGATATATGCATGTCAGACATGATGGCTTAACAGTAGTGGGAAACACTGAACACCTCTAGCTTCCTGTCAAAGAATCAATAATATCAGCATGAAAGATCAGCAAATATAACAAAAAGTTGAAGGGTAAGTCATTTTATACAAACATGTCTCTTTTGGATATGTTGGTAAAAAAAAAAATCCTTTTGCAGTTAGTGGTAGTCAAGTAAGATATCACCACTTGGTAGCCAACCTGCATATTAACTGACAATACTTCTCAATGTTTGGTCACTGGTATTTATGGACGTGACTCACACCCAACTCTTCTGAATCATACTTTAAGAAAAATTTTAAACAATATGTTGAGTTATGCCCTATTTTACTAATTTAAAGGACTGATTCATTCTCAGGGAATTTTGGTTTATAATATGATATGTCACTATTTATAATAAATACTGTAACAAGACCAGTGAAACACACCCTTCACAGACAATCAGAGAAATCTCTGAAACACCAATGGTGGGCTATATCTCAAAACTTCAAGCCATCTTCAAGGTCCTAGTACAAATAAAAATAATAGACCCCAAACCCTTTTTATTTCAGATATAGTAACTGATTAGGAGAGACCTTAGGGATATCACCAATAAAAGAGACATTGAAACTTTAAGAACCACTTAGCACTCTCAATCAAGAAATCACTGGTATTATTAAACTAAAATGTGTCAACCTCAACAACCAACTATTGTTCAATAGAGTCTCAAATCCAAACTGAAAAAGTAAATCTACATGACTTGCCTCCACATTGTCAGGCCTGGGACCATTTTTAATATTTATTGTTTCCGTAATTATCATACACCAAATGCATTTGGAGAAAATCCTCAAGTACAAAAAAAATAAAAACAAAAATAAAACTTTCCTATATTCCTACCACTCAGATCCACTATCAGAGCTGTATTTCCTTGGAAGTTTTTTTCCTATGTTTATGTGTAAACAATTTTTTAGATAATTGAGATCATATTATTTAATTACCTAAGAATCCTCCTTTTTAAAACTTATTCATATAAATGTCTGCTGTATCTTAAACTATTTAAAAGCATAGTACTCCATTACATGGAGATGCCACAATTATCCATTCTTCCAATATTTTTGCATTTTTTCTCCACTATAATTAAAATCTAAACATAAATGTTCCTTTGCATCAAGTTACTTTCCTTGAATATCTCCTAGAAGTAAAATTACTGAGTTAGAAAGGTTGTGCTAATTTAGACACCCTAGCAGAGTATGTGAGTAATCATCTCATCAAATCCTTGCCAGATACTAAATCACTTTTTGATTCACTTCTCAATTGCAGCCAGCAATACCATCATTGATAATATAGTGGGGGGGGGGGGGGGGCGGTGGGGATTGTAACAGCCAGACATGTATAAAA
Organism: Panthera onca; assembly: GCF_046562875.1. Classification (NCBI taxonomy): domain Eukaryota; kingdom Metazoa; phylum Chordata; class Mammalia; order Carnivora; family Felidae; genus Panthera; species Panthera onca. The sequence continues at coordinate 57,705,015 of NC_138351.1, read as the reverse complement.
ATTGAAAATAGCAGAAAGTTGTAGAACTTAGTAGTCCTTAAACTGTTTTGTGTGACAACATGGTGTGCTGCTTCATTCTTTGACAAGACGTAGGTAGAAATATCCTTACTAAAGAATGAAGTTTGAATATCACAGAAAATTTAAACACATTTGGAGAAGGAATAAACCAGTTTCTCTCTCCACACCAACTTCCTATTATGTTTAGCCCTGTGGCTAAGGTAAATATTCACATTATACCATTTGTTGCACATGAGATTTGTATCTAATATGCAGACCAAATTGCACAGCCTCAGAATATCTCAATAAATTGAACAAAAATTACTCAAATATGAAAAAGCTGCCATGTACATAAGACCTGCAAAAGTAAGCAAGAGGTTCAAGCATGCAAAAAACATGCATCTGAGGGTGTCTGCCACCAATCCTAACAACTGACTTAGTGTGAAAATAAGACACTGCAGTTAAGTAACTGCTTATGGCACAGATATGTCTTTGTATACTGGCATTCACTGAAATATCCTAGATCTTCTCTAGTTCTTGATCATTGGTACACAGAGAACTTTTTTTTTTAATTTTTTTTAATGTTTGTTTATTTTTTGAGAGAGAAAGAGTGCAAGCAGGGGAGGTACAGAGAGAGGGAGACAAAATCTGAAACAGGATCCAGGCTCTGAGCTGTCAGCACAGAGCCTGACTTGGGGCTCACACCCACGAGCCATGAGATCATGACCTGAGCTGAAGTCAGATGCTTAACAGACTAAGCCACCCAGGCACCCCCACAGAGAACACTTCTAAGACTTCTCTTAATCCTGCCCAAGTGGCTCCACTAGGACCAGAGTCTCACTTTGCTACTTCTAGAGAGCCCAGGATTCATTCACAGCATGTGCAACTTACTGGAACACGGAAATCTCCATGATGGCCCATCTGCCTAGACACAGCACCGAGCCATTTCCTTTTTTGTTTGTTTGTTTTGTTCATGTAAGCTCTATGCCCAACTTGGGGGCTTGAACTCATGACCCTGAGATCAAGAGTCACATGTTCCACCAACTGAGTCAGCCAAGCGCCCCAAGCCATTCCCTCTTTGGGGTCCTACTGTTAACCAGAACTCTAACCCAGAATGTAAGATGAAGTCCCAATATGCCTACTCTGGTGACTATCTTTCATTTTCCTTGCATCTCTCTCCTGTCACTCAAATCAAGGAAATCTTTCCTTAGTCAGAAATAGGCAGACTAGAGTGAAGCCCTCCTTCCTCCTATAATATTCATCTAAAACATTTTGCACATTCTCCAGAATATTCTCTTTCTTGCTTTTAGGAAACTAAAGCCAAGAAGACCATTTATTCTGCTCTTTGCCTTCCATATCTGTCCCTGAAGTAATGGGCACAAGACAGCCTAGTTGCTTGAACTGGCAATAATAGATGGGATAAAAAACATAGGTATATAATAATTACCTTCTAATATATCACATATTACAGTTACCAAAGGAGACTAAAACATCCTAAGATAAAAGTGAGAGCAGAATGTTATTACTGGATATTAAATTCACCATCAGAAAGGTTTGCTCCCAAAGAAAACACTGGGAAGTATATAGTTTACCCCAATAGTTCTAAATAATTCTATCACTTTTAAGAGTAGATACAAATAATTGGGACCAGAGAAACCTTCAAATCAAAGTGAAGACTAAAGGCTCCTTTAGAGGAGCAGTCATTTCTGAAAATATTCTGAAGACATCTCAAAAGTAACTGCAGATAACTGACCCTGAAAGAAAGGGTAGTGCAGGACCATCCATGTGAAGGCATCTCAGGACTAGGAAGTTATAGGGTCATATGATACAACAGCTAAAAGAAACCTAGAGACCATTTAGACCAACTCTCCCCTTCTATACATCAAGAAACTGAAGTAGACAGTAAAAAGACTTCTAAAGTCACTCAGAGAAATAGAAGCAAACCCAGATCTAGAACAATGACTCAATTATTCCATTACTCTTAATAAATCTTACCTATTAAAAGTAGTACATTGTTGGAGGCACCTGGCTAGCTCAGTCAGAGTATGTGTCTCCTGATCTCAGGGTCATGAGTTCAAACCCCACATTGGGTGCAGTGATTACTTAAAAAAAAAAAAAAAAAAAAAAAAAATGGTGGTACATCGTTAAATATACTTAGAAAATGTAAGGTGCAAAACGGGATTAAAAAGTCATAATCCCAGGGTGCTTGTGTGGCTCAGTCAGTTAAGCATCCGACTTCAGCTCAGGTCATGACCTCACGGTTCACGAGTTCGAGCCCCAAATCGGGCTCTGTGCTGACAGCTCAGAGCCTACAGCCCGCTTCAGATTCTGTGTCTCCCTCTCTCTCTGCCCCACCCTCCCTCCCTCCCTCTCTCTTTCTCAAAAATAAACATTAAAAAAAATTTTTTAAAGTCATAATCCCATAGATGAATAAAGAAGATGTGGTACACAGACATAATGGGATATTACTCAGTCATAAAAAAGAATGAAATCTTGCCATTTGCATTAACATGGATGGATCTAGAGGATATAATGCTGAGTGAAATAAGTCAGTCAGAGAAAGACAAATACCATATGATTTTACTCATATATGGAATTTAAAAAACAAAATGAACCAAGAAAAAGAGACAAACAAAAAACAGATTCTTAAATGCAGAGGACAAACTGGTGGTTACCAGAGGGGTGGAGGTAGGGAAAGAGGTGAAACAAGTAAAGGACATTAAGAATACACTTATCATGAGCACTGAGTAATATAAAGGATTGCTGAATCACTATACTGTATACCTGAAACTAACATAATACTGTGTGTTAATTATACTAAATTAAAAGAAGAAGAAAAAAATAGTACCATATAAGTGTTATAGTTAAGTTTTTGAATCCTTCAAAATAATCCTTCAAAATAATCCCTGCTGGGATTTCATTTGGAACTACACATTGATTTCTTTTACATTAAAACTAGAAGAATTTAAAAAAAAAGTCAATTCCCCATATCAGAAACAAATTTGATTAATATTCTGGTGCTTCTATTTCCAGATATTTTCACTCTAATTGTATAAATACATTTATATACATGTATTAATCTGCTTGGCTGCCATAACAAAATGTCATAAACTAGGTGCTTAAACAGTAGAAACTTATTTTCTCACAGTTTCTGGAGGCTGAAAAGTCAAAGATCAAGGTTCTGGAGGGTTTGATTTCTAGTGAGACCTCTCCTACCTTGCAAATGGCCACCTTCTTTCTGTGTCCTCACATAGCAGAGAGAGCTCTGGTGTCTCTTCCTCTTTTTTAAAGGGCACCAGCCCTATTAGATTAAGGCCCCCCAATGACTTCATTTAACATCTTCTCACATGTTCTGTCTCCAAATACAATCACACTGAGGGAACACAATTCAGCCCACAGCATTCCACCTCTGACCCCCCCAAATTCATGTCTCTATTGCATGCAAAATACATTTTTTCCATCCCATCAGCCCCACAAATCTTAACTCCAACTCTAAAGTCTAAAGTCCAAAGTCCAAAGTATCACGTAAATATCAACTAAGTAGATACGAATGAGACTCCACGTATGATTCATCCTGAGGCAAAACTCCTCTCCAGCTATGAACCTGTGAAACCAAACAAGTTATGTGTTCCCAAAATACAATGGTGGGCATGCATAAGAGAGAGATTCCCATTCTACAAGAAAGAAAAAGAAAAGATGGAAAAGGTAATGGATCCCAAGTAAATCCAAAACCTAGCAAGGCAAATTATATTAGATCTTAAGGCTGTAGAATATTTCTCTTTGTTTTGACATCCCACTGGGGTGCCAGCACCTCCACAGCTCTAAAGGATAGCCCTGCCCCATGGCTTTCTGCATTGCTCTATCCCTCTGAAACAGAAGGAAACAGCATTAATTGCCCTTTGGGCCTGTGCTGAGAGTGGCAGCCCTGATAATCTCTGAATCAATCACCTTCCAGGTCATTCTTCCCTTTCCTCAAGAAAAAGCACATGTTCACAGCCAAACAACACCATGGTCTGATCCTGCAGAATCCAAGAAGTCTAACAGTCTTCACTGCCTCCCTCTTTCTTTGTCCCAGTTAGTTGAAACTGGCAGTGTCTCTGCTGATATCCCATTTCTACTTCTAGATTCTGCTGAGTTTGCTGGTTAATCCATAGACCAAACCCATGATCTCTTTATTGTTCTCTTCAAAACAAACTTTCTCATTTTTTACAATACAAATTGGCTAAGGAACTAAATTATGGTTCCTTTTTACTTAACAATTCCTTCTTCAATTCAACTCTCTCCTCTCTCATTTTACTATAGGCAGTAAGCAAGACCCAAGCCACATCTTCAATACTTTGCTTAGAAATCCCCTTACAAATTTTTATCTTTCACAAACACAACAATTTAGCCAAGTTTATTGCCAGTTTGTAACCAGGATTGCCTTTCTTCCAGTTTCCAATAAACTGTTCCTTACTTCCATCTGAGACTACTCCAGAATGGCCTTCTATATCCTTATTTCTGCCAACAGTCCCTTCACAGCAATCTTGCCTTTTTCTAGTAAGCGCTGGAAAATTCTTCCAGGTTTTACCATCACCCAGTTCCAAAGCCACTTCTTCATTTTTAGGTATTTGTTTACAGCAGCACCCCACCTCTAGGAACCAATATCTCTATTAACCTGCTCAGGCTGCCATAACAAAATACCATAGAATGGGTAGACTTAACAGAAATTTGTATTCCAGTTTTGGAGGTTGGGAAGTCCAAGATCAAGGTGCCAAGTGATTTGATTCCTAGTGAAGGTTCTCTTCCCAGCTAGCAGATAGCCAGCTTCTTATGTCCTCACACAGAGAGCTCTGTTGCCCTTTTCTCTTATAAGGGTACAGACTCTATCAGATTAGGGCCTCATTCTTATGATCTCATTAACCTTTATCACCTCCTCAGAGGCCCAATCTCCAAAGAGAGTCATACAGGAGCTAGGGCTTCAATGTATGAATTTTGGTAATGTGCAATTCAATCCATAGCAAGAAGCCTTAAATTACACATACACACAAAGTTTTATATACTTTTTTTTTTAGATTTTATTTTCAAGTCACTTCTACACCCAACATGGGGCTTGAACTCACAACTCTGAGATCAAGAGTCACATGTTGTTCCATCTGAGCCATCCAGACACCCCAATTTTATATACTTTTTAACTTAAACTTTCATTAAAATGTCCTTTTTATTATTCAAAGCGTAATTTTAAATAAATGCATAATATTCAATCTTATGATCATTTACTGTTTAACTATAGTCATTTTCAAGTTTTGTTATTTAAATAATTTCATAATCAATATTTTTGTACACAAACCTTTGTCTACTTCTCAATTACGTAGGATAAACTTCAAAAATTCAACTGGTGAATCAAATGATTTTCTAATTGGAAAAAAAATACCAGTAATATAAACAACCAAAAAGGCAAACATTATTTTTTATGATTATTAATGGATATTAAAGAATCAGGACAACCGGTGAATCAAATGATTTTCTAATTGGAAAAAAAATACCAGTAATATAAACAACCAAAAAGGCAAAAATTATTTTTTATGATTATTAATGGATATTAAAGAATCAGGACAACCAAATAAAATGTGTGATTCTTGACTGGATCATACAGTGTGTGTGGGGGGGCAGGGAACAGCTATAAAAATATTTGGGGGACAACAGGGGAATTCTTAATTTGCACTATATATTAGATAATATTATTGTGTGAGTGTTAAATTTCTTGATTCTAATCATGGTATTCTGGTTATATAGACTGTCCTAGCTCTAAGAAGATACAATGCTGATGTGTCATGAAGTCTGAAGATTATATCCAAATGATTCAGAAAATATGTGTATTTTTGGGTATGTAATTCCTAATCTGAAATGGGACAACAGTAAAAACCTATGTCTTAGGGTTATTGTGAAGATTAAATAAGTTAGTACATTTTAGCTCTTATAGCAGCATCTGGCATACTCTAAGACCTCAAAATATGTTACTTAGTATGGTTTTTCTTATTAGAAATATTACTATAACCACTGCTTTCAACCAGGAGTTGTTAAGAGTTTGGCATCTGGTTCAGAAAAAAACTACAGTAACACAAAAGAAGCACAACACACACACACACACACACACACCCCCCAGAGGTTGAAAACTGAAAGAGAATAGACTCCAAGTCAGTCCTTTAGTGTTTCCTCAAGCTATTTTGAGAGAAACTGAAAAGGTAGCCAATGCAGGTCTCATTTCAAGAATGAATCTTTGTAGTCTGGGCAAATTAATCTCAAGAGAAATGACAAGTTCTCTCATTCAATTGTTTATCAAACTTTATTGAGGTTTACTATACTATGTATCAGGTATGGAGAAAGAGGCTAGAAATATAAAATAGAATAATGTCTATGCCTTTAAAAACCGTGTTGTCAAAAAAAAAAAAAAACTGTGTTGTCAAAGAAATAAACATAAATTACAGTATATAATGGGTTATATGATGGATGTGTGCACAGAGTACTCCGAAAGGAGAGGTGAGACACCTAAGCAAGACATGGGGGAAGGAGGAAATGGCAAGAAGAATTCCCAGGGGTGATGACATTTAAACTGAGCTTTAAAGAACAGTAACAGATAAAGGAGACAAAATGGGAAAAATCATTCCTCCAGGGGTAAAAGCTTGCAAATGGAGATAAAATATGAGCACCACTGCCCTGCCTATAGCCACACATAATCAAAAGGACTCTTCCTAAAGCCAATGGTCAGATAACCATTGAAGATATAGGCCTGAATATGGGTGCTTCCAGAATATCTTCTGTTTACACACATCACTTCTCCACCCTCCCCAATTAAAAAAAAAAAAAAAAATCCATGTTTGGAGAACTGACAGCTGTGATTAAGGAGATTCAGAGACAAGTTTCTCACTTACAACACTGGGCGGCAGCAGTGGGTAATGGCTTCCTCTGGCTTTCTTCTTGAATATAATACTAGAAGCAGAAAGGAGAAAGAAAAAAAACAGGTAAGAGGCCCAAGTAAAGCAGGAAAAAAAAATCAAAACAAACAAATGAACAAAAACAATCACAGCTACTTCTAAAAAAGTTTAGCATTTGACTAAAGTCAAATTTTTATTGAACAGAAACAGATCATCCTGATTTCCCCGTGTGATCCTGACATATAGGCCAGACTATGAAATATGCGACTGGTCCAATGTAACAGGCTAAAGCAGGATAGCAGAAGGCTGCTCTGACCTCGGGCACCTGGGTATGCACATGCTCTGCCAAGCAGCTGTAGAAGGCTTAGTTTAGAAGCCTTAGAGGGCTTATGGCTAATGTACAGATTTCCCCATTTGGGTGAGAGAACTGAAAACCTCTCTGAAACTGAGTTTTCTCATCTTTAAAAATGTGTTTTTTCCCTCACAAGGTCATGTGGAAAGTGGAATTACATATTTCAGCCTGTAAAGCAACACCTAATTCCTACTAGAGTCCCCTTCCCACTTACATTCTAGCTTCCCCAAGCCAACACCACCATCACAATCAGAAAAAACAGAGTACTGAAGTCATTAAAAAAAAAAAAAAAAAAAAAAAAAAAGGTTCTATAAAAGGGAGAACTAAATGCAAGTCTTGAGGATGGGCAGGGTTTGTAAAGGCAAAACAAGGAGAGAAAGGCATAAACAAGTTAACACAGGTATATAGTCTGAAAAACAGAATAGTTTGCTTCAGAGCCTACTGGAGGATTCGACTCAAAAGATATAATTTGGTCCAACAATTTGCAAATAGAACATCTGAAGTTCTCATCCTGACTCTGCTACTAATTACTATGCTCTGACGTACTGGGCAAGACAGAGCTCTCTAACATTGCCAACATATGAGTCATTCATTCAACAGGTATTTCTTGAGTAACCCTCATGTACAAAGGTCTTGATAAAGTTTGTGTAATATGGTAAGGAGTTTGGACTTTAATGTGTTGGGAAGCCATTTATAATTTTAAACACAAGAGGGATAGGACTCGATTACACTCTAAAAATCCTTCTGGCTGCTGTGTGAGGTGAACCATAGGGAACAAGAGGCAAAGACTAATTTTGTCTGCAATAATCCAGAAAAAAGTTTACAGCAACTTACATAGAAGTATTAGTGGTAAAGGGCATTTCAAGTAGTTGGATCCAAAATACAAAACACTTTTTGTACATAAATATACTATTATATGAAAGTATTTTATAAGCAATAAACTATGATACAAATATCAGAGGGAGACACTGCCATTATTGCCCCAATAGGGAATAATCAGAAGTCAAGCACAACTTAAACAATTTAATAGTAATAGTAAAACTGCCAATCATAAAAATGCTCACAAATTCTTGAAGGTTAAGCAACCCACCACTCCAAAGTAACAAGGGGACTTGCTTATAAATAAGAACCACTACAAATGATGATGATTTGGTAGGCAGTACATAGATCTAACAGTAAGAAAATTCTGTAATTTTAATTTTTCATTTTTTTTAAAAAGGCTCCATGCCCAACATGGGGCTTGAATTCATAACCCTGGGATTAAGAGTCTCATAATCTACCAACTGAATTCTAATCAAATTCGAAAGCTTTAAATATTAAACTAGAAGAACTGAGATCTAAGAGGGGAGAGTAGATATTTTCAAAAGACCTATTTCAGGAATCTCCTCCAAGCCCAAAGCAGAAAGACAAAGACCAACTAAAGCTTAATTAATTAATAATATTAAGGGGGCACCTAAATGGCTCATTTGGTTAAGCATTGGACTTTTGATTTTGGTGCAGGTCATGATCTTACAGTTTGTGAGATCAAGTCCTGCATCAGACTCTGGACTGACAGCACAGAGCCTGCCTGGGATTCTCTCTCTCCCTCTCTGCCCCTCCCCCACTCACAAGCACATACTCTCTCAAAATAAATAAACTTTCAAATAATAATAATATGGGGCACCTCAGTGGCTCAGTCCGTTAAGTGCCCGACTTCAGCTCACGTCATGATCTCACAGTTCCTTATCTTGAGCCCCACGTTGGGCTCAAGACCAGACAGCTCAGAGCCTGGAGCCTGCTTCAGATTCTGCGTCTCCCCCTGTCTCTGCCCCTTCCCTGATCACTCTCACTCGCTCTCTCAAAAATAAACAAACATTAAAAAAAATTTTTTTTAAATAATAACATTAAGAGACTGGGCCCCTGGGTAGCTCAGTCAATTGAGTGCCTGAGTTTTGGTCTTAGCTCAGGTCTTGATCTCAGAGCAGTGAGTTTAGGCCCCATGATGGGCTCTAGGCTGGGCGTGAAGTCTACTTAATAATAATATTAAGAGAACTAAGGAAAAATCTATCATACCTATGTACAAAAACAAAACAAAAACCAGAGGGGCACCTGGCTGGCTCAGTCAGTAGAGCATGCAACTCTTCATCTGGGGGCCATGAGTTTGAGCCCCATGTTGGGGGCAGAATTTACAAAAAAATACAGTTCTAGAAAATTATATCCAATCTCGTCATGAATATACATGGAAAAATTCTAAAGAGATTACTAAGCCAAATCCATCACATATTATTTATCCATAATATGTAACTGTTGTAAATTTATATGTAAATATGTATGTACATATGTGCGTATGCATGTATGTTGGTATATAAATGGCCATACATTATGACCAGGTAGGCTTTAAATGCAAGGACGGTTCAATATCTGAAAACCTATTAATTCACTACAATAATTCACCATGATAAACAGATTAAAGAAAAATTCGTGGTCTAATGGATGCAGAAAAGACTTATATTTTCATGACAAAAATTCGTAGACAATAAAAACAGAATTATCTCAATCTGATAAAGTACCTATCAAACTTTAGGGCAAACATCATACTTCAGGACTTAAGAAGTATTCCCCTTATGGTCAGGAAAAAGACAAGGCTCCCCACTTTCACTACAACTATTAAAAATTATACTGAGAGCACCTGGGTGGATCAATCGGTTAACCATCCAACTCTTGACTTGAGCTCAGGTCATGATCTCACAGTTCATGAGATTGAGACCTATATTAGGTTCTACCAGGACAGCGCGGAAACTGCTTGGGATTCTCTCCCCACCCCCCCCCGCCCCTCCCCACTTACACACATGCTCTCTCTCAATATAAATAAACTTAAAAAAAAAATACTACACTGGATGCTTTATGCAATAAACTTTTTAAAATAAGGGAGCATCAAAAACAAGCAAAGTCTGAGAAAATGACCCAGACAAGAGCAGCCTAAGGAGACATGATAATTGAATTTAACACAGTGTCCTGGGTGGGCTCTTGAAACAGAAAAGGCATTGAGGTAAAAACTAAGCAAACCTGGAAAAAATGTGGCTTTTTCATGTTATTTTTAGTTAATAAATATAAATAAAACATTAACTTTTAAGTTTATAATAACATACCAGAATTGGTTCATTAATTGTAACTAATGTATGTGTTAATAACAGGAAACTTCAGGGAGGGGGTGGAGAAGAGGTAATAAGAAAACTCCCTGTATTATATGTTCAGTATATCCATAAATCTACAACTCCTGTAAAAAATAAACTCTGTTAATAAAAATATGTATAAAATTTCAAACGCTTTAAAAAATAAAGAATTAGAAAGTGATTAAAAAGTATTATTATTCAAAGATTTCAAAACTGGTTACATAGAAAAATCTAAGAGAATCTCTAAACTAGTACAACTATTAACAGTTGCTGAAAAAATAAACTATTAGGACTACACCAAAATAAAAAGCTTCTGGGGCACCTGGCTGGCTCAGTTGCTAGAGCATGCAACTCTTGACCTTGAGGTCATGAGTTCGAAGAGCTTATTTTAAAAAAATAATATTTTTTTAAAATAAAAATAATAAAAAGCTTCTACACAGCAAAGGAAAGAATCAACAAAACAAAATGAACCTATTGAATAAGAGAAGATATTTGCAAATGATGTATTCAGTAAGGTTAGTATGTAAAACATACAAAGAACTTCTACACCTCAACACCAAAAAAAAAAAAAAAAATCAATTAAAAACTGGGAAAAAGTACCAACAGACATTTCTCCAAAGATGACATATAGTAGCTGAGTGGAGCCCCCAGACCTGACTTGGACCCTCCCTGGAGAACAGACTCAGGTGGAGGAAGACATCTTGGTGGGACTGAGGTGCATGTTTGCTAATTTGGAGAGAGAAAACCGGCAGCATAGGAACAGAGTGGGGGGAACCCCTTCTGCAGAGTGACAAAAGGAAGAGAAAGAGAGGCTGTGGAACTGTAGTATTGTATTTGGACAAGAGAAAAACCACTCTGGACCACAGACTAGGGAATGAAAAATATGCAGAGAGCTAGTTTCTACTTTGCAAACAGCCTTAGGGCCTAAACATCAGAGTTTTCAGGAGTGTGCAACTTTCTTGGAGCCAAAGCTTTTTAATATTGTAGTACTTACAGGTGCAGGACACACAACAAACTGTTAAAACACATAAAAGACAGAAACCTAGCCAAAATGATTAAATGGAAGAATTCTCCTCAAAAGAAATTCCAGGAAGAAATAACAGCCAGAGAATTGCTCAAAACAGATATACCTGAACAAGAATTTAGAATAATAGTCATAAGACTAATAGCTGGGCTTGAAAATAGCATAGAAGACAGAAGAGAATCTAACTGCTGCAGAGATCAAAGACCTAAGAAATAGTCATAATGATGAATTAAGAAATGTTGTAAATGAGATGCAAAATAAACTAGATGCAGTGACGAGGATGGAAGAAGCAGAGGAGAGAATAGATGAAATAGAAGATGAAATTATGGAAAATGATGAAGCTGAAAAAAAGAGGGAAAATAAATTACTAGTCCACAAGGGGAGACTTAGAGACCTAAGTGATTCAATGAAACAAAATAATATCCATATCATAGGAGTTCCAGAAAAAGAAGAGACAGAGAAAGGGGCAGAAGGTTTATTTGAACAAATTACAACTGAGAACTTCCCTAATCTGGGGAAGGAAACAGACATCCAAGTTCAGGAGGCAAAGAGAACTCCCTTCAAAATCAACAAAAACAGGTCAATACCACGACATAATAGTGAAACTGGCAAAATGCAGAGATAAAGAGAATCCTGAAAGTAGCTAGGGACAAATGGGCCTTAACCAACAAGAGTAGATACATAAAGGTAGTAGCAGACCTGTCCACTGAAATTTGGCAGGCCAGAAGGGAGTGGCAGGAAATATTCAACGCGCTGAATAGGAAAAATATGCAGTCAAGAATCCTTTATCCAGCAAGACTGTCATTCAGAATAGAAGGAAAGATAAAGGCTTTTCCAGACAAACAAAAACTAAAGGAGGTCATGACCACTAAACCAGCCCTGCAGGAGATCCTAAGGGAGGCTCTGGGAGTGGAAAGCAGCAAAGACTACAAAGAACCAGAGACATCACCACAAGCAAGAATCTACCGATAACACAATGACACTAAACCCCATCTTTCAATAACCACTCTGAATGTAAATGGACTAAATGCCCCAGTCAAAAGACACAGGGTATGAAAATGGATATAAAAACAAGATCCATCTATAGGCTGCCTACAAGAGATTCATTTTAGACCTGAGGACACCTGCAGATTGAAAGTGAGGGGATGGTTGATGCATGAATGGATAAAGAAGATGTGGTATGTGTATATATATATAATATATATATTTATATATTATATATATATATATATATAATGGATATATATAAGGATATATATATATATTATATATATATATAAATATATATATATAATGGATATATATAATATATATATATAATGGAATACGACCTGGTGATTAAAAAGAATAAAATCTTGCCATTTGCAACTAGAGGGTATTACACTAAGAGAAATTAGTCAGAGAAACACAAATATATGATTTCACTCATATGAGGAATTTAAGATACAAAACATGAGCATAAGGGAAGGGAAGTAAAAATAATATAAAAACAGGGAGGGAGACAAAACATGAGACTTTTTTTTTTTTTAACATTTATTCATTTTTGAAAAACAGAGAGAGACCAAGTGGGGGAGGGGCAGAGAGAGAGGGAGACACAAAATCCAAAGCAGGCTCCAGGCTCTGAGCTCTCAGCACAGAACCTGATGCGGGCTCAAACTCATGAACCATGAGATCATGACCTGAGCTCAAGTTGGATGCTTAACAGACTGAGCCACCCAGGCGTCCCAAGAGACTTAAATATAGAGAACAAACAGAAGGTTGCTGGAGAGGTTGTGGGAAGGGGGATGGGCTAAATGGGTAAGGTGCATTAAGGAATCTACTCCTGAAATCACTGTTGCACTATATGCTAACTTGGATGTAAATTAAAAAATAAATTAATTTTTTAAAAAAATTAAAAGTTAAAAAAAAAATGAGGGGATGGAAAACTATCTATCATGCTAATGGCTGTCTAAAGAAAGCCAGAGTAGCCATACTTGTATCAGACAAACTAGATTTTAAACCAAAGACTATAATAAGAGAAGAAGAAGAAGGTCATTCTATCATAATTAAGGGAACTATCCATCAACAAGAGCTAACAATTGTAAATGTTTATGCCCCCAACGTGGAAACACCCAAATATATAAATCAATTAATCACAAACATAAATAAATGTATGGATAATAATACCATCATTGTAGGGGACTTTAATAGTCCACTTACATCAATGGACATATCATCTAGGCAGAAGATCAATAAGGAAACAATGGTTCCAAATGACACATTGGACCAGATGGACTTAACAGATATATTCAAAACTTTTCATCCAAAAACAGAAGATGTGGAGAAAGGGGAACCCTCTTGCACTGTTGGTGGAAATGCAAACTGGTGCAGCCACTCTGGAGAACAATATGAAAGTTCCTCAAAAAATTAAAAATAGGATTACCCTATGACCCAGCAATAGCACTACTAGGAATTTACCCAAAGGAAAGAGGAGTGCTGATTCGTGGGGGCACATGTACCCCAATGTTTATAGCAGCACTATCAACAACAGCCAAATTATGTAAGAGCCCAAATGTCCATCAATTGATAAATGGATAAAGAAGACGTGGTATATATATATATATATATATATATATATATATATATATATATATATATATATACACACACACAATAGAATACCACTCGGCAATGAAAAAGAATGAAATCTTGCCATTTACAACAACGTGGATGGAACTGGAGGGCATTATGCTAAGTGAAATAAGTCAGTCAGAGAAAGACAAATATCATACAAATTTACTCAGATGTGGAATTTGAGAAACTTGACAGAAGACCATAGGGGAAGGGAAGGAAAAATAAGTTACAAACAGAGAGGGAGGCAAACCATAGGCGACTCTTAAATACAGAGAACTGAGAGTTGATAGGGATGGAGGGTTGGGGAAAATGGGTGATGGGCATTGAGGAGGACACTTGTTGGGATGAGCACTGGGTGCTGTAGGAAAGAGATGAATCATGGGAATCTACTCCTCCTGAAGCCAAGACTACACTACATGTTAGCTAACTTGACAATAAATTAAAAATAAAAATAAAGTTCAAATTTCAAAACAAACAAAAAAGACAATATAAAGATGGCCAACAGACACATGAAAAAATACTCAACATCACTTGAGCATCATCAAGGAAATGCAAATCAAAACCACAATGAGATATCACCTCACACCTGTCAGAATGGCTAAAACCAAAAAGACAAGACACAACAAGGGTTGGTGATGATGTAGAGAAAAAGAAACCCTTGTGCACTGTTGGTGAGAATGCAAACTGGTATAACCACTGTGGAATACAGTATAGAGGCTCTCCAAAAAGCTAAAAACAGAACTACCATATGACCCAGTAATTTCACTATTCGGTATTTACCCAAAGAGTGCGAAAACACTAATTCAAAAGGATATATGCACTCCTACGTTTATAGCGACATTATTGACAACAGCCAAATTATGGAAGTAACCTAAGTGTCCATTATTGATGAATGGATAAAGAAGATGTGGTATATATTTACATTGCAACGTTAATTAGCCACAAAAAAAGAATGAAATCTTGTCATTTGGAACAACATGGATGGAGCTACAGAGTATAATGTTAAGTGAAATAAGTCAAAGACAAATACCATATAATTTCAATCATATGTGGAATTTAAGAAACTAACAACAAGAGACCAAAACAAAAAACAACAACAACAAAAAATAGACTCTTAAATATAGAAAATGGGTGGTTACCAGAGGGGGAGGTGAGGGGGGTGAACTAGGTGAAGGGGATTAAGATGTACATTTATCGTGATGAGAACTGAGTAATACACAGAATTGTTCAATCACTATATTGTACCCCTGAGGCTAACATAATGCTGTATGTTAATCACACTGGAATTAAAATAAAGTTTTAAAAGTTGCTGTATAAGATGAATACTAAAAATATGAACAACAAAGCACTACCTTATAACAGCAATGAACTATTAGAAAATGTAATTTTTAAATATGCCATTCACAATGATTAGAAATAGATACTAACAAAAGAAATGCAAAATCAACATGAAGAAAATAGGTTTCCTCACTACAGCACTTCTAACACTTTAATACTTACTGTATTTATTACATTTCCTGCTTATTGTCTATCTCCTCCTATTTGATCTATGAGGACAGGGATCTTTGTTCAACCTCTGGTGTTTACCAAACATCTAAAAACAGTCACTGGTATTTAGTGTTTGGTAAGTTATATTGTTGAATAAATGACTGCATGTCACCAATAAACAGACAAATGCAAATTAAAACAATAATACTCTACACTCATTAGATTAGCAAATACTTTTAATCTGGTAGTAGCAAGTATCAGTAAGTATACAAAGCAGCAGGAAATGTAATATAAATTGGTACAATTATTTTGGAGAACAATTGAGCAATATCTAGTAAGGCTGAACAGAGCATATCCCACAACCAAGCAATTCTACTTCCTGGGTATATATATCCAAAGAATCCTCATTCATAAACATACAGAAATAATGCTCACTGCAGCATACGTTTATCATAGTGAAAACCTAATGGTCCGTGAGGAGGAAAAGTAATAGTGGTACAATCCAACTCTGTCAAGTGGTAGATCCCTAAGCCAGTCTTGACTTAGTACTTCTGACCCAAGGGGTTCCAGTGGATGGGAACTGTTAAATACACACCGGAGAATTAAGAAGACTCTACACTGTGTTTTTTAAATGATATGACAAGATCTTGATAATTACTGAATCTTGGGAATATGTGTACTGGTTTCATTTTATTATTCCCTCTATTTTTAAGTCTCCTTAAAATTTTTCCATGATAAAAACAGAAAAAAGTACACAGGAGCCAACATGAAGGAGATACCACTAATGAAAGATGAGATGATTTTAGTATCAAAAAGAATAATGACTGTAATGGATTGAAACAAATCAATAATATCAAAACCCATAAATTCATAATGATACACTACTAAAAAAAGAAAACACATTCATTGCCTGGAGAAGTTTCCTATTATTTTGAAAACTGAGGGGCACCTGGGTGGCTTAGTTGAGTATCCGACCCAACTTCAGCTTGCATCAGCATCTCACAGTTCATGAGTTTGAGCCCCACATCGGGCTCTATGCTGACAGCTCAGGGCCTGGAGCCTGCTTTGGATTCTGTGTCTCCCTCTCTCTGCCTCTCCCACGCGCGCACACTGTCTCTCTCCCTCTCTCTCAAAAAGTAAAAAAAAAAAACAAAACATTTTTTTAAAAAGAAAATTAACAAAAGAGAATGTTTTTCTTGTACAGATTTTATTACAAGTGAATGAAAGAGCTGTAAGAGAAAGTCCTTTTTCACAGACAAATCATAGTAAATAAAGGTTGGAGGGGTAATATAATTAGAAAATCATCATTTTACAAGCCCTAATTAAATAATAATTATCTGCTGCTAAAACCAAGTGGGAAGACTGGTGGGAAAGCTTTATTATGGATAAAACTGGCTGACACCAGTTGAACCCACTGTTGAATTTTTTTCACATGTATGATGTTTATTGTGAAAGTAACTGCAAGTAGTAAGTGCCTCTCCACTGTTGAATTTTAACATCACTAAAGTGAAATGAGACACCATCTCCCGACCGAAAAAGAACTTCAGTCTAAGTCTCAATCTAATCCTCGAACTATTAGATATAATTTTTAGTTTAAAAGAACAGAGATAGAGGAACATGGTAAATAAAACCCTGGGGATATAATCAGCCAAATCCAGAATATGCAGGATTCTATAAAACAAATGAGGGAAGGGGAAAATTACAGAATAAAAATTATTTACTAGACATAATAACCAAATGTGAACAACTTGTTTGGATCCTGAATTGAACAAATCAACTGTGAAAATATATCTTTGAGACAATAATGGAAATCTGAACTTACTAGGTGGGACATGACATTAAGAGATTATTGTTAGGGGCGCCTGGGTGGCTCAATCGGTCAAGCGTCTGACTTCAGCTCAGGTAATGATCTCACAGTCTGTGAGTTCGAGCCCCGTGTCGGGCTCTGTGCTGACAGCTCAGAGCCTGGAGTCTGCTCGGATTCTGTGTCTCCCTCTCTCTCTTCCCCTCCCCTGCTCATGCTGTCTCTCTCTGTCTCAAAAATAAATAAAAACATTAAAAAACAAATTATTGTTAAATGTGATGAAGGGTATGTGGTTTTTTTATCTACATAAAAAAAGGCATTATCTATTAAAGATGTACAAATATTCACATATTTGTGAGTGAGACAAGATGATGTCTGAGATTGGTCTTAAAACACTACAGCAAAAAGAGGAATAATTTTACTTACTTTTCATGTTAGGAAATTTCAATAACAAAATTTTTAAATAAAGTAGTAATCACAATAAGATAGCACTTCACATTTACTAGGATGGCCATATTCAACAAGTGTTAGCGAGAATGTGGAGAAAACAGAACCCTTATACACTGCTGGTAGGAATGTACAATGGTACAGCCACTTTGGGAAAAAGTATGGCAATTTCTAAAACAGTTAATCATAGTTACCATCTGATCCAGCAATTCTACTCCCAGGTGTACATCCAAGAGAAAACCTATGTCCAAACAAAAACTTGTACATCAATATTAATAGCAGCATTATCCACAACAGTAGAAATAATCTAATTGTCTACCAACTGATAAATGGATGAAATGTAGTATAACCATACAATGGAATATTATTCGACAATGAAACAGAATGAAGTAGTGTGTACATGCCACAACATGGAAGAAATTTTGAAAATATTATGCTAAGTGAAAGAAGAAAATCATAAAGAACCACATATTGTATAATTCCATTATATGAAATGTCCACAATAAGTCAATGTATAGAGATAGAAAGTAGATATTTGCCTAGGACTAAGGAGGATGAGAGAATTGGGAGTATGATGGCTAAGGGCATAGGATTTCTTTACAGGGTAATGCAAATGTTCTAAGTATGTACAACTCTGAATATACTATATTTTATACTTTAAATGTGTGAGCTTTATGAACTATATTTTCACAGTTATTAAAAATATTAACAACAGGTGATATAGGGAGGGATGAAAGAAGTAAACTTAGTGAACTCCAAATCCTAGAATAGAAACAAAAAGCAAAAATCTTAAAGGAAGTTGAGAACCACAGGCCAAGAACCACCATTTTTAGAACTTATAAAATTCCTCCCTATTTGAAGTTACATTTGGTTTTTTATTGTTTTAACCTCTTCATCTGATTCTGCCTAGTGACACACAGCAAAGCCTATAAAATCAAAAGCACAATGTTTTGGTTTTTCCAGATTTTATTTTTACGTAATTTCTACACCCAGTATGGAACTTGAACTCATGACCTTGAAATCAGGAGTCACATGCTCTACCAACTGAGCCAGCCAGGTGCCCAGCCATCTGTTTCTTTACTAAGTAAACAAAGAAGATAGGAGTTTGGAAAATGTATACCACTCTACACCCAGGCTATGGGAAAACAAAAAAATACAAAGGGTAAAGTGAGAAAAAGACAGAGTGGATTTGGCATGTATCAAGGAGAGAAGAAAGATTGGAACTTTTTTTTTTTAATTTTTTTTTTTTTTAACGTTTATTTATTTTTGAGACAGAGAGAGACAGAGCATGAATGGGGGAGGGTCAGAGAGAGAGAGGGAGACACAGAATCTGAAACAGGCTCCAGGCTCTGAGCTGTCAGCACAGAGCCTGACGCGGGGCTTGAAGTCACGAACCGCGAGATCATGACCTGAGCCGAAGTCGGACGCTTAACCGACTGAGCCATCCAGGCGCCCCAGGATTGGAACTTTTAACAGAGAAAAGTTGAGGTACTGGCTGGGGCATAAGAAGAATTATATAGTTCAAATAGTAGGCAGCCTACAGAGGATTCAGGTGAATTAAGAAAAAACCCTGACACTTGTCACAAATTCCATTTTCTCACCTGTGATTTAACTCACTGCGGGTTGAACTGTGTTCCTCAAAACAATATGTTGAAGTCCTAATCCCCAGTACCTATGCATGTGACCTTATTTGTAAATGGGGTTCTGCAGATGTAATCAAATTAGTTCAGTGACTATTGCCCTTACAAGATAAATGTAAATTTGGACAGAGACACACAAAGAGAACATATTGTGAGGAGACACAGAGACACACAGGGAGGTAGTGGCAACAGGCAGAAATTTGAACAATGTCTTCAAACCAAGGAACAGCAAGAACTACTGAAAACCACCAGAAGGCAGAAGAGAGTCATGGAACAGTTCCTCAGAACGTTCAGCAGGAACTGACCCTGCCAATAGCTTCATTTCAGAATTCTAGCCTTCAGAATTGAGAGGATAAATTTCTGTTTTTGTAAACCACCTAGTTAATAGCACTTTGCTCTGGAGGCCCTAGGAAACTAATACACTCATCAAAACACTTCATTTTGGAATCCTGAACTAATCCACAAATATTGGTCAGTAATTGCCAAATGTGACAGCTCCATTACTCATCATCTTTGTTCTCATTAACATCTGACAGTATCAAGAATTTCTGCCTTAAAACCCTTTTACCCTTTGTTCCAAGAGCCTTTTTCTTTTTCTACTTGCTCTCTTCAGTTCCTTCACCATCTCTGGTTTTTCCATATTCTATATTTGATGTTCCCCCTTGTTATTCTTCAATACTTTTTACAGAGGCACCTGGATGGCTCAGTCGGTTAAGCATCCCACTTGGGCTCAGGTCATGATCTCACGGTCTGTGCATGGTTCAAACCCCACAATGGGCTCGGTGTTGATAGCTCAGAGCTTGGAGCCTGCTTCAGATTCTGTGTCTCCCTCTCTCTCTGTACTCCCCCCCCCCCCACTCTCCCTCTCGCTCTCTCTCAAAAATAAATATTAAAATAAAAAAATTTTTAAAATGCTTTTTACATACTTTACATGAGTGAGTTCTTCTATTCCTGGGACTTCAAATGCTACTATTATGTTCATGAATCCTAACTCTATGCCAATAGCTCCTCACCCTATCTAATACCCTGAGCTTCATATTCTTTCATTCTTTCATGAAGTTGCTTACCAGACATTTCCATTGAAATATCTGTTGGCATTCCAAATTCTACCTTATAATCAGACCAATTTTGTAACAGCCCAAAATGTCCAAAAATGAAAATCTTATCTTTTTCCTCCACGAGCAATAACAAAAACATCCCCCATTCCTGATGGCCCAGACTGAGTTGTCTGTGTTTCCTTTTGTGCACCAGAGTTATCTCTGGAGATAAGACAAGGCCAAGCAATGTAATAGTCTAAGCATCCCTAAAAAGAACATACAAATAACAATTTACAGTTGACTTTTTAAAATTTTATTTGAGAGAAAGAGAGAGAGGGAGGGAGGGAAGGAGGGACAAAGAGAGAGAATCCCAAGCAGACTCCTGTCAACACAGAGCCCAACACAGGGCTTGAACTCACAAACTATGAGATCACAACCTAAGCCGAAGTTGAATGCTTAACCAACTGAGCCACCAAGGCACCCTTAACAGTTGACTCTTGAACAATGGGGGATTAGGGGCATTGACCTTCCACACAGGCAAAGGTTCACATATAACTTTTGATTCCCCCCAAAACTTAACTGCTAATAGCTTACTGTTGAGCCTTACCGATAAGGAGTCAATGCATGTTTTGTATGTTTTATGTATTATATACTGTATTCTTACAATAAACTAGAGAAAAAAGATGTTAAGAAAATCATATACATTTGCATTATTACACTACATTTACAGTACTATATCAGAAAAAATCTGTGTATGACTAGACCCATATAGTTCAAACTCATGCTGTTCAAGAGTCAACTGTATACCAAACATCTGGAAATTAGCAAAAGAAATGCCTTCTGCTCATCTCTGTAACAAGAGAACAGTTTCCCTAGTATAAGCTCCCACCCAAAAAGTCTAGAGCCAGACTAGTGCCAACTCAGCCATTAATGGGGAACAATGAGAAAAATAGAACAAGTGGGAGATAGATCCTTCTAAATGTCCAATGATCTTCCAGCTGCCTTGTTTCTTTAATGTAGCTTAAATTCTTTCATTCTTCAACACGCTCTTGGGTCCTCTTCCCTTGACAAACTATAAAGTGTCCTATAAAGAAATTTTTCCCAGGGTGCCTGGGTGGCTCAGTCGGTTGAGCATCCAATTCTTGATTTCACTTCAGGTCACGATCCCAGGGTTGTGGGATCAAGCCCCATGTTAGGCTCCATTCTGAGTATGGAGCCTGCTTAAGATTCTCTCTTTCTCCTTTTGTCCCTCTCCCCCAGTTACGCTCTCTAAAATTAAAAAAAAAAATTAAAAAAAAAAAAAAAAAGGAAAGAAATATTCTCCCATCTCTGTAATGTAAATAATGCAATTCCTACCTCACTGTCAGCTCCCAAGACATTGATTTGCTCCAATTTGTAAGTCCAGTATCTGGCCTCCTCCTCTGGGATATCTACCATGAAAAAGAAGAAATTACATTACGAGGTTAATAATTTGATCATGCACCAATAATCCTTTATTCCAACAAATAATCAAGGTAGAAAGTGATGGACAATTTTACTGGTGGGCTTGGTTCTTGACACGAATATGATCTTGCATCTTCACAGAAAACAAAATAATATTCTATTATTCCCACTGGATCAGAAGACTTATTGTCAAAATGTCAATACTACCCAGTGTGATCTACATATTGAATGCAATCACTATCAAAACCTCAATGATTTCTTTTGCAGAAATAAGAAACCCCATTCTAAAACTCATAAGGGAAAAAAATAAATAAAATTTATAGGGCATCCCAGTAACTCCAAATAGCCAAAAACAATCTTGAAAAGGAAGAACAAAACTGGAAGACTCACATTTCCTAATTTCAAAACTTACTATAAAACTACAGTAATCAAAACAACATGGCACAGACATATAGAACAATGGAATAGAATAGGGAGCCCAGAAATAAACCTTCACATATAGTCAAATGATTTTTTGACAAGGATACCATGAACATTCAATAACAGGAGTACCTGGCTGGCTAGGTCAGAAGAGCATGTGACTCTTGATCACAGGGTTGTGAGTTTGAGCCCCATGTTGGGTATAGAGATTAAATAAAATCTTAAAAGAAAAAAAAACACTCAATAGGGAAAAGCATCTTTCAACAAATGGTGCTGGGAAAACTAGATATCCACATGCAAAAGAATGTTGGACATTTACCTAACACCACATACAAAAAATTAACTCAAAATGAATTAAGACCTAAACTGAAGACCTAAAACTATAAAATTCTAAAAAGAAAATATAGGGCAAAAGCTGAGTGATGTTGGATTTGGCAATGATCTCTTGGAGAGGACACCAAAGGTACAAGCCATGACAGAAAAAGCAGACAAAATGGACTTCATGAAATTAAAAAAAAAAAAAAAAAAATTCTGCATCAAAAGACACTATCAACAGAATCAAAAGGTAACCCATAGACAGAGAAAATATTTACAAAATATATCTGATAAAGAATTAACGCTCAGAATAGAGAACTCAAACTCAAGAACAAAAACCCAATTCAAAAATCAAGAAAGGACTTGATAGACATTTCTCCAAAGATGATATACAAATAACCAATAAGCACATGAAAAGATGTTCAACATTATTGATCATTAGGAAAAATACAAATCAAGACTACAATAAGATCCCACTTCACACCCAATAGGATGGCTACTATCAAAAAAAGAGAAAGAGCGCCAAAGTGGCTCAGTTGGTTGAGAATCTGACTCTTGATTTTACTTAGGTCATGATCCCAGGGTCAGGGATCAAGCTCCACTTCAGGCTCTGCACTGTACATGGAGGCTGCTTCAGATTCTCTCTCTAGTGGCACCTGGGTGGCTTAGTCGGTTAGGTGGCTCAGCCAACCAACTCTTGATTTTAGCTCAGGTAATGATCTCGAGGTTGGTGGGATCAAGCTCCAAGTTGGGCTGTGTGCTAACAGCCCAGAGCATGCTTGAGATTCTCTCCTTCCCTCTCTGCCCCTCCCCCCCTGCCGTGTGTGCACACAGTCTCTCAAAATAAAGTTTTTTTAAAAAGAAGAAAAAATAAGGTTATATCCTCATTTCTATATATTTAAAACTGACCAATTAACCAATCAATTAAGACTGTGACAACTTCCAAAAAAAAAAATTTCTTAAAAACATCAGTAAGGGGCATCTGGGTGGCTCGGTTGGTTAAGCGACCAGCTTCGGCTTAGGTCATGATTTCCTGGTTCAGGAGTTCAAGCCCTGCACGGCGCTCTCTGCTGTCAGTGGGCAGCATGCTTCCGATCCTCAGTCTCCCTCTCTCTCTGCCTCTCCCCCACTTGCACACACTCTCTCTCTCTCTTGCTCTCTCAAAAAGTAAATAAACTTTAAAAAAATAAAACATTAAGTAAAAATAATAATAAAAATAAAAACATTGGGACGCCTGGGTGGCTCAGTCGATTAAGCGTCTGGCTTCGGCTCAGGTCATGATCTCGTGGTTCGTGGGTTCGAGCCCCACGTTGGGCTCTGTGCTGACAGCTCAAAGCCTGGAGCCTGCTTCGAATTCTGTGTCTCCCCCCCCCCCGCCCCCCCCCCGCTCATGCTCTGTCTCTATCTCTCAAGAATAAATAAACTTAAAAACAAAAAAATAAATAAATTTAAAAAATAAAATAAAAACATCAAGTACATCTGTATATCTAACACAAAAGAGAAAACATAGGCAATATATGGATCAGATCAACTTTGGAGACATTTAAACAGATATATTCTTCAGTAGTCCACATGAAGAAATCAAATCCAGGTCTCTCTCCTTTGTCCCTCTGGTTCAAACGTTCACCTCCTTCCCCTGAAATAGCTCTTCAGCAACTGGTGGCAACATTTTAAAGTTTTATAATAAAACCTTCAAGTAATCTACAACCTAACTTATATAGTTCTTCCTCATCCATAAAATGGTGTACTCCACACTTGTTAAAAAGAAATGAGAGGGGAGGAAGAGCTATTTATATGTTCTGATGTAGAATGATTCACCAAGGTACATTGTTAAGTGGATAACAGCAAGGTGTAGCAAATGTGTTAGAAAATCCTATTTTTTAAAATATTTATTTACTTTTGAGAGAGAAAGAGAGAGAGACAGACAGAGTGCGAGCAGGGGAGGGGCAGAGAGAGAGAGAGACAGAATGTGAAGCAGGCTCCAGGCTTTGAGCTGTTAGCAGATAGCATGATGCGGGGCTTGAACTCACGAACCACAAGATCATGACCTGAGCCGAAGTTGGACACTTAACCAACTGAGCCACCCAGGCGATCCCTACTATTTGTATTTTTAAAAGAGGTTGACATTTATATATATACTTATATATTCAAAGACTGGCTCTGGAAAGATACACAAGAAAGTACTAATCATGGTAGTCTGTAAGTAAAAGAACATATTTGTGACAAAGACTCAATTTTCAACAGGTAACTTTTAAACCACTGTGCACTGCCTCACCCACAAGATAGTTTTTAAAAAACATAGAGCTACAAGGATGTTTCTTGCACTACTGTTTATAACAGCACAAACTTTGAAAAATTAAAATACCCACCAAGAGGAATGGTTAAATGTATTATAGTTTAAATTAAAAGCCCAGGTTCCAAAGCCAAATCAGTGGAGTTTAAATTCTAGCTTTACTACTTACTAGCTATGTGACCTTGGGCAAAAGACTTAAATACTCTCTGCCTCAGCTTCCTTATCTCTAAAAAGGAGACAATAGTTAGGTCCACCTCGAAGGATTTAAATGATGAATATTATACGAGGAAATATGCAAAAATGCTTAGTGATATACCCACTGACACACAGTAATTAGTCAACAAATGCTACTCTTATTATCATTGTGTATTCACACAATAAAAAATCAACCATGGAAATTATAAAGGAATAGCATTTATTTTATATGCATTTATTTATGTAATTAGTGAAACAGGTCAGAATGTAATATATACAGTGCTATTTTATAGGAAAAACTATATTATGTGCATAAAAAAATAAAAGAAACAAAACATCTCAACACGTAAAAAAGAGATTAGAAATTTTAATGTCCCTTTTGCAAACCTGTATTTTCTGAACTTTCCACATCATAAAAAAACATGTTAGTATTTTGTGTTTATTCAGAGAGAGAGAGAGAGAGAGAGAGTACAGAGGGGAGGGGTAGAGAGAGAGGGAGAGAGGGAATCCCACTCTGTCAGCACAGAGCCCAAAATGGGGCCTAAACCCGTGAACCATGAGATCATGATCTGAGCTGAAATCAACAGTCAGACATTTAACCAACTGAACCACCCAGGCGCCCCACATATTACTATTTTTAAAAGATAATAGTACATAACTGAACAGAATATTTCACAGGTTTCTGAATACCCAAAAGAAAATTCCTTTGCCACAATATGGTATTCTGTAAGCTAAAATTCTTCCTTAGAAGGACCCTCCAGGGGCGCCTGGGTGGCTCAGCTGGTTAAGCTTCAGACTCTTAGTTTCAGCTCAGGTCATGATCTCAGAGTTTTGTGAGTTTGAGCCCCACGTTGGAGTCTGCACTGACAGTGTGAAGCCTACTTCGCATTCTCTCCCTCCCCTTCTCTCTGCACTCTCTCAAAATGAATAAACATCTTTAAAAAAAAAAAAAAGGACTCTTTATTAAGCTTTTAATACTGTATCCCAAATGTGGTTATTACAGAGGCACAAGCTTAGCACATTCGCGTTAACTCACATCAAAGACAGACTTATCTGAGATTTTACCTGCACATTTATTCAAAAAAACATTTATCAGACACCTATCATGTGCCAAGCAAACTCTACAGTTACCAAAAAAAAGTACACAAGACCCCTCATGAAACTCAAAATCTAGACAGAAATGTACACCGCCACCAATGACAACATACGTGTTGCAGTGTTGAAAGAGAAGAAGGTCTCTTTAAAATACAATGAGTCAGGGGCACCTGGCTGGTTCAGTCTGCAGAGCATACAACCCTTGATCTCAGGGTTCTCAGTTCAAGCCCCACATTGGGCAGGGAGCCTACTTAAAATAAAAATGAATAAGTTAAATAAAACGCAATGAGGGATGGACTGACAGTGTGAGGAGCCCAGAAATCCACTCCCCAGCAAAACTGTATATATAAAAAACTTATTTTTTGCTATTAACATGTATTTTTCCTATTTTAAAAATTATTTGTATTTTTTTTTAACATTTATTTTTGAGGGAGAGAGACAGAACACGAGCAGGGGAGGGGCAGAGAGAGAGGGAGACACAGAATCTGAAGCAGGCTCGAGGCTCTGAGCTGGAAGCACAGAGCCCAACATGGGGCTTACACCCATAAAATGCAAGATCATGACCTGTGCCGAAATCAGTGAGTCACCCAAGTGAGTCACCCAGGCACTCCTAAAATTTATTTTTAAATAGCTTTTCTATCAATGCTACTTCAATGTTTAAATTGATAAATCATAAGGCATATATTCACTTCAAACTAATGTATGTTAAATTGTCAAAAGAATAAGTCATTGATGTTCTCGAACAAGCAAATATTTCCTAAGTCATTAAAATGAACAGTCACAGAAAATTTAGTGCATTTACTGTGGATTCTTTAATGAGCACCATTCTAGAGTCTGCACCATTCCTAGACTAGATGTTATAGGGAATAAGGTAGAAGACAGATTGCCCTCAAAAGAGATAGCAGACAAGGCAAAAAATACAGTAATGAGACAAGCAAACAATGGTTAATAATACATTAAAAAGTGTTAAATGGTTTTTAATGTCTAATCTGACAGACTCACCAAAAGGCAGCTCAAATCTTGTATCAAGCAAAATCTTATGAGGAGTTGGGTTTTTAGTTCCACATATCTCATCATCTTTCATCAGTGTCTCTGCCTCCAACGTGGACCACTCTCCAGGCCCTTCCTAGCAAACAGAGATCTGAGATTAAACTTTACTCCTTTCATGGCTCTCCTCCTCCTGGTTTAAGAGCTGGTGTTTTCTCTAAATTTCCTTGTTGGAGAGTTCCTGAGGACCACTCACATCCTGATGAGGCAAACACACCACCATCACAACCTGCCTCTGCTGCATGTGGCTGCCATTCTCCTTCTTTGGTGGAAGGAAGCTTTCACTGTGCTCAGCTCTCTGCAAGCCCACTGCAGATAGAAGTCCAGAGTACCACACTCAAAAACCAAACATATCCATGGATCATTATTTAATCTGCACAATTTTTAATGAGTGTATCACTTAAAATGTGTTACCACTTCTAATCAGTAGAGAGCTACTCACATTGCTAGTTAAAGTAGACCTGAACTGGGGCCACAATAAAAATGAACTTCTAGTCTGCCTGGGGAAGTAGAGACTTAGCCAGAACTAAAAGAATTTAGGAAAGAGAGGCACACCTGTATTATCCCTACTCCCAGAGAAAACATTGTCAAGGTTAAAGCTAAACAGGAATACAATACATATTCTCCTAGGTTCAAAGTGAGTGTGTCTATGGAGAAATGAGGTAGAAAACTAGTCTTGGAAATAATGTATAGAGACAGTATGAATGAAAATTGCCACGCATGGTAATTCCTTAAACTCTTTTACATGTAGAAGATGGACGACTGAAACCAGTTCCCTGGGAACCAGTGACTTAAAGAATTAAAGCAGAGTTCAGGACCCAGGCTCAGGAAGTTTAATGAG
This sequence comes from Panthera onca, assembly GCF_046562875.1. Taxonomy (NCBI): domain Eukaryota; kingdom Metazoa; phylum Chordata; class Mammalia; order Carnivora; family Felidae; genus Panthera; species Panthera onca. Next base: position 57,676,898 of record NC_138351.1, on the reverse strand, counting down.
ACTGATCCCAGGATAGTGCTCACCAATTAGAAGGGGGGGGGGGGTGGAGGACAGAGCAATCTGAGATGCATGGATACATGGATGAGTATTAGCTGAATGGAGGTAGAATGGAGATAAGCACGGGCTAGAAATGTACCTCCAAATGGGCAATGCATTGACTGACCTCATCCGACTGACGAACCGTCTTCAGTGCAATCCACACGGTCCCCACCATGGTGTCCCAGATCAGTCCTTTGTTCCATACCTCCACACTCAGACCCAGGTCCAGGCGACTAATCTCACTAAAGGAAAGAAGAAAGCCCTTTAAAGAAAGCCAGACAGCAGTGCCTGGCTGGCTCAGGAAAAGCATGTGACTCCTGATATAGGGGTTGTGAGTTTGAGCCCCGTGTTAGGTGTAGAGGTTACTTAAAAAAAAAAAAGCCAGATTATATGAATCATATATCTACTATATTCAAGGTTTTGCTAAACCTTAAATACTTTCTCACCAGGATCCTATCATCAGGGAAAATCAAAATGTCCCAGAACGCTACAACCATTCTTTAGGTTCCTAGAAAACTATGTAAGTATCCATAACAAAAAGCTTTGTCCATCTGTTCCCTCTCCTCTGGAGCTACAAACATGGTTAGATTAATGCATTTTCACACACAAAAAAATTAAGGTAAGTAAGGAGGTCATTAATGCCAGGTCTGCATGCTTACAGTCTCTACATACTAAACAGTTTTATTATGAATAGTAACACTGCCCTCAACTTACACTTACAAACTATATGCAGGAAACTTAAGAAAAATCAAAGCTTCTTAACAAAATTTATGAAAGGGATTCTAAGCAGAAGCAAAAGGGCCCCTGAGAATATCTAATTGTGATGGGTCCTTGTGGTCAGAGGCAGGTAAGGGACACTAGAGTGTGCCAGTTCACATCACTCGGCCCCTGGAGAACCCACTGGTCATTATCAGTTAAAGTAGACAATGTTACATATAAACAAAATGTTTATCACAGGATAGTGACTGACACAGTGATTTTCCTATAATAACTAGGAAAATATTTTTTCCAAAAAGAAATCATTCCAGAAAGAACCACATAACCAGTAAGCAAAAACAGCATCATACATGGTAGATTATCAACTTAGAAGGGCTAACTCAAATTATAGTCTTAAAGTGGAACAACCACTTACATTAATGCTAAAAACATTCTCCAAAAAGCGCTTATTGAAATACAGGATTATTTGAAAGGAAATGTAAGAAAGATGAGAAAAGGCCAATTCTAGAAGAAAAAGCAGAAAGGTATTCTCAAGAAGACAATAGCTATTCATCACCTAAAGTTTCAAGTTCACACTTCAGAGAAAGCTTGGTTTCTGTGTTCTAAAGATACATGTTCTCAGATTCACATGTTTAGGATGTGGTATTACAACCACAGAATTCTCATCAAGTGTGTTGAAAACAAGTGAAGCAAAGAAAATTTACCTTTACATAAATACAATAGAACAATGTACTAATGAGTTCATTTGTCTATTTAATTAATGCTTCCTGAGCACATATAATACATATGATTTGGTGCTATGGGCAAGACACACAATACAGGACCCAATTCCTGTCTCTAAAACCTTCCAAGCTAACTGTAGAGCTATTCAAAGTCACAAAGTAGGTGACTAAACTCACCCACTCAGTTAAGGTGTTCACAGTGTGGTAAAACTAAGCTTTCTGTCACACAGTTTCATTCAGCCTAAATAATCGATTAGCCTTAGAAAAGAAACATGACAACCCCACATCTCTTTAATCTGGAAAAGAAAAAGTGCACGGGGATACATACGTAATGTTCCTAATGCAAGTCCTAAACAACATCTCAATCCAATTGATGAAAAAAATAGAGGTCTTTACAGATTAACTTGGATAAAGAAAAAAAATCTTTTCTGCAAGGAAACCTGGGGAAGAAAACTCAAACAATGAGGATATCTTCTACAATAAGTTTCTTATCTCACCTATGTGTGTTCAGCAGACCCAACTAAAAGAAGTCTGAGAGCTCTGTTTATGCCTTGTCCCCAGAGCTCTGGGGGAGCTTCTTTTCTCTATTAATTAATCAACAGTATATGTGCATACCTGTATATAAGATTTTGGGCTAAACAAATTCTAAGTAAAGATGCCCTCCCTAATTTCCCTTTAATGAATAATCTAGTCCTGGAAATAAGATACAGAAATATTAAAGATAAATAATGAGAAATACAAAAATGAGTATTAGATACTGACACATAATACATCAGGAAAAAAGAGAAAGAGAGACAAGAGACCAGCAATGGAGCCGCCAGTGACAAAAGAACAGGGTAGGATGAATAAGGAATAAGAGCAGAAAAGAGGAAAACGTAGCTAATAAAATCCATGGGTAACAGAGGAGACAGCAAACTTCACAGCATCTCCAGGTGGGAGATGAAAAAAATTCACAGTATAGCAGAAAGGTTGAAAGAGGAAGTGCAGGGGAAATTTGAAAATAAACACATAAGAATAAAGCTAGTTATGCTGATGAGAGGCTGCTGATGGCTAGGTTTCACATACTGTGAAGAGTTATAATAGTAAGTGATTATTACTGGCAGTTGGAGGTCAGAAGAAAGTAGGATTGCTAGGTTTATATGTCATAGCCACAGGAAGAGACTTGAATAAACCACTCATAGCTAACTTTGCATACTACATGTATAAAGAAAGGAACGCATGGTCTCATTTTCACAACATTGCAACTGAGAAAGGGAATGAATATGGTTTATAATCTTGAGAGAGAGGCAACCAGTGAGAAATGTGACATCACTTGCCCTCTTTCTTCTTGAAGCCCCAGTTCTCTCTCAGCTTCCAGGACACCACTATGTCCTATTTCTCTATCTCTCTGTTCATTTCTTTTTCACTCCCTCTGTCCCACTTTAAATGCTGGTGCTCTCCAGGCTTTACCCCAGGCCCTTTCCCCAATTTACTCTCTCCCTAAGCCTTCTCATCTACACCTACAGCTCCAACTGATCAAAATACTTCTCCAATCCAGACTTCTTTCCTGAGTGCCACGTTTAAGTTCCTAACCATCTTCTGTACCTCTCTTCCTACTAGTCCTGTAAGAACCCCAAATATAAGCTTGTCTACAACTGACCTTATTATGTCCGGTATCCTAGTAAATAGTGTAACACCTCTCCAATCATGTAAGAAAAGTCTACCTCTTTAACATCTTCTTTCCTTCTTCTCCTAACTATCCCTTCCACTACTGTCTTAACCCAACACCTCATAATCTTACCTTTTAACTCTTTCTAAACAAGTTTGCTAAATGGTATTATAAGAAACAATTTATTAAAAGTCCAAAGGATTGGAATGTATCTACAAGAAAATAATCATCCCTTTGCGCCTCTGAGATGCACTATAATACTTGTAAAGCAATTTTATTTTCAACTTCAAATCTCACAGCAATTTTAATACATTTTCTTGTTTGACACCCTCATTCCTAACTTCCCAGAAAACAAGCATAATCTTGTAAGAAAGACAGACGTGGTACCCCAAGGTAGATTAGTTGGTTGACTGACCTACTCTTGATTTTGGTTAGGTCATGATCTCACGGTCATGGGATGGAGCCCTAAACCCTGCATTGGGCATGGAGCTTGCTAAAGATTCTCTCTCTCCATCTGTCTGTCTGTCTCTCTCAAAAGAGAGAGAGAGAGAGAGACAAAGAGAGAGAGAGAGAGAGAGAGAGAAAGAGAGAGAGAGAAAGAGAGAGAAAGAAAGAAAGAAAGAAAGAAAAAAAGAAAGAAAGAAAAAGAAAAGAAAGGGGAAAAAAAGACCTTTAAAGAACTCAATGATTTGCCTAGTCCTTCAAAATTATATTCCAGGGCCAACTGGGTGGCTCAGTTGGTTATGCATCTGATTTGGCTCAGGTCATGATCTCATGGTTCAAGAGTTCAAGACCTGCACTGGGCTCTGCACTACCTCTCTCTCTCTGCCCATCCCCCACTCATGTTTTCTCTCTTGCTCTTTCAACATAAACAAAAAAAAATGATATTCTAGGGGTGCGTGGGTGGTTCAGTTGGTTGGGCGTCCAACTCTTGATTTTGGCTCAAGTCATGATCTCACAGTTTGTGGGTTCGAGCCCCATATCAGGCTGTGCACTGCTTGGAAGCCTGCTTGGGATTCTCTCTCCCCCCCACTCTGTCCCTCCCCCACTGATGCATGCACACATTCTCTTTCTCTCTCTCTCTCAAAAAAATGATATTCTATAAATTTCTCCCCCCCCCTTTTTTTTTTTTTAACATTTATTCATTTTTGAGAGACAGGCAGAGACAGAGCCAAACAGGGGAGAGGCAGAGAGAGAAGGATACACAGAATCCAAAGCAGGCTCTAGGCTCTGAGCTGTCGGCACAGAGCCCCGCAACAGGGCTCAAACCCAGGAACCATGAGATCATGACCTGAGCCAAAGTTGGCCGTGCAACCAACTGAGCCACCCAGGCACCCCTTAGTATTCTCTTTTTTCTTTTTTAAGTTCATGTGTTTATTTTGAGAGAAAGAGTGAGGGAGAGGTAGAGAGAGGGGGAGAGAGAATCCCAAGCAGGCTCCATGCTGTCAGCACAGATCCCAGTGCAGGGCTCGATTCCATGAACTCTGAGATCATGACCTGAGCTGAAATCAAGAGCTGGATGCTTAACTGACTGAGCGACCCAAGTGCCAAATTTTTTAAAGCTAGAGCTTACAATCATAATATATTAATTTTTGTGTCATATACAAGAAATTCTACTAATTGTTACTCATTTTTATTAATTAGAGGAAGGTATGACATTTTACTCCATAAAGCAAAAGGATTTTAAGCACAGAAATGCTCATCTTCTATAGCAGGCAATCCAGGTGTATACACATACACTCATTCTCTGTCCATATCTCTCTCTCTCACATACACACAAGCATAACCACATACCTTCAAGGAGCCTTCTGAGAACTGAAGCAAGATTTAAATTCTATCTAATATCATGCTAAGTATATTATACTATTTCATAATTCTGACCACTGGGAAAATCTGACTAGGTAGTATATTTACCGAATTAATTGGGAGTTTACTTGCATTCATAATTCATATAAGATAGAATAGATTACAAATCCAAGAGACAAATTTACTCCAGGGATACTACTGGAATGATCTTCACATTTCAAGGAGGCTAGAGATAAATCTACTTTATAATTTAAAAAGGCATGGGGGTGCCTGGCTGGCTCAGTCAGTGTTGCATGCAACTCTTCATATTGGGGTCATAAATTCAAACCTCACATTGGGTGTAGAGAGTACTTTAGAAATAAAATGGGGCAGGGAGGAGTTAAGATGACATAGTAGTAAGGGGACCTTGGGTTTGCCTCCTCCCTTGAACAGAGATGGATCAACATCAAACCATTTTGAACACCTAGGAAACCAATTTGAGGATTAACAGAACAATCTGCATCATTTGAAAGAAAGAATGTGGCAGGTACATAGTACAGAGAGGTACACTGGGGGAGAAAAGAGCTTAGATGCTGCAGAGGTGAGGAAGCCATCTTCGTGGACAAGAGAGAGGGAAAGGGGGAGAAGCTGCTGCGCAGTGACATGATCATTTTCTGCGATAAGCCGGCCCTGGCGACAGCACAGTGAGACCCACCCCCAGATCACTGTGGATCCAAACCGCAGGGGTCTTGGAAGTGCAGGGTTTTGAAACACAGCAGTGCCTAAGATAAAGCTCTGGAAAAGCTGGTAGGTGGACAGCTGGGACACAGGGAAAAGGCAGGGAGCTGATGGGAGCAGAGGACACACGGGGCACACAGGAGGGGTGATTGATCACACACCTGTGAGGGTGTGAACTTCCCACTGTGAAGACGGGGGGGGGGGGGGGGGGGGGGGGGGGGGGGGGGGCGGCGCGGGGAATGAACCATTTTCACCATTAGCCCACCAACACTGACTGACCCTAGTAAGATAAACAGCACCACCAAGTGGAGAATAAAACTGTTACACCAAACAAAACTGTTACACCTTCCACTCCCCTGCACCCTCTAGGCACATGTCCACTAAGGCAAGTCCTCCTGAGAATCAGAGCAGCAGGCTCCTCCCTCAGAACACCAGCACAATCCCTTCCACAAGTTTAGTCTGCTGACCATAGAGTGCTGCAAAGGAAACTGGATCTAGCTTCATTTGGGTTCTTTGTTTGTTTGTACTTTTCAGTTGTTGTTTCTGTATTTGTTTTGTTGTTTTTCTCTTCTTTTACTTCTTGGATTCAAGACCAAATTTTTTTTTTTTTTTTTTTTTATAAACACACACATAGGTTCTAGCATTCTTTATTTCATTTTTAAAATTTTTTATCTCATTGTATTATCATTGTTTTTTTCTTCCTCCAAAATAATAAGACAGAGGAATTCACCTCAAAAGAAAGGAGAAATGATGGCCAGGGATTTAATCAATGTAGATTTAAGTAAGATGTCTGAACTAGAATTTAAAACAACGATTATAAGGATACTAGTTGGGCATGAAAAAAACATAGAAGACACCAGATAATCCCTTTCTGCAGAGATAAAAGAACTAGTATCTAGTCAGGCCAAAATTAAAAATGCTATAACCAGATGCAAACACAAATGAAGGCCATAAAAACAAGGACAGATGAGGCAGAGGAGCAAATTAGTGATATGGAAGATAAAATTTGAAAAATAATGAACCTGAAAAGAAGAGGGAAACAAAGGTCAGGGATTATGAAGGCAGACTTAGGGAACTCACTGATTTAATAAAACATAATAATATTCATAACATAGGAATCCCAGAAGAAAAAGAGAGAAAGGGTGAAGGCGGCTTATGTAAGCAAATTAGAACTGAAAACTTCCTTAATCTGAGGAAGGATACAAACATCAAAATCCAAGAAGCACAGAGATCTCCTGTTAAATTCAACAAAAGTCAACCACCACCAAGGCATATCATAGTCAAATTCACAAAATACACAGACAAGGAAAGAATCCTGAAAGCAGCAAGGGAAATAAAGTTTTTAATCTACAATGGAAGACAGATCAGGTTTGCAGCACATCTGTCCACAGAAATTTAGCAGGCCAGAAAGGAGTGGCAAGATATATTCAATGCGCTGAATGGGAAAAATATGCAGCCAAGCATACTCTATAGATCAAGGCTGTCATTCCAACTGGAGAGATAAAGAGCTTCCCAAACAAAAACAAAAAAAGTTTGTGACCATTAAACCCTATAAGAAATTTTAAGGGAGACTCTTTGAATGGGGGAAAAAAAAAAAAAAAAAGACAAAGCAACAAAAACTAGAAAGGACCAGAGAGCATGACCAAAATCACCAATTCTACAATAACACAAGAGCACTAAATTCATATTTTTCATTAATCACTCTGAATATAAATGGACTAAATGCTCCAATCAAACAACATACGGTATCAGAATGGATTTAAAAAAAACAAGAGGCCCCTGTATGCTGCCTATGAATGACTCATTTTAGACCTAAAGACACCTGCAGATTGAAAGTGAGGGGATGGAGAAGCATCTATCATGCTAATGAAGGTCAAAAGAAAGCTGGAGTAGCCATACATTTTAAATTTTTTTTTATGTGGAGTAACCACACGTATATAAGACAAACTAGATTTTTTTAATGTTTATTTAATATTTATTTATTTTTGAGAGAGTGCACATGTGAGAGCTGGGGAAGAGCAGAGAGAAAGAGACAGACAGAGGTTCTGAAGCGTCTCTGCATTGAGAGCAGAGAACCCGATGCAGGGCTAGAACTCACATATCATGAGATGATGACCTGAGCCAAAGTCTGACGCTTAACCAACTGAGCCACCAAGTTGCCCCCCTACAAACTAGATTTTAAAACAAAGACTGTAACAAGAGATAAAGAAGGGCATTATAACACAATTAAGGGGTCTATCAATCAACAAGATCTAACAATTGTAAACATCTATGCCACAACATGGAGCACCCAAATATATAAATCAAATACTGACATAAAGAAACTCACTGAGGTGGAGGAGGGAGCCAAGATGGCAGAACAGCATGGAAGTTTTTGTGTGTCTCGTGTCCATGAAATACAGCCAGACCAACACTAAACAATCCTACACACCTAGAAAACTGATCTGAGAATTGGCACAACAATCTGCACAACCAAAACCACAGAATTAAGCAGAGAGAAAAAATTCATTTTAATTTTCAATTTTTATTAAAAATTTTTTTAAATTTTTACTATATTTTTAACCTTTATGTAAATTTTTTCAAATTAAATTTTACTTCCATCATTTTATTTTAGTCTACTTCAATGTATTCACTTTTTCAAATTTTCAAAGGATTTCCTTTTTTTAATTTTTCATTTCTTTTCTTTTTCTTCAGTACAGAAAGAGAAAAAATTCATTTTTATCTTCAATTTTTATTTAAAATATTTTTAATTTTTCTTACTATATTTTTTACTTTTGTGAAAGTTTTTCAAATTCGATTTTAATTCATCATTTTATTTTAGTCTACTACAGTGTATTCACTTTTTCAAATTTTCAAACGCTTTTCCTGTTTTTTCTTTTTTGTTTCTGTTCTTTTTCTTGAATACAGAAAGAAAAAAATTCATTTTTATTAAAAATATTTTTCTTTAATTTTCTTTCTACTATATTTTTTACTTTGGTGTAAATTTTTTCAAATACTATTTTACTTCTATCATTTCATTTTAGTCTACTTCAGTGTAATCATTTTTTCAAATTTTCAAACGATTTCCCTTTTTTTTTCTTTTTTTCCCCTTGTTTCTCTAATCTATCTAGCCACTTTCAACATGCAGACCAAAACACACCTATGATCTGACATCATTTATTCGATTTTGTGTATGTGTTTAATTTTTTAATTTTAATTTTTTGGTTTTTTTTAATTTTCATTTGTTCTACCTCATTAATTCCTTTTCTCCCTTCAAAATGGCGAAACAAAGGAATTCACCACAAAAGAAAGAGCAGGAAAAAAAGACAGCTAGGGACTTAACCAACACATGTACAAGCAAGATGTCTGAACCAGAATTTAAAATCACGATAATAAGAATACTAGCTGGAGTCAAAAATAGATTAGAATCCCTTTCTGCAGAGATAAAAGAAGTAAAAACTAGTCAGGATGAAATAAAAAATGCTATAACTGAGCTGCAATCACGAATGCATGCTGTGGTGGCAAGGATGGATGAGGCAGAACAGAGAATCAGCTATACAGAGGACAAACTTACGGAGAATGATGAAGCAGAAAAAAAAAGGGAGATTAAGTCAAAAGAGCATATTTAAGAATTATAGAAATCAGTGACTCATTAAAAAGGAACAACATCAGAATCATAGGAGTCCCAGAAGAGGAAGAGAGAGAAATAGGGGTAGAAGGGTTATGTGAGCAAATCATAGCAGAAAACTTTTCTAACCTGGGGAAAGACACAGACATCAAAATCCAGGAAGCACAGAGGACCCCCATTAGATTCAACAAAAACCGGCCATCAACAAGGCACATCACAGTCAAATTCACAAAATACTCAGGCATGGAGAAAATCATGAAAGCAGCAAGAGAAAAAAAAGTTAAGTTCTCTTAACCTACAAGAGAAGACAGATCAGGTTTGCAGCAGACCTAGCCACAGAAACGTGGAAGGCCAGAAAGGAGTGGCAGGATATATTCAATGTGCTGAATTAGAAAAATATGCAGCCAAGAATTCTTTATCCAGCAAGGCTGTCATTCAAAATAGAAGGAGATTAAAAGTTTCCCAGACAAACAAAAATTAAAGGAGTTTGTGACCACTAAACCACTGTGACCACTGCAAGAAATTTTAAGGGGGACTCTCTGAGGGAAGAAAAGATGGAAAAAAAAAAAAAAAAAAAAAAAAAAAAAAATATATATATATATATATATATATATATATATATATATATATATATATATATCTCAAAAGCAACAAAAGATTAGAAAGCACCAGAGACCACCACCAGAAACTCCAACTCTACAAGCATCATAATGGCAATAAATTCATATCTTTCAGTACTCACTCTAAAGGTCAATGGATTCAATGCTCCAATCAAAAGACACAGGGTAACAGAATGGATAAGAAAACAAGATCCATCTATATGCTGTTTACAAGAGACCCACTTTAGAACTAAAGACACCTTCAGATTGAGGGTAAGGGGATGGAGAACCGTCTACCATGCTAATGGTAAACAAAAGAAAGCCAGAGTAGCCACACTTATATCAGACAATCTAGACTTTAAAATAAAGACTGTATCAAGAGATCCAGAAGGGCATTATATCATAATCAAGGGGTCTATCCACCAAGAAGACCTAACAATTGTAAACATTTATGCACCAAATGTGGCAGCACCCAGATATATAAATCAATTAATCACAAACATAAAGAAACTCATTGATACTAATATCATTATAGTAGACTTCAACACACCACCCACAGCAATAGACAGATTATCTAATCAAAAAATCAACAAGAAAACAATGGTTTTGAATGACACACTGGACCAGGTGGACTTAACAGACATATTCAGAGCATTTCATCCTAAAGCAGCAGAATATACATTCTTCTCCAGTGCACATGGAATGTTCTCCAGAATAGACCACATACTGGGACACACCAGCCCTCAGCAAGTAGAAAAAGATCGAGATCATACCATGCATATTTTCAGACCACAATGCTATGAAACTCGAAATCAACTACAAGAAAAAATTTTGGAAAGGTAACAAATACTTGGATACTGAAGAACATCCTACTAAAGAATGAATGGGCTAACCAAGAAGTTAAAGAAGAAATTAAGAAGTATATGGTAAAAACAGGGAAGGGGACAAAACAAAAGAGACTCTTAAATATGGAGAACAAACTGAGGGTTACTGGAGGGGTTATGGGAGGGGGGATGGGCTAAATGGGTAAGAGGCACTAAGGTATCCACTCCTGAAATCATTGCTGCACTATATGCTACCTAATTTCAATGTAAACTTAAAAAAAAAAATCTAAAAATAATAAATTAAAATTAAAATTAAAAAAATAAATAAATAAAATAGTAAGTATATGGAAGCCAATGAAAATGATAACACCACAATCCAAAACCTCTGGAACACAAGAAAGGCAGTCATAAGAGCAAAGTATATAGCAATCCAGGCCTTCCTAAAGTAGGAAGAGCTCAGATACACAACCTAACCTTACACCTTAAAGAGCTGGAAAAAGAACAGCAAATAAAAGCCAAAACCAGCAGAAGACATTAAATAATATTAGAGCAGAAATTAATGCTACTGAAACCAAAAAAACACAGATCAATGAAACCAGAAGCTGGTTCTTTGAAAGAATTAACAAAACTGATAAACCACTAGCCAGGTTGATCAAAAAGAAAAAGGAGGGGCGCCTGGGTGGCTCAGTCGGTTAAGCATGACTCAGGTCATGATCTCATGGTCCATGAGTTCGAGCCCCGCCTCAGGCTCTGTGCTGACAGCTCAGAGCCTGGAGCCTGTTTCAGATTCTGTGTCGCCCTCTCTCTGACCCTCCCCTGTTCATGCTCTGTCTCTCCCTGTCTCAAAAATAAATAAAACATTTAAAAAAAATTTTTTTAATAAAAAAAAAAAAAGAAAGAGAAAGGAAAGGACCCAAATAAAATCAAGAATGAAAGAGAACACAACGAACACAGCAGAAATAAAAACATTAATAAGAGAATATTATGAGCAATTATACACCAATAAAATGGGCAATCTGGAAGAAATGCAAAAATTCCTAGAAACATATACACTACCAAAACTGAAGCAGATTTGAACAGACCCATAACCAGTAAAGAAATCGACTTAGTAATCAAAAATCTCCCAAAAACCAAGAGTCCAGGGCCAGATGGCTTTCCAAGGGAATCTACCAAACATTTAAGGAAGAGTTAACACCTATTCTCATGAAGTTGTTCCAAAAATAGAAATGGAAGGAAAACTTCCAAACTCATTCTATGAAGCCAGCATTACCTTGATTCCAAAACCAGACAGAGACCCCACCAGAAAGAACTATAGACCAATTTCTCTGATGAACATGGATGCAAAAATCCTCAACAAGATATTAGTCAACTGGATCCAACAATACATTAAAAATATTATTCACCACAACCAAGTGGCATTTATACCTGGGATGCAGGGCTGGTTGAATATCCGCAAAACAATTAACGTGATTCATCACATCAATAAAAGAAAGGAAAAGAACCAAATGATCCTCTCAATAGATGCAGAGAAAGCATTTGACAAAATATGGCATCCTTTCTTGATAAAAACCCTCAAGAAAGTAGGGATAGAAGGAGCATACCTCAAGATCATAAAAGCCATATATGAACGACCCAATGCTAATATCATCCTCAATGGGGAAAAACAGAGAGCTTCCCCCTAAGGTCAGGAACAAGACAGGGATGGCCACTCCCACCACTGTTATTCAACATAGTATTGGAAGTCTTAGCCTCAGCAATCAGACAACACAAAGAAATAAAAGGCATCCAAATTGGCCAGGAGGAAGTCAAATGTTCACTCTTCCCAGATGACGTGATACTTTATATGGAAAACCCTAAAGATTCCACCAAAAAACTGCTAGAACTGATTCATGAATTCAGCAAAGTTGCAGGATATAAAATCAATGCACAGAAATTGGTTGCACTCCTATACACCAACAATGAAGCGACAGAAAGAGAAATCAAGGAATCGATCCCATTTACAGTTGCACCAAAACCCATAAAATACCTAGGAATAAATCTAACCAAAAAGGTGAAAAAATCTATACACTGAAAACTATAGAAAGCTTATGAAAGAAATTGAAGAAGACACAAAAAAATGGAAAAAGATTCCAAGCTCCTGGACAGGAAGAAATAATATTGTTAAAATGTTGATACTACTCAAAGCAATCTACATATTCAATGCAATCCCTATCAAAATAACACCAGCATTCCTCACAGAGCTAGAACAAATAATCCTAAAATTTATATGGAACCAGAAAAGACCCTGAATAGCCAAAGCAATCTGGGAAAAAAAGAAAAAAAAAAGCAGGAGGCATCACAATCCCAGACTTCAAGCTGTATTACAAAGCTGTAGTCATCAAGACAGTATGGTACTAGCACGAGAACAGACACTCATATCAATGGAACAGAATGGAGAACCCAGAAATAGACCCACAAATGCATGGCCAACTAATCTTTGACAAAGCAGGAAAGAATATCCAATGGAATAAAGACAATCTCTTCAGCCAAGTGTGCTGGGAAAACTGGACAGCGACATGCAGAAAAATGAACCTGGACCACTTTCTTACACCATACACAAAAATAAACTCAAAATGGATGAAAGACCTCAACATAAGACAGGAAGTCATCAAAATCCTCGAGGAGAAAGCAGGCAAAAACCTCTTTGACCTCAGCTGCAGCAACTTCTTACTCAACACCTCTCCAGAGGCAAAGGAAACAAAAGCAAAAATGAACTATTGGGACCTCATCAAAATCAAAAGCTTCTGCACAGCGAAGGAAACAATCAGCAAAACTAAAAGGTAACTGACAGAATGGGAAAAGATGTTTGCAAATGACATATCAGATGAAGGGTTAGTATCCAAAATCTATAAAGAACTTATCAAACTCAACACCCAAAAAACAAATCATCCAGTGAAGAAATGGGCAAAAGACATGAATAGACACTTCTCCAAAGAAGACATCCAGATGGCAAACCAACACATCAAAAAATGCTCAACATCAATCATCATCAGGAAAATACAATTCAAAACCACAACGAGATACCACCTCATACCTGTCAGAAGGGCTAACATTAACAATTCAGGCAACAACAGATGTTGGCGAGGATGTGGAGAAAGAGGATCTCTTTTGCATTGCTGGTGGGAATGCAAACTGGTGCAGCCACTCTGGAAAACAGTATGGAGGTTCCTCAAAAAACTAAAAATAGAACTATCCTACAACCCAGCAATTGCACTACTAGGCATTTATCCAAGGGATACATGTGTGCTGTTTTAAAGGGACACAGGCACCCCAATGTTTATAGCAGCACTATCAACAATAGCCATAGTATGGAAAGAGCCCAAATGCCCATGGATGGATGAATAGATAAAGAAGATGTGGTGTATATATATACATACACACACACACATACAGTGGAGTATTACTCAGCAATCAAATCAAAAAGGATGAAATCTTTCCATTTGCAACTACATGGATGGAACTGGAGGGTATTATGCTAAGCGAAATTATTCAGAGAAAACCAAATATCATATGTCTTCACTCATATGAGGACTTTAAGACACAGAACAGATGAACATAAGGGAAGGAAAGCAAAAATAATATAAAAACAGGGAAGGGGACAAAACATAAGAGACTCTTAAATATGGAGAACAGAGGGTTACTGGAGGGGTTGTGGGGGGGGGGGGGGGATGGGCTAAATGGGTAAGAGGCACTAAGGAATTTACTCCCGAAATCATTGTTGCACTATATGCTCACTAATTTGGATATAAATTTTAAAAAATAAAATTAAAAAAAAAAGGCCATATACAAAAGCCCCATAGCTAATATCATCATTAATGGGGAAAAACTGAGAGCCTTTCCCCTATGGTGAGGAACAAGACAAGGATGCCCACTCTCACCATTACTATTCAACATAGTACTGGAAGCCGAAGCCTCAGTAATCAGACAACAAAAAGAAATAAAGAGCATCCAAATCAGCAAGGAAGAAATCAAACTTTCACTATTTGCTGACAACATGATAGTTTATGTAGAAAACTTCAAAGACACCACCAAAAAAAAGGCTAGAACTAATACATGAGTTCAGCAAATTGCAGGATATAAAATCAACTTGGAGAAATCTGCTGCATTTCTGTACACTAATAACAAAGCAGCAGAGAAAGAAATTAAGCAATCGATCACATATACAAGTGCAGCAAAAACAGTAAGATACCCAGCAATAAATTTAACTAAATAGGTAAAAGATCTGTACTCTGAAAACTATAGAAGACTTATTAAAGATATTGAAGAAGATACAAAGAAATGGAAAATATTCCATGCTCATGGATTAGAAAAACAAACACTGTTAAAATATCTATACTACCCAAAGCAATCTACATATTTAATGCAATCCTCATCAAAATACCACCAGCAGGGGCGCCTGGGTGGCTCAGTGGGTTCAGTGTCTGTCTTCAGCTCAGGTCATGATCTCACAGTTTGTGAGTTCGAGACCCACACTGGGTTCTCTGCTGTCAGCACAGAGCCAGCTTCAGATCCTATCCCCTCTCTCTCTGCCCCTCCCCCACTCACTCCCATTCTCTCTCTCTCAAATAAATAAACATTAAAAAAATACTTCACAGAGCTAGATCACACAATCCTAAAATTTGTATGGAACCACAAAAGATCCCAGATAGCCAAAGCAATCCTGAAAAAAAGAAACACAAAACTGAAGGCGTAATGATTCCAGATTTCAAGCCAAATTACAAAGCTGTTGTCGTCAAGACAGGATGGTACTGGCACAAAAACAGACACATCAATCAATGGAACAGAACAGAAAACCCACAAATGGACCCAGAACTATATGGTCTACTCATCTTTGGCAAAGCAGGAAAGAATATCCAATGGAAAAAAGACAGTCTCTACAACAAATGGTGCTGGAAAAACTGGATGGCAACATGCAAAAATACACAAAAATAAACTCAAAATGGATGAAAGACCTAAATGTGAGACAGGAAACAATCAACATCTAGAGGAGAACACAGCAGCAACCTCTTTGACCTGGGCCAGAGCAACCTCTTATTAGACATGTCACCATAGGTAAGGAAAACAAAAGCAAACATGAACTATTAGGACTTCATCAAGATAAAAAGCTTCCGCACAGCAAAGGAAACAATCAACACAACTAAAAGTCAGCCTACAGAATGGGAAAAGATGTTTGCAAATGACATATTGGATAAAGGGTTACTATCCAAAATTGATAAAGAACTTGTCAAACTCAACACCCAGTTAAGAAATAATCCAGTGAAAAAATGGGCAGAAGATATGAATAGACATTTTTCCAAAGAAGACATTCAGATGGCCAACCAACACATGAAAAGATGCTCAACATCACTTATCATCAGGGAATACAAATCAAAAACACATTGAGATACCACCTCACACCAGTCAGAGTGGCTAAAATTAACAACTCAGACAACAACAGGTGTTGGCAAGGATGTGGAGAAAGGGAAACCCTCTCGCATTGCTGGTGGGAATGCAAACTGGTGCAGTCACTCTGGAAAACAGTACGGAGGTTCCTCAAGAAACTAAAAATGGGAATACCTATGATCCAGCAACTGTACTATTAGGTATTTACCCAAAGGATATAGAAATATAGATTTGAAGGGGTACATGCCCACCCCAATGCTTATAGCAGCATTATCAACAATAGTCAAACTGTGGAGAGAACCCCAATGTCTACTGAATGATGATGGATAAAGATGATGTAGTGTGTGTGTGTGTGCATGTGCCTGCACATGTGAATATGCACTCATGCGTCACTCACTGATGATGAGTGATGTTGACCATCTTTTCATGTGTCTGTTTGCCATGTGGATGTCTTCTTTGGAAAAATGTCTACTCCTATCTTCTGCCCATTTCTTCACTGGATATATGCATGAGCACGCGTGCGTGCGCGCACATACACACACACAGACACACACACACACACACACACAATGGAATATTACTCAGCCATCAAAAACAATGAAGTCTTTTCATTTGCAATGATGTGGATGGAACTGGAATGTATTTTGCTAAGCAAAATAAGTCAATCAGAGAGAGACAAATACCATATGATTTCAATCATATGTGGAATTTAAAAAAACAAAACAGATGAACATAGGGGAAGCAGAGGAAGAAAAAGAGAAGGAAACAAATTACAAGAGACACTTAGCAATAGAGAACAAACTAAAGGTTGATGGAGGGAGGTGGGTGGAGGCAGGCTAGATGGGTAACTAAGGAGGGCACTTGTTATGGTGAGCATTGAGTACTGTATGTAAGTGATGAATTAGTGAATTCTACTCCTGAAACCACTATTGCACTGTATGTTAACTTAAAAAAAAAAAAAAAAAAAGACCCTCTTTGTAAAAAAAATAATAGATTAAAACAAATTAAAAGAAAAACACAACAAATCCAGGAGAGAACAAAACTACAGATATACTTCACCCACCACACACCTCACTTATTCCTGTTTAACTCTGTAGTTTTCGTAAGGCATGCTGCTGCCACTCTGAAGTACTTACAACATAAAATCTTGTTCCCAAGAAGGTTGATCACCACGAACTGCTACAGTTGTGCTCTTCACATTCTGCACTTTCAGGGTCACATAGGTGTTAAATTTATCTTTAAAAAAAAAAAATGCAAAAAAAAAAAACAAGATGAAGATGTAATACTTAGTGCTCAGATTTGTTACCCAAGCTCACAAACCCTTTGGAACTGAGTAATCCAAATTAAAGTATTAGAAATTGAAGCAAAAATAAAACTATATACTGTACAATACAGCATCATTCTAAGCCCACAGAACTGCAAAAAATTATAAAACATTAATTCTCTCTTCTCAAAAGTATAAACTGTAATAGTTTTTCAAATTTCAGAAATACATATTTGATCCTGTAGACACACACACATACATAATGAAAATGAAAGCTTTATACAAGTTGGGATACATTAATATATCCTATTCTAATTTATTTAAACTTTTGAAACATTCATCATAACCAACAAAATTGATATTACAGCCCATCTTTAGTTTGAAAAAAAACAAATATAATCGATCTAGAAAAGATATGTAAATTTAGTAAAATGAAGAAGTACCATAAAAGAAAAAGTGGTAAAGGATTGAAGAGGAAGGGTTATCTCTTGCTATTGACAGAACAAGATCTGAGCAAAAAATCCTCCTAAAGGAAATGGATTCCCAGCTTAATTTATTCAGGTTGGCCTAAACCACGACTTACACAAAAAGCAACACTACTGCAGAGTTGGGAAAAGGAGATTCTCTAACCTGAGAATATAAATTGAATACTAGTGCCTAAGACAGCACTAGTCCTGTACCACTCTCCCTGTACCACTTTAGCATAAACCATGGTTAGAGGCACTGAAGAGTTCACTTTTCTATGTAAGAAATTAATCATAACATAAAATGAAAAAAGACAATCATTTTTGGCTCATCAAATTGGCAAACATTGTTTAAAATGATTAACTAATGTAAGGGGTGTGAGAAAATGGGCCCTGTCATGCACTTCTAGCACAAGGTAAATCTTTCTCTTAAGCATCATTAAAAATTATGTAGTTTAAAAAAATTAAAAATAAATAAATAAAAATAAAAATTATGTAGTTTTACAAAAAGCAGAATCAGACCTATAAATACAGAGAACTGATGGTTGCCACAGTGGTGGGTGATGGGCAAAATGGGGAGCAGGAGACAGAGACTTCCAGTTATAGAATGCAAAAGTCACAGGAATAAAATGCACAGCATGAGGAATATAAGCAATGGTATTGTGATAGTGTTATGTAGTAACAGGTGGTAGCTACACTTGTGGTGAACACAGGTATAAACTTGTAGAATCACTATGTTGTACACATAAAACTAACCTAACTTTGTATGTTATGCTATACTTAAAAAATTACTTTAATAATAAAAGTGAGAATACAATGTTCTAAGTTTGTTGTGATAATTAAATAAGAATAAGACATTTATGAAAGTATTTAGGCAATGCTCTGATATATCAAGTGCTCAATAAATCATAGCCATTTTATCTTTTTAACATTTATTTATTTTTGAGACAGAGAGAGACAGAGCATGAACAGGGGAGGGGCAGAGAGAGAGGGAGACACAGAATCCGGAACAGGCTCCAGGCTCTGAGCTGTCAGCACAGAGCCCGACGCAGGGCTCGAACTCAGGGACCGTGAGATCATGACCTGAGTCGAAGTCGGCCGCTTAACCGACTGAGCCACCCAGGCGCCCCAAATCATAGCCATTTTAAATATTATGACTAGGGCACCTGGGTGGCTCAGTCGGTTGAGGGTCCAACTCTTGCTATTGGCTCAGGTCATCATCTCACAGTTCATGCAATCAAGCCCCACATTGGGCCCTGCGCTCACAGTTCAGAATCTGCTTAGGATTCCCTCTCTTCCTCTCTCTCCTCTCTCTGCCCCTCCCAACTTGTGCACTCCCTCTTGCATGCCCATGCTCTCCCTCTCTCTCAAAATAAATAAACATTAATTTAAAAAAGTTTAATTATGACTACTATTAAATCCTTATGAAATCATTATAAAATCATATAGTTCTATACTTAGATATGGAAAGTTCACCAGAATTATACTTTATTATGAGGATGCAAGCCCACCCACATAAGAGAATCCCATACATATCCAGTAGCAGTGTCGTGGACCACTGAGCTATGTTTTCTATCATATGATTCTGTATTCTACTCCCCACATCCAATCATAGCTGATCAGAGCAGGTTTAGATGCCACTCAAAAACAGTCAATCCATGAACTGGCAAAAAACTGAAAACAATCCAATTCCCTCTCAAACGATTTTAAATAGGGAAAACAAAGAAATAGTGACAACTGATGGTTGTCGGAGATGCATATATATTCCACTGGAGCAACCATTATGGGCTGTGTGCAAACAAGGTAAGCATAGAAAGACAGGTAGAAGAGAAAGGAAAACAGAACAGATTCTCAGAAAGAAAAGAGATTTAGCTAGTGGAGACTGGAGTAGGCTCAGAGACTCTTTCAGTTCCTGTTGTACCCAAGGTTTGGCTTTTCAGATTCCCATGGGTTCCCAGTCATGAATTTTTTCCCAGTAATCCCCAGTACCTTCCATTTTCCCCAGCAGCAACCAGCATTAAGTCCCTCTAACTTAGCATTCACAATTAAGGGAATGTATATTAAAACATGTAAATACTATTCTCACCTTCTGATGGGCAAAGATTAAAAAGTTCCATATACTGAATCTTTGTAAGGATTTGGATAAATGCTTATATACTTTTGGTCTGAGTATAATCTCCCCAAAACTTTCATTAAGTGAAATTTGGCAGCAGCTACCAAATTTTTAAAAAATGCATACCTCCAGCCTAGCAATTCTCTGCTTCTGGACTCTAGCATACAGATACATTTGCAAAAGCAGACACTGATATATGCACAAAAATATGTATTGCTTATAATAGCAAAAACTGGAAACAACTAAATATTCATCAATCAGGAAACTCAGGTACAAATTTACAACAAAATTCTAAACAACTTATTTTCATGATGTGTTGTTTGAATAAAAACAGGTTGCACAAAGTTAATCTATTTATTTAAACATGCATATACACACAAAAAAATCTGAAAAGGTATACACAAACCTCCAAATAATTACTACTGAGAAGTAGAACTGAGTTGGCCAAGAGATATGGGGACTAAGTTTTCACTAAATAGGTATACAGACAGATCTCTTTAAAGTTTTACAACAGCACTGATTTTTGTTCCAGCTTTACTGAGGTATAATTGGCAACTTAAAATTGTATGTATTTAAAGTGTACAACTTGATGATTTGATATACATATACATTGTGAAATAATCATCATAATCAAGCCGATTAATATATTCATCACATCTCACATAATCACAATTTTCAAATGTGTATATGATCAATAACAACTTGAGATCTATCCTCTTAGCAAATTTCAAGTATATAGCACTCGTTAATTATGAACACACTGATATTGTACATTAAATCTCCAGAAATTATTCATCTTGCATAACTGAAACTTTGTACCCCTTGACCAACATCTCTCCATATTGATTGTTAATAATTTAAATTATTTTCTTAGTCTAATCAATGAATTAAATGCAATTAATGATTGTTTAAAAGATTGCTTTTAAATGAGAGAAAGTATGAAAGGAAAAGACATAATAATTAAAGGCTGGCCTTACCTGGTGAACCCTGGAATTTGGCTCTTTTAACTGCAAGAGAAAAAAAGAAGACACCATGAAGACTTTCTGCAAAGTCATTTACTGAACCAATGTTTCTTGAGCACCTACTATATGCCAAAGTTAGAGTCAGAACTAGATTTGTAACTCTAAGTCTAAGAGAAAAGAACCTGGGACTGCTGACCAAAGCTTGAAGGCAGAGAGTTACAAGGACCTTTAAAAGTCATCCAATCTAGGATTGAGGGAAGATGACGGCGTAAGAGGACGCTGGGCTCACCAGGTCCTGCTGATCACTTAGATTCCACCTACACCTGCCTAAATAACCCAGAAAACCACCAGAAGACTTAGCAGAACGGTTTCTCTGGAGCCAAGCGCAGACGAGAGGCCCACAGAAGAGGGTAGGAAGGGAGGAGAGGCTGTGCACACTACATGGAATGGCGGGAGGGAGCCGGGGTGGAGGGGCAGGCCGCTGGCCAAGCAGAGGCCCCGAGTCTGGCTTGCAAAAGTGGAGGGGCCAGACGGAGTGTGTTCCAACACCAAGCAAGACTTAACATCTGGAAGGTTATAAGTTAACAGCTCTGCTCAGAGAACGGGAGGGCTGGAGGACAACGGGAGAGAGAGTTGTTGAGCACCGGACAACAGACCGCAGTTTGGTGGGAAACAAAGGCACTCACCAGCGCCATCTCCTTTGCACATCCCCCAGCCAAAATCCCAAAGGGAACCAGTTCCTGCCAGGGAACTTGCTTGCACCGCACAAACACCCAACGCTGTGCTTCTGCGGATCCATCCCTCTGGCGGGTCTGACTCCCTCCTGGTGCCGCAGGGCCCCTCCCAAAGCAGATCACTGAAGGAAAAGCGAGCTGAGCCTGCCCCTCCCGCCCCTGTGCACCTTGCCGATCCACCCCAGCGAATACGCCAGATCCCCAGCACCACAAGCCTGGCAGTGTGCAAGTAGCCCAGACGAGCCACGCCACCCCACAGTGAATCCCGCCCCTAGGAGAGGGGAAGAGAAGGTACACACCAGTCTGACTGTGGCCCCAGCGGTGGGCTGGGGGCAGACATCAGGTCTGATTGTGGCCCCGCCCACCAATGCAAATTATTCAAGACAGCACAGGGGAAGTGCCCTGCAGTTCCGCACCACTCCAGGGACTATCCAAAATGACTAAACGGAAGAATTCCCCTCAAAAGAAACTCCAGGAAATAACAACAGCTAATGAACTGATCAAAAAGGATTTAAACAATATAAAAGAAAGTGAATTGAGAATAATAGTCATAAAATTAATCGCTGGGCTTGAAAACAGTATAGAGGACAGCAGAGAATCTATTGCTACAGAGATCAAGGGATTAAGGAACAGTCAGGAGGAGCTAAAAAATGCTATCAATGAACTGCAAAATAAAATGGAGACGACCACGGCTCGGATTGAAGAGGCAGAGGAGAGAATAGGTGAACTAGAAGATACAATTATGGAAAAAGAGGAAGCTGAGAAAAAGATTAAAAAATCCAGGAGTATGAGGGGAAAATTAGAGAACTAAGTGATGCACTAAAGAGAAATAATCTACGCATATTGGTATTCCAGAGGAGGAAGAGAGAAGGAAAGGTGCTGAAGGTATACTTGAAGAAATAATAGTTGAGAACTTCCCTGAACTGGGGAAGGAAAAAGGCATTGAAATCCAAGAGGCACAGAGAACTCCCTTCAGACGTAACTTGAATCGATCTTCTGCACGACATATCATAGTGAAACTGGCAAAATACAAGGATAAAGAGAAAATTCTGAAAGCAGCTAGGGATAAACACGCTCTAACATATAAAGGGAGACCTATAAGACTCCTGACCGATCTCTCTACTGAAACGTGGCAGGCCAGAAAGGAATGGCAGGATATCTTCAATGTGATGAACAAAAAAAATAGGCAGCCGAGAATGCTTTATCCAGCAAGTCTGTCATTTAGAATAGAAGGAGAGATAAAGGTTTTCCCAAACAAACAAAAACTGAAGGAATTCGTCACCACGAAACCAGCCCTACAAGAGATCCTAAGGGAGATCCTGTGAGACAAAGTACCAGAGACATCGCTACAAGCATGAAACCTACAGACATCACAATGACTCTAAACCCGTATCTTTCTATAATAACACTGAATGTAAATGGACTAAATGCGCCAACCAAAAGACATAGGGTATCAGAATGGATAAAAAAACAAGACCCATCTATTTGCTGTCTACAAGAGACTCATTTTAGACCTGAGGATACCTTCAGATTGAAAGTGAGGGGATGGAGAACTATTTATCATGCTACTGGAAGTCAAAAGAAAGCTGGAGTAGCCATACTTATATTAGACAAACTAGACTTTAAATTAAAGGCTGTAACAAGAGAGGAAGAAGGGCATTATACAATAATTACAGGGTCTATCCATCAGGAAGAGCTAACAATTATAAATGTCTATGTGCCGAATACGGGAGCCCCCAAATATATAAAACAATTACTCACAAACACAAGCAACGTTATTGGTAAGAATGTGGTAATTGCAGGGGACTTTAACACCCCACTTACAGAAATGGATAGATCATCGGGCGCCTGGGTGGCTCAGTCGGTTAAGTGTCCAACTTCGGCTCAGGTCACGATCTCACAGTCTGTGAGTTTGAGCCCTGCATCGGGATCTGGGCTGATGGCTCAGAGCCTGGAGCCTGCTTCTGATTCTGTGTCTCCCTCTCTCTCTGCCCCTCCCCCATTCATGCTCTGTCTCTCTCTGTCTCAAAAACAAATAAAAACGTTAAAAAAAAATTTTTTTTTAATAAAAAATAAAATAAAAAAAAGAAAAAGAAAAAGAAATGGATAGATCATCTAGACACATGGTCAATAAAGAAACAAGGGCCCTGAATGATACATTGGATCAGATGGACTTGACAGATATATTTAGAACTCTGCATCCCAAAGCAACAAAATATACTTTCTTCTCGAGTGCACATGGAACATTCTCCAAGATAGATCACATACTGGGTCACAAAACAGCCCTTCATAAGTGTATAAGAATTGAGATCATACCATGCATACTTTCAGACCACAATGCGATGAAGCTTGAAATCAACCACAGGAAAAAGTCTGGAAAACCTCCAAAAGCATGGAGGTTAAAGAACACCCTACTAAAGAATGAGTGGGTCAACCAGGCAATTAGAGAAGAAATTAAACAATATATGGAAACAAACGAGAATGAAAATACAACAATCCTAACGCTTTGGGATGCAGCGAAGGCAGTCCTGAGAGGAAAATACATTGCAATCCAGGCCTATCTCAAGAAACAAGAAAAAGCCCAAATATAAAATCTAACAGCACACCTAAAGGAAATAGAACAGTAAAGACACCCCAAACCCAGCAGAAGAAGAGAAATAATAAAGACCAGAACAGAAATAAACAATATAGAATCTAAAAAAACTGTAGAGCAGATCAATGAAGCCCAGAGTTGGTTTTTTGAAAAAATAAAAAAAATTGATAAGCCTCTAGCCAGGCTTCTCAAAAAGAAAAGGAAGATGACCCAAATAGATAAAATCATGAATGAAAATGGAATTATTACAACCAATCCCTCAAAGATACAAACAATTATCAGGGAATACTATGAAAAATTATATGCCAACAAACTGGACAACCTGGAAGAAATGGACAAATTCCTAAACACCCACACTCTTCTAAAACTCAATCAGGAGGAAATAGAAAGCTTGAACAGACCCATAACCAGTGAAGAAATTGAATCAGTTATCAAAAATCTCCCAACAAATAAGAGTCCAGGACCAGATGGCTTCGCAAGGAAGTTCTACCAGACGTTTAAAGCAGAGATAATACCTATCCTTCTCAAGCTATTCCAAAAAATAGAAAGGGAAGGAAAACTTCCAGACTCATTTTTTGAAGCCAGTATTACTTTGATTCCTAAACCAGAAAGAGACCCAGCAAAAAAAGAGAACTACAGGCCAATATCTCTGATGAATATGGATGCAAAAACTCTCAATAAGCTACTAGCAAATAGAATTCAACAGCATATAAAAAGAATTATTCACCATGATCAAGTGGGATTCATTCCTGGGATGCAGCGCTGGTTCAACATTCACAAATCAATCAACGTGATACATCACATTAATAAAAGAAAAGAACCATATGATCCTGTCAATCGATGCAGAAAAGGCATTTGACAAAATTCAGCAAACTTTTTTAATAAAAACCCTCGAGAAAGTCGGGATAGAAGGAACATACTTAAACATCATAAAAGCCATTTATGAAAAGCCCACATCTAACATCATCCTCAATGGGGAAAAACTGAGAGCTTTTTCCCTGAGATCAGGAATATGACAGGGATGTCCACTCTCACTTGTTGTTTAACATAGTGTTGGAAGTGCTAGCATCGGCAATCAGACAACAAAAGGAAATCAAAGGCATCCAAATTGGCAAAGATGAAGTCAAGCTTTCACTTTTTGCAGATGACATGATATTATACATGGAAAATCCGATAGACTCCACCAAAAGTCTGCTAGACTGATACATGAATTCAGCAAAGTTGCAGGATACAAAATCAATGTACAGAAATCAGTTGCATTCTTATACACTAATAATGAAGCAACAGAAAGACAAATAAACTGATCCCATTCACAATTGCACCAAGAAGCATAAAATACCTAGGAATAAATCTAACCAAAGATGTAAAAGATCTGTATGCTGAAAACTATAGAAAGCTTATGAAGGAAATTGAAGAAGATATAAAGAAATGGAAAAACATTCCATGCTCATGGATTGGAAAAATAAATATTGTCAAAATGTCAATACTACCCAAAGCTATCTACACATTCAATGCAATCCCAATCAAAATTGCACTAGCATTCTTCTCGAAGCTAGAACAAGCAATCCTAAAATTCATATGGAACCACAAAAGGCCCCGATAGCCAAAGTAATTTTGAAGAAGAAAACCAAAGCAGGAGGCATCACAATCCCAGACTTTAGCCTCTACTACAAAGCTGTCATCATCAAGACAGCATGGTATTGGCACAAAAACAGACACATAGACCAATGGAATAGAATAGAAACCCCAGAACTAGACCCACAAACGTATGGCCAACTAATCTTTGACAAAGCAGGAAAGAACATCCAATGGAAAAAAAGAGTCTCTTTAACAAATGGTGCTGGGAGAACTGGACAGCAACATGCAGAAGATTGAAACTAGACCACTTTCTCACACCATTCACAAAAATAAACTCAAAATGGATGAAGGACCTGAATGTGAGACAGGAAACCATCAAAACCCTAGAGGAGAAAGCAGGAAAAGACCTCTCTGACCTCAGCTGTAGCAATTTCTTACTTGACACATCCCCAAAGGCAAGGGAATTAAAAGCAAAAGTGAATTACTGGGACCTTATGAAGATAAAAAGCTCCTGCATAGCAAAGGAAACAACCAACAAAACTAAAAGGCAACCAATGGAATGGGAAAAGATATTTGCAAATGACATATCGGACAAAGGGCTAGGATCCAAAATCTATAAAGAGCTCACCAAACTCCACACCCAAAAAACAAATAACCCAGTGAAGAAATGGGCAGAAAACATGAATAGACACTTCTCTAAAGAAGACATCCGGATGGCCAACAGGCCCATGAAAAGATGCTCAACGTCGCCTCTCATCAGGGAAATACAAATCAAAACCACACTCAGATACCACCTCACGCCAGTCAGAGTGGCCAAAATGAACAAATCAGGAGACTATAGATGCTGGAGAGGATGTGGAGAAATGGGAACCCTCTTGCACTGTTGGTGGGAATGCAAATTGGTGCAGCCACTCTGGAAAACAGTGTGGAGGTTCCTCAGAAAATTAAAAATAGACCTACCCTATGACCCAGCAATAGCACTGCTAGGAATTTACCCAAGGGGTACAGGAGTACTGATGCATAGGGGCACTTGTACCCCAATGTTTATAGCAGCACTCTCAACAATAGCCAAATTATGGAAAGAGCCTAAATGTCCATCAACTGATGAATGGATAAAGAAATTGTGGTTTATATACACAATGGAGTACTACGTGGCAATAAGAATGAAATATGGCCCTTTGTAGCAACGTGGATGGAACTGGAGAGTGTTATGCTAAGTGAAATAAGCCATACAGAGAAAGACAGATACCATATGGTTTCACTCTTATGTGGATCCTGAGAAACTTAACAGAAACCCATGGGGGAGGGGAAGGGAAAAAAAAAAAGAGGTTAGAGTGGGAGAGAGCCAAAGCATAAGAGACTCTTAAAAACTGAGAACAAACTGAGGGTTGATGGGGGGTGGGAGGGAGGGAACGGTGGGTGATGGGTATTGAGGAGGGCACCTTTTGGGATGAGCACTGAGTGTTGTATGGAAACCAATTTGACAATAAATTTCATATATTGAAAAATAAATAAATAAACTTTCCCACCATCAAAACAAACAAACAAAAAGTCATCCAATCTAATCCCATCCTCAATGCAGAAATCTCTTACAGTCTCTTGACAAAGAGGTAAACTAAATTACTCCTATGGCAGGCAACCAGTTTCATGTGACATATCTAAGGTTTAAGTTATAGAGGTTTCTTATTTAAAGCCCATCACACAAACTCCCTCCATTCCATTCATGCCTAAAGAAGAGCTCAAGAAGCTAGATTTGGACAGGAGACTTTATTTTTTTTTTAACGTTTATTTATTTTTGAGACAGAGAGAGACAAAGCATGAACGAGGGAGGGTCAGAGAGAGAGGGAGACACAGAATCTGAAGCAGGCTCCAGGCTCTGAGCTGTCAGCACAGAGCCCGATGCAGGGCTCGAACCCACAGACCGTGCGATCATGACCTGAGCTGAAGTCGGTCGATTAACCGACTGAACCACTCAGGCACCCCTGGACAAGAGACTTTAAACAAGGGTGAGAAGTAATTTCTTGCTGGGAATAAACAGATAACAAGAGAAGCTCCCATCCAAATGATCACAAAGAGCTGTTTACAAAACATCAGTGCAGAACTGCAAAATAAAGTATCCCACATTAGGATTGCAGCATGCCAACTTCTAGGAAAGGTCAAAGACCACACACATGGAGGAAATCTGCTAAGTTCCAGTAAGCACCAACATTTTTCTATCAATGATGATTAGGACTAAGTGCATAGGGATGGGAGGAGAATAAAAGGAAATCTCAAGACAGTGCCTGGAAAGGATACTTGAGGGTACAGATCTGCCACTCTCCTTGTTCTACATTACAACTGAAAGCTTCAACCTTAGCTGACATCCTAGCACTCCTTAATATTTTCCAAGACATGGGTGATCCAGTATCTCTTTACAAGACCCTCTCCATTCTCAGGCAGCACTTAATGCTAAAATCTATTTTTACTGAATCAAAGTGTCTCCCACTGGACTGCCCCTTGTAGTCTACATCAATTCCTCTTCCCAATCATTTTTTTAACAGTTTCATTTAATCTAAGACTTACTGTAAAGCTACAGTAATCAAGATAGTGTAGCACTGGCATAAAAATAGAGATCAATGAAGTAAAATGGAAATATATATGAAATATATGAATAAAACAATATATATTGTCCTTACCTTACACCACATGCAAAACTTAACTTGAAATGAATCAGGAATAGAACTAAATGGAAGAGCTAAAACTATAAAACCTCTAGGAGAAAACAAAATCTTAGCAATCTTGGGATTGTCAAAAATTTCTTGAATACAAAAAGCATTAAGTTTAAAAGCATTAAAAAAAAATGGATGGACTAGACTTAAAATTTGAAACGTATTCCTCAAAAGTCACTGTCAAAAAGGCAAGCCACAGATTAGGAGGAAATACTTGCAAAACATGTGTAAGACTAATAAATGACTAAGAAGAAATCTCAAAACACAGTATTAAGAAATCAAGAATCCACATTTAAAATTGTACATGTAGGGGCGCATCTGGGTGGCTCAGTCGGTTAAGCTTCCGCCTTTGGCTCGGGTCACTAATGGTTCGTGAGTTGGGGCCCCAAGTCAAGCTCTGTACTGACAGCTCACAGCCTGGAGCCTGCTTTGGATTCTGTGTCTCTCTCTGCCATTCCCCTGCTTGCATTCTACCTCTCTCAAAAATAAGCAAACATTTAAAAAAAAATTTTTTTAATAAGTAAATAAATAAAATTGTACATGTAGGGGGCACCTGGGCGGCTAAATAGGTTGGGCATCTGATTCTTAGTTTTGGCTCAGGTAGTGATCTCTGGGTTCATGGGATTGTACCCCACACATCAGGTTCTGTGATGACAGTGTGGAGCCTGCTTGGGATTCTCTCTCTCCATCTGCCCCTCCCCTACTTGAGAGCACATGCACACTCTCTCTTTCTCTCTCAAAACATATCAACACTTAAAATTGTACATGTAGTTGGCACAAAAACATATACTCAGATCAATGGAACAGAATAGAGAACCCAGAAATGGACCCACAAACGTATGGCCAACTAATCTTTGACAAAGCAGGAAAGAATATCCAATGGAATAAAGACAGTCTCTTTAGCAAGTGTGCTGGGAAAACTGGACAGCGACATGCAGAAAAATGAACCTGGACCACTTTCTTACACCATACACAAAAATAAACTCAAAATGGATGAAAGACCTCAACGTAAGACGGGAAGTCATCAAAATCCTCGAGGAGAAAGCAGGCAAAAACCTCTTTGACCTCAGCTGCAGCAACTTCTTACTCAACACCTCTCCAGAGGCAAAGGAAACAAAAGCAAAAATGAACTATTGGGACCTCATCAAAATCAAAAGCTTGTGCACAGTGAAGGAAACAATCAGCAAAACTAAAAGGCAACTGACAGAATGGGAAAAGATATTTGCAAATGACATATCAGATGAAGGGTTAGTATCCAAAATCTGTAAAGAACTTATCAAACTCAACACCCAAAAAACAAATAATCCAGTGAAGAACTGGGCAAAAGACATGAACAGACACTTCTCCAAAGAAGACATCCAGATGGCAAACCAACAGATGAAAAAATGCTCAATACCAATCATCATCAGGAAAATACAATTCAAAACCACAGCGAGATACCACCTCACACCCATCAGAAGGGCTAACATAAACAACTCAGGCAACAACAGATGTTGGTGAGGATGTGGAGAAAGAGGATCTCTTTTGCATTGCTGGTGGGAATGCAAACTGGTGCAGCCACTCTGGAAAAAAGTACAGAGGTTCCTCCATACATAAGGGAGGAAAGCAAAGGAGGTTCCTCTGTCAGTAGGAACATGTGACGCTTAATCTTGGGGTCATGAGTTTGAGCCCCGTGAGCAGTACAGAGTTTACTTAAAAAATAAAAAATAGGGGCACCTAAGTGGCTCAGTTAGTTAAGCATCTGACGTTGGCTCAGGTCATGATCTTGCAGTTTGTGAGTTCGAGCCCCGTGTCATGCTCTGTGATGACAGTTCAGAGCCTGAAGCCTGCTTGGGATTCTGTGTCTCCCCCTCTCTCTGCCCCTCCCATGCTAATGCTGTCTCTCAATAATAAATAAATGTTAATAAATAATTAAAAAATAATTTTAAATAGAAAAAAATATATACATATAAAGTATTATTTGAACAACCTAGAACTGTACAAAAGGGGCTGGCTTAGTCTGTAGAGCAAGCAACTGTTGATCTTGGGGTCGTGAGTTTAAGATCCACATTGGGTTTAGAGCCTTCTTAAAAATTAATAAATTAAAACACACACACACACACACACACACACACACACACACATACATTTTCATTTACATTAGCACCCAAAAAAAATTAAGTACTTAGGTATAAATCTAACAAAAGAAGTACAAGATCTGTATGAGGGAAACTACCCAACTCTGATCAAAGATATTAAAGCAGAAGTAATTAGAGAAATAATCCATACTCATGGATATAAAGCCTCAATATCATCAAGATGTCAGTTCTTTCCAACTTGACCTACAGATTCAATATAATCCTAATCAAAATCCCAGCAAGTTATCTTGTAGATATGGAAAAACTGATTATGAAGTTTCTATGGAAAGCCAGAAGACCCAGAACAGCCAAATCTATATTGAAGTTCAAGACTGATACTATCCAACTTTCAAGACTTAGTATAAAGCTAATAGTAATCCAGACAGTATGGTTTTAGTGAAAGAATAGACAAATAGATCAATAGAACAGGACAGACACCAGAAATAGACCCACATAAATATAGTCATCTTTTTTTTTTTTTTCATTTTATTTTTAAGCAACCTCTACACCCAATGTGAGGCTCAAACTTACAAGCTCAAGAATCGCATACTCCACCAACTTAGCTAGCCAGGTGCCCAAGTCAACTCATCTTTGACAGAGAAGCAAAGGCAATACAATGGAGCAACAACAGCCTTTTCAACAAATGATGCTGTAACAAATGGACACGTACATCCAAAAAAAAAAAAAAAAAAAAATTCTAGGGGCGCCTGCGAGGCTCAGTTGGTTAAGCTTCCCACTTCAGCTCAGGTCATGGTCTTGCAGTTCATGAGTTCAAGCCTCATGCCAGGCTCTGAGCTGACAGCTCAGAGCCTGGAGCCTGCTTCTGATTCTGTGTCTCCCTTTCTCTCTTTGCCCCTCCCCAACTTGTGCTCTTTCTCTCTCTAAACATTAAGGGGCTCCTGGGTGGCTCAGTTGGTTGAGCGTCTGACTTCGGCCCAGGTCATGATCTCGCGGTCTGTGGGTTCGAGCCCAGCATCAGGCTCTGTGCTGACAGCTCGGAGCCCAGAGCCTGTTTCAGATTCTGTGTCTCCCTCTCTCTCAGACCCTCTCCTGTTCATGTTCTGTCTCTCTCTGTCTCAAAAATAAATAAACATTAAAAAAATTTTTTTTTTAAATCTAGGGACAGACCTTCACAAAAATTAACTCAAAATGGATCACAGATCTGTATGGAAAACTAGAAGATAACATAGGAGACAACCCAGATGACCTTGGATATGATTATGACTTTTCAGACACAACACAAAGGCACATTTCATGAAAGAAGTAAGTGACAGGCTGGACTTCAGTAAATTAAAAACTGCTCCGTGAAAAACCATGTCAAAACAAAGAAAAGATACGCCACAGACTGGAAAAAAGTATTTGCAAAAGACATATCTCATAAAGGACTATTATCCAAAATACACAAAGAACCACTAAAACTCAACAGTAAGAAATCACAGTACCTGATTTTAAATTGGCAAAAGACCATGACAAATACTTCACCCAAGAAGATATACAGACAGCAAGTAACCCCATGACAAGACGTTCAACATCATATGTCATTAGTGAATTACAAATTAAAATAATGGTATTAAGAAAGAAACTGCCTAAAACTGAATTAAATGAATGAGGTAGGAAAAAAAAAAAAAGAATGAGGTAGCTATTTGTCTTTTGGGCTCCCTAGTATCAAAACACTCTTCCTCTTCTGAAGGAATCCTGAGAGAGATGGGAGGCAGGACCTAAGACCCACTACAGAAGCCAAAGGGAGGAGACCTAGATGCAGTAATCACATACTCCCAATTTCAATCTTGAGGGAGTAAAACAAAGATGCAGGGTTGGTTAGAGAAAGCTGCAGAGAAGTTGGTATTCCAGTAGGGCATGAATGTCTAAGACAGTAAAGTTCTAAAGGACAACAGTATTGTCCAGTAGTGTTAGAGCACTGCAACGGACCATTCCTGTTTAAAGATGTTGGGGGTTTTGCTAATTTTCTTTTTTAGTTCCATTTTACAGATTAGGAAAAAGTCAAGCGCAGAGTTTCAGTGGCTGGATAAGATTAAGAATCAGTTGGCAACATAACATGCATAATAAGTAATGGAGCTTGATAAAGGATTCCTATCTTCTGACTATAACTCTAGTTCTTTCCATTTCACCAGAATGCCACAGCAGCAGCAAGAGGAAGAGAAAGGAAAACCATAGTCCATACCCTAAGGAAGGTAAAAGAAAAAAAAAAAAAATGCAAGCATACAGATAATACACTGTGAGTCTAGAAACCAAAATGCAGTGTTAGATGAAATGTGCCACAAAGGATTGATGAGTAAGGCTGGGATACTAATCAAAGACCATCAAAAGAAGTAGAAGTGAGACTAAGGAAATGGGTAAAATAATAATTTTTTTAATATTTTTGAGAGAAAGAGAGAGAGTGAGAGTGGGGGAAGGGCAGAAAGGGAGACACAGAATTCAAAGCAGGCTCCAGGCTGTGAGCTGTCAGCACAGAGCCCAGTAGGGGGCTTGAACCCAGGAATGGCAAAATCATGTCCTGAGCCAAAGTCCAACGCTTAACCAACTGGGCCACCCAGGCGCCTCAGAAATGGGTAAAATATAGATAAAAAAGATGGGGTGCCTGGGTGGTTCAGACAGTTAAGCACCTGACTCTTGATTTCGACTCAGGTCATGATCTCATGGTTCATGAGTTTAAGCCCTGCATCAGGTTCTGTGCTGACAGTGTGGATGGAGTCTGCTTGGGATTCTCTCTTTCTCAAAATAAATAAACAAGAAAAAAAAAAGTAGAGAGAAAAGAGATAAAAGAAAATAAAGAAAAAAAGGAAGGAAGGAAGGAAGGAAGGAAGGAAGGAAGGAAGGAAGGAGACCTAAGAAACTATATTAAAAAGGCATGAAAAAAATCATAATCAGGGGAGCCTAGGTGGCTTAGTTGGTTGGGCATCCAACTTCGGCTCAGGTCATGATCTCACAGATCAGGAGTTCAAGCCCTGTGTCAGGCTCTGTACTGACAGCTCAGAGCCTGGAGCCTGCCTCAGAATCTTGTGTCTCCCTCTCTCTCTGCCCCTCCCCTGCTTGTGCTCTGTCTCTTAAAAATAAACATTAAAAACAAATTGTAATCAGAGAAGCATGTTTTTTACATGTTTGTCATGAAGATAACAGCACCTAAAATCTGAGTATTTCCAAATTCCAATGCAAGGCAAAGTCTGCTAGCTAAAATCTCTGAGAGTTTGGGTATAGGTACTTGAAGCTAGTTGGACACAGAACTAAAACAAAGGAATTATAGGGGCGCCTGGGTGGCTGAGTCGGTTGGGAGTCCGACTTCAGCTCAGGTCATGATCTCATGGTCCGTGGGTTCGAGCCCCACGTCGGGCTCTGTACTGACAGCTCAGAGCCTGGAGCCTGCTTGGGATTCTGGGTCTCCCTCTCTCTCTGCCCCTCCCCCACTCAAGCTCTGTCTCTGTCTCTCTCAAAAATAAATAAACATTAAATAATAATAAGGAATTATAGTATCTTAAATCCAGAGCTTTTCCTATTTAAGAATAAATCTCAAAAAAAAAAAAAAAAAAAAGGAAATCTTTCTGAATCTCCTTTGGAAAGACAACATAAGGGAAGAAAGAGGATACCAGCAAGTCCAGAAATGAAGTACATGTTGTTCACGTTTCAGTTTTTCCTAGATAGAATCCCTCTCTTCCTTTTTTATAACCACTTGCTCCTCACTAAAACTGTGCCAACATGCCTTCCCTACTGTCACTCTATTACTGTAAATACTTAACCTTTTAAAAATAAGACTCCTTTGATAATTTAACAAAAGCTACATATATGCTCTTCAGAAAAACACACATCTATCCACAAAACAGTTTGCATATCAAGGAGAAATCCATGCAGCTTAAGATCATCTGCTAATAAAACTGCTTTTTCCTAAATTTA
Organism: Panthera onca; assembly: GCF_046562875.1. Taxonomy (NCBI): domain Eukaryota; kingdom Metazoa; phylum Chordata; class Mammalia; order Carnivora; family Felidae; genus Panthera; species Panthera onca. The sequence continues at coordinate 57,642,359 of NC_138351.1, read as the reverse complement.
TCAATATTGTTGTTCTCATTAGATTTTCCTATCTACAAGTCTGTTTTTACTGATTTGTCTTGTTTATTTGCTCTATTAACATAAGCTAATTAAATGGTGTTTACTCAGTGGTGTTTGCAAGTATCTCTTTGGAACTGGATGGAATCATTGCTAATTCAAGGGTCTACTCTAGCCCTAGAAATAATAAACATAGGCCCTTGAGAAAAATCATAATAATGGGAACATGTTTTTGTAAGTGTGTGTCCTGAAGATATAGCACCTAAAATCTGAGTTTCCCAACATTTCAGCAGTAACTCTTGAAAGATTACGTTAATCCTACAGAAGTGGAACAAAAACAGCAACTGCTAATGGAGGAAAATCAATGCAGTTATTTGGGAAAAGCACAAGGAACCAGATCTTGACTCTAGACTTGGCTCTGACAGTGTTCATCTGTGGGTCCCTAGACCAAAAAGAGTAATTATTATAGTCCTGAGAGTTTTTAAATAGAAGGTGAAAAATCATGTCTGTTCTGGAAAATGAAGATTTTTGTCTGTTGAGTTTCTGTATAAATAGGGGGAAGGGGAAATAAAAGAACTGATGTGAAAAAACACAGAAATGTAAAAAAGCATTCACTTCAGTTCCTATTTTTTTAAATAAACTTTTCATGTTTATTTATTTTGAGAGAGAGCACACGTGCACAAGTAGGAGAGGAACAGTGAAAGAGGGAGAAAAAAGAGAGAATCCTAAATAGGCCCCAAGCCAAGCAAAAAGCCCCAAGCAGGGCTCAATCCCACCACCCCAGGATCATGACCACATCTGAAATGAGTCCTATGTTAACCAACTGAACCACCCAGACGCTCCTCAGTTCCCATTTTTTAAATTAACTCCTATTTTTGTAAATTAAAATATTTTGATGACATGTATGAGATTTTAGTAAAATCACTAACAGAAATTCACAGAAAACTCAAACTGTACTGGTGTCACTTGAAAAATAAAATCCTCAGAAATCCTGATGACCTAGTTTTACTCATTTATTCTGGAATTTGGATACTTATACCTAGAGAGTAACAAAGATTGTTTCAGCTATTATTTTTTTTAATTTTTTTTTAATGTATGTTTATTTTTGAGAGAGAAAGAGAGAGACAGAGTGTGAGTGGGGGAGGAGCAGAGAGAGAGGGAGACACGGAATCCAAAGCAGGCTCCAGGCTCTGAGCTGTCAGCACAGAGCCCAACGCCGGGCTCGAACTCACAAACCGTGAGATCGTGACCTGAGCTGAAGTCAGACGCTTAACCGACTGAGCCACCCAGGCGCCCCAGCTATTATTATTTTAAATCTTAGAATACTATATTAAATTTAACCTCCATCGTATTTTTTACTTTACTTGTCATATATATATTTAAGTATCACATACTTCTATATACATAGCTATAATGTTATCTTTTAAATCTTGATACCAGGTAAGAGACTCCTGCCTATTTCTTTAGTGTTTTGCTACTCTTTTTGTGCATCTATTGACATAAGGTTTTTTCCCTTTAATTTTTTAATATCACTATTGCATAAACAGGTTTTCAGATGATAACCAATCCTTTATAAATTCTAGAAGCAAATGTCAAGTTCCTAAAATCACTGTTAAGAATAATCAGAACTACATTTAACATCTATAAATCAAATGAGAAAACTTTATACTTTAAAAATATTTAGGGTGTTGCTGGAGGGTGTCACAGAAAAAAAAATTAGGTTTCCTGTATTTGAAAACAGGATACCCTTCTCTTTAATGTCTTGGTTTTTAATTTCCTATGAAATTAATTTAATTTGGTCCCATACATCTTTTGTTAGATTTCACCATACCATCTTTTTGCTATTGCCAATGATATGTGTACTACATAGAAATGCAACTTTAAAAGTTATCTTAAATGCAATAATTCTGTTACACCCTTGTTTTTATGCCTAGATTCTCTAGTTTTCTATATAGAAAATCACATGATCTGATTATTATCTGATTATAATTTTTTTTCCATTCTTTCCAAACCTAAAATCTTTTTACTCTTTTTTCATCTTATGGCATATGCTAGGACTTCCAATAAACTACTGAATTAAGTAAAAGTTAGCATCCTTGGGGGCGTCTGGGTGGCTCAGTTGGTTAAGCGTCCGACTTCGGCTCAGGTCATGATCTCATGGTCCGTGAGTTCGAGCCCCGCGTCGGGCTCTGTGCTCACAGCTCAGAGCCTGGAGCCCGTTTCAGATTCTGTGTCTCCCTCTCTCTCTGCCCCTCCCCTGTTCATGCTCTGTCCCTCTCTGTCTCAAAAATAAATAAACATTTTTAAAAAAAATTTTTTTTAAAAGTTAGCATCCTTGAACTGTTTGATTTTAAAAGGGAATTTTTAAAATAGAGTAAAACCTTGGTTTGCAAGCATAATTTGTTCTGAAAATATGCTTGTAATCCAAGGCACTCATATGTTAAAGCAAATTCAAGAACCATTAGCTCAGTTGTGATCATGTAACATTCTGCATCACATACTACTCATAAGACATCGCTCGTTCATCAAGTTACAATTTCTTAGAAATGTTTACTCATCTTGTGCAACACTCACAGAACAAGTTACTTGCAATCCAAGGTTTTACTGTAGTAACTGCTTTAATTTCTTTCATTTTTTATTGAAGTATGGTTGGCACACAGTTACATTAGTTTCAGGTGTACAACAGTGATTCAACAAGTCCAAATGTGGGGCACCTGGGTGGCTCAGTTGGTTATGTGTCCAACTCTTGATTTCAGCTCAGGTCATGATCTCACAGTCATGAGATCGAGCCCTTCATCGGGCTATGCACTGGCATGACGCCTGCTTAAGATTCTCTCTCCCCCTGCCCTGCTTGTGCACACACTCTCTCTCAAAAAAAAATTTTTTTTTAATGTCCATATGTTCACAAGTATAGCTACCATCTGTCACCATACAATACTATTACAATACTACTGACAATATTCCCTATGCTGTATCTTTCAATCCCCTATAACTCACCCATTCCAAAATCAGAAGCCTCTATCTCCCACCCACTCCTCTTTACCCATTTTGCCCATCTCCTCCCCTCCCCCACCTAACAATCATCAGTTTAATCTGCATTTATGGGTCTGTTTCTGCTTTTTGTTTATTCATTTGTTTGATCTTTAGATCCCACTTATAAGTAAAATCATATGGCATTTCATTGTCTTTCTCTGACTTATTTCACTTAGAATACCCTTTAGAGGTCTATCCATGTTGCTGCAAATGGCAAGATCTGATCCTTTTTTTATGGCTGAGTTATGTTCCTTTGTTTTTGTATATGTGTATGTGTGTATACACATAAATGACTATTTTTAATGTTTCAGTACTGAGTACAATATTTACTATAGGGTTAATTTTTTACTTTGAAATAATTACAGATTTACAGAGAGATTCAACAGAAGGGTCCCATGTACCCTTCACCCAGTTCCCCCCATAGTTAAATCTTACATAATCTTACATAATGACACCACAATATCAAAACCAGGAAATTAACACAACGTGTTATGTGTGTTTGTTCTACGTTATTTATCACATATGTAGATACACACAACTACCACTGCAATCAAGATAAAGAAATATTCCATCACCATAACATCTCCCTCATGATTCTATATTATAGTCATGCTTACCCCCTCCTTCATAATCTGTAACCCCTGGCAACCACTTATCTGTTCCCAATCAGCACAATTTTGTCATTTCAAGAACACTGTATAAACAGATTCATACATACAGTAGTCTTTGGAGGGGCACCTGGGTGGCTCAGTCAGTTGAGCATCTGACTTTGGCTCAGGTCACGATCTCATGGTTCATGGGATTGAGCCACGAGTTGGGCTCTGAGCTGACAACTCAGAGCCTGCTTGGGATTCTCTGCCCCCCCCCCCTCTGCTCCTCCCCCACGCATGCATGCATGCATATTCTCTCTCTCTCAAAATAAACATTAAAATAAAATGTGCAGGGGTGCCTGGGTGGTTCAGTGGGTTAAGTAAGAGACTCTTGATTTTGGCTCGGGCCATGACTTCACGCTTTGAGTTCAAGCCCCACATCAGGCCCCATGCTGACAACATAGAACCTATTTGGGATTCTCTATCTCAAAATAAATAAATTTTTTTAAAAATTTAAAAATAAAAAAAATGTGGAGAAGTATCTATTCAGGTCCTTTGCAGAGAAAATATACAAATTACCAATAAACACACGGAAAGATGTGCAACGTCATTAGTCATTAAGGAAATGTATATCAAAGCAAAACAAAAATATAAACCAAAATTAGTATTCACAAATGAGGTACCATTTCACACCCTCTGGGATGGGTAAAATTTAAAAATAGCCTGGGGTGCCTGGGTGGCTCAGTCGGTTAAGCATCCGACTTTGGCTCCGGTCATGATCTCATGGTTCGTGAGTTTGAGCCCCACGTTGGGCTCTGTGCTGACAGCTCAGAGCCTGGAGCCTGCTTCGGATTCCGTGTCTCCCTCTCTCTCTGCCCCAGCCCTGCTTGCACTCTGTCTCTCGAAAATGAATAAGCACTAAGGAAACTAAAAAAAAATTTTTTTTTCAATTAAAAAATAAAAAATAAATAAAAATAGCCTAATACCTGTTGGCTTGGATGTAGAGAAATTGGAACCCACATTCACTGCTGGTGGAAATGTACAATGAACGGTACAGACCCTTTTACAAAAAGTTCACAGGGCACGTAGGTGGCTCAGTTGGTTGAGAATCCAACTTTGCCTTGGGTCACAATCTCACAGTTTATGAGTTCAAGCAAGCCCCACATCAGCTCACTGCTGTCAGCACAGAGCCTACCTACTTCAGATCCTCTGTCCCCCTCTCTCTCTGCCCCTCCCCACTCATGCTATCAAAAATAAACATTTAAAAAATATATATCCAACCAAAATGCCCATGAACTAATAAATGGATAAATAGGATACATCCATACAGATGTAAAAAAGAAATAAAAAAGCTATAAAAGAGAATGAAATACAAATAAATGTTATAACATGGATAAAGCTTGAAAACTTATACTAAGTGAACGAAGCCAGTCACAAAGAACTACATATTGTATGATTCCTTTTACATGATACAGTACATCCAAAATTAGAAAATCCAGAAAAACAGAAAGCAGATTAGTGGTTACCAGGAGATGGAGAGAGAGGGAGTGATTAGTTAATGATTATGGAGTTTTTCTAGGATGATGAAAAAGTTTGAAAACTAGAGGTGGTAATCACACCACATTTTAAATCTACTAAATGACACTGAGCTATAATTTAAAATTGTTACTTTTATATGAATTTTACCTCAACTTTAAAAATATACCTAGGGGAGCCTGGGTGGCTCAGGCGATTAAGTGTCAGACTTTGGCTCAGGTCATGATCTCGTGGTTCAGGAGTTCAGGCCCCACGTCAGGCTCTGTGCTGACAGCTCAGAGCCTGGAACCTGCTTTGGACTCTGTGTCTCTCTCTCTCACTCTCTGCCCCTCCCTCACTCTCTCAAAAATAAACATTAAAAAATAAATACATAAATAAAAATATACCTATACAAAAATTGTACACGAATGTTCTTAGTAGCATTACTCATAATAATCCAAAAGTAGAAATAATCCAAACATCTATTAATAGATGGATGGGTAAATAAAAATGGTGTACCCAAACAAAAGAATCTTATCCAGCTATAAAAGGGATAAAAGTACTAATGAAAGCTAAAACTTGAATAAACTTCAAAAGCATTATGCTAAGTGAAAGAAGCCAGCCACAAAAGTTATTGTATAATTCCATTTATATAAAATGTCTAGAAAAGTACTTCTATAAAGAAAAAGAGTAGATTAGTGGTTGCCTAAGACTGGAAAGGTTGGGAAAAAAATGCAGAGTAACTGCTAATGGGTAAGGGGTTTCTTTTGGGGTAATAATGTAGAACTGAATGGAACGATGGTTGCACAACTCTGAATATACTAAAAACCACTACACTTAGGTGGGTGAATTCTATGGTATGTAAATTATATCTCAAAAAAACTTATTTAAAAAAGGAGGAGCACCTGGGTGGCTCAGTCGGTTAAGCATACGACTTCGGCTCAGGTCATGATCTCATGGTTTGTGGGTTCAAGCCCCACGTTGGGCTCTGTGCTGACAGCTCAGAGCCTGGAGCCTGCTTCGGATTCTGTATCTCCCTCCCTCTCTGCCCCTCCCCCACTCACACTCTGTCTCCCTCTGTCTCAAAAATAAATAAACATTAAAATTTTTTTTAAAAAAAATAAAAAAGGAAATAAAACCCTAATAAATGTGTATATATGCTGTAAATTGAATATGAAGAAAGGTATGGAAAGATACACACCAAGTGGGCTGTTAAGTTACCTCAGGAAATGAGATGGGGACAGATGTGAAGTTATCACATTTTTACAAGTTTTTAAATCCTTATACATCTTCATATTGTTCACTTATTAAAACACAGATATTAAGTTAGAAGTTTGAAAGGTTTAAAGTTTGAAAAACATTAAATATGTTTAAAATAAAACAGTACATGCCTCTACACTATCAACTATTTCCTCAAATTGTTAAAAAAAAAAAAAGGGCCTGATTGATAAACTTATCTAATTATGAAACTAATTTTTAAGTAGTATTCTCACAGACAAAACTGCGAAGTCTCCAACCCCCTTTTATCATCTAATTTCACAGTACTATTATGTATTAAAAAAAAAAAAAAAAAAAAAAACAGGAGAAAAGCAGGATGTAAAGAAATAGTCATAACTGAGTATTTAGGCTCTTTACTACTCCAAAAACATGAAAACCCTGGAAGTCAGGGCTAAAGAGAGAATGTAGCCCCAGGCTCCTTATAAATAAAAAGCAGAAATAAAAGAAGATACACCGTGGGTAACTCCCAAACCCTTAGCTTGAGTTTTTCTGACCTTGCTGAAGAATCAAATCTACAACTGGCACCCTTGAGATTACAGGAAATAATCCTATTCACACTGACTCTGCATCCAGTGACCTGGTTCCTCAGAGACATAGGGAATGACTAACCTGCCTTGTTCAAATCTGTCCTACTCAAGAAACAATTTCTAAAGTTTTGCAGCACGAGGTAGAGTTCCCTATTTGTGACATTCTTGCTTCAGAATCTAGCATTTTTCAAAAAGTGTGTCCACTCTAAATATAATAACCACTATCTACTTTTTATTTAAAAGTTAACATTTTAAAAGATAGGAATCAGGGGCACCTGGGTCGCTCAGTGGTTAAGGTTCTGACTCTTGATTTTGACTCAGGTCATGTTCTCACAGTTTGTGAGTTCGAGGACCACGTTGGGCTCTGCGCCAATGGTGCAGAACCTGCTTGGGATGCACACTCTCTCTGCCCACTCTCGTTTGCTCTCTAAATAAATAAATAAATAATAAATCAATGGATGGAAAGATAGGAATCATATAATCCCACTACTGTTTTCAATGTGCCATGGTACATATTTTATATATATATATATATATATATATATATATATATATATATATATATATATGTATATATATGTGTGTGTGTATATATATATACACACACATACCTGCAATTATTTTGCATATTTTGCTGATTATACTTTTACATTTGTCAAATACTTGAACATAAAACTCCACTACTGTGGCATCTTCAGCCAACCGACCATAGGAGTTGACTCAGCTGCCATGACAAGATGTCCTTTTTCCTTTCCCTCCTTTATAAGTATCAAAGTTGAACACTCTAAGAAGAAAACTATACAGTGAAAAATTATTTTCCTCTCAAAATAGCAAATATTTTTCCATGTTTATTTCGGTCTTTACAACTATCATTTTTAATGGTTCCCTAAAATATCATCATGTTTTAAATACCATATATTAAATCATTCTCCTGTATACCACACATTTACAATTTATTATTTTTTTTTTTACAAGTATGTTTTAAGCTATTCATTTTCATAAGGGAAAACAAAATTTGGTCCTTAAGTAAAAGATGATCTCCCTTTGTTAAAAAAGGAAGTTTCTTCATAGAAGATACTTTTTAGGACTTTGTGGGACCACAGACAGAGAATGCAAATCTAACTCCTGCTTGGCCCTGATAAATTCTTACCGAAATAAGACACACAAAACCAGGGGAAAGCTTGCGCTGGAAATTGAAATTAGGGAAGGATACACAATGTCTAAAGCTTTTTGGAATTCCTGACAGATATCACACACATGAAACTACCAAACTAGAAGGATCTGAGAAGAGCTGTGGACAGGAGCCCAAAGAGGAGTTTGGGGTTGGAGGAACATTTTTATTAAACCAGTGGGACTCTCCTAAGGTAAGGTATAGCATCTGGAGATCAACGTGGCAGAATCTGAGAATAATCGTACTGAAAAACCTGGGGCATAAAGAGTTAGTTGCACAAATGGCAAACCATTTTCCAGTGTAGCAAAGCAGATCCATTCTTCGGGAGAAAGCAAGACTATTGTAGTACATGTAAGGCAGCAGGGCAGTCACATTAGAACTGAACCTGACGTAGCAACTTTGCCAAAAACAAATAAAATCCTACACAAAGAGAATTTTCCCCTAAAAATGTACTTGTGGCCAAGCCTCCCTCCTCATTCCCTTGAGGTTGCTGGATCACTTAACTGGCAATCAGGACCCTATGTCAAAATCTAAGAGGAAATGGAAAGCAAGGTCATCTAAGAAATGGCCACTCACCCTGTTTGGGGGCTGGGGGGAGCCACATATGAATGAGTATCTTATCATTCATGGGGGGAAAAAATATTTAAATGTTTTTTAAGAATACCCCCCCCCAAAAATAGACCATGAAATGATTCTAAAACAACCTAAGAACATGCATTTAAAGGTAAAGAAAGACTTTTGAAATTATGTATTGCAAAAAAAAAAAAAAATTAGGTAGTATTTCGCAGTTTTTTTTTTTTTGTTTTTTTTTTTAAATGGAGTCGCAGAGGGGCACCTGGGTGGCTCAGTCAGTTAAGCCCCTGATTCTAGATTTCAGCTCAGGTCCCTTAGAGCTCCATGGATTCGGATTCACCCTCTCCCTCTCTCTTTCTCTGCCCCTCCCCCGCTGGCGCTCTAAATAAATAAACAACCAAACTTTAAAAATATAAAATAAAATGGAGTCACAGAAGCCAAAGAGAAAAGGTAAAATAAAAGACTAAAATACTAAGAAAGATTTCTGAGAGGCAAATAAAAAGGAAGCTCAGGGAGATAAGCATATTGAGGTAAACATGAGAAAAGGATGTGTCTTTGTTTTTTGTTTTTTTACACGTAATCTCTACACCCAATGCGGGCTCAAACCTACACCGAGAGATCAAGAATCACATGCTCCAGAATCGCATTCTCCACTGACAGAGCCAGCCAAGTGCCCCTAAACATGAAAAAATTATAAAAATTTATTAGAAGTACTGAGAGAAAAAAAGTAGCAAGAGAAGCTTCAACTTTGAAGAAAACTTAAATGATGATTTAAAGGAGAAACTTAAGAAACTCTCCAAAAATGAAAAAGAAAAAAATTGAAATTAATAAAATTTTTAAAGGGGAGGCAGGTGGAGAGAGAGTAGCAGAGCTCTAACACATGGATAATTAGAGTTCCTGAAGATGGTACAAGAACTTAACAAAATATTCAAATATAGAAGAAAACTTTCTTCGGATGAACAAAAGACTTGAATTTGCAACCTGAAAGAGCTCAAGGGTATCAGATAAAATTAATGGAAAAAAAGAGGCTCGGTACCTAAAAATATTCTAGTAAAAAGCAACATCTGCGGCTCCTGGCTAGCAGAGTCAGTAGAACATTGATAGGACTCTTAATCTCAGGGTTCTATGTTCGAGCCCCACATTGGGTGCAGAGATAACTTAAAAGTAAAATCTTTAAAAAAAAACAAAAAGCGGAGGGGTGCGGGGGAGATGCTACTCGGGAGCTTGGCGGGGGAGGCTGGGCGGTGACCTCCGCTGCCAGGCGTCTGGGGCCATGGCGACTCTCCAGCTGGGACTGGTGCTAAAGGCTTCTGGGAGGCAGCAGCACTCTTTACCGGCACGGTGCCTGGGTCCAAGCCCGGGAAGGCCACAGAGACTTTGAGAAGGACCACGTGGAGGTGCGCTCTCAGTCCGGTGCAGAGGGCACCAGGCAGCACAAGTCCTCCTTGCCTGGCGGGGGCCCCTTGGAACCCCAGTATCCTCCGCCCCTCGGGCTCAAGCCCCACACAAACTGCTGCATGAGTGGCTGCCCCCAAGTGAGTGTGGGTGGAGTATGAGGCCACACTACTGCAGCACTACCAGGATGGCGGGGAGCAGGCCCTGGCCACCCTGGAGGAACACAAGGCTGAGGAGAACCTCAAGGCCTTCCTTAGGATGGAGATCCAGCTCCAAGAGCAAGAAGTGGAGGCTGAGCCGGCTTGCCCAACACCCACACCCAGACAGGCCCCAGCCTGGCAGCTCCTAACTCCTGGGGAAACAACCAGGGAGCTTGATTCACTGCCCTTCACAAGATTGGTGTCAGACAGGAGTAGGAAGAATTATTTATTGACTTCATCTGGGAATAATAAGTTCTCTGTGGTGCTTAAAAAAAAAAAAAGGCACTATTTATCTACATCTTTTTTTTTTTTTTTAAGTTTATCTTAAGAGAGTGCACACAAAAGAGCATGTGTGAGCCGAACAGACAAAATCCCAGGCAGGCTTCACTCTGTCAGCACAGAGCCCGATGCAGGGCTCAAATCCACAAACCCTGAGATCATGACCTGAGCCAAGATCAAGAGTTGGATGCTTAACAACTGAGTCACCCAGGTGCCCCTATCTATATTCTTCTAATGACAAAATATTTCAATCAAGGAACTCTACATGTAGCCAGTTACCAATCACATATGAAAAAGAAATCTATTATGCTATGGATGCCTTGCTAAAATAAATACCTTATCATTGGCCCTGAACTAAGGAAAGCAGCCCACTGCAATTCTTCACATATTTAAGTATCTGTGTCTACAACCTGACGCCATCATCCTTCCCCCTTTGATTATATCAAGGGTGATTCTCAGGCCCAAGAGGCAGTCAATCAGTAGGCTACATAGCAGCTCAACAAATGTTCTGAAGGAAAATCTCTGCCAAAAGGAAATTATTTATAGGGGCAGTGACTGACCAAATCCATCAGCAACTTACTAAGGGAAAGAAATGTAACTCCCAGAGACAAGTCTGAGAGTAAAGAGTAACGTCAAATTAGGGGGGAAAACAAATCAAGGAGAAGAACAAAACACTATGTCTCTGCTCCATACTGACAAATTCCTGAGGCTACAGGGGTAACAAGATAGCCTGTTTATTAGAATTGCATTCATTCCTGAACAACTTTTTAGTTCCCAAACTCTAAGTTCTCTCTACTCTGAGGGCCTGATTCCTGTTCTTCCTAGGAAACATAGTTGTGTGGCTTTGCTGGTTTTCATGAAGTTACGCTGCACATTTGACAGTTATCTTCATATCTTTACATGTATCCTCAAAGATGAAAGAAAAAAATAGTACATCACTAGTAGTTTTATTATAATCAGAATTTAAGGGGTGGGGGTGCGGGGAGGAAATGACAAAAGTTGAGGAAAAAGCTAGGGACAACCATGAAGGGCGTTGTAAACCAGGCTAGGAATCTGGAGATAAGGCTTTGTCCCAAAGGCTTTCAAGCAGGTAATGCTTAATCAGATTTACATTTTAGAAAATTTATTCTGGCTACAGTGTAGAGAATAAACTAGAGGAAGGCGAGCTGACCAGTAAGAAGGCTGTTGCAGCATTCCAGGTTAGAGAGGATGGCAGCCTGTACCAAAGCAGTGAGAACTAGAAGAGAGATGAAGCTAAGAAGGAAAAGGTGATGAAATTCTTGACAGGAAAGCCAAAGACTGGGAGAGCTGAGCAACTAGTGCAACTCATGGATGGCATCCCCTTCTACAACTGTAGATACACTAAATGTTGGCCATCCTATACCCCCAAGGTAAAGTACAGCATTAAGAAAAGCAAGCAGTAATGATCTGAAGGGGAGTGAGGCAAATAAATAGCCTCTCCCATACCTTGCTTGCAGTAGTAAACACAGTAGTAACTTCTAATGGGAAGGGGGAGGGGGGCGGAGGGGAGACTGATGTTTGTCCTAACAAAATTTATAATGTTTACTGATTGGCTTTTTAAACTACATGCAGATGTAACTTTGATAAAAAGGAAAGAAAAAAAAAGGCAATGACTGGCAGGAAAGAAAAAGGCAGGAAAAAAAGATTATATAAAGAAAACATTTAGCTTGATAGGCCATTGTAATTGGTCCTAGAATCTGACTACAGAGGTTGGAACCCAAGCTATTTCCATTTATAAGCTATGTAATGTTGGGCAAGTTAATTAGTTAATCTGGGCCTCAAGTCTCATTTCCTTTAAAATGAAGATAACCGGTATGTAAAGATGGAGTTAATAAATGTAAAACACTTAGAACAAATTCTGGCATAGAGCAGGCAGATAATAAATGTCAACTATTATGATTATTAATACTATTATCAAAAACAGCCAAGTAGATTATATTTTTAAAAATACAATAAATATGACTCCTGCCCTTAATAAGGACATTCACAATACATTTCATTTCCACACGCTCAAAATATTCCTCATTTTTCAACACCAAACATGAATAATATCTCTCCTACTAAACTTTCCAATTTCTTCCCCCAAACACTGTCAGTCAGAAATATGGTCTCCCTGCTTCAAATTCCCACAGCAGTTTATATGCACCTCTTGTTTTCCATCTCTTCTGCCTGTGTGTTACTTATTTCAAAATCTTAACTCCTATAATGAGCAAAAGTTCTTTAAGGACAGGATTCTTTTTTTATTCATCATATTATTTCTCCAAAATTCCTTGAGTGTAATCCTGGTAAGGAGTTCCTGACACAATTCCTTTTTTTGGAACCTAGAACACTCTTCCAAATAACATAAATAAGACTTTTTGCCTCTAAGACTTTCTTTAGTATCCCAACTAACAATTCCTTAGCACAATTAGAAATCTATGGGCCTTACATGTAAAATTAAGTGAGGCAATCTAGTTATAATGAAGCAGTTTTGAGTTTAGGTGCCAATGCTACATCTGAAATATAAACATGTGATTGGCTTTTTACTTACATATTAATTTTTTTTAATGCTTATTTATTTTTGAGAGAGAGACAGAGTGCAAGCAGGGGAGAGGTAGAGAGAGAGGGAGACACAGAATCTGAAGTAGGCTTCAGGCTCTGAGCTGTCAGCATAGAGCTGGAAGCAGGAATCGAACTCACAAGCTATTAGATCATGACCTGAGTTGAAGTCGGCTGCTTAACTGACTGAGCCACCCAGGCACTTCTTTACTTCTGTATTTTTAAAAAGGGATTATCTGTGCCCAGTCCCTGAATGCCTGGACATTAAAGAGTCAAGGTCATATCTAGTTGGCCCCATAAAACAAAAGGACCAATGGCCATTTCTCTGAGACAGCTAGAGACAACCAACTGGTAGCTGAAGGGCTCAGGTTCTTTGGGAACCCAAAGGGTGTCAGAAGAATTCTCCTCATCCTTCTTTAATGTCGGTATACAGCAACAAAACAAAACAAAACCCTCAATTTTCATATTTGGCAAAGGAATTATCCTTTTCTTCTCCACAAGATTGTGGGAGGCAGTATTAAAGCTTGCTTATATTTTACCCATACTTTGTTAAGTCTGTGTACTCTGTACAAAAGTCCACTAATTTAAAGGACTCAAACATTAGTCTTTATTCAGATTAACCCAACTATAGATTACATGTCAAGTATACTAGGCACTAGTGGAATACAATATTTAAAATTAATCTCTTGGGGTGCTCTCGTGGCTCAGTTGGTTAAGCATCTGACTTTGGCTCAGGTCATGATCTCAAAATTGGTGAGTTCAAGCCCCACATCAGGCTCTCTACTGTCATCACAGAGCTGACTTCAGATCCTCTGTATTCCTGTCTCTTTGCTCCTCTCCCACTCTCTCTCAAAATAAAACATCAAAAAAAAATTTTTTTTAAGTATAAAAACTAAAGATAAAATGAGTCTCTTAAAATCTGTGAGAAAATAAATGTAAAAATAGAAAGTTACAACACAAATGCTATAAAGAAATAAATACAACACATTCCTTGGAATGAAGTAGGATTATAGTGCTAATAGTGAGAACTATAAAAACAGTAACTACCACTAACATTAAAAAAAAAATTTTTTTTAACGTTTATTTTTGAGACAGAGCATGAGCAGGGGAGGGGCAGAGAGAGAGGGAGACACAGAATCTGAAACAGGCCCCAGGCTCTGAGCTGTCAGCACAGAGCCCAAGGTGGGGCTCGAACTCGGTGGGGCTCGAACTCACGGACCGTGAGATCGTGACCTGAGCCCAAGTCGGACGCTTAACCGACTGAGCCACCCAGGCGCCCCTACCACTAACATTTTTGAAAACACACTAACCGCACTTAATCTCTTAAATGTTCTCTTAATCCCTACAGAAACTTTCAGATAAGCAGAAGTATTAGATCCTCATTACAGATAAGGAAACTGAGTCTTAGGGGGGGTTTAAACAATTTGCCCAAGGTTACATAGTAATAGAGCTGGGACTCAAACTCAGGCAGTCAGACTTCAAGATTTAGTTACACTTTTTTGTTGTTGTTTATTTTTGAGAGACAGAAACAATGCGTGAGCACAAACAGAAGAGGAGCAGAGAGGGGGGCAGAGGATCCAAAGCGGGCTCCACAGACAGCAGAGAGCCCGAATCGGGGCCCAAACTCACGGAAGTGTGAGATCATAACCTGAGCCCAAGTAGAAAGCTCAACTGACCAAGCCACCCTGGTGCCCCAAGATTTAGCTACACTCTTAAAATGGTAGACAGCCATTCTCATGGTCTGGATAGTATGGAAAAGTATCCTTGTTAGATTCCTTCATTTTGAGTGGAAGAGACAAGGAATTTAGTAATTATTTCTTCCTTCAGACCTAGAGAAAGGTTCAGTAGGTGCATGTCATGTGTTCATACACAAGAGGGCCTTCCTGAGGAAGTGGATGTGAAGGTTAGAGAGGTATAAGAATCTCTACATGCATGTTTTAATTGGATCTCAGTTCTTAAAACACACTTGTTCCTCTCTTTTGAAGCCTTTTTGCCTAATGTTTTTCCAGGTATATTTTCAGGGGTGGGAGGGAGGAGATAGAGAATAGAAATACTTACAAAAGAATCCTTCAGTATTAGAATGTCAGCTCTCCTAATTCAGGAAATGGAATAGATTTTTTTTTTTTAACGTTTCTATTTTTGAGAGAGATAGAGAACATGAGCGGGGGAGGGGCAGGCAGAGGGAAACAGAGGATCAGAAGCAGGCTCAGCACTGATAGCAGCGAGCTGGATGTGGGGCTCAAACTCATGAACCATGAGATCATGACCAGAGCCAAAGTCGGATGCTCAATTGACTGAGCCACCAGGCGCCACTAGGTGTTTTGTTTTTTTTTTTTTAACTTACTTTAGAGAGAAAGTGTGTGTGTGTGTGTGTGTGTGCATGTGAGGGAGACTTGCAGAGGAGAAAGAGAGAGGCAGACAGACAGAGACAGAATCCTAAGCAGGCTCCACACTCAGTGCAGAGCTGGACACAGGGCTCAATCCTATTACCCTGGGATCATGACTGGAGCCAAAACCAAGAGTCGGACACTCCATCCACTGAGCCAGGCAAGCGCCCAGGAATAGATTTTAAAAGTGAGAGCTATACATATTTGGAAGCCATTGGAAGACCAGGGTAGACAAGTGACACACTCTGATTTACGTTTTCAGAAGATAGCTCTGATTACTATTTGGAAAATATACCTAAGAAAAGTACAAATGGGAACACCTGGTTGGCTCAGTAGGTAGAGCATGCACCTCTTGGTCTTCAGGTTCTGAGCCCAAGTCCTGCACTGGGTATAGAAATCACTAAAAAAAATAACAAATTTTTAAAAAAAGAAAAAAGAAAAGAAAAGCACAAATGGAAGAAAAAAAAGATACGACAGAAAGCTATTTCAGTAGTCCAGACAAGAAATAATAGTGACTTGCATTGATGCAGGAGAGGTAGAGATGGTGAAAATGATCTGGGAAAATAAATTCTGTGAATGATTATGAATTTGTTTCTGGAGCCAAGGCAGAGCAGATGAGCATTAATAGTCTCTCAGGGGCGCCTGGATGGCTCAGTCAGTTGAGTGTCCAACTCAATTGATTCTGGCTCAGTTCATGATCTCACAGGTTGAGGTATTGAGCCCCAGTCAAGCTCCATGCTGATGGTGCAGAGTCTGCTTGGGATTCTCTCTCCCCAGCTCTCTCTGCCCTTCCCCTGCTTTCTCACGGGCTCACGCATTCTCCCTCAAAATAAACATTAAAAAAAAAAAAAAGTAAAAAAAAAAGTTCAGGGGCACCTGGGTAGCTGAGTCAGTTAAGCCTCTGGCTCTTGGTTTCAGCTTAGGTCATGATCTCACAGTTCCTGGGTTCAAACCCCACATAGGGCTCCACATCTGCTTGGAATTTGTTCTCTCTCCCTAGCTCTCTTCCCCTCCTCTGCTTGTGTTCATGCTCTCTCTCAAAATAAACTTTAAAAAAGTTCAAATTTTTTGCTTTTCAACTATTAATTCCACTCCTAGAAATGTATTGTGGTTTTTTTGTTATGAAACTGGTACACATTTATTGAAAACATCAAAAAAGAGCAGTATTTTCCACAATTCTACCATGTTACTTAACTATTTTAACATTACTATGTATATATACTTTTAGTCTTTTTTCAATCAATATACATTTTTTTTTGCTTTACCTAGCTAGTTTGGACCTTACCGCACCCAGCTGGTTTTACAATCTGTTTTGCCCATTAAAAATGTTTTATGAAACATTTTTCCATGTTATTACTAGGTATTCATTTATAACATGATTTTTATTAGCTGCTATGGACTGAAAGTGTCCCCTCAAAATTCATATGTTAGAACACTAACTAACCCTCAATGTGATTATATTTGGAGGTGGGGCCTTTCAGGGTAATTAGGTTTAATTGAGGTCCTGAGGGTAGGGTCCTCATAATGGGATTAGGATCCTTATAAGAAGAGAGCAAAAAGCTAGCTCTCTTTCCCTCTCCACTATGTGAGGACACTGTATGAAAGCAGCCACCTGCAAGCCAAGATGATGGCTTTCACCAAGAACCAGAAACTTGATCTTGGACTTCCCAACCTCCAGAATTGTGAAATATAAATGTCTATTGTTTAAGCCACTAAGTCTATAGTATTTTGTTGTAGCAGCCCAAGCTAAAATAGTTTATATTTATTGAATAAACAGTATTTATATTGTTCACTCCTTCAGGACTTTTACCTCGCTTTCAATTATCAAGTATTATTATTACGGGGTGAACTGTGTTACCCCAAAACTCAAATGCTGAAGTCCTTACCTACCTCAAGTAATTCAGAACTTGACTTCTTTTTTAATTTATTTTTGAGAGAGAATGTGTAAGTGGGGGAGAGGCAGAGAGAGAGGGGGACAGAGGATCCAAAGTGGGCTCTGCACTGACAGCAGAGAGCCCAATACAGGGCTGGAACTCACGATCTGTAAGATCATGACCTGAGCCAAAGTCAGATGCTCAAACAACTGAGCCACCTAGGCACCCCCCAGAATGTGACCTTATTTGGAAATAGGGTCATTGCAGATATAATTAAGATGAAGTCTTCAGTGTAGACTCTACTCCATTATGACTGATATCCTTATAAAAAAGGGGAAATTTGGACACAGAGACATGCACACAAGGACACCATCATGTAAGATGCTTCTACAAGCCAAGGAATGCCATTGATTGCCAGTAAGCCAGCAGAAGCTAAGGGAGAGGCATGAAACAGATTCTATCCACAACCCTCAGAAGTACCCTACAGACAGACACTCTGATCTTGGACTTTGAGCCTCCAGAAGTGTAAGACAAATGTCTGTTGTTTAAGCCACCCTGTCTGTGACACTTTGTTACAGTGGCCCTAGCAAATAAATACAATTATAAATAACTTTGAATAACTGTTCTCACAGATAATCAGGGATACAAAAATTTTTACTTTCTTAGGATGAAGTCCTAGAAGTAAACTTGCAGTCAAATAAGAAGTGCGGTTTAATGGCTTTTAAGACATAATATCCCATATGACTTGTCTTTTCTCAACAGGCTCTCCTTTAACTTTTCCCTAGGATCCCCAGAGGTACTTAGGGCAGGAATTATTAGTCCCCTTTAACACAGGTTCAGGAAATTCATTAGTAATCAAGCCTAGCATTTTTTTTAAGATTTTATTTTTTAAGTAATCTCTACACCCAACATTGAGGCTCAAATCTACAACCCTGAGATTAAGAGTTTCATGATTCAATGACTAAACCAGCAAGGTGCCCCAAACCTAGCATTCTTTTTAACAGACTAGAGCTGAACTGTCTAATATGGTAGCCAGCAACCCCAAGTGGTTATTTAAATTTAACCAAAATTAAATAAAATTAAAGATTCAGTCTCTAGGTCATATTAGGCATATTTCAAAAGCTGGATAATTTCCTATGACTAGCAGCCACCATACTGAAGAGCACCGACATGGAACATTTTCATCACTGCAGGAAATTCTATCCAACAGCACTGGACTAGAACATACTGAGAATCTAGAATGCAGCCTTACTATAATGCTTGGTATAACAGATCTTTGAGTAAGTACTACAACTAGTTAACCAGGATAGTCAAGAAATTGCTTATGATAATTCAGCCAAGGATATATGTAACATAGTAAGGGCAGGAGCCAGGCTAAGACCTACTGAAGCCTAACTATAACAAAAGTCTATCTGAAATACCAGAGGGGCCTCTCAAGGGTAATCACAAATGCTGTGACTCATGCTTGAAGAGCAACAGGCAAATAATATACATAGTAAGGAGGTAAATTTACAAAGAAACACGTCTAGGTTGAAGCTCTGGTTCCTTATCATGGAAACACACCCAATAATTCTACTTGATGTATTTTAACCTATGTCTACACTGAACTGAATTTTCATCTTACTGGAAAGCCTAAAAGATCACCTAACTAGGTTAAGCCCTTGTTCTTAGAAAATTCATTGCTCTCTAGACCACAAAACAATGTGCTATTCTTAACAGATACCATTAACTGTTTTATCAGTGCCATGAATTGGGCACTAAACTTTTTAAAGAAACGTGTATTTCAATGTTTAAACATACAGGGGGAAAAAAAAAAGATTATGACCATCCAGGTACCTAACAGCCAGACTGACCAGAGCATTATTTTGCCATATTTGCTTCACATCATTTTTCTCCCCAAGATTTATTAGTTACAACTAAAATCCCTACTTAATCCCATTCCTTTCTTCCCTTTAAGTATCCATTATCTGACGTGAATATGTATTATCCCAGTCCAAATTTTTATTTTTATATTTATATCCATAAACAATGCATGATTTTAAGTGTTAACTATATGGTATCATACTGTCTGCAACTTACTTTTCTACCCATTTTGATTGGAGACTTATTACTAATAAGGCTTATTCATTTAACTTAGTTTAGCATTTCATTTGATTAACATACCACATTTATCCAAACTTCTACCATGGGACTTTTAGGTTGTTTCCAAGTTCCTGTCATTACAAATAATGCAGTAATGAACATTCTCCTGATGTCTCATTTGACACAACCACAAGAATCAATATCACTAGGCTGTAGAGTACACCTATTTTCAACTTTACTACTAGGTATTGCAAATTGCCCTACAAGTGGTCATATAAACTTAAACTCTCACCTACCATATATAAGTTCCCAAAGCAATACTTTCCCAAAACGTTTCTGTGTCAAATAATTTTCTGAATGTGTTATATTCAAAATAATTTAAAGTAACAAACCAGCTTCTAGTTTATAGTTCTTGGAACAAAGACCACATCTGTATAAACACAACAAAATACAACAAAGCCAAAATATCCAATAAGACTTTCCAAAGCCATCTTTCGTTCAGTGCCCATCTATGCTAGGCATTTAATCCTAATGACTTTATAGAAATATATTAAAAAAAAAAATTTTAACCCTAAGGTAAGACATATACCTTACAATGCAACAAAGTTCCCATCTGCTTAAACATATATGTATTATGTATTTATATTATAAAACAAAAGTCTTACAAAACAATACTTTTCCTTATTAATTACAACTCTATCTTTTTTTTCTAAATCTTTCTCCTCTTTCACCTGCTAAAGTGATTTCAGGACTAATGAATCAGGCCTGTAGGTTGAAAAAAACACTGCTTTGGGTGTACAATTTCCACGTTGCAGATTAAGTGAAACATAGAGATGTTAAGTAACTTTTCCAAGGTCTCAGACTTAAAACAGTGATATCTGAAATTCAAATCTGGATTCAAAAGCCTATACTTCTTGCAGTCCACAGCTTTCTCCCTGCAGTATTAATGCCAAAACCATATCAAAAGAAACCACTAATGCTTCAAGTTATGCCCACATAAACCAAGGCAAGGGGCTCCTGGGTGGCTCAGTCGGTTGGGTGGCCGACTTCAGCTCAGGTCATGATCTTGAGGTCCGTGAGTTCGAGCCCCGCGTCGGGCTCTGTGCTGACAGCTCAGAGCCTGGAGCCTGTTTCAGATTCTGTGTCTCCCTCTCTTTGACCCTCCCCCGTTCATGCTCTGTCTCTCTCTGTCTCAAAAATAAAGAAACATTAAAAAATTAAAAAAAAAAAAAAAAAAAAAAAAAAAAACCAAGGCAAAGAAAAATAAATAAATTCTATAAAACTATGGTGGTATTGAATAATCAAAAAATCAAAGCTGCAAACAAGTAATATACCTATGATTTCTTTCATATACATTTATGTAAAAGTCTGAAATATCACTGCTTAGCCTCTACTTTACTTCATAGCTGTCTACCATAACAAACAGAATACTGATGAAGAATACATAAATATCCTACCTGGTCCTTGAAAAAAATTTCTGCAAGAATCAACAAAATTTACTATCTCTAAGTGTCCTTTTTTTTTTATGTTTTCATTTAAACATTTACTTATTTATTTTGAGAGATGGGGAGAGAGAGAGAGAGAGAGAGAGAGAGAAACCCAAACAGGATCTGCACTGTCAGCACAGAGCCCAAGGTGGGGCTCAAACTCATGAACCGTGAGATCATGA
This sequence comes from Panthera onca, assembly GCF_046562875.1. Classification (NCBI taxonomy): domain Eukaryota; kingdom Metazoa; phylum Chordata; class Mammalia; order Carnivora; family Felidae; genus Panthera; species Panthera onca. The sequence continues at coordinate 57,621,230 of NC_138351.1, read as the reverse complement.
CCTGAGCCAAAATTAAGAGTTGGACACTTAACCAACTGAGCCACCCAGGCACCCCCATAAGCGTCTTTTTAAACCAAAAGACAAACAAGTACGTACGTCAAACTTCAACTAACAAAGCCAATGACTAATTCTAAAGTAAACACAGTCCAAGTTACAACTGAGCACATACAGGTACTCAAATATACCTCTTTACATGTTTTCTAAATAAACAAACCTCGGACAGAACAGAGTTTACATTAATACACAATCAGATTTCTATGGTTACTATTTATCAGAAATAATTCAAGCTTAGTTATACAATGAACAGCACTAGGTCAGTGTAGCCATTTATCCACCTAATTCCTTCATTAGGCAATTAACTGTCTCACAGGCTATAGTGGAGTATAAAGAAAAAACAGGACATTAGTTAATTCACTCAGCTTAACATAACTTCAATACCTGAAACCATTATAGTAATATACCTTATCTTGCAACTAACTCACTATTTCTATTTCTTGAAATCCATTAACTACCCTACAGAGAAGCCCACAGGGAATTGCTGATACATACACACATTAAATCAGATGTTTATTTTTCTGTGTGTGTGTGTGTGTGTGTGTTTGTGTGTGTGTGTGTCCCTGCCCCCTAAATCAGATGTTTATTGAACGTTACTTATTCTGTGAAAGATTCTGCGGTCCTGTTTAAGATACCTCAAACTAGCTACAAGCTAGAACTCAAGTCATCAAAGTGTGTGTGTGTGCACACAGAGTGAGGAAGAACATATGTGTCTGTGTGTGTGTCTGTTTGTGGTTTTTTGTTTTTAATATTTAGGTTGGGGTAATATCTTGAAATGTTGATGCTGTAAATAAATAATGTTCAAAGTCAAACTACAAAATAGAAGTGTTATTTGCAAGTACTCTGTACAATCATTAGCATACTGATTAATCATTAGCATAATAATCAAAATATCAGTTAATGATAAGAGCTCTTACAAATCAATACAAAGCACTAATATAAAAAAATAGGCGGGGCACCTGGGTGGCTCAGTCGGTTAAAGCGTCTTCAGCTCAGGTCAAGATCTCGCAGTCAGTGAGTTCGGGTCCCACATCGGGCTCTGTGCTGTCAGCACAGGCCCTGGAGCCTGTTTCAGATTCTGTGTCTCCCGCTCTCTCTGCTCCTCCCCCACTCATGCTCTCTCTCTCTCTCTCTGTCTCTCAAAGATGAATAAATGTTAAAAAAATATATATTTTTAAAAATAGGCAAAAGGCACCAATATGTGATTCACAATGAGGATAAATGAATTTCCACTTTAACATGAAAATTTATTTAACTTCATACATGTACAAAGTATATTTAGAAAATTCATGAAATTTACAAGAAAATGAAAATAAAATATCAATAATAGAGACAGAAAAATGGATGCTGGTGAGGGTTTGGTGAGATGAGCACTCTTATACACAACTCATGAAAATATAAATTGATAGGAAGTGGTACATAAAACAAACTCCTTTTCTTTCTGCAAATTTCACAAATTATATAAAGAGACTTAAAAAATAGTCATTTGCTGAGGTCTAAAAATCCCAACTTCTGGGACTTGGTCCTTGAGATATAATTAGAAATGGAACCAGAAATTTATTGACAAGTTGTTTTGTTTTAGTGATTTTTTTTTTAATAGCTTACCTCCCTTCTCTAGTGGCAACAAAGCATATATAGATCTAGATCTCAAGAAAGACAGCAAGTTTTCTAGACATTATAAAATAGCATTCACAGATCATAGCAAGAAACACCTGTTACTGCCCTGAAAGACTAGAGGTTGTAAGTGACTCTAGATTGCAATTCTGCTAGAAATGGCTGGATCATTCTAACCAAAGCAACAGATACAGACAATATAAAGACTAGTTTGCCACAATCCTCAAATATCAAATATTGGTGCCTTATTTCATTTCAGTGATTTATTGTGGTTTATTTCATTACAATGATCTCTTAACAGTGAGCAAATTAGAATTATTGATATAGCAATTAATACATGATCTGGTCTATTTTGTTTATTTTTCATATACATTCTCAAATAGCTCATAAATTGCTATCATAATTTCAATAAACCATTACATTGGTACACTGTAACTTAATAGAATTTTAACATACTAGGTTTCCAAAAATCCTTTTCAGTTTCCCAAAAGTAAAGGTATAAACCCACAGAAGACTTATCAAATTCTAATCTATATGATAATATTCCACTAGGAAAAAGAAATCAGGATAAATTGCACATAAAGTATGATACAAGTTTATGTAAAAAGAAAAAAGTTTATATATATGAGTGTATATACATATATATGTATATAATGTCCCAATATAATGATTATCTTTCTCATTTTACATAAAAAGTGTCTGTATTTCAGTGGAAGCCCAACCAATTAATTCCCAAGTATGTTTTATATCTTAGGTCAGGCTTATGAATAGTTTCCAGCTACTAAACTTTTCAGAACAATTATACCTACCACTCTGCACCAAGTCTTTTTTAAAACTGCATAGTAAATTTTATCTGTCAACTTGACCCTCACTCCAATCCAGTAAGACTGATACAGGTATTATCTTTCCCATTTGAACAGAAGATGATTCTGAATGAAGTTAAAAGACTTAGAGATAAAATTTTATTTACTACCTAGGTGAAACTCAAAACAGTTTTCCTGAATCCAAAATCTTAGATTTTCTATTATACCACATGTCCTCCCAAGCAAACAGAAACCACAGCTATAGTGACACTCTGATTCATAGCCATCAGTGCACCAAGTTATCTTTCCCTAAACATTACTTATAAAGATTTTTTTCACTTTCTAAAACACTATCCTATATTATTAATTTTTATAGTAAAGCTGAAAAATCTGAATTCAGCTTTACAGGATGTTAAAGGAATAACTTCTGTGAGTCCAGTGCCCTCATCTGTAAAATGAGAATAAAAGATAAACAAGGTTATTAGAATTAAATTATTAATGTTTACCTGCTTATTGGCAGACAGATTGGCAAAGAAGAAAGGCTCATTAGATGTTAGCTTCAGTATTTCATTGATTCTAAGATAGTAGGACATTTTCTCATTTAACAACTGAAATCAAAATGTGTCTTAAAATCAATTACGTGATTTTTTCCCAAAGACGACACACAGGTGACCAACAAACACATGAAAAGATGCTCAAGTTATCATTATAGAACTGCAAATCAAAAACAGTGAAATATCACCTCAAACCAGTCAGAATGGCTACTATGAAGAAGACAAGAAATAAGTGTTGGAGAGGATGTGGAGAAGAAGGAACCCTCATGCACCATTGGTGGGAAAGTAAATTGGTACAACCACTGTGGAGAACAATATGAAGGTTCCACAAAAAAAATTAAAAATAGCAATGCCACACGACCCAGTAATTCCACTACTGGGTACTTACCCAAGAAAACAAAAACACACATTTAAAAAGATATATGCATCCCTAGGTTTATTGCAGCATTATTTACAATAGCCAAGATAGGAAAGCAACACAAGTGTCCACAAATAGATCATGAAGAAAATGTGGATATATACAGAATGGAGTATTATTGAGCCATAAAAAAAAAAAGACGTATCTTGCTATTTGTGACAGTATGTATGGACCTAGACGGTATTCTGCTAAGTGAAATAGTCAGAGAAAGATAAAAACTGTATGATTTCATTTATATGTAGAATCTTAAAAAAAAAAAAAAATTTACAGGTGCATCTGGGTGGCTCAGTTGGTTGACTGTTGGACTCCTGATTTTGGCTCAGGTCATGATCCCAGGGTTATGAGATCAAGCCCTGTGTCAGGCTCCACACTGAGTGTGGAGCCTGCTTAAACTTCTCTCTTTCCCTCCTTCTCATCCTTCTTCCCCCCCTCTCTCTCTCTCTTTCTATCTCTCCCTCTGCCCCTCCTCTGCTCATCGTCATGCACATGTTCTCTCAAAAAAAAAAAAAAATTACAAACAACAACAAAAACAGAAACAGACTCAAGTAGAGAACAAACTAGTAGGGAGGGAAGGAGGCAAGATGGACAAAATAGGTAAAGATGATGAAGGACAGTGGGAGATACAGGCTTTCAGTTATGGAATGAGTAAGTCACGAGGATCAAAGACACAGTATAGGGAACATAGTAAATGGTAATGTAATAACACTATATGGTGACAGATGGTAACTACACTTGTGATGAACATAGAGTTGTCAAATCATTAGGTTATAATTAATATATATCATTGTGTGTCAACTACACTTCAACTTCAAAAAAAATTGAAAGCAAAAAGTCAAATATGTGTTGTAATTCAATGAATAGTATTTTTTTCTTAATGGTACATAAAATAATGACATTCCTTACAATCTCTGGCTTCCTGCAGTTGACAAAATGGGGTATATTATGATGAGTAAATGTTTACCCTGCCACCATTCCTCCACCCAAAGATCTACAAAGAGTAGATCAAATCTAGACCTCTAACCATGATCTCCCAAGTCATGTTTCCAATTGTAAAACATGGACAGACTGCAAGCACCTCAAATTTAACATGTCCAAAACAAAAATCCTCATCTCCCCTGAGGCTCTTATTCTATTTCATATCCCAATTAATGACACCACAATGAAAAACCTGACTCTACTTTTACCTCCTTCTTCCTCTTCCTCTCCCAGCTGAGGCCTTTTCTCTCAGTTGAAAGCAAACACTCCGTTTCTACACCTCATTTTGTTCTGCACCTCTATTTTAGAAATTATCAAACTGTATCTTGCAACATATTTAGTTGTACACATGGCTATCTCCCCATCTTGGCTATTTCTTACTCTTATATACTCAGGGTGACTAGTTCAATGCCTCACCCATACTTAAGTGTTCAATAAATGTTTATGGAATTGATCACATCCTCTTTGTAAGTTTCAGAATACTTAAGCCTCTAAGGAGAAAAAAAGTACTATCCAAGAGTAAAAGTTACTACAATTTAAAAGGGAATTTCACACATAGGATCTCATTTAGAGTTTACTTCTCAACTCTAAGAGATATATTGAACAGAGAGTAACACTTTGTTTTTAAATTATAACTTAATAGGGGCGCCTGGGTGGCTCAGTCAGTTGAGCGTCCGACTTCAGCTCAGGTCATGATCTCACAGCTCGTGAGTTCGAGCCCTGCGTCAGGCTCTGTGCTGACAGCTCAGAGCCTAGAGCCTGCTTCAGATTCTGTGTCCCCCTCTCTCTCTCCGTCCCACCCCTGCTTGTGCTCTGTCTCTCTCTTTCAAAAATGAATCATAAAAAAATTTTTAATTATAACTTAATAGTCAAAAGGCTTGCTGAAAGTTTTCAGTGACAGAAAAAATTCAAACTCAAATCTAATTACAAATCCTGTGCTTTCAGTTTACAAAGTTCTTCTGCCCCTGCCTCAGTCTCATTCCCACTCAATTTCCACCCTAATATACAAGGGCCCCATAGTTGGGCTATACCTATCTCTCTAGCCTCATTTTAACCCATGTTTTCTCTTTCTTTGTGTACACCAGCAATATTTGCCTTCTTTCAGCTCCTCATCCTCAACACAAGGCCTTTATACATACTATTTCCTCTGCCTAGAATATGCTTTTCCTTCCTTTGCCAGGTTAAGGCCTCCTTTTCCTCCAGATCTCAGTTCAATCTTCATTAGGTGAGGCTTCTCTGAACTGGACAGGTAACTTTCCCCATAACATGTTGTCTTAACTCACCTTTGTAGCACAGATCATGGTTGTATTTTTTTCTACTTGTAATTTTAATTGGTATGACTCTTCTTTGCTTAATGTCTAGCTCTCACTAATCTGCGTAACTTTCAAGAAGGCAGGGTTGTCCGTTTTTCAATCACAATCCTGCCCCCTAGTACCTACAATAGCTGCTTGAAAGAATGAACGAATGAAACCTTTAGCACCCTTCTCAAACTTGCTAAATCATCCCCACCATCTCATTTTCAGCTGCTAATCTTTCATCCTAGTTTATAGGGAAATCAGTCATCATCTCTCCTTTACCCCCATCTCATCTTTAAGTTTTATTTAAGCAATCTCTACACCCAATGTGAGGCTTGAACTCATGACCCAGAGATCAAGAATTCCATGCTCTACTGACTGAGCCAACCAGGCACCCCTACCCCATCTCATCTTGACTTTCCCCTTCAAGCTCCAAAACATCCAAATTTCATCTCTCTTGAGACCACATTCAACCCTTCTCTTTACTGCAATTCTTCTGGATGAGTAGCATACACTTACTAATTCCATTTTGCTTCCCAAATACTCCTCAACCACTGTAATGACACCTACTCTCCCTCTACTGTAATGAAACTGCTCTAGTCTTCAAGTCCAGTGAACTAGGTTGGTTGGTTTTACCTTCAACGAGTATCACACATCTCTGGCGTCCAATCATTCGTTCTTGAAATTCTCTCTACTCCAGGCTTTAGGCAGTGACAGCATTCTCTATCTTCCTGCAGTTCTGACCAGACCTATCAACATTTCTTCTGCCCATTAGCTCATTTTTCTCCTTTTTTATCCTCCAGACAAGCAAAGTTATTCAAGCTAGTGGCTTTACTTCCAAATACCTACAACTTTCAAATATTTACCTCTAATGTACACTTCTCTATTAACTATAGATCTACATTTTCTTCAGGTACTATTTAAGGGTCATCTGCAAGAAGACTGATACTTTCAACTCAACATATATTATAGGTAACTTACCATATCCATAAACTCAATTGAACCTAACAAATTTCCTTCCTCTCTGTTTTTTGTTCCTTAACTGAGAAATCTAGGATGACTTCCAGCTTCCTGACTTAGATGAATGAGGTCACAGAGCTGGATGAGAACCAATACCATTTTTATAGTATTTAAAAAAAAAAAAAAAAAAAAAAAAAGTGCTCTTTCTAGCCCTGGGATAGTGCCAATCATTTTCAAGACAATTATAGGTATTTTCATCATCTCTAGTACTAGCTCCTTAGTCCAAGGCACTATCCATCTCTCACCTCGACACTCCAAGTAGGCCCCTTCTTCCAGTGTTGCTAGCCATGGCTTCCCACACCAGTTCATTCACCACAAAGTTGCCATTTGTAAAAACATAAGTCAAAGCACTGCTCTTGCTTTGCTCTTGCTTAGAGCCGTTCAGTTAAGTGCAATGTTGTTTAGAATAATCAAACTCTTTGGTATGACCCTGTATGATCATTAGTCTCTGCCTACCTCTCTATATACCATACTTCCTTCCAATAATCCCTTTTCTCCTTCCCCTCAAAACATTTGCTTCCAATCCACTCTGCCTAAAAAACTTACCTCAGATCTCTGACTGATGAGTCCTTCTCATCATTCTGGTCTCAGCTCAAATGCCACCTCAGTGAGGCCTTCCTGGACAATCCTATTTCCTCCCATTCAGATCACTCTCAGTCCCTTACCTTACTTTCTTCACTGTACTTATTTTCTGTGGTTTATTATTCATTTATTTTATTTTGGTATCTTCTTTTAATAGAATGAAATTCCATTAAGAATAGGAACTCAAGGGGGCACCTGACTGGCTCAGTCCAAAAAGCACACAACTCTTGATCTTGGAGTTGTTCAAGTCCCACATTAGATGTAGAGATTATAAAAGAATAAACTTTAAAAAATAAAAATAAAAAAATAATGACAAACTTAAAAATAAATGGGAACTTAAGGAGCAGCTGGCTATCTCAGTCGGTAGAGCATACAACTCTTGATCTCAGGCTCATGAGTGAGGTGACTCACATTGGTCCAAAGGTAACCTGAATAAATAAAACTTCAAAAAACAAAGAATAGGAACTTAATACTTTTGATGTGGAAATTAAGATTCAATGAGATTAAGTAACATATGTAAGGGGGACATAACTCCTAGGTGGTAGAGATGTGTATTTACCAACTCCAGTCTAAAACCAAAGCTTTTTAACATCTACCCTGTATTACAGTAGCAAAAACATAGTTGAGACTAAACAGCTAGAAAGATAAACTGGAGAGTATGATCAGATAGGTGACAAAGTTAAAGATTCCAAAAGCAGAGCATGAACGGGGGTGGGGGCACCTAGGTGGCTAAGCAGTGGTTAAGCAGTTAAGCAACTGACTCTTGATTTCAGCTCAGGTCATCTCAAGGTTAGGGAGTTCCAGCCCCACAATGGGTTCTGCGCTATGACAATGCACAGCCTGCTTGGGATATTTTCTCTTTCTCTCCCTCTCTTCTTCCCTCCCTCCCTCCCTCCCTCCTTCCCTCCCTCCCTCTCCCCCCCCTCCCTCCCTCTCTCCCTCCCTCCCTCTCCCCCCCTCCCTCCCTCTCTCCCTCCCTCCCTCTCCCCCCCCCTCCCTCCCTCCCTCTCTCCCTCCCTCTCTGTCTCCCTCCCTCACTCTCTCTCTCTCCCTCCCTCTCTCTCTCTCTCCCTCTCTCCCTCTCTCTTCCTCTCCCCCTCTGCCCCTCCCATGAGCTTTATCTCAAAATAAACAAACTTTAAAAAAAAAAAAAAAAGAAAAAGAAAGGCAGAGCCCCAATCCAAGGAGTGACATGTTTTACAATGTGATCATGGGTGTGGATGGCTGAAATGAGGTGGAGATAGATGTATCATTTACCCCTTTCTCCTCAGCAAACATTTTATCCTTTTAGACATGAAGGTCCTATAAATCTGAGTCACAACTAGTAGATTGAAATCATGTTAAGTGAGCTAGCCATTTGATTAAATCATTTTTAGCCCCCTTTAATCACATATAAAAGCAATTATCTTCCCATTGCCCAACTGCCAGTCTTTCTTTAGCTTCTAGGCAAATCTTCCTCATGCACTGTCCTCTAGCCTCTTAACATCACATACAATAAAACACTATAAAAATTAATAAAGCAAACAGTTCCAAGAGAAAATTAATAGCCCAACACAATCCATAGTCCTATCTGTTCTCCATTTCCAAGTAAGTACTTACTGCAGAAGCAGCAATAGAAAACAAAACAGATTTTTCTTGGAAATCTTTATTTCCTAATGGCTTAGAACTGCTTTATCCCTATTTATAAGATTCTTTAGGAGAAGATAGTTGGTATACAAACACCCTAACACAAACTTGTTCCTGTCATATTGACATTTTTTTTTAACCACTGTGGAGGTCACTAACATAAAAAGAAGCCCTCATAACTGTTTTCCTTTGATGCCATGGGTCTCTCTCACACATTCAGTGGATAGATGCTTTTGGAGCTAGCACTTGAGAATGAACATTTTATTTTTATTGAAGAAAATAAATAGAAAAATGAAATAGTTTCCTTGGTAAGTTGAACTCAAAACTCTACCAAATGTCTACATTTTTATTCCATTTCTCAGTAATCACAGAAAGAATCTTGACAAAGCAGGAAATGCAAAGCTGGTTACCTAACTTACCTCATCCAGAGCAGTTACACCTAAGTATTCTACACAGAAGGAAATAGGGCTTATTTTTAAAGGACTAGAAAAATGGATTTCACTGCTTTTCTGCAATAGTTCAAATCTCATCAAGAAATTTTAATCTACATTCAATCTAAATTACTCCTGTTTTGATTTAAGTGTCTTTAATTTCTCCCTCCCTCCCCCACTTAATCTACACACTGTCACCAGATTAACAAATACACTAAAACAGTGCTTTCATCATGTCAGACAGATTCAAATTTAACAAACCCATAGCATGATACTATCTCAGCCACTGGGAAAAACATTCTATTTAGTCCTTACAACACTATTATGCAGAATATCTGAATGGTTTTTAAATATCTCCCACAAGGTGCTTATTAGTCACAGGGGGCAGAGAGGAAGTGGGGGGGAGGGAGGAGTCAAACAATATTTGACCAGGTAATCAAAATTTGTATCACCAACAAATGACAATGTGTACATTCTGATGTTGATACCCTGAGAAGGACACAACATGAACTATGTAGTTCTCCAGTTGAGGATGCTTAACATCAGACAAACCAAAAAACTGACAAACATTCTACTACAAAAGGACAGGGGCTTGTATTCTTTAAAAAACAAAAAACGAAAACAAAAAAGCCAACGTTCAAAAAAACAAAAAAACTTTTTAAGACTGTGGAAATGTTCCATATTGAAAGAGGCTAAAGACACATAACCACTAAATGTAAATGCCAACTCAGACTGGACTCTATAACTGGAAAAGAAAAATGTTATAATGGACGTTTGACAATTGGGACAACTTGTTCACCTCTACATTCTCAGTGTGTCCAATGGTGCCTGACATATACAAAGCTGATAAATACTTCGGAATGAATAACTTCTCTCTTTAGAAAAATGGTATTCTTTTTTAAAAGTATGTAATGCCGTTAAGTTCAGGGACCAAGCTATTATCTTTGATCAACATCAAAAACACTAATTCAGTATTTCTTTCAATAAAATCATGGCCACAAATTTTAGTCTTAAATGTGAGAAAGCATCTCAACATAATGGATTTCTTCACATCATTAAAAAAAATTATCGAGCCTGTAGGATTAACATGTAAAAGTTATGTATTAATGCCTGTGAAATGGTTTGATAACCTGGCCAAATGCTGAGAACTAAGGGCCATTCAATTCTCTTTTTTTTTTTAATATCAGAAAAAATTACTAGGAAAGTAAATTGGTAGATTTTGGAAAACTGTTTCATATTATCATACACATAACCATGACCCAGAAATTTTAATCCCAGATATATATACACCCCTCTGAAATACACACAAGGTAGGACCAAAAGATATAAATGTAAGATGAGAGGCACCTGGGTAGCTCAGTTGGTTAAGTGTCCGATTTCAGCTCAGGTCATGATCTCACAGTTCATGAGCTCAAGCCCCACATCTGTCTCCCTGTTGTCAGTACAGAGCCCACTTCAGATCCTGTTTCCTGCTCTCTCTGCCTTTCCTCCACTCATGTTCTCTCTCTCTTGCTCTAAAATAAACATTTAAAAAATAAATAAATGGTTAGATGAGGAAAAAATGTCCAAAGACAAATAAATTGTAGTATATTCATACAATGAGATACTACACAGCAATTAAAATTGAACTATCGGTATATGCATCAAGTAGAAACATCTGACAAGCATGTTAAGCCAACAAAACCAGTCCAAAAGAAATACTGTATAATTCCATTTATGAAAAGTTCAATGTCAATTACATCTTGGTTTTTTAAAAAGTTCAAAAACACAGGTACCTGGGTGGCTCAGTTGGTTAAGCGTCAGACTTCAGCTCAGGTCATGTTCTTGTGGTTTGTGAGTTCAAGCTCCAAATCAGGCACTGGGGCCCACGTTGGATCTTAAGTCTCCACCTCTCTCTCTGCCCCTCCCTGCTTGCAGGTACACGTGCTCGCTTGCGCGCGCGCGCGCTCTCTCTCTCTCTCTCAAAAATAAACATTTTTTTTTTTAAAGTTCAAAAACAAGCAAAATTCTATGCTCAATTTTCCAGTGAACCTAAACATGCTCTAAGAAAATGAAGTTTACTAAAACAACAACAACAACAACAAAAATAAAAACAAAAACAAAAAAATAAAAGAAAATGAAGTTTACTGGGGCACCTGGCTGGCTCAGTGACCACTGGTCTCAGTGATTAAGAGACCACACAACTCTTAATCTTGGAGTTGGGAGTTCATGCCCCACGTGGGGTGTAGAGATTAAAAATAAAATCTTTAAAAAATAATAAAATATGGGGCACCTGGGTGGCTCAGTTGGTTGGGCATCTAACTTCGACTCAGGTTATCATCTCATGGTTCAGGAGTTCAAGCCCCACATCAGGCTCTGTGCTGACAGCTCAGAGCAATGGAGCCTGCTTCAGACTCTGTCTCCCTCTCTCTCTGCCCCTCCCTTGCTCATGGTGTCCCTCTCTCTTTCTCTCTCAAAAATAAATTTAAAAAATAAAATGAAAATAGGGGTGCCTGGAGTGATTCGGTCAGTTGAGTGTCCTACTCTTGATTTCAGCTCAGGTCATGATCCCAAGGTTGTAGAATCGAGCCCTAAGTTAGGCTCTGCGCTACGCATGGAGCCTGCCTAAGATTCTCTCTCTCCCTCTGCCCCTCTCCTTAGTTCATGCTCTCTCAAAAATAAATTAAATATTTTTAAAAATGAAGTTTAGGGTGCCCTGGGTACCTCAGTCAGTTAAGCATCTGACTTTGGCTCAGGTCATGATCTCACTGTTGGCGAGCTCGTGCCCTGCTTTCTCTCTCTTTGCTCCTCATGGGATTCTCTCTCTGCCCCTCCCTCACTTGTGCCCTCTTTCTCTCAAACAAAATAAATTAAATGAAGTTTATTAAAAAAAAAAAAAAATACCACCACGCCTAGGTGGCTCAGTCTGTTAAGCATCCAACTTTGGCTCAGGTTAATCTCATGGTTCCTAAGTTCACGCCAGGCATCAGGCTGTCTGCTGTCAGCACAGACCCCACTTCAGATCCTCTACGCACCCCCGCCCCCCCACCATCTCTGCCCCTCTCTCTCAAAAATAAAATAAACATTTTAAAAAATAATAAAAATAGGAGCCCCTAGGTGGCTCAGTCGGTTGGGCATCCTACTTCAGCCCACAGCTCAGGTCATGATATCACAACTCGGGAGTTCAAGCTCCTAGTTGGGCTCTGTGCTGACAGGTCAGAGCCTGAAGCCTACTTCTGTCTTTCTCTCTCTCTCTCTCTGCCCCTCCCCCACTCACGCGCGCGAGCACACATTCTCTCTCTCATGTAAATAAACATTAAAAAAAGTGTTTTAAATAAAATAAAAATTAAAAATACCAAGCTAAACTACTCTGCTGTTACAGTCAGATAATGTTAGCTTTGGGAAGTTGAGAGGAAGTAATGATTGACAGGAACACTAAGAAGGCCATCTGAGGTATTAGTGTTCTCTCTCTTGACCACAGTAATGGTCATGTGTATGTGTTCCCTTTGTGATAATTCAGTGAGCCATACACCTAAGATTTTTGTACTTTTCTGTACATATGCTACAAATCAAAAAAGTTTTAATATATAAAGAGCAAATCTTCCTTGACCTTTAATAATGACAGTCTACAGGACTATATAAAACATTCCCCAAACTTAAAGAATCTTACTTTAAAAGTTAGAAAAACTAGGGGCGCCTGGGCGGCTCAGTCAGTTGAGCGTCCAACTTCGGTGCAGGTCAAGATCTCACAGTTTGTGGGTTTGAGCCCTGCATCAGGCTCTGTGCTGACCGCTTGCTCAAAGCCTGGAGCCTGCTTCAGATTCTGTGTCTCCTTCTCTCTCTGCCCCTCCCCAGTTCACACTTTGTCTCACTCTGTTTCTCAGAAATAAATCACTGTAAAAAAAAAAAAAAGTTAGAAAAACTAGTGCAGTATCTCCCACTCCAGTAAGAACTTATTCTGCTTATCCTAAATCAGACCTAATAGTCCTAATAAATTCTGGGTTTACCTAAGAAAGGAGATCTTGGGTTTGGGGTTTTGTGTGTGTGTGTTTGTTTGTTTGTTTGTTTTTAACTTTTATTTGCATTTATTTTATGCTGATTTACTCCCACCCTAAGTTTTTGTTTCTTCAGGGATAGCTTTTTCTTCTGCGCAATCTCCTCTTCCGCTTTAGGAACAATCTACTCTTCTTAAGGATCATCTCAATGTGGCAGGGAGAGCTCATGTATGAGTTTAATCCAACCATGATCTCTATAAATTCTGCATCTCATCTTGAGGCTTTGTTCACTGGATGTGCTCAATGATCAGAGAATCTACACCTAATCCTTAAGTTCAGCATTACTCTCTGCATTTTTAAGCATATGCAATAAAAATTCACTACTTTTTTTGGGCCACCAACGCTGTGTCCAGCCCCACTGTTTGGCCTGGGCACACCTACCAATTCCACCATTGTAGCCATGGACCAGCACACGTTGCTTCAGTAAAGTTCCATCTTTCAGGTACTTGGTGGCTTTTCTGATATGCATACCCTTGATGGCCTGGGCAGTTTCATTTGCGTTCTTAAAGTGAACATGAAGATTTGAACCTCCTGATTTGCATGATTTTGTAGGGTTTTCTGGGTCAAGGGAACAGCGAACCATTTTCAGAGATCACCTCAGGCAGCTTACAGGAAGAGAGAAGAAAGGAGAGGTTTTAAAACCTATCTAGATTCTGGGGCTCCTGGGTGGCTCAGTTGGTTAAGCGTCCAACTTTGGCTCAGGGCATGATCTCGAGATTTGTTAAGTTTGAGCGCCACATCAGGCTCTGCACTGTCAGTGCTTAAAATTCTCTCCCTCTCTGCCCCTGTCCCACTCACACTCTCTCAATAACTTAAAAAACAAAAACAAAACAAAAAACCTATTTAGATTCCTAGGACTCTTATCTACTATATAGATATGCATCATAAACAGGCAGAGAGAAGGTAGTCAACAAATATTTACTAATGACAAATAGCCCAAACTTTAAACAAATTCACATAGCAAAGTCTAAGATACATAGCACAGGCAAAATCCAATTCACTGGCCCAAAGTACAACTTCCAGAAATCCCACTTTTAGAAACTAAGAAATTACAGAACATACTGCTTTTAAGGACAAGAACAATTTATGACAACAGCTATCCGTGGCAGAGGACATTGGTCCTTCGCCCTTTTACTGCTGCCCGGTTCAAAATTTCTTAAATTCCAAACAAGGAGTTAGCTGAGGCAGATGACAATGTTAGGGGAAAAAATAAGGTGTAAAGAAAATACTTGACCAATCTGCTCTTATACCTAAAAATTCTAAAATCATTACTATTTCTACCTTCCACAGTGGCAGTAAACCAAAATATATCTAAGGTCCCCCACAGCCTAAAATTGACCTACAATCAATATGTGTCCTGAACGTCCATCAGAATTCACTAAGAGTTTCCCAGTATTATTCTTTCAGTCAACTAGGTAATCAGTGATGATAAATATAAGTTTTTTTTAATTTTTAAGGTTTATTCATTTTTTCAGAGACAGAGCGTGAGTTGGGGAGGGGCAGAGAGAGACGGAGACACAGAATCTGAAACAGGCTCCAGGTTCCGAGCTGTCAGCACAGAGCCAGATGCGGGGCCTGAACTCACAGATGGCAAGATCATGAACTGAGCTGAAGTCAGACGCTTAACCAACTGAGCCACCCAGGTGCCCCTAAATATAAGCTTTTCTAAGGGTGAGCCAATGTAACAGACTTGGTATACTTCTCATCACTAGTGGTATTATTTTGTTCTGACTGACTGATTTTATTATTTGAGAGAGAGCATGTGCAAGCAGGGGAGAGGGACATAGGGAGAGAGAGAAACTTAAGCAGGCTCCAAGCTCAACACAGAGCCTGACGCAGGGCTCGATCCCACGACCCTGGGATCATGCATGACCTGAGCCGAAATCAAGAGTAGGATGCTCAACAAACTGAGCCACCCAGGCTCCCCCTATTCTGTTTTTAAAACACAAGTAATTCATGTTCAATATGCAAAACAAAATGTTTTTGCAAAAATACTTCTGGAAGTGTATTTTTTTTTTATTTAAATTCTAGTTCATTTACAGTGTAATATTAGTTTCAGGTATACAATATAGTGATTCAACACTTCCATACCTCACCCGGTGCTCATCACGACAAGTGTATCCTAAATCCCCACCACCTATTTAACCCATCCCTCAACCCAATTCTCTGGTAACCATTAGTTTGTTCTCTATAGTTAAGAGTCTGTTTCTTGGGGTGCCTGCGTGGCTCAGTCGGTTGAGCGTCACACTTCGGCTCAGGTCATGACCTCGCAGTTTGTGAGTTCGAGCCCCGAGTCAGGCTCTGTGCTGACAGCTCGGAGCCTGGAGCCTGCTTCAGATTCTGTGTCTCCCTCTCTCTCTGACCCTCCCCCATTCATGCTCTGTCTCTCACATAAACAAACATTAAAAAAAAATTTTTTTAAAGAGTCTATTTCTTGGTTTGCCTCTTTTCCCCCCCTTCGCTCATTTGTTTCTTAAATTCCACGAGTGAAATCATATGGTATTGGTCTTTCTAGGATTTTGCTTAGTATAATGCTCTCTAGCTTTATTTACATCATTTCAAATGGCAAGATTTCATTCTTTTTTTGTGGCCAATATTCCATATTATATATCTCCACATCTCTTTATCCATTCATTGATCAATGGACACTTGGGCTGTTTCCATAGTTTGGCTATTACAGATAGCACTGATATAAACATTGGGTGCATGTATCAATATGGAAGATAATTTTAAAATAGTACAAAGAAGGTCACCTGGGTGGCTCAGTCATTAAGCATCTGACTTTGGCTCAGATCATGATCTCACGGTTGACAAGCAAGAGAGCCCCGCCTCAGGTAAAACACGGGAGGGATATTTTCATATTTTCTTTCCTTCCTTTCTTTCTTCACCTTCCTTCCTTCCTTTCTCTCTCTCCTTTCTCCCTCCCCTCGCCCCCCCCCCCTTGGATTCTCTCTCCCACTGCTCCTCACTCACTTGTACCTCTCTCAAAAAATAAATGGTACAAAAAAGATTTAAAAAAAAAAAAAAAAGACAAGTACATGAAATCACAGGTCAAACTTAAAAGCTGAGGTCTTTGGTCTTACTGGTAGGCATAAAATATTACCTATTGGTAAAGACCTGCCTCTCATAGAAGATGCTGATCTGAGATGATGAGGCATATGATTTGCTAATGGGTCCGGCTGAGTGTCATTATACCAAGAAAACAGCAATGAGCAAATCACACACAAAGTCCAAGAGGAAAGCTGATAGGAGATCTCCAAATATAACAAAACCACATACAAGGATGTTCCTGGTAGCATTGTTATAGTAGCAAAATGAAAAAAAAAAAAATTACATCCATCAATATGAAATTGGTTGAATTATATATGCTTGTAAAATGGAATACTCAGGGTGTCTGGGTGACTCATTCAGTTAAGCGTCCAACTCTTGATTTTGGCTCAGGTCATGAGCACCCCTGCCATGTGCTCGCTCTCTTCTAAAATAAAATAAACTTTAAAAAAATGGAATACTCTGTAGCTATTAAAAAGAATGATTTAGGGGCGCCTGGGTGGCTCAGTTGGTTAAGCATCTGACAGGTCATGATCTCACGCCTTGTGGGTTTGAACCCCATGTCAGGCTCTGTGCTGACAGCTCGGAGCCTGGAGCATGCTTCGGATTCTGTCTCCTCTCTCTGCCCCTCCCCTGCTCATGCTCTGTCTCTCTCAAAAAGAAATAAACATTAAAAAAATTTTTAAAGAAGAATGATTTAGATTCATAGAAGGTGATAGGAAAATTAAGTTTTTTAAAGAGGGGAGTATCGTATAATTCAGTTGTAGATTGTATATATTCATATGTAATGAAAATTTCTAGGATATTCAAGAAACAGTAAAGAGTAGTTACCTATAAGAGAACAAGGACTAGCAGAGTGGAGAACTTTTTACTTTCACTTCACATCCTAAACTGTTTCAATTTATCATGCATATATACCACCATTACAATAAAAAAAATGAAAGCAATGAAAAAAAAAGTTAATGGAATAATGGTAGTGGTAGGAATATGATGATTTTTGTTTTCCTTTTTATACTTTCTTGCATTTTCCCAATTTTCTTTTTTTTAACGTTTTATTGGGTTTTCTTTTAATGTTTATTTTTGAGAGAGAGCACAAGCAGGGAAGGTGGAGAAAGAGAGAGAATCCGAAGTAGCCTCCACACTGTCATGGCAAAGGTCAACACAGGGTTTGAACCCAGGAACTGTGAGATCTTGACCTGAACCAAACTCACTCAACTGACTGAGCCACCCACTCGACTTTCCCAATTTTCTATAATTAACAATGTATTGGGGCACCTGGCTGATTCAGCTGATTCAGTCAGAAGAGCATATGATTCCTGATCTCAGGGTACTGAGTTCAAGCCCCACACTGGGCATATAGATTACTTAAAAATAACTAAAAAAAAAAAAAAAAAAAAAAGCATTAGCACATATTGCTTTTTATATCCCCAAAACTATTTTTTTGTTTTTGATTTAACAAGTGTAACTTCTGGCTCAAATGAGGGAGGGGGATTCATAGCTCAATTATAAATACTGTGGCAATTACAAAGAAATATGGAAAGACTTCATTCTCAAAATGAGTATCATTTGTTTGGAAAACCTATCATGAACACCTAGATGCCAAAAGTTAAAGAAAATCCTTGATTTAGCTTACTGGAGTTGCTCATGTGGTACTAACCCCTAAGGAAGCAAAGAGATAGCAGTATTATGAGGAAGTTGTGCCAAATTTTTAAGGAAGAACTAAGTGAATTCTATGAAAGGATGTTTTCTTAAAATTTATCAAGTCCTGGGCCGCCTGGGTGGCTCAGTTGGTTAAGCGTCCGACTTCAGCTCAGGTCACGATCTCACAGTCTGTGAGTTCGAGCCCCGTGTCCGGCTCTGTGCTGACAGCTCAGAGCCTGGAGCCTGCTTTAGATTCTGTGTCTCCCTCTCTCTCTGCCCTTTCCCCACTCATGCTCTGTCTCTCTCTGTCTCAAAAATAAATAAAAACATTAAAAAAATTTAAAAAAAAAGTTATCAAGTCTAACCTCCCACCCAATGTCGACATCTCTTTTAGAACACCCTTACCACTCAATTTCTACTTAAAATATCCTAAGTCAAAAAAAAAAAAAAAAATCCTAAGTAGTCCATTGCCTTCAAGAACAACTCTAATTGTTGGGGCACCTGGGTGGCTCAGTTGGTTGAGTGTTCGACTTCAGCTCAGGTCATGATCTCGCAGTCTGTGAGTTCGAGCCCCACGTCGGGCTCTGTGCTGACAGCTCAGAGCCCGGAGCCTGCTTCAGATTCTGTGTCTCCCTCTCTCCTTGCCCCTCCCCTGCTCATGCTCTGTCTCTCTCTGTCTCAAAAATAAATAAAAACATTAAAAAAAATTAAAAAAAAAAAAGAACAACTCTAATTGTTAACATTCTTCCTTACATTACACTAAAATCTAGCTTCTTATAATTTTCAATCACTGGCCCAGCTGTCCCAGTTCTGTTCTCTGGAATTAAGTTTTTTAAACAATTTTTATTATCTTCATCTCCCTCTGTAATTGTCTCAAAACTAAATCTCTCAATTCCTCAAATTGTTTCTACACCCTTCATCATTCTAATCACTTTCCTATAAAGAAATTCTAGTTTCTCAATGTGCCTCTTAGAATCAAATACTCCAAATGAACACAAAATTCCAGATCTGATCTGACCACTCTCATTACCTTCTTTGTCTGGGTCACCATAAACAGTATAAGACTAGTTGCCAGGCAGTATACAATTCATTGTCAAATTAGTGGTACTGTTCATACCACAAATGATTTATGTTTAAAGGAGTTCAGAGGTTAAAGAGTGTAAAGGAGAAAAAGACCACGGTGGACAGGAACTTAGGAAGTTTTCAACAACAACAAAAAGGTAGACTCTAAGTCGAGAAAGGAATAATACATTTTTGATAAGCAGAAAATTCAAAAAGAATATTTTTGGGGGTACAAATGCAGAACAGGAATGAGCAAAGTTAGTGCTAGAGCTAAGTATCTGCATAAGAATAAGCAAGAATACAGGGCCAAAAAGGAGAGCCCTTAACCTGTAGGCAATAAGGAATGATTAATGAGTTAGATCAAGAAACTGACTTCTTTAGATGTCTGGGGATAATTAAATACCAGTTTGCCAATTTCTACATCAGTTTTTACAACTGTTTGAACTTTGACTACAGGGAAAAAATCTCTAATTCAATTCTACTCCAAGATGAACTGAAATTGAGTTATACAATATCATTACACAGGCTTATCTCATAATATGAACAACATTCCTATCTGCCAAAATATAATACAAGGAATATCATTTTAGAAAGATTTATTTTGATCCATTTCTGTAAGTTTCCCCAGAACGAATACTTTACCATTTAATATGAATACTTCTCTACAAGGTAGCTACTTGTTTCAGTAATTAATAATCTTCAAGATCTTCATTCAAAAAACAATGACCTGCTGGCCTCCAATCCCTCAGGTTCAAAAGAAGAGAGACTCCACTAATATAACATGAAAAAGGAAAGAAGAGGTTAGCTAAATAGCAGAATTTCTAGACAATGAAAGTTGACCCATATTAGAACAAATGAAAATAGCAGCAGCTCCTTCTCTGAAGTTATTTAAATTCAATTAAATAGGAATTTCTGGTTTAATAGTGTTCCTGCCTAACGTGTCTTTCATAAAGACTAGCATTGTAATAAGGTATGGCAGTAGGGATTTTAACTGTCCAAGGGACATTGCAAAACCCAACCTCTCCCAAATCCTGCTACTCAACAGCAGGGATCTAAAGGAATAAATAGATTCCCAGCTGCTGAGAGAAAACGTCTTACTAAAAGCAAAGCAAAATTCTCATTAATGAAAAATCAACCATGAAGAAAAAAAATTGTCTCGTAATCCCTGGAAATAGCCAAATCCATTTTGGGTTAATGCAGATTTAACAAAAACAGAGGAAGAGAACAGAGCAAAACAGTTCCCTTCGCCAGTAGCTGAGGGAAACACCTATCAAGGAAATCACAAATAACAATGCTTCTAATCCACTGAGCCAAAAGAAATATGAACTCTATCTAGTGAACAGTACCAGGAAAATGCCCTTGTAGATAAATTCTCCCTCTCACCATCAAGCCACCTTATCCTATCTTGTTCAACACCATTATGATAGGCCATAACTTGAATTTTCCAAGATCAAATTCAATGGGTAATCCAAACCCTGTTTTTTCTGATGAGATAATCTCTAAAATCACAGTCCTCACATGCATGTATTTATTCAAAGCCAGCGTTGAGCTTCTGTATCAGGCACCAGGAATACAAAAACCAGTAACAAACAGTCTCTACCCTCACGGAGCTTAATCCATGCACCTTGCCTCATCTTAAACCCCAAAGCTCTTGCCTTAAAATACCTTCTTAGAGGGGCCAACTGTTCTCAGTGAAAAAGCAATAAAGGCCCTTTAGTTACTGTAATAAAAGCTAATGAATATACACATAAATCATACGTCTTATGTTCGCTCCAAAAAGGAGAGAAGACAACACAACTTTCCAAGTCGAATATGAGAATAAACTTAGCCTATACAAAGAAGCCGGGAACGAGACAAGCAACAGAGGGGTGCAAGCGAAGAAATACACTAGAAGAAGGGATGTGACCGCTGTACCACATTGCGTTCAAACAACGATAAAAAGAACCTGCTACTAAGCCGCCTTTAGTTTCACGGTGCAGGGAAAAGGAAAAAAAGAATGGGAGACTGCCTACTCTTGAACCAACTATTCGCGGTCACCTAGCTAGTCCACTCTCACTAGACAAGAGCGCCAGTCACTGTTTAATAGGATCTGGGCCTGCCAGCCAACAACTCTGTCACATGGCCACTGGAATGGAGAGGTTAACAGTCCCTCACGTGAGAGTGAGGAAAAATAAGAAAGAGTGGAAAGAACTCTTTAAATGTTTATAAATGAGTTAACATAATCTACCCCCGAGGCACGGACGAGAAGTGAAGTTTGGAAAAGGTGGTACAGCAATGCCCACTGGAAGCTTGCGGGGACCCTTCGGCGGCCCGCGTCTTCCTCCCACCCTGCCACAGTCCACACACTCACCGCGCACACAGAGCAGCGACATGGCCGAGGCGCTGGCAAACCGCCGCCGCACCCGGCAGCTCCCTCTTTCCTCTCAGCAGGTGCCGCGGCTGTTCCCGTAATCGGCCCCACAGGTCTGACCTCTCCACATGGTCCCCGTGACAGGCAGCGTCCCGCCGCTCCCTTGAACCCGCTTCAATTCTCAACGTCTGACCGGACTCCCGATAGCTGTGAATACGGGCAAGCAGGCAGGAGACTGGGCGCGGCACCGCGGCGCCATCGCTAGGAGGCAGGAGCTACCGGGACTCTCTCCCACCCCGCCTTCGCCCCACCAGGAATCCGGAGAGCTCCTAGAAGGAGCCAACCCGTGGCGCTCCGCCTCTCAGCCAATCAACTCACGCCTAGTCCGCCGACCCCTCCTCCCATAAGCCCATAAGAGGTGGGGTTTCCTTCCTCTTTCCCTACATGCAAGAAGACAGCTCCTCCCTCTAATAAGGCTTGGAACTGAGAGGGCGGGGCTTCCCCACACCTGTGTCAGGAGATAACTGATGCCCTCTGCTCCTCCCACGTGGACAGAGCTCCCACCCAAGATTCTTTTGATTGAAGAATGTTCATCGGACTTCTTTAAAGAGTCTATCCATTGGAGCCCACCGAGCACCTACTTATGGTAATTTAACAAGATCGTATCACGGGCAAGTTTTAATTACCAACTACAGAAAAAAAAAAAAGGAAAATAACTGAGTGAGCATAAAGTAAAATGTTTGGAGACTTCAGTTCTGTTTGTTTTATTTATTTTTGAGGGGGGCGGGGGGGGGGGACAGAGGAGCCAAAGCGGGCTCTGCACTGACAGCAGCAAGCCAGATTTGGGGCTCCAACTCACCAACCATGAGATCATGACCTGAGCCAAAACCAAGAATGGGAAGCTTAACCAAGCCACCCAGGCACCCCTTGGAGACTTCAGTTCTTATCTAGATCTTGTTTCCTTTTAAGCTTATTTATTTTGAGAGAGAATGCACAAGCAGGGCAGGGGCAGAGAGAGGAGAGAGAGAATCCCAAGCAGGCTCCTCACCATCAGCACAGAGCCCCACAAGGGACTGGAACTCACGAACTGTGAGATCATAGCCTGAGCCGAA
Organism: Panthera onca; assembly: GCF_046562875.1. Classification (NCBI taxonomy): domain Eukaryota; kingdom Metazoa; phylum Chordata; class Mammalia; order Carnivora; family Felidae; genus Panthera; species Panthera onca. Next base: position 57,598,611 of record NC_138351.1, on the reverse strand, counting down.
ATCAAGAGTTAGACGTTTAACCACCTGAGGCACCCAGGCCCCCCTAGACCTTTTTTTCCTGCATGCTATTGTATCTCCAATGTCTATAATAGTACTTGGGACGTAGAAATCAGTCCGTAATATTTACTGAATGAAGGATAGAGGGAAGATAGGCATTTTAAGCTACGACTTCTGGTAAGATGACATATGCACATATGAGGAAGTGAAAAAGACCAGAGCAGAAAACATGAAGACCCGTAGTATAATGCACAGATCCAACACCCCCTCCATGCCACAGTTCTGATTCAATTGGTTTGGGCTAAGTCTCAAACTATTTTTAAAAGCTCCCCAGGTGGGGGCGCCTGGGTGGCTCAGTCAGTTGAGCGGCCGACTTCGGCTCAGGTCACGATCTCGCGGTCTGTGAGTTCGAGCCCCGCGTCGGGCTCTGTGCTGACAGCTCGGAGCCTGGAGCCTGTTTCTGATTCTGTGTCTCCCTCTCTCTGACCCTCCCCCGTTCATGCTCTGTCTGTCTCTCTCTGTCTCAAAAATAAATAAATGTTAAAAAAAACATTTTTTTAATAAATAAAATTTTAAAAAAAAGCTCCCCAGGTGATTCTAATGTGATGCCAGGGCTGAGCACCATTAGAGGACATGCTTTCTAAGGTTTCAGTAGCCCAGCTTGGGTGTCAGCATTTGCAAGCTCTTGGTCCCATAGGATTCTGCCTGCTAGACCCAGGGAGTGTCCGTCAATCTAACATGGTCTTTGCCCTCCAAAAACAAACCTATCAGATGATTTTTCTCACTGGAAAAGTTGCTATGAGAAAGTGACCCTCCAAATGCTATGAAAAGTTGCTATGAGAAAGTGACCCTCCAAATGCTATAGCAAGAGCCTAAAAAAGACGACTTGATCTTCCTAGTGCTCACCCAAATTTGGAATAATAATCCTGAGGAAGATTTTGACCAGGACACTCAGCCAGCCCACTCAACACAGATGCTGACCATAAAAATAATGGGCATTCTCTGGGCTGCTGGAGGTTGAACTACCTAGCTATTTAGCCCAGCTGTTCTTTATAAAATTGTGAAGCGCATGAACTTTGAAGCCAGTCAGATCCACCTGGTGTATTATCTATTGTCATGTAATAAACTACTCCAAAATGTAATGGCTTAAACATTTATTATCTTATAGTTTCTGGGTCAAGAATCTGAGTAGGGCTAGATTGGATCCTCTGGTTCAGGTTTTTTTACAGACTGCTATCAAAGCGCCAGCTTGATTGCAACAGGATCCACTATCAAGCTCATTCATGTGACTGTTAGCAGGACTCAATTTCTCTTCAGCTATTGAACTGAAAGCCTCAGTTCCTTATTGGCTATTGGCTTGTCTCAGTTCCTTGTCTGAGACAAGATGGCTGCTTCATCGAAGCATTCAAACTGAGAAAGCAATAGAGTCTGCTAGCAAGATGGAAGTTACAGTCTTTTTAACATAATCACAGAAGTGACTTCCCCTAGTTTTTGCTGTATTCTATTCATCAGAAGCAAGTCACATTTTAGGGAAGAAGATTACACAAGGAAATGAATATCACCAGGAGCTGCCTCATTGGGGCAGCCATCTTTGGGGAACCATCTCAGAAATCTGCATACCATACCTAGATTTGAGTCCTAGCTCTGATACTTGTGACCTTGGGCAAGCTACATGGCCTCAATTTCCCAAAGAATAATGATAGTAACTACTTTATAAGATAGTTTCGAGGCTTAAATGAGGAACTGCATTTAAATTACCTGATGCATGTCCAATACATGTTTGTTATTACTTGGGCTGTGGATACAAAGGGAGGAATGTGGCTGGGAGGTAAAGAGAAGGTAAGCAGAGCAAGGGTCACTGTCTAAAGGTTGTGATGAAAGCTCTGAGGCATCCCAGTTTCCCAGTTTAAAGTTCAGAGGAAAAAGGCAATGAGGTCTTCTTGCCCTCTAGACACTTGACCAGGACCATTTATACTCATCAGCAAGGTAAGTGTATCTTCAGAAGCAACTCAAACAGGGATAGAAAGCCAGTCCTCCATGCCTCAGTCTTCATTAGTGTTTCCAAGTACAGTACTTGAAAGTTCTCCAGCATTTGGAGTTTACATTTGTGTTTAGCTGGCAGGTAGCTGAGAGCTAAGACTCTAAAATCCAGTAAATGAGAGGGAAGGTGAGAGGGATCAAGGAAAGTAGGTAGTGAAGAGAACCTAAGAATCTCAAGAGGGTAAGACCAAAACACCCAGGTTTGGCATTGTTGCTGCCTCTTTGGGAGGCCTCAGGCAGAAGAGAAAAGGGGACTGGGTAAGAACCCTGATGCAGGGGTTCCCTCTACCAACTTTATGACTATCTTTAAGCTATTCAACAAGGTCATTAAAAGTTTACTCTTTCTACAAGTTCCTTATCCCTTGGGAAATGTCTCCCAATGCCTCCATAGAGAAATTTAATATAAATAACTAAATTAACAAATATTTATTAAGTGTTTCTTAGCTCAGTCTTAATGAAAGGAAAAAGTAAACAAAGCACTATCCTTTGTTTACTATTCCTAACAAAGTTACTATCCTTAAATAGTTTATAAGGTGATAGGAAAGGTCTGTGAAAGAATAAGGAACTAAACTAGGGCAGTAAATATGGAACTGAGGGGGAAGAAAAGGGACAATCCCTTTAACACTTCTCAGTGTTACGGAACTAATGTGATAGAATTTGGCACACAATGACTATGAATACAGTAAAGAATATCCTTTCTTTAGTAGCAAACCATTGGATGAGAAGGCAGGGGGAGAGAGGGAGAGAGTTTTAAAGTCAGGTTGACTGGAAGGATGATGCTACAGTTTTTACTGATAGATAGGAAATCAAGGATGCATAGGTTCTGGGGAAAGATGTTTCCTTTTGAACACATACATTAAGTTTGAGATTGTGTGGTATATTCTTGCAAATAAATGCATTAGATGATGTGGAACTGAACCCTAAGCAATTAGTCCAAGCTAGAGACAGAGATTTCAATCAATAAAAATGTAACTACTTTCATCTCCATTTTTTATAAAGAAAATGAAGCAAAACTGGAATGCAGCCTAGCTGCATCTTTCACCAGAGCTCAAGCCGTTAGCCATAATGCTATATTGCCCCTCAAATAGTAGAGGAATTCAGCAGAAGCTGTGGAAGGAATCAAGATAAGCTTCACAAGAGAAGTAGCATGTGGAGGAGATGGATCTCAAAGCATGGATAAACCTGAACATGCAAATGTGGAAGAAAGGGTATTTCATATACAGAGAGTAAGTTGCATGAAAAAATCAGGAAATGGACACATTGAATCTGTACTGGCATTTAGGAGTAAGCTGCAAAGAATCTGAGAGTTGGAGCCCTATGGTTGTCAGGAGACTATATAGAATGAGAAAGGAACAAAGGTCATTTATAGAGAACGCCTACTTTTAAGGAGTAGGAAAAAGAGACAGAAAAGGACTGGTCAGAGAGGGAAAACAGGAAAATAAACAAATCACCTGTATAGTGTTCCAGTATAGATCTTATCTCATTGAAGAGTAATTGCATACCTATCCTTTCTTTAGACACAGAGCTCCTCAACAGCAAAGGATGTATTTTCTGTGTCTTTATCCCTAACACATAACACATAGCACACCTGGTAAAGGTGTCCAAAAAAGATTTCTTGACTAATCGAATACATAAATGAATTCATGAATGAGAATGTTTTAAGGTTTGGTTGTTGTCAAAGATGAAAAAAAAAACCTGGACATTAGTCAAGTGATTAGGACAGATTCAATCAGTAATATACTATTGCAATAGGGAAAATAGTCTAACACAAACTGAACTCATCTTCAATTTGTATAGAGGTAACTGGACGTTTTAAAGGGAGAATGGAAAAATAAAATAAAATAAAATAAAGGCAGAATGGAGGGGCGCCTGGGTAGCTCAGTGGGTTGAGCATCCGACTTTGGCTCAGGTCATGATTTCACAGTTCATGACTTTGAGCACCACATCAGGCTTGCTGCTGTCAGCATGGAGCCTGCTTTGGATCCTCTGTCCCCTTCTCTCTCTGCTCCTCCCTTGCTTGTGTTCTCTCTCCCAAAAATAAATAAAATATTTTAAAAAATAAATAAAGGGAACATGAAAGAATAGGGTGAAAGTTCATGAGAGGGAGCTCAGAAGAGTCAGAGAAGTTATAAATTCCAAAGCAGCAAACCTAGAGTAGAAATGTTATTCCCATGTTTAAAATTCATGACTTAGCCTGGCATATTTGGGGGTGGGGGTTGTTTTTTAAAGATTTTATTTTTAAGTAATCTCTACACCCAACGTGGGGCTCAAACTCACAACACTGAGATCAAGAGTCACATGCTCTTCTGACTGAGTCAGCCAGGCGCCCCTAGCCTGGCATATTCATACTGTCAAATGAATAAAATTCCACTGTGGGACTATATTCCATGAAAATAATTCAAATGAATGGGAGATAATGTGTGCAAGGATTTGTACAGGATTATCTAAGTAGTGAAATCTGAAAATCAGAATGCCAAACAATTCAATGAACTCTAATAAATCAGTTTATTCATCACTATCAAGTAATTACTTAATATTTATGAATAGCACTGTAATCTTATACAAATGGATAAACATCAGGAGAGGAGGCCATACCAGAGATATAGGTGTTAATGCATTCAAGAAAAATTTATTGAGCATCCACCAAGTACTACACATAGTGCTACAGGTACAAAGAGGAACAAGACATTCCTTCAAAGAATGCAGTCTGGGGATAAACAGACTATGAATAGTACTATGATCATAGTTAAATTTTTTTTTTCCACGTTTTTTTATTTATTTTTGGGACAGAGAGAGACAGAGCATGAACGGGGGAGGGGCAGAGAGAGAGGGAGACACAGAATCGGAAACAGGCTCCAGGCTCCGAGCCATCAGCCCAGAGCCTGACGCGGGGCTCGAACTCACGGACCGCGAGATCGTGACCTGGCTGAAGTCGGACGCTTAACCGACTGCGCCACCCAGGCGCCCCTATGATCATAGTTAAGAGGAAGAAGTGGGTTGTTTGCACATGTAACCTGGAGGTTTCAGAATTGTTTAAATGCTGAATAAGTTGGGGTGTGAGGAACTTAGCAAACATATAACCTTCATGAGGGAAAGGATGTGTGTTTCTCTCTATTAGAAAAAATTATCCAAGACTTGCAAACAAGGAAAAGAAATTACTGGGTGTACAGTTTTAGTACTTGCAATTTTAGTACTGGGCACTATCTAGAGCAGAGACCAGCAAACTTCATCTATAAAGGACCATACAGTAAATATTTAGAGTTCAGGCCAAAAAAAAAAAAAAACAAAAAAACAAAAAAAACAAAATTGAAGCTATTGTATAGGTACTTGTATAAGGAGAGAAAATAAACTTCTACAAGTTTTTCATTGGTAACATTCAAAATAAACCAACAATAATTGAACACAAGTTTTTGGTACTATAGGTCTACCAATGAGAACGATAAAATTATTTGGGGGAGTATATATTTTGTTTACTTGGGGTTCAAAGTATCAGAATCAATTGCAAATGTTCAACTATTAATGGTGATCTGTAATGAGATTTTATGTATCTTGTCTGTTTTTTCACACAGATAACTACTGTCAAATACTGATATCAGTCAATGAGCATGTGATTCAATTGAGCATATTCAGTGCCTGGAGAGCATTTTTAAATTCTATTAGATTCTCTTCTTGATAGTTGCTCAATTTTTTAATGAAATTTCTTAAAACTTTTTAAATTTTATTTATTTTGAGAGACAGAGAGATAGAGAGCACAAGGCAGAGAGAAGGAGAGACAGAATCCCAAGCAGGCTCCGTGCCATCAGTGCAGAGCCGATGTGGGGCTCAAAATCACAAACTGTGAGATCATGACCTGAGCAAGATCAAGAGTCAGACAGACACTTAACCGACTGTGCAACCCAGACACCCCAATGAAGGTTTTTTTGTTTTTTGTTTTTTGTTTTTTTTAAGTAATCTCTATGCCCAGCTCAAACTCACAATCCCGAGATCAAGAGTCACATGTTCTACTGACTGAGCCAGCCCGGGCACCCCTGTTCCATTTTTGCCCAGAAAATCATAATAAAACTGCACCAATGCTAAGCCATCAAATACCTGTGTAGTGGGACAAATCAAGATATTCAGCTTCTATTTCTGACAAAACAAAAAAACAAAAAACCCTACAGAAATGATATGATTAATTTTATGAGAGCGAATGAAGTCAACTGTTAAACTACTAGTTTTATAACACATGATAAATTTACATATTTCCCACAAAGTACTTTCTGCAATGAATAACCATATACTTTAAACGCATTACATTTTCACAAACCTTGTAAATTTGTTGAACTAAGCCTTTTTTCTGCTCCACATATATTTTTGCCACTATCAGTCGCAACACAGTTTAGCAGATTCCCTTTCAGGTTGTGCTAAATTAGTGTTTTCTCAACTTCTTTGAAAACATTTCTACCTGTAATTGTTTCATGCAGACTATTCATAGAGGCTAATTCTTCAGTCACTTCAAATTCAGCATTGACTTGTCAAATAAACAACAACTGAATGGTATTGGTAACTGTGGACTCATCAAGAGCTAAGGAAAACTACTTGAAATCATTTGCTTTGGTTTTTTGTTTTGTTTTTTATTTTTTAAGTAATCTCTACACCCGAGGTGGAGCTGGAACCACAACTCCAAGACCAAGGGGCACCTACTGCACCAACTGAGCCAGCCAGGCACCCCTCATTTGCTTTGTTTTTAAATCAGCTATTGTGTTGTTCTTGTCGGGGGAAATAAAACAAACCTGCTAGCAAAAAGCCCCCTCCTTGCCAATATAGAGGAGTAAAAGAACATACTTGATTACTGAATAAGAACTAACAGATTACATATATATAATGTAGCCTGAAAACAATTTCAAAGTTAGGACAAAATCTTACATAATGTATACAGCAAAACACTAGAAAGAACAAAGCACAAGAAAGCCCTAATGAGACAAAGGGCTGCACCTCTTAATAGTCTTCTGTACCTCTCCAAAGAAATCCTTGTTTGCAGAGGTCATTTGGTCCACAACCTTGGAGATGGCTCTACATTGTAAAAACTGGTGACTAGGCTTAATCCCTAGAGAGATTTATCTTTATACTAAAGTTGAGAATAATGATTCAGATTTACCACATCTCTAAGAAAACACTCCAACAGGAGAGAATAAATGATCTCTTTGCCCTTTATAAATAAAGAAAATCATTTTAATTTACCCTTAAACTTCCAGTGTCTTCAATTCAAGCAAGTGTTCTCACCAAAAGGCAAACAGTCCTATGCACATTTTTAAAATATTTATAAATTTATTATTTTTTTAAAAAATTTTTTAATGTTTATTTTTGAGAGAAAGAGACAGTGTGAGCGGGAGAGAGGCAGAGAGAGAGGGAGACACAGAATTGGAAGCAGGCTCCAGGCTCTGAGCTGTCAGCACAGAGCCCAATATGGGGCTTGAACTCACCATCAGTGAGGTTGTGACCTGAGCCTAAGTCAAAGCCTAACTGACTGAGCCACCCAGGCTCCCCTATTATTATTATTATTTTTAAAGAGACAGGACGCAAGTGGGGGAAAGGGCAGGAGGGAGAGAAAGAGAGAGATTGAGAGAGAGAATCTTAAGCAAGCTCCAACTCAGAGGTCCATTCCATGACCCTGGGGTTATGACCTGAGCTGAAATCAAGAGTCAGGAGCTCAAATGACTGAGCCACCCAAGTGTCCCAAATCTATTTTCTTTGGACATATTTCTTCAGCTGTTACAAAGATTTCTTTGCAGCTGGGAGTCCCAGGGAACACTAAGGGCATTCTTTAACTGCCTGATCCATTCAGTGTCCTAAATTGGTGTTGCCTGTGGTTTGGAGGCAAAAGACCTCTAAAAGAGTATGCTTGTAGCCTGGTCCTGCAGGCTCTAATTCCAAATCAGGGAAGAGGATAGCAAGGCAAATGTCAGGTATTCTCATGCCTCTTATAATCTCTCCTGAGGCAAAATTGAGGTCTCTTTAATGACGTACACTTAGAATTCTCCCACTTCATTTGAGACACTATTATTTAACTGAAAGATACAAAGCAAATCAGCATTATCTCGAAACGCAGGACTTTTAACAATTAATTTGTAAATATTAAATGTTCTTTTCCATTATTGCAATATGCAACCTATCTTCTGGGAAATGAGGCATGCATATCTTAAAGTAACTTGTTTTGTTTTATTTTATTTTTTAAAAAATGGTTATTTATTTTTGAGAAAGAGAGAGACAGAGATAGAGCATGAGTGGGTGAGGGGCAGAGAGAGAGAGAGGGAGACACAGAATCAAAAGCAGGCTCCAGGCTCTGAACTGTCAGCACAGGGTCCAACGCGGGCTTGAACTCATGAACCATGAGATCCTGACCTGAGCTGAAGTCAGACGCTCAAACCACTGAGCCAGCCAGGCTCAGATGTAAAAGATCTATATGCTGAAAACTATGTGTATATATATATATATATATATATATATATATATATATATATATATATACATATATATATATATATATATAGAGAGAGAGAGAGAGAGAGAGAGACTATATAGAGGGAGAAACTATACAAACTATAGAAAACTTATGAAGGAAATTGAAGAAGACACAAAGAAATGGAAAAACATTCCATGCTCATGGATTGGAAGAATAAATATTGTTAAAATGTCAATACTACCCAAAACAATCTACATATGCAATGCAATCCCAATCAAAATTGACAGGCATTCTTCTCAAAGCTAGAACAAACAATCCTGAAATTTGTATGGAACCACAAAAGACCCCGAATAGCCAAAGTAGTATTGAAGAAGAAAACCAAAGTGGGAGGCATCACAATCCCAGACTTTAGCCTCTACTACAAAGCTGTAATCATCAAGACAGTATGGTATTGGCACAAAAACAGACACATAGACCAATGGAATAAAATAGAGAACCCAGAATTGGACCCACAAATGTATGGCCACCTAATCTTTGACAAAGCAGGAAAGAATATCCAATGGAAAAAAGTCTCTTTAGCAAATGGTGCTGGGAGAACTGGACAGCAATATGCAGAAGAATGAACCTGGACCACTTTCTTACACCATACACAAAAATAAACTCAAAATGGATGAAAGACCTAAATGTGAGAGACAGGAAACCATCAAAATTCTAGAGGAGAAACCAGGCAACAACCTCTTTGACCTCAGCCGCAGCAATTTCTTGCTCGACACATCTCCAAAGGCAAGGGAATTAAAAGCAAAAATGAACAATTGGGACCTCATGAAGATAAAAAGCTTCTGCACTGCCAAGGAAACAATCAACAAAAGTAAAAGGCAACTGATGGAATGGGAAAAGATATTCGCAAATGACATATCAGATAAAAGGTTGGTATCCAAAATCTATAAAAAACTTACCAAACTCAACACCTGAAAAACAATCCAGTGAAGAAATGGGCAGAAGACATGAATAGACACTTTTCCAAAGGAACATCCAGATGGCCAACAGACACATGAAAACATTATTCATCACCAGGGAAATACAAATCAAAACCACACAGATACTACCTCACACTGGTCAGAGTGGCTAAAATTAACAACTCAAGAAACAACAGATGCTGGTCAGAATGTGGGGAAATGGGAACCCTCTTGCACTGTTGGTGGGAATGCAAACTGGTATAGCCACTCTGGAAAACAGTGTGGAGGTTTCTTAAAAAATTAAAAATAGAACTACCCTACGACCCAGCAATAGCACTACTGGGAATATATCCAAAGGATATAGGGGTGGTGATTCATAGGGGCACATGTACCCCACTGTTTATAGCAGCGCTTTCAACAATAGCCAAATTATGTAACGGGCCTAAATGTCCATCAACTGATGAATGGATAAAGAAGACGTGGTTTATATATACAATGGAATACTACTTGGCAATGAGAAAGAATGAAATCATGCCATTTGCAGCAACATGGATGGAACTGGAAGGTATTATGCTAAGTGACATAAGTCAGTCAAAGAAAGACAGATGTCATATGTTTTCACTCATATGTGGAACTTGAGAAACTTAACAGAAGACCATGGGGGAAGAGAACGGGAAAAAAATAGTTACAGAGAGGGAGGGAGGCAAACCATAAGAGACTCTTAAATACAGAAAATAAACTGGGGGTGGAAATGGGTGATAGGCATTGAGGAGGGCGAGGAGGGCACTTGTTGGGATGAGCACTGGGTGTTGTATGTAAGCAATGAATCATGGGAATCTACCCTCAAAACCAAGAGTACACTGTACACACTGTATGTTAACCAATTTGACAATAAATTATATTAAAAAAATAAATGAACACACACTAGTAAAAAAAAAATAAAATAAAATAATTGAATGGAAAGTCTAAAAAAATGTTTATGTATTTTTGAGAGAGAGAGAGAGAGCATGAGTGGGGAAGGGGTATAGAGAGAGGGAGACACAGACCCAAAGCAGGCTCCAGGCTCTGAGATGTCAGCACAGAGCCCGACGCAGGACTTGAACTCGTGAAGCACAAGATCATAACCTGAGCTGAAGTTGGACGCTCAACTCACTGAGCCACCCAGGAACCCCTAAAGTAATTTGTTTTGGAGCAAATAATGCTCCAAAGACCTGTCAATATATTGTCCTTACAAAAAAGGGTACTCCCTTTTAGTTAAAGGTGGCTGCTGTATGCTTGGCTAAAGCTTCAATTTTCAATTTTACATTAATAGAGGCAGCTCTGAACTTCACTTCTAAGCATCACAAACATTTAGAAAACAAAAAGTCCAAAGATGGATATTATAAGAAATGCACAAAAGAAATTTCCTTTAAAAATAACAAAAATGGGGTGCCTGAGTGGCTTAGTAGGTTGGGCATCTGACTTCACTCAAGTCATGATCTCGCAGTTTGTGAGTTTGAGCCCCACATCTGGCTCTGTGCTGACAGTGCAGAGCCTGGAGCCTGCTTCAGATTCTGTGTCTCATCCTCTCTCTGTCCCTCCCATGCTCATGCTCTGTCTCTCTCTGTCTCTCAATAATAAATAAACGTTAAAAAACATTTTTTTTAAATAACAAAAATTTTTAAATTTATTTTTCCCCAAATGTCCAAATAATTATGGTCTAGGTAACCATCAGAGTAAAAGCTTTATATGCTCCTTCCTTTGATAAGAATAAGTTCATACAGAACTGTATATCCAAGTGTATGTGCAAGAGACACTCACATGCATCACACACACACCAAGCACATACACCCACAGGGACAGACACACCACTGAGTTTTTATTTTTCTAGGCACTTCATATCCACATGAAGTCTGTCACCTTCCCATCACATTTAATGAATTCCTTCTTTGGAGGTAGGAAGCCTAGTTGAAGACATTCCCTGCCAGGAAGTATCAGGCCACCAGGAAGGAAGACCCACCACTTGCAGGTGGCTTCCCCACTCCCATCTTCTCTGTATTCTTCCATACCATGGCTATGAAGGGTCTAGTCCTGGAGGTGAAGTCAGGCTGCTGAAAGTTGGTAGTTCTTGATTTCACTGTACCATCTATCAGCCATCTCTTTTCCTGTCTGATCACAGGAGGCATATACCTCTGAACTGGCCACAACGGGACTCTGAGCTGCACTTGAGCATCCTTGGGCTGACCAGGGCCTCTGAATAATGCTGAGCCTCCCAATCAAGCTTCTTGCAGAGCTTCAGTTGAGGGGGACACCATGCTGCTGCTGGTACTTGTTGTGGGCCTTTAGGACCTCATTATTAAACAGCTTGGAAGCTGACTTGCCCATGGCCCACTGCTGCTGTACTGAGCTCTCTCACCTGCCCCTGGGTCGCTGGAGATCAATTCCTGTCTTTATGAATCTGAACAAATGGGCAAATCCAGGTACCTAGAGGGAGTCAGCCCTACTGACAAAAAGAGAACAGTTCTGATTCTAAGAGCCAAAACACACAAAGGTCTAGGAAAAGGAGTAGAAGTTTGGGAGGTGATGGGTTAGTGAGGGATGTGGTACAGAGAAGGAACTCAAAACTAACAGAAACCAGGGGCACCTGGGTGGCTCAGTTGTTAAGCATCCAACTCTTGATTTCAGCTTAGGTCATGATCTCATGACGGTTTGTGGGTTTGAGCCCCACATCAGGCTTTGCGCTGACAGAGTGGTGCCTGCTTGGGATTCTCTCTCTCCCTCTGTTTGCCTCTCCCCCACTCTCACGCACTTTCTCTCTCTCTCTCTCAAAATAAACAGACTTAAAAAAAAAAAAAAAAGAACAAACATAACCCTGTCCAGTGGTCAAGACACCATGAAAAGCTCTATGGCACAGAGCAAGGCCTGCCCCCACCCCCAACACATACACACACACGATTTAGGGCCCCCTTCCTCCTTAATCTACTGTTGGTTAGGCTCATTTTCCTCCTCATACTAGTTCACATAGATATGAAATAAAGCCCTAAGTCCCTGCGTACAGCCCTTTTTTCCTTCACAAACTCTAACCTTGCCCACAGATACTTGCTATCTATGTATGTCAACAGATTCCAAAGCTGTATCTTTAGTTCAGATTGTTGTCATCAACTTTAGACCCATATGTTCAATAATTTGCTAGATTTCTCTACCTGAGTATTACACTGGTACCTCAAATTCAGCAAGTAAAAAGTTAAAACTATTGAGATGCCTTAAAATATATATTCTAATTGTGGACCCAGAAATTTCTCTGGGCAAAGTAAAATCTTCCTCAATGTTTTGTTTTAAAAGATCATTGTGCTTAGAGTCACCAAATTATTATTTTTCCTTTGGGCCTAAAGTGAAAAAATTCCCATAAAGTCCCACAACCTCTTTATTAAATAAAGGAATGTTAACATTAATCTGTAACAGCAAAAAACTAGAAGCAACCTAAATGTTTTATCTCTAGCTTTCACACAATCCTAAAGAAAATCCTAGAAGGTAGGTTTGTGTGTGTGAGAGAGTGTATAAAAATTGATAAACTGATCTTAAAATGTATACAGAGGGGGGTCTGGCTGGCTCCGTCAGTAGAACCTATGACTCTTGATCTCAGGGTCATGAGTTTGACCCCACATTTTTTACTTAAAAAAATGTTCAGGGTCGACTGGGTGGCTCAGTCAGTTAAGCATCCAACTTTTAGTTTTGGCTCAAGTTATGATCTCACAGTTCATGAGATTGTGCCCCATATCCAGCTCAGCACTGACAGCACAGAACCTACTTGGGATTCTCTCTTCCTCTGCCCCTCCCTCATTCATGCTTGCACATGGTCTCTCTCTCTCAAAAAAAATTTTTTAATCATTAAAAAATAAAATTTTATATGGAAATGTAATGGCCAAAAATAGTTAATATAATCTTATAATCTTAAAGTTGGAAGACATGGACTACCAGATATCAAAACTTATTACAAAATTATAGCAATGAGGAACACTTGTGATGAACATTTATCTTATAAAAAAGGAGACACTGCAGAGCAGCAGAGCAGTGAGATAAAGGATTGTTTTGTTAACAATTTCCATAACTTGGAAATGCTGCAAAGAAAAGGCGGCAACGCTAGCCAAAGATGAACTATCAAAGCAATATACTTGTGCTTAACTCATTATCTATTATTGATTAAAGGATAAAACTCTGTGAAGTCACATGTTAACTTATAGATTTTGGTCTGGTAATGATACAAAGGATTTAGTAGAAAAGGTTATGAGGGCGCCTGGCTGGTTCAGTTGGAAGAGCATGTGACTCTTGATCTCAGGGTCATGAGTTCAAGCCCCATGTTGAATGTAGAGATGACTAAAATAAATACATAAATAAATAAACTTAGAAAAAAAAGAAAAGGTTATGGTGTTATTATCCTGTAGACACAATCAACTTAACAATGTTATTCTTTCTTACTTTTTTTTTTAAGTAGGCTCTGTATCCAGTGTGGGGCTTGAACTCACCATCCTAAGATCAAGAGTCACATGCTCCACCAACTGAGCCAGACAGGCACCCCATTTAACAATGTCACTATAACATTCTCTTCCTAATGTGGGTGGACCTCATCCAATCAGCTGAAGGCCTGAATAGAACAATAGGACTGAATAAGAGAAAATTTCTCGGGATGCCTGGCTGGCTCAGTCCATACAGCATGAGACTTTGTTTTTTTGGTGGTGAGGGGAACAAATGCCCTTTATTGCTCTAACCAGCATAAGTTGGCAGTAGGCTTGAGCAGAGCTCTCCTATCTGTCCTGGCTCCCATTTTCTCTCTCCTGGGAGTTTGTGATTCACCCCCAGGGTAGAAGAGTGTCCTGGGCAGGGGTCTCAGGCAGAAGTAGGATAAAAAATACAGAGTTGGGATCTGAAAGGGGACCAGGGTGAAGCAGAAAACATTGTGTTACCAGATCATCCAAATAAAAAAAGTCCATCAGGGCAGAAGTGAGGATGTTTCCCCACACGGGTCCCTCTGCCCTTGCCAGAAAAGGGAGGGGGAAGGAAGCTTCTGCTAGAGGCTTCCTGCTGTGCCCTTCATGCCATCAGCATCTTCCAGATGTTGTCCTCAGCTTCTTTAACACTCCACTCCATGTAGGATTTTTTTCTGTTTCAATTCTTTAATTTGTTTCTTCTGCTATTCTCTGTTTCTCTAACAGTTGATTGTTAATTACCTCCTTGGAACGAAGAATAAACATTCTTCCTACACTTTCAAACATGTTAGTCTCATCTACCAAAGTCATAATCTCTGCACCTGTAAGATGTCAGCATGCAACTCTTGATCTCAGGGTTGTGAGTTTGAGCCCTGTAGCAGTTGTAGAGATTACTTAAAAATAAAAGCTTCAAAAAAGTGAGAGAAAATTTCTCCCTGATCAGTTCTTTGAACTGTGACATTGGTCCTTTTTCCTGATTTTAGACTCAAACTGAAACAATAGCTCTTCCTGGGTGTTGAGCCTGCTGCTGGCTTTCAGACTGGAATTTCATTGTCAGCTTTTTGGTTCTCACGCCTTTGAACTGGGACTGGAACTACACCATCACCTCTTCTGGGTCTCCAGTTTGCTGGCTAAAGATCTTGGGACTTATTAGCCTCCATAATCCTGTGAGCCAGTTCCTTATAGTAAAATCTCTCTATCTCTATCCCTGTGTGTGTGTGTGTGTGTGTGTGTGTGTGTGTATCTCACCCCTCACCAGAGCTCTAATATAATACCTAATTTCCTTAAATGCTCATTAAACATGCTTTACCATACTGCTTATTCTGTCATTAATGAGTTAAATAAATCTTTGGCATGTTTTTCATTCTATATTCTTATAAGAATCTTGCTTTTAACTTTTTGGAATTTGTACTCTGACAATGTTTTCAACAAAAAGTGCTGGATAACCATATAGGAAAAAAATGAATATTGACTCTTACCTCACACCATACACAAAATCTATTGCAGATGACTTATAAAAAATAAAATAATAGAGTTTCTAGACAATGACATAAGAGAATATATTCATTACCTTGGGATAGGCAAATACTTCTTAAACAGGCATCAAATACATTATACACAAACAGTAAAATAAATTGGACTATATTAAAGTGAAGAACTTTACTTCATTGAAAAATACCACTAAGAAAACAAAAAAGTAAGCTACAGATAATTCTTTCTAACAAAAGAATCCTATCCAAAATATATAAAGAGCTCATACAAATAGAAAAAATACAGAGAACCATATAAAAAAAACAGGCCAAGGACCTGACCAGGCAAGTCAGAAAAGATAACCAATAGACATATGAAAAGGTGTCCTACTTTACTGGATATCAGGGAAATGCTAACTATGGCCACAGTGAGATACCACTACATATACTAGAATAACTGAAACTGGAAAGACTGACAATGTCAAGAGTTGTCAAGGAAATGAAGAAACTAGACTTCTCATATATTGTTGGAGGAATGTGAACTGTTATAATCTCTTTAGGAAAAATATTGGCAATATCTACTGAAGCTAAACACATACCTGCCCTATTACTCAGCAGTTATACTCCTAGGTATATATCCAATAGAAATACATGTATATATATTAGTCAATAAATTTATTTTTTTAATGAAGAGGAAAAATTAATACCAATTTGGAATAGTGGCAAACTCTGAGGAGAGAAGATGAAGAGCAAGGGGGAGAATGGAATGAGATTAGGAAGGAGTATATAAAAGCCCAACCTATCTGAAATATTAATTTCCTTAAGAGAATTTGAAGCAAATGTGGTGGAATATTGGAATTTGATAGAGCTGTGTGAGAAGAATGTGGATGTTTGATATAGTATTCTTTATAACTTTCTGTATGCCTAAAATTTCATAAAGACAGTTTTATTTTTTACTTCTTTTCTTTGATTTTAATTTTTTAAAGTTTATTTATTTAGCTTGAGAGAAAGAGAAAGTGTGAGTGGGGGAGGGGTCGAGGGAAGAAAGGGACAGAGAGAATCCCAAGCAGGGCTCAATCCCATGAACCCTGTGATCATGACCTGAGCTGAAGTCAGAAGCTTAACCAACTGCCCCTTAATTTTTTTTTTTTTTTTTTTTAAATGTAAGCTCTATAGCCAACATGGGACTCCAACTCATAACCCTGAGATCAAGAGTCACATGCTCTGCCAACTGAGCCAGCCAGGCACTCCTCATAAAGAAATTTTTTTTAATCTTATAGAATTCTCCCAGAATGTTTAGGAGTCATTGATTTAATAAAACTTGTGGGGCACCTGGGTGGCTCAGTGGGTTGAGCCTCTGACTTCAGCTCAAGTCATGATCTCCCAGTTTGACTTTGAGCCCCACACCAGCCGGGCTGATTACTGTCAGCACAGAGCCTGCTTCGGATCTTCTGTCCCCCCTCTCTGCCCCTCCCCCATTTGCCCTCTCCCAAAAAGTAAATAAAATATATTTTTTTTAATAAAATAAAATAGGGGCTCCTGGGTGTTAAGTGTCTGACTTTGGTTCAAGTCATGATCTCGCAGTTCAGGAGTTTGAGCCCCATGTCGGGCTCTGTGCTGACAGATCAGAGCCTGGAGCCTGCTTCAGATTGTGTGTGTCTCTCTCTCTGCCCCTCCCTTACTCGCACTCTATCTTTCTCTCAAAATAAATAAATATCTCTCTCTCAAAATAAATACATAAACATTAAAAAATAATAAAAATAAAATAAAATAATGAAATAAAATAAAAACTTGTAATATGAATATACAGTATAATGCCAATATTGTGTATGTAAACATACCACATACACACGCATAGATTGATATGATGTAATGAAACTATCTCAGGAGTCTTCCTCCCGAAAACCTAGAATCATAAAAACATCAGACAAATCCCAACTGAAAGACATTCTATAAAATACCTGAGGGTAAAACTATCAAGGTCATCAAAAACAAGGAAGTCTGAGAAAATGTCACAGCCAAGAGAAGCTTGAGGAGACAAGAGAACTAATGCAATGTGCCATGCTGGATGAGATCCTAAAACAGAAAAAAAGCATAAGGTAAAAACTAAGGAAATCTGAATAAGGTATGGACTTTAGTTAATGATAATGTATCAATATCAGTTATTAACTGTAACAGAGGAACCATGCTAATTTAAATGTTAATAAATTTAACATTTATTATATGGAAACTGTATATGGAGTGGGGTATATGGAAATTGTATTATCTTCATAAGTTTTCTGTAAATCTAAAATTGCTCTAAAATAAAATTTATTTTTTTAAGTCAAGTAATTTAGCCAAATTCATACACCTAGTAAATACCCAATACCCAAAATTCAGAGGCCAACACAAATGACTACAAACCCTATGCTTTTTCCACCACCCAAATCCACTTCCAACTTACTACCAACTTCCACTACCCAAACCCTTCCAACTTACTCTCTCTAGGTATTTGTATAACGACCTTAACAAGTTCCTTGAGAATAGAGAAAAAAGCTTTTTTTTTCTTTTTCTTTGCGTACATTGGTGTTCAGTAAGTCAGCTTAAATTCACTACTCACGGAAAAAAAGTCACAAAAACCTAAGACTCTGTGATTTTCAGAGAATCTTATCAAGTTCAACCCACAATCTATACAGCCAGCTCCTCAGAGAGGCCGGATAGGCCCTGGACGGAGGGCCCTTCAGTTCTGCAAGGTTCCTGTGCTGCCATCTACAGGTAGCTGGAAAGAGTTGACACACACCCTCTCCCCTCCCCCCCAACCCCCGCCCCACTGCTGTATCTCAGCAATTAGTAAATCAGAGAGAAGTCTCAAGCGCTAATTAAATTACAGAACATATTTAACTATCAGATAGCTCACTTGACACTTGTATAAAGTAGAGACCCTACTTCTCTCCGGCGATTGAAGGTTCTTCTAACTCCGTATTAACATTTAGTCTCCTAAAATTCACAGAATTCCTTGCTGACCCACCTCCACAGATACAGATCTGGCTGGCTATTACTGCACACCTCCTAGAACTCAGATTCTCCCGCACAGCGTAGGCTGCAGACACTTGCTCAATCCCACAGACTTGAGATCCCACCAACCAGATTCTCTCATCTTCACCGACCCCTGGGACTCCTTGCACTATCTTGCAAACCCCCAGACCTCCCCCATTAGGGCAAATGTGCGCGCAAACCCAGACGTCACCACAAAAAGGCTCAAGTTCCGCGGGCAGCTCACACCAGCGCGAAAGCTTGGGGAGAGCCCCAGTATCAGGCTCAGTGCCCTCAGGCTAGCGCTTTGATGCCAGCTCCGACTCCCCAACCCTCCCCCCCCCCCCCCGCCCGATCCGGTCAGTCTAGGCCGGCACCCAGGCCAAGGCCCCGCCCCTCTAGACCTGTCATCACAGAAGCCGCACGTGGCCGGGGTGGGACCTCAGGCGACCTGCAGCCATCACTTTGTCTCCTCCGCCATCCATTGGGGCCGTCGCCGCCAATCAGAGCCAGCGGATCCGGCAGGAGCGCCGGCGCCCGGGTGAGGCGAGAGGGAGAAGGGGTGGGGGTAGGAGAGTCCCTGAGACCGACTGGGGCTCGCGGTGGAAAAGGGCCTGGCCTGGGTTCTGCCAGGCTGGAATCCGAGAGAGGGCGGATCCTAGCGAAAGGCGGAGAGACCACAAGGGGGTGGGGACCAAGGAAGGGGCTAGGGACAGGCGGATGTTCTGGGGAGACGCAGAAAAGGCTAGAAGGGGCGGGGCTAGAGAGGGGCGGGGCCTGTGTTACAGGGGAGGAGCCAGAGGAATTAAAGAAACTAGGAAAGGGGCTGGGCCCCGAGAAGGTGGGAGGTGGGACAAGGGAGGGGGTGGGCCTGGGCGTTGCGGGGGCGGGGCTCCGGCAGAAGGGGTGAGGTTTGTAGGCCGAGGCTGCAGCTAGGGCCTCTCTCTAACTGCCTCAACCCCACTACCTCCTCAGGTGCAACGGGACTCACGGAACTACAGGTGTGGGGTGGGGTGCGCGTGGAAGAAGGGACAAGAATGGGGGTGCGCTTGGGCAAACATGAGGAGGTGGGGGCCACGTTAAGGAAGGAGAGAATCTGAGGACTGCTGCGGGGGAGGAAGACAGAGTTGGGGGAGGACTTGGGGGCTCACCGTGTGGGTAGGCAGGTGCATTCTCCAGGGTCCCTTGTAAGGGAGTGCTTTGTGGAGGTTGGAGGTACAGTGTGAGAGGGCAAGTCTGTCTGATGTGGAGGGTTGGAGCCTGGCTATGCTTGAGGGGGAGGGGATGTGAAGTGCTTTGGGGAAAGCAGGTGCTGTATGATGAAGAGCTGGTGGTCCAGAGTGTGGGAGAGACAGAGGGACTGTGCAGAGAATGGGCACTATGTGAGGGAAAGAGGCTGTAGGCCCCAAATGAGGGGGGAAGAACCCCTAGTGCTTTGAGAGAGTCTCCTGGCTTTGTAGAGACTCCAGGAAGAGGTTTGTGTACTGTGTTCTAGGAATGGCATGATGGGATTAGTGGGGTGAAGAAACCAGTCCATAGTGCTCCTGGCTCCTTGGCTCCTAATTACACCTTCAGGCCTGAGCACTCTTAGGGAGGATCCAGGCCCCACTTGCTGCTAGGTCTTCTGTGACTGTCTCCTCAGTCTGCTTTGGATCTGGCTGGCTGAGACTGGAGTTTCTTCCCCTAGCTGGTGTTCCTGTTAACCCCCACTCTAGTTCCTGTTCCTCCCAGAAGGCTGCCTTCGTCCCTGTCTTCCCCCTCCCCCACTTTGCCCTGCCCTCTGCTCTGGGTGTGCTCATTTCCCACTTCCTTCCTCGCCCTGGGGCCTGGCCTGGGACTTGCCCGTCTAGGAGCTTTGTGCTCAATGGCCACAGGACCTAGTAACCAGCTGCAAGGCCCAGACCTCATCCCACTACTGCCAAGATCTCTTCCAACAGCCCCCACAAGTGACTGGCAGCTACATTTTTACCACTGGCCACAAAGTTATTTTCCCCACCCTTTTCCTTCTCCTGGGTGGGGAACCCTAGAACCCTCAAAAATCGGCTTCTGTGGGAAAGGTGGAAATTATTGAGTCTTTGATGTTTGTTTTGAGAGGTGAACTACTATTGCAGGCTGAACTCCAGAAGGGATATGAGGTTCCAGCCTCAGCTGGAAGAGGAAGAGAGAATAGCTCCCCACACTCCTGGCCGGGAGGCTGATGGTCAGAACTGATACTAGGGGCCTAATCCTCTTGGGAGTTCCTCAGGTTCCCTGAGGGGACTTGATATAGTGCCAAAGTTCTATTTGTCCCTGGGCTAGTTGAGAGACTGAAAAAAGGCCTGCCTTCCACACAGTGGCTGGATGAGTATGACAGTGTTACTGAAAGGGGCCCCAAGCCAACTCTCCTCCTAGCTGAGAGACTGGCTGGGGAGGGAGGGGGTGCTGAGGCCAGACAAAGCCGTAGGGTAGGGTGGGTAAGGGAGGGCAGGCTGAAGCCTTTTGAGGAGGAGCTGATTGCTATGGTAACACAGCTTCCCAGACTGTCTCTCAGAGAGGCGGGTCTAGGGCAAACACTCCAGCTTCCTAAGGACTGAGGCATTTGTATGAGTGGGTGGGGCGTAAAGAGAAAGGGCATCAGTTTGCTGTGCTGAGGCTGGAGTATATAGCTTCTCTGCTTCAATACAAGCAGGAGGGCATTCAGAAACTTGTGTCCATCCTCTGAAAATGGATTTGAGTGAACAATAGCCATTAGAATCATAGCAGTATAAGGCCAGAGTTGTAGAAGCCCTCAACTATAGTTTATACAAACCTCTAATCTTACAGGGTTGAAAATTTACAGCCAAAGACACTGTGACTTTCTCTGGTCTCAGAGTGAAAGAGCAGGTATTAGGACCTATGTCTTCTGTTTGCTGTTCCCTCAGCCCAGGGCTCATCATTTCTTTCAGCCAACGTTTATTGAGCAGCTATTATGTGCCAGGCACTGAGGTTGATTCTGGGAATACCAGCATGAACAAAACAACATTGCTTCTCTCCTATAGCTTCCATTCTAACGAGGAGAAAGAAATGCGTGGGGGGGGGGGTGGGCACCTGGTGATAACTGCTATGAAAAAAATAAAGGACAGCAGATAGATAAGGCCTCTTGATTGTACCATGCTGCTTTCCTAGGGCACACGGAGGCCTAGAACACCTTTGATCCTTCCCACTGAGCTACTGCCCCCCCTGCCCTTTGCAGGTAACTGAGGCCTGGATCTATGTTAGTGGCAGTAAGACAGAACTTACTGCCTGTTCTCTGGGGTCATCAAGGGACTATCACTTTCCTGTAGTGTTCTGTGTCTATTTGTCTTCCTAGTAAGTTTTTACTAAAGGAAGTAAGCTCTTGCTTTTTGCAATTTTGTTCAGAATTTTGAGAATTTCCTGAATCCTATTCCTTAGCATTAGGGAACCAACAAATAAATCAGTCCACGGCAAATGGAAATGGATTCTTTTTCAGGGTTTTTCTCCCTGGTCTGAGGTGAGAAGAAGGGAGCCTAGAGGAAGGGTTACTTACTTGTCCTTCCTTTTTTTTTTTTAATTTTTCTTTATGTTTATTTATTTTTGAGAGAGAGAGAGAGAGAGAGCATGAATGGCAGAAGGGCAGAGAAAGAGGGAGACACAGAATCCAAAGCAGGTTCCAGGCTCTGAGCTGTTAGCACAGAGCCCACTCAACAGATTGAGCCACCCAAGCGCCCCTCTTACTTGTCCTTCCTGAATCTAGTGCACAAGGAGGAAGTAGGGAAAGGGGAGCCTTTTTTTTTTTTTTTTTTTACTATCCAGTGACAACCTCAGGGCCCTTGGGGCCTACAGCACAGGCAAGGTAGAAACAAGGACCTTAGGCCTTCTGTAGCCTCTGAACTATGGAAGAATGGACTCCCCTTCTAGAGGCATAATTGGCAACCTGCCCTGGCCTACGCCAATACTCCAGGCTTTGGTTTGAGTCGTCCCTCTTTTAACTCTGGTATTTCCTTGCTTCTGTGGAAGACTGACAGAAAAAGCTTCCTAAGTATGGAAACTAACTTGTCAACAAGTTCAGAGGAAAAGGTACCTATTTTCTTAGCTTACCCCTAAAGCAGCCCCTGTAAAGAGCATCTTTTAATGCTTACTCCTTATAGAGGTTTCCATCCTTGTCATTTAAAGAATAGGTCATTTAAAGAATTAGGAATGCTGGTTCTGCTGCCACTTAGTTTGGCTGTTTCTGGGCCCAGCCTAGAGCCCAGTGACTCAGGGGGAGGGTGGGGAGTTTCGAGGGAGCTGTGAGTCATGGGAGGGAGCTCCATCACAAGAGTTGGGCACATCCCCCCACTCATGGCAGAAGCCTTTCTATCCCACTTCCCCTGGGTGCTCCGTCTCCTATGAATAGAAAGAATACTGTAGAAAGAATGAAGCAGCCTGATCTCAGAATGGTCGTTCAGAGACACAAAAAAGGATGTTTAGGTCCCTGAATTAAAATGTATCCCTATCTCTGGAATTCTTGAGGTCCCTCTAAAGAAGGCAAAAGAAAATTAATAAAAAGTAAGAGAAGGAAGAATACCATTTCTCAATGGAAGGAGATAAGATCCCACTTCAGAACTTTTTCATCTGCTCTGGCATGAAGGAAGCTTTCTAGACTTAAGCAGTACTCTGGTGTTTGAAGCTCAGGTTTGCAAGAAAGGGAGAGATGAATGAGAGTGGGGATATTTAGGGTCTGGTGAGGGAAGAGCAGGCTGATTTTGGAGATTGTGGAACTTTGTCTTTGAAAGCCCCAGGGCGTCCTATTAAACACCTTCGGAAGAGGAAGGGCGGAGGTGAGCAGTGGGAGGCCACACCTTTGAAAGGGTTAAATTGGCAGGGCAGGGAGATCCTTTGGATTCCTGCAATTGAGGGGTTAAGGAGATGGGCGGGGCGACACGGGTAGGCCTGCCCCCTTGTGGGCCAATGGGCGTGTGTCTCTTGGAGGGGGCGTGCCTCACACTTGAGGTCGTGGAGAGGCTGGACTCCTATGGGCCAATGAATATGGTCGCTGCCCGCGGAGGGCGTGGTCTTAGGGGGGCGTGGCGGCCACGGCCGCCGCGGCGGGGGTGTTGGGGCGCTGGGCGGGGCGGGCGGCCCCATCAGCTGGTAGGAAATGGCCTGTGAGTCAGAGGGGCAGCGGAGTCGACAGCACTGAGCCGGGGCGGCCACGGGGAGGGACAGTCGCGGGGAGGGGTGCGGCAGCGGCTGGGGGGCTGCGGGCGCCAGGTCCCGCTAGTGTTGCACACGAAGCTGAACAGAGAACAGCCTAGCAAAGCAGGGCTCTGCGTGAGCCACCCTTTGTCTGGGTTGGGGGCCCGTGGCGGGGAGGACCCGGGAGTCGAGGGGAGGGACCGGGACGGGACGGAAGGGCCCGGAGCAGCGGCCGCCGCGGCGGAGCCAATTTAAGAGCGGGGTGAGTGTGTGCTAGGGGGAAAGAGCAAATCTCCGAAGCTCCAGTATGGAATGGGGCCTGCCCCAGGCTCTGGGGAGGAGAGGGGTGAGAATGGACCTGGGAGACTAAGTAGGGGTTGGGGGCATCATCCAGAACAAGGAGTCCAGCGGAAGGGGTGAGTCTGCTGGACTCAGTTTGGAGGAGGTGCTGACATCTGGTCTCTCCATTAAGGGTAGAGGGCTTTAGGTCAGCAGTCAAGGGGTGGGTTAGAGACCAGAGGTTGACCTTCCTACCCATAGTGGTGGTCCATGGGAGTAGCTCCGCTAGTTTGTGTGGACATGTATAGGAACAAAATGTGGAGTAGCTGGCAGTTCTCTCTGAACAGGATGAGGGTAGAAAGCACATGGAGAGGAATTCTCCTTCCTGCCACCCTCCTAGATCAGTGTAGAAATAGATACCTTTAATACTGAAGGAAAGGGGAGAGTGAGTCTGGGAGTTGTACCTGTACCAATACCCACCTGCCCCACCTCCCAGGCCTAGCAGGTGTCTGAGGTACAGAACCCATGGTATTCTGGGATTTGGTGTTTTTGCTGGCCTTGCTCCTTGGGAATGTTGGGAACTGTAGTCCTTGCCAGCCATAGCCTGGCACAGCTGTTTGATGCCAGCTGCTGCCCACCCCCTGCACAGAGAGTGAGGTTTGGCCTACCCTGCCCCCCTCTTCCACAGTCCTGCCCCATGAGTCAGCTCGAAGCCATGGTCTAGAGCCAGACAGGCTGGGTGGCAGGGAAGTGCGTCTTAGAGCTTCTCATTGACAAGTCAGGAACTGAGAGGGCTCTGGGGTAATGAGCAGATGCCAGGCATTCTGGGGTCAAGTAGGGCATCATGTCATCACCTGCCTTCCCCAGGGCAATGGCTCCAGAGGCCAACTTGGATGACCAGGGGTGGGGTGCTAAGAAAAAGGACCTTCCTCAACTTGTATGGCTTGAGTAGAGGAAAGGAAGGTAGAGATGAATACAGGTTGTACCTACCCTCTGACAGTGCTGTCATTGGAGTTCTGCCCTTTCCAGACACCCCACCCACCACAGGGAACCAGAATTTTCTAGCAATCCCATTTCTCACGAGAACTTGGTGAAATAAGGTAATGTGGAGTGCAATGATAAGAACTTGGTGTAGGAGAGCTTTTCAGTCCCCAATGTGTAAATCTCTCCCTTTCTCCCTGTCCCCCATTTCCACCTCTGTTATTGCTGATTCTCCCTATACAAGTAATCTCTCTACTTCTCTAATTCTGGGAGTTTTTCTCTTCACTGCTAGGACTGATGCCAAAGTCTCTGGGGCTTGCATTCTACTTTTTTGAGTCCTGCCATGTGCTTACTCCCTGTACTTAGAGTTTGGCAGAGGAGCGAACAGAACTATCCTTAAGAACCCCCTGGTCTGTCTAGGAGATTTCTTACCTATAAGAACAAGCAAAATTGTCACTGGGTTGTAGTAGATAGTGACACTGCCTTAGGTGAAGTCTCAGGAGAGAGATGTGGTCTAGGGTGGACAGAGTAGGCTTTCTGGAGGGAATGGCATTTGGCCTAGCCAAGGAGGAAGGATAGGGCTTAGGTAGGTATACAGGGGACATTCTTTGAAGGGGAAAAGATACGGTGGATGGCAGGCAGCATAGGCTACTGCACAAAGGAGAAGCTTGATCCTGGGACAGTATTTCCTCCCATAAAGGAAAATGGCCTTCAATTTGGCATTCCCCTCACCTAGTATGGGCTCCTGAGGGTGGACTAGTCAATAAAGAAAGTCTTTAGTCCTGGCAGAAAAACAGTGGTTTGGGTTTTTGGGTGCTAAACATGTGGCTAAGTGGAGAGGTAGTCCTACTTGCTTCCAGCTATCTGACTGCCACTGCCTTATCTCTAGCTTGCAGGGCCTAGGGGGAGGGGAGGTCCTGGAAAGTGCCTTCTGGCATTGCCTTCTACACTCCCCCTCCACTTGATTAGATTTGTTGCCTCCTGTTAAAGGGACAGACTGCCGGGGGTAATGTGTTTAAGGCCAAAGGGCTGCCTTTGAGCTGACCTGAGGTTTGTATCTGTGAGGAGTGCTCCTGGGGTAGGACTTTCTGCAAGACCTCTCCCCTTAGGGCTCCGGAGTAGCATTTGTCTTTTGGAGAGAGACTTTAAGGAAGGAGTTATACAACCTTGTCTAGGAGGGCTGAATTCATACTCTGACCATCTCTCAGTTGGCATTGGAGTTCTCTTGGATCTTGGGGTATTGCATTCCCCCTCACACTCAGGGCAGAAGCCCCTTAGCTGGTGGCCCTGATAAATGGTGATCCTGCCACAACTTCTCACCTCCTATTATGCTGAACCTAGATCTGCCTCTCTCTGACTCCGTAGGTAACCTAGCTCTGCCCTCTGGGCTCTGGATCCCAAGACTACACCTTCTGTTTCTGAAGAGCTTTTCATATGGGAGAAGGATATCCTGGAGGGTACTCTGATAGCCCACAACTGGACAGGAGTCTTGCCACTGGCACCAGGGATCCTGGATTTTAATGTCTGTTCTCCTTTCCTTAGGGTCCAGCTGAGCCCAAGAGCTGCACGGAATGGTGGCAGTCACCTTGCCAGTGCAGCGGGAATGGACCAGACTGCAAGCTAGGAGAGCAAGGCATCAGTCAGGAAGAGGGAACACACGGCTAGGCTTAAGGCCTCTTCATCGGGGTGAGTGCTGGGGAAAGGGAGGGGAAGCAGGTCCAGTGAGAACCCTGAGCTAAACATGCCATCCTCTCAGAAATTCTGGGATTGTCCTCTATACTCCATTAATCCATCTGGGGATTTGGACAGCTTCACCCCAAGGAAACCCACAAGGTCACCTCTTCAGGCCAGAGGAGGATCTGCAACTCAGGTGGAAGAGAGAAGACCCAATGATTCTTCTGATCACCTTTTCTTCTCTTCTCTTGTACAGATGTCCCCAGGCCCCCCAGCCCAGGCCCAGCATAAAGGCTGTGTGGGGGGGCCCCCCTGACCCAAGGGGGGGCTTCATGCGCCACGTGCAGGCGGAGCCGTCTTCATCCTCAGAACCAGAGGCTGGCCCTTCGCAGCCTGCAGTCAGGCAGGGGGCCCTCCAGGGTGGCCTGCTCATGGGCTACAGCCCAGCAGGGGGGGCGACATCCCCCGGGGTCTACCAGGTATCCATCTTTTCCCCTCCAGCTGGTGCCTCTGAGCCTCACAGGGCCCTGAAACGGCCGGCCCCACCCACTGAGGTTACCAGGGAGCTGAAGAGAGGCCCTGGGCTGGGGGCCAGAGAGGGACTACCCCCTGAAGAACCATCTACTGTGGGGCTACTAGGCCCAGAGGGACTGGGGCTGGGACTGGGTCTGGCCAGCCAGCATTTCTGTCACCATGGCCTCTGTGTTGTGGAACAGGGAGGTAGCTCCACCTCACCTTGGACTTCAGGGGCCCAGAGTCCCCCTTGTCCCCCATCAAATGCTTCCTGCAATAGTTTGCACACCAGAGACTGGGCTTCCCCAGATCCAGGGGCACAGGGGTCCCTGGGGGAGTCCCCAGGGCCAGCCCCTCTGGGCCAGCTGCACACATTTGACACTGATTTGCACAGTCTTGCACAAATAGGGGGTAAGAGCCCAGTGGCTGGGGTGGGCAACGGGGGTAGCCCTTGGCCTAGGGAGTCCCCTAGCACTGCCAATGGGCACAGTCCCGAGCACACACCCCCTGGCCCTGGACCTCCAGGCCCCTGCCCCACCAAGCGAAGGTTGCTTCCTGCTGGAGAAGCCCTGGATGTCAGCTCTGAGGATGAGGGGCCAGCCCCTCGGAGGCGCCGGGGAACCCTGGGCCACCCTCCTGCTGCCAACAGTTCTGATGCCAAAGCCACACCCTTCTGGAGCCATCTGCTGCCTGGGCCCAAGGAGCCTGTGCTGGTAATCCAGGAGAAGGGGATGGTCTATTCTTAAGTAGATATGTGTGTGGGAAAAGGTGAAGGCCTGAGGAGTGGGGGGGGGAGGGGGGTCCAGATGTTCCTTTGAGAGCTTGTAATGAGGTCCTGCTTCCAAACATGCCTGACCTCCACCCAATCTTTTTCTGTAATCTTTCCTCTCCATAGGACCCAACAGACTGCAGTCCCATGGGGCGGAGGCTGAAAGGTGCCCGTCGCCTGAAGCTGTAAGTGATCAGCTTCTCCCTCTGCTCTATCCCTGCAAGTGGGGCAAAAGTCTATAATCCTTTTTCTGACTGCAGGGTAGGGGAACCCAGGGCAGGAGCCCTAGATGGTGGCAAAGGGTGAGCCCAAGGACATGAGTAAGCATACCAGAATACTTCAAGCCAATGTACTGTGTGTCCCTCCCCTACCAGGAGCTCCCTTCGAAGCCTCCGGAAGGGGCCAGGCCTGCTGAGCCCCCCCAGTGCCTCCCCTGTTCCTACCCCTGCTGTCAGCCGTACCCTGCTTGGCAACTTTGAGGTAGTTCCCCTTGGATTCTGTGATTGGGGGCCTTGGGGAAAGTGAGATGGTAGAGTGTGGCCTGGATGGGTAAGGAAAATAGCTGGTATCTGTCTCATAATATGCTTTCCCCATCTCAACCCCAGGAATCATTGCTGCGAGGACGCTTTGCACCATCTGGCCACATTGAGGGCTTCACGGCAGAGATTGGAGCTAGTGGATCCTACTGCCCCCAGCATGTCACCCTGCCTGTCACTGTCACCTTCTTTGATGTTTCTGAGCAAAATGCCCCGGCTCCCTTCCTGGTATGACCTGACCTCAACCCAAAGTTAGCTTGTGAGGAGGGTGAGGGATGGATAGCAGGAAGGATTCTTTAGGTGTTCTCACCTAGGAGAGAGTTCAGAGCCTGGTGGGGAGAACTCTAGTGTGGGGCAAGGGCTAGGCCCAGAGTGAGAGATTATGGAGATGGATGAGTATTCAAAGCTCTCCTAGACCCCATCTTAGCTGATGGCTCCATGACCTTCCTAGGGTGTCGTGGACCTGAATCCCCTGGGGAGGAAGGGTTACAGCGTGCCCAAGATGGGCACCATCCAAGTGGTAAGTTTCCCCTGAGGGGCAGTGGGAGTGGGGAGAGGAGAACAGCCCCTAGGCCCTAACAACTTTGCCTGTCCTGCCCCCAGACCTTATTTAACCCCAACCAGACTGTGGTGAAGATGTTCCTTGTGACCTTTGACTTCTCTGACATGCCTGCTGCCCACATGACCTTCCTGCGCCATCGCCTCTTTTTGGTGCCTGTGGGTGAGGAGGGAAATGCTAGCCCCACCTGCCGCCTCCTCTGCTACTTGCTGCACCTCAGGTGAGGACAGGGCCCGGGGGCAGCTGGGTAGGCCCAGGGAAAGGATTTTCCCCACCCCAGGTTATCTGGCTTATCTACTATCTGGATTCTTTCTTTGATCACCCTGTTGTCCCCCAGGTTCCGGAGCTCCCGCTCAGGCCGCTTAAGCCTGCATGGAGACATCCGCCTGCTTTTTTCCCGCCGGAGCCTGGAACTGGACACAGGGCTCCCCTACGAACTGCAGGCAGTGACTGAGTCCCCTCACAATCCACGTTATTCACCTTTGCCCTGATTGCCAGTGCCCTGAACCCATGTGGGCCAAGTACCTACCCATCCTGCTCCATCCTGGACAGAGCAAATACGTGGAAAGGTGGCAAAAGACCCTTTAGGCTTGAATTAAAGCCCTCACCATGCTCATGCCCAAATCGATTATTTGGGTGTTTAAAGCCTCTGATCCTTACCACACTCTGCTCTACTCTGGGTACTCCATGTACCTCCCACTCCCTTGGATTTCCCAGGCCAACTTAGGTAGTGGGGAGACAAGGAGTTACCCTGAGGTTGTCTAAAGTTCCCAGGCAAGTCATGCCAGCGTTGCCTCCCTGTCCTGGGCAGGGGCCACTTATTATTTTATTTATTTTTAATTTATAATTTATTCAAATTGGATTGCCTTGGTAACCTCCCAAACCTGATAATTGGCATTGCCCCTCATCCTTTCCCACTCTCAGATATTGCTCCAAGCTCAGGAGTTGAAGAAGCTGATGTGGGGGTTGGGGGAGAACTGTTCTTTCTCAGCTGAGGGCAGAGAGGTTATCCCAGAAGGACTGAGTCCCTAGCCAAAGACTCAGCTTCTCCTGTCCTTCCCTATACCTTCCCTATACCTTTCACTTCCCCTACCCTCTGACCCCTCTCTGAAAGCCAACTTGTGTGTGTGTGTGTGTGTGTGTGTGTGTCCACGTGTCCGCGCACACACGCACACACATACAAGCTTTTATTTATGTGGTGTGTGTAAGAAAGAGAGCTTGCATGCATGCACACACACAGAGGTTAACCATGCCTGATCTAAGACTCCAGACTCCAGTTGTCTCTCTCCTCCTGCCTGTGTCTCCTTGCTTTGGGGTCCTGACTGAGGAAGGTGTTCTGGGGGCAGAGTCAGGGCCAAGGACTGGGGTGCCTCCTCTCACCTGACCAGACTCTGACCCACCTACCTCAGCTGGGATGAGGGGCACCCCTCAAACTCAGTCATGTGATTTCCCAACTACCCCATTCCCCACACCAGACTCTGACCCAGCCTTAGTCCTGACTCCTGGGGCTGGCTGAGGGGAACAAGCAATTGCTTGAAACTTGAACAAAAAAAAAAAATAAAATAAAAAAATAAAAAAAAAGAAAAGAAAAAGAAAGAAAAAAAGAAAGAAGAAAGAAAAAAGAAATGAAAAAATTGTATCTGGTACTTTTTTTCAGGAAACAACAACAATAAAGAAAGAATAAATTCTTGTTTGGAAACTTGAGCTAAACCCTACTTTTTCTGTTGGGGAGAATATGGGAATGGGGATGGAGGGTCTAACTGGAGCTCAGACTCTGCCCTTTCTCCCAGACGGGCCTGAGGTCTGAGGCCATGAGGTCTTAGGCAAGGCCCTAATGATTCTTAGGATCTGGTCTTGCTCTTTTCAGATAATGGGGTGGGGTGGGGTGGTGAGAAAGGTTCAGCCATAAAAGCTGAGCTCTCTGAATGTGGATCTACATACCCAAACTAGTTCTATTGTTACCGATTTTAGCACCTCTGAACTTAAGTGCCCTGAAATGTAAAATGGGGGTGATTCTGCAAGTCTCTTAAAAGATGTGCCAGACATCAGGGATGTGTGCAGAGTGACATGATCCAGAGAAGCCTGAATGTAGGGGCTATGTGCTGGACTCTGTAAGGGGACCAGGCCTGATAGACTGACTAGGAAGAGGTAGAAAAAGCTACGGTGCCTGGGGAGAAGAGGGGAGGGGGAAATCTCAATCCAATCACCAGGCAATGTTAGGCCCAATCACCATGGCAACGGGAATGGGGTCAGTCCCCAGTGGGAGGGCTGGGTACAACACAGCAGGACTACCTGACAATGTCACTATGGCAACCATGGCATAGAGCGCCAATCCCTTGGTCGCTATGGTGACGAAGCCGTTTATACGCTCAGAAGGGTAAACTGAGTCTCGGGTGGAGGTAAAGAACTTGGTGGGAGGTGTTTCTGGGACACTTGCACGCGGAAAATAGACTCCATGGTCACCATGTCCAGGATCTTGAGCTTGATCAAAGAGAACCAGAACAAGTTTCAGCCTTGTGCCTTCTCTAGCTGGTCTACAAATCCCAGGGAACAACTTGATACACGCTTCTGTTCAAGTAAAGCTGATTGGCTGAAGTTGGGGTGGGGGGGGCGGGAGAACGGAGACGGCCGGAAGTACGTCTGGGGGAGTGGAAATACAGGAGGAAAGGCTCAGGTCCGGTTTTCTAGAGTGACCTCTCTGCTCACCGTCTCGTTGGTTCCGGAGGTCCTGTGTTCGTGGGAAATGCTGGCGCGCGCTGCGCGGGGCACTGGGGCCCTTTTGCTGAGGGTGAGTGCGAGGGAACGTTCTCCAAGGGTCCTGCCAGAGATCACCTGGATCCTTACCTGGGAAGGAGAAGGATTCTAAGTTTGGGGAGAGAACTAGGGTCAGAGGTCACAGTACCCACGTGAGTTCCTCTCCGAGGACCCTTTAGGGTCGCGGTTTAAGGAGATGCTCTCTGGACAGGCGCCGAGAAGGGCGATGTGGCCCGCCGGCTGGGGTCTCTGCTAATCCTCGTCTTCTCGATAGGGCTCCGTGCAGGCTTCTGGCCGTGCTCCGCGTCGCGCCTCCTCTGGATTGCCCCGAAACACCGTGGTACTGTTTGTGCCGCAGCAAGAGGCCTGGGTGGTAGAGCGAATGGGCCGATTCCACCGGATCCTGGAGCCTGTGAGAACCTCTTCTGCCCACTCAGGGCCACCCTGATGCCGAATTCCCTCACGATATGGGCGGATGGGGTGGGATCTCATTGGAGCCTGCGCCCACTTTTGGCTTTCAGCTCCCCTGGCCAGACCTGGCAGGGCCCAGGCTGCTGAACCCATGTTACCACCTTTGGGTGTTGCTCTAGCATTACACAAGCCCCATTCTTGGGTATCTCCCCTATCTACCCCCTCAGCTCCTGTTGTCTGCTACTCTGCTGGCTCCCATTCTCTTGATTGTCCCCTTTGTTCAGATGTCCCGCCTTGTATTCCCATCTTTTTGGACTTCCCTACTATTGACACGCCCAGCTTTCTGCTTTACTTGGAATGTTCCATATGTTCATTCCATACCCACTCCAGGCCTAGCTTGGATCTCAACCCTACAACCCCCATCCTTCTGAGGACCCATGACTCCTCTTCCCAGGGCTTGAACATCCTCATCCCTGTGTTAGACCGGATCCGATACGTGCAGAGTCTCAAGGAAATTGTCATCAACGTGCCTGAGCAGTCGGCTGTGACTCTTGGTGAGGGGTGCAGGGTGACACGGGTGCCCTGAGACCGTTAGGATGTAGTTGCAGGAGATGCAGAGCTCATGAGAAAGAGCTGAGCGGAAATTGGAGGCCTGATTTTCCTCCTTTTCTCTCCTGCTCCTGTACCTGTAGACAATGTAACTCTGCAAATCGATGGAGTCCTTTATCTACGTATCATGGACCCATACAAGGTATCTTCTCCTTGGTTTATTCAGCTCCTAAGTTGCTTTTCCCACTAAAATCCTGCATTCGAGCTTCTTACACTTTCCATGCCCTTTTCAGGCAAGCTATGGTGTGGAGGACCCTGAGTATGCTGTCACACAGCTAGCTCAGACGACCATGAGATCAGAGCTTGGCAAACTCTCTCTGGACAAAGTCTTCCGGGTAAGGGGTCTGAGCCAGAGTTACTGTTTGAAGATGCTTCCCTCACACTCTCCATCCTTTGTGGGAGTCAAGATCAGTCAGTGGCACTTCTCAGCTTAGATCCCTGATGAGTGTGTTGAAGCCATGGAATTTATACCTCTCTTTCTCCAGGAGCGGGAGTCCCTGAATGCTAGCATTGTGGATGCCATCAATCAGGCTGCTGATTGCTGGGGCATTCGCTGCCTCCGTTATGAGATCAAGGATATCCACGTGCCACCCCGGGTGAAAGAGTCCATGCAGATGCAGGTGGGGGCCAGGGAGGGGCGGGGAAGAGGACTTCAGGATGCTCCAGTCTCATGGGGACTTGGACTCCCTTCCCTGTCATGATGGGTACAATTGCAGGTCTGTGTAAGAATTTACTCTGGGTTTTTGTTGATGGGGGTCATTGGGGGTTTCTAGGTGGAGGCAGAGAGGCGGAAACGGGCCACAGTTCTAGAGTCTGAGGGGACCCGAGAGTCAGCCATCAACGTGGCAGAGGGGAAGAAGCAGGCACAGATCCTGGCCTCCGAGGCAGAAAAGGCTGAACAAATAAATCAGGCAGCAGGTCTGCAGAGGGTAGAGGCTGAGGGAGGAGAGGGCTTGGGTTTTTGAGGGTTGGTACTGGGACAGGAGCTTTGAGGTACCCTGACTTCATGAGTAAAGCTCTATCTCTTTTCTTCCAGGAGAGGCCAGTGCAGTTCTGGCCAAGGCCAAGGCTAAGGCTGAAGCTATTCGGATCCTGGCTGCAGCTCTGACACAACATGTGAGAGGCCCTGGGTGGGGTGGGAGACAAGAATTGACACTGGAAGAGGTTTTCTCATCTACTCTTGGGAGAAGTTCCTGCCTTTGTGGGTTCCGCTGAGCCAGATTACATGATCTTTTGTATTGTGATCTGTATTGTGATCTGATTCTCTTTCCAGGAACGTGACTACTCTTTACTCCCCTCCCCTCCACCTACCCACCCATCTCCTTCTCCAAGACTGTGATCTTTGATTTTTTCTGTGGCCACAGAATGGAGATGCAGCAGCCTCGCTGACTGTGGCTGAGCAGTATGTCAGTGCGTTCTCCAAACTGGCCAAGGACTCCAACACTATCCTGCTGCCCTCCAACCCTGGCGATGTCACCAGTATGGTGGCTCAGGTTAGAGTACCCTGAGGACCTAGCACAGGACACCAATGCCAGAAACTGAGACCCCTGTCACCACCATCACAACTTAGACACCATAGAGGCCTTCAGAGTAGCCTGAGCCCTAGACCTTCTGTTAGTCTCTGTAGAGAATAAGTTTCTAAGAATGAGACACCTCCCTCACCCCTGGAGATAGGGGAGCTCTTGAGACATCTTTTTTTGGGGGCAGATATATCTGTACCAATATTCTGAGGGTAACCCTGCTCTGATAGTTTTTACGATTCCTAGAATCGACTCTACAGCTTGAGTCTTGCAAGAGAGATAGAAAGGAAAAATAAGTTTATTGGCCCCAGCCCCACTTTCTTTTTAGCTATTGGTGGGTTGGGCTATGCCCTCTGCCATGTGTCCTCATGGCTCTCTCTGTCCCTTTTTTTAGGCCATGGGTGTGTATGGGGCCCTCACCAAAGCCCCAGTGCCCGGGGCCCAGGATTCAGTCTCCAGTGGGAGCAGCAGAGATGTCCAGGGCACAGATGCAAGTCTTGATGAGGAATTTGATCGAGTCAAGCTGAGTTAATGGAGCTGGGCTTGGCCAGGGAGGCTGGGGACAGGGAAACAGCATTCCCATACTCTGGCTCTAGCTTCCCTGCCAAGATTTTGTTATTATTTTTTTATTTGAACTTTAATCATGTAATAAACTTGCCACTGGCAAACCAGAAACTGTCCTCTTTGATTGGGGAATGAAGTTGGGAAAGTCACCAGTGTTTTCCTTGGATGTCCACTTCCATCCTCCAGTTCTCTCAGGTCTGGGGAGCTGATTCCTCCATGACTAAGAGTAAACTTCATGTAAGTCATCCTTTCTGTCTTCAGGAGAAGCTTTGGGATAGGGTGGAGGATTAACCCATGTGTCTATTGAACTATCAGGGAGTGTAGTCCCCCTTCTTGCTAACTATGGGGATATAAATTTGAGCGGGTATTTGTGGGGATTATTTATTTATTTATTTATTTAAATTTATTATTATTATTATTTAATGTTTTATTTATTTTTGAGAGAAATACACACCAAGTGTGAGCGGAGGAGAGGCAGAGAGAGACGGAGACACAGAATCTGAAGCAGGTTCCAGGCTCTTAGCTGTCAGCATAGAGCCTGCCATGGGGCTCGAACTCATGAACCATGAGATTATGACCTGAGCTGAAGTTGGACTCTTAACCGACTGAGCCACCTGGGTGCCCCTGTGGGGATTTTTTTTTTTTTTTAAAGTAAGCTCTACACCTAATGTGGGACTTGAACTCAGAACCGCGAGATCAAAAGTAGCCTGCTTTACCGACTGACCCAGTTGGGCACCCCTGGGGGGATTTTTTATGGGAAAGAAAGCTATTCTGGCGGATAGTACTGCTCAGTGTTTAAAGGTTTCCCAGGGACTGTGAACACTCATTCATTCAAAAACATGATGTCTACCGTGTGTCAAGCTCAGTGCTAGACAAGCAGTTTAGACCTAGTGGTTCCTGCTTTCACAGAATATCAGGTTGGCAGGGAAGACACAGAGATACAAAGTGCTGAGTGCTAAGATGGAAGAAAATTCTGGTTGAGGGATCCTGCAGGGAGAAGCATGCCAGCTTGTGGGCAGCAAGGTTGCCAACCCTGCCACTGAGCTCAGGCTAGAAAAATTAACACATTCACCAGGCTAGGGTTTGGTACTAGAATCTGCAAAGGCCCATGATTCCAGAGAAGTTGGAACATTCAGAGATGTTTGCTGAGACTGAAGGGTGGGTGGGATGTTAGGGGTGTGACTGTATGGCAAGAGCCAGTCATAGGGAGATAGAGTACTGAAGAGTTTGGACTTTAGCTTTAGGATAGGGAGGGGTCCATGAAGGGTTTTTTCTGCCCTCCCATGAAGACTTAGGAAGATTTGGGTAGTCATATTAGTGTTTTAGATACAGCTGTCCTGTTGCAATGTGGACAGGGTATTTGAAGGAGAGGTGAGAGGCTGAAGGACAGTAAGAAGGCGACCTCCATCCTGGAGGGTGATGAGGCCTGAACTGAAGTAAGGAGCCATTGGGATGGAGGTGGAGCGATGACATTTTTCAACATATGTCTGAATTAGAATTTGTGTATCATTTGATGGCTGTTGAACCTCAAATACATGCCAGGCACTAAGGATATAGTAATGAGAAACAATTCCCTGTTCTCAATGAGCTTAAGTTTTTTCCTTTAAGATTTTAAAATTTATTTTTAAAGATTTCATTTTTAAGTAATTTCTACACCTAACATGGGGCTTGAACTTGCAATTGTGAGATCAAGAATCACATGCTGTACCGACTGAGCCAGCCAGGTGCCCCTCAATGAGTTTAAGTCCTATTTGGAAGAGACAAACCATTAATAAGATGTTTAGTATTTCACATGCTGGTGAGTTGTGCTATGAAAGAAATTAAAGAAAGGAAGGAATGTGAGGAATTTGGTGAAGTGGCTGTAATCTGTAACATTAGAGGGTTCCAGGAAGCCTCTGGATGTTATATTTGAGCTTAGATATGGAAAGGAGGGGAAGGCCCATTTGGCCACCTGGGAATAGAGCTGACTGGAGATCCTAAATGTAGTGGCTTTGAGGCAGAGCTTGCCTGCCTTATAACTGGAAGAGCAAAGGAGCTACAATGGATGGAGCAGAGTTAAGGAAGCAAAGAGGTGGCAGCGAGATGCATCAGAGAGGGAGCTGGTGTATAGACTTCTACTGCCGCTATGTAGGACTACCACAAGAACTTGGGCTTTACCATGAAATGTGAAACCAGTGCAGAGGGTTTTTGTTTTGTTTACAGTAGTACATCTACTGAGATGTAATTCACATACACTACAATTAACCCATTTAAAGTGTAAATTCAATCATTTGTAGTATATTTAGAGTTGTGCAACCATCACAATTTTAGAACATTTTCATCATCTCTCCTCCATTTCTTTCCGACCACCAAAACCCTATACCCATTAGCAGTCATTCCTCTCTCCTCCCTAGCCCTAGGAACCCACTAACTTCCTGTCCCTTTAGCTTTACATATTCATGTAAATGGAGTCATATAAAATGCTATTTTGTGATTGTCTTCTTTCACTCAATATTTTTAAGGTTCATCCATGTAATAGCATGTAGCAGTACTTCATTCCTTCTTATGGCTGAACAATATTCAATTGTGCACATATACCATATTTTGTTTATCTTTTCATCAGTGAAGGCCATTTGGGTTGTTTTGTTGCTATGAGCTGTCATGTGCAAGTTTTTGTGTGAACATATGTGTTTCATTTCTCTTTGGTATACATCTATGAGTGGAATTGCTGGGGCATATGGTAACTCTATGTTTAACCTTTTGAAGAATTGCCAGACTGTTTTCCAAAGCACCATTTTACAATCCCAAGGGCAGTGTTCAAATTTCTCCACACCTAATTCTTGTGATTTGTCTTTTCTATTACAGCCATCCTAGTGGGGTTTGAAGTGGTATCTCTAGTATTTCCCTGATGGCTAGTGATGTTGAGCATCTTTTTCTGTGCTAATTGGTCATTGTGTATTTTCTTTGGAGAAATGTCTATTCAGATCCATTTTTTTTCTTTAAGTAGGATACATGTGGAGCCCAACACAGAGTTTGAACTCAGAACCCTGAGATCGAGAACTAAGCTGAGATCAAGAGTTGGACACTTAACCAACTGAGCCACCCAGGCACCCCTATCCTTTTCCCATTTTAAAATTTTATTTTTATTTACTTACTTACTTTTTAAAATGTTTATTCATTTATTTGGGGGGGGGGGGGAGAGAATAGGGGAGGGGCAGAGAGACAATCCCAAGCAGGCTCTGCACTGCCAGCACAGAGCTCAATGCAGGACTAGATCCCATGAACCAGTAGACCAGGACCCCAGCCAAAACCAAGAGTCAGATGCTCAACTGACTGAGCCACCCAGGCACCCCTTATTTTTATTTTTTTAAAGTAGGCTCTATGCCCAACGTGGGGCTTGAACTCATGACCCCAAGATGAAGAGTTGCATGCTCTACCAACTGAGCCAGCCAGATGCCCCTACCTTTGCTCATTTTTAAATTGGATTATCTTTTGGATTATTGAGTTGGAAGATCCAGTGAAAGACATGAAGAAGAGGAATAATAAAACCTATCGGTGTCAGCTAAGCAAGTAGAAAATAAATATTATTTATCCCTATTTTACAGATGAGGTAATGCCCAATAATGCCAGTGAGTGGCAGAGCTAGGATTCAAGCTAAGTTTGATTCCAAAAGGCCAGCTCTTAACCTTAACCAAGAATGACCAGTGGTTCACTGAGTTGTAGCTTTGTTCCTTGCCCCTAATTCCCCTAAACTACAGACCTGCGTTCCTTTAGGAACCTCCTCGGAGGCGCCAGCAGATGGCGATGGGGCCCCTGTGGGCCGCTCTGTCCGGCCCGCGTCTGTCTATGGTACCACCAGTGCGCAGGCGTAGCCTCTGCGCTTCCGGGCGCCTTTCAAGGTGAGCCAGGGTCTCCGAGAACCTATTCCCTACTCCTCAATCCCTTTTCCCGAATCAAACCATCCCCCGCAGCTCGCAGCCGGCTAAGTACCGGAGCCAGGGTGCCCAGGAGATGGCCAGGTAGCCACCAGAGGAGGCAGAGCTGTTCTGACGTGTGGGTCCCGGCGAGGCCCACCGGCCGTAGACCCCGCGACTCTGCTTTGCTGCGCGGGGTAGGTCGTGACTCTGGTTGGTCTCCTGGCGATCCTGGCCTTCCAGAAGCGGAGCGTGACTCCTCCCCTTGGTCCTCTTGGTCTCCACCAGGCGGCGCCGTCATTCCGGCCCAGGTTCCCCTGCGCTGCGAGCCCTGGGCACCCCAAGGGTGTTGAGATTGGCAAGGAGAGAGGCGGAGAAATGAGCTGTCAGAGAGCAGTGTACCACTTGAAATAAGTTTCCCTCGTGGACTGTGCTTTTCATCATTAGAATCTCCTGGAGTACATGTGCAAATCCCTATGCTCCACCCCGAAAGATCCCGATTCAGTAGATCTGGGGTGGGGCCTGGAAATCAGCATTTTAAACGGCTGCTCCAGGTTGATGCCCGTAATCTGCGGACCTCACCTTCAGAAACACCGGTGTAACTGGTGGAGAGGAACATTGCATTGGGTTGGCTATGGGGCTGTTTATCTTCTGGAAGGCTTCCAAGAGGAAGTGATTCTAGCTTGGCTTTGTATTGAGGGACCAGAATATCCATTGGTTCTTTACCCCACAGTGATGAACTCCCTGCCCGCTACCAGCAGGATGCAGAAGATCTCAGTGCTGCTCTTCCTGGCCTGGGTCGGCTTCCTCTTCTACGCTGGCATTGCCCTCTTCACCAGTGGTTTCCTGCTCACCCGTTTGGAGCTCACCAACCATAGCAGCTGCCAAGAGCCCCCAGGCCCTGGGTCCCTGCCATGGGGAAGCCAAGGGAAACCCGGGGCCTGCTGGATGCCTTCTCGATTCTCTCGGCTTGTGTTGGTGCTAATAGATGCTCTGCGATTTGACTTTGCCCAGCCCCAGCACTCACATGGGCCTGGGGAACCTCCTGTCTCTCTGCCCTTCCTGGGTAAACTGGACTATTTGCAGAGGATCCTGGAGATTCAGCCCCACCATGCCAGGCTCTACCAGTCTAAGGCTGATCCCCCCACCACCACCATGCAGCGCCTCAAGGCCCTCACCACTGGCTCACTGCCTACCTTTATTGATGCTGGCAGTAACTTTGCCAGCTA
Source organism: Panthera onca (assembly GCF_046562875.1). Classification (NCBI taxonomy): domain Eukaryota; kingdom Metazoa; phylum Chordata; class Mammalia; order Carnivora; family Felidae; genus Panthera; species Panthera onca. Next base: position 57,558,784 of record NC_138351.1, on the reverse strand, counting down.
TGCCATAGTGGAAGACAATCTCATTAAGCAGCTTGCCAGTGCAGGTTAGTTTGGGCCTCTTTAGAGTCCAAGAGTACCTTAGCAGATTGTGTCTTTAGAAGTCAGAGAACCAGAACTTTGGGTGTCCAGCTGCTTGCTAGACTATGCTGTGGGAGGACAGGGGAAGAGAAAGAGACCAGGGCCCTGCATGCAGCAAGTAGGGGTCTGGGCTTTGTCCTTCTGGAGTTTCTAGTCTGCATGGAATGTTGGTTTTATTTAGGGGGAGCTCTCAGTAAGGGGCAGTGGAGAGATGAGGAGAAGATGTGAATCCTGTTATTCTCACAAGTGAGAAAGCAGAGTCAGTCCATGCCCTGTCCACTCACTGATTTGGAAAATGTAACATATATCCAGGAAAGACAGATCAGCAAAGATAGCCAAGAATTGGGAATTAGCAGAGCCTTTTGTAGAAACAAGAAGTGAAAAGTCTTGTTATTGGGGAAAGTATGGTTAACAGGGAAAGCTTCTTGGCAGAAAATCTTAGGCCTTGAAAGATAAAGAGTTGTTGGATGAAATTGCTGTCCCTTCGAGTGCATGGTTGAGATTTCTGACGAGTCTTTAAAGGTCCCCGTCTTCTTTTTACCCCTGCCTTGACTCCTGCTCAGGCTGTGACCCACTCTCATGTCCCTGCAGGAAGGCGTGTGGTCTTCATGGGAGATGATACCTGGAAAGATCTTTTTCCTGGAGTTTTCTCTCAAGCTTTCTTCTTCCCATCTTTCAATGTGAGAGACCTGCACACAGTGGACAATGGCATCCTGGAACACCTCTACCCAACCAGTGAGCATTGGGCCAGAGGCAGGTCTGACTAAGATTAGGAGCTGGGGAGGGTTGCTTCAGGTCACAAATTCTGACCCTCCCATGGGTGCAGTGGCCTGGGCTTACGTCCCTTGATAGATTGTCAAAAGCTGGCTGGGGTTGAGGAGTGGCCTTAGTCCCCTGTGCTCAGTGTTCTTCCTTTCACAGTGGACAGTAGTGAATGGGATATGCTGATTGCTCACTTCCTGGGTGTGGATCACTGTGGCCACAAGCATGGCCCTCACCACCCTGAAATGGCCAAGAAACTTAGCCAAATGGACCAGGTGATCCAGTGAGTGTGGGTTATTGGCTGGGGGAGTGGGTTTGTGTCTGAGAATCTCAGGATATATTGGCCCAAGAGAAAAAGTCTTTATCTTGGAGCCTCTTTCCTTGCTGAATTCTGTCTTTTCTAGGCCTTTCTTTTGAAGCTAGGAGCCTCATTCATCTTGAGTGACTCAGCATGTGGCTTTGGGCAGTAGGGTTGTGAATGAAGAGGTATCTCTTTGCCAAATGTCTAAGCCCTCCTGTTGGAAGTTATGGCTGGGGGTAAATGGGTCTCCAAGGAAAATCTTCATCCATTCCTACCCCCTGACATATTTCTTGGCCTTCAGGGGACTTGTGGATCGTCTGGAGAATGACACACTGCTGGTGGTGATTGGGGACCATGGAATGACCATGACTGGGGACCACGGAGGGGATAGTGAGCTGGAGATCTCAGCTGCACTTTTTCTGTACAGTCCCACAGCTCTCTTTCCCAGTGCCCTACCACAGGTGAGGTCTGGGGTGTGCTTTGTCGGATCTCCTGGTATTCATCCTCATCAAGATCACAGCATTCTTGTGGATCCCTCCACTTTAGATCCCCAAATTCTTTACCCTGGGCATTCCCCATCCATTTCCTACCTAGGTCCCTGTCTTCCATTCGAAATCCCGATCTCAGCTTTGTGGTGAACCCATTGGCCCCTCTCCTTTTCCTTTAGGAGCCGGAGATAGTTCCTCAAATCAACCTTGTACCTACGCTGGCCCTGCTGCTGGGCCTGCCCATTCCATTTGGGAACATCGGGGAGGTAATGGTTGAGCTGTTCTCAGTGGTTGAAGACCCCCAGCCTCACTCCTCTGCTCTGGCCCAAGCCTCAGCTCTTCATCTCAATGCCCAGCAGGTAGGTGATGGGTTGGGTTTCCAGGTGATAGAGCTAGGGTGGGCATGGGAGAAGCATAATGATCACTTCATTGTCCTTTGTTCATTTTTAATCCCACTGTCCATAGCCATGTCCTCCTTCATTATCCCTCACTTCCCCCCTGTCTTGGACAGAGTTTGGGTCCCTGTTTTCCAGATACCTGCTTTGGTAACACTAACCCTTGCCTCTGTCCCGGTTTATGTCTTTGATGTGTTCCCTTGGCCTCTGACCATTTTTGCCAGGTATCCCGATTTCTTCACACCTACTCAGCTGCTGCTCAGGACCTTCAAATTAAGGAGCTTCATCGACTGCAGAACCTCTTCTCCAAGGCCTCTGCTGACTACCAGCGGCTTCTGCAAAGCCCCCAGGGGGCTGAGGCAGCACTACAGACTGTGATTACTGAGCTGCAGCAGTTCCTGCGGGGAGTTCGGGCCATGTGCATTGAGTCTTGGGCTCGTTTCTCTTTGGTTCGCATGGCAGGGGGTGCTGCTCTCATGGCTGCTGCCTGTTTTCTTTGCTTGCTGGTATCCCAGTGGGTAACATCCCCGGGCTTCTACTTCTGCCCCCTCCTCCTAACACCCATGGCCTATGGTCTGGCTGGTGCCATAGTGTGTGCTGGACTCCTGACAGCTACCGGACTGAAGCCGGATCCAGTGGTCCTAGGGGCCATGGCTGCAGTGGGCTCACTCCTGCCTTTTTTGTGGAAAGCGTGGGCTGGCTGGGGGTCCAAGAGGCCCCCGGCAGCCCTACTGCCCATCCCTGGGCCTGTTCTGTTATTCCTGCTCATTCGTTTTGCTGCTTTCTTCTCTGACAGTTTTGTTGTAGCTGAGGCCAGGGCCACCCCCTTCCTTTTGGGCTCATTCATCTTGCTCCTGGTTGCCCAACTTCACTGGGAGGGCAAGCTGCTGCCACCTAAGCTTCTCACAATACCCCGCTTTTGCCTTTCGGCCTCAACAGGCCCGCCACGGCACAATGGCACACATGCCCTGGGACTTGGAGTTGGGTTGCTTTTATGTATAAGGCTAGCTGGACTTTTTCATCGGTGCCCTGAAGAGACACCTGCTTGCCATTCCTCTCCCTGGCTGAGTCCCTTGGCATCCATGGTGGGTGGTCGAGCCAAGAATTTGTGGTATGGAGCTTGTGTGGGGGCTTTGGTAGCCCTGTTAGTTGCTGTGCGCCTGTGGCTTCGCCGCTATAGTAACCTCAAGAGCCCTGAGCCCTCTGTGCTCTTTGTGCGCTGGGGGCTGCCCTTAATGGTACTAGGCACTGCCGCTTACTGGGCATTGGCATCAGGAGCAGATGAAGCACCCCCACGTCTCCGGGCCCTGGTTGCTGGAGCATCAGTTGTGCTGCCCAGGGCTGTGGCAGGATTGGCTGCTTCAGGGCTCATGCTGCTGCTCTGGAGGCCTGTGACAGTGCTAGTGAAGGCTACAACAGGTGCTCCAAGGACCAGGACTGTCCTCACTCCCTTCTCAGGCCCCCCAACTTCTCGCGCTGACCTGGATTATGTGGTTCCTCAAATCTACCGACATATGCAGGAGGAGTTCCGGGGCCGTCTAGAGAGGACCAAATCCCAGGGCCCCTTGACTGTGGCAGCTTATCAGTTGGGGAGTGTCTACTCAGCTGCTATGGTCACAGCTCTCACCCTTTTGGCCTTCCCACTTCTGCTTTTGCATGCAGAACGCATTAGCCTTGTGTTCCTGCTTCTGTTTCTGCAGAGCTTCCTTCTCCTGCATCTGCTTGCTGCTGGGATATCCATCACCACCCCTGGTAAATACATTTCTCAGCCCTGGTTCATCCAAGGACAGTAGTGATGTGACTTCGGCCCCTCTTGTTTTCAGGGAGGTGTTGCTCCTCAGATTCTTCACACGGTTGGGAGGGTTCTCCAGATGTCCTCTTATCTGCTGTAGCCAAGCTAATTGATCCCTCCCACTGGCTCTCAAGGCCAGCAAGGTTCATGGAGGAGACAGACAGGAGTACTCCAAGACTCATTTCTTTTTTTTTTTTTTTCCCAAGACTCATTTCTTATGGAAATGCTGCATCTTCATGAGTGCATTTCCTGATTTTCCAGTGATGGGAGTGGTGAATTATGAGTATGTGATGTCAACAGTGAGCTGTGCATATATGAGAGAGAGAAAGAGATAGATCATAGTTGAAATGTTCAGATTTAGAGTAACGGGGACTTAGTGCCACAGAGGGAATTAGAATAACAGAGTGTTGAATGTAAAGAGGTTGGATGATTGGCATGTGCAAGTGTGTGTGTCTGTGTGTGTGTGTGTGTGTATAGCACTGAAGTAGTAGGAGTATATGATCATGAGGCAGTAGGCTATGGATTAGAGAATGGGATGTGACTGTGAAAAGGTATATCTCTTCCCCCAGGTCCTTTTACTGTGCCATGGCAGGCAGTTTCTGCCTGGGCCCTCATGGCCACACAGACGTTCTACTCCACGGGCCACCAGCCTGTCTTTCCAGCCATTCATTGGCACGCAGCCTTCGTGGGATTCCCAGAGGGTCATGGTTCCTCCACCTGGCTGCCTGCTCTGCTGGTGGGAGCCAACACCTTTGCCTCCCATCTCCTCTTTGCAGGTAACTCCTCATTCCTCTCTTGCTTCCCTTATTTACTCTGAATTTGTGGAAAGAAAAGAAAGTCCTGGATTTGAGTGGGGAGATGTGATTTTGTTGGATCTTTGGCACCCCTTGGCCAATGGTAATTGGAGCCTCAGTCAACTAGGGTGGTTGGGGGCCAGGGTGGCCTGGTCCCTGGGTCCTCCATTGATTCTAGTCCTGCCTTCCTCTGAGGCAGTAGGTTGCCCATTGCTTCTGCTCTGGCCCTTCCTATGTGAGAGTCAAGGACCCCGGAAGAAGTGGCAGCCCCTAGGGAATGAAACTGAATCCAGAGTCAAGCCTGAGGAGGAGGAGGAGCCACTGATGGAGATGCGGCTCCGGGATGCGCCTCATCACTTCAATGCAGCACTGCTGCAGCTGGGCCTCAAGTACTTCTTTGTCCTTGGTATTCAGGTAGGTACAGGGAGAGATCACAGGGTTAGTGACCTTTTCTCATGCGTGTACATCACATTCTTTTTTTCATACTTTACCAAAACCCTAGGAGACAGCCTTGACTGAAGTACAGTTAAGAAAAATAGTTGCCCAAGGCCAGTGGCCTCAAGTGGTTATATTGAGACTTAGACCTGAGTCTCCTTAATCCTAGTCATGGATTGTTTCCTCTCTACAAGCTAGATCTGGACTCTGCTGGTTGCATTTGGGGATTCCTCCATTAGTGGACAGACTGGAAAAACTGAGGTGATGGCCAGGATTCTTTCCCAGGCTGTGGTCATGGATCTTCTTTCCCTTCAGAGGCAGAAGGTGTGACTCTGACATTTTCCTCCACCCTGGAAGGCAGAGCCTGAGTATAAGCACAGATGGATAGTGCTTGCTCAAGGTCACACAGTGAGTCATGGTGAGGCCAGGAAAAGAATTAGGTCTCCCAATTCCTCATCTAGGGTTTTTTTTTCACTGACATGTGCTAGTTTCCTACTCCTCCCATTCTTCATAGGGGCCTATAGCACTTCTCCCTTTGACCTGCTTCTTCTCCCCTTCCCAAATAACTTGACCTTTCGTATCCTTTCTTAGATTCTGGCCTGTGCCTTGGCAGCCTCCATCCTCCGCAGGCATCTCATGGTCTGGAAGGTGTTTGCTCCCAAGTGAGTGGATTTGCTTGAAAAGTATTGGCATTGGGGTGGGTAAGCTTGGATGAAAGAATGAACATCAGGGCGGGCAGGTTTTGTCTCATCAGGGAAAAGGCCTCCAGATCTACTTTCAGTGTCCCCTGAGAATTCTCCACATTTCTTTGCAGGTTCATTTTTGAGGCTGTGGGCTTCATTGTGAGCAGCGTGGGACTTTTCCTGGGCATAGCTTTGGTGATGCGAGTGGATGGTGCTGTGAGCTCCTGGTTCAGGCAGCTAGTTCTGGCCCAACAGAGGTAGCCTAGGCTGCAAGTGCTGGCTTTGTGGCCACAGGGAGAGCTGAAGAACAATCTCGCCTGGCCTATACAGGTGCTGGATCATCTGCAAGAGAGGCTTAGCCACACTTCTTACCACCATGCAGCCAGGAGCTACTGACATCTGGGACTTCGTTATTTTATAATTCAAAATCATAGTGGGGCATGGTCCCTAACTGCTGCTTTGAATGCATCTAAGGGACTGGAGGGTGGTCTCCAAAGTAGAATAAAATAATAATGTAAATATGTGTGTCTGAGAGGTGGGGGAGTCCCCACTGTCCTACAGGGACTAGGAAGAGGGTCACTCTCCCCTCCTATGAGGCACAGATGGCATCAGCCATCTTGTGCAGACCTGGCTACACCTGAAAACTTTTGGGAAGTGGTTGGAGTTGTCTGAATTCACTTCTACTTCTTCCCAAATCACTCCTGTTATCCCACCGGCTTTTTTTTTTTTTTCATGTAACATGTTTTATTAAATTCTTCTGCTAATAGCAGAGATGGCTGAAAAGCACAGGCAACATGGAGTACACAAACCCACTGTCTAAAGCCCCAAACAGTGTTGCATTCCCTCCTCTGTTGTGTTCTTTCGCGCTAGAACACCCTTTGCCCTTTGCTTCTGTGGAGGCCAGGAGGCCACCCTAGTTTTCCAACCTTTGCTGCCATTTATCAGACCTAATTGCCCATCTTACATAGCATTCCATCTTGTCCTATTGATTATTCCTGACTTGGAGCCAAAACTATATAAATTTAATGCATGTCTCTTATGTTCTTCATCCACCTCACTACTATGTAAGATTGAAGTACTGGTGGCAAATTCTCATGGAAATGTCCATCAAAGGAGGGGGAGGGGAAGACCCTGAGGAGAAGGGTCAGGACTGGGATTTGATGTTTGATAATGCCCAGGACAAGTGATGGTGAAGTAAAGGCATTCACCACTGTGGCAGCTAAAGGAAGAGTTGGAGTTATTGTGGCTAATAGTCTCTAATGCTACAGAGATCAAACAAAGATAAGTTCATACTGTTTCAGGCAGTTAGAGGATAGGACATTGGTAACCCTGGCAGGAATAGATTTAATAATGTAAGAGAAGTTAGGCCCCAGCTAAAACTGTAAGATGAATTAGAAAAAGATCCCTTCCCTTTCCTTAATCTGGGGGACACTATTCCCAAGCATCATTTAATAAGCAGACAATGCCTCTGTGAGAAGAAAAGACCCTTTCCCATCCCTAGCACCCATGGGAAGGATTTCAGAGCCTAGTCCCTCATCTTGTCTTAGTCAGGTTCCCCCCAATCCCGTTCCTTTTTTGCAGAGAGCCTCCTTCCCTGGAGCCTAAGGAAAATCTTTTCTTAGTACCATTGGCTATTTCCTCTTCTGATCTAACTACAAGATCCTTTTAGAGAAAGGTCTGTTAAAAATTCTTGGGGCACCTGAGTGGCTTAGTTGAACATCTGACTCTTGATTTCTGCTCAGGTCATGATCCCAGGGTTGTGGTATCGAGCCCCATGAGCACCCCTGCTTAACATTCTCTTCCCCCTCTGCCCTTCTCCCCTGCTTGTGCGCTCTCTCTCTCTCTCAAGAAAAAAAAAAATCTCATTTCTGCTTCTCACTTGACATCAAAGACCCCATTACACACTAACTTATTGTTTGTTGTGTTGTTTTGTTTTGTTCTGAGAGAGAGTGTATGTGTGAACTGGGGAGGGGCAGAGGGAGAGGGAGAGAGAATATTAAGCAGGATCCATGTTCAGCTCTGAGCTCTTTGCAGGGCTCTATCCCATCACCCTGGGATCATGACCTGAGCCAAAATTGAGAGTTGGATGCTTAACTAACTGAACCACCCAGGCGCCCAACTTTTTTGTTTTGTTTTGTTTTAGAGAGCTTTATTGAGGTACAATTTACCATAAAATCCAGCCATTTAAAGTGCACAATTTTGGGTGCCTGGATGGCTCGGTCAGTTAAGCATCTGACTCAATTTCGGCTCAGGTCATGATCTCACAGTTGTGAGATCGAGCCCAGTGTTGGGCTCAGCGCCGGGCATGGAGTTTGCCTAAGATTCATTCTCTCCCTCTCCCTCTGCCTTTCCACCACGCACCCTCTCTCTCTCTCTCTCTCTCTCTCTCTCTCAAAAAAAAAAAAAAAAAAATAGTGCACAATTCAATAATTGTATATTCACAGAATTGTGCAACCATCATCACAGTTAATTTTAGAATGTTTTCATCACCCCAAAAAGAAACTCCATACTCTTTCCTATTACCCTCCAAACCTCCCTACATCCATCCCTAACCCGAGGCAACCACTAATCTGCCTTCTGACTATATTCGCCTATTTTGGACATTTCATATAAATGGAATGTTATAGTATGTGGCCTTTTCTGGCTTTTACTCAGCCTAATGTTTTCAAGGTTCATCCACGTTGCAGTACATATGAGTATTTCATTTCTTTCTTATGGCCAAATGATGTTCCATTGTATGGATATATCAATTTTGTTTATTCATTCATCCATTGATGGACATTTGGGTTCTTTGCACCTTTTGGTTATTATGAATAATGCTGCTATGACCATCCATATACAAGTTTTGTTTGGACATAAGTTTTCATTTCTTTTTCACTTATACCTAGTGGTATATTGTGGAATTGCTAGGTCCTATTGTAAATCCGTGTTTAATGTTTTGAAGAACTGCCAGTTTGTTTTCCAAGGCCACTGCACCATTTAATATTCCCATTACTAGTGTGTATGAGGGTACCAATTTCTTCACATTCATGCCTTTACTTACTATTAACTATTTATTATTTAACCATCCTATCAGGTGTGAAACGGAAAAATTGTGTTTTTGGTTTGCATGTCCTTGATGACTAGTGATATTGAGCATTTTTCTTATGCTTATTGGAGAACTGTCCATTCAGGACCTTTCTCTGTTTATTAATTGGGTCTTATTTTTACTTTTGAGTTATAACGTTGTTTATATATTCTAGATAGAAATCCCTTGTCAGATATATGATCTGCAAATATTTATCCTTTTGTGGATTGTCTTTTTTTTTTTAAAAAGCAGGCACCACACCCAAGGTGGGGCTTGAACTCATGACCCTGAGATCAAGAGTTATATGCTCTACCAAGTGAGGCAGCCACCCCAGGCATTTCATTTTCTTGATAGCATTCTTTGAGGCACAAACTTTTTAAATTTCGATGAAGTCCAATTCATCCTATTTTTCTTTTGTTGCTTGTGCTTTTTGGCTTCAAATGTAAAAAATCTTATCTAGTGCCACGATTCAGTTATAGAAATTTTTATCACTCTCACAAAGTCCCTATACTTTCTTTACAATGAATTCCCAAATTCACCCTAGGCCAATGATATGTTTTAGTTTTTCTAAATTTGCCTTTTATGGACATTTCATACAAATGGAATCATCAAATATGTGGTCTTTTGGTCTGGTTTCTTTGACTTAGAATATTTTTGAGGTTCATCCATGTTGATGCATGTATCAGTTTTTGCCCCTTTTTATTGCTGAGTCATATTCCGTTGTATGGCTATGATCAGCCAATGGACATTTGGATTGTTTTTAGTTTTATTTAGCTATTATGAATATTTTTGTAGCTGCTTTGAGTATTTGCATACCAGTCTTGGTGTAGACATAAGTTGTTGGGTTTTTTTGTTTTTTGAGAGATAGAGGGCGCAAGTGAGCAGGGGCAGAGAGAGAGAGAGAGAGAGAGGGAGGGGGGGAGAGAGAGAGAGAGAGAGAGAGAGAGAGAGAGAGAGAGAAAGAAAGAAAGAAAGAAAGAAAGAAAGAAAGAAAGAAAGAAAGAAAGAAAGAAAGAAAGAAATTGGGCTAACCCGAACTGGGGCTCAAGCTTACCAGATGCAGGACTCGAACTCACAAACAGTGAGATCATGACCTGAGCCAAAGTCAGATGCTTAACTGACTGAGCCACCCAGGAGCCCTTGTTTTTCTTTCTTGAGAGGATTCCTTGGAGTGGAATTGCTGTATGATTTACTTTTTTAGAAATTGCCAAACTGTTTTCTAAGGTATCTATAATGTTTTATATTCCCACTAAGTATGAAGGTTTTAGTTTCTCCACATCCTCACCAACATTTGGTATTATCTGTTTTGTTTTGTTTTGGTGGTGGTGTTTCGTTTTGTTTTGTTTTTTAAGTAGGTTCCACACCCAATGTGGGGCTGGAACTAAGACCTTGAGATCAAGAGTTGCATGCTGTACTGACTCTGCCAGCCAGGCACTTTTGGTATTCTCTGTTTTTGTTTTTGTTTTTTTGTTTTGTTTTATTTTATTTTGGTAATAGTTTATTTTATTTTTGAGAGAGATAGAGTGTGAGCGGGAGAAGGGCAGAGAGAGACACACAGAATCCGAAGCCAGCTCCAGGCTCTGAGCTGTCAGCACAGAGCCAGATGCAGGACTCGAACCCACGAACCGTGAGATCATGACCTGAGTGCCCCTGTGTTTTATTATTGTAACTATGAGTGTACGTGTATAATGGTGTCTCAGGATTTTAATTTGCATTTCCTTGATAGCTAATGATGTTGATCATCTTTTTACGTGCTGCTTAGCCATTCATGTATTTTTTTTTTTTTTTGGTAAAATGTCTATTCATATTTTTCTGTCTTAAAATGGTTTAAATTATTTTTATTTTTGAGCTTTGAGAGTTATGTATTGTGGATAGAGATCTGCTATGTGTATGCTCTGCAAATAATTTCTCCACTTTATGATTTTTCTTTGAATTTTCTTGATGGTGCCTTTTTGTAGCACAAGTTTTGTTTTTGTTTTTAAGTTTATTTCTTTTGAGAAAGAGGTGCGTGGGCTGGGAGGGGCAGAGAGAGAGATAATCCAAAGCAGGCTCTGCACCAGTAGCCCAGAGCCCTACCCAGGGCTCCACTTCACCAACCTGAGATCATGACCTGAGCTGAAACTAAGAGTCTGATGTTTAACCACTGAAATACCCAGGCGCCCCAGAGGTGTTTGTTTTTGTTTTGCCCTCAGAGTTTTTAATGTTAATAAAGTTCAACTTATCCATATTGAGTTGATTTTATCTCTGGTAAGGGTCACAGTTTTGTTTTTATATATGGATATCCAAGTCTCCTGGGTCCATTTGTTGAAAGATTCAGAGGTACCTTTGAGCAGTGTGTCCTGCTCAAGCCTAGGGCTTCCATGGCCAGCAGTCAGACTGCACGAGGTTGAGCAGAATGTGGTAGCGTGTTAGTGCTCTGTGGTGAGCAAAGAAAGGAAGGGTTGTTGACCAAAAGCCTTGGTCTCCTTTCAGTTGCTTTTGGAAATAACTTTGCGCCATGGCTGGCATTTTTGTGGCTGCTTTCGGCCGTACTACGCTTCCCAGCATGCACTGCTCGGGCCTCCTTTGTGCGGGGCGGCGCCAAGCCAGACCGACCTAGGAGTTTGGCTGCGAGGGAAGGGCTGAGCCACTGGTTTTGGTACCGAGATCGATTTCTCAGGGTTTTGGCCTTCCTGAGAGACTAGCAAGCTGAACCTTAAGAAGTACTACCTCTCCACTCAGACACACTCCCATCCTCTGACCCGCCTTAGCCTCCCTCTTGGTTTGGGCCCTGACTCGTTTCTTCTTCGAGTTTCCCGCGGGGACTAACCCTTGAAGACGACCAACCGCAGCCGAGATTTTGACGGCCTGGCCAACCAGAGACAAGGTGGAAGAGGCGGGGGTGGGAGCCGGCACAGCGTCCGGGAGAGAGTTTTTCCGTTTCCATTTTTCGCGTAGGGGGTGAGCCGCCCCTCCTGGGGCCCTAAGGGGAGCAAGGGAGTCACGGGGGGATGCAGAAGCGCACGGACCTTTCCTCGCTCGGGTGGGGACCTCGGCGAGGCCGGGCTTACCTTTCAGCAGCACCCTCCAGGGGTCTGGGCCCAGCCTCTGCAACCTTGTCGCACCAGACCCCTCTGGGCTCCTCAGGACTACACGCCAGCTGCCTAGACCTGTGGAGGGAAAAGAATGACCAGCTAGTTCGACAGGCCAAGGTAACGTGGTTGCTGGGACCCTTGCTTTGCAGCCCCAAAATATCAGAAGGAGGGTTTCCCGTGGATTTACCCCAGCTGACGGGAGGTATTGAGTTTGACCTTCTCCCAGGAGCCAGAAATGACTGGAGAAAGACATCCTTTGCCATTGTTGCAACGGGAGAAATAAGGATTGATCCTCAGTGATACCCCATTCCACATTTCGTAGGTGGCTCAGGACTCGCGTCAGTTTCTGAGAGGACAGCAGCTGGCCCAAGATGTGCTGGAAGGATTCAGGGGACTCCTGCATAGCCTGCAGGGTAAGCAGGATCCTCCTCAGGACGGTCAGTTATCCTTCTCCACAGCCAGAGACCAGTTCTGCATTTCTGGGATTGAGAAAATTACTCAGGGGGCAGGGAATCCTGTTTAAGGCACAGACAAGACTGAAATGGAATTCTCTTTGGTACAGATGAATCTCTGAGCCCTGCCATGCCCCCTCCCTCACTTCCCCTCACTCCCCAGCATTTGAAGAAATGGTCTCCAGGATGGTCCAATCTGAAGAACTTTCTGCCCTTTCCAAATTCTGTACAAAGGGTGATTCTTTATTGAGGCCATTTTGGTTGGGGTGATGTGATCTTTGGGTTTGGATCTTATCTGGGAAATCTTTCCTGGGAAAGTGGTCAGTGAGATCAGCATGTGTTTGCTTCAGGTCTCCCTGCAGCTGTTCCTGTTCTCCCCTTGGAATTGACTGTTACCTGCAATTTCATTACCATGAAGGCAAGCCTGGCCCAGGGTTTCACTGAAAACCAAGCACAGGATATCCAACAGAGCCTGGAGAGAGGTGAGGGCTAGAGATTGCTTTCCATATCCCTGCCAGCCTGTTTGGGTTTAAGTCCTTGCAAAGGGGATGAGAGGAGCAATAAAATCTGTTACCGCCAGGGAGAGAGATGCCCTTTTCTTATCCACCAGGTGCTCCTTAGCCCAGGAGCACCTTTGTGACCTTTGGGCTCCTGCAGAAAAAGGAAACCAGAGATGAAGTCCCAACCTCAGCTGTATGTGTGTATCTTCTACAGTGCTGGAGACCCAGAAGCAGCTTGGGCCCAGACTGGAATGTGGGCTCAGGGGGCTGTGGGACTCTGTTCTCCATTATTCCTCTGTTCTGCTGGAGCTACTCCCTGCCCTTCACCACCTGGCTGGCCTGCAGGCTGCCCTGTGGCTAAGTACTGACTGTCTTGGGGACCTGACCTTGCTGCTGCAGACCTTGAATGGTAACCAGGTAATGTGGGAAGTAACCTGTATCTAAGGGCCTCTTCCCTTCTTTCACCCCTCTCAGCTGCAGTAGCATCATTTTGTGCTGGGAAGTTCTGTTGGGTTGGTGGTCAGAAGACCTGGGTTCTCTCCAGGACTCTTGATGACCTTATTTTGCTTGGTCTCTCATTGGGGGGATTCTCTTGAGTGGTTTTTAAAATAGCTTAATGATCTTGGATAGGGTTAGGGCTTTTATGATCTTGCTGAAGTGTCCTCATGGGCTTATACTGAAGGAGAAGGTGCACTAGACCAGATCATCTGTGCCCCAAGTTTTTCTTCCTCCCTTTATCCTTGCTGTCTCTCTCTTAGAGTTGAGGGAATAGGAATCAGGAGGACCCTTGATTTCAAGGTCCAGCCAGGATAGACTGAGATAGGAGAAGAGGTGGTTATAGGCTTGGAGCTTCTGATCATCCTTCTTTCCTCAGAGTGAGGCCTCTGAGGATCTGCTGCACCTTCTGAAAACTTGGAGCCCCCCAGCTGAGGAGTCAGATGCTCCATTGACCTTGCAGGATGCCCGGGGCTTAAGGGATGTCCTTCTTACAGCTTCTGCCTATCGCCAAGGTCAGCTAGCAATCTGACTCATCCCTTCCTCCCCACTCCCTGTCTTGAGGAGTCCTTTGGCTCATACCTTCCTTGTCATGTCCCATTTAGCTCTGTGCTCTTGTTCCCTGTCATGCCCCTTGCCCTGTAGGCTTCTTTAAGTTTACACCCTGATTGCCCTCAGGCCTCCAGGAGTTGATCACAGGAAGCCTGCCCAAGGCATTGAGCAGCCTGCAAGAAGCAGCCTCAGGTCTGTGTCCACGGCCTGTGTTGGTCCAGGTGTACACAGTCCTGGGGACCTGTCTTCGTAAAATGGTACAGACAGTCTTAGGGTGGGTTGGGAAACCATGGGTGTTATGAATAGCTTTCTGCTTTGTGAGGTAGCTAAGGCTTGTGTTCTCTCACCCCTCTAGGGCAATCCACAAAGAGCTCTGCTGTACTTGGTTGCGGCCCTGAAAGGGGGATCACCCTGGGGTCCTCCGCTTCTGGAGGCTTCCAGGCTATATCAGCAACTGGGGAACACAGCAGCAGAGCTGGAGAGTCTGGAGCTGTTGGTTGATGTAAGGAACTGAAGATATGGGGATGGCTGAGGTGCTTGTATTAGGGAGAATAATCAAGTTGTAAATAGAAGGAAATATGGCTCCCAAAGATTATAGATATACTTTTTCTTTGTGTTCCTTTTAGGCCTTGAGTGTCACTCACAGTCCTGAAGCCCCCCAGCTTCTTATTGAAGTAGAGTTACTACTTCCCCAACCTAACCCAGCCTCACCCCTTCACTGTGGCACACAGAGCCAGGCCAAGTACCTGCTAGCAAGCCGATGCCTACAGATAGGAAGGTGAGGTTCCACTGCCTTGATCATCTGAGTTCTTCTCATTTCTGATACCTTCCCTGGGATGTGACTCTGCTTCTGTTCTTTCGTATGGACAGTATGGACAAGTCAGTGGTAGGACATAGGTTCCCACTCTTCAGTCTCCTGCCTTGCTGATGGACCTGAACTTAGGACTCTTCACCCAGACACTAACTCCTATATCTTGAAAACTCTGAAATCTCCTCCCAGATCCATTCTGTAAGGAGGGTAGATCCATAGTGAGCTAGGATTGGAGTTCCAAGACCCCACTTTTCCTACTCCCCAGGGCCCTTGAGCATCCCTTTGTTAGCTATGAGCCTTTGGAGGGCCCTGCTAATGGCCTAATATGAAGTTCATGGGCTATGACTTCTTAGGGCAGAGGACGCTGCAGAGCATTACTTGGACCTGCTGGCTCTGTTGCTGGATGACTCTGAGCCAAAGGTGGGTATGTCTTCAAGGTTCTCTACAATAGGGTGGGAGGGTTGGAGTCTAACTTTGGAGTAGAGCAGGACTACTGTTTTCTCTTTTTTCTTCTGCTGTTCTGTCTGTCCAAGCTGCAAGGCCAAACTAGGAAGGTTCTCAGAATAAGTGGTCCAGGGTAGCAAGCAATGGGTGGTCTCCATGTAGTACCAGAGCCTGGTGAAGAGGTTGGGGATGGTGGCCAATGTCTCTTCAAGACACTGCATCCTCCTTCCACCCCAGTTCTCCCCACCCCCATCCCGTCCAGGGCCCTGCATGCCTGAGGTGTTCTTGGAGGCAGCAGCAGCACTGATCCAGGCAGGCCGAGCACAGGATGCCTTGACTGTATGTGAGGAGCTGCTCAGCCGCATGTCGTCTCTGCTTCCCAAGATGCCCCAGCTGTGGGAAGATGCCAGAAAAGGAACCAAGGAGTCACCACACTGTCTATCCTGGGTCTCTGCCACCTACCTGCTTCAGGGTCGAGCCTGGGTGCAGCTGGGGGCCCAAAAAGAAGCAATTAGTGAATTTAGCCGGTGAGCCCAGGAAGCCAACCAGGATCCTAGGGGAAGTGTGGAGGGATAATTTGCTGATTGGGACCTGAGTTGGTAAGCTCCATACTTACCTACTCATCCCAGAGTTATTGAGGTCGACTCCTCTTCATCCCTGTTCTTTGTCCCACTTCAGGTGCCTTGAGCTGCTCTTCCAAGCCACACCTAAGGACAGGGAACAAGGTGATCTAGACTCTCGGTTTTCCTCTTCCCTCTTGGAAGTGGGGGTGGTGAATGTGTTGCCTCTCCATGCGTCCTAGCCTACTATGAGGCTTAAAAGAAAGGAACTGCAGATACAAGAAGAGAAAGAGGAGTACTTGGGGTTTTGGTGACTGTGTAGCAGGGACACTCTTTTGACTTTGGGGATGGTCCCCAGGTCCTGCTTCCAGCTGTGAGCAGGGGTGTATGTCAGATGTGGCACTGCAACAGCTTCGGGTAGCCGCCCTGATTAGTCGTGGACTGCAATGGGTGGCCAGTGACCAAGATACTAAAGCCCTACAGGACTTCCTCCTCAGTGTGCAGATGTGCCCAGGTATGTATATTTGCATGACATCAGTTATGCCCAGATGCACAAGGACAGAGAGGCCCATGGGGGAGGTACTTGGGGATTAGTGGAAGAGTGATGTTCCCAGATAGAAGGGGATGAATGAGGTTGTACTGTATATACCTAGGGATATACCAGGTTTGAGAACACATGCAAGTGTATATGGAGGCCTCTCAGGAGTTTCTCAGTCTTCCCAGTGTCCTCAGACACAAAGACCAGAACCGTGCTGGGCATATGTTAGGGGGAAGCAGGGTCAGCTGAGCCCTTTGTCCTGGGCAGCTGTACCCAGGGATAGGAATGGTTGGGAATGAACTACTCTTGGTTCCATGTGTGAATGTAGACAAGATACTTTCTTGCTCTAGACTTCAGTTTCTTCTTTTATAAAATGATGCTTAAGGCTGTGTCAAATTCTAAGACTCCCTACTCTGGGGTGGGGCTATAGGTAATCGAGATGCTTCCTTTCACCTGCTTCAGACTCTGAGGAGGATGGATCGGAGGGATGAGGCCATTGCTCTCTGGTGGAGCCTGGAGGCCCAAGCTAAGTTGCCACAGGAGAATGCTGCATGGTGAGGCTGAGGCCTGTGGACTTGGGGCCAAGGGCATTTGGCATTCTGGAGTACTTGAGTCTATGGAGGGTGGTGGTGAATGAAAGGGAGGGAATGGCTGTCCAATTTTCTGCCTATCCTTTACCCTTAGACATCACTCTTTTTGCTCTCCAGGTCTCTCCCCCTGTTCCTAGAAACCTATTTGAGTTGGATTCGTTCCCCTGACCGTGAAACCCTTCTTGAGGAGTTTCAGACATCTCTGCTGGAACCTTGTGACCTGTAGCTGCCATGTTTTTAAAAGCCTGAACTGGGGCCCATTTCTCCATGGGGAGGGCTTTCTGCTTTACCAATTTTGGGGAATATGGGTGAAACTAATCATTCCTATATAAATCTGGCACTGAAGAGGTTGGTAGTAGTCTCGCCAAATTTGGCCTAGTTACTGCCATTCTGGTTTCAGAAGAAACCCTCCATGCCACCAAAAAGGCAATGACTTTGCTTATGATGCCTTTTTTCCTGTTTCTCCTTTTCTTTTGTTGAGTAAAATCTCATATTTATCTCTTGTTTGCCTGCTACATCTACTTGAGTGGGAAGACGCAGAGCTATCTGATTCAGTTGAGTGCTGGTTGGCTAAGATACCCTCTCCCAACATCGTCTACCTTATGAGGTTGAGTTCTTGGTGGAAGAAAGGGCTACAGGAATCCTTGCAGTGGCTTTGGTTCTTTCTGTTGCCTAAAAGCCACAGAGTCCCAAAGCCCAGGATCTGTGCAAGGTGACAGAATGAGTGGAGCTGGGTCTGGAAGGTGGTCTGGGTAGGCCTCTCGGGACAAGGGCAGGTATTTGAGTCTTAGAGGGGAGGGACAAGCATACCTCTGAGTCTGAGTGACTCCTCACTCCAACCCCAAATTCTAGAAATTTTGGATTTGACTAAGTCAACCATGTCTGTGTGGATATGGGGTGGAGGATTAATTAAATCAGCATGCTACCAAAGCTGATTATTTTATTATTTTTTTTAAAGTAGGCTCCACACCCAAAGTGGGGCTCAAACTCACCACTTGGAGATCAAGAGTCCCGTGTTCTACCAACTGATCCAGCCAGGTGCACACACCCCTCCTTTTTTCCCCAAAGCTGCTTATCGAATTTAGTCAGGTCTAGCTTGCATTTGGGGCCCAAGAACTTCAAGTCTCATAATGCAATTTTCTTGCTGCTTTGGGTTCTATTGAATCTACTGTGTGTTCTGCGGTTGAAGAACTGTAAAGCCTATAGGACTAGGGTTACCAGAGGGTGCCAAGACAATACAGTGGAGTGGATTAAGAGCTGAGGTGCTATTCAGACGGTTCAGAGTAGGGGTGGCTGGAACCAGCATTTTGAAGGAGGAAGGTGGGGGGTTAGGGTGGATCCTTAGATTTAGGAAGAAGATGGGTGTGTAGATTATCACTGCAACAGGACTAGACTAATGCAAGGGTTCAATCCATTGTGCCAGGTTCTTCAGCAGGATAAAATCAGGAGCCAATGAACTGGAGCCAAGTAGGAGAGTCCGCCTCCCAGGGATTAAAGGCTCTTCTTTCTCCAGTCGATCTGGCTCCGTCCTTTTCGTTGATTGGTCGCGAGTTCCAATCCGTCGAGGAAGCGTACCGCAGCGGCCAATTGACGTGGCGTTACTAGGCGTGTTGCATCCCTGAGGCGGGAGCCAGGCCGCAGGCAAATTTCCTGATTGGCTCTGGTCCGCGGGTTGCTGGGGAGAGGCGCGTAGGGGCGGGCGGGAGTCCCCAGGGCAGGCGCTGATTGGCTGAGGTGAGAGCACCTCTCCTTCCGATGATTCGGCTCTTCTCGGCTCAGTCTCAGCGCAGCGTCTGCAGCCGTCGTTTGAGTCGTCGCTACCGCTGCCCCCTCGCGGAATCAGAGCCAGTGTATACCGTCCGCCCACCGCCCCGGTGCCACTAGGAGGAAGCGAGAAGGAGGCCGCCTGCGGGTTTGTCGCCGCTGCTCGATCCCCGCCCGGGAGAGCCGAGCCCCGGCCCAGTCGGTCGCCTGCCACCCTTCGTAGCCGTTACCCTCGGGCCGCCACAGCCGCCGACCGGGAGAGGCGCGCGCCATGGCCTCTGGAGCTGAGTGAGTGTGTGCGCGCGCCCGCCCGCCCGCTGCGGGTGCGCGCACCTGGGGACTCGCCGCGCTGGGTAGGCCCAGCCAGGCCTGGCCGTGGGCGCGTCTAAGAGGTGGAGACTGGGAAGGAAGGAGAGAGGGAAGGAGAGGAAGGAGGCGAATGAGGGGCAGCGGTCCGGGCTGGGCCTGGCAGCGCAGCCGCGCGCCCCCTAGGCCGGGCTTGTGTTGGGCCTGGGTCGGGGCCTGGGCCAGATCGTGCTGTGTCATGCAGGCCCGGCCGGCCTGATTGGCTCCCTGGGAACCGCTGTCCGGTTCTTGTGAGGTCTGCGGACCCACATTGCCGGCGCGGAGCCCCGGGGCCTTGGGGAGCCCACCTGCGATCAGGTCTACCGTATGCTGAAGGCCTTTGGTCCCCGGAGAGACCAGGCAGGCCCCATGGGCCTGACGCCCTAACTGGGCCCGGTGGGCGTGGACTTTGGGCCACGTGAAGGCCTTAGAAGGCTGGAGACCGAGGCGGAGGCTGGAGCTGGGAAGGCTTGGAGAGCTCAGGGAAGCTCACCGCCTCCCTTTTGGAGTAGGGTCGGCCTGGCCCTTGGTTTCACATCCTCTAGACCTGAGTAGTGAAGGGATGTTCGGGAGAGGGCAGGCCCTGCGTTTTTTTTCTGGCTTTCATACTTTAGGCTTGTTACTATTCACATAAGAAAGCTTTAGTCAGTTTTTCTTGATGTTATGAAACGGGTGCCGGGGAAAGAACTTTTCTTTTCTCTACTGTTTTGGGCTTTTGCAAAAGTTAGAATCTCAGTTGGTAATTTGTGGGCCTTCCTCGATTTCAGCCTTTGTGGTGTGAAGGCTAGAGTTAAACTAGCTCTTTGAACACACACGGCTCCTTTCACCAAACGGCTGTGTTTAGAAACCTTGGGCTCTCCACCCCTCAGGAAAGCATCAGATAAAACCCGACCATCTCTGCCCGTTAAATTTAGAATCAAGAGCTTTAGATACTGAAGAAAAAAAAGAGCCATCCTGTGGAAACTCTTCTATGCAAATCACTTTCCTGACTTGAAGAAAATTTAGTTTTTTGAAGTGTGCTCCTTTTTCCCCCAAGTTTCTAAATAGAGATGAAGTATTATTTTTTAAAAGGACTGCTACTTATTAGTACTGATTTTCTTAGGTTATTCAGTCATTTGTTTTCAAGACTAAAAATAAAAATTCAAAATTCTTGGAACCTGGCATCATAGATGGTTTCTAACCTCTAGGTCATCTTAATGACTCTTACCTGAACTCCCTCCAAGTCCCCTGTGGCCCACTGGAGTTCTGGAAAGGGCCTGACTCATGCAGGAGACAATGGGGGATGTCCTCAAAGAACCTCCAGGACTGCTGTTGGCTCAAGATCAGGCTGAAGATCTCTTTTAAAAGTTACATCCTTTGATCTCAGTAGATAGATGTGGAAGTAAATTTACCTTAAGGGAAGAGCATACTACCCATCTCCATCGCTAGAGTTAGAAATGGTAGGCAGATAGGCAGTTTTCCTAGAATGCAGCTTTGGGGTAACTGCTGATTAGAGGCATTTGGCACTTTATTTTTCCCTAGCCCCAGTCCTATAGATCAAACAGGAGGGTGGCCAGTCCTTGGAAGACATTTTGATGGGTAGGAGAGAGGGAAAATTGATGGGTTTAAATTGCCTTCAGCTGCCACATTGATCATGCTTGTTCTATAGGGTGTTGATAAGCACTGGAAGAGTCTGCCTGCTCTGCAGCATTGTGCCCAGAGTGCTACACTTTTATGTTGGGGAGGCAAGTTTAAGCTGAGGAAACTCCACTCTTGGGAACTAGTTTTGTTTTTAATGTTTATTTTTGAGACAGATACAGAATGTGAGCAGGGAAGGGGCAGAGAGAGAAGGAGACACAGAATCTGAAGCAGGCTCCAAGCTGTCAGTACAGAGCCCGACGCGGGGCTGGAATTCACGAACCGTGAGATCATGACCTGGGCCAAAGTCTGCCGCTTAATCAACTGAGCCACCCAGGCTCCCCTCTTGGAAACTAGTTTTAAGGCCATGATTAAATATGCAGCCTATGTGAGAAGATCAGCAGAAAGCCTACAACTTTGTTTCATGAATGGGATTTGTATTTCTTTTTGGTGTGTCAGGACCCAAAGATGTAAAAGCCCCATAAGCCCTTAGCTGTTATTCTGGAGCATAGGCTTTTTTTTTTTTTTTTTTCTTGCATTGTGAATGTATATCCAACAGGAATACTGTTTTGTTGATTGATATATCTTTAGATCATAGGACAGTGCCGGGCCTCAAATGTATACTTGCTAATTTGTTGAGTGAAGAAATGATTCATGGAAGAGATTCCATTTTATTTCTTCACTT
Organism: Panthera onca; assembly: GCF_046562875.1. Lineage (NCBI taxonomy): Eukaryota > Metazoa > Chordata > Mammalia > Carnivora > Felidae > Panthera > Panthera onca. Next base: position 57,537,562 of record NC_138351.1, on the reverse strand, counting down.
TCTCCATTGTCTGGCCTCCCTATATTGGTTAATGTTCAGATTTTCCTGAGCCTCAGTAAGAGGAGGTACCTCTTCAAATGGAGAGCCCACTGAGTCTAGTTAGTGATGGCTGGAGGTGAGCTAGGTAAGAAGTTGGTGTCAGATGAATGATCTTCAAGGAAATGATAGAAACTATTTAGACGGTTTAAACTGAGTTTAGACTTGGGCAACCTTAGTTTGGGTGAGGGATTTGGATTTGCTCCTTGTCTCGGCATTTCTTGGTTTTGATTTTTTGAACCAACATTGTGGAATTGTGTGTCTTTGAAGAGCTTTGTAAAGCTCCTTTTGAGCTTGAGGCTCTTTTTGAAGGTTCCAGATCCATTAGTTTAGTTTCGTTTTGTTTTTCCCAAATATCATGGTCTTTATGCTTGACATTTCTGTGGTATACAGAACGCACTAGCGTTCAGCAGGTTTGGCCAGTAAAGATGGTAGTGCTAATGATTGTGCTTCATTGTCCCCAGGCTTGCTTGGTGGGACTTGGGGCCTTCCTGAGCCCTACAGGAAGTTGTCTTGCTCACTTCATTCTCCAAGGTTAGCAAAGAAAGAGCTTATGCTTTGTTCTGCAGCGCTAATCATTGTGACCATTAAAACCATGTACCAGGCATTGTATTGAACATTTTGCATTCATTATCTCACTTAAGACAGTAATTCTCTAAGATAGGTACTACAGTATTTGCTCTTTACATGTGAGGACATCAACATCCAGAGAGGTTGAGTAACTTGCCCAAATTCACAATTAAGCAGTGGCAGGGTTGGGATTCAGACCCAGCGGGTCTGATAACAGAGCCCCTTTTCTTAATTGCTATTCCATATTAAGATTATTGTCATTTCTCTAATTGTTATTCAACCTCTACTTCTGTTTAGTCTTCTCAAGCCATAGTTTCCTGAGTCTGAGGGAAGATCACTTGGGGCCTTGACATCTAGGATACCAGTGCTCAGAATACCAGGAGCTGCTGGAATGGGAATTGTATGTGCTAAATGTTATTCTTCATGACCTTGGCTCAGTATCCTTTATCTGACCTCTCTGGTGTAGGGACAGCTTCATTTATCCACTATTTCTTTCCTAAGTGTGAGTTTGAGAGACTGGTGCAGCCCTTGGGGCTGTTATTATGTATTGGGACTAACTTCATTTTCTCTTTCTAGTTCAAAAGGCGATGACTTATCAACAGCCATTCTTAAACAGAAGAACCGTCCCAATCGGTTAATTGTCGATGAAGCCATCAATGAGGACAACAGTGTGGTGTCCTTGTCCCAGGTAAGTTGGGTCCAAGGTCCAGTCTTTCTTTAATGCGCTTCACTGGAGGGCTTTTCCCAGGTTTCTTTCCTCATTTTTTTTTTTGCAGTGACCACAGATAGAATGGGGCTTACTGGGAATTCCAGCCTCCAGGGCTGCTGCTTACCCCGTGGCCCAGTGACCCAAAGGCCTTAACCTTCTTTCCTCAGCCCAAGATGGATGAGCTGCAGTTGTTCCGAGGTGACACAGTGTTGCTGAAAGGAAAGAAGAGGCGGGAAGCTGTGTGCATTGTGCTTTCTGATGACACATGTTCCGATGAGAAGATTCGAATGAATAGAGTTGTTCGGAATAACCTTCGTGTACATCTAGGGGATGTCATCAGGTGTGTGTGGGGTTCTTAGCCCCTCAGGGATGGGAGGCCAGAGACAGCCTGAATTATAGGCAGGACCCTAACAAAGGCCTTGGCAGCTGCCATTAGCAGAAGCCTCCTAGCCACGGGAAGACAACATAATAGGGTTGTGTTTTGGTTTTGATTATGCCTCCTTGGGACTTCAGAATTTACCTCTGCATTACTTTGGCATTTCTTGACTTTCATGATGCCTTTATTTATTTATTTATTTATTTATTTATTTTGCCAGAGGTATAATTTATCACATGTTGGATCTTGGTTTAGGATGCCATTTGAGGGTGTTTGTCTACCAAATGATCTCACTGTTGTGTTGGAATAATGGCTTGTGTTGGGGCTGGAGTGAGGTGGGAGTGTGGGCACAGAAGGTGGACTCCCAAGTAGGTTTTTTGTTTTGTTTTGTTTTTTAATGTTTATTTTTAGAGAGAGGGTGAGAGAGAGTGCACGCCACGTGGACACACAAGCAAGGGGAGGGGCAGAAAGAGAGGGAGAGAGAATCCCAAGCAGGCAGTACAGAGCCCAACATGGGGCTTGATGTCACTAAGCATGAGATCATGGCCTAAGCCGAAATCAAGAGTTGGACCCTTAACTGACTTAGCCACCCAGGCACCCCTCCAAGTAGGTTTTTTTTTTATTATTTTTTTTAAAGAATCCAAGTTAATCTAGAGGAGAGGCATAGTTTGAGCCAGATCCTGAATAACTTCAATCTGAGTGATTCTGGACTTAACTTTAGGCAAGAGAATTCCCTATCTTGGAGTCATTACTGGCCACTGCTATCCAGCCACCTGTTGCCTGGCCAGGAACATCTCAGATTTCCATTTTTCATGGATTCTAGGTTTCATGTAGCCTTCTTCATGGAGGTGCTTAGTCACTTTCTCAAGATGCTCTGACCACCTGGTTGAGATGATTGTTTTCAATTCTGTTTCTCTGATCCTGACACTTGTCTGACTGAGGCCTCCCTTTATAATATTGGGTTACTGATATTAGCCAGAATGGGTCATCTTTGGATATCTCTCTGAAGATATCTCACTGATACCTCCTTACTGCGTCCTCATTTTGGGAGCTTTAGATGTATGGATCTTTCTTTTGGCTCACTAATTGGGAGTGAGCAACCCCAGTAGCTTATGTTTTTTTGTTTTTTGTTTTTATTTAAGTAATCTCTATACCCAGCTTAGGGCTCAAACTCATGACCCCACGATGAAGAGTCACATGCTGTACTGACTGAGCCAGCCAGGCACCCCTCCCAGTAGCTTCTAATGGCTATAGCTGCTGCTCCACCTGAATATGATTTGTCTTAGTTCTGCTTGGCTGCTCCTTTGTCCTCACTCCCACTCTATGTTCCTGCCTCTCTTCAGCTAAAGCCATCCCTGCCTTTTCTCTTTCGCTCGCCATCAGCTCTCTGTGCCAGGCCCTTTCAGACGCCCAGTGCTTGGGGCTGCAGTGTGGTTGGTAACATGGAGTCTGCTTGTCATCCTCAGCATCCAGCCGTGCCCTGATGTGAAGTACGGCAAACGTATCCATGTGCTACCCATTGATGACACAGTGGAAGGCATCACTGGCAATCTCTTCGAGGTCTACCTTAAGCCATACTTCCTGGAAGCTTATCGACCCATCCGGAAAGGTGAGAGAGAATTCTAGGGACTGAGCTTAAGCATGGTTATTTGTAGGGATACCTGGGAGTAAACCTTGGAATGTCTTTATCTCATTCTCATATAAGTGCTGACACACACATTCTGCACACATGTTCATGTGTACTCTCTCCTTCCCTCTTCCTCCCTCCCATTTTCCTGTTTCCCTACTCCCAGTTCCTGCTTCAGTAGAGTACGCTATATATATTTTTTTTAATGTTTGTTTATTTTTGAGAGAGAGAGATAGCGTGAGTGGGGGAGGTGCAGAGAGAGAGGGAGACACAGAATCTGAAGCAGGCTGCAGGCTCTGAGCTGTTGGCACAGAGCCCGATGTGGGGCTTGAACCCATGAACCACAAGATCATGACCTGAGCTGAAGTTGATGCTTAACTGACTGAGCCACCCAGGTGTCCCTTTTCTCTTTTGTCTCTAAAGGAGAACTTGGGTCCTTTTGACTGTGTCAAGTCCAAAGTGTATTTTAATATTTAGCACAGCCTGACCATTGGTGGTTGTTGAGAAAGCTTGGGTTATATATAGCCCAGAAGTCAAAATCTTTATTGGCCTCTGGACAAAGGCCAAAACATGATGTGCCAAAATCCCATAAGGTTTTGTTCAGTGCCCTCTTGAATGACAGAGGGACTCTTCACAGTTTAGTTTTCTCTTCTTACCTGATGCTTAATAAGATGGAGGTGGGAAGGGAAAAATGGCAATGTCTAGTGAACGTGGCATTTTAGACCCCAGGTTCTGATGAGGAATTCTCACTTGGTTTGGTATTTGACATCTCTGACTGCACTTGTGTTAATTGCTCACAGGAGATATTTTCCTTGTCCGGGGTGGAATGCGTGCTGTAGAGTTCAAAGTAGTGGAGACAGATCCCAGCCCTTACTGCATTGTTGCTCCAGACACAGTGATCCACTGTGAAGGGGAGCCTATCAAACGAGAGGTGAGTTCTCTCCTTCATCCCAGTACCCAGTTTCATGATTATGAAGTGGGGCAGTCATGTGGTGACTACTAAAACTGTACTGTTTGGGACCAAGCTTCTTTCCAGAGGTGGGAAATCTCCCAACTATTCATTTCCGGACCTACATGTTACTTAGAAATAAGTGATAACCAGTGGTTTTTAAAATCTAGATTGAACCTAGAGGATCTAAGTAGTCGTAATAATTTTTGTAGAAGTGACAATTGATGATGGCATCTAGACTTTCACCTGTTTTCCAGAGTTTCCAGCTTTAGGTCTTAGGGCAGTCCTTCCTAGTAATACTAAGGACAGTCTGAAAGGGTAAAGCTATGCTAGAAATCTTTGCTTTGGGATTTTTACAGTGCTTCTTTGGGGCAGCATCCCCTCAGAAGGGAATCTTCTCATATAACAGATTTCTCTACAGCAGATTATAGAAGGATTTGGAGAAACTCAACTTTGCTGATATTTAATATTGCTGCCTTCTTTTTTCCTTTGTCTCCTCAACATTCAGGATGAGGAAGAGTCCTTGAATGAAGTAGGCTATGATGACATTGGTGGCTGCAGGAAACAGCTAGCTCAGATAAAGGAGATGGTGGAGCTACCCCTGAGACATCCTGCCCTTTTTAAGGCAATTGGTGTTAAGGTGAGCATCCTGGGCCCAGTGGGACATAATCTAGGCTGTGATCAATGAAGGCTCGGTGTCTAATCACAGAACCTTTTTTCACACGTATTTTTCACTATTCCCTTGGATTAGAGGGGGAGTAATATATTCTTTGTGTGAAGAGAACTGTAAATTTATTAAGCTACTAATGGTCTAGAACAGACCAGGTCAATTAAGTTTTTCGTTGCATATCTTTTTTTTCTTTGTCCTCACAGCCCTTTAAAGATGTAAAAACCATTTTTATGTCATGGACCCTATAAAAACAAATCTTCATAGTTTGCCAACTAACATAGTTTGCCACTGTCTATAACAGTGCTATCCAATAGAAGTAGAAATTTAAGGAAATTTGCATTGTGAAGGGTACTGAGTCCAAAACATTTGAGAACTGCAGATCTCATTGTAACTTCCTAACCATTTCCATATCCTGGAGCACACTGAAGATGGAATTATCCCTTTCTATTATGTACCATGCCAATAATTTTATCTTCTGTGTGGGCATTTCCCATGTGCAGCCTGTGGATGAGGCCACAGAAAAGACAGCTTCAAAGAGGAAAACTTGTGGTTGGTGGTAAGGAAAAGCATTCCAATATGATAATAAATCCTGGAGGGTTGTGATTACTAGAGTGAGTGAGCCTCTGGTAATAACTCTTTCTTAGATGGCTAAGCTAGTCCTGGCCCTTGCCTGTCCAAAGTCAAGCCCTTTTGGCTTAAAGACCTCTTACTGTTTCCTAGTCCCAGGATCTTCAGACTTAGCCACACTGATTTCTTAGGAAGGTTTCTCTGCTCCTGCTCTTAGTCTTTTATGTAACTTGGAATCATAAGTGTCAGCTTTCTAAGCATATTTTCTCTGCTAATAGGAGGGAGTATGATCTGAAGTAAACTGTCTTTCAAGCAGCTAATGCTGAGGGCTCCTAACTGATATTGGGGTTGAGCTCTGATTCTCACTGTCTCTAGATAGAGCCATAGTCAAACCATTTTAGAGTGGTTGGGGTTGGGAGAAGGTGGGAGTCTGAACCTAACCATACTCTCTGTACTGGTCCCCAGCCTCCTCGGGGAATCCTGCTCTATGGACCTCCTGGGACTGGGAAGACCCTAATTGCCAGAGCTGTGGCAAATGAGACTGGAGCCTTCTTCTTCTTGATCAATGGTAGGAGACTTGGTTCACCTTGTGTTTGGCTGGACCTTATTCTGAGCTGAGCATGATCAGTCTTATGAGCTGGAGAACTCATGGACACGTTTATTTATACATGTGCACTCGTGTATATTTCATCATCTTTCTTCTGCTGGGGTACATTACAGATAGAGAAGCAATAAGGGGAAGGTATTGCACTCTGGTGCCCCCTGCTCTATCCTTCCCCCACCCTTGAGAAAGATTGTGGAAAGGCTGAAAATATTTAGGGGGAGCAAGTTAAAATTTTTGTCTGCTAATTTATTTGAAAAGGTTTAGGGGAATATTGGCTGAGACCAACTGGCTCTTTGAGAATGATAGAGATCCAACTGGTGTGCTGCTTCTCCTGCTCTAGCCAGAGGTCCCAGAACATGTGCTGTCTTCCTGACACTTAGAGCTTGAATGTGAGATAGTCCTGAGCTTGCCTGATAGTTTGAGTCCTTGGCTTCTCTCTAGCCTAATCTGCTGGCTGTCCTGGGGTAGGGTCTGGTAGAGTCTATGAGAAAGTAGGCAGAGGTTACCACATTTTTGTACAGCATTTGTTTCTGGGCTGGGCAGATAAGAGATCTGATTTCTTTTGGGATTGAGGAAGGCTGTAGATTTGTCATTGGTTCTATTCCGTATCCTTTCAGGTCCCGAGATCATGAGCAAGTTGGCTGGTGAGTCTGAGAGCAACCTTCGTAAAGCCTTTGAGGAGGCTGAGAAGAATGCTCCCGCCATCATCTTCATTGATGAGCTAGATGCCATTGCTCCCAAAAGAGAGAAAGTAGGAACCTACCCAAGGGGATAATGGGGGTTGAAAGGTCCTCGCTTCACTTCTGACCAGACATCCTGTCCTGACAGACCCATGGGGAGGTGGAGCGGCGTATTGTATCACAGTTGTTGACTCTCATGGATGGCCTAAAGCAGAGAGCACATGTGATCGTCATGGCAGCAACCAACAGACCCAATAGCATTGACCCAGCCCTTCGACGATTTGGTAAGGACCCCAAATTTTTTTCAACCCTGTTCTTCCTCATAGATTATAGCTCTGCTGAACTTAATCTTTTTGATTCCATGTCTGTCCTTCATCTTAAGTCAACTAATCCAGAGGATTCCTTTTTTTTTTTTTAATTTATTTCTGATAGAACGTGAGTGGGGGAGGGGCAGGAAGAGGGGGACAGAGGATCCAAAGTGGGCTCTGCATTGACAGCAGCAAGCCCGATGTGGGGCTCAAACTCACGAACGGTGAGATCATGACCTGAGCCAAAGTTGGATGCTGAACTGACTGAGCCACGCAGGTGCCCCAAATGCTGAGGATTTCTTGAAGCTCCTTGCAAGTGATAGGTCGCAGGGTCCTTTCCCTTATCCCATGTCCTATCTAGGGTGACCAACCATCCTGGTTTGCCTGAGACTGAGGGGTTTCCCAGGACATGTAACTTTCAGTGCTAACACCAGGACAGTCCTGGGCAAACAGGGATGGTGGTCACCTTAGACCTGTTCCTTTCTCTCTCTGGAATAGAAATGAGCCCTGTCTGTGTTCATACACTGTCCTGCAGGTCGCTTTGACAGGGAGGTAGATATTGGAATCCCTGATGCTACAGGACGCTTGGAAATTCTTCAGATCCATACCAAGAACATGAAATTGGCAGATGATGTGGACCTGGAACAGGTGGAGTGATAATGAGGGGTGGCCCAGAGTTAGGATGTCTGTTTCTAGACAGTTGAAGGGAACTGGGTAAGGACACAAGCTCAAGATGTAAAGAGACTAATTTTGATTCCTGGGTGAGGGAAAGGAAGTGATTTGAGATTGAATTCAGGAAACTGGAGTTGGTGTGTTCTCGGTTGACACCACATTAGAGTAAACTGGAACTTTGGGGTCGGCTTTATTTCTAGGCCCCACGTCCAGGCTTGACTACTTAAAACCCAGCCAGTGAAAGAACTGCTGGTATGTGTTCAGGGAAATGGGAAGACCCACAGATAGGAGTCAGGGTAAGGGGCCAAGATTTTGTTGTCTCTGAGCCTCCTAAGGCATCTAGGTCTTAGACACAGAGTAGTAAGTAGCTCTTCTCTCTGCAGGTAGCCAATGAGACCCACGGGCATGTGGGCGCTGACTTAGCAGCCTTGTGCTCTGAGGCTGCTCTTCAGGCTATCCGCAAGAAAATGGATCTCATTGACCTAGAGGATGAGACCATTGATGCTGAAGTCATGAACTCTCTGGCAGTTACTATGGATGACTTCCGGGTAAGGATTGCACCCCCATCTCAGGTACACACACATGCACATTTTGACCTCACCTGGCAAGTCTCATCCCCAGCTGTTTTTTTGTTTTTGTTTCTCCTTTTTCTTCTTAGTGGGCCCTGAGCCAGAGCAACCCATCAGCACTGCGGGAAACTGTGGTGGAGGTACCACAGGTAACCTGGGAGGATATTGGGGGCCTGGAGGATGTCAAACGTGAACTTCAGGAGCTGGTCCAGGTAGGGTAACTTGGTCCAGCGTAAGTTACTGCCTCAGAACAACGTAATTGAGCTTAGATGGTCTTGGGGTGTTGGCGGTTATTACAGGAATTGTGAGAGCATAATTCATGAATCTGTTATTCTCAGTTTGGAGACACTAAGGAGCCTGCTCCTAGAGAGCCTGATCTTATACCATGTTGTGGTTGGGAGGGATGCTACTGTTCATTAAGTTTGTTTTAAACTGGGTGGGTATCCTGAACCCTCTTTCCTTTTCTTCCTAGTATCCTGTGGAGCACCCAGACAAATTCCTCAAATTTGGCATGACACCCTCCAAGGGAGTACTCTTCTATGGACCTCCTGGCTGTGGGAAAACCTTGCTGGCCAAAGCCATTGCTAATGAGTGCCAGGCCAACTTTATCTCCATCAAGGGTCCTGAGCTGCTCACCATGTGGTTTGGGGAGTCTGAAGCCAATGTCAGGGAAATCTTTGACAAGGTGAGTTAGAAGCAGCTGATTTTTCTGTTCACTTGCTTGGCAGCAAGGAAGCTATTTCTTTGGGAGAACTGAAATCATCTTGTTCTGGCAGTTCAGCTGGGGCAGTAAAGGTCACTTTAATTTCCTTTCCTTCTTAGGTCTGAGAGACCCAGTTGTGCTAATGCTTGAGTTCATCTGTCTCTCCCATAGGCCCGCCAAGCTGCCCCCTGTGTACTATTCTTTGATGAGCTGGATTCAATTGCCAAGGCCCGTGGTGGTAACATTGGAGATGGTGGTGGAGCTGCAGACCGAGTCATCAACCAGATCCTGACAGAAATGGATGGCATGTCTACAAAAAAGAATGTGTTTATTATTGGGGCTACCAATAGACCTGACATCATTGATCCTGCTATTCTGCGACCTGGCCGTCTTGATCAGCTCATCTATATTCCACTTCCTGATGAGAAGTCCCGTGTTGCCATCCTCAAGGCCAACCTGCGCAAGTCCCCAGTTGCCAAGGCAGGTGTAGCGCTATTGGTGATGTGCACTTTTATGAGTGCTCAGCCTAGTATGGAGTTTGGTTCCTGCAAAAGATTCCATTGGGGATTTCTAGGGTTAGCATTGTAAAGGGAGAATGGAAGATTTGACAAAAGATGGGACAAACTAAAATTAGGAGTGCTTGGAGTATATTACAGGGGAGGAGAGGCTAAATGCTAAGGTAGTTCTATTGCTTCTTTTAGGATGTAGATTTGGAGTTTCTGGCCAAGATGACTAATGGCTTCTCTGGAGCTGACCTGACAGAGATTTGCCAACGTGCTTGCAAGCTGGCCATCCGTGAATCCATCGAGAGTGAGATTAGGCGAGAACGGGAGAGGCAGACCAACCCATCTGCCATGGTGAGTCTGCAACTTTTCCCCATATGTGCCTGTTGTGGGGACCCAGGGACAATCTCTACCATGCTCTATAGAGTTAAGAGTGTAAGGTTTTGGAAAGATATCTGACCGATGCCCTATTAGCAGGGCATCAAAAAGAATGAATACTGAGGGTTAATCTTTTCAGTCTGGAATTATAAAGGCAGAAAAGATATAGGTAGTCTATATATACTCTGTTTGAGGTAAGCTCTATGAAGGAAATCAAAATATGATTATGTAGATAAACAAATAGAGCAGGATTTAGAACCTGGGATCCATAGACCTGTCCTTCATTGGTGGTCCATGGATCTCCTGAAATTAAATGCAGAATTTGGTGTGTGTCTGTGTGTGTAAGCTTCGTAAAGATAAGGAATCTATATTATCTTGCATATTTCCCACTCTATCTTGGCATCATGATAGAGACTTAATGAATGAATAAATACATGAATGAAAGGCTTCTTTACCTTTTGTAGGGGTTCTGAGACATCCCTTCTTCTTCCCATAAAAGCTTAGAATGTATTGATATGGTTAATGCTATGGAGCACTCTCATAAATCACAGCAATTGGAGTGGCTTCTCAGTGGAAGAGATAGGGTTTGAGCCAGCTTATGAAGGGAGAGTGTAAAGGCTAAGGAAATAAGTATCCCAAATAACTGGCTCAAGAAATAGGATTGCAGGAATTGGGGAAAACTGGGGTAGATTTAAGAGGGCATATGTTACTGGAAGTAAGGCCACTAGATAAAGCATAATGTGGATGTGGTAAGCACTTTTTTACCTTTTTAAAATTTAGGGGTTTTGTTGTTGTTGTTAGAAATTGCTTATTTATTTTTAAAAGTTTATTTATTTTGAGAGAGAGAGAGAGAGAGTGTCTGAATACGCAAGTGGGGGAGGGGCAGAGAGAGGGAGAGAGAGAATACCAAGCAGGCTCCGTGCTGTCAGTGCAGAGCCCAACATGGGGCTCAAACTCCTGAACTGTGAGATCATGACCTGAGCCAAAATCAAGAGTTGGATGCTTAATCAACTGAGCCACCCAGGCGCCCCTGTTAATTTTTAAAATTTAAGTTTATTGAGATACAATTCACACATAGTAAAATTCACCCTTTTAATGTATAGTGTATCTGTGCATCTTGACAAATGTATTTTTAAGTTCTATAACTACTACCACCATTCGGATAAATTTCTGTCATCCCAGAAATTCCCTCCTGTCACGTTTTAGTCACTTTTTTCCACCCTAAGCCCCTGGCAACCACTCAGATGATTTTGTTCATACAGTTTTGCCTTTTCCAGAATGCACTGACAGGTTTTTAAACAGGGCACTGATGCAGTTTTAGGAAGATTGGCCTTGCAACTTATTCAGGGTGGATTAGAGAGACAGGGAGACCAAAAAACTGCTATAGTAATGGGGGGCAGGAAGGTCAGGGAAGGAATCCAGGCTGGACTTGAGCTCTGGTGGTCTGTGTTTACCAACCCTGCAGGAGGTAGAAGAAGATGATCCAGTGCCTGAGATTCGCCGAGATCACTTTGAGGAAGCCATGCGCTTTGCTCGCCGTTCTGTTAGTGACAATGACATCCGAAAGTATGAGATGTTTGCTCAGACCCTTCAGCAGAGTCGGGGCTTTGGCAGCTTCAGGTAATTATATTGCAATGGGCAGTACTTAAGTTGTCTTAGGAAACTGTACAACCAAGGTTGTGGGAGTCCTAAGGAGGCTGGAGGGTTAATTGTGAAAGTCCCACACAGGCCCCGTCCTAACCCTCTTTTTTGGATCTGCTCTTGTGCATACAGATTCCCTTCAGGAAACCAGGGTGGAGCTGGCCCCAGTCAGGGCAGTGGAGGCGGCACAGGTGGCAGCGTGTACACAGAAGACAATGATGATGACCTGTATGGCTAAGTGGTGGTGGCCAGCATGCAGCGAGCTGGCCTGGCTGGACCTTGTTCCCTGAGGGTGGGGGCGCTCGCCCAGGAGGGACCAGGGGTGTGCCCATGGCCTGCTCCATTCCTCAGTCTGAACAGTTCAGCTACAGTCAGACTCTGGACAGGGGGTTTCTGTTGCAAAAAAATACAAAACAAAAGCGATAAAATAAAAGCGATTTTCATTTGGGAGGCGGAGAGTGAATTACCAACAGGGAATTGGGCCTTGGGCCTACGCCATTTCTGTTGTAGTTTGGGGCAGTGCAGGAGACCTGTGTGGGTGTGAACCAAGGCACCACCGCCACTCCCCACAGTAAAGCATCTGCACTTCACTCAGTGCTACTCAAGCCCTCCCTTCTTCCCTCTACCCAACCTGGGCAGGAGGATGAAGGGCCACAGTTGCTGGGTGTTTATATAGAGTAGGTTGATTTTATTTTACATGCTTTTGAGTTAATGTTGGAAAACTAATCACAAGCAGTTTCTAAACCAAAAATGACATGTTGTAAAAGGACAATAAACGTTGGGTCAAAATGGAGCCTGAGTCCTGGCCCCTGTGCCTGCTTCTTTTCCTGGGAAGGGCCTTGGGCTACCCCTTACTGTCAAGGCACTCTTCAAATGTGAAATCCTGAGAGTAAGATTGCACCCTCTTCCCCTCCTGATTAACAGTGGTATGAACTGCTGCCTTGCCCCATGCCTGCATTATCACTGGATAGGATAGCAGTGGAGGGGTGTGCAGCCTGAAGAAGCTCTAGTTGTGGAGAGTATGGCATTTTCCACCTGTGTTTGATGTGGATGGTAAGGCTAGGCCTGCAGAGCTCTCTCCCTTTTTCTGACCAAGGACTGAATTGGGATGCCCTCCCAAAATCTTAAGGGTTGTAGAAAGAATTTCTGTCTGCAGTGGATGTTCTTTTGAACATCTAAAAATCCTAAACACTCATGCTGTGGTTGAGGGTCACGTACAATTATGTCCACTTTATGTAATTTGTATTATAAAAAAATAGTTTTTTTCTAATATAAAATTCTAGTATTGAATGTGTTTTTTTTCTAAACTTAACATCCTCCCCTGCTCACAGTTTTTCAGATGATTGCTTGCGTAGTTTTGTCCACCTCCCAGTATAGAATATCCTTTTTGTTCAACAGGTACCAACATAATCACTTAGTGCTTTTGGGATCAGTACTGTGATACTGTGATGCCTTACCCAGAGAGGAGTATGGTGCAGAGAAGATAATCCCAAGTCAAAATTTTATTGGTCATCCTAGTGCTTATACCAGTCTCAGGTATGGGTTATAAAGATAGATAATCTACAAGGACATGAGATCATTATATTGGCTGATGAAACTGGACCATTTTGAATTCATGTGCTGTGAAATAGATTTTTGTATGTTGGAGATTTGGGTTGACTTTCCCTTATTTTCCATGACACTTTCTCTACCACATTCTGTCTTTGGTCCTCTTCTGGTTTTCCCACCATTTAGGTGTCCTGATGGCTAGCCTTCAGTCCTGTTTCCACTTTGAACATTGTTATTCTGTCTCATCCATGTGGCTCATCCCTGTGGGTTGGCAGCCTAACCTCATTGTGGGTCAAAGATAAGATCTTTTGGGGGAGAGACATTTGGTTGGTACCTCTGCATCCAGCTATAGGAACAGAATAGAAGGCAAGTACTATTACCCTACGAAATATGTAGAGATACTGGTTGATATGTGAGAAATTTGTATTGGAATGATTGGTTGGTTTTTACATGTCACACAAAGCGTGTCTATAGAAGACAGCGCTATAGACTCTTCAGGAAAAGCAAGAGCAGACTTGCAGTGAGAGGCCTAGTTCTAGTTCTGGCACTTGTGTTTATAGCCATGTAGCTTTGAACAGGGCACTTAGTTCTTTTGGAGCCTCTGGTAAAGTGATGAACATTCTTTTGGAGCCTCTGGTAAAGTGATGAACAGTGCTTTGTAAACTGTAGAAAGCAGGGTGGGGGACTGTCAGCTTACACACCTGCAGATGCCTGCATGCTTAGACCAAGAGGCAGGTCATACAGGCAGTCCATCTTTTCCCTTGCAGTGTTCCTAGAAACAAATTGGATTTTGTAACTTTACTGTAGCTAATCATTTCTTCCATAGGGCAAATGCTACAATTTGAAGATGGATTTTTTAAACGTTTATTTATTTTGAGAGAGAAAGTGCGAGTTGGGGGTGGGGGGAGAGAAAGAGAATCCCAAGCAGGCTCCACGCTGTCAGCACAGACCCTGATAAGGGGCTCGATCCCAAGAACCCTAAGATCGTGACCTGAGCTGAAATCAAGAGTTGGACACTTAACTGACTGAGCCAGCCAGGTGCCCCTTGAAGGTGGATTTCTAACTAAAAATATGGCATGAAACATTATAGAGTATCAACAGTATATCACAGGGGCAAAAGCAAAGATGGAATTATAAACCTGACATCTTAAGATATATTTGGATCCATACTGATCTACAAGTTGCTGTGAGAGGCTCTAGTCATGCAATAATCCCCATGAGGAACACAGGCCTGCCAGTCATTAATTAGACTGAACTGAGGCGCATGTTAAGTGGTTTGTTACTCTTGTCCAGCCATATAACCTACTGAAGACTTAATTAAAAAAGACTTAAATAGCACTTTGATTTTTCATAAAACTACCCAGATGTGCATAGACTCATGAAATGTCCCTGTGTCAAGTAGAAATTTAGAATTGCATGGTCTTTGGGGTACTGGCTGGCTCAGTTGGTGGAGCATGCAACTCTTGGTCTCAGGGTTATGAATTTCAGTCCCACGTTGGATGTGGAGCCTATTTAAAATGAAATTTAAAAAATTGCATTGTTTTTGAGACTATTTTGGGAGAATAGTGAGATAGAAAGAAAATACCTTCATTTCCACTCCTGGCCAGCAGGTGGTGAGTTTTGGACTTGGACCCTGTAGACAGGTTTGGGCTAAACCTTTGGAACAAAAGAGTGACAGGAGGCAGAGGGACAGCATGTGCCTTCTGTTTTTCTCAACTAAATATATGGAGTAGAGGGAATATTGTAGAATGGAAAGAGCACTAGATTGGGAATGTGGATTTGACCTCACTGAACCATAACTTTTTTTTTGAGGGGCTTGATTATCATACTACCAGGGAATTGGAGTGGTGAAAAAGGTACAAATTATAGGGCTGCAAGGAACGGGAAACCATACCAAGACAGGAGAATCAGAAGGCTCTGGAGGTGTTAGGGGGAAAAAAGCCTCTGGAAGCAGTCTGAGCTGGGCATTAAAGGAATGTGTGAGACTTGACATGGAGAAGTAGGGGAGAGCAGTCTGAGCAAAAAGCACAGAAGTTAGAAAATACAGAGCATGCTTAAGAAGCATCAGTTGACTAGCAGGGGAGTGTATTTGGAGAGGTCAGCCACCTCATAAAGAATCTTAAATTCCAGGAGTGAAGTTTATTTTTTTGAAGATTTTAATTTTGAGACACCTTGGTTTCCCAGTCTGTTGAGCGTCCGACTCTTGGTTTCAGCACAGGTCATGATCTTGCGCTTTGCAAGATTGAGCCCCGTGTGGGATTCTTGAGCTGACAAACACAGAGCCTGCTTGTGATTCTCTCTCTTCCTCTCTCTGCACCTCCCCTGCTCGTGCACATGTTTTCTCAAAATAAATAAACTAAAAAAATTTTTTAAGTAATTTCTACACTGAACATGGGCTTGAAGTTACAAACCCAAGATCAAGAGTTGCATGCTCCACTGACTGAGCCAGTCAGGTGCCTTAAGTTTATTTTAAAGATGTGGGCTTTCTGTGCAGTTTAGGCAGGGAAGTGACAGATTTCAGTGCTAGATAGTTCACTTTTTATTTTTTTAATTGTGGCAAAAAAAAAAAAAAGCACACCTATCCAACAATTTCCAAGTGTACATAGTATTGTCAGCCATATGCACATTATGCATGGACAAAAAAATTTTTAAAGTAATCTCCAGCCCAACATGGAGCTCCAACTTACCACCCAGAGATCAAGAGTTGCACCACCCTACTGACTGAGCCAGCCAGACACCCTGACAATTCACTTTTTAAAAAACCTGTTTTTATAGAAGCAGTAATGTGCATTGTAGAAATTTAGAAATATATAAACAAATTATTAAAATTAATATTCCCAGAGATCATCTTAATGACTTTAGTTTATATCTTTTGGTGCATGTAAATACATGGTACTGGTTTTTTTTGTTGTTGTTTTTTTGTTTTTGTATGAGAATGATGGATGAGATGAGGTTTTTTTTTTTTTTTTTCCTTTTTTTTTAATGGATTCTTTACTTTCTTTAAAATGTCCATAAAATCACATGCTTCCATGTCATGGAATCACTGAATCATATTTCAAGAAAGGGTTTGGTAATTATACCATGACAAAACAAATTTATGTAAAAATTGAATCTCAGATACTATATTCTAAAACAAATATACTTCGTTTGTTTCTTTAATACCTAGTCTTCACTGTTAACAGTCTCAACTGTTAACTAGAACAATCACTGTAACAAAAAATTTTGAAATTAGGGATGACATAGGAGATTCATGACTGTTCTTAGCGTATATGTAACCAGAACTGTATTTACGTTTACAATAGATGGGGCATGCATAGTCTTCTGCTTGTGGGAACTTGGCCCCACTTGACTGGCCTTTATTCGTTGTACCCTTATGGTCTACATGTGGTATTTTTAAATCAAAATGAGATTATATTGCTTTATATCTTTTTTAAGTCAATCTCTACCATTTCCTTATTTCCTTTTAGTAAATTTTCATTTAATCTGATACTCATACCGTATTCAGTTTCCCAAGTGATCCAAATATGTCATATATATATAATATACACAAATATATATATATTTGTGTGTGTGTGCGCGTGCGTGCGCACGCACGCACAAAAGGAATTTAATCTCCCTTTTAAGCACCTTTATTAGTGGGTTTTGTCATTCCCACTTCTTGGCCAAACCAGTATCCATTCTAGGATCACAGGTTGCATCTGTTGTGTTCCTTTATTCAAATGTGTATGACACTTGTTGAAGAGATGGGGTTAGTTGACCTCCAGAGAATTGTAACCATGTGGAGGATGGATTAGAAAGAATAGGGCAACCAATCTGGTGAGAAATGACTGAACTAAGACAGTGATGGTGGAAATGGAGTAGTGGAAATGGATTTGAAGTGCATTTCATAGGTGTAATTGACAGGGTTAAAATTGACTAGATTAGGACGTGAGGAGAAGGGAGGAGTCAGGGATGACAGGCTTCTGACTTGAGTATTGAGATGGATGTGATACCCTTCAATAGGAGTGGGCATACTGGAGGAAAAGGTTAAAAGGGAAAATGAATTTTGGACAAGCTAAATAGGAGATGATATCTAGTAGGCTATTGGATATGTGGATCTGAAGCTTAGATAGAGATGCTTTAAAAATGAGCCATATTTTGTCAATGAGAAAGAATGAAATCTGGCCATTTGTAGCAAAGTGAAGGGAACTGGAGAGTGTTATGCTAAGTGAAATAAGGCAGAGAAAGACAGATACTATATATTTTCACTCATATGTGGATCCTGAGAAACTCAACAGAAGAACGGGGGAGGAGAAGGGGGGGGAAAAGTTACAAAGAGGGAAGGAGGCAAACCATGGGAGACACTTAAATACTGAGAATAAACTGAGGGTTGATGGGAGGTGGGGGGGGGGGAGGGGAAAGTGGGTGATGGGGATTGAGGAGGGCACCTGTTGGGATGAGCACTGGGTGTTGTATGGAAACCAATTTGACAATAAATTTCATTTAAAAAAATTAAAAAAAAAATTTAAAAATGAGCTGTATTTTGAAATATGGCACTTAATGAGATGAGTTCAGGACATTTTTTTAAATGGTATTGGTAAAAATGGACCTGTATTTTGGGGTGGGGTAGTTAGATTCTCACATCATACTCAAAAAGTAACAATCTAAACATTAAAACTGTAAAAGCACCAGAAGAAAGTATTTTGGAAGTCATAAGGAAAATGTTGGTTGATTTCATTACTTTAAAAAATGTTAAATTTTGGTACAGTAAAAGTCACCTTAAAATTTGAAAATAAGCCACAGATTGGGGAAAATATTTGCAGTATGCATAATAGGTTGAGATCTCTGGTAAGCAGGATAATATTCCTTCCAAGATGTTCACATCCTAATCCCTGTAACCTGTGAATATATTATTTTACATGGCAAAGGAATTAAAAGTTGCAGATAGAATTAAGATTGCTAACCTTAAAATAGGAGGACTTTAAGATAGGAAGAGTATCTTGGATTATTCAGATGGACCAAATGTGATTACTAGCATCCTTAAAATTGGAAGAGGGAGGCAGAAGAAAGAGTGATGTGATAAGAACTTGACTTGCTTTTGCTAGCTTTGAAGATGAAGAGGGCCAGTAGCCAGTGAATGTGGGCAGCCTCTAGAAAGTGGAAAAAGACAAGGAATGGATCTCAGTGCCTACAGAAAGGATTGCAGCCCTGCCAACCTTGATTTCAGCTCAGTGGGACATGTCAGACTTCTGACAATTTGTTGTTTTGTGGTAATTTGTTATGGCAGCAGTAGAAAAATGGATAAATATAAAACAGGCAATTATAGAAGAAATCCAGATGGCTACTAAACATGTGAAAAAGCATTTGTTTTTGTGGTCCTGGGAATGGATGAACTCACCTAGGGAGAGAAAGAGCAGAGGGCTGAGAAGAAATGGTTCGATGTGTAGAGAACTTAGGGATCAAATGGGTGAAGAAGGGGACTTATACCCAGGACCAAGAACAGCTGCCTGGACTCAGACTAATTGTGTCTATGTGAATAGATGTATTTTTTTCCTGTTCATTCGATGTGAAGTTTTTCTCAAGAGCAACATTGGACTGTGTTCCCCTGGTCTCCTTACAGGCTTACCCTGTAGAACAGGGATGTGTGGATTCCAGGATGATCATCTGTGAAGGGCTTGAGAAGTTAAGCCTACAAAATCCTGATGGAATATAGCTATAGTAGAAGTTAATAAGGAACTGACATTCCCAGTCTGCCAAACTCCAAAGACGACATGAGTGGAATTTATCTAGTTCACCTAGTTTATTAGGATTTCCTCTGTCTCCCTACCCCACAACTGGTTTGGCTTTAGGTCTTGTGGTATTGGGTGCCAGTGCTACCAGCCTTTCCTTTGCTTATTGGATTTGGTGGGCAGGGGCCATGGGTACCTAGAAACTTGGCTAACATTCTTGGGAGACCCCTCGTAAGGGGAACCTGAGGTGTGGGGGAGGAGAGATGCTTTTCCATATGGGCCCAGGGGCAGTGCTTAGAGTGTTGAGGGGTCAAGATGTCACCAGCTCCCAGCCCTGCCCCTTGATGAATTTGGGGACCTGCTGCCTTAGAGTGAAGCTGCTGAGGGAGAGCAGCAGTGTGTTGAGAGCTCTGGTCCTTGTGCTGAGATCTTTGGGAAAGTCTGCTTAAAGAGGCTTCCTTTACTCTTCCAACCTGGGCTGGGTGGCTCTTCCCTATAACTGTGGATGACTCCAGTCTTACATCCCTTCCTCTGTGGTCTCCTGCTTTGGGTTTCCTGGGACTCTCTCTCTTGGCTGAAGATAGGGCTGAAGCCTTGTTTCTTTTGCCTGAGGCTGGGACCTTAGGGTTTGAGGGCTCGCCCAGGCCTGGGCAGTTCTCACCAGCCTCCATGAGAATACGTGGCTCTTGGGATGAGATCTGGGCCACCATCTTCACTTTCATTCTTTCTTCTCTCTGAGACCCTTGTTCTGCCCTGCTAGACTCTTGTGGCTGAGGCTGGGAAGAGGAGTGGGAGTGGTAACAATGGGAGACCTGAATAGGTTGAGTTACTGTGCTCTGAACTTTTGGGGGATGACAGCTTGAAGAGTGGGGGCACAAATTAGAGGGATGAATCTGCTGTGGGGGACAGGAAGAGAGTCTCCAGGTGCCTAAAGTTGTGGAGCTTAGGGCAGTGGAGTTGCCAGATGAATGACTTGGGTCAGGGGATCTGAAAGCAGGGCTTTGCTGTAGTTTTTTCAGCCTGAGTTCCAACTCTCTACTCCAGTGCCAGGACTGGATCCCAGAGTGGGTGGGCACCTCTGGGACAGCCCCTCCCTGGAAGGATGGAGTTTCTACTTTAGCCCCTGGGAAGAGCTCTTTCTTAGGTAGATCAAGCTGGTTGGGCTCAGTTTTCAGAGTTTTACCTAAGGTGGAAGGCCAGGGTATTGGCTCTAGGGGATCCACTGCTGGAGGGTTGGACCCCTGGGGGATACCTCTTGGTTGCACATTCTTCCACACAAACTCAAGGTCAGTATGTAGATCTGGTAGAGGAGCAGAGACTGAGTTGGTAGTTGGGGCTGGGAGCTCAGTGGCCCAGCAGTTGTCTCTCTGCTCCACAGCTTCCCCTTTAGGCTTACAGGTATATTGGTCTCCAGTAGGCTCACTTATGGGAGACTTTGACATAGAGTTTGGAGGTGGGCTGGGAATCCACAGTGGGGACACAGGAATACAACAGATCTTTTTCTTCTCCTTATCCTCCACAATAGGCTCAGAGTCAGACAGGGCTCCCAAGGATCTGACTCCATGTGGGTCTTGAGGTAAGCTGCGAGCCGGGATCTCAGAGGTCCAGGAGTTCTTTCTCCTTTTTATGTCCCCACATGTAGCCTCAGAATCAAACAGGACCCCCAGGGGGCTACCTCTGAGGGGCTCCATTGTAAGAGCTGGAGGTGAGCTGAGGGCTAGAGATGGGGGCTCAGAAGCCCAGGAATTCCTAGAATACTCAATGTCTTTCCATGCAGTTTCTGATCTAGTGAGGCCTCCCCTAGGATTGATTCTGTGGAGTTCTAGAATGGGAGCTAGAGATGGGCTATGGGCAGGGGCTGGGGACTCAGAGGTCCAGAGGTTCTTTCTTTGTCCCTTGGTCTCCCACATGGCTTTGTACTCAGACAAGACTCCCTGGGGACTCAGAGAGGATGAGGGAAGACTGGTAGAAGAAACTGGGTCTGCAGAGATCCAAAGATGTTCTCTGCTCTGCCTGTCCTGCCATGGAGTGTGAGATCTTGGTGGGACACATGCAGGACTAGTTGCATAGAGCTCTGGGTTGAGGTCCAAGGCTGGAGACTTAAAGGCCCAAACGTTTCCTGAATCTTGTCTGTGTCTTCCCTGGAGCTTATATCCAGATGGATCACCCAGAGAACTGCCTCCCTGGAGTTCTAGCAGAGGATCTAGGGGATGGCAGGGGCATGGCATTGGAGACCTAGAGGTCTGAGAACTCTCTCTCTGACTTATGGTTCCCCAGAAGTCCCTAGGTGCAGAAAGTCCTTCAGGGATGACTTTCTGGAATTCTGACAGAGAATCTGGGGGTTGGCAGGGAGCTGGCATTGGAGGCTCAAAGGCTTGAGGACTCTCTCTATGTCCTATGGTTCTCCACTGAGTCTTAGATCCAGGTGGAACTCCCAGGGGGCTAGTTCCTTGAGGCTCTGTCATGGGATCTACAGATTGGCAAGGGACCAGGATTGAAGGCTCAGAGATCTGAGGATACTGTCTTTGCCTTGTAGTTTCCCAGAGGGCCTTAGATCCAGGCAGCTCTTCTGTAGGGCCGACTTCTTGAAGTTCTGGCAGGGAGGCTGGAGTTGGGCTGGGAGCTGGCATTGCTGGGACAGGGGCTTTGGGAGCCTCATTTTGCCCCATAGTCCTCCATGGGGCCTCAAACCTTGTCAGGACTGCCAGAAGGCTAGAAGGATATAGCAGAGAGGCAGAGAGTGAATCTAGAATGTGTTGTTGGAGGCTGGGATCCCGTGGCATACTCCACCAGACCTCAGATGGTGGGGAAAGCTTGGAGGGTCTGGTTCTTTGGAGTTTAGGCTGTAGGTGCAGGGCTTGATCCTCAGAGACCCAAGGGACCTCACTCTGCTGCATAAGCCACTGTGGATATGCCTTAGCACCAGATAGGACTCCCTTGTGGTCCATGGGAAAGGACTGAAGATGGAGTGGTGATGATGGGACAGAAGGGGATGATAGAGGAGGAAGTTGCTGAGGATTGAGGGCCATCCCTTCCAGATCTCTAGTATGGATTTCATGAGTAGGTGGCTGAGTTGGGAAGCAGTACTGGGGAAGCAGCAGGTTGGACCTAGTCAGGAAGGCAAGCTGGTTGAAGAAAACAGAAGGGCCGGTAGACAACTTTAGGGGAGAGGGGCCACCTGAGCTCAGGAAGATGGCCTCCAACGACTCACTGTGCAGAGAGGGGAGACCCCAGAAGAGCTGGCTTTTTCTCTGATGTAGATAACTTCCTGTTGCTGTTTTGTGCCTCACAGGCAAGTTGGTCAGGATCTGAAATGTGGGGAAGGATCTGGAAGGGCTTGGGGTCTGTGTATGTACTTGCTTTGGTGCCTCTGAGGCTTTGTGGAGGCCCTGAGAACTGCAGGATTGTTGACATGGGACTGTGGTGGCTTGCCCTCCAATGGGAGCTTCTTTGGGAAAAGAACATGGCTTCAGTGGATCCAGAGATGCCTCCTCTTCTTCCTCCTCTGACTTCTGCTTCCACAGGTGATCAAGGAAAGTCACACGGTACAGAAGTGGTAGGCTCTGAGGAATGGAGAAAGATACTTCAGGCATGAAGCCTTTTCAGAGACCCAAGGCTCTGGCTTCAGGCGTGAAGCCCTCAATCTCTGTTCCACATCCAGAGGGAAGTTACTTACTTGGCCCCACATCTGTGGTCAATAGTCACTTACCTATCTGGTGTTAATGGCCATTACCTAGCCCATATTTGGAGATCAGCATTCCCTTACATAACTGTACATCTAGGGTCAGTAATCACCCACCTGGCTTCAAATCTGGTGTTAATAATGGTCATCCATCCAGCCTCACATTTAAGGCTTATAGTCAGTCAGTCATTCACTTGTGCTTACATCCATGTCAATGATTTTTCACCTGAACTCACATGTGGTGTCAAGAGTCATTCACCCAGCTGCACATCCATGTCACCCACCTTGCCTTGCATCATGTCTCCAGAGTACCACAGTTGAAACTGTCGCCACCTCCCAAGCTGCCACCATCTCTGGATCTGCCAAATCATGAATAAGAATAGTGTCACCAGATTCCCTGGGCTCTGGAGGCAGTTGCTGCCACAGTGTCTACAAGCCAGGGCATGGGTCAACTGGCCCCAGAGAAGCTCCATGTTCCCTTCAGCCCCAAGCAGGCCTTCTATCCACCATTCCATTTTCCTCCACCTAGTGGCAGTTTACCCTGAGGTCATCACTGCATCACAGAACAAAGAACTCCCATCCCCCCCATGCCTAACAGCATTTTCCCTGAATTTAGAGCCAAAAAATTGCCTCTACCAGGCAACTAGTACTTTGTGACAGTGAAACCTGAGTGATTCCTTTTTGTCTTGATTTCCAGTGCCAGAATTATGCTTCAGGCCTTGTCATTAGGACATAGATTCTAACATCAAACTGCCTTATTCAAATCCTGGTTCTGCCACTTCCTATTTGTGAAATCTCAAACTATTTAAATCTTCTAGTGCCTCAGTTTCCTCACCTGTAAAATGGGGATGATATTATTCCTTACCACATAGGGTTGTTTTGAAGGTTAAATGAATAAATTCATATGATTAGGATAGTACATAGTATATGTTATATTAAAATTTATTTCTTATAAGGTTTCTGATTACAAGCCATGTTCTATCTTTAATATATCAAGTCTGTCCTCCCCGCCCCCCCCTCCACTCTTACTCTCATGTCAGCTATGAACTGTCTTATTTGACTTTAGGTTGTTTGAGATCTTTTTGGCAAGCATTTATGTTAAGGATGCCAGATCAAATGCTCTTGACCATTTTTCTTCATTTGCCCCTCTTTCTCTTAAAGCCAGTACTGTGTTCCACGTCAACTCTTTCTTTTATTTTTTTATTTTTATTTAAAAAATTAAGTTTATTTATTTTGAAGGAGAAAGGAAGCAGGGGAAGGGCAGAGAGAGAGAGAGAGGGAGAGAGAATCCCAAGCAAATTACACACTGTCAGCACAGAGCCCAATGGCAGAGCTTGATTTCATGAACTGTGAGATCATGACTTGAGCTGAAATCAAGAGTCGGATGTTTAACTGTGCCACCAGGTACCCCACACATCATTTCTTTCTTTTAAGGCCAAACTTTAATCTCTGCCATCTCAGTACAATTTAATGCCTCTCTTTTCATCCCACCCCCATCAAAGGCCAGCTTAGTCTCGAAGAAAGAGTATGGAGCTGAAATTAAAGAGACGGGTTCTCTAAGATCATGTCACTGATAGGCTATGTGATTTTGGGCAAGAAAGATTTCTCCCATAGGTATCATGAGTTGGACTAGATTCATTCATTCATTCATTCAACATGTATTTAATGAGTGCTTACTATAGATCAGGTATTGTGCTCAGTTTTGAGGAGATAGAAATAGGACAGAGTCTGCACTAATGTAGGTCCCATTTCAGTGTGTGCATGTGTGTGTATGGCAAACAGTCAACTAATAGACAATTAAAATAGAAATATGCACAGAGTACTATGGGGGCAGAGGAGGATATCTAATCAGCCTGGAGAAGGAGGTTGCTTGTCAGAGGCTGCTTCCCAGAAGAGGTGATTAATAACTTGGGTTTGAGGAACCAACAAAATGAAAGTATATGGAACAAGAGGAGGACAATTCAAGCAGGAGGAACAGCTTGTGTAAAGGTGCTAGGTCAGGTAAAGCATGTATCATTAGGGAAATTGAAGGTATTCCAATGTGTGGAGGTTGGGGAAGCAGTAAGAGATGGACCTGGAAAGATAAATAAGATCATAAAAGGGCCTCAATATCAGTCTGAAAAACAAATTTATCCTGAAGATGATGGGAAATCATTGAAAAGATTTGAGCAGGAAAGTGACAAGATCAAGTGTGTGTCTTGGAAAGAATACTGACTCTAGTGAGGGCAAAGAGATTAAGGCAAGAGATTAGTTAGGGAACTTACGCTTTAGTTTAGTATAGGCAAAACATATGATGAGGTCTAAATCAAGGCAGTGAAGGTCAGAATGGAGTATAATGAATTCAAGTAGAATTCCAAAGATATAATTGATTAGACGTCATTACCAATGGGATGGGGTGGAGGAGAGTGGGAGTTGAGCATGACTCTAGGTTTCTAACTTGGGAAACTGAATGTGTATGTTAGTGCCATTTTACTGTGGTAGAGAACACAGACCTTGGAACCAATTTAGGGCTGGGTGGGGAGAGGGTGATAGACTCCATTTAGATATTTGACTGTGGCAAGAAAAAAACTAGGCAGGAGGCAACTAGATACATAGATCTGAAGTTTGGAAGAGCAGTCCATGGTGAAGATGTAAAATTTGATAGCAGCATATATGTAGCAGCCAAAACAATTAAAGGGCTTAAAAATGACCTACTGATATGTAACATTTGGCTCACTGTGGCCAGCATTAAAAACTGGAGTAGTCAACGCTGTAAAACAAGTAGATTGTACATAACAATCAATATTTCAAGTTTAAAATATGATAGCACTAGACTCTCATTTCCACAAAGTAAAGGCCATTTAGAGGTAAGTAACAGTGGCTTCCCTTAGAATGTATGTCTGCTTTTCAATGCACCATGGTTCTTACCATGTTCTTATTGTTAATGCCAAGACTAAGGGCTAGTTGCTGTTTTTTCATTGTGCCTATGATTTTGTTTTCTTACATTTGTCCATTTTTACTCATTTGTATTACCTCCTGGTATTTGAGTTTGCTACCTCTGGATGAAGAAGGTAAGTTGAGTCCTAATGGGAAACAGAGAAAGCAATATTAAATACTTATTCTGTGTTAGCTAATTTACATATATGGCAGGACAGTTTACCAAGTTATTAATTGTTGTCTCCTTGCTCCTTTGCCAAAGGAGACATCCTGTAGTATAAAAAGGTAACTTTGCTCACCTGTCTTGCAAGAATTCTAGGTTTCTTTCCCATGGAATTGGTAATATGTTTTCTAGACCCAAACCAAAGCTTCAAGACACCTAGTCTACAGCCTTATCCAAGCTCTTGTGTGGGAAGGGAATTTAATTTAGCTGAGTGTTCTTGAGAAGAAGATGGAGGATGATTGAAAGGAGGAATTGCCCAAGGATAGAAGTGTATTCACGCATTGAGAAAAGAGATGTAGTGATGGGTTCCATGAGTGACAGGATCTATATAGAAGTCCACTAGGAGGCAGCAGGACTTCTGATGGGGAAACTTGATTTAATGGTTAGGGCACTAAACATCTAGCATTTGGTCTTGGGAACTGCAGCAAAAGATGCTAGTTTGCATACCTGGCAGAGACGCTGTGGAGCCACCCTGCCTCTGAATCGTCATATGGGTTTATACAATGCACATCCACGTGGCAACCAGGACAGAATCAAGACCCAAGTTTCTTTTCTAAGTGGGTTTTTTTTTTTTTTTTTTTTTGAGGGGGATTATTTTCTTAGTCACTGTATACCATGCTAAAGAGGAAAAAAGCCCCCCCATCATGATTTAATATTGGATGTCTTCCGACTCCAGTAAATGAGATTTTTGAACCAGATTTAACTTTGAAAAATTAAGTAATGTGATGTTTCCTGCTCTTCAATGTTGTGGAACTAATTTATACTCTGACATTTACTACTCCATTTAATCTTTACAACTCTTTGAAGTAGGTATTGTTATCTTTTTTCACATAAACAAACTGAGGCACAGAGAGGTTAATATATATTAACTATATAATATACATAGATAAATTAACTAATAAATATACATAGAGCCCAAGTTTGAGAACTCTGGGGAATCGTGGATATTAGTGACAGAAAATAAAATGCAATGGGAAATATATTGACTCATAACTGAACCATCCAGGATTAGGGCTGCCAGCTTTAGGTAGTAGGGTTGATGCAGGGACTCAATGCAATGCTATCAGCATTCAGTTTCCACTTCTTGGCTCTCTCTCTGTCTTCTGTGCTGACTTTATTCTTCAGTTTTGTGTCATAGCAGGTTCAAGTGAAGCTGACAATGTGTGGTGTTGTTCTGACAACATTGTGCCTGTGGGTTCCAGTTGGTCATGTATCCATCCCCAAACTACTCACTGAACTGCTCACGGGAACAGAATGCTTCTTCTGACAGGTTGGAGTCACACTCTACCTGCACATGGACTGAGACTGAAGAAGCAGGGATGTGGTAGTTCCTACAAAGGAAACAAACATACTGTTTTCAGAAAAGTGTGTGCATGCTGGTATCATAACAAAATAAAACAGATGTCCACTAGAGCCCTCTCTAACTTTCCCATACTGTTTTCTGGCTCAGCCATGCCATTATCACTTTAGGATCTAAGGCTTGAATTGAAATGGGAATGCAGATCCTTTGAAGATTGGGGAAGGGGCGGGATGGAGCCCAGGGTAAGATCTTGAGGAGGAGGAATCTACGGGAGACCCAAACATCTGTGTTGATAGATCATTTAATGACTCTCAATTCCTAGCCCTTTTCACCTTAGAGTTATTTACCTCTGCTCTAATCCACCTCTGACCATATCTGAAGCCTCATCATTAGGAACTGTTCTGCCTTCTGAAATAGTTTGCCATCCCTCTGGCTTCAAACTCTAGATTTGTCCTAAAGCTGCCAATTCTGCAACCTTGTCAGGACATCCATTCATCTTTCTCCTAGTGCATCAACAACCTCTTGCCTTCATTTCCTCCCTCTCTGTGATAGACTTCATGGTCCATCACTCAATCATATCCTAAATGCTTCTCAGTTATTCCTTTCATTGTTTTTACTGGTCAAAATCCCAATTCTGCCTCTGCCAGACCTGCCCCTTAGGAAGCAGTTTAGCCCTATTAGATAAAATCATACATGTGAGTAAGTTGGTGTCACTGTAAATTCATGGTCTACAACTAATGGTCAGCTCCACTATCACTTGAAAAGCATTTATTTATTTATGCCTTCCATTTATTAAGTGCCTAATGTGCACTAGGTATTTTTCTAAGTACTTGAGATACATCAGTAATCAAAACAGGCAAAACTCCCTGCTCATGGATCTTACTTCATTTATTCCTTAAAAACTCTCCCATCCTACTCAAAATCAATTCAAACTTTCTTCACTTTCTTCATCTGCTCTTGTCCAGGCTCCTAGCACATATGCCAGACCTCCACTTTTCAAAGAAACCAGAGGCCATCATATGGGAACTTTCATCATTAAAAACTGTTGGATTTGATCTCCTTCCTTTCTGCTACAGTGAAAGGTGTCCCTCTGGGGACATTCTCCGAAGCCAGGATGGGTGTCCTTATCCTCCCCTTTCCCACTACCACTTTCCACACTAGATTGTAACTTGTGTTTTAATTATCTGAGGGCAGAGACCTTGTCTATCCAGCCCACTGCTTTAACCCCAGCATCTGCATTTGGTTAGATTTCAGTACTTAGAATGAGCAATGGGTGGGATTTCTTGGAGAGCCTCCCCCCCCCCCCCCCCCCCATGACCTCCTCCAGAGCTTCAGAATTCTTTTCTTAGGCTTCCTAGTGGCCACCGCTTGAGGCATCACTTCTGGGCACTGAAGTCAACTTCCCTGGCTTCCTTGACATGTGGGCTGGGCAGTTAAGCTCACAGCTCAGATTGGGGGAGGGGGGGCTTTTCCAAACACCTAGGGTGAGGCCTCTGGGTGGGAGGCTGCGCCAGGGACCCCCACCCACTGTCTCCCTCCG
This sequence comes from Panthera onca, assembly GCF_046562875.1. Lineage (NCBI taxonomy): Eukaryota > Metazoa > Chordata > Mammalia > Carnivora > Felidae > Panthera > Panthera onca. The sequence goes on along the minus strand of NC_138351.1, from coordinate 57,509,083 downwards.
CCACGGAGACTGAGGAGACTGAGCATGGATTTCTCCTTTACTGCCTTAACTCACCAGTTGTTCTCTTCCTTTCCCTCTGCCTCCCTCTCTCTTCCCCTCCCCTTCTCCCCTCCTCCTCCACATGGATGTCTCTCATTAAGGGCCCTGCCAGCAGCCCAGCCCTACTTGCTGCATGGACACAGTTTTGTCCAGTGTGCCTGATAGGCCCGGTGTCCTGCAAATGTCTGGATTGGTCAGAAGACAGTGGGACCTCATGGAGCCACTCCTCCAGGAGGGGTCAGTTTCTCAGACTCTCCTTTCTTCAAACTTATCTATAGGAGGAATGATGTCCACAGTCCCTGCCACCAGGAAGTTGTTTCTGAGGAGATGAAAGGAACTGTGAGGCTGAGGGGCGCCAGTGGGAATGGTGGGAGGAAGCTCAGCACAGGCCCATTACAGCAGTGTCTGTGGGCTGAGGTGGGGCTGACTCCCGAGGGGCAGAGGCCCACCCTGCTGAGGCCTCTAGTAGATAGGCTAGACCCAAGGGTTTTATTTTTTAATTTTTAATTTATTTTTCAAATTTTTATTTAAATTCTAGTTAGTTAATGTACAATGCAATATTGGTTTCAGGAGTAGAATTCAGTGATTCATCACTTACGTACAACACTCTGTGTTCATCATAACAAGTACCCTCCTCAATACCCATCAACCATCTAGCCAATCTCTCACCAACTTACCTCCATCAACCCTTAGGTCTCTATTGTTAAGAGTCTCTTGGGGTCCGGGGTGGCTCAGGACAGGAAAGGACTCTTGATTTCAGCTCAGGTCATAATCTCACGGTGGTGGGGGAGCCTGCGTGGGGCTCCACAACGAGCACAGAGACTGCTTCGGATTCTCTCTCTCTCCCCTCTCTGCCTCTCCCCTGCTTGTGCTCTCTCTTTCTCACAAAACAAATATTTAAAAAAAGTCTCTTGCTGTTTGTTTCCCTCTTTCTCTTTATTTCCCCTCCCATACGTTCATCTATTTTGTTTCTTAACATTCCACATATGAGTGAAATCATAAGGTATTTGTCTCTGACTTATTTTGCTTAGCATAATACACTCTAACTCCATCCACATTGTTGCAAATGGCAAGGCATTTCCATTCTTTTGATGGTTAAATAATATTTCACTTTATAATATATACCACATCTTCTTTATCCATTCATCAGTTGGTGGACATTTGGGCTGTCTCCAAAGTTTGGCTATTGATAATGCTGCTATAAACATTGGGTGCATGTGCCCCTTCTAATCTGTACTTTTGTATCCTTTGGTTAGTAAATACTTAGTAGTGCAATTGCTGGATCATAGGGTAGTTCTATTTGTAACTTCTTGAGGAACCTCCATACTGTTTTCCAGAGTGGCTGCACCAGTTTGCATTCCCACCAACAGTGCAGGAGGGTTCCCCTTTCTCCACATCTGCAGCAACACCTGTTGTTTCTTGTATTGTTAATTTCAGCTATTCTGACAGGTGTGAGGTGGTATCTCACGGTTTTGATTTGTAGCTCCCTGATGATGAGTGATGAGCATCTTTTCATGTGTCTGGTAGCCATCTGGATATCTTCTTTGGAAAAGTATCTATTCATGTCTTCTGCCCATTTCTTCACTGGATTATTTGTGTTTTGGGTGTTGAGTTTGAGAAGTTCTTTATAGATTTTGGACACTAACCCTTTATCCAACATGTCATTTGCAAGTGTCTTCTCCCATTCCATAGGCTGCCTTTTAGTTTTGTTGATTGTTTCTTTTGCTGTAGAGAAGCTTTTTATCTTAATGAGGTCCCAATAGTTCATTTTTGCTTTTTTTCCCATGCCTTTAGTGATGTGAATAGTAAGAACTTGGCTCTGGCCCAGGTCAAAGAGGTTGATGCCTGTGTTCTCCTCTAGGATGTTGATAGTTTCCTGTCTCACATTTAGGTCTTTCATCCATTTTGAATTTATTTTTGTGTATGGTGTAAGAATGTGATCCAGTTTCATACTTCTGCATGTTGCCATTCAGTTTTCCCAAAACCATTTCTTGAAGAGACTATCTTTTTTCCATTGGATATTCTTTCTTGCTTTGTCGAAGATGAGTTGACCATATAGTTGTGGGTCCATCACTGGGTTTTCCATTCTGTTCCATTGATCGATGTATCTGTTTTTGGGCCAGTACCATACTGTCTTGAAGACTACAGCTTTATAATATAGTTTGAAATCCAGAATCTTGATGCCTCCAGTTTTGTGTTTCTTTTTCAGGATTGCTTAGGCTATATGGGGTCTTTTGTGGTTCCATACAAATTTTAGGATTGTTTGTTCTAGCTCTGTGAAAAATGCTGGTGGTATTTTGATGGGGATTGAATTAAATGTATAGATTGCTTTGGGTAGTATATACATTTTAGCAATCTTTTCTTCCAATCCATGAGCATGGAATGCTTTTCCATTTCTTTGTGTCCTCTTCAATCTTTCATAAGTGTTCCATAGTTTTCACAGTCCAGATCTTTTACCTCTTTAGTTAGGTTTATTCCTACGTATCTTTTTTTTTTTTTTTTTTTTTTTTTTTTTGAGAGAAAGAGAGAGAAAGCGGAGGGAGAGGAGAAGGAGGAGAGAAAGAGATTCCCAAGCAGGCTCCATGAATCCCAACAGGGGGCTCAATCCCAGGATCCTAGGATCCTGACCTGAGCAGAAATGAGGAGTTGGACACACAACACACTAAACTACCCAGGCACTCTGGTATCTAATTGTTTTTGGTGCAATTGCAAATGGGATTCCTTGATCTCTGTTTCTGTTGCTTTGTGTATAGAAATGCAATGGATTTCTGTATGTTAATTTAATAGCCTGTGACTGCTGACTTCATGTATTAGTTCTAGCAGGGTTTTTTTTTGTTTTGGTTTTGGTTTTTGGTTTTTGGTTTTTGGTGGAGTCTTTTCAGGTTTTCTATATAGAGTATCATGTCGTCTTCAAACAGTGAAAGTTTGGTTTCTTCCTTGCCGATTTGGATTCCCTTTATTTCTTTTTGTTGTCTGATTACCGAGGCTAAGACTTCCAGTACTATGTTAAATAGTGATGGTGAGAGTGGGCATCCTTGTCTTGTTCCTGACCGCAGGGGAAAGGCTCTCAGTTTTTTCCCATTTGAATGATAGCTGTGGGGCTTTTGTATATAGCTTTTATGATGTTGAGGTATGTTCCATCAATCCCTACTTTGTTGAGGGTTTTTATCAAGAAAGGATGCTGTATTTTGTCAAATGCTTTTTCTGCATCTATTGACAGGATCATATGGTTCTTATCTTTTTTTAATGTGGTGTATCATGTTGATTGATTTGCAAATACTGAACCAGCCCTGCAGCCCAGGAATAAATCCCACTGGATCGTGGTGAATAATTCTTTTAATGTACTATTGGATTCGGTTTGCTAGTATCTTGTTAAGAATTTTTGCATCCATGTTCATCAGGGTTATTGGCCTGTAATTGTCCTTTTTAGTGGGGTCTTTGGTTTTGGAATCAAGGTAATACTGGCCTCATAGAGTGAATTTGGAAGTTTTCCTTCCATTTCTAAATTTTGTAACAATTTGAGAAGAATAGGTGTTAACTCTTCTTTAAATATCTGATAGAATTCCCCTGGGAAGCCATCTGGACCTGGGCTTTTGTTTGTTGGGAGATTTTTGATTACTGTTTCAATGCCTTTGCTGGTTATTAGTCTGTTAATATTTTCTATTTCCCCCTGTTTCAGTTTTGGTAGTTTGCATGCTTCTAGGAATTTATCCATTTCTTCCAGATTGCCCAGTTTGTTGGTGTATAATTTTTCATAATATTCTCTTATAATTGTATTTCTGTGGTGTTGGTTGTGAACTCTTCTCTTTCATTTGTGATTTTACTTATTTGGGTCCTTTCTCTTTTCTTTTTGATAAGCCTGGCTGGGGTTGATCAATTTTGTTAATTCTTTCAAAGAACCAGGTCTTAGTTTCATTGATCTGCTCTTTTTCTTATTTTTATGTTTGTTTGTTTCTATATCGTTTATTTCTGCTCTAGTCTATATTATTTGCTTTCTTCTGCTGGCTTTAGGTTTTATTTGCTGTTTCTTTTCTAAATCTTCCTTATCTGTAATTATGTTGTATTTGAGAACTTCCTTCCTTCTTCATGTAGGCCTGTATTGCAATATACTTCCCTCTTTGGACTGCCTTTGCTACATCCCAAAGGTTTTGGACTGTCGTATTTTCATTTTCATTTGCTTCCATGTCCTTTTTAACTTCTTTTTAAATTTCCTGGTTAACCCATTTCTTCTTCTTTTTTTAATGTTTATTTATTTTGGAGAGAGAGGGAAAGCACAAACTCTGGAGGGGCAGAGAGAGAGGGATACAGAGGATCCAAAGCAGACTCTGCACTGACAGCAGAGAGCCCAATGTATGCTCAAGCTCAAAAACTATGAGATCATGACCTGAGCCGAAGTCAGACACTTAACTGACTGAGCCATCCAGGCACCCCAAACCATTCATTCTTTAGTAGGATATCCTTTAACCTCCATGTATTTGTGGTCTTTCCAAATTTTTTCTTATGGTTGACTTCAAGTTTCATAGCGTTGTGGTCTGAAAATATGCATGGTATGATCTCGGTCTTTTTGTCTTTGTCTGGGAAACTGTCTCTTCATCTATTCTGAATGATAGCCTTGCTGGATGAAGAATTCTTCGCTGCATACTTTTCCCATTTAGCACATTGAATATATCCTGCCATTCCTCTCTGACCTGCCAAGTTTCTGTGGACAGATCTGCTGCAAACCTGATCTGTCTTCCCTTGTAGGTTAAGGACTTTTTTCCCTTGCTGCTTTCAGGACTCTTTCCTTGTCTGTGTATTTTGTGAATTTGACTATGATAATGCCTTGGTGATGGTCAGCTTTTGTTGAATTTAATGGGAGATCTCTGTACTTCTTGGGTTTTGATGTCTGCATCCTTCCCCAGATTAGGGAAGTTTTCTGCTATAATTTGCTCACATAAACCTTCTGCCCCTTTTTCTGTCTCTTCATCTTCTTGGACTATGATACGAATGTTATTCCATTTTAATAAGTTGCTAAGTTCCCTAAGTCTACCTTTGTGATCCATTATCTTTGTTTCCCTCTTCTTTTCAGCTTCATTACTTTCCATAATTTTATCTTCTATAACACTAACTCATTCCTCTGATTCATCCATCCTCACTGTTATGGCATCTATTTGGGTTTGCATCTTGGTTATAGCATTTTAAATTTCAGCCTGAATAGACTTTAGCTCTTTTATCTCTGCAGTGAAGGATTTTCTAGAGTTTTCTATGCTTTTTTCAAGCTCAGCTAGAATCCTTATAATTGTTTTAAATTCTATTTCAGACATTTTACTTATATCTGTATTGATTAAATCCCTGGCCATTATTTCTTTCTGTTCTTTCTTTTGGCATGAATTCCTCTGTCTTATAATAAAATTAAAATTAAAAAATAATAAATAATAATAAAAGAAACTAGATCCTAGGTGTGTTTTGGTCTGCTTGTTAAGAGAAGCTTGATTTAAAAAAGAAAAGCAAAGAAAAAACTATTTAAAAAGGTAAAAAATTAAAAATTAAAAATAATAAAATTAAATTAAAAAATTGCTTTTTCTGTATTCCAGAAAAAAACAAAAAACAAATACAATCAACCAAACAAACAAAACCCAAGGGAAGCTAGATCCTGTTTCCCCTGGAGCTGAAGTTTGGCAGCACTCTCTGATCTGTAGACCTAGTGCATGGAAAGGGTTTGTGCTAGTCTTCCCTGCTGCTCTGATTCTCAGGCCAACTTGCTCTGCTGGAGATGTGCCTGGAAGGTGCAGGGGGCGGGGGTGGCGAGCTTGGTGTAATGGCTCCATTCTCTGCTTGGTGGTGCTGTTTAGCTCACTGAGGTCCATCAGTGCCAGTGGCCTAGGGGTGAAATTGGCTTTACCCCATTCTCTAGTCTCCAGAGAGGGAAGTTCTTGCCTTCACACACAGTCAATCACCCCTCCTGTGCCCCCAGCTTCCGTCAGCTCCCTGCCTTCACCCTGTCTGTGTCCGAACTGTCCATCTGCCAGGCAGTGCCACCCTACTGGGTTTTATGTCAGGTATGGATGTGTTTCAAAACCCCACATTTCAGAGACCCCCATGGCTCAGACGCTGATCCTCTGGGGCAGCATCTCACCGCACTGTGGCTGGTGCCAGCTTGTCCTAGGCAACAGTTGGGTGACTGTGCAGTGGCAGTGGCTTGGATTTTATGATAAATTGCAATACACAACTGGCGCCAGGGTTTGCTGCACTCAGCCAGTGTCCTTGTTCCTATATTGGTGAATGGGGTAGTTCAATGGCAACTGCCAGGTCTTTTGCCAGGGCGAGGCTGCATTGCCTCTACCAAATGCACTCCAAGCAGAGGAACCGCTTTTCCTGAGTGGCGCAGGGGATCCTCAGACCTCAAACCTCACTGCCCCTTCTGGGGCTCCAACCTGCTTTCTCATTGGAGTACCACCAGGTGCTGACCTCGAAAACTTCAGGCTCTGCGTTCCACTGTTTATAAAACACTGGCAGCATTGAAACCCATTCCTTTTTCCCTGTCAATGATTTTCGGGAACAGTTTTCTTGTACAGTCTCCTGTGTGTGTTTTCACTCTTTGTGATGCACTCTTAGCTTACCTCTCCACAATTAGGGATCCCTCCCCACTATAGCGCCCAAGGATCTTTGCTCCCACAAATCAACACTGCAGTTTCTACCTTCTATGGACCTTTTTTTTTCTTTCTGTTTTTAGACATACAGTTTTGTTCTCTAAGACTTCTGATTGATTTCTTGAGAGTTCAGATTGATTTGATATTAATCTAGCTTTAGGTGTCTGTGAGCCTGTCCATAAGAACACTGGCCAAAGGCTTTTTGAACATAGCAAAAGCTGGGGTGCCTGGCTGGCTCAGTTGTTAGAGCTTACAGCTCTTGATTTTGGGGTCAGGAATTCGAGCCCCTCATTGGGTGTGGAGATTACTTAAGTAAATAAAATTTAAAAAAGAAGAAGATAGGAAAACCTGAAGCCTTCAAATCTCAGGTATTGGTACTTTAATGCATTTATTGAGGGGCTATTGTGTGTAAGGTCCTGGGTTTGATAGGAACTTTAGCTATGTCCCACTAGAGGTGAGAAGAAATATTGCTGTTTTTTTGTTTAAGTTTTTCTCATTATGATAGTATTATATACTGAATTTAGAACACATGAAAAACTAGAATCCCATAAACTTCCAGTCTCAAAATAATTTCCATAGCATTTTGACATATTTCTTTCCAGACTTTATTCATATTTTTATATTGATTAAATAAATGTAGGTTTTTGTAAGATAGGAAAGCAGTTAATATTTTAGCTTAAACCTTTTCTACACACTGTAAACTCTTCCTAACCATCGTATTTAATGACTATATTATTCTCTAAAGTAGATTCTCTTAGGTAGTGAGTTAGCCACTCATGTTGTTAGTTATTTCAGCACTGACTTTTATGGGCTTCAGTTTCATAAATTCCAGTTGCTTGCTAAACATCCCAGAGCTTAATTTCCCACAGGTACCCCAGGCCTATCATCATCATAACTTAGGCCATTTTCTTCTTCTGCCTCAATCTGCTCTTCCTGTCATATTCCCCAAAGCATTTAGTATCACCTAATCACCCAGGCAAGAAACAGGAGCCATTCTACATTGTTCCCCCTTCATTTTTTTCTCATAATTTTTGCTAATTTTATTTGCTGTTTTTTTTTTAATGTTTATTTTTGACAGAGAGAGACAGAACGTGAATGGGGGAGGGGCAGAGAGAGGGATACAGAATCTAAAGCAGGCTCCAGGCTCTGAGCTGTCAGCACAGAGCCCCACATGGGGCTTGAACTCACAAACTGTGAGATCATGACCTGAGCCAAAGTCAGACACTCAGCTGACTGAGCCACCAGTCACCCTGTGTACTTTTTCTTATAATTTCAGTATCTGCAGTCCGAGCATATCTTATTTTTCAGTTTGTAGTTTCTCTAGACTTTTGCCTATAGAAGTCTAATTCCTCATATGTTTAAATGTATATTATTAGGAGCTCATATTTGGTTAAATTTTAAAATTTGTGCATCTTGAAGGGCCAGATTAGGATGATTTGTTTTAGTTTCTCCTGGGTGTTATGGCACAATACCAACCTGGAACTACTTCCCTTTATTTCTTGTATTGGGCTTTCTCAGACTGTGAGTATGGTATAAATTCAAATCCCAGGATTGTATAAGATTAGGACTATGCTTATAAATTATTAGGGAAAGTTATTAACATCAATGTTGTTAGTCTTTCCACTCCGTTTTGCAAATTTTGTCTTTCTCCTCCCCATTCTTAGTGTCACCAGAGACAGATTGGTTTTCTTTTTGCTTCTAGTTGTCAGCATGTAGATTTTTCTTTTCTTTTTTTTTCTTTCACTTTTTACAATGCATTTTATGTATTTATTATTTTTTTTAAATATGAAATTTATTGTCAAATGGGTTTTCTGTTAACATCTTTAGGATATAGCCCTTTCGGGTGCTTGGCTTTATGTGCTACTCTTAGATTTAGCTTCCCTACTTTGTTAAATCTAAGTACTATTCCTCAGTGGGGCTGATAACCAGCAAAGCCTTGCGTTTCTGGTTTGGGCATGTTTTTAAGACAGCCCTGGTGTCTGTGTTGGCTTTCCATCTAATTTTGGCTCTAGAATTTTGTTCTTCCTACTTCCTCCCTCCCTTCTTTCTTTCCTTTATCTCTCTCTCTCTCTCTCTCTCTCTCTCTCTCTCTCTTTCAAAAAGACTTTATTTTTGGGGCGCCTGGGTGGCTCAGTCGGTTGAGTGTCCAACTTTGGCTCAGGTCATGATCTTGTGGTTCATGGGCTCAAGCCCTGTGTCAGGCTCTGTGCTGATGGCACAGAGCCTGGAGCCTGCTTCAAATTCTGGGTTTCCCTCTCTCTCTCTCCCCTTCCCTCACTCATGGTCTGTCTCTCTCTGTCAAAAATAAATAAACATTAAAAAATTTTTTTGAAAAGACTTTATTTTTAAGTAATCTCTTACACCCAAGGTGGGGTTCGAACTTACAACCCTAAGATCAAGAGTCACATGCTCCACAGACCTAGCCAGCCAGGTGCCCCTCCCCTCTCTCTTTTCTTTCTTTTTCTTCTTCTTTTTTTGTTTGTTTATTGAAAGCTTCCCTTTCTTATGAGCTCAGCAATGCATTAAAAGTGTATTTGCTTGAATTTATCCAGCATTTGGGTGTTTTGCAGTAGAAGAACATTTCATAATATCTAGCCTAGCTAAATGCCAGAAATGGAAATCTTATGGGCTTTGCTTTTTTATTGTTTTTAATTTTTTAAGTATATTTATTTTGAGAGTGATAGAGAGTGCATACATGCAAATGGGGGATGGGCAGAGAGAGAGAGAGAGAGAGAGAGAGAGAGAGAAGGAATCCCAGGAAGGCTCTGCACTGTCAGCACAGAACTGGACACAGGGCTCAATCTCACTAACTGTGAGATCATGACCTGAGCCGAAATCAAGAGTTGGACACTTAACCGGCTGAACTACCCAGGCACCCCTAGACTTCCTTCTAAAAATTGGATTTTTTCAGGCTTCCTTGGAGATTTTTACATGGAATCTTTGTCAAACACGTGTTTGCTTTTTTCTTGGTTATTTTTAAAATTGGATTTTTTAAAAAAATCAGAGTAGTATATGCACATTATTTTAAAAGTCAGATAGTAGTGTAGGTCTTTTAACAAAAGCAGGTTCTTTTCTCCCACTTCTACCACCAGTCTTGCTTATCAGAGGCAATCACTTAGAGTTCTTTTGGCTATTTTTTCTATTGTTGACCTTCTTATTTTTATGTAATATACTTTTCCCACTGTTTCCTGATTTACCAGTTTTAGACATTATATATTGATTTTTTCAAATACATCTACAAATTTTTATTTTTTTACTATTATTTTTTACTTTCTATAATTTATTTTTTATACTTTACATCCAAGTTAGTTAGCATGTGGTGCAACAATGATTTCAGGGGTAGATTCCTTAAGCCCCTTACCCATTTAGCCTATCCCCCTCCCACCTCCCCTCCAGCAACCCAACTCCAGCAATATTTGTTCTCTATGTTTAAGAGTCTCTTATGTTTTGTCCCCCTCCCTGTTTTTATATTATTTTTGTTTCCCTTCCCTTATGTTCATCTGTTTTGTATCTTAAAATCCCCCTATGAACAAAGTCATATGATATTTGTCTTTCTCTGACTAATTTCGCTTAGCATAATAACCCTCTAGTTCCATCCACGTAGTTGCAAACGGCAAGATTTCATTCTTTTTGATTGCCAGGTAATACTCCGATATATATATACCACATCTTCTTTATCCATTTATCCATTGATGCACATTTGGCCTCTTTCCATACTTTGGCTATTGATGATAGTGCTGCTATAAACATTGGGGTGCATGTGCCCCTTCAAAACAGCATACCTGTATCCCTTGGATAAATACCTAGTAGTGCAATTGATGGGCTGTAGGGTAGTTCTATTTTTAATTTTTTGAGGAACCTCCATACTGTTTTCCACAGTGACTGCACCAGTTTGCAGTCCCACCAGCAGTGCAAAAGAGATCATCTTTCTCTGCATCCTCGCCAACATCTGTTGTTGCCTGAGTTGTTAATATTAGCCCTTCTGACAGGTGTGAGGTGGTATCTCAATGTGGTTTTGATTTGTATTTCCCGGATTGTGAGTGATGTTGAGCATTTTTTCATGTGTCAGTTGGCCATCTAGATGTCTTCTTTGGAAAAGTGTCTATTCATGTCTTTTGCCCAATTCTTCACTGGATTATTTGTTTTTTGGGCATTGAGTTTGATAAGTTCTTTATAGATTTTGGATATTAACCCTTTATATGATATGTCATTTGCAAATATCTACTCCCATTCCATCACTTGCCTTTTAGTTTTGCTGATTGTTTCCTTCGCTGTGCACAAGTTTTTTATTTTGATGAGGTCCCAATAGTTCATTTTTGCTTTTGTTTCTCTTGCCTCTGGAGATGTGTTGAGTAAGAAGTTGCTGTGGTTGAGGTCAAAGAGGTTTTGGCTTGCTTTCTCCTCCAGGATTTTTATGGCTTCCTGTCTTACATTGAGGTTTTTCATCCATTTTGAGTTTATTTTTGTGTATGGTGTAAGAAAGTGGTCCAGGTTCATTCTTCTGCATGTCGCTGTCTAGTTTCCCCAGCACCACTTGCTGAAGAGACTGTCTTTATTCCATTGGATATTCTTTCCTGCTTTGTCAAAGATTAGTTGGCCATATGTTTGTGGGTCCATTTCTGGGTTCTCTATTCTGTTCCATTGATCTGAATGTCTGTTCTTGTGCCAGTACCATGCTGTCTTGATGATTACAGCTTTGTAATATATCTTGTAGTCTGGGATTGTGATGCTTCCAGCTTTGGTTTTCTTTTTCAAGGTTGCTTTGGCTATTCAGGGTCTTTTCTGGTCCCATACAAATTTTAGGATTGTGTGTTCTAGCTCTGTGAGTAATGCTGGTGTTATTTTGTTTGGTATCGCATTGAGTATGTAGATTGCTTTGAGTAGTATTGACATTTTAACAATATTTGTTCTTCCTATCCAAGAGCATGGATTATTTTTCCATTTTTTGGTGTCTTATTCATTAGCTTTCTATAGTTTTCAGTGTATAGATTTTTCACCTCTTTGGTTAGATTTATTCCTAGGTATTTTATGGTTTTTGGTGCAATTGTAAATGGGATCAATTCCTTGATTTCTCTTTCTGTTGCTTCATTGTTGGTGTATAGGAATGCAATTGATTTCTTCAGGTGTATTCTTATACACTAATAATGAGGCAACAGAAAGACAAATAAAGAAACTGATCCCACTCACAATTGCACCAAGAAGCATAAAATACCTAGGAATAAACCTAACCAAAGATGTAAAAGATGTGTATGCTGAAAACTATAGAAAGGTTATGAAGGAAATTACAGAAGATATAAAGAAATGGAAAAACATTCCATGCTCATGGATTGGAAGAATAAATATTGTTAAAATGTCAATAGTACCCAAAGCTATCTACACATTCAATGCAATCCCAATCAAAATTGCACTAGCATTCTTCTTGAAACTAGAACAAGCAATCTTAAAATGTGTATGGAACCACAAAAGGCCCTGAATAGCCAAAGTAATTTTGAAGAAGAAGACCAAAGCAGGAGGCATCACAATCCCAGACTTTAGCCTCTACTACAAAGCTGTAATCATCAAGACAGCATGGTATTTGGCACAAAAACAGACACATAGACCAATGGAATAGAATAGAAACCCCAGAACTAGACCCACAAACATATGGCCAACTAATCTTTGACAAAGCAGAGAAGAATATCCAATGGACAAAAGACAGTCTCTTTAACAAATGGTGCTGGGAGAACTGGACAGCAACATGCAGAAGATTGAAACTAGACCACTTTCTCACACCATTGACAAAAACAAACTCAAAATGGATAAAGGACCTGAATGTGAGACAGGAAACCATCAAAAGCCTAGAGGAGAAAGCAGGGAAAAACCTCTCTGACCTCAACCGCAGCAATTTCTTACTCGACACATCCCCAAAGGCAAGGGAATTAAAAGCAAAAATGAACTATTGGGACCTCATGAAGATAAAAAGCTTCTGCCCTGCAAAGGAAACAATCAACCAAACTAAAAGGCAACCGACAGAATGGGAAAAGATATTTGCAGATGACATATCAGACAAAGGGCTAGTATCCAAAATCTATAAAGAGCTCACCAAACTCCACACCTGAAAAACGAATAATCCAGTAAAGAAATGGGAAGAAAACATGAATAGACACTTCTCTAAAGAAGACATCCAGATGGCCAACAGGCCCATGAAAAGATGCTCAACGTTGCTCCTCATCAGGGAAATACAAATCAAAACCACACTCAGATATCACCTCATACCAGTCAGAGTGCCTGAAATGAAAAAAACAGGAGACTATAGATGCTGGAGAGTATGTGGAGAAACGGGAACCCTCTTGCACTGTTGGTGGGAATGCAAATTGGTGCAGCCACTCTGGAAAACAGTGTGGAGGTTCCTCAAAAAATTAAAAATAGACCTACCCTATGACCCAGCAGTAGCACTGCTAGGAATTTACCCAAGGGATAGAGGAGTACCGATACATAGGGGCACTTGTACCCCAATGTTTATACCAGCACTCTCAACAATAGCTAAATTATGGAAAGAGCCTAAATGTCCATCAACTGACAAATGGATAAAGAAATTGTGGTTTATATACACAATGGAATACTACGTGGCAATGAGAAAGAATTAAATCTGGCCTTTTGTAGCAACGTGGATGGAACTGGAGAGTGTTATGGTAAGTGAAATAAGTCATACAGAAAAGGACAGATACCATATGTTTTCACTCTTATGTGGATCCTGAGAAACTTAACAGAAGACCATGGGGGAGGGGAAGTACATTTTCTCTTTAACTTCTTGATTAACCCATTCATTCTTTAGTAGGGTGGTCTTTAGTCTCCATGTATTTGTTATCTTTCCACATTTTTTCTTGTGGTTGATTTCGAGTTTCATAGCATTATGAAAGTATGCACGGTATGATCTTGATCTTTTTGTACTTGCTGAGGGCTCATTTGTGTCCCAGTATATGGTCTGTTCTGGAGATCTTTCCATGTGCACTGGAGAAGAATGTATATTCCACTGCTTTAGGATGAAATGTTCTGAATATATCTCTTAAGTCCATCCGGTCCAGTGTGTTATTCAAAGCCATTGTTTCCTTGTTGATTTTTTGATTAAATTATCTGTCCATTGTTGTAACTGGGGTGTTGAAGTCCCGTACTATTATGGAATTAGTATCAATGAGTTTATGCTTGTGATTAATTGATTTATATATTTGTGTACTTCCACATTTGGAACATAAATGTTTACAATTGTTAGGTCTTCTCAGTGGATAGATGCCTTAATTATGATATAACGCCCTTCTTCATCTCTTGTTACAGTCTTTATTTTAAAGTCTAGATTGTCTGATATAAGTATGGCTACTCCAGCTTTCTTTTAGTGATAGTGGTTCTCCATCCCCTTACTTTCATTCTGAAGGTGGCTTTAGGTCTAAAGTGGGTCTCTTGTAAACAGCGTATAGGTGGATCTTGTTATCCATTTTGTTACCCTATGTCTTTTGATTGGAGCATTTAGTCCATTGACGTTTAGAGTAAGTACTGAGATATAGGAGTTTATTGCCTTTATGTTTCTTGTAGAGTTGGAGTTTCTGGGGGTGTTCTCTGGTCCTTTCTAGTCTTTGTTGTTTTTGGTCTTTTTTTTTTTCCCCCCCCTTTCTCCCCTCAGAGAGTCCCCCTTAAAATTTCTTGCAGGGCTGCTTTAGTGGTCACAAACTCCTTTAATTTTTGTTTGTCTGGAAATTTTTTATCTCTCCCTTATATTTTGAATGGCAGCCTTGCTGGATAAAGAATTCTTGGCTGCATATTTTTCTGATTCAGCACATTGAATATATCCTGCCACTCCTTTCTGGCCTGCAAAGTTTCTGTGGATAGGTCTGCTGCAAACCTGATCTGTCTTCCCTTGTAGGTTAGGGACTTTTTTCCCTAGCTGCTTTCATGATTCTCTCCTTGCCTGAGTATTTTGTGAATTTGACTATGATATGCCTTGTTGATGGTCGGTTTTTGTTGAATCTAATGGGGGTCCTCTGTGCTTTCTGGATTTTGACGTCTGTGTCTTCCCCAGGTTAAAGAAGTTTTCCACTATGATATGCTCACATAACCCTTCTACCCCTTTTCTCTCTGATCATCTTCTAGGACCCATATGATTCTGATGTTGTTCCTCTTTAGTGAGTCATTGATTTCTCTAATTCTTGAATCGTGCTGTTTTGCCTTAGTCTCCCTCTTTTTTCTGTTTCATTGTTCTCCATAAGTTTGTCCTCCATGTTGCTGATTCGCTGCTCTGCCTCATCCATCCTTGCCACTTGTGGCATCCATTCGAGATTTTAGCTCAGTTACATTTTTTATTTCATCCTGACTAGCTTTTATCTCCACAGAAAGGTTTTCTAATCTATGTCAACTCCTGCTAGTATTCTTATTATCATGATTCTAAATTCCGGTTCAGACATCTTGCTTGTATCTGTGTTGATTAAGTCCCTGGCTCTCATTTATTCCTGTTCTTCCTTTTGGGGTGAATTCCTTCATTTCATAATTTTGAAGGAAGAAAAGGAATTAATAAGATAAAATTAAAATTGAAAAATTAAAAACAACACAAAAAAATCAAATAACGGATGCTATATCCTAAGTGTGTTCTGGTCTGGTTGTTGAGAGGAGCTTGATAGATTAGAGAAAAAAGGGAAAGATAAGAAAAGAAAAAACAAACAAAAAACCAGAAAATGTTTGAAAATTTGAAAAAAATGAATACAGTGAAATAGAATAAAATGAAATGATATAAATAAAAAATAGATTTTGAAAAATTTACCAAAATGTAAAAAATATAGTAGAAAAAATTTAAAGTATTTTTAAAAAAATTTTTAACATTTATTTTTTGAGAGACAGAGAAAGACAGAGCATGAGCAGAGGAAGGGCAGAGAGAGAGAGAGAGGGAGTCACAAAATCCGAAGCAGGCTCAGGCTCTGAGCTGTCAGCACAGAGCCTGATGTGGGGCTCAAACTCACAAGCTGTGAGATAATGACCTGAGCTGAAGTTGGACGCTAAACTGACTCAGCCACCCAGGTGCCCCAAAATTTAAAGTATTTTTAATAGAAATGGAGGATAAAAATAAATTTTTTCTCTTGCTGTATTTAAGAATAAGAACAGAAAAGAAAAAAAGAATTGAATAGATGGACCAGCAAACAGACTGAAGTATGATTGAAATTACATCGGTTTTCCCTAGAGGTTGAACTATGAAGCACTCTATAGTCTGTAAACTAAACAGGCAGAGAGACTTGTGTTGCTCCTGCAGAGCAAGGTTGGCCCAGTAGGGTGAGGCTTAGTGTAACAGCTCAATTATCTGCTAGATGGCGCTGCTTACCTTACTGGGGTGGATTGTTGTGGTGCCTGTAGGTGTGTGTGTGCATGTGCGGGAGGGGTGAAAATGGCATCACCCAGCTACCCAGTCTCTAGTATCAGAACTCTGTGCTCTCCCTGAGCAGCATTTGCACACCCCTCCTTTATCTCCGGCTTCCATCCACTCCCCGCTTCTACACTGTCCGTAACCAAGCCATCAGGTTACCAGGAGGTACCTCCCTCCTGAGTTCTACCTCAGGTGTGGCTGTGTTACCCAATCCCTCACTTCTGAGGGACTGCAGCTTTGACCTGTTCAGACTCTGGGGGAGGGAGCACTGAGCAATGCTCACTGAGCAATCGCCCGCTGGTGGCCCGCCCCCAGGAACGTTTGGGAGACTGTTCTGCTGCCGATGCCCGGAGACTGCGGCTGGGTGCCAACCCACCCCAGAAAAAGTTCACATGATCATTTAGTAGCAGCGTTTTGGGGATTATGGAATCACAACACATCTGGCTCCAGGCCTCCCCCTTAACGTCCTTGTTCCAGCACCCAGCAAATGCGGTTGTTTTCTGGAGTTCACTGGGACCTTTGCCTGTGGGGAAGCCACACAGCGTCTACCAAATGTCCTCCCAGCAGAGGAACCGCCTCTCCGCATGTGGCCCGAGGACCCCAAGGACCTTGCTCTCTGCTCCTGGGGATTCGCCCTTCTCATCAGAGCACTGCCAGGTATTCAGTTGTGGGGTTTCAGACTCTGCACTCCCCATTTATAGAATCTTAATGGAATTTAAACCCTCTCCTTTCTCCTTTCTCCCTTTTGTGTTCTGTCACTTGTGTACTCTTTCTTTTCCCTCCAGCTGATTTTGGGCAGGGGGGATGCTTTCCTATACTCTCCCTCTGTCTGTGTCCTCTCTCTACAAGCAAAAACAGCTCCCTGCCCTTCACCTCTCCGTGCTGCATACCTACTGAGTTCTCTGGTTCAGGTTGTGCAGATTGTTTTGTTAATCTTCAAATCAGTTTTCATATATGCAGGATGGTTTCGTGTTGATCTGGCTGTATTTCAGGGATGAGAGGGGCAAAAAAACTTCCCTGCTGTTCTGCCATCTTGGCGCCTCCCCCTATACTGATTTCTAACTATGGAAGGTGAAGGTTAAGCTTTCACAACCATCCCCATTTTCCTTCTTCCAAACTCTTACAATATAATTTTTGGTTCGGGACACCTGGGTGGCTCAGTTGGTTAAGTGCCTGGCTCTTGGTCATGATCTCACAGTTGGTGAGTTCAAGCCCAAGTGACAGCACAGAGCCTACTTGGGATTCTCTCCTTCCCTCTCTGCCCCTCCCCCGCTTAAGTGCACACACATTATCTCTCTCTCAAAAATAAATTGAAAAATAAACTAAAAAAAAAAAGAAAGTAGGAACAATTCTTTTAAAAATAATTTTTTGGGCTGCCTGTGTGGCTCAGTTGGTTAAGCGTCTGACTTTGGCTCAGGTCATGATCTCACTGTTCACGAGTTTGAGCCCTGCCTTGGGCTCTGTGCTGACAGCTCAGAGCCTGTAGCCTGCTTCAGGTTCTGTGTCTCCCTCTCTCTCTGCCTGCCCCCGCTCACACTCTGTCTCTCAAAAATAAATAAACATTAAAAAAAAATTTTAAATACTTTTTGGTTAAATGTATTTATATTGTATAAATGTGTCAGTATTTATATTAAATAGACTATATAAATATTGCTTACCGTTTTGTCAAATAGTATATTCTAATTATGTTTCCTTTTTTGTACATTTTTTTGTTTTCCTAGTACTCAATTTTCTCATTATCTGGTTTTATATATACCCATAGTCTCTCAAGCCTACTTACCATGTGGTCAAAAATCATCAATCATTTGCAATTCCTTGTCCCATGCCGCCTCCTCCCCCACTTTCTGGGTCTATTAAAGTTGGTGGGATGAATTGGCTTCCTTCCCCTGTCTTCTTCTCCAAGTGCTTAAATTCGTTGTTACTTCTGCTCTGCTAAGTCAGCTACCAGTCCTCCATTCCATTTCTGTCTGCCAGAAGCTTGTTGGTACCTTGTATGTATTACCTCTCATTCTTGTCATTATCAATAGTTTATTTTCTTTTTCTTTTAGCAGAATTTTAGGTTAAAGAGAAGATAAACAAATATTTTGATCGACCACATTTAACTGGAAACCCAATAACTTAATTTTAAATGTATGATAGGACATGCTCCATTTTCTTATTACTATTTACAGGTATTTATATGGAGATTTCAAGTTTTTAACAGCATATATAGTTGTTTTTTTGATATATTTTTGGCATATAGCTATTGTGCCATTGTTCTGAACATAATTGTGTGTATCACTGTGCACTGAAATTGCCTTTGTCAGAGGATTTCCTTTATTTTGTGAAGAGGAAATTCACTAGTATGAGTCCTCAAAGTTGACTGCAGAATGAGGCAGAACTGGTGCCCAAAGTTCAATGAAGGTTATCACCAATGCTACATAAATCTGTTGTGAAAAAGTGTGTTTCTTGGGGTGATAAACACCAAAAGAATGCTCCACAGCAGAGAAGAATGAAAAAGCTATTTGTTGTGTAAAAAAAAAAAAAAATTCAGTTAGTAAAATGGATAATATCAAGAGAGATTTTTAACAAATATATAGCAAATTTGATGTTTCCTTTCAACAGTCATTTCAACATATAAACAGTATGAACAAATTATTGAGACATCTTTCACCCTTTTTTGGTACTGTCTTCAAAATCCACTGTATATTTTACATTTACAGCACATCTCAATTCAGACTAGCAACATTCCAGAGTCCTCAATAGCTACATATGGCTAGTGACTACCATATGGGGCAACACAGAACTAAATTATGAAGATGGTTCAGGATACTTCTGGAAGAACAAAGTTCCTCAACGTACATTCATCAGTCACATTACCTTCTCAGATGGCTCTGGATCAAGCATTTCCTTTGTGATTGAGGTGATCTGGAGAACAGCTTGAGATGATAGAATCTAAACTCTACCCCGGGTCAAAATCCATACATGCACCTGTTGGTCTGAGATTATTCCCTTTTCAGTAAGGACCACTGACTAAAAATCAACTGAGGACCACATTTGTGTGACATTTTCAAAGAAGGAAATAGAGAAAATAATTTAATTTCTGGTATACAAATTCATTAACTTAATGTGGAAAATCATATTATCCATATATAATTTCTGCAACTTGCCTAAAGTGGGGAGAATGACAATTGAGTCCAGGCCCCTTATTCATTTCTTGTTTTTCAGCATCAGTGCAGAAGGAAGAAAGAGGAGCAGAGAGCATTTGCAGAAAATAGGAAGCATTTACCTGTTCAGTCCAGAGCTCTCAAGAGTTAAAACTAGTCTCTACTTTCCATGAGACTCACTCAGGCCTACAATCACTGAGGATGTCAGCTGTTACAGCCCATCCCTCTCTGAAAACAAAACTTTCGGCAGGGAAACTCATAGGAAGGAGTCAGAACCTAGATTGTTTTGGGGTTCTCTGTAGGCCCACCCAAGGGAATGAAAGAATGAGAGACCTGGCCAGTGGGTCTTGCCCACTCGATGGTGGTGTGAGGTGCAGTCTAGAGGCCAGCCTTTTAGCTCCTCATTTGGGACAAATTATTTAACTTTCTTAAGGCTCATATTCTGTGTAGAGCTACACTTGGCCTGCATCCTTCACAGCATGGTTATAAGGATCTTATGGGATAAAGTATAGAGCACTATTCCATACTTGAGTCTGTCCGTTTTCATTGACTGGTCTTGTATACTAATGCTTGGGGCTCTCAGAGTCTAGTGTCCCAAGAGCCTTCTTCAAAGGACCATTTTACTCAGCCTCCTAGAAGATCCGTTTGCTCCTTGTGACCGAGTCTCCTAGTGTCCCAGTTTGGAAAGCTTGATAGAAAGGAGCTCACATGACATGGTAGCTGCTTGCTCTTTGGAAAAGCAGGTACTGATGAATCTCTTCTTTTTTCCTGCACCTCTGTTCCTAGCATGGTCTATGTGATTCCAGGGCTCCAGTGCAGCCGAACTTGCATGGGAGAGTAAACCTATAGGGAATAGAATACGAAAGAAAGCCACTTGTTGAGAAATGAAAGAAGTGTTGTAAAGTCAGTGATGTAGGGGAATGTGATTCCTGCTAGGCCTGCTGGGTCCCCCATTCCCATTCTGCTCTCAGCTACAGCTTGTACTTCTTGTCTTGTGTGGCCATCTGGACTAACTTCTTTTTTTTTTTTAATTTTTAATTGTTAATTATTTGTTTTCATTTATTATTATTATTATTATTATTATTATTATTATTATTATTTTATTTATTTTTTTTTTTAGAGGGAGAGAGAGAGTGCACGCCTGAGAGCACAAGTGGTGGAGGGGCAGAAGGAGAAGAAAGAATTTTAGGCAGGCTTCATGCCTGACCCAGGGTCTGATCTCACAACAGTGAAATCATGACCTGACCTGAAATCAAGAGGTGGACCCTTAGCTGACTAAGCCACCCAGGTGCCCCCACTCCCAAACAGGCTAATTTCTTAATGAGGGCAGCAAGATCCCTGCTTGGAGGGTCATGATAGAGTAACTGTAAAAGCTGATCTTCTGATGTTTGGGGACATTGGGGAGGAGGCTGCTCCTTCTGTGTGGCTTTGGCTTACACAAGTCCTCTGCCTGAACCCCATCTCTCTCTTTGGCCCTTACTCTCTCAACAGACCCTCTAGAAAAACCAATTAAGAGTCCCTTTGTGTTAGCCCCTCACACTGTCTTATTTATCATCCTTTCAGCCTGAGCATTCTACAGAGGCTCATCTTCCCATACTATACATCATTTTAACCTTCTTGTTTCCCTTCCTTTAATCATACCCCAACTTCCCAGTGGGCCCTGGGCCTACATCACTCTTTTCATTCCCATCACTGGTCTTTATGTCATTAGAGAACACTCTGCCATTTGCCCCCATATTTTCACTGACCTATTTTACTCATGCACTGATAGCTCTATCTGTTCCATCTTTGGAGCTCTCCTTGCCTTTTTATTCATTGTATGTTTTTGACTCCACCTGACTTTCATAGTTGCTCCTGGATCTCTGATACCAGACCCTACCTCTCCTACCAAAGTTTTTCCTTTTCACCCTCAAGATTGGATTTCTCTTTGTAACCAGTCTTTTTATTATTCTCACCACAAGGTGCCTTTAGCCACTAGCCCTTTTTTTCACTGAATCCCACTTTCTTATTGGACTGTCTTTTACCACAAACACTTGCCTTTTCTCCTCTTCCTTCAGAGCATCCTCAGATCTTGTTCTCCAGCTAGACTTTGTGTCTGGAGCATATTACCTCACCTGACTTCACCTTTTCTCAGGATACTAACCTCTTACTCGTGGCTCCTTCTTACTCATTAAAAAATATATTACTTTAAAAATATTCCCATACCATAGAATTCATCCCTTTAAAGTGTACAATTCCATAGTTTTCAGGTTGTGTAATCATTACCACTGTCTAATTCCAAAACATTTTCATCGTCTCAATAAGAGGTGTACCCATTAACACACTCCTTATTCCTCAACATATAGCATAAGATTTTGAAGTTTCATCCATGTTTTAGTATGTATCAGTACTTCAGTCTTTTTTTATGGCTGAATAATATTCCATTGTATGAATATACCACATTTTGTTTCCATTCATCTGTTGGTGGGCATTTGAATGATTTCCATCTTTCAGTTATGATGAATAATGCTGTTCTAGAAATTCATGTATAAATTTTTGTGGGAATGTATGCTTTCGTTTCTCTTGAGTGTGTACTTTGGAGTGAGATCGTAGGTCATATGATAATTCTATGTTTAAAATTTTTTTCTTTTTTTTTTAAGTTTATTTATTTTGAGAGAGAGTACAAGTGGGGGAGGAGCAGAGAGTGAAGGGGAGAGAGAGAGAGAATCCCAAACGGGGATCCCCCCACCGCCGATGTGGGGCTCAAACTCACAAACTGTGAGATCATGACCTGAGCCAAAGTCAGACGCTTAACAAACTGAGCCACCCAGGTGCCCCTCTATGTTTAAATTTTTGAGGAACCGCAAAACTGTTTTCCAAGCTGGCTGCACCATTTTACATTTCCCAGCAATGTACAGGGGTTCCCTAATGACCAATAACATTGAGATCTTCTCATATGTTTACTGGCCATTCATATATCTTATACTTGGCACCATTTCTCTTCAAGCCCTTTGCCTATTTTAAAATTGGGTAGATAGTCTGTTTGTTGTTTAGTTATAAAAGTTTTTAAATTGTATTCTGGATACTAAACCTTTATAAATATATGATTTACAAATATTTCCTTCAATTCTATGAGTTATCTTTTTACTCTCTTAATAGTGTCCTTTGAAGCACAAAGTTTTTATATTAAAAAAATGTTTAAGATGCACAAAAGTTTTTAATTTTATGAAGTTTATCTATTTTTTCCTTGGTTGCTCACACATTTGGTGTCATATCTAAAAACTCCACTGCCAAATCCAAGATCATGAAGATTTACCCTCTGTTTCCATTTAAAAGTTTTGATTTTAACTTATATAGGTCTTTGATTCATTTTGATGTTATTTTTAAAAAATCAATTAATTTTTATGGAGATATAATTGAGATTTAACATTGTATTAGTCTTAGGTGTAGAATTCATTGTTCTTATTGTGATATAATGCACATAATATAATATTTATAATTTTAATTTTTTGTAAGTATACAAATAAGTTTCAAACTTTAGACACAGTCACAATGTTGTGTAATCATCACCACTACACCTAAGACTTTCCCATCATCCCCAACATAAACTCTGTACCCATTAAATACTAATTTTCTCTTCCTGCCCCACCAACCCCAGCACCTGGTAACCTCTCTTCTATGTTCTGTCCCCAGGTACATCATATTGGTGGATTCATACAATATTTGTCCTTCTGTGTCTAATTTCACTCAGCTTAATGTTTTTAAGTTTCATCTGTATTATATGTTAAAACATTTCATTCCTTTTTTTTTTTTAAGGTCCTCTAGGTTTAGTCTTTTGCTACAAATGGAGGACTTCCTTTTTTTTTTTTTTAAGTTTATTTATTTATTTTGAGAAAGAGCATGAGTAGGGGAAGGGCAGAGACAGGGAGACAGAGAATCCCAAGCAGGCTCTGCATTGTCAACTTGGAGTCCAATGTGGGGCTTGAACTCACGAAACCGTGAGATCATGACCTGAGCTGAAACCAAGACTCATACACCTAATTGACTGAGCCACCCAGGCACCCCAAAACATTTCATTCCTTTTGATGGTTGACTTACATTCCTATTGTATGTATATATTACATTTTGTTTATCCATTCATCTGCTGATGGACACTTAGGTTGTTTGTACCTTTTGGCTCCGTGAATAATGCTGCTGTCAACATTGGTATACAAATATAAGTTCAAGTCCCTGTTTTCAATTCGTTTGGATATACCTATGAGTGGAATTGCTGGGTCATATGGTAGTTCTGTATTTAACTTTTTAAGGAATCACCAAACTGTTTTCCAGAGCAGCTACACTATCTTACATTCCCACCAGCAATGCATGAAGGTTACAGTTTCTTCACATCCTGCAAACACTTCTTATTTTCTGTTTTGTGTGTGTGTGTGTGTGTGTGTGTGTGTGTGTGTGTGTGTGTGTGTTTTAATCATACTAGGTTGAAGTGGTACCACATTGTGGTTTTGGCTTGCAGTTCCCGTTTCCTTCATGACTAATGAAGTTAACCTTCTTTTCATGTGCTTATTGGCTATTTGTATACTTCTTTGAAGAAATGTCTATTCAAGACCCTTTTTATTTTTTTTTAATTTAGGTCTATTGTTGTTATTGAGTTGTTTATATATTCTTGATATTAATCTCTTATCAGATACATAATTTGCAAATATTTTTTCCCACTTTATGGGTCACCTTTTTATTTTTCTTGATAATGTCTTTTGATAGTGCATAGAAGTTCTTAATTTTTCTGAAGTCCAATATATACATATATATATGTATACACACATATATATATATACATATATACATGTGTGTATACATATATGTATACATATATACATATATATGTGTGTGTGTGTGTGTATATTTGTGTTTGTTTTGTTTTGTTTCCTGTCCTTTTGGCGTCATATCTGTGAAGTTGTTCCCAAATCCAACGTCATGAAATTTTTCCCCACTGTTTTCTCCCCAGAACTTTATAGTTTTAACTCTTAAATTTAGGTCTTTGATCCATTTTGAGTTAATTTTTGTATATGGTATGATATAAAGGTCCACTTCTCAGTACCATTTGTTGAAAAGATTGCCTCCACTGAATGGTTTGGAACCCTTTTCTTTTTTATTATTTTTATTTTACACAGTTTATTTCATTTTACACTTTTCAAGTTCACTTTGGACCCAACACATCTTGGGGTTTTATACACCAAACAAAATGCTCTGCTAGAGACAGTCAAGTTCAGGAACAGTTTCCTTTCACATTCAGAAATATGGAAGCTTCACAAACTTGCATGTCATCCTTGCTCAGGAGCCATGCTAGTCTTCTCTGTATTGTTCCAGTTTTAGTATATGTGCTGCCAAAGTGAGCATGGAACCCTTTTCAAAAATCAGTTAACCATTGCAACAACATGGATGGATCTAGAGGGTATAATCCTAAGTGAAAAAAGCCAGAGAAAGACAAATACCATATGATTTCATTCATATGTGGAATTTCAGAAACAAAACAAATAAACAAAGAAAAAAAGAGACAAAAAATCAGACTCTCAAATATAGAGAACAAGCTAGTGGTTGCCAGGAGGGAGATGGGTGGGAAGATGGGTGAAATAGGTGAAAAGGATTAAGAGTACACTTAATCTTGATGAAGACCGAGCAATGTATAGAATTGTTGAATCATATTCTACAATTGTTGAATCAATTGTTGAATCATATCATACATTCACCTGAAACTAATGTAACACTGTGTGTTAATTATACTTGAATAAAAAGATCAATTTACCATATGTGAAGGTTTATTTCTAGGCTCTTTGTTTTATTCCATTGCTCTATGTGTCTATTCTTATGCTAGTACCATACTGTTTTAATTGTTGCAGTTTTGTGGTAAGTTTTGAAGCCAAGGAAGTGCGAGTCCTCCAACTTTATTCTTCTTTTACAAGATTGTTTGGCTATTCAGGGTTCCTTGAAATTCCATATGATTTTGAGGATGGCTTTTACATTTCTGCAAAAAAGGCTGTTGGACTTTTGATAGGGATTTGTTGAATATAGATCACTTTGGGTAATGTTGACTTCTTGACAATGTTAGGTCTTCCTGTCCATGAACATGCAGTGTCTTTCCATTTATTTAGCTCTTCTTTAATTTCTTACAGCAATGTTCTGTAGTTTTCAGCCTACAAGTTCTTCAGCTCCTTGGTTAGATATATTCTTATGTATTGGTATTTATATGCTATTGTAAATGGAAGTTCTTTCTTAATTTCCTTTTTGGGTTATTTCCTTGTGGTGCATAGAGAAACACAAATGATTTAGTGTGTTGATCTTGTACCTTGTAACTTTGTTGAATTCATTTATTAGCTCTACTAGCTCTCTTGTCAATTCTTTGGGATTTTCTATATATATAGGATTGTGTGCATGTCATCTGTGAATAGAGATAATTTCACCTTTTTTCTCTCCAGTTTGGATGCTTTCTGCTTCTTTTTATTATCTAATAACTCTGGCTAGAACTTCCAGTACAATGTTGATTAGCAGTGGTTAAAGTGGGCACCCTTGTCTTGTTCCCTATCTTAGGGGAATATTTTCAGTCTTTTCTGTGGAGTATGACACTAGCTGGAGGTTTTTCATAAGTACCCATTATCATGTTGATGAAATTTCCCTCTATTCCTTGTTTTCTTGGTTTTTATCATGAAAAGGTTGTATTTTGTTAGTTTTTTCTGTATCAATTGAGATTATCATGTGTTTTTCCTTTTTATTCTACTAATATGAAGTATTACATTGATTGTTTTTCTTATGTTGAACTACGCTTACATTCCTGGAACAAATCCCACTTAGTTTTGAGGAATAATAATGCTTTTAATGTGCAGTTGATTCAATTTGCTACTGTTCTCTTGAGGATTTTTGCATCTATATTCATAAAGGATGTTGTCCTATAATTTTCTTTTCTAATCTAATTTTATTATTTTTTAAAGTTTATTTATTAATTTTGAGAGAGAGGGAGAGAGAGGGAGAGAGAGAGAGAGTGCACACAAACAGAGGAGGGGCAGAGAGAGAGAGAGAATCTCAAGTAGGCTCCATGCTGTCAGCCCAGAGCCTGATTTGGGGCTTGAACTCATGAATCATGAGATCATGACCTGAGCCAAAATCGAGTCAGGCATTTAACCAACTGAGCCACCCAGGCGCCCCTAATTTTATTATTTAAATTTATTTAGAATAAATATACTTAGAATCTCTAATTTTGTTATTTCTTATCTAATTTTTCTTTATCTGGCTTTAGTATCAGGGTAATTTTGACTTCATAGAATGAGTTAGAAAGTATTCCTTTTCAGTTTTGAGGAAGAGTTTGAGAAGGGTTGGTATTACTATTTCTTTAAATGTTTGGCAGAAAAAAAATGGTTAGTAGAATTTACTGGTGAAGCCATCAAGTCCAGGACTTTTCTTTGTTGGAAGGTTTTTGTTTGTTTGTTGATTTTATTTATTTATTTATTGAAGTATAATTAACATACGGTGTTATATTAGTTTCAGGTGTACAATATAATGATTCAACAATTCTATATATTTCTCAGTGCTCATCAAGTAAGTGTATTCTTAATCTCCATCACCTATTTCACCACCCCCCCCCACCTCCCCACTGGCAACCACCAGTTTGTTGTCTATATTTAAGAGCCTGTTTTTTTGTTTATCTCCCTTTTTTCTTTGTTTCGTCATTTGTTTTGTTTCTTAAATTTCACATATAAGTGAAATCATATGGCATTTGTCTTTCTCTGATTTATTTCACTTAGAATTGTACCTTTTAGGTCCATCTAGGTTGTTGCATATGTTCTTTGGCTGAGTAATATTCCGTTATATATATATATATATATATATATATATATATATATATATATGTACATTATATATATATATATATATACACATCTATATTTATACATACATACATACATACATACATACATACATACATACATACTGGGTGATTCAGTTGGTTAAGCGTCTGACTTAGGCTCAGGTCACAATCTCACAGTTCATGAGTTTGAGCCCTGCAAGGAGCTCTCTTCTGTCAGCACAGAGCCCTCTTTGGACCCTCTGTCCCCCTGTCTCTCTGCCCCTCCCCTGCTCACACTTTTTCTCTCTAAAAGATAAACGTTTAAAAAAATACCCAGTAGTGGAATTATTGGATCATATGGTATTTCTGGTTTTAGTTTTTTGAGGAACATCCATATTGTTTTCTGCCGTGGCTGCACCAGGGTTTCTTTTTCTCCACATCTTTACCAACACTTGTTTTTTCTTGTGTTTTTAATTTCAGCCATTCTGACAGGTGTTAAGTGATATTCCATTGTGATTTTATTTGCAGTTCTCTCATGATTTAGTGATGTTGAGCATATTTTAACGTGTCTGTTGACCATCTCTATGTCTTCTTTTTTGGAAGTTTTTGATTACTGATTCAATTTCTTGTTATATGTTTGTTGAGATTTCTGGTTTTTGTTTGTTTGTTTTTTAGACAGTTTAGGTAACGTCTGTGTATTAGGGTTCTCCAGAAAAAACAACCAATAGGATAAATATACATATAAAACAAAACAAAAAATATGTATATATACATACACACATAAATACACACACACACACACATACACACACAGTATACACACACACACATATATATGATTTATTATAAGAAATTAGCTCACACAATTATGGAGGTTGGCAAATGCCAAGATGTACAGAGTGAGTTGGGAAGCTAGAGACCCAGGAGACCTGATTTTTTTTTTAGTTCCAATTTAAGTCCAAAGAACCAGGAATGCCGATGATGTAGTTTCAGTCCCAAGGCTGGCAGATTTGAGACCCAGGAATAGCTGATGTTTCACTTCAAGTCTGAAGGCTGGGAAAAAAGCCAGTTCAAAGGCTGTTAGGCAGAAAGCTCTCTCTCACTCTGGGCAAGGTCAGCCTTATAATTCTATTCAGGCCTTCAACTGATTGGATGAGGCTCACCCACATTAGGGAGGGAAATCTATTTTACTTAGTCTACTGATAAAATGTTAATCTCATCCCAAAAAAATCCTCAAAAAAAACCACAAAACACCTCCCAGAATAATGTTTGACCAAATATCTGGACACCCCGTGGCTTAGTAACACTGGCACATGAAATTAACTATCATAATATGTTTCAAGGAATTTGTCCCTTTCTTCTGGGTTATCTAATTGGTTGGTATACAGTTGTTCATCGTATTCTATTATAATACTTTTTATTGCTGTAAGGTTGATACTACTGTCCCCACATTCACTTCTGACTTTAATAATTTGAGTCTTCTCTGTTTTTTTCTTAGTCAATCTTACTAAAGATTTGGGGTTTTTTTTCATCTTTTCAAACAACCAACTTTTGATTTCATTGTTTTTTTTATACTCTATTTTATTTATTTGTGACCTATTCTTTATTATTTTCTTCCTTCTGCTTGCTTGGGGTTTCTTTCCTCTTTCTTCTTCTTTTTTTTTTAAGTTTATCTATTTACTTATTTTGAGAGAGAGAGAGAGAGAGAGAGAGCATATATGTGAGCTGGGGAGGGGCTGAGAGAGAGGGAGAGAGAGAACCCCAAGCAGACCCTGTGTTAATAATAATGCAGATCAACTTGGGGCTCCATCCCATGAGCCGTGAGATCATGACCTGAGTGGAAATCAAGAGTCAGATGGTCAACTTACTGAGTCACCCAGGTGGCCCTCCACTTCTTTTTTTTTTTTAAGTTTATTTATTTATTTTGAGAGACAGAGAGACAGAGAGAAGCAGAGAGAGAGGGGGAGAGAGAGAGAGAGAGAGAATCCCAAGCAAGCTCTGCTTTGTCAGTGCAGAGCCTGATGTGGGGCTTGAACTCATGAACTGTGAGATCATGACCTGAGCTGAAATCAAGAGTCAGACACTTCACTGACTGAGCCACCCAGGTGCCCTCCTCCTCTTCTTTATCTAGCTTAGTTCTAAGATATAAAGTTAGGTTGTTGATTTGAAAAATTTTGAAAATGTATTTACAGATATAAATTTCCCTCCGAGCACTGCTTTCATTCCATCCCATAAGTTTTGATATTTTTTTATTTGCCTCTAAGTATTTTCTAATTTACCTTGTGATTTTTTCTTCAATACATTGGTTATTTCAATGGGTGTTGTTTAATTTCTATCTATTTATAATTTTCCCAGATTCCCTTCTCATAGTGATTTCTTTCATTCTATTGTGATCACAGAAAATACTTGGTATGATTTCATTCCTTTTAAGCTTATCAATTCTTGTTTTAAGGCTTAGCCTATGGTCTAACTTGGAGAATGTTTCATGCATACTTGAAAAGAATGTGTATTTTGCTATCATTGGATGGAATGCTCTATAGATGTCTCTTAGGTCTAGGTGATTTATACTATTTTTTAAGTCTTCTATTTCCTTGTTAATCTTTGGCATGGTTGTTTTTACACATTGTTGAAAGTGGAGTATTGAAAAAAAGTGGAGTATTGACATTTCCAATTATTTTTTTATGAATTGTCCATTTCTCTCTTCAGTTATGTCATTTTTTGCTTTATGTTTTGGAAGTTCTTTGTTAGATGCATATATATTTATAATTGTTTTATCTTCAGGGTGCCTGGGTGACTCAGTTGTTTAAGCGTCCAACTTCTGCTCAGGTCATGATCTCCCAGTTTGTGGGTTGGAGCCCTGGAGCCTGGAGCCTGCTTCGGATTCTGTGTCTCCTCCTCTCTGCCCCTCCCACGCTCATGCTCTGTCTCTCTCTGTCTCTCAATAATAAATAAACATTAAAAAATTTATAATTGTTTTATCTTCCTAATGGATTAATTTTTTATCATTATAAAATACCCCTTTTTTGTCTCTTGTAAAAATTTTTCTTTCAAAGTCTATTTTTTCTGATATTAATATTGCCTCATTATAGCTTTCTTTTGGTTATGGTCTGCACAATATATCTTTTTCAATATGTTTACTTTTTTTTTTAGTGAGAAAGAGAGAGGGAGAGAGAGAGGGCATGATCAGGGGGAGAAGGGCATAAGGAGAGAGGGAGAATCCCAAGCAAGCTCCACACTCAGTGCAGAGTCTGATTTGGGGCTTAATCCCACTACCCTGAGATCATGACCTCAGCCAAAATCAGGAGCTGGATGCTAAACTGAGTGAGTCCTCCAGGCATCCCTTAGCTTGTGTTTTTAAATGCAAAACTTTGCCTCTTGTAGATAGTATATACAGTTGGGTCATGTATTTTTAATCTATGTTTCCAGTGTTTGCCTTTTAATTGGAGAGTAATTAGTGGTACTAGGATTTATGTCTACAATTTTCCTGTTAGCATTTCATATTTCTTATGGTTTTTTGTTTCTCAGTTACTCCATTACTGCTTCCTTTTTTTGTTAAATTGATACTTCTGGTATGCCATTTTAATGACCTTGTTGTTTCTTTTACTATATTTTTGAATTATTTTCTTAGTGGTTGCCCTGGGTGTAAAAATTATCATAATTTATATTTATTAATTTATCCTAATAAATCTTATCTTTCATCTTATTTTCTTAGCTTTATCTTAATAAATCTTAATTTATGACAATCTAGTTTGCTCCTACATAGTTTGCTTCTATAAGCTTTGCTCCTAGTTTCATTTTCTTTTCCCTCCTTTGTGCTCTCATTCATCAACACAGATTTATTATTATGCTTTATGCAGGCATCTTTTAAATCCAAAGAAGAAAAGAGTTATAAATATGCATTTATAGTATCTTTCATATTTTCCTTTGTTGTTACTTTTACCAGTGCTTTTTATTTCTTTATGTGGATTTGAGTTACTGTCTAGTTTCCTTTATTTTAGCCTGACAGACTCCCATTACTATTTTTTGTAGGTAAGATTTTCTAGCAATGGATTCTCAGTTTTTGTTTATCTGGTCTTGATTTCTCCTTCGTTTTTGTTGGATAGATTAGGTGAGTATGGAATTTTTCTTCCAGAACTTGAGTATGTCAACCAATTCCTTCTGGCCTTCATGGCTTTTGATGAGAAATCAGCTGTTAAACCTTATTGAGGATTCCTTGTGCATGATGAGTCACTTTTCTCTTGCCTCTTAAAAGATTCTCTTTTTGTTTTGTCTTTTGACAGTTTGATTATGATATGTGTAAGTGTGGATCTCTTTGTGTTCATCCTGTTTGGAATTTGTTGAGCTTCTTGGATATGTAGACTAGTCTTTCAGTCAAAGTGGGTGATTTCAGGCCATTGTTTCTCCAGATATTATTTCTGCCCCCGCCCATGCCCCACCTCTTTTTGGGATTCCTATTATTTGTATATTGTTATTCTTGATGGTGTCCCACAGGTCTCCTAGGCTCTTTTCATTTTTATTCTTTCTTTTTTTCCTGCTCCTCACATTGCATAATCCCAATCAATTTATCTTTAAATTCATTAGTTTTTCTTCCACCTTCTCAGATCTGCTCTTGAACTTTTATTGAAATTTTCATTTCATTTATTGTACTTTTCAACTCCAGAATATCTATTTGGTTATATTTTTAAAAGTAATTTCTATCTCTTTCTTGACAATATCTATTTGGTGAGGCATTGTTTTTATACTTTCCATTCATTTTTTTAAGACATAGTTTTCTTTGAACTTATTTTAAACAGCTGATTTAGTGTTTGTCTAGTAAGTTTGATGTCTGGGCTTCCTCAGGGTTACTTTTTTTTTTCCTTAGAGAGAGAGAGAGACAAGTATGTGCACATGCAATGGAGGTGGGGCAGAGGAAGAATCCAAAGCAGGTTCCAGGTACTGAGCTGTCAGCACAGAGCCCGACACATGGCTTGAACCCATGAGCTGTGAGATCATGACCTGATCTGAAGTCAGATGCTCAACCGACTGAGTGCCCCTTTTTGTTTTGTGTGTGATCACTCAAGTCTCTGCTTGGTTAACTTAGTGATCAGTCAATGATTGGACAGGGGTTTCATTAAATCACTGGAACCAATGAGTCTCCTAGTTTTTGCTAAGGGGATATATGTTTATATTCTTCTGAGATTATTTTTGAGTCACTTGCTGACATGCAGGACACCGTAGGCTACCAACTATTGTGGATCACTGAAGATAAACAAGAGCAACTGCACAGTCTTCAGCAGCTCCCACATTCTCAAATCTGGTGGGGAATCATTGCAGCATAAATGGAGGCAGCTATCTTAGGCTTTCTCCTCTCTGCACAGTTAGTCCCTTGTGGCTACTGTCCTGGTCTCTGGTGGTTGTTCCCCACTGGAGTCTCCCTTTGTTTTATGCAGTATAGTTTCTAATGCCCATTCCTCTGCCCCTCAGTTCAAATTCAGGCAAAAGATTCCCTACTGCTTCCCAGTCCTGAATCCTGCTTCATTACCAGCCCTACCTCAGGCCAAACTTTAATCCTTATTCCCACTCCTACTACCTTCTTCTCCACCCCAGATTAGGGTATCTGGAGTATCCTTTCCTAGGACGCAGTATGAAGGACAATATCTCACCCCAACTGAAATAGAATACCTGTTACAGAAGTAGTTTGAAAATGTGTGAGTTTTAACCTTCTTCAATACAGTCTGGCCTCCCAGTCCTATGTGCTAGTTTCCATTCTTCCTAGAGAATGTCCTGTAAGTAATAATACTTGGAACCAGCTAAAGCACCACCTTTGAAAGAGTCCCATGGGTGTACTGGTGGGTCTTGGCTTGCAAGATCCAAGAGTCTCTGGTATTGATGCAGTCTTGTGGCAACCAATGGACAAATCCCAGCTAAGGAACAATATAAGGCTTTCGCAGCCCTCTGTGTTTATGAGCCAAAGCAGCAAGGATCTAAGAAAGATTGGATTGTGACACCCAGGAAGTTTTTATGGGAGGGGCCCAGTAAAGTTCCAGTTATGGAATGACCAAGGGAAGAGTCTGAGGCATAGTTTGAAGAAAGGCCCCAATTGTTACCTATCAAGGAATTCAGAAAGCTACCCCATGAAGGCTTTGGGAGCTGATTCTGCAGAGGAGATAAAGAGTGACTTGATGAGTCATTCAGAGAAATGGTCAGAAAATGACTTATCAATGTGTTCAAAAGAGAACATAGATTGGAAACAACTGGAAAATGCCTTAGTTTACTTGGACAGAAAGCTGGGGCAGGTCTATCACAGTGGTTTTATTGTGTGTCTAGGTATGTATTGCTCATGGCTTGCTGCCAATTATACATTGTCCCCTCCTGGGAAGTCTTTATAGTCACTTGGGAACTGGAAATTTAGTACCCTCAATGAATCAGGAACACTGCCTGAATACCTCTTGGAAGCTTCCCTTCCTTGATCTAGGCATTAGATAAGCACTATGGAGCCCAGGTTTTATAGTTTTGTGTGTGCTTACCTCACCAGGTCCTTGAATCCATATAACTGTTAAGTTAATAAACACCCAATTATGGTTTCTTCTCTGATCCACTTTTCTCTCTCAGCCACCCGTGTTTTGGGGATAGCTAAGTCAAGGTTGCATAGCAATTTGAAAGAAGCCATTGTGCAGGTCAGAGGACAGGCTGATCACAAAAAATTCAGTTTCTACCTTGGATAGTCCTTTTCCTGCCCCCTCAGCTGAGAGCAAGGAAACCAGAGGGCCCTGAGATGTTGGTCATGGTTCACACAGGACCCCAGTCCAAGAAGAAGAGCAGACGAACTTTTGCCCATCATCATGGACAAATCGTGGCACAATGTAACTGTATGGGGAGCAAGAGAGGCAGTCCTGAGTCACTTCCAAATGATGGCAGGACATGACCCAAGGGATCCGAGCGGAGTTGTACACCAACAGACTCCAGCCATGGAGGAGCAGTGCCCCAGAGGTAGAGAACAGAGAGAAGAGTGTCTGGAAGGGATCATCGCTAAAGAGAGCATCTTGTTGGAGTTTCTACTTTAGGGAAAGGATATTGGATACTAATTTAGGGATTCCTTCAAGGGCCAGATAGTCCAGGAAGATAGTGAAGTCCAATAAGATGCCAGCTGCTAAGTCACAATCTGAAGATGTTCTGAGAGTCAATGAGCTGGGAGATGCCCAGAAGCTAAATGTCTGAGTGGTCAAAGAGCTCCAGTGACCAAGAAATGGTCCCTACCACCAAGAGTACTGGTTGCTCAAAATTCAGGATAGCCAAACCTTAAAGAATATATTGTTGTCATACAAATGAGCAAAGTAAGGTCACAGTACTGTCATTACAAAATTACACACACACACACACACACACACACACACACACACACACCCCACACTACTTTAAAAGGATTCAGAAGCTTCTCAAAGTGAGAAGACCCAGTAAAGACCCACCTCCCCAGGACCTGGCTAATTTTTCCCCTACTTTCTTTACTACCTTGACTTTTATATAGGTGTCTGTGTCTGTGTGTGTGTGTGTGTGAGTAGAGGATTATACAGGCATTAAAGTACCACAAATACCTCATGCAGCCTCCAAGAAGGGAAAGGTGCAACTGCAAGTAGAGTTGCAGAGCCAGCTTCAGGGATTTCTCATGGAAATGACCCTGGCCTCACATAGCCTGGCTTCTAAGGACTCATAGGCCCATCCCAGAGAGGGCTCAGTGGAGATATGACAGCTTCCCAAGTCTTCTATGAACACACTGAGGCCAGAGGAAGGAAGCAGTCTGGCTGAGAACACCTGGATCCCAAAACTTGAGGCCTGAGGAAAGGGCCAGGATAATAATTTAGCCCCAAGTGAAGAGAAAGACAACCTATGGGACCCAAAACAAGAAAGCAAGGAGTAGAAGATGCAGGATTGGGGATCTCCCACCTGGGGCCAGGAAATTAGCAGACACTCTTGTGAGCAAGAACCCTTGATTTCTTCACTGGAAGGAATAGGCTCCTCACCAAAGTACTTTAGGTAAAATGATGAGGAGCTTTTTTCCCTCACTGGCATTGTCCCAGGAGAAAATCAAGGGCAGAAGTTCCCTCTTAAAGCGTAGTTGGTGTTAGCCTCTGTATGGAGCCCAGGCCCAGGTGAAGGCAGAGATGCCTTCATGGCACTGAGGACACTGAAGCTCAGGAGGGCATGGTTCTTGTGGGCTTGATCTTAGAGAAGGATCTGGGGCTCAGGCATGGAGGAAAGTCAGCACCAGTAGAAAGTCTAGGCCCAGGCATAGCCTACAGATGGGCATTTCTGTGACTATAGGGCTCCTCCTTACCCAGTCCAAGGAAAGTAACAAATGTATCATGCAGGCCCTATCAGAGTTGTCTCAGCAGGGATAGATATTTCAGAGACAAGGACAGATATCCCCAGAAAGTTGTAAGATTTAAGGATCAGCAACAGTGCTCCTGCCTTTCAGGAAGCCTGCATCCCCAGCCAGGCCCTGTCAGCGTGGGCCAAAGATGCCAAGTACCTCAAGCCACTCTTTCCACTGCCCCAGGCTCTGTCTTTGGGGATGTATCTCTTCTAGTTAGCCAGAAAGTCTTCCCTCCATTGCCTCCCAGGAGGACAATTTTTCTCAAAAGAAAATTCCAGTCTATGTAGAGAAAATTATTAGTTCTCATGCTAGCATATCCTTCAAATATCCAACAAAGGATATTTATTCATTCTAAATAGATTTGTTTCTGCTAATAGCTGAGTGGTATCTTCTGTCTCTGTTGTGTTTGGGGTATATGTTTTAGAAATCTCATGAGCCTTGGGGAGCCTGGGTGGCTCAGGTGGTTAAGTGTCCAACTCCAGCTCAGGTCATGATCTCACCATTCATGAGTTCAAACCCCACATCAGGCTCTGAGCCTGGACTCTGCTTCAGATTCTGTGTCTCCCTCTCTCTCCTCCCCTCCCCTTCTCACATTCTCTCTCTCAAAAATAAATAAACATTAAAAAAAAATTAGAAATCCCATGAGCCTAGGCTTAGAGGAAGGAGTCAGCTCCACCTTATATTGAAGAACCGCCTGGAGTTCTCAGAGGTAACCAGGGCCCTGGAGGGAAGTTGAATGGCACTTCACACCTGCCCCCATCCCAGGTTCATTGCTCCTGCTCAGATGCCTTATTTTTAAAATACTTTATTTTTTTTTCCATAATACTGTCATTACAAAAAAATACAAAAAAAACTACTATAAAAACATTCAGGGGCTTGTCAAAGTGAGAAAACCTAAAGACCCCACCCCAGGACCTGGCTGAAGCAGTCTTCCCCTAGCTCCTTCACTACTTGACCTTTATACAATTGTGGGAGTGGGGTGGGGTCACACAGGCATTAAAGGGCTAGAAATTCCCCACACAGCCTCCATGAAGGGTAAGAAATAAGTAGCTTCACGTATCACAAAAATGGGATT
The DNA here is from genome assembly GCF_046562875.1 of Panthera onca. Classification (NCBI taxonomy): domain Eukaryota; kingdom Metazoa; phylum Chordata; class Mammalia; order Carnivora; family Felidae; genus Panthera; species Panthera onca. Next base: position 57,472,652 of record NC_138351.1, on the reverse strand, counting down.
TGGAAGTTTGAGGGTGGCTAGGCCCTGAGTTCAGAGGTGTGGGGAGAAACCTGTGACCCTGAATCTCTTGGTGGGGAATAGCTGTCATCTGACCCCAAAGCCCTTTCCCTTCCTGATGAAGGCTGGGGGATGGACCCTGCCCCCTACCTCTTAGCCTTAATACAGCAGGCCCTCTTCCCCTCCCTCCACCCCTGCAAACTCCTGAGAGCAGCAGGGAGATCTGGGTAGTGTGGGGGGCTCTCAGGGAGGCTGCCAAGCCCCCATTCACCTTCCCGGCCCTAATGAAAAGTGTCTCGTGCTCAGTGGCCCGGTTCATGGGTTACGGACCTTCCCTTCTTAACTCTGGAGAGGCACAGCTCTAGGTGAGTGCTTCGTGTGTATGAATATGTGTGCATTAACCTTAGACACTGTGGACCTAGGGGTGGGGCTGGGGTGGGAAAGCAGTGTCCTTTCTATCTTCTTCCTCTGCCACTGGGAGGAAGCTGGAGAGAAGGGAGAGGAGATGTATTAGCAAAGCTGAGAGGGGTAAGAGGACATGCTATTTACAGGCATGGACAAGGAATCTCTGTATCTTCAAGTAGCACTCAGGTCACTCTCCAGCCACTGGAGTGGGAACTGGATTTGAAACTAGTGACATGAAAATTGACCCCTGGCCTGGGCTAGCTCTCCCCACCTCCCACCCACTTCCCCAAGGCAGCCCAGCTCTGAAAGGGGTCAGGGACAGGAACATTTTCCTGAAATCCAGTGGCTTTTTTTTTTTTTTTTTTTTTTTGCATTTTAGAAAAAGTTGCCAGTGTCCAGTGGACATCAAGCTGGGTGCACATTGAGTGGGTGAGTGTAGGGGGTATTGCTGTGGTAGACTCTGGGCTGGCTTGGGCAGAGCCTAGGAACAGGGTAGGTGCTGCTTAAGGATCTGTCGTGTCTGTGGTGTTAATCTGTCTGGGAAGCGAACTTTGAACTCGACAATGAGGTCTCCTCGCTGGGTGGGCACCTTGGGGAAAGGAAGGCCCTCCCCACGGAGTCTCTTCACGGTGCCTGGCTTGATGACGTCATTGCAGGGTAATGGGATCACCCGGCCATCAATAGTGGGAATGTTCACAGTGCAGCCACACAGCGCCTGGGGAAAATGAGGTAGAGAGTGAGGAAAATGGGGGGTTGAGTGGGAAGGGAGGAAAAGATTGAAGTGAGGAAAGAATGTCCCCATTATTCTCCCCTGCCCCCAACACATACACACACAACCTGACCCAGGCCCTACCTCCTTGAGGCTGATCAGGGCACTGTAGAGCACATTGGTGCCATCTCGACGGAAGTGTGCGTGGGGCTTGTCTTTGAGCACAAAGACAATGTCAGCAGGGATGTTGTCAGGTGTGGCATCACCTTCTTTGGGGAAGGTGATCTTGGTGCCTTCCTTCCAGCCACGCTTGATGACAATGTGCAGGATCTTGTCCTCGGTACGCACAGTTCGCCCATCAGGGTTGAGGCGCCGCCTTGTGATCTTCATGCGCTTGGTGGAGCCGTGGTAGATCTCCTCCAGGGACACCCGCAGCTCATGTACCACAGGTGGGTCCTGCACCTTGCGCCGAGGGTATAGTGGTTCGGGGGCCCGCCTTGGGCCCCTACTCAGCCCATTGAAGCCAAAGCGGCCAAAGGCGCCAAATGGATCCTCATCTTCATCCACATCCATGTCATCTGGGTCAAAGCCACTGAAGGGTCTAGTGGAACGGCTGCTGGCAAAGAAGATATCGAAGGGGTTGGAGCCACCAAAGAAGGAGGCAAAGGTGGCGTGGGGGTCCCCGTGAAAGGTGTAGTGAAAGGAGCCACTGGAGCCACCTGATGAACCACCGCCGGTCTTCAGGCCTGGAGGGAGGAGAAGTTAGGGATAGTGTGGCTGGTCCTGGCCCCACTCCAATCTCCACCCCCTGCCCTCTACCCCCCAGTTCATGGGCCTAGAGAAAGAAGCCACCGCTCTTCCACAGAGAGGGCTAGCCTAATAGAGTAAGAAAACCTCTGACAAGATTAATTTTTATTCTTAATTATATGTTTGATAATAAAGCACATCATGAGGTTCAAGAGGCTGAGTTACAATAGATATAAAAACTAAGTAGAAAACTTGGAGAACAGGACTTGTAGTCCTCTAGTCTCTTCCATGTACCCATGTCTCACAAAGCCTCGAGTGGCCGGCTTGGGATCACACTACAGTCATACTTGACTCCCAAATCTTTGTTTATCTCTAAAGACACACAGAGCAAGGGAAAATCAGATAGGATTTGACTACACAGGAAGCCAGTAAGTGACCTGTCCCAAATAAGGTGGGGATACAGTCCAGGAGAAAGCCTGCTTTCATTCTGCTTCTACCCATAGTTCCCTTTTTTTTTTTTTCTGACTCCTATCCAAATGGGAAATCAAGAGGGACCCAAAAAGCAGGAAAGCTCATTAGCTTGGAGATGAGGAGCTATTTCATTAAAGTTTTTAAGAGCTTTGTTTCCACACTCAGAGCTCACACTATTGTACAACTCCAGGGGTGCCATTCACACACCGGACAGACATAGAACACAATGGGAACAGAGCTTCTTGGACTTAACACCAAGTCCTATACCCCATACCTAATGTCAAAGCAACCAAAATGCATGAACGAGCAGGCCCACTGCAGGTAATGGCCATAGCTGCTCTCTCTGGAGCCAGGTCCTGTCTAAGGAGCTCAGATTGTGGGAGGCAACCTTCATGGGGAGATGGTAGTGGTGGTGTTAGGGGGTGTGGGGAGGAGTTAGGGAAGCGGTTAACACTGAGAATTTCTCTAGAATATATAGACTCTGGGGTGGGGCCCAGGCTAGGGGAAGGGGCCCTTTTCTTTGAGGCTTTTTATCTAGAATTTCAATTGGCTGTGGAAGTCTAAGCCTAAATTAAATTAGCTTCTTATTTCCTGGGACTGCAAGAACAGATTTGGGTTTCATTAGAAAGGCCAAGTGGCAGGCAGTTCAGAGACTTGTGGCAGCTGCCTCTTCATCCCTCCCCTAAGACTCAGGGTCTGTTCTTTTCTTTTCTTGAGGGTCTGATTACCAGGTAAGTTCAAGAAGCCTGGCAGAGCTCAGTAAGAGAGGGATATTGGACTGATAACAACAGGAGGGGGTAATTTCTCTGTAGGGACTCCTGTTGTGTCACCACCACCCCCTTTTTCATGCTGGGAGCAACTTGACCCTAGCCAGGGTTGTGCACAAAGTCTGTGTGCACAAGTCTTCTGGCTGGCTGTTGGGGAAGGGGCAGGCCAGACAGAAATATAACCCACATTTTCAAGGCCGCTTGTCCTAACCCAGGCCCCAGGCCCCTGGGTTTCTCCTTAAGGTTGTGCTGTATTCTTAGGAGACCTCCTAGGATGTAGATTGACATTAGGACCCAGTGTCTGGGTTTAGAGGCTGAACTTTACCCTTCACTTGGGCTTGGTCATGCAGGAGGGATGAAGTTTCTGGGTAGCTCTCCAGCTAACAAAGGTGAGGCCAAGTGGAGAAAAGAGTGCAATTCCTAGACAGGTCACATGGGGGCATGGTATCTGCACTGCTTCCCTCTTCCCAGCCCTACTGTTCCCACCCCTCCATCCCAGAGAGACAAATTTCTTAGCTGAGAGAATACCAAAGATTCTAGCAGATGCCTGTGAATCTAGGAGTTGGCAAGTCTAGTAGGTGAGCAGGGAAGACCTGAAGGAATTAGTGCATGGAGAATAAGAAGAGGGGTTTGGGAGGACTGGGGTGTGCAGAGGATAGGGGCATGGGATACATAGCAAGGAGGGGAGGAAAAGAACATTCTTTTGAGCACCTATCTACTCTGTAGCAGGTACGCACATATCATCAGACTATCTAATTTTGTGGCTAGAGTGGGGAGAGGGAGGAGGAGAATGTGGAAGAAAGGTAGATGCTGTTGGGCAGGAAGGGCAGTTCCTCTTAGGAAGGAGAGTCCTCAGCTGTGACAATGTCTCTTAATATAGCCTGACAGGTGCCTGTGGCTGGCGGGTGGCAGGCGGCCCTGAGGGGCAGGCCCAGAATTAGCAGCTACATCATGCCTGTGGGATGTACTGGGAGGGGCCACCCTCTCAGAGGCTTTATTTGGGCCTTTCCTGCCACCCTGTGCCTGGCCACCAGCTACGTCAGGGAGGGGGCAAGATGCCAGCAGCAGTTCCCCTTCCATCCTTGGATCCCTTCCACTTCCTCAGGGAGGCAAAGCTCCCTCTCTGTCCTGCTGGCCTGAAGTGGCAGGGAAGGAGAGAATCATCTCTCTATATCAGAGCTCCAGTGGTTAATTCCCGGGCTGCTTAAGGGCCAAACTTTTATGCTGATGAATGTAAATGCTCTCTCCTCAGAGAGCCAAGGCACACACGCCTTTTCCCTAACCTTCCCTAGCAGCCAATGAAGCAGCAGGGACTTCAGGCAGGACTAATAAGGCTGGGAGGGAAAAAAGGGAGGGGGAAAGCCTCTGGTTCGGACTTCAGACGTCCCTAGGGCCTGAATTTGAGGAGGGAGAGGGGCAGAGAGAGGCAGGGAGAACTATGTAAGCCAAGGCTGGGGAGTGGTGGTCTCTACTCTCCTCTGGGTGTCAGTGCGGAGAACACTTGCCTCCATCACCCCTCCTCAGCCTCCAGTTCCGTGCTACAAGAACTGGGTCACCCAGCACCCCACACAAGGACAGGGGGCCAGCATCAGCCTGGAGCACTGCTCTCTTACCTTCCTCCCCATACTGGTCATACAGGCCTCGTTTCTTAGGGTCACTCAGCACGTCGTAGGCCTCTGCAATCTCCTTAAACTTCTCCTCAGCATTGGGTTCTTTGTTCTTGTCTGGGTGGTACTTCAAGGCCATCTTCCGGTAGGCTTTCTTGATCTCATCCTCGTTGGCTCCCGATGGGATCCCAAGAATCTTGTAATAATCCTTTCCCATCACAGCCACTGGACCGGCACTTGTCTCCTTGTTTCTGAAAGAAACCCAGGGCCAGTCCTTGAAGCTCCTATTCCCTTTTGACCCAGCCCTGCTCCTGATGATCCTGCAATCCCTAAATGACTCACTGTGTGACTTTCAGCAGGTCATGCCTGTTCTGTAGGCCCCTGTCTCCCCATCAGTAAAATGAAAGGTTTGGACTAGATGGTCTCTTTCAGCTCTGACATTCTAGGATTCTGTGATTCTTTCCTCAGCTCCTAGATTTTCCCAGCAGGAAGCTGGGGGCTGTGGCCTATTAGGGGCTCAGCTAAAGCCCAGGTCCTTGGGCTAGACTGAGGACCCCTGAGAGGCCCTGCCGTGTGAGGTGGCACCATGGACTGACAGGCTCACACACAGAAGCTGGCGAAGATCAGTGTACTGGGTGAGGTCACCTGAGCATCGTGGTCTTTTACGCCATGTCTCAGGCATGGTGCCCAGGCTAAGGGCAGCTGGGGCAGTGGCCCAGGACTAGGGACAGTCCTAGGTCTTTAGCCAGTTGTCCTGGCCAGCTAGGCTGAGTCAGGGTGTAGGTGCCCGGAGTCCTCTCTGCTATTGAAGACCCCAGGCCTCCCTGTCCCTACTTTCCAGACTATGCTAAGCCTCACGTGTGACAGATGAGAGAATGACTCACAGCCTTTGGAAACTGCCGTTTCTAGCTCTCTTATTAGCAGGGGGGGATGACACTGTCCTTCCTCCAACAAGGGCAACAGTTCCCTTTACTTATTTCCCAGTGTCTGCACACAAAATGTGTATGAAGACATGTCTGTGCCACCTAAGCACTAGTGTTAGTGAACAAAACCATCCTGGGGGTAGGGCCTTTTTAAACCTCAGTTGTTAGAACACTTAGGCACTAATTACCATTTCCTTAATACCTTCCCTACCAGTCCTTCCTCACCTGCCCTGTGGTTCAGGATCTGACCCAGGGCCAGGTCCACACTCCTCTGATAGTCCCTTCTAAGCCAGACACCAGGGTTTTTTTTTTGTTTTTTTGTTTTTTTGGTTTTTTTTTAGGGAGAAACACAGGGCTCTAATTCTTTCACCCTAATCTCCCTTCACCACTGTCTCTGTGGTGGATATGAAGGGAAGGGGACTTTCCTGTAGTTGGGCTATTTGGGGAGATGGCCAGAAGCCATTCTCTAGCCCTTCAGAGGCTTGGCCAACCCCTACCAAGCCCAGAAAACCAGAGTCTTTCTAGCAATGTCCTGGGCTGGCAACCACCGCTGAAGTCTGCTTTTCTGCCTCTCACAGCTTCAGTGAGGTATACAGGGCTTCCTGGCAGGAGTGAGGGCTGTACTTAAGGCCCCAGGAAGGCAGGGACAATGGCCCTAGCTCCTGCCCCCACAGGGCCTGTTGCAGGTGGCTGAGTTGACTCATGGCTCTGGGAGTCACCTCACTGTGACGAAGAGAAGGCTCCATAAAGGCGGGTACTCCCCCTTCTCCCCCTACCAGCATGTCACGCCTGGTGGGGGAAGCTGGGGTTGGAAGAGTGAGAGAAGAGCATCTGGGGGTGGGCAGCCATTTTCGGAAGCAACGGTAAAAGCCGTCTGAGAGGGAACTGGGGGTGGTCTGCCATCTCTGCCTCAGCCCACGCCTTCTCTGCCCACCCTAGGACTGGGAAGGAACCCTAGTACACCAAGAGGATGCCCCCAGAAAACCATAGCAGCTTCTAGGCAGAGGGCAAGTGGAGCGGCTTGCCAATGCTCTCACCCTCCTCTTGCTGTCCCTGTATTACCTCTTCATGAGGCCAACTTCCTTCCTGGCACTCACCTGATAACCGTTCTGGACCTATAATTCTCTTGCCTCCACAGACACAGGGCAAGCTCTTTTGGGGACTGCCTTTTTCCTTCTCCTTTCCTCCCTCTTTCCCTCCCTCCCCATACCCACAAGCCACGTGTTGGAATGACAAAGGAGCCCCATGGCATGGCACTGCCTTTGATGGAGAAGAATGAAGAGGATGTTAATGTTGAGGCAGGAATGAAAAATGAGAAATAGCAAGGAGTGTATAGGGAGGGGAGATGGTTGATACAGAAAATGAAGTATTGGTGGAAGGGGACAAGGGATGACAAATAGAAATGGCTGAGGTGGAAAATGGGTTACCAATGGGTTGAAAGAGAGAGATGAAGAGAGTTGAAATATTGGAAGAGATATTTGTGGAAAATGGATGGATGCCTGAAGGGTTTGGTATAGGAGATGAATGATAAGGGGTACCATTCATTCAAATGTAAGGGTGAGGTAGGAGGGTCTTACATGTAATGCAGATGGGGTGAGGATGATGGTGGGCAATGAAGGGGGATGAGATGTGGAGAATTTGATGTGGTAGGGATATGAGTGCCCTTCTCCAGAGGGACTTACCGGAACTTTACAAACCCATTCAGCGTCCACGCTCGAAGTTTTAAGGGCTCCAGCTGAATTTTAAACATCAAGCTGGCTAAGAAGTCTTCTCCCCAGAAGTGTGGGAAGCTCCGGAAAGCTCCTCGGGCCTGTAGTGGGGGTGCTGCTGGGGATGGGCAGGAGAGCACTGTGCGCTTAAACATGCCCAGCCCAGCCCCTCACCTCTGATCGCTCCACCGGAGCCTGCTTGGAAAGCTGCAGCTCTGGAAGCCACCTCCTCGGGTTCTCAGAGGCACTAGCCCAGCAAGGCCTGTCCGGTGCAGCAGGAGCTAGACCTGATCCCCAGGTGTGGAGAATGAAGGAATAGGGTCCGGCGGCCACCTGCTCTCAGGTGCAGCAATGTCTGAATGGCTGTACGGCTGTGTGACGGTAAGGCTGGCAGTGGAAGCGTGCTCTTGTGAGTGGCAGCGTGTGTACCTGTGCCAGGTGTGGTTGTGAGGGGCTGAGAGGCAGTGAGTTCCTCTCGCCTCTCTCTCCGGGGAGGATCCGACCCCAATCCCCAAGAACCTACTCAATGAAGTCATTGACCCGGAGTCTCCTCCCTCGCAGATAGGCGGGGAGGGGCGGGGCAGAGCAGAGCTCGGCCGGGACAAAAGGCGCCGCGAGGAACCGAGAGGAGCGGAGAGGAAGGGAGGGGAGGGGGCTCGGGCGGGGGAGGGTGGTCGGTGATGTCACCGGCGCTGACAGGCTGGGCTGGCCCAGAAACGCCTCCGCCCACGGAACCCAATCCGACCCGGCCCGACCCTCCCCCCAGCTCAGGCTCTGGCTGCCCGCTGTTAGAGGGTCGCAGACATCGAGCACTTTGCAGACCCCAGTCCCCGCACCACCACGGCAGAAGAAACGATGGGCCTTCAGTGTCCCAGCTCCCCCCAGTCTCCCTCACCCCCCCCCCCCCCCGACACCAGGACCACTGGCTTCGCGACGCCCCCGCTCCCGGGACCCCTGAGTCCTGGCTCGGTGCCCTCACCAGTGAGGAGCTGCGGGCGCCACCGCGGTCCGTCAGACAGCCGCTGCCCCCTCCCCTGGCTCCGGCTCCGCCGCCTCCACTCTGGACAGGAGTCGCCTGCCCGCCGGCCGCAGACAGCGGGCCGGGGAACCCGCCCCCACGGCTCCGCCCCCGCGCCTCCCATTGCTCGGTCTGCCCATCACTCAACTCAGCTTCCCTTGTAATTGGACAGCCTTCAGCGAGTGCCTTGGTGATAGCCGCCCATTCTCCGCCCCTGTCACCCGGCCACACGCGCACACATTCCAGGCAGTGATTGGTGTCGGTCTGATTGGTGCGCTCTGGGATCAGTCAACCACACCTCTTCGCTAGCTCGTCGTGTCATTGGTGAAAGGGACAGAGGGCGGCAACTCCACGCGCCCTTTGATTTTATTGGTTGGTCTGTGGGGCTCAGACCCGAGACTGGGGGCAACTATGTTAGTCCAATCTCGGGTTTGAGAAGGTGGGACGTACTGGCCACCGCTCAAATCCCGGGAGAACCTTCTGGAACCTGTGTAATGTCAAAGACAGCCTTAAAGGAAAACTGCTTACCAGTTGGCGGTGACTCTCGGCATTCTTTCCTTTCTTCATTTAGGAGGGTCGGGGAGCAAATAGTGCACTTTGGAAGGTGTAGTCCCTCCACCAGGGTCAAAAGTTCACCCCTTCTTACCTGTCTTCCATCAGAACTGTAAACTGACCTCGACCAGACCTGATTTAGCTTTACCTTACCTTGACCCGGCACTGACCTGAGGTGACCTAACAAAACAGACCCAGTAGGCATGCAGAATTTAAGCATGCTTCCCCTCTCTCCTTGGTAACCTGGTAGTTCTTCCCAATTTTAGCGCCTCCACGATTCCCGATTCCCGTTGAGTCCCCTTTTCATCCTCTGTATAATCCCCTAATACCACCTCCCTTATGAGCAGCCCCTCCCCAGCAACCCCCACAATCCTCAGTAACATTCTCTCTATAATCTTTCATCTCACTTCCCTCTTGAGTTCCCAAATTGTAGCCCACCCTTTCTTTCCCCTCTTCTTGGCTGGGTATATCTCCTGTTTCCCCCCATGATCTTCTGTTTTATCGTAGCCTTAATCTGTTATGACTCCCATGATCTCCCCAATCCTGGCTCCCCCCTTAACCCTTCATCTCAGCTCCACATGATTTCCTTAACACACTCAGAATCTCCCACCTCAATACCAACCCCCTCCTTCCCCCCATTAAATCTCAGCCCTAGTGTCCCCGCTGTTCAGAGCAGGCAGGGCTGCGGAGGCGGTAGCCAGCGGAAGCCGACGCTTGAGCAGACACGGTGCCTAGCGCCCACGTCACTGTCTCCCAGGCCCATCTGTGCTACAGGGAGCGGGGGTGGGGAGGGGGTAATCCGGGGGTGAAGAGGGGAAAGGAGTTCTTGGGGGGTTTGAGGACAAAAGAAGGGCCAGGGCAGAAGCTCTCACCTCTCTTTCTTTGCCATTTCCCAGAAACAGTTCCGATACCCATGAGTTCACACAATCTGGATAGAGCTGGAAACTGAGGCTTAGAGAACACCAGTACCTGGCCCTCAGAGCAGAGCAGGAGAGAGATCTAAGGGGTCCTGAGGTCAGGTCTGCATAGTCTCCATTATCTGCCTTCCTTCTAGTACTCACCATGGCGGTCTCAGGTGTAAAGGGGTGTGAGCTGTGAAGTAAAGAAAGGAAATGGGGTAAGAGGAGGATGGAGAAGAGGTGACATGAGGGGAATGAGAGAAGGGAGGGAAGATGGGGTGAGGGGGATGGGAAGAGGAGGGGAAGAGAGATAGGGTGGGAGGTAAGGAAGGGGGATGAGAAGGGAAGGAGTAGTGGGGAACAAAGACTAGAAGGGAGGGGAGATGGGATGATGAGGGAATGGAACAGTGTGACAAGGAGGTGGGCATGGTACAGTGAGGGGGCCCAGGACTGGTGCTGGCTCTTTAGATCCGGGGGCTCTCACTCCCTCACCTCCAGACTCATGGGGGCCTGGGCTGTGGGTGGCTCTACTTCTTATTCCAGTTCTATTTTGCCTCCTCCAGCCTTGCCTGTGCCAACACGGAGGCAGAGTTTAGTCACTGGGCCTTACCTGGTCCCTGCTGACGCTATGTTGTGGGCTTAGACCTTGGGGCGGGGGGGGGGGGGCAGTTGTAGCACCTATACCTTCAGGTGCTGATGACATGGACCCCATTGTCTGCTGGGTTCTCTATGGCCACCCTGTGTCCTGTTGCCCTAAGTATCAGGTGTGTGTTAGGAAGCCGGGTGTACAGTGTGCCATAGGTGTAAAAATGTAGGCTATGTTGACCTTGTGAGTTGACTTGCCACATCTGTGCCTCATTTCCTTCTTTGTATAATGGGTGTAGAAAACGGGTATAGTACCTCACTGAGTTGTTGTGAAGGTTAATTAAGGTAACACATGCATCTAGTTCTGCGTTTGGTATGTAGTTAATGCTCAGCAAAGTTAACTGTTACTCTGTATATTCACAGATGTCTGGATGTGTGAGTGCATCTGTTTGATGTTTGAGTCTGATTGGGAGTTATTGTTGTATCTGTAATGTGATTTGTAAGTGAGAATATATCTGTGCAATATTTTTGTGTGGTAGTGTGCCTGATTCTGTATTATTTGCTGTGTATGTGATTTTGTGTTAGTATACATGTGTGACTAAATGACTGTGTAGGTCTGTATCGACATGACAAACAGCTTCGTGGATGTTGACATGTTGACATCATGTCTGCCCAGTGTATGCATGAATCTGTGATCGTGTCAGTTCTGAACACTTGCATTCACCCTCCCTCCTTATGGAGACGTCATAACCCTAGGTGTCCCTCATTTTCTCACCCTGAGGGAACCGGAACCCCGGGGGCTGGGGTGGAGGTGGGTGCCACTAAGGAGGTGTTTAGACAGGAGCACATGTTCCCTCCCAGACTGTGTATGGGAGGGGAGCCTCCTATCTTGCACATATCCTGAAGACTTCAGAGGAAGTGCTCCCCCACCTAGCCCATTCTTAGTTCCCTGTCTTGTTGCCATGGCAGCCGTTGCCAGGGGCTCCCACAGTTGCTAAGATCTGGGTGTGGGAGGCTGCCAGGCCCTGTTGCCAGTAGAAACAGAGAATCCAGGGGAAAGCAAGACTACCCCCACAGCTGCCAGCTCTCTGCAGTGACAGGACTGGTCCTTGGACCTCTCCTGTCCCCAGATTGTACCTATGATTTGTATGTGGTAATTCTATTGTTAGTGAGGAGGCTTTCACAGGAAGTTGGAACTGGAATACTGGGATCTACCTTCTGAAGAGACCGTGACTCTAGCATGCCCATTACCATCTTTAAGGTTGAGAGGTCCTTAGAAATTAGTGACTCCTTCATTCTGTCCCCCAACACTTATATGTTTCCCCTGGCAATATTTTTTGTTTGAGTTCCCCTGTGCTTATTACCTGATGCTTCCATCTTGTATATGAATGCTACATTGACCCCTTGATGCCAACTGACTCCTACCTGAGGTCAGACTCTTAGCATCTCACCTGAATACATACTGCATGCTGACACTTGGACCCAGACTTCTGTTCCACACTGAGTGTCAACTTTGACCTCAGCCTGAGACACTGACCTTGGTCTTAGTCCTGGACCAGACATTTCCTCAAACTCAGCCTTAGCTTAAGCCCTTCTAGATATGGATGAGCCCTTATTTTGATACAGGTACTAGAACTCAGCTGCAGATTCAGTTCTGATCCTGTATGCTGATTGAACACTGACCAGCGATCTACTCACTGGTACTCACCTGGTTTTTCTTTTTTATTTTTAGAGGGAGAGTGTGCAAGTGGGGGAGAGGGGCAGAAGGAAGGGGGGAGGAGAGAAGAGAGAGAGAGAGAGAGAGAGAGAGAGAGTGAGAATCTTAAGCAGGTTCCATGCTCAGAGCAAAGCCCGATGCAGGGCTTGATTTCATGACCCTAGGATCATGACCTGAGATGAAATCAACCATTGGATGCTCAACTGACTGAGCCACCCAGTTGCCCCTCACCTGGTTGTTCTAAACCTACACTGACCAGTACCCTAACTATTCAGAGGGGTTATTTCTTGCCTTGGGAGTGAGAGGATAGTGTTAGAAATGGCCAGCAGAGGGCATGCAACATCAGGTTCTAGAGGCAAGCTTTCCAGAGCTCATCCTGGAAAGGGACAGCAGGTGTATTGAGACCTTGACTCTTTTCTCTCAGGTCACGACCGAGAGTTGTAGGTACAACAGTTGGTCTATGAGGTTAACTAAAGAAATTAAGTTTCCCAACCCAGTTATTCTAATGTTCTATGGTCATATGGGTCTCTACAATCTTGAATATGCCTACAGCTCAGCTGGACTTAGGGCTGGGCATTCACCAGAAGGTGCTTAACCATTTGTAGGCATCACAAGTCTCAAGAGGATGGGATGCCTGGTAAGTATCCCACCCCCAACTCAACAGTTTTGTCATATGCTTATACAGCTTCACTACCTTCCCTGGTATCTAGTTACCTTTTGGTGCTATTGAGGAGAAGTCTGCCTCTCCTCCACCTTTGGTCTTAGCTTTGTCCTTGAGGTCACATTGACCTCATCAGTCCCACCTGCCAGACATCAGCCATCTACATTACCTCAACTCTGTTTCTCTTCAGGGTGAGACACCTCTCAGGCCTTCATGGTTTCCTCTTCTGTCTTGCTTCATTCCAGCTCCCAAGACTATGCTCCCCTGGCTGGGTTTCAGTTCATAGTGCCTGGCTCTGATTAGCCTTTTCCAGGAGTGCTGGTACAGTGTACAAATGAGCCAGCCTGCCTTCCACTTCTGACTCTGAACTTCTTTCTACATAGCCTCATGTTACATCAGTTTTTTTTTTTCCTGTAGCTACCTCATACTGTTCACCCATATCAAGTGAAGACTACAACCTCCTCTTCCTGAGCTGCTGGATCACATCTTGCCCATTTGTACGATTGCCCAAATGTTACAATTTTGAAAGGAGTGTTATATTTATTTTTAAAAAACAAAGATACTCGAAATAAATGAAACAAACATTTTTTCAGTACCTTCTGCATTTTAGGACAATCCTCAGGCTTGGAAATCCCTGCATTTATGTTTACTTAAAGATGGTACAGGAGGGGCTGAAGTGCTTGCTGCATGAAGCAGCACATGTGCTAAAATTGGAACCATACAGAGAAGATGAGTATGGCCCCTGCACAAAGATGACATGCAAATTCATGAAGCTTCCATATTTTTGGTTTTGATGAATGTTGAAATGTAATAATGTAAAGTGAATGTATATATGAATAAATTAGTATATTACCAAAAAAGAAACAACAACAACAACAAAAAAGAGGAACCGAAGATCCCCTTCTGGCTCGACTATGACTTCAGCACTGTGGACAGAGGCCATTAGCGGTACCCCTGGCTATGCCTGTGATTGTGGGTGGGTGGAAGATGATACACACACAGATTTTAGATGGGGCCAGAAATCCTTGCTGCTCACTTAGTGCCTTATAGTGTATAAAGCTCTTTCCTCTCACCAAATTCATTCTTGTCTTCACTCAACTATCAGCCCAGGAGACAAGACAGGAATTGTTTCCCAGACTTTTGCAGATAAGGAAACTGAAGTTCAGCAAGGTCAAACTCCAAGCAACACTTTAGGTGGGGTGGGAAAGAGAACACTACTCCATGCTTAGCAAATTTGGCAGCTACTGTTTCCCCTTTGAAGAATGACTTTCTTACAGCTAAGAGGAGTGCACTTGAGCCAAAGCAGGGCAGTGTGAGTGGAAGTTTGTGTGGAGCCAAGGGTCCAGCAAGCCATGAGAACATGTGGCAGTTGGGAGGGGGAACAGCCCTTAGAGGGCCTAAAGTTCATCAGGATTGTTGTACTGAGGGTGGGGAAACCTTGCTTTTCATTAGGGTCCACAGAGGCCCTGCTTTTATGTCTCTTTTTCTGTCCTAATGCTTGCCTTCACTGAACTTGAGACAGAAGAAGGGACCCTTAAGATCTCAAGCTGTCTCTGAGCCTGATAGAACTCCATTTGAAAACTCCAGGGAGGAGAGGTATGGGAGAAATGTGAGTGAATGGGGTGAGTTGTGCAGGTTGTAAGAAATCCTGTGACATGGCTACAGGACTGGCTGCTTATGTGTCTGTTTCTAGGGTGGAAAGGGGATAAGCTAGACCACACAGCAGCTGTTTCCTTGAGGTGTACTCCGACAGGCAGCACAATGAAGTGGTTGAGAACATGGGCACTGAAGCCAGACAACCTGGTTCCCGTTTCCTAGCTGTGTGACTGTGTAACCTTGAGAAACTCTCAGCCTCTATTCCTCACTTTTCTCATCTGTAATACAAACCTGAGGGTTGTTTTGAAGATGGTTTTATGTAAAGCATTTAGAACTTCCCAGTGCAGGGGCACCTGGGTGGCTCAATCGGTTAACTGTCCAACTCTTGGTTCCAGCTCAGATCATGATCTCATGGTTTGTGAGTTCAAGCCCCATGGCAGGGCTTCTTTTGGGATTTTCTCTCTCCCTCTCTCTCTGACCCCTCACTCTCTTTCAAAATAAATAAGTAAAAACTTAAAAAAAAAGAACTGACCAGTGCATAAAAGTATTTGAAAATATTAGCAATTATTTGTATTTGGGACCCCTGTGATTTAAAGGTAGAGTATCTGCCTCTAATCCACAATCAAGAGATGCTTTCCTGCCTATACATACTGGTTCTGTTCTTATCAGGTAAAGGAGACAAAGGGGGATTTCAGTCCTCTGAAAGCTTCTCCAGACCTTAGTTTACCCAACTCTGTCATAACACATTAAAACACTGTGGGGCTCCTGGATGGCTCAGTCAGTTAAGTAGCTGACTTTGGTTCAGGTCATGATCTCATGGCCCTCTGTGCTGACAGCTCAGAGCCTGGATCCTGCTTCAGATTCTGTGTCTCCCTCCCTCTCTGTCCCTCCCCCGCTCACACACACACACACACACACACACACACTCAAAATGATAAACATTTTAAAAAATTTACACACTGCAAAAATGGGGAAGAAACTCTCTACCAAGAAGGACTCAGACTCGGAGAAAATATAGCCAACTAGCTTTCCTACTTTGTAGCCCAGCAGGAATTGGGAAGAGAACTGTGTCTAAAACTGGCCCTTGGTGGTGGTGGTGGTGATAGGATACATAGCATACAGGCTTGGAGGCCTTACCTCTTCCTCAGTTTCTTAGAAAGTTCTGGCTTCTCTTTTCAGTGCTTTTATTTGCCCTCTGTGTCCATGGTGGAGCCCATGGTGAATCAAGTGGAATCACTTGATTCTTGGCAAGGTCATCACCAGGAAACCCCTAGAAAGAGAGCCACAGTGTATTGCATTCTTCCTGGAGGCCATGGTTGTTCCCATCTTAAGATTCAAGAATTGGCCAATGATAGGAAACCACATAGAAACTCAGCAGGTGCCCCAAATAACAGGAAACAGGAAGCCAAAATAGCATCACAATCTCTTTATTATGATTTTCACTGTGCCCAGCCTCTGGGAGCATCAGCTCCTTCAGGAGTGAAGGCTGAGCCATAGGGAGGAGCATGCAGCTGTAGTGATGGGAAAGACAGGGCTTGGGGATGTTCCCCTCAGCTTACTGTCAAGTTACCTTCCTCAGAAAAGAACATAGGAAGGGCACAAGGGACTAGAGGGCATTGGACCCCACAGTTGCTTGACTGTTCTGAGCCCCCCCTCACAATCCTGTGTTTGGCTGGCAGATAGAGCATAGGCCATCTCTTAAAGAAGGCTAAGCTTGAAGGCCTTTGTTTCACATGGATATGGGAAGGCCTTGCTGCTTATACCTTGATGTTCTCATCTATGGTCATGCCAACACATGCTATCCAAACTAGAATGTGATTGGGCTTCTTAGTCACTGGCCCAGACAGATGTGACACCCTGTCCACAATCTTGGTCATCAGGACATGTGGCTCAGAGGGAAGGTTTTCCTTAGTGTTAGTTGGGTCTAGTGGAATTCTGTCACCTGTTTATTTTCTTTCCTTTCAAGGTTGCCAAAAGCAGTGGCAGCAGGAAAGCAACAGCAGGGGAAATGCCCAGTCCTACCCCATTCCAGGACTGAGCTATAGGGAACAGGCATGGTACATTAATATTTTCCATTCTCCAGCCAGGAGATCTCTATTCTCTGAGCTGTAGCCAGGAGCCCAGAGAGAGATCCTGGGCATATTCAAACTAAGTGGCATGGAGAAAGTAGCAATTTTATTCTACTGTAAATAGAGGAGTAAAAAGGGTTATGGTTACAGGTGCTACAGGATGTTGTCCTGACATACAGTTGGTCTGCCTTTTAGTGCCAAGTATATTCCTGCCTTTACTCTGCTAGTTTGAAGGGGTCATGCTTGTAGGATCACTAGAGTCTGCTACCAGTCCTGCCTGGAGGTTATTCTTGGCTCTGCGGTGGTCATGGCCAGCCTGGGCCCCTGCCAGACAGCTTATGCCTCTTGGCTTTAGGGCTTCCTTGCACCACTCTTACTGAAGCCATGAAACCTGCAATGATTGAGGTTGTGCTTCAGACTAAGAGGCCTAGGCACAATTCTGGACTCACTCCCCAGTGAGGTGCCCTCTTCCCAGGGAGTTTGATCCTGTGCCTCCCATGTTAGTAATAGGAATGCTGAAACTCCCAGATCTGGCCACTCAAACAAGGCCAGGGTGACATCCCATAGGGAGCACCAGGGCCAAAAAGGCCAGTGTCTGCGCTATAGGCCCAGTCACTTGGACTGAAGGTGGGAAGAGGCAATGTGCTCATGGCTTTGGCTGTTCTCAAAGGAAGAAAAGCACTTGGGACTGGGCCAGTACCTGGGAGCAAAGGAACTGCTCCATCTCTGGGATCCAAAGGGGCCTTTACTCAAAGCACAGAGCCTACCATTGTTGCAGAAGGCTTGTCTCAGGAGAGGAAGCCACAGAGCAGACCTGGAGAGATTATGTGGCCATAGCTACTGCCTCAGCTTACCCTCTGTCCCTGCAGCTCCACTGTGTCATCCATATGCCCCTTTCTTTAAATCTAAGCATAAGGAAAAGGAGTGTTTGGTGAAATAGGCCTAGGGCAAGTAGTCTTCAGAGGAGCATAAACATAATCTTAACCTCCATTGGTAGTGGGTGGAGCAGGTGGTGCTTGTAAAAAGCACTGAGCTCAATTTGGAGCAGCCAGGAAGAAATGACTGGAAGGAACATTTTCTCAAACCCTTAGAGTCAGACACTAATTTTTGTACTTGGCAGAATTTCAGATAGTCACAGTGATGGAAAGGCTTGAGGAAAAGGAAAGGGAATCGGTTTCACTACATTTATGAAAGTTTGAACACCTTCATATATATTGCAGAGGAGCTCCATGGATTGGGACACTAGAAAGGGTCATCCCAGACAGGGGGGTTGGGATGGGCCTTCTGCAACTCTGGTCTGGGGGAACAAAGGAACCTCTTCATTAGTAAAAAGCTACATGCCTAATGGAGAGGAGGCTAGTTATTCCTCCATGTTTTGCTTCTTAGGACTCTTGTGGACTGGGAACTCTATGCTGGGGTCCTCTGGGCCCTCTATAGCATGCACCTACCAAGAAAACTTGCTGTCTTGGAACAGGAAGAGAGATAGTCCCGAATGGGCCTGATCCTACTGTGGAAGAAATTCAGGGCCTGCTTTGCTAGGCCCTGGGATGTACCTGGCCTGATCCGACCATGGTCTTTCACCACTCACCCACAGAAAGCTAGAAGCTGCAGTTCCACAGAGGTAGGCATCACCTTGTCTGTGAAGGATCAGGGAACAAGAAGATATATTTCCAGTCTCTATGATGTTGAGGCAGGAGAAAAAAGCGGTTCAGCTCTCAAAGCCCAGAGCTTGTCTCTACTCAAAATTCCCTGTCTGTAATCCAGCAGCCCAAGGCCATTGGCATACAAGGTGATTTACCAGGAGAATAAGCAAGAGTCCCTGTGCTGAATGTGTTTTAATCTTCTCAGTGTAAAACCCCAGGTCTGGCTGCTTCAGAGGCAGTCCTTGGACCCAAGAGTCCTGTGCTTTTGCTTTTTATTTTTTCTGGCTAAACTAAATAATGGCCCCTCCTAGCTGATCAATCTTGGGAGTATGCCTAAGAAGTATTTACAAAAAGTTGTGGGTTTTAAAATGTTCAGAGCCATATACATGAATCCAAATTGATCTTCTGTCTCCTTCATTTCAGTACTGAATAATCCAACCCTTGAAGTTTCTCACCCTGATTCTGGATCAGGCAGTTTCTACAGAAGGAGAGCATATAGTACTCTTACCATGACCCTGGTTGCAGCTCCCCACTTTCCTCTGAGCATCTCCACACTGAGCTGTACGCTACTTCTTCTGTAAGCACCCAATTTAGTACAAGTGCCTTGAACAATAGAGATATGTTAGCCAACCCCCTCTCTAGTATTAAAATTTGGCTAAACCTAAGTTGTCAGGCTGGAAACAGAACCTGGACTCCGGGGCCAGGGCTGACCCACAACATGCAGTGACTTGAGAACTTAATGAGAACTTAGTAAGGACAGCTGGGGCTCAGACATGTAGGGAGAAGCAGCAACTCAGGCCCTATCTCAGTGATGGGGAGAAGAATGAATCTTCTTCTGTGAGGCCTTGCTCAGACTTTCTCTGATCAAGAGCTGAGATGCAAATCTTCTTCTTAGCTCCAGCTTCTTACCCTCATTGTTAGGGTGGTTGAAAGGAGTCTTCACTGAGGGCTTCTGTGGAACTGCTCTTTCTTGGGCTGTGGGAGAGGCTGGCTCTTGTTCTTTATGCAATGGCACACTTTTTTTTTCCAGGTCTACAGGTGAGTTGAGGTGGAAAGATGGAAAAGCACAAGGCTTCTCTTTTCTTTTTCCATCCAGACCTTGTCCTCACTGGAGATCAAGCTTCGGGTCTCTGTGGTAGCCAAGTTGGATGAGGCATCTAATACAGAGGCCTGTGGTTCTTGCCATCATACTTGTTCTATTCAGGCCCCCTGGGCTCTAGGCCATGTGTTCCCATCTGCAAAGCAGGGGCCAGGGTGGCTCATCTTGGTTTTTAACTGTTCTCCTAAAGACTTTTGGACTTGAAAGATGTGGTGAGAGGTTCCTAGAATTCTGGGTTCCTGGGAAGGGCTGCCTTCCCCTCTTCTAATTAGGACTCCATAGACTAGTTACCTTCTCTGTCTCTAGAAATTAGAATTTAAATAAATAATGGGCTGAAGTGCCAGTGGTGGTTTTCAATAATTTTGTCACCCCAACATACCTGAGGGACATAGCACACACCTACCAGAACAGTGGCTCACCACAGAAGGGATTTTCATTTGGGGAAGAGGGAACCTGTCAGCATCTCTAGGACAGCACGTGAGTCTGATGTGCCCTATTATCAAGAATCACTTGGCCAGAGACTTGTCTATAGGAAATCAGAACCGGCCAATAGAAGGAGTAAACAGAGACCCCCCGCCCCCCAATCTATAACCAGGAGCTTCAAAAAGGAATTTTGATCCTTTTTCAATGAAGAAGAACCAGGTCTCTGAAGGCATGGACAGCTAGGCATGGGTATATGTGTGTGTATGCACATATGTGTGCAGTGGCAGGTCCAGTCTGTGATGTGAGGGTAGGGGGGTGGGTCCAGGAGCAGATACTGCCACAGCTCCCAGGGTTTTTCCTGGTGGCAATGCATTTACTGCCTCTGTTGAGAGGGGAAGAGTAATTTCAGTTCCATAAAGCTTAGTGGCAAATTGAGATGCTGGCAGTGCTCCATCCCCGTAAGTCTCAGGCAGAGGATGGTGGGGGGAAGGGGGAAAGGGCAAAAGGAAAGGAGGGAGAGAACATCACTGTCCCCCAGCTTCTCTGCTCCATGCTATCCTGGGGGTTTCAGATGAATTGCTGCACTGTTGGGGCGAGCGGCCAAGATGTAGACAACATTTTCCTGCAGGAAGGTAGGCCAATCCACAAATCTGGAGTGGGAGCAAAGAACAGGTTTGAGAGATTGGCTGTAGAGCCTGAAGGCTCGTGAGACCTGGTCCCAGTGGCAGTAAGCTTGAGCTGAGCAAAACTCAGAGAAGCCCTGGCTTTTGGCTGACATAGGTATGACTGGCTGTGCTTCCAAGTTGACAGACCAGCCAACTGATCCTATATATCTGTGGTCAAATGTATATTCTTGGAGCCTGGTTTCTGGGATAGGCACTTGCTGTTTTGGGGTAGCAGTTAGTAATGCCCACTTATGTGTGTTAAAGGGTAGGGGTGCAGACAGCCCTTTAAGGAGGTTCTACTCACCTGGACTCCTGTTCTGTTGGCAGCAGAGCCTTGTCCTGACTCTTGCTGCTGCTGCTGGCTGGGCTACTATCTGCTATGGGACCCACATGGCTGATACTGTTGGACACAATGATATGTGGTTAGCAGTGGGAAAGTGAAAGGTCTGGCTCCTCCCAAACTCTGGTGAACCCATCCATGGCTCTGGACATGCATGTCCAGGCTTTTCTAATGTTTATTTATTTTTGAAAGAGAGAGAGAGACAGAGAGAGACAGACAGACAGCATGAATGGGGGAGGGGCAGAGAGAGGGAGACCACAGAATCTGAAGCAGGCTCCAGGCTCTGAGCTGTCAGCACAGAGTCGGACGTGGGGCTTGAACTCACAAACAGTGAGATCATGACCTAAGCCCAAGTTGGATGCTTGAGCCCCCAGGCTTTTCTGATATGGGGCCACAGTGTGGAGGAGGGGATGCCCTATGCCTTGGCCCAACAGGAGTCACTGTCTAATGCACAGGAGGATCCTCTCCTATCCGTTGACAGAAGAAACAGAGAGGTACCTTTTATGCCAAGGGCCATTTGGCATGGTAAAAGGATGAGGGCATGTGAGTGGGGCCAGGGATTGGCAGGGAGCAAACCTGACACTGCAGGATGGAGCCTCTGCAAGGCGTTTGCAGAACCAAGAATGCTGGGCTCCGCGGCACTCTGCCTCACTGATAGTGTTCCCACTGCCCCGTGCCAGGAAGATGGCCCGGGCTCGCTCCCGCTCCTTGACTGTCAGAAGCCTTAACAGAGAGTTCTGGGGAAGAAGAGACAAGTTAAGATCTTGGAGCTGAAAATATTTTGTAAAATGTCAAGCCATAGAGAATCCTACCTCCATTACCACCTTGGCAGCCTCCCTTTGAAGCTGCCCAGAGGCTTTCTGGTAGCATTAACATTTGCAGTTGGGTTCAATGCAAATCAATCTTCCTTGGGCAGTTTCCCCAGCTTAGGCACTGGACCACCTGTTACTGGGTAGAAGGTGAGCCCTTTCCTGGTACTGGTCCCTGCTAAGACAGTACCTAGTGCTCCCCCAACCTACCTGGCATGCTTCCCAGGTCTCTGTCACCCAGTATCCCATCGACATTCACCCCAGCTGGCCCTCACCTGGGGACGCAATTGCTGCAGAAGCAGGAGGGACTCATGGGACAAGAAGTCAGGCCACTCTATGTGTCCTCGATGTTCAGGGTCCAGGGCTGCAAACTGGCGGGCTGCCTGCTCCTCTTGCTCCTCGCTTAGAGCCCTGTCACTGTCCCCCCGCTTTGCTGCTTGGTGGCGGTAGCGCAGGAAGTCCTCCAGTGTCAGGGAGCAATCTGTGGGAGGCACCCCATGCTAGCCATGCCCACCCTTTCCTCAGCCTCTGGGGCATCTCCATTCACCCCTAGGCTACCCTCCAGAGCCCCTACATCCATAGCTTTTGTGGAGTCTTTTTCTCCCATAGCCAGGATAACTGAGGCTGTGGTGGGTGGGGGGAATGGGTAGGTGTGTGGGTGCCCCTGCTGGCCAACAGGGACCTATTTACCCCTACCCTCCAAATTCCAGAATACTCCTTTTATGGTTCATCCTAGAAAGTATGGAGGAAAAATGTGCCAGCCCCTCTGCATCTGACAGCACTGTGCAGCCTTACCAGGGATGACTTTACACTGCTGAAAGGTCTCTGTGAGGCTGTACATTTCCTCCTCAGTTAGCAGCAAGTTGAGGTTGTCCTGAAAAAAGAGAAGAGCTGAGTCAGTGGCCATATAGACCAGCAAGAAAGAAAAGCCAAGGATCAAGAAGGATGGAAATAGTATTTCAATTTGAAGGCAATTCTGGGATCATCTAATCCCAGCCTCTAATCAGAATCAAGGAGACTGAGTTTCTAGAAAGGGGAAAGGACTTGCTCAGAGTTGACCAACTCTGTGGCAGAATCTTCCCCAGAAGCCTGGTATCCTGATTCTAGACCTGAGTCCCTTTTACTAAGACAGGAGTTTAAAAATTATTCTGAGATACCCTAGGGATTCCTTGGAAGTGCCTTAGGAAGCTGCTTCAAGGGAAAAGGGGACTAGTGAGTGGGCAAGGTTGTGAATCCCCAACTCCATCAACCGCAGCAGCTCCATCTTTATTCATTTTATGTACCTGGCTTCTGTGTTAGACTGTGCTCAAAGAGGATTTCAGTTAAAAAAGAAGTTTAATTCTAACTGATCCTAGTAGGCTGTATTACTTTAAATAATCCATAACGGTTTTAAAAGAGATGACATAATGACAAAGTCCCTAAAACCAAATGAGTTCTTTTTGTGGTGCCATAGAAGCTTTAATTCTAAAACAGCACTGATATGTTATTTTGTTAACACTTATATACAGTTTTATAGTCTTTAAATTATCAAAGATTCTCTCTAGTAGGTTATTTCTCTCCTAAAATACCAGCAAAGAACAGGTACAGACATATCATGAGTATTCATTTGCGGATTTCATAAAGAACTCAAACAATTCTTTCAATAAATGTGGTGTAACACTGTGAGATGTTCAGCGGGGCAGGAGTGTAGGGTGTGTGTGTGTGTGTGTGTGTGTGTGTGTGTGTGTAAGGAAAATAAAGAGGAATGATAAAAGATAAGGGACAGGTAGGCCAAAGCCTGACTGTGAAGTGCCTCAAATGCCCTTTATTTAAGGGCCTCAAATTCCCTTTATTTCTGAGCCTTTATTCAAATGAGCCTTTATTTGGGGGCAAAGAGGAGTCACCAAATGTTTTTTTTTTAATGTTCATTTACTTTTTAGAGAGAAAGAGAGAGAGAACAAGCAGGGAAGGGGCAGAGACACGGGGACAGAGGATCCAAAGTAGGCTCTGCACTGATAGCCGAGAGCCTGATGCGGGGCTTGAACTCACAAACCATGAGATAATGACTGATCTGAAGTCGGACACCTAACTGACTGAGCCATCCAGGGGCCCCACCAAATGGTTTTTAAGGGCAGAGCACCATGGTCAGCTCTTTGCTGTATGGAGAATGAATTAGAGGGGCAAAGTCTAGATGCATGGAGAAGTTAGTTGGCTGTCACTATAGTGCAGGTAAAAAAAGATGAGTGGCTAAACTAAGACTTGAGCATGGAGAAGAGAGGAGAGATTGGAGGTATTAGGAGACAGAATCACTTACTGGATGTAAAGGATGAAAGAGAGAAATGAGTTGGTGTTGGTACCTGGGGAGTGGTGGTGGTGGTATTACTATTGACAGAGGCAATAAATGGATGGAGAACAGGTTTTGGGGAAAAGGGGAGTTCGTTTTGGGGCATGCTGAATGTGAAGTACCTGTGAGGCAACAAGATGGATGTAAATCCAAGAGATAAGAAATTCAGGTCTGGACACAAAGGTTTGGGAATCATTAGTGTTTAGACAGTAGCTGTAGCCACTGAAGTGGATGAAGTAACCCAGGCAGAGAGTGTGTACAATGAGAAAAGATAAATGTAACAACAGAGCCCCAAGAAAGCATTTAGGACTGCAGCAAGAAATTAACTAAAGTCATTCAGAATGGTCAGAGAAGATAGGAAGAGTATCAGTAGAGGATACTAGAAGCCAAGAAAAGAGAGTTGCACAATGTAGAAGGTTATATTAACAGTGGTTATACAAATATGATAGGACTTTACTGATTTTCTATTTTCTCTAGTTTCCATATTTTACATAATAACTCTCATAAATACTCAAATCCCTCCAAAAGAGAAGAGGCAATAAGGAAGTGCTAAATACCCCAGAGAGGTCAAGTAAGAAGATACCTGAGAAAAAGTCACTAGACTTGACAATTAGGTCACTGGTGACTTAAGAAAGAAACAATTCAGCAGAATGATGGATGCAGAAGCTGAATTATAGGTGGGTGAGTAGCCACAAGGAGCTAATGGAGTCTTTTCAAGAAGCCTGGCTACGAAGGGAAGGAAATAAAAGGGAAGAGCTTGGAAGAAGCCTTTGTAAAAAGTCTGGAAAGTGTTAGTAATGATGGTAGGACCATGACAGAAAGCCAAGAAGGGGGCCATATATTCTGGGGTGGGGCTGGGGGTTAGGACAGAGACACCTTCAACCTGGTCCCACATCAGAATACTGCAGAGCAGAGTTGCTGGGAGTGAAAAGGCTGGTGTTTGGAGGGGTGGTGACTAGAGAAGATGGTGTGTAGAGCAGGATCTACCATGACATACTTCAGCTGGGGAAAAGATGTGTAAGTGGCTGGAAATAACTGTCCTATACTTCAATTTTGCTTTCTTCTAGGCAGTAGGAAGAAGAGGGGGGATCTGCCGAGATGTTCCTTATTCTGAAATCCGTGAATAATGAAGATACCTGCAGGATAACAGATCAATAAAGCAAGACTTAAACTCTATTCAGATGTGCTGAGAAATGGATATGAATCTGGCTTTTGTCTTTTTAAAAGTTAGAAGGCATTTATATAGAATTTGCAAAGTTCTGAATCAATAGACTGTTGTTATTTAATTTACATAATGATCATATTAGAGATAAAGAACAAATGCTCCTAAGAATTAGGTGGCAGACCAAACGACAATCTTAGGACTAAGAAGTAAGTGTTCCTATGTTAGAGCCTACACCTATTGGAGGCAAGCTGGTTAGGATTTCAGGTTGGTTTTTCAGATGAGTACAATGAATGACAACCACAGACTTAGAGAGAAAGCACTGTTCCAAACAAAAGACTTTTTAGTAATTAGGCCTCATCCTACCCATTGATTCTTCTAGCTCAGTGGTTCTCAACTGGGGATAAGTTTTCTCCCCTAGGACACGTTTGGGAGTATCTGGAGACATTTTTGGTTGTTACAACTGGGGTTGGGTGCCACTGACATCTAATGGGGGTAGAGGCCAGGGATGCTGCTAAATATCCTACCATGTATACACTCCCCACAACAAAAAATTATGTCCAAAAATGTCATAATGCTAAGGTAGAGAAAGCCTGTCCTCAAGAGAAAGCTTGAGGATCCATGTGTTTACTATTGGAAACCTCTTTAGGTCACTGCCTAGAAACCAGTGTTCCAAGACTGGGTCTCTAGTAAAAGTGCCAAGTTCCCTGCAGTGAGGCAGCCTACTGTCCCTGTAGTCCAGGCTCACACAGTAGTGGCAGCTCCAGCCGGTTTCTGTGTGGGCTGTCTCGGTCACCTCTGCTGCACTATCTCCTTGGATGTAGCCCATGCGGCGCAGGCAGCCATCATGGAAAACCCTGGTGCAGATCCTGCATGGGAAGAGGCTCTCAGCTGTCCAGACCTCACAGACATCACACATCTCATCATTGACAACCTGAGGAAAGGAATAAATAGGGAGTGTATTCATTCCAGTGTAGGCAGCAAGATCCTATGACCACCAAACACAGAACTACCTACACGGGGCTGAGTGTCCCTGGAGAAGCCCAGAGGAACAGCTCCAACTGAAGGCAGTGTTGAGATGATGGAGCTTTCTCTTGGAGAGACAAGAATCAGTAAGCTTTTCCATATGCTCAGGCTTCTGTGATCATGTTTCTGAAGAGGGATGCTACTAGGATTTTTTGGGAAAAAAATCTGTTCTGAAAGACTGTCCCAAGCATTGCAGGACACTTAGCATCCCTGGTTTTCTTGGCATCAAAAACCAGTAGCAATTCCCACTCACTGTGACCTTCTTGAATGCCCACATATTTCTAAATGCCTCCTACAGGGAATACTACTATCCCTGCTATCGTGTCATTCCTTATCACCACTGCCTCATGTCTCTCACAAAACCAATCCAGGATGTAACATTTTTATTCTTGTAGAAGAAATTCTTTAAGATTGTTCTGGACTCAACTGCACCTTTCTGGAGTTCTTTTGTTTTTGAGTCTCATTTTAACTATACTCAGCCCGTCCTATCCTGCTCTCTGATCCTCAGAAAGTCTAAGACTTGAGGATTGTGCCTTAACTGGATACTCACATGTTCTCTGGGCTCCAAGCAGATATCAGGAGGCTTGTCATCATCCAGCTTCCGGGTAGGGCGGATGAACGCAGGGGGCGTGAAACGATTAGTCCTGTCAAACTCCTCAGGCTCCACTCCACGCCCATCTCGGAGCCTCTCCCAGGCTGCACGGTTGACACTGCTCTCTTCTTGGAGCACTGGAGTGCTTGCCTCTGCTTCTTTCTCCTCCTGTACCTCCTGGACAGAGCCCTCTACGGTGCCACGGCGGGACCCTGGAAGCTCACCGGTGCGTCGGATGGAAGGCCTGTCCCGTAGCCCATCCTTGAAGGCAGACACAGCCAAGCTCACCTTCTGCACCTGCTCCACTGTCTGCCGCTTGGACATCAACACCCCCATGGCTCTGTGGACCAAAAAGCAGAGGGGCCCAGACTCAACCAATGGCCATGTTGGGCCAATCAGTTTCAACCATTCACCTAAATGGCAAGATTTTCTGGAGTTTAGTGGCATGGTGAGGTGGAGAGAACACTTGTTAAGGAGTCAAAAGACTCTGCTATTTTTAACTAGCTCTGTGAGTTTGTTTTTCTCATTTATAAAAATGGAAGCTATCTGCCCAGTGCACTTCACAGGGCTGTCATGAGGATAACATTACAAAATGAGCTTAAAAAGTGCTTAGTAGACTGGGAAGTATTCTACAAATGTGAAATTGTATATCTGTCTTTCTTGGTGTCCCAAAGCCAATTAGGTCTAGGGGTCCCACGCCTTTGTTGAGAAAGTTAGAAACTTCAGAGCCCAAGTCTTTCCTCTGCCCCATGAGACGACCCAAGGCTTAAAGCAAGACTGCAGCAATACATTTCAGACTTCTGACAAGAAACACTCCTCCAATAAGTGCTGTGCACAGTGCATCCAGGGATAATCCACATAAAATGCTCATTTTTTCAGTCACAGTGAATGATCTCCTATTTTTAGGGGACTCCTAATTAGATAGGAAACTGTACCACCCGATCCGTATGGTTAAGGTCACAAACAATCCTTTGCCCCCTCTAATTGGTAGCTATGCTTCTTTGTGGGTGTGTTTCTCTTTCATAGACAACCTGACCATTACAAGTGCTAAGGTGCTGCTCACATTTTTAAAACTTCACTGTTTTTTTTTTAATTTAATGTTTATTTATTTTTGAAAGAGAGACAGAGCACGAGTGGGGGAGGGGCAGAAAGAAAAGGAGACACAGAATCTGAAGCAGGGTCCAGGCTCCAAGCTGTTAGGACAGAGCCCAACGCGGGGCTCGAACCCACAAACCACGAGATCTAAGCCCATCAGACACTTAGAACCTATTTGCACCGATCGGTTTGAACCGATTGAGCCACCCAGGCACCCCACTAGTGTTATTTTTTTTAATGAACTGTTCAATAAAACCTTTACAGATTAAGAAGTAACATTATCCCTGCTCTTCCTTTGCAGTACCAGGGTACAGCACTGTTAAGTGAGGGCATGACATGGCACATTGCAAAGCTGGTTTGCTATTTCCTAGCCTGAAAGGTCTTAGTGGAATTCAGCTGGGGAATGCTTCTTCTAAGTAAAGTGAAAAAGAGAGTCCATTTTAGCCTTTTTCTCAATCCATTATAATCAAGGCTTATTGAACAGCACAATGTGCAAAGCACTAACTACTCATCATAAGACATAGAAGACAGGAGAACAGTCTCACCACTAAAGCTACTTAATATCAGAACTCAAAGAAGAGTGAGACAAAGTACTGGAAATGCCTAAAGGGAGGTTAAGACCACACTACTGGGAGTCAAAGTGGACCCTGAAGAACGGGTAGGAAGCTATTTTCAGTTTGTGTGGGTGAAGAGGTGGCAAAGGGTAGGAGGAAAGGTTAGGGCCAATTAGAAGGCTACTATAATAGTCCAGGCAAGATGTAGAGGATTTAAACTGAAATGATGACAGCAAGAATAATGCTGACGGAGTCTATTTGATACCCTGGAAACAAAATTAGAGAAATTGGTAACTGACTAGATAAAGGGTAAAGGGAGAGAGGGCAGTTTTACGTTCATTTATTTCCCAGCTTTATTGAGATATCATTGACATACAACACGATATAAATTTAAAGTGTACAACGTGATGATTTGATACTTATATATCGCAAAAATGTTTACAATAAGGCTAGTTAACACATCCTTTACCTCACATAATTACCATTTTGTCATTCTTATATTAAGAACATTATAGCTCTACTCTTGTAGCATCTTTCAAATATACAAAATAGTATTAACTATGCTCACCTTGCTGTACCTGAGATCCCCAGAACTTACTTTATAACTGAACGTTTGTACCCTTTGACCAGTGTTTCCCCATTTCCCCCTATCCTCAGCCTTTGGCAACCATAATTGTACTCTGTTTCTATGAGTTCAATATTTTTAAAGTTTTATTTATTTTTGGGGGGGCAGAGAGGGAAGGAGAGGGGCAGAGAGAGAGAGAGAGGGAGAGAGAGAGAATCTCAAGCAGCCTCTGTACTGTTAGCATGGAGCCTGATGTGGGGTTTGAACTCATGAACCTCAATATCATGACCTAAGCTGAAATCAAGAGTTGGATGCTTAGATGGCAAACAGACACATGAAAAGATGCTCAACATTGCTCATCATCAGGGAAATGCAAATCAAAACCACATTGGGATACCACCTCACACTGGTCAGAGTGGCTAAAATTAACAACTTGGGAAACAACAGATGTTGGCGAGGATGTAGAGAAAGGGGAACCCTCTTGACTGCTGGTGGGAATGCAAACTGGTGCAGCCACTCTGGAAAACAGTATAGAGGTTCCTCAAAAAATTAAAAATAGAATTACCCTAAGATCCAGCAATTGCACTACTAGGAATTTATCCAAAGGATATAGGAATGCTGATTCAAAGGGACACATGCACCTGAATGTTTATAGAGGCACTATCAACAATAGCCAAATTATGGAAAGAGCTCAAATATCCATCAACTGAATGGATAAAGAAGATGTGGTATATATATATATATACAATGGAATACTACTTGGTGATGAAAAAGAATGAAATCTTTGCAACAACATGGATGGAACAAGAGGGTATTATGCTAAAGGAAATAAGTCTGTCAGAGAAAGACAGATATATGATTTCACTCATATGTGAAATTTGAGAAACACAATAGATGAACATAGGGGAATGGAAGGAAAAATAAGATACAAACAGAGAGGGAGGCAAACCGTAAGAGATTCTTAAATATAGAGAACTGAGGGTTGATGGGGGTGGGTGGTTGGGGGGACAGGGAAAATGGGGGATGAGCTTGAGGAGGGCACTTGTTGGGATGAGCACTGGGTGTTGTATGTAAGTGATTAGTCATGGAAAACTACTGAAGTAGACCATACTGTATGTTAGCTAAGTTGGCAAAAAAAAAAAGAGTTGGATGCTTAACCAACTGTACTCAGGTGCCCTGAGTTCAAGGAATTCAGTGTTTTTAGATTCCCTGTATTTGAAATCATACAGTATTTTATTCAGCTTTTCTCTGACTGATTTACTAAGAGGGCAGGAGGGTTTGTTTGTTTTTCTGTTTTTGTTTTTTACTGACAGGGAAGTTTGAAATCAACTAACTAGTGGAATTTAAGAAACAAAATAACTTGTTCTAGTTCTGGATCTGCTGTGATCCAGGACACCTTCCTTTACTGCCTTGGGCTTTAGCTCTCTGTTAATGATCATGTTTGGATTATGTAGTCTTAAACATTTATAATGTTCATGTTCTTTTATCATATTCTTTTACAAGTAACCCAAACAGGTATCTAGTCTGGGTGGGCCTAGGAGTAGAGAGGAAAATGTGTGTATGTTAGTGCTTTTGCTGAGGCTATGGATCCAGAGTATTCTTGAAGAGGCTGGGTCTACAGTCTCCAGACACTGCTCACATGCCTCAAGAGCACCAGCTGTGCTATGGATAGGTAGGAAGCAAGTCTCCCACTTACAGCAAGAGGTACAGACACACCACACCAAGAGGGAGAATGTAAAACTGACACACAACCCTTTACTGCAGACCTTCTTCACGATCAATTATTTCCAAGGCTACAGGGTTTTCCTCAGAAAACTTTCATGGTATGTTTTTCAAAAGTTTTGACTGTGACCCATAGTAAGAAATATAGTTTATGATGTGACTCTGTAGACATATGGTTATAAACATGTATTCATAAATCTAGAACTGAACCTGTAGTTTTGTGAAACAATCCTACTTATACTACATGTGATGCCCCCTGATATTTTCTATCCTTTCTATCCTATTTCATTAAAACAATCCTGATAGTGACTCTCCCAAATGATTTCATGACTTCGCAATGAGTCTGGACCTGCGATTTGAAAAATACAGCCTTTGAATAATTTTACATTTTTGATTAGAGAACCACATTTTTGTCTTTTGATTTAAAGATGGTTACTTCTAAAAGACAAGGACAACATTGTGGAATAGTAAGCTTTCCCCGTGACTGCTGTGGTACAAGAACAGAATTCTCAAGCTTGTTTTAAGAGTCTGTGGTTCTAGGGGGTGCCTGGCTAGCTCAGTTGGTGGAGTATGCAACTCTTCAACGTTTTTTTTTTTTTTTTTTTTTTTTTTTTATTTATTTTTGGGACAGAGAGAGACAGAGCATGAATGGGGGAGGGGCAGAGAGAGAGGGAGACACAGAATCGGAAACAGGCTCCAGGCTCCGAGCCATCAGCCCAGAGCCTGACGCGGGGCTCAAACTCACAGACCGCGAGATCGTGACCTGGCTGAAGTCGGACGCTTAACCGACTGCGCCACCCAGGCGCCCCTGCAACTCTTGATCTCAGGGTTGTTTGAGCCCCACACTGGGTGTGGAGCCTATTTAAAAAAAAAAGTCTGTGGTTCTAAAACTGATGGTTGCCAGAGGGAAGGTGGATGAGGAAATGGGCAAAATAGGTGATGGGGATTAAAGAGTGCACATGTCATGATGGGCACTGGGTGATGCATGGAATTGTTAAATCACTATATTGTTCACCTGAAACTAATATAATACTATGTTAAGTATACTAGAATTAAAATAAAATGATATAAAAGAGTCTGTGGTTCTAACAGAGATGGACAGCTACTAACATATCTTTGACTGAAGAAGACCCTACTGAGAGGCTGATCCTCTTTGACTTGTGCATAAAGGTAAAAGAATATTTACCGGCTAATTTTTTTACAATTATAAAAAGGTGGAAATAATGTCAATAGGAGGATTATTTAAAAACCTGTGATATATTCATGCCATAAATAAAGAGAAAAAACTGATTTAATCCAATAGAACACAAAGATCGGAGCAATGATTCTCACTGGCTGGATCCTGGGGGCAGGTGGGGGATATATATCTGAACCCCAGGAGGAGAGAAGATAGAAGAAGTGAATAAATTATAATACATATTTATATCTGTAAAGCAATTATTAAAGTCATCACTTTTTTTTTTTTTTTTTTTAAATAGACTACAAAACAGCAGAGCTTGACAGTGTCCTCTTGGTTCTTCGGGAGATACAAAAAGTACAATTGGGGGCAGCCTCCTTCCAGAAGTTGTATTATAAATTTTAGGGATTAGTTATAAGACATTTAGGTTTCTTAGCAAGAAAGTATAGGTTGAAACAAAGTTGAGAAATGCTTATTTGGAGACCTAAAATAACTATACGAAAGTCATTTTTTTAAGAATGATTCATTGGAGGAAAATCAATGGTATGCATTTGGTTCCCACTGGCTTTTTCAGATAATGCAGTAAGAGTTCTCAGCAAAGGCCAGCCAATGAAGAGGGCTGCTCTATAAGTGAACTGACTCATTAATAGTGTATCAGCAAATTAACCACAGGCATCTCCCAACACATTGTAGTCCTGCTACAACCCATTATTCTCTGTAAGGATAACAAGAATCACTATTAAGCTATCTCAACTGTTAATGATGTCACTGCAGTGGTTTGGAGAGTTTATCTTTAAAGGAACTTCAATGAAGACTGAAGATGACATCCACCAGCAAAACAAACATAAAAACAAATTAAAAACCACTTTCCATCCCTGACCACAGGATCCTGGAGTACTTCTATTGCTTTTACCTGAGATGGTTCAGTTTTCTAGGCCACTTTATGTCCATAAGGGAGGAAAATGTAGAGCAGAACCATTAAAAAGAAACCGCCAAAATCCAAACAAGGCCCAAAGTCATTTTGAATAAACATGACTTTGATTTTAAGAGTAAACTGTGAGGACACAATAGAAGTAGGCTTCAAAGAGTGAGGTTTAAACCCTTAATGCGTAACAGAGAGGACCAAACCTGTATACAAAAGACACCTTGATTAAAAGCAAGTGTGTTGAAATATCCATGATGTGCACCTGGGTGTTTGAGAAATTAACAAAATCAGCTCTAATTTCTAGAGAAACAAGTGGTAGTGATTAGTGATGGGTAAAAACAAATGCCTGCTGAGAAAAACCTGGCCCTTCCTGTGCTGGAAGAAGTCCTAGGAAGAAGAGTGAGTTAAAAGGAAATCAAGTTGTAAAGATTCCACAAATGGTAACTAATGATTACTTCTTTGGTTGATGGGTGGAATTGGGTTTTCCACCTCCCTAACAAAGATGAAAGAAGAATAAAAAGACATTGTCTCAAGAATGATGTTACTGCCAGAGAATTTGTGGTATCTAAGGAAGGCTTGGAAAATAACCTCAGACGGCAGGAGCAGGGGGGTGGTGAATAACAGGGACAAGAAGGTAGAATAGAGCTGTTTGGCTATATGATCTGGAGGAAATGAAAACAGATGACAAAACCAAAATCCTTCTTTGGGTAAGAGAAGTTGGTCTAGATGTATTTGTCAGGCAGTAAGACATATGTGGGCAGCTTGGTGTGTGTACGAGACACACCCATTCTCTGCAGAGCACATGCTTAGAACACAGTGATAATATTTATAAGGGCAAAGTAGTGAGAGTAAGAGGAGGAAGGGTTGCTTCATAGAAGGAGCTGGTGGAGAAGTAAGGAAGGGGAAGGCAGCTAGGGAACCACTTCCCAAGCTCTCTATAAAGATTTGTACCTATGAGAAGACTGGGAAATAGCCCTCCTAATAATAGGCAGGAGTCTCCTCATTTGGCATGCTAAATGTAAGGTACATTTACTGTACTTGCTTTCATCGGATTCTTTTTTTATTTTTATGAAAAATTTTTTAATGTTTATTATTTTTGAGAGAGGGAAAGAGAGAGCGCACGCATGCAGGGGAGGGGCAGAGAGAGAGGGAGACACAGAATTGGAAGCAGGCTCCAGGATCTGAGCTGTCAGCACAAAGCCCCGATGCAGGGCTCGAACTCACAGACCATGAGATCATGACCTGAGCTGAAGTCGCCCGCTTAACCCACTGAGCCACCCAGGGGCCCCTGATTCTTTTTTTAAAATTAATTTTGTATCCTGTGACTTTACTGAATTCATTTATCAGTTATAGTAGTTTTTTGGTGGAATCTTCAGGGTTTTCTATATATAATATCATGTCATGTGCAAATAGTGTAAGTTTTACTTCTTTACCAATCTGGATGCTTTTTATTTCTTTCATCTGATTCTTGATATAGGGCTGGCAACTGTTTGAAAAAAGCTCAAAAGCATCTAAAAGTGATTGCTTAGAGGTTATGAGGGCTTTCCTAGGTTGCAAAAAGGCAAAGAAAACCTCTGAGTGGAGGGACAAAGGAAAATAACCAGAAAGTGGGTTGAACAGGTGGAAAAAGGAATTTCAGGTTTCCAGTGATATCAAAAGAGAAAAAAATTTATATGGTTCCCATGGTCTTCCACAGAGCATGGGTTCTATAAATCTTTGTTAAATAAATGTTGCAGAGATGACTGAACAACATAAGAAGTTTGTTTGAGATCATGGTGTCAGTACCCTTTCTCTTCCTCAACATTGTCCAGAGAGACAACTAAATCTTCAGAACTCAGTTCTAAAAACTACAGAGTCATCCGCTCATCTCATCATATCTACTCTGCTTCTCCAGAGGTGGACCCTGAATGGTGGTGGTTCAGGGGTAGCAGGGATGAGAACAAGTAACCATATAGTAGTTATGGGTAATTTCTCTGACCACAGGGGAGAGCTATAGAATTTTGGAATTTAGCCAGTTTGTATAACCACAGTAAGAAAAGAGAGAATATTATCAAGATCAATGGTCTCCTGCATTTATGGTGTGTCCTGTGGCACTGTGGCCTGGCCCACAGGGCTGTTGCCCTAAGGGCACAAGTAGGAAGCTTGAAAATGTATATCTTCCCCACTGGATTTGGGCTGGAGAAATTTAGCATGTGCAGCATCTGCACATGAGAGTGAAAAATTTCAAGGTGGTTGACAGTTGGTTCCAGGAAGCATGTGCCCAAAGATTGAGAGCCTCAGGGAAAGTCACATACTTAACATAGAAGGTAATTAGCCACAAGGGTATGGAAAATCAGCAGAACCAGGGTCTAAAAAATGCAAAATGCATAGCACAGACTCTAAGCTCACTGCGGACATCAACATCAATCTCAAGACTTTAAACAAAAGCCATCAAAGAGTTTTGCTTTAGGAATGCAGTGTCTCATGACAGTGCTCTGGGAGCCTGTTCATAATCAACCATTCCTGTTGACTAGCTGTAATTTACAGATTACTTTTAGTTTTCATATCTGCAGACTCTGAAAGGGTATACCTGGTACCTCCCTCTCTTCTTTCATTCTATTTATCCAGCACAGCAGCACTGGCTTCAGTCAGTCCAGAGGGACATAGTCAGCCTCAACTGCACAGGGCTCCTTTGGGGTTTCCGAGCAGCAGAAGGCCTAAAGAGTGAATAAAAACTGTCTTCCTGAACTCTGCTCAAGAGAGTGATACATGAAGGAGGTCCTGTTTTTAATATTTACTAAAAGCCATCAAAGCTCTAATATACATGAGAACACAATTATGGCATGATCCTTAGCCTCTGGGGGCTTGGGATGAGTCTTCATGAAAAGCCACAGTGCTGGCTTCCCACAGAAGCAGAGCAACAGTTAAGAAATAGCACATCATTAGTGACTGGCTGGTGTGACTGCACTTAGCAAGCAGAGCTTTTCAGCAAGATGGAGAAGCACTCCTGTTCTCTGCTGTAGGCCCCTGAAGCACAGATTCAACCCCATTTAATAAACTTATTACACCTTAATTATATTTACTTGTTTATCGATTCTACAAATATTTGCTGAGTGCAGCCTAGTATGTGTCAGGCACAAATCAGGCACTTAATAACTGTTGGTAGAATGAACAAACGGAATCTCACTCAGCCTGTGAGAATGCAGTGTATATGTGTGTGTAGGGGGCATGAGTGTAGGATTTAAAAAAAAGGTGTTGCTTGAGCTAAATTTTGAAATATGAGTGGGAGTTACCCGAGTGGCTAAGGAAAAAAAAAAAAAAAAAAAGAATTCCAGGAAGAGGTAAAAGCACATGCCAAGGCATGGATTGCTATATGGGGACTCCATCATAGCTCAGGAGGTATGAAGCCAGCTGGTTGCTGGATAGAAATAGGCAAGCAAAACTGCCTTCACATATGAATCAGCCCCACAAAACTTGTTTGAGACAGTATGCTTAAAATATTTGTTTAGAAGGGAATATGTATTTGGATTTCAGGAGGCAAAAAACCCAGATAATTTAATTTTCTGAGGTCAGGTGGTAGGATAGCCCTGATAAGTTACAGAACTGACCAGTGAGCATGTTGCTTGGCTTTTGGACCCATCAGGAAACTCTTCTCCATAGCCTAAGAGCTGGTAGGTGGTGACTGTAGTGAATCACTGGCGCTTTCCCTCTGGGAGACCCATAAATTTGATTAGGAGACTCCAAAAAGGAAAAAAAAAAAAAAAAACAGGAAAAAGAGAAAGTGAGCCAGGCACCCCACACACTGTTGCTTTAGTAAGAAGACCCCAGGAAGATGAAACATTCATCAAAAACAAATAGAATCATGTATGTAAAAGGGCTCTAACTATAACAAGTTATCCAAATATAAGGTATTGTCATTATCATAAGAAGCTAAGAGTGTGGGCAGTTCACTCAAAGCGTATGGGCAAAAGTAATTTGGGGAGGGTAAGGTCAGGGAGGTTAACAGTGTAGCTGCCAGAGGAGGCACATAACCTATAGGTACTCTGTAAAGCTATAATTTCCCCTTACTTTTCTTACTCTATAGTAAATGATTAGAGACATGCAGACTGATTCTATGTAACTCCTCAAGGGCAAGCAACTGTCATACATATCTAGCATAGTGCCTGGCAAGTAGGTTGCACTTAGTAAATATATATGAATCTCTGAGGGAATTGGAGAGGGATGTTATAATGGAAAAAGTAATCATGTCTCCATCTATAAACTGACGGTCTTGGTTTCTTGGTCCAAAGCTGGTAAGCAATTCCTGTCAGAACTTGGTCATTAACACTCAGGGTGGAATGGATAATGATATTCCCATCAGGAATGAATAAATCAATCTGGGAAATGAAGACAGCAGAAACCAAGAGCATTGTTGGAGAAAAGCAGGTGGGACTAGAAGATAAAGATTCTGTAACTAAAGACAAATGAAATTATTTGCATAAACATGATCCACTTAGGAACAGGTGTACTGGAAAAAATAGAGGGAGTATGGGAAATGGGCTGAGGAAAGTCCTATTCATGTTTGAGGAAAAGGAAGCACTGTCAAAAATATGGCAAATGTAGGAAGAAGAAAACTAAGAACATGATCAGAGAAGATGTGGAAGATTAAAGGCTAAGAATATGATCAGAGATGTGGAAGATTAAAGTCCATAAGTAAAACCCAGGTATATCAGTACATGCACGTGAAGTTCTCTCCCATTTTATTT
This sequence comes from Panthera onca, assembly GCF_046562875.1. Taxonomy (NCBI): domain Eukaryota; kingdom Metazoa; phylum Chordata; class Mammalia; order Carnivora; family Felidae; genus Panthera; species Panthera onca. The sequence goes on along the minus strand of NC_138351.1, from coordinate 57,435,376 downwards.
CCCTTTGGAGAGAGCTTTTTTTTTTTTTTAACGAGTAGATTAAGGCCACCAGGTGACATCCTTCACATCCATTCTGGAATGATTTTACTCATGTTGTGTTTAGCAGAGAGTTAGTACTCTTAGGATTTTTGTAATCTTTATGTTTACCCAATGCTGGACATCAGGGAGATGATATTCAAAGTGCAATATGTGGGGAGCACCTGAAGCCACCTAGCAATTTTTCCAGGGACATGAGAGGGTGTGATACCAAGAAGAATGTAAGGAAAAAAAACCCAATGACATATTCTGAATTGGAGCAAAGGTCATATTTCCAGGCTTGCTCCTTCCTCTTCTTCTTCTTTTTTTTTTTTTAAGTTTATTTATTTTAAAAGAGAATGTGGGGAGGGCAGAGAGAGGAAAGAGAATCCCAAGCACCATCAGTGCAGAGCCCAATGAGGGCCTTGAACTCATGAACAATGAGATCATGACCTGGGCCGAAATCAAGAGTCAGATGCTTAACTGAATGAGCCACCCAGGCGCCCCTCCTTTTGATTTTCTTAAAAAAAAAAAAAAAAAATGGGCATCTGGGTGGGTCAGTCAGTTGAGTGTTTGACTTCACCTCAGGTCCTGATCTCACAGTTTATGAGTTCAAGCCCCATATCGGGCTCACTGCTGTCAGCTCTGAGCTGGCTTTGGATCCTCTGTCCCCCTCTCTCTGCCCCTCCCCAGCTTGCACTCTCCCCAAAATAAATAAATATTAAAAATACACACACACACACACACACACACACAACCCTATTTATTTTGGTGTGTTAAGCTGATGAGAGGGGTGTAAACTGAAAGGGGGATTTTAAACACTTTGTAATGGAGAAGTGATGAACCAATGTAAACCTTTGTCAGAATTTACTCCATTGAGGGAGCTGTGCCTGAGGTGCCACACCCATGCATCAGGCAACCACTGAGTTTAAAAAGAAAAGCTAACAATTGGAAAATCAGCTTGTTTTGTTTTCTCACAAGCCTGATCTTTCCTAAGTAACCCCAGGAGCCGAAGACAGCCACTTCTATTAAGGGAGGATGTCACTAGGTTTGGCTATGTGGAAGAAGGATAATAGGGGAACAGGAAAACTCTTTCAGAATGGTTCTCTGATGAATACATTGCTTACTTCCCTCACTATCCCATTTTTGGACAAGAAACCAGACTCTATCCTTGGTCCCAAATTTGCACCCTTGGGATTCAGGTGGAATGAAAGCACTAACACAGCCAAAGGGGTGAGATGAGGGTGCATCACTGTGTTAGGTACAGACCCTTTATCCTCCCCAGAAAATGGACTCCCAATAAACCTTCCTTGGCTCTGCACCTTTTCTGCCCTCCTCATCCTCATGCAGAAGCACTTTGGGGAAAAAAGTGTCCTGCATGTTATCTGTGGACCAAAGTCTGTTGGTGCATGTAGTCAGAGGGCCACAAAGCCACTATGAATCATGTTTCCTAAAAGTGACCCTGTCTCTCCCACCTCTCCCCCAAGGATTCTGCAAGCTGGGAGGGTAGTCTTAGAACACCATCCTCTGAAGCATTCCTCTTGTTCCCCAGCCAAATCCTATCAAAGACCACACCCAGAGGCTTCTTCCCAGCCTCAATTAAGTCCAGAGACAACCAGAGGCCTCCTTACAGTGGGGTTGCCAGTGAAGGAAGCCACACCCTGAAATCTGGGGAAATCAGTTCCTGCAGCAGTCTCATCCCCAATTAAACACTCCTCATTCACTTATTTAGGCATCACATTTACCGACCATGTACTATTGCATATATATTGCATATACTATTGCATATATTTTTTTTTTTTACTATTGCATATACCATATACTATGCCTGGTATCTTAATGCAACTTAACAAATATACATTCTTGCTTCTGCCTCTCCTTGACACTTTTTCCCAAATAAATTTCGAAAACCGATCTCAGGATTCCAAGCTTTGTGACCTTGGGCAAATTGCTAAACCTCTCTGAGTCTAAAGTGCCTAACGTTGAAAAGGGGATAATTGCATAATGCTGTTGTAAGGATTACATGAGATGTTAAACACCTCTGGCATTGTACTTGGTATATGGGTGCTCAATAATCCTACATATCTTTTCTTCCTTCCTTCAAAGGACTTTCTCTTCCAGGACCTGCCAGCATCAATTATTCTACCTGTCTTACTGCTTGCTTATGGATAGTCAAGCCCAGGGCCCCAAGTCTCCTATCTTAGCTTCAGAGGGCTCACTTGTCCTCCCTTCCCTTATGTCCTTTGCTCTAATAGAAGTTCCTGCCTCCACAAATATCCAGCTTCGAGACAACCTGGGCTACCACGGAAAATACATTTTCTAATGGGGTCGGGGAAGGAATGGACAAAGGCAGCAGCCCCACAGGGCCCCAGCCTCTCGATCACCTTGGAGGGGCACAATTTAGGGCACACCGAGCCCTAAAAAGGTCAAGGCTAAAGTCCTTTGGGCATATGGGAAGTTACTCCTGGCCTAGATCCCGCAGCAGGATCCTCTCCTTCCAGTCAGAGGTTCATTCCAGGCAGTTCCAGGGCACAGTCTAAGGTATTCCTTTATACAGCGGTCCTCTGTGGGGTCCATCCCCACCGCGCAGGCTCCTGAGGCTCCCCTGTGTTCTCAAACGGTCTTCCACTGAGACACCACCAGAGACCACCCTTGGCCTCCGGTAGTTATACAGAAGGTCTCTGTGGGTAGGCAGTGCGTCCACGCTGTGCCTCCCCATGGCAGCAAATGCAGAGACAGCCCTGGGAGTCTCCGTTCACACAGGGGTCCTCCATGGGGGCGGCTCCCTGCACGCCTCCGGAACTTTCCCAAGGGGCAGAGGCAGGGACACTCGGGGGGTTATCTACTTACACAGGGACTCCCTTAGGGGCGGCTCCCACACAACACCTCAGAGTCCCCGGAGGGTTGTCCGCGGCCCGCAGACCCGTCCCGTAGGGTGCCTGCCGTGTCCCCGCCGCCCCCGCCCCCGCTTACCGGGACCGTCACGGTGCGGGACGCGGGTCCGGGGTCGGCGGACTCTACACCGCGGACCCCGCGCCGCCCATGGCCACTCGGGAGCCGGCGTGCTGGGGCCGAGCGCCGGGAGCAGGCGGCGCAGGCGGAGCAGCAGGCTGAGGCGGCGGCGGCGGCGGCGGCGGCGGCGGCGCGCGCTCCCCAGCACACCCACCCTCCCTGTCTCCCGCCCCGTGCGGCTGCGGCGCGTGCGCCCGCGCCAGAAGACCTCCGCGGGCCGGTGGGCGCGCGTCGCGCTCCGCCCTCCCGCGCCTCGAGGCACGGCCCTCGCAGCTTAGCTTGGCGACCTCGCGCAGGAATGAGGCGCTGAGGGACCGCAGGAAGGCGGCGCCCGGCTCCGACGACCTGTGGGTCCGGGTGCCAGTGGGCGCCCCCGACCAGCTCCCCGCTCTGCGGCGCCGGGTCTTCGGCAGCCGGGCAGCCAACGGCAAGGTCAGTGCCGGCCGGAGGAGGCGTCTCGGAAGGGGGCTCCGCGGCGGCTCGTGGCTCCTGCCCGCCCGCCGAGGCGAAGCGTCCTGCAGCCCGCACCTGCCTGGGGAGGTGAGAATGACTCATCCAAGCGGCCTCGGCCGGGGGCCCTCTCCTCTCTCGCCAAGCCCAGCTGCCCAGTCAGGCGTCCGGGGGGACGACCCGCGCGTTAGGGCACTCACCTTCGCAGTACCCCACTGCGGAGTGTCTCAATGAGCCTTCACAAAGCGCCCTGCTGCCCCCACTCTTCCTGCGCGCTGCTTTCAGAGGTTATTGGTCTTCCATCTCCAGCAGCAGGCAGTACTGTAATGTAACCCACTTTTTGCTGCAGAAGCCTCATCCCTCAGACTATCAGAATAGCCAGCTTGTCAGGAGGCCAGAAGTCCTGAGAGCTATAACACGCATTACACCAAACAAACTGTATACTCTGAAGAGGGCAAGAAAAAGATCAAGTCATAAAGCACTTAGCAACAAATTATAAAGAAATAATTGAAGTTATGCAAATGATATGCCAAACACCTTCTGTAATTTCATTTACATTTTTAAAAATATACTTTATTGTCAAATTGGCTTCCATACAACACCCAGTGCTCATCCCAACATCATTTACATTTTTAACATACCTTCATTTTCTTGTGCATTCAAATACTATCTCAAATACAATTCACATTTTCTGAGCATCTAGTATTTGTCCTACACTGTACTAGGTGCTATAGGGGATTTAAAAAAAGGGGGGGGGGGAACTCGTTTTGTCCTTAAGATCATGGCACTTACCAAAAGGGAATATAAGGTCGATATAGTACAATATATTGCTGTCACTTTTAAACAAAGTGCCAGATGCTATTCTAAAAACTTTATATTAAGTCATTAATTTTTATTCCATTCCTTTGAGGGACTGTACGTTGTTTCTGCATTTTGCTGGTGATGAGAATAAGGCACAGAGAAAGTAAACAATTTGCCTAAGGTCACATAGCTAATATATAGTGGAGATGAGACTGAAGTCTCTAAATTCTGACTTCAGACCCCAAGTTTCTAACTATTTTACTGTACTGCCAATGAGAAGGGAAAGGATACTAATCATTAATGTATGGAATTTTAAAATTAGTACTTATTTCTGGGGAACCAGTATTCTTTTTTGCTTGTGAAAGTAACACAAAAGAACAAACAGGTTTCCATATCGTCTGGAAGCCCCAAACCTTCTTTACAATTACATCATACTAACAGTTTCACATATATGGTTGTCTGAACTGTTTTCAGTAACTTTTATTTCCAGGCTGTTTGACAGGCTTATATGGAAGAAGAGGCTGTAATAATATCACCATAGAAATGTCTGGTGGTTAATTCCTTCATTCAAAAAAATGTATTTTGTGCTCCTACAGTATGTCGGGCATTGAGCTGAGAACCGGAAGGGGTGCAAATAAGATTAAGACACAGTACGTTCCTTCAAGAAGTTGTAATCTCACAGAGGAAGCAAGCATTGACAGAAAACCATAATATAAAACAGAATGAGTTGTGCTCAGTAGAGGAATGAAATGCAATGGGAGTTCCAAGGAAGAGGGAGACCGATTACTTCATGAAGGGAGGAGCTTGGGTTAGGGAAAACACATGATTGTCATTTTTTTTTTAAAGTTTTTATCTATTTTGAAAGAGAGAAAGAGCATGTGAGTGGGGAAGGGGCAGACAGCAAGGGAGAGAGAGAATCCTAAGCAGGCTCCATGTTGTTAGTGCAGAGCCCAACGCGGGACTCAGTCTCACAAACTGAGATCATGACCTGAACCGGTATCAAGAGTTGGTCACTTAACCACCCAACTGAGCCACCCAGGTACCCCACACGATTGTCATTTAATTTATTGTTGATATTTAAGTATTACAAACAGGATAAAAATTTATCAAATTCTTTTATTTCTTTTAAATGTTTATTTATTTGAGAGAGCACAAGCTGGGGAGGGGCAGAGAGAGAGAGGGAGGGAGACACAGAATCTGAAACAGGCTCCAGGCTCTGAGCTGTCAGCGCAGAGCCTGATGCGTGGCTCAAACCCTTGAACTGTGAGATCATGACCTCAGCCAGTCAGACGCTCAAGCCACTGAGCTACGCAGGCGCTCCTAAATTCCTTTATTTTTAAAAAATTACATGCAGGGTTCTCATTTTCAGAAAAGAGCTTTTTACTATAAGGATTGTTTTGAGTATGGAGAGGTTAGTCAGTGCAAACTTTTTATTTTTTAAGTTTATTTTGAGAGAGAATGAGAGCACAATCAGGGGAGGATCAGAGAGAGAGAGAGGGAGAGAGAGAGAGAGAGAGAGAGAGAGAGAGAGAGAGAGAGAGAGTTCTAAGCAGGCTCTGTACTTCCAGTGCACAGCCCAATGAGGGCCTTGAACTCACTAACCATGAGATCATGATCTGAACCGAAACCAAAAGTCCACCACTTAACCTACTGAGCCACCCAGGCACCCCCAGTCAGTGCAAACTTTTTGAAGATGGTTTGCCTTATCTCCTCTAGTGAGGGGGCCAGAATAGAATTATGATGCACAATATAAATTTCAAGGTCAATGGAATAGCAAAAGAAGCAGCAAGTGGTTTGCATTTCCCTGACAATTAGTGATTTTAAAACATCTTTTCATATGTTTGTCAGCCATCTGTATGTCTTCCTTGGAAAAATGTCCGTTCAGGTCCTCTGCCCATTTTTAAGTGGGCTCCACACCCAACATAGGGCTTGAACTCACGACCTGAGATCAAGAGTTGCATGCTCTACTGACTGAGCCAGCCAGGCACAGCACTCTAGCCATTTTTAGTTGGATTACTTGTTTGTTTGTCTTTGGTGTTGATTGTATAAGTTCTTTATATATTTTGGATATTAAACCCTTTAGATATATCATTTGCAAATATCTTCTCCTATTCAGTAGGTTGTCTTTTTATTTTGTTGATGGATCCCTTTCTGTGAAAAAACTTTTATTTTGGTATAGTCCCAATAGTTTATTTTTGCCTTTATTTCCCTTGCCTGAGAAGACTTATCCATAAGTATGTTGCTAAGACCGATGTCCCAGAGATTACTCCCTATGTTTTATTTTAGGACTTTTATGGTTTCAGGTCTTACATTTAGGTCTTTAGTACATTTTGCATTTGGTTTTGTGTATGGTGCAAGAAAGTGGTCCAGTTTCATTCTTTGAAATAGCACCTCAGACTGGTTAAAATGACTAGTATTCATTTAAAAAAATTTTTTTAATATGAAATTTATTGTCAAATTGGTTTAAAATGACTAGCATTCAAAAGACAAGAAACAACAAGTGTTGGCAAGGGTGTAGAGAAAAGGGAACCCTGAATAAATTGTTAGTGGGAATGTGTGTTGGTGTAACCACTGTGGAAAACAGCATGGAGCCTCCTCAAAAAATTAAAAATAGAAATACCACATGATTCAGTAATTCCACTACTAGATATTTACCCAAAGAAAGCAAAAACATTAATTTGAAAAGATATATGCACACCTATGTTTATTGCAGCATTATTTATAATAGCCAAGATATGAAAGCAATCCAAGTGCCCATTGGTAGATGAATGGATAAAGAAGATGTAGTGTGTGTATACACACACACACATGCACACATATATGCACACACTACAGTATTACTCAGCCATAGAAAAGAATGTAATCTTGTCATTTGTGACAGCATGGATATACCTAGAGGGTATTATGCTAAGTGAAATAAGTCAGAGAAAGACAAATACCATATGATTTCACTTATATGTGGAATCTAAAAAACCAAATAAGTGAATAAACAACAAACAAATAACAGACTTGTAAATGAAGCGAACAAACTGGTGGTTACCAGAGGGGTAGGTGGGTGGGCAGATGGTAAAATAGGTGAAGAGGATTAAGAGGTACACACTTCCAGTAATAAAATAAATCATGGAGATTAAAATTACAGCATGGAGAATATAGTCAGTAATATTGTGATAACATTATATGGTGACAGATGGTGACTACACTTACTGTGGTGAGCATTGAATAATGTATACAATTGTCAAATGACTATATTGTACACCTGAAGGTAATACAGCATTGTATGTCAACAGTACTTCAGTAATAAGTATATATTTTTAAAAAAGAAAAAGCAGGGTGGAAGTGAACAATGTAAGTCTGGGGGCAGCCAGGACTCTGACTAGACAGAGTCAAAGTTTGCTGGAGAGTGGCCTGTAACACAGAACTGCTCTTGCAAGATAGAGATTGTGTTTTCAGCTGTTTTTTACTTCATCTTTTAATTATGACGAACATATGCCACAAATATTCTGGGATGGTCTGTGTTTAGAAATTAGATGCCATTATGCCCATAAATTCCTGTCAGTAAGATTGACAAATAATGGTCAGCATATCCATGTTAGTGTCTGGAGAGTAGAAAACATTGTCTATTCAACAAATGTTTAATAAGGAGTTTGGAAAGGCAGAGAAAGGCTATTTGATAAAGAACTCTAAATACTTAGATGTTTTAATAGGGTAGGTGATAGGGAGCCCATTCAAGTTTTTGAGCGGGTAGATAGTTGTATGTTGAAGTCTACCGTAAACACTTAGAAGTGTTATCTTTTAGATAAAGGACTGAATGAAAGTGCATATGATTTTCTGTCTGTTCAAACAAAATTTTAAAATATAAATATGAGAATGAGTGTATTTTCTCTTAGGCCTTAGACAACTCCCTGTTGGGATATTGAGGAGACTATAGGGGGTGGGGAGTAATCAGAATGCCACTGAATCCTATTTTGTCCTTTTCATATTCTGGTGGGTGACCTCCAGTGGAAGATAATCAGTGCACCCTTTTTGCTTACAATACACATCTGTTAGGGGCAACTACCTAGCACACAGTTCCCCTTTGCTGTGAGTGCCTGTAGTACACAAAGATAAGATCCCAGTCACCTTTTCAGACTTAGGCACCTCATCACCTTGCTGCTGCCAATTGATCCAGAAGTAGACACCCAACTTAAATTTGGTGCTGTTATAGTCTATCCTAGGAATTTGAAACTCAGAACCAAGCAACACATGGTAATTCTATGTTTAACTTTTTGAGGAACTGTCAAACTGTTTTCCACAACGGCTGAACCATTTTACATTCCCACTGGAATTGTATGAGAATTCCCTTTTTTTCTATACCCTTAACAACACCTATTATTTTTCTATCTTTTTTTTCTTGTTATAGACATTGTAGTGGATATAAGTGGTGCCTCATGGTGGTTTTGATCTCCCTCATGACAAATAGTGCTGAGCATCTTTCCATGTGCTTGTTGGCTATTCTTATGTTGTCTTTAGAGAAATGCCTGTTTAAGTCATTTGCCCAGTTTTTGTTTGCTTTTTGTTGTTGATGAGTTCTAAGAACTCTTTATGTATTCTGGATACTAGATTGTTATCATACATTTGATTTGTAAATATTTCTCTCAATCTGTAGATTGTTTTTTTTTTAATTTTTTAATGTTTATTTTTGAGAGAGAGAGAGAGAGAGAGAGAGAGCGAGCGAGCAGAGGAGGGGCAGAGAAAGAGGGAGACGCAGAATCCAAAGCAGGTTCCAGGCTCTGAGCTGTCAGCACAGAACCCTACATGGGGCCCCAACTCACGAACTGTGAGATCATGCCCTGAGCTGAAGTTGGTCGCTTAACTGACTGAGCCACCCAGGCGTGCCTCATTCTGTAGATTGTGAATATACTGTAAATCACTGAATTGTTCTCTTAAAATGTTTAAATTCGTGTTATGTGAATTTCCTCTCAATTAAACAAAACAAAAACAAAAAACAAAGCAAAAGAACCATGCAGCACAGCGCTTGGGAATTGCTGTTGCAGCACCACTGTTGCTGCTGTGGCCCCAGGGCTATGTTGGTCAGTCGCTGTTCTTCCTGCATGTTGGTTCTTCTCTTTCCATTTCTTTTCCTCATGCTTCCAGTCAGTTGAGGGACAGTTTAGCTATTTCCAGTTTTTGATGACTACGAATAAAGTCACTATAAACATTTACATACAGGTTTTTCTGTGGTAAGTTTTCATTTCATCTGGGTAAATACCTAGGTGTATGATTGCTGGGTGTTATGGTAAGTGTATGTTTAACTTGATAAGGAACTTACAAAGTGTTTTCCAAAATGGGTATATCTTTTTGCATTCCCATCAGCAATGTATGAGTGTTACAGTTGTTCTACATCCTCTCCAGTACTTGGTATTGTCAGTTTTTTGTTTTGTTTTTGGCCATTATAATAAGTTTGTATCTGTATCTCATTGACTAGTGATGCTGAGCTTTTTTTTCTATGCTTATTTGCCATCCATTTAACATTTTTGATGAGGTGTCTGCTTAAGTCTTTTGCCTGTCTTAAAAATTGGGTTGTCTTCTTATGTTTGAGTTTCAAGAGTTCTTTATATATTTTGGATACAAGTTCTTTTTTAGTTAATGATTTACAAAAATTTTCTCCCAACTGATAGCTCATCCTTTCATTTTCTCAACAGTGTCTTTTGCAGAGCAGAATTTTTAATTTGATAAAATCCAATTTATCAATTTTATCTTTTATAGGTATACTCTTGGTGCCATATCTCAGAACTTTTTGCCTAACCCAAGATCACAAAAGAGTTTGTCCTGTGTTTTACAGGAAAGAAGGAAAAGAAGTTTATAGTTTTATGATTACATTTAGGTCTGTCATCCATTTTGAATTAATTTTTGTATAAGGTATGTGGAATGGATTGACATTCATTCATTTATATATGGATGTCTAACTGTTCTGGCACCCTGTATAGAAAAGGCTTTCTTCTTTGAATTACCTTTTCACCTTTGTCAGAACTCAATTGGCCATTTTTGTGTGGGTCAATTTCTGGACTCTTTATTCTGCTTTATTTTTTATTTAAAAAAAATTTTTAGGGGTGCCTGAGTGGCTCAGTCAGTTAAGCGTCCAACTTCAGCTCAGGTCATGATCTCGCGGTCTGTGAATTCAAGCCCTGCATCAGGATCTGTGCTGACAGCTCAGAGCCTGGAGCCTGCTTCAGATTCTGTGTCTCCCTCTCTCTCTTCTCCTCCCCTGCTCATGCTCTGTATCTCTCTCAAAAATAAATAAACACTTAAAAAATTATTAAAAAAAGTTAAAAAAATTTTTTTTAAGTGTTTATTTATTTTTGAGAGAGACAGAGCGTGAATAGGGGAGAGGCAGAGACAGAGAGGGAGACGCAGAATCTGAAATAGGCTCCAGGCTCTGAGCTGCCAGCACAGAGCCCAACATGGGGCTTGAACTTGGGAATCGGGAACAGTGAGAGCATGACCTGAGCTGAAGTTAGATGCTTAACTGACTGAGCCACCCAGGTGCCCCTCTATTCTCCTTTATTGATCTATGTCTTCATCCTTTTGTCTTTAGCACGTTGTCATCTTTATTAGTATAACTTTATAGTAAGTCTTAAAAGTCAGGTAGTGTGAGTCCCCAACTTTATTCTTTTTCAAAATGGGTTTGGATATTCTAGTTCCTTTGCCTTTCTGTATACATTTTAGAGTCAGGTTATTGATTTGTACAAAAAAAATACTGTTGGAATTTTAAATGTAATTGTGTTAAATCTTTAGATCAGTTTGGGGAAAATTGTGAACATTAACTCTTACAAACCTATTAACATGGTATATCTCTTAATTTATTTAGGTTTCCTCTGATTTCTTTTATTGGTGTTTTGTGTTTTCAGTATATAGATTCTGCACATATTTGTTATACTTACATATTTCATATTTCTTGTGCAGTTTTCAGAATTTTAATTTTTGATTACTCATTGCTAGCTTAGGGACATACAATTCGTTTTTATTGTTTCTGTATCCTCTGACCTTGATAAACTCATGTGTTCTAGGGACTTTTTTTTAATGTTTTTATTTATTTTTGAGAGAGAGACAGAGTACCAGAAGGGGAATGGCAGAGGGAGAGACACACACACAGGATCTATAGCAGGCTCCAGGCTCTGAGTTGTCAGCACAGAGCCTGATGCGGGGCTCAAACCCATGAACTGTGAGTTCATGACCTGAGCCAAAGTCAGATGCTTAACTGACTGAGCCACCCAGGCGCCCTTCTAGGATTTTTTTTGTAGATTCCTTGAGGTTTTTCATGTAGACAATCTATTATCTGTGGATAGAAACAGTTTTATTTGTTACTTTCCAATCTGTATGCTTTTAATTTTTTTTCTTTTATTATTGTACTGGCTAGGATTTCAGGATGATATTGAATAAGGGTGGTAAACTCAGACATCCAATCTTACAGGAAAAGTATTCATGTTTTCAACATTAAGTTATGTTAGCTGTAGGTTTTTTAATTTTTTTTTTTAATTTTTTTCAACGTTTTTTATTTATTTTTGGGACAGAGAGAGACAGAGCATGAACAGGGGAGGGGCAGAGAGAGAGGGAGACACAGAATCGGAAACAGGCTCCAGGCTCCGAGCCATCAGCCCAGAGCCTGATGCGGGGCTCAAACTCGGACCGCGAGATGGTGACCTGGCTGAAGTCGGACGCTTAACTGACTGCGCCACCCAGGCGCCCCTAGCTGTAGGTTTTTTTTAAATAAAAGTTCTCTCTCAGTTTCAGGGAGGCCACAGGGGCTGAGGATGGCCTCCAACAATAGCCAGCAAGAATCTAGGGCCTTCAGTTTTCTAGCCACAGGAAATAATTCTTCCAACCATCTGAGTGAGTTTGGAAGCTTATTCTTTCTTAATGATATTAATTTCCTATTGCTGCTGTAACAAATTCCCACAAACTTAGTGGCTTAAAACAACACAAATTTATTATTTCATAATTTTGAGGATCAGAAGCCCTAAATAAGTCTTAGGGAACTAAACATCAAGGTGGCAGCAAGGCTATATTCCTTCTGGAGGTTCTGGGGAAGAGTCCATTCGTTGCTTTTTCCAGATTCTATAGGCCATTGTATTCTCTGGTTTGTGGCCCCTTCCTCTGTCTTCCAAGCCATCAATGGCTGGTCATATCTTTCTCACATCATATCACCTTGATTTCTTCCATTGTCACATTTCTTTCTCTAACTTGCCTGCCTGCCTGTTTATCTTGTAAGGATCCTTGTAGTTACATTGGGCTCACATAGGTAATCCAGACTAATCTCCCCATTTTAAGAATCTTAATTTTTAAGAATCTTAATCTAAGGGGCACCTGGATGGCTCAATCGGTTAAGCCTCTGACTTCAGCTCAGGTCATGATCTCACGTTCTTGGGTTTGAGCCCCGTGTTGGGCTCTGTGCTGATAGCTCAGAGCCTGGAGCCTGCTTCCAATTCTGTGTCTCCCTCTCTGCCCCTCCCCCGCTCATGCTCTGTTTCTCTCTGTCTCTCAAAAATAAATAAACGTTAAAAAAAATTAAAAAAAAAAGAATCTTAATCTAAGCCTCTATGGCTCATTCAGTTGGGCGTCTGACTCTTGATTTCGGCCTTGGTTGTGATCCCAGGGTCATGGGATCAATCCCCGCATTGGGTTCTGTGCTGGATGTAGAACTTGCTTAGGATTCTTTCTCCCTCTGCCCCTCTGGCCTACTCCTGCTATCTCTGTCACTCTAAAAAAAATAATAACTTTAATTTAGTCATGTCTATAAAGCCCATTTGCTATATAAGGTAGCATATTCAGAGTTTCTGGGGACTAGGGTGTTGGCATCTTTGGAGAATCATTATTCTGCCTACCACACCAGTCAAACCCTCATGAGAACACAGCCCAGCCAATACCTTGATTGCAACTTTTTGAGACTCTGAACGGCATCCAGCTAAACCAAGCATGAATTCTTCACCCATAGAAAGTGTGAGGTAATAGATGTGTAATGAATGTGTTGTTTTAAGCCACTATGGTTGCGGTAGTTTGTTAAGCAGCAGTAGAAAACTAATACAATGGGCATGTACTTGTTAATAATTTTTCTTCATTATCATTTTAACATCTTTAGGATCTGTAATGGTGTCCCTTATTTTATTTCAGATATTATTAATTTGTATCTTTTCCCCCCCACCCTTGGTCAGTCTGGTTAGAGGTTTGTCAGTTTTATTGATCATTTCAAAGATCAGCTTTTGTTTTCATTGGTTTTTCTCTATTTTTCTATTTGTAACTTTATTATAAAATTGCTCTTTATTATTTTCTTCTGCTTTCTCTGGGTTTAATTTGCTCTTCTGTTTTTTTAGTTTAAGGTGGAAGCTTAGATTTTTGTTCTGAGACATTTCTTCCTTCTTTTATGATTTTAAATTGAGATATAATTTGTATACCGTAAAACCCACCTGTAAAAAATGCAGTTCAGTAGTTTTAGTATATTCACAGTGTTGTGGAATGGTGACCAGTATTTAATTTCAGAACATTCTTCCTTATTAATATAAATATATACAAATTTTAGTATGTTGTATTTTCATTTTCTTCAATTAAAAAATATTTTCTTGTTTCCCTTGAGATTTATGCTCTGTGCATTGGTTACTTGTAGTGTCTTGTTTAATGTACAATTTTAGGGTTTTCCCAGATGCTTTTCTGTCATTGATTTCCATTTATTTCATTATGGTCCAAGAACAGACTCTGTATGATTTCAGTTCTTTTAAATTCATTATGGTTTATTTTGTGGCCTAGAAATATGAAATATGTCTATCTTGGTGAGTCTTTCAAGTGCTATTTATTTATTTTTAAAAATTTTAAATGTTTTTATTTATTTTTGAGAGAGAGAGAGAGAGAGAGCGAGCGAGCGAGCAGGGGAAGGGAAGAGAAAAGAGGGAGACACAGAATCCAAAGCAGGCTCCAGGCTCTGAGCTGTTAGCACAGAGTCTGATGTGGGGCTTGAACTTGTGAACCATGAGATCATGACCTGAGCTGAAGTCAGAGGCTTAACTGACTGAGCCATCCAGGAGCCCCAACAAGTGTTCTTTAAAATAATTTTGTTAGGAGGGCATCTGGGTGGCTCAGTCAGTTAAGCCTTCGACTCTTGATTTTTGGCCCAGGTCATGATTTCATGGTTGTGAGACTGAGTCCCAAGTCAGGCTCTGCTCTGAGCATGGAGCCTGCTTGGGATTTTCTCTCTCCCTCTCTCTCTCTCCTTCTCTCTCTGCCCCCCCATTCCCCTGTGCGTGCACACACACCCACACACCCACACACACACTCTCTCTCTCTCTCTCTCTCTCTATCAAAATAAATAAATAAACATTTTTAAAAAACCCACTATTTTAAAAGAATTTTGTTAGCTGGAGTACTCCCTAAATGTCAATTGGGTCAAGTTGGTTGATAGTGCTCTTCAGGTCTTCTATATCCTTACTGAGTTTCTATTTACTTGTTCTGTTGATTACTGAGAGAGTGGTGTTTAAGCCTTCAAGTATACTTATGAATTTGACTTGTAGTAATACTAGCTCTTGCTCTGTGTATTTTGAGCATCTGTTATTAGGTACATACACCTTTAAGATTGTGATGCTATCTTTGTGAATTAACCCTTTTATCATTACATAATGTGGCTCTTTTTCCCGGTAGTGGTCCTTGTTCTAAAGTCTACTTTGTTTTTTGCTGTTTTTTTTACTTTTGTTGTTGGTTTTTTTTTTTATTTGAGAGAGAGAGAGAGAGAGAGCGTGCAGAGAAGAGGGGCAGAGGGAGAGAGAGAGAGAGAAAGAGAGAATCCCAAGTAGGCTCAACCCTTAGCACAGAGCCCAATGTGGGGCTTGATCCTGGGATCATGCCCTGAGTCACAATCAAGAGTTGGACAGTCAACCAACTGAGCCACCCAGGTGGCCCTCTGAAGTCTACTTTGATTTTAATATAGGCACTCCAGATTTATTTTGATTAGTTTCCACTGGTACTTATTTTTTCCATCTTTTAACTCTTTATGTATGTTTTGTTATTTAAAGTGGACTTCCTATAGATAGTATACAGTTGGCTATTATTATTTTTATTCAGTCTGACAATGTCTATTACTTTTTAAATGTTTTATTATTTATTTTTGAGAGAGAGAGAGACAGAGTGCGAGTGGGGGAGGGGCAAAGAGAGACAGAGACTTAGAATCCAAAGCAGGCTCCAGGTTCCAAGTTGTCAGCAAAGAGCCTGATGCGGGGCTCAGACTCACTAGCTGTGAGATCATGACCTGAGCCGAAGTCAGATGCTTAACTGACTGAGCATCCAGGTGCCCCAACAATGTCTATTGTTTAATTCGTGTGTTTATGCTACTTATATTTAGCATAGTTATTGATTCATGGATTTAGGTCTCTTCCTCTTCATGTTGCTTATTCATTGATTCAGCAATTCTTTTTAACATCTTTATTGATAATTTCAAGTGTACAATTTAATGATTTTTTTAATATGAAATTTATTGTCAAATTGGTTTCCATATAACACCCAGTGCTCATCCCAACAGGTGCCCTCCTCAATGCCCATCACCCACTTTCCCCTCCCCCTGGCCCCCCATCAACCCTCAGTTTATTCTCAGTATTTAAGAGTCTCTTATGGTTTGCCTCCTTCCCTCTCTGTAACTTTTTTTTTTACCCCTTCTCCTCCCTCATGGTCTTCTGTTGAGTTTCATAGATCTCACTACATATGGGTGAAAACAAATGATACCTGTCTTTCTCTGCCCGACTTAACAATTCAGTGATTTTTAGTACATTTCTAGAGTTGTGTGACCATCACCACAATTCTTCAGTTTTAGAATAGTTTTACCATCACTAAAAGATCCTTCTTGCTATATACAGTTACTCCTTGTTCCTAACCCCAGTCAACCATAAATCTACTTTCTGTTTGTGTAGACTTGCTTTTTCTGGACATTTGATATAAATAGAGTTGTATAATATATGGCCTTTTGCATCTGGATTTTTTTTTAATTTAATTTTTATTTTTTATTTTAGAGAGAGAAAGAGTGTGAATGGGGGAGAAAGGGAGAGGGGAGGAGAAGGGAGAGAGAGATAGAAAGAGAGAGAGAGAGAATGGATCTCAAGCAGGCTCAATGCTCAGTGAGGAGCATGTCACAGGGCTTGATCCCATGATGCTAGGATCATGACCTGAGCCAAAATCAAGAGATCACAGCCAACTGACTGAGCCACCCAGGCATCCCTGCATTTGGAATTTCAACTTTAACATGTTTCTGAGTTTCATGTGTGTTGTAGCATGTATCACTTCTTTCCTTTTTACTGCCTCCTAGTAGTCCATTGTATGGATGTCATGTTTTTTGTTTATCCATTCACCAGTGAATAGACATTTGGATTAATTCATGAAGTTTTTGGCTATTTGGCCATTTATTTCTGGAGTCTCAGTTCTGCTTATTGATCTATATGACTGTCCTTCTACTAGTATTATGCTATCTTGATTACTATAGCTTCAAAATAGTTTTGAAATCAGAAAATACAAGTTTGTTCTTCAAAATCATTTTTTTCTATTTTGGGTTCTTTGAATTTTCACATGAAATTTAGTAGTCAGCTTGTCAGTTTCTGCAACAATGACAGCTTTTATTTTAATAGGGATTGCACTGGATCTATAGATAGATTTGGAGAGAATTGCTATTTAATAATATTTTCTAATCTATGAAAATGAAATCTCTCTCAATCTATTTAGCACTTTCTCTTAGCAATGGTTCAGAGTTTCCTGTATATAGTTTTTATTTATTTTTTTGTTAATTCCTAAGAGTTGTTTTCTTAATTTGATTTTTGGTCACTCATTGGTGGTATTTAGAAATGTAGTTTTGCATTGATCTTCAATCTCATGACCTTACTGAATTCATTCATTAGTTTTACTAGTTTCTTGTTTGTTTGTTTTTTATTCCTTAGTTGTTGTTGTTGTTTTACACACAGGATCATATTATCTATGAATAAAGATAGTTTTACTTCTTCCCTTCCAATATGGATGTCCTTTTATTTCCTTTTCTTGCCTAGTTCTACTGACTAGAATCTTCAGTACAAGTTACATATCAGTGGTGGGAGCAGACATCATTGCCTTGCTCTTAATTTTAGGGGGAAATCACCCCATATTTCATAATCTCCATAAGTATGATGTTAACTGTGGGTTTTTCATAAATGTCATTTATCAGGTTGAGAAAATTCCCTTGTCTTCCTAGTTTGTTGAATTTTTTTCACAACAGCAGGGCTCTTATCAGGTTCTATTTTTGTCACACAGCAGTTAAATTACAGGTTACTGAACCTTGGGTCATGTCTGTCAATTAAAGAGAATCCCCCTGGCCCTCAACTCTTGTACTTGTCAACCTATGACTAAGTTAAAATTGAGGATTTCCAGGAAAGGAAAAAAAAACAAAAAAAAACAAAAAAAAACAACACTCCCTTGAAGCTGACAACAAGGCAAAGTAGATAGCTTCCACCCAAGACCACAGAACAAAATTCTGCTAGATCCCTGTCTTTTACTACAACTGATTTTTATAACAATTATTATGATATTACTGCTTTACAAACTAGCACAAAACATTCATACTCATGTTCCTTTTTCTGTTAGAGGTTTTATCTATTCACTAAGACCTATTCAATGCATACCCTCCTTTACTAATCAAAATGATGGTTGGTTATGTAGCCACTTAAATGCTCAGGAAGACTCTCAGTTAATATTAGAACCAGCTTGAGGGTGCCTGGCTCAGTTGGCTAAGGGTAAGACTTTGGCTCAGGTCATGGTCTCATAGTTCGTGAGCTTGAGCCCTGAATGGAGCTCTGTGCTGACAGCTCAGAGCCTGGAGCTTGCTTTGGATTCTGTCTCCCTCTCTGTCTGCCTGTCCCTCACTCACACTCTGTCTCTCAAAAATAAATAAACATTAATTTTTTTAATTAGAAAATATTAGAACCAGCTCCTATATGTGCTTGGATGATAGGAAAATGGCTTTACAAAAAGATTTGATGTCCATCCCTTGGCCATTCAGCTAATACTTATGGCCAGTTAATCTGGTATTGGGTGGAAGTTTGGAAGCCAAAGGATGGCCCATAACCCCTGCAAACTTCATTGTTGGCAATTTGTCCCAATGCAATAAAAGCCTAATGGTGCTGGACCTAATATAGGGCATGTTCTAAACTCACTCTGTAATCATACACTTTGGTTTGACTCATATGAAGATTGGACTTCTACATATAATACACAGATTTTGAAATAGATTATGACAGTGATACTTTTGATTATGCTATTAGGAAAATTACTGAACCCAAACTTAGCTTATTCTGCAAAACAGGTGAAAATTTTCACTTGGACCACTTCTTGGATATGCCTTTGAAAGTCCTAGATGAGGGGCACCTGAGTGGCTCATTTGGTTAAATGTCTGACTTGATTTTAGCCCGGGTCATCATCCTATGGTCATGAGATCGAGCCCCATGTTGGGCTGTGTGCTGAGCTTAGAGCCTGCTTGGGATTCTCTCTCCTTTGTTCTCTCGCTGCCCCTCCCCCATGCTTGCATACATGTTATCTCTCTCTCTCAAAAAAAAACATTAAAAAAAATTCATAGATGCAATTCAAGCTGTTTGCCCAAATTGGCATGAGGTGCTCACTTAAAAAATTTAAAAAAAAAAGGCTTCATGCCCAGTGCAGAACCCTGATATCAAGACCTGAGCTGAGATCATCAGATGCTTAACCAACTGAGCCACCTAGGCATCCTGAGATGGTCACTTTTAACCAATCTTAAATAATTAGGAAAACTCTAATGATATAACCAGTCATTAAAACTAATAAACAACTTCTGCATTCTCACTATATAAGCTGTCTTATAACAATATACCTTTGACCCTCACTCCACTGTTAGTTTGAGAGCTCCCGGTTGCAAACTATTTTTATGTGTGTAGTAAACTCTAATTTAAAAAAAAAAAAGGATTTTTTCCCCACAAATTGCTGTTGGAGCCTGTTGAATGTTTTTTCTGCATCTATTAAGGTGACCATGTAGTTTTTGTCCTTTTTTCTATTACCATGGTGTATTACATTAATTGATTTTTATATGTTAAATCAGACATATTCCTGGGATAAATTCCACTTGATCATATTGATTAATCCATTTTATATTTTGCTAGGTTCAGTTTTCTATTATTTTTCTGAGCACTTTTGTGTGTCTATATTCATGAAGGAAATGGTTTATATTCTTTTCTTTTGATGTCTTTGTCCAGTATTTTATGTCATGGTAATATTTACCTAAAAGAATAAGTTGGGAAGTGATCCTTCCTCTACTGTTTTCAGAAAGGTTTGTGAAAGATTGGCATTACATATTCTTGAAATTTTGATAGAATTCACTTTTGAAATTTTATGGGCCTGGGATTTTATTTGTGGAGAGATTTTAAATTATCGATTCACTGTCTTTATTTGTTATGGGTCTAATTGGATTTTCCATTTCTTCTTGAGTTTTGGTAATTTTTGTCTTTTTAGGACTTTATATGTTTTATATAAGTTGTCCAAATTATTGGCATAAAGTTGTTTATATCATTCCTTTTATAACCCTTATTAATTTCTCTAAGATAGGTAGTGAAGTTTCTTCTTTCATTTAAATTTTAGCAATTTATGTCTTTTTTTTTTTTCTTGGTGAATCTAACTGAAGGGTTTTTTTTTTTAAAGAATAACTTTTGGTTTTATTGATTTCCTTCATTGTCTTTGTTTTCTGTAATTTCTATTGTATTCCTTATTTCATTTTTTTCTGCTAGTTTAGGGTTTAGTTTGTTCATCTTTTCCTTCTTTCTTAAGTTTAAAACTTAAATTTATTGATTTGGGATTATTCTTTTCCAATATAGGCATTTACCTGTGCATTTTCTTTTGCCTTCTCATCTCCTTTGAATGCTGCTGTAGTGCCTCTTTTTTGTCTTAAGATTTTATTTTTTAAGTATTCTCTATACCCAACATGGGGCTTTAGCCTACAACCCTGAGATTAAGAGTCGAATGCTTTACCTACTGAGCCAGCCAGGCACCCCATGCCTCTTTTTAAACTGTCAATAGTAGAACCTCCTTGCTATCGTTTAGGAATCACCAATTTTATGAGTCTTAAATGTTGCAAAGCAGCAACCAATGTCTAGCACTAAACATCCAATATCTAATATCAGCATTCACTGTTCAGTGCCAGCACCCAATACAGCAGTATTGGTAATTTAAGCTAAAGGATTGAGAGTTCAATGATGGCAGCAGCACTTTAATTGGACTCATTCTTTAGTGTGATGTTGACTCTGTTTACTCTGAGCAGCATCTTTTTGTTCCTGTTTTTAAATTTTGGATCATCAGTCTTTCTAGGGGTTCTCTGACCTACACAGCACCTTTTTGAAGGAAAAAAAAAAAAAAAAAAAAAAAAAGAGGTTAGAGTGGGAGAGAGCCAAAGCATTAGAGACTGTTAAAAACTGAGAACAAACTGAGGGTTGATGGGGGGTGGGAGGGAGGGCAGGGTGGGTGATGGGTATTGAGGAGGGCACCTTTTGGGATGAGCACTGGGTGTTGTATGGAAACCAATTTGACAGTAAATTTCATATATTAAAAAATAAAATAAATAAAAATAAATAAAAAAAAATAAATTTTGGATCATCAGTCTTTCTAGGGGTTCTCTGACCTACACAGCACCTTTTTAATAAACTTTTCTTTTCTTTTTAATTTTTTTAACATTTATTTATTTTTGAGACAGAGAGAGACAGAGCATGAATGGGGGAGGGTCAGAGAGAGAGGGAGACACAGAATCTGAAACGGGCTCCAGGCTCTGAGCTGTCAGCACAGAGCCCGATACGGGGCTTGAACTCATGGACCATGAGATCATGACCTGAGCCGAAGTTGGATGCTTAACCGACTGAGCCACCCAGGCACCCCTTCTTTTTAAGATTTATATATTTTTGAGAGAAAGAGCGCAAGCAGGGAAGGGGCAGAGAGAGGGGGGGACAGAAGATCTGAAGCAGGCTCTGAGCTGACAGTAGTGAGCTCAATGAGGGTCTCGAACTCAGGAGCCATGAGATCATGACCTGAGCCGAAGTTGGACACTCAACTGACTGAGCCACCCAGGTGCCCCAGATAGTAAGCTCTTTTTCTAATTAAATCAGCCAAAGTTGTTTTTCTTTTGATTCATTAATAACATGATTGGTCTACGTACCTGCCTTACCTTGCCTCTCAGTTTTGTGGTCTAAAACTATCTTTTTTAAAAAAGTCAGGTCAAATATTATTTTCTCCATACCAGCTAAATTAGTACCCCTCCTCTGGATTTGCATACTACCCTGTGCTTATCTGTATCATCATTTGTGCCATTTTGTACTATTATTTGGCAGGATTTCTATCTGTATTACTACCCTATGAGTTTCTTAAGGGACCATGTTTTCAATGTCTAAGATTTAGTGGGTACTCAAAGGCACAAACATAAATGTTTGGTGTATATTACTTTTAATATTCTTAAATTCTTTTTTTTTTTTAAATTTTTTTTCAACGTTTTTTTTATTTATTTTTGGGATAGAGAGAGACAGAGCATGAACGGGGGAGGGGCAGAGAGAGAGGGAGACACAGAATCGGAAACAGGCTCCAGGCTCCGAGCCATCAGCCCAGAGCCTGACGCGGGGCTCGAACTCACGGACCGCGAGATCGTGACCTGGCTGAAGTCGGACGCTTAACCGACTGCGCCACCCAGGCGCCCCTTAAATTCTTTATTTTCCTCAAAACTGAATTATATACAGTGTGGGACTCATCAGTTGTGTAGCTCTGTGAGGCCATGGAAGCTCCTGGAAGCCCTTAGTCATTCCTTAGAGTTCAGTTTCTTAGTCTCCAACAGATGAAAGTTGGCTAATTTCTAGGATATGTAGCCTGGTTCTAAGATATTAAAAAGGCACTTTTCTCTGTTTGAGCACGTCTACCATATTTAGGAGAGTAGTTGATAAGTATGCTATTTTTTTCTGCAGCTATTTCTAATTTGTGCCAATAGCATGTAACTTACTAATGGGACTGGTTTAAAGTCCAGTAAAATCCTAGAAAAATAAAATGTTCAGAGCTGGAGAAAGGAGGGAAAAATAACACCATAGGTAAGAAAAAGCTGGCCATAGAAAGACTTTTTTATATCCTCCATCAGGGTGTATGTTACTCTTCTTTGTATTCCTCACAATAGCTCACATGTAATAGATCTACTAATATATGATTTTTTTTTTAACTTTAAGTCCCTTCTTACTCTAAAATCTCTTGATTCTCTAATTTTTGGCAGGAAATGTTTGGACCAATAGGGTATATACTTCCAGATGAAAAAGCCAAAGTTATTTTGGACCAAAAAATTGCAGATTTATTTAACCTTAAAGTCTTAAATGTAGACTGAGTGAAGAAGTCAGAATTTTTCTAAGTCTGGATTCTGGGTCTGCTCTTTGTACATGTGACATTCCCTATTGTAAACAGTTTTGAAATCCTTTGGTGATTGTTGGGAGCACTCTTGTACATGTTATTAGTCTGCTTTAAGAGGTCTTGTGCCTTATGGAAACAGACGGAAAGCTAATTGAAGTTAACGCCTGGAAAGCCAGTGAGTAGTCTTCTGAGAGGATTTCTACTTCTAGTAAAGCACGCAAAATTGAAATGAGGTGTTAGAATTTAGTGATCCACTAGCTCAAGAACAAGTTCCATAAGAGGAGACAGGTAGTTAGAGCTCCTAGGCAAGATTCTTGTTGTGTAGTAGCCTTTGTGGGCAAGCAGTAAACAAAGAGACTTGGAAGAAAGGGCTCTCTGAGATGACACAGAGTAGAGGTATGGAAACAAAAAGTTCACAGTCTATTGGAAAATATGGGTAAATAGGAGTGGATTTACAGTGAAATAATTTGCATAGGCCCCTTCCAAGGCCTTGCCTGGAAAGGGCTTAGCAATATTATATTAGTAATATTTTTTCTTTAAAAAATTTTTTTAATGTTTATTTATTTCTGAGACAGAGAGAGACAGAGCATGAGTGGGAGAGGGGCAGAAAGAGAGGGAATCAGAAGCAGGCTCCAGGCTCTGAGCTGTCAGTACAGAGCCCAACTCAGGGCTCGAACTCACAAACCATGAGATCATGACCTGAGCCGAAGTCGGTCGCTCAACTGACTGAGCCACCCAGGCGCCCCATTAGTAATATTTTTTCTTAAAGATGTCCCCTCAAATGTACAAAACCAAATTTCATAAGCTTCAGAGCTCATAAAACTTAGATCTACCCTTGCATTCAAGTACATCAACAATTATGACATGTTAGTTCTGTAGAAGCACTGAAGAAAGACATCCAGTTCAGGGTAACATTTGAGTAGAGAGAGAATTCACCAGCAGGGCAGAGGTTTTTGTCTTTTTATTCCTCACATAGTCTCCAATACCTAGAACATTACCTGGCATATATCAAGTGGTCAGTAAACGTTTTATGAAAGAATAGGAGTGAGGCAAGGTAGATAGTTGGGGATTGTGTATATGTGGAGAAACTAGCAGCCTAATTTAAGGTAGGTGCCTGTTCACCTGTTGGGATGAGCACTGGGTGTTGTATGGAAACCAATTTGACAATAAATTTCATAATAAAAAACAAAGGTAGGTGCCTGTTGGGGAGTGGTGAGTGAAATGGCTGGAGAATAAGTGGGCAGGAGCCAAAGTATAGAGGTTTCTGTTACACCTGCTTGGGTTTTGGACTATCCTAAGGGTATAGTGAACCCACTGAAATCATTAAGCTTGGGAGTGGTGTGATCTAATTTGATTCTATAAAGATCATTCTGAAAGCTATGTGGAGAATAGAGCAGAGGGATTGAGGTTTGAGTTAAGATGGATGGGTTAAGAAGATGTGGTATATATATACAATGAAATACTACTCCATGTATGAAAAAGAATGAAATCTTGTCATTTACAGGAGTGTGGATGGAACTGGAGGGTATTATGCTAAGTGAAGTAAGTCAGTCAGAGAAAGACAGATATCATATGATTTCACTCATATGTGGAATTTGAGAAACTTTACAGATGAACATAGGGGAAGGGAAGGAAAAATAAGATAAAAACAGAGAGGGAGGCAAACCATAGGAGACTCTTAAATATGGAGAAGAAACTGAAGGTTGATGGATGGGGGGTGGGGAGGATGGGTTAAATGGGTGACAGGCATTAAGGAGGGCACTTTTCGGGATGAGCACTGGGTGTCCTATGTAAGAGAGGAATCACTGGGTTCTACTCCTGAAGCCAAGACTACATTCTATGTTAACTAACTTGAGAATAAAAAGAAAAAAGAGAAGAAAAAGAAAAGAAAAAAAAACTGCTTCAGTATCCTGGTCAAGAAATTATTGAAAATTTAGCTAAGACAATGACATTATAGATAAGATACGGGAACATCTTCAATAAACAATTTAGGTAATAAAATGGCACATGATAGGCAGAGTACATATTGAACTGTGAACATTTTTGAACTGTTGAATCCTTCTGAGGTCCTAGTGATTCATTTGTTCAGTCCTTCAACAAATATTTAATGAGTACCTACTATATGCCAGAGATTGTGTTAGACATTGAGGATATAACAATGAGAAATTTAGACAAGGTGTGTACTTGGAGTCTATGAAAGGTACAGACAAGTAACCTGGCGATTACGATACTATATTGTGATAAGTGCTATGAGAGGGAAAGTTTAAGGTGTTCTAGGAACACATAGAATGAGTAACTTATATAGACTTGTGGGGTTGGCAAAGAGTCCCTGGGGTAAATGATGTACAAGCTGAAACAAGAAGAATAAGTAGAAGTTAGGCAAGTGAAGATATATGTGTGAATTGGAGGAGGGAGAGGAAGGACTCTGGAATCACTTTCTGAAGCCAGGGCAAGATGACTGTGGACCATGGAGACATTAATGGACACATATAACAGAAAGTGAAGGCCCAGATACTGGTGAGAATGAGTTCCCTTATTCTGTGTTAGGATTGAGATGCCTGTGGGAGGAGATGAAGAATATATGGGCTGGGAGTTCACAGGAGAGGTCAGGGCTGGAGATACAGATTTGGGAGTCATTTGGGTAGTTCTTGATGCCATGGATATAGTTGAGATCATGCACAGAGAGTGAACAGAGAGAACATAGAGGGAGACCAAAGACAAATTCTTTTAAGGGGCCAGAAAAAGAAGACAAGCCTTTGAAAGAGACTGAAGGATGGACTGGACAAAAAGAAGTGGGAGGGAATATGATCAAAAGGAAGACGTAGCAAGGAGCCAGAGGAAGGCAGGAGAACAGAGCAAGAGGTGGCCACCTCAATAACTTGCTAAGTTCCAGAATAATAAGTATTAAAAATTAGTCATTGGATTAGACAATGTGGGTGTTGCTAGGGACTTGGAAAGAGCAATTTTTGTAGAGGGGCTGGTGGCAGAAGCCAGACTAGAAGTAATGGGGGAATTCTGAGATGTATCCTGCCAACATCTAGCAAAATGGTAAGTGTCCACAGTAGAGGGAATTGGTGAGCACATCACGCTCAACCAAGGTTTTCACATGGCTAATGTGTTCTCATCCAAAACTGTCTTTCACTGAGATTATAAATGACAATGAGGACTTAATACCAAGTATCTTGGAGACAGAGAAGAAAATGAAGAGTCTTTTCTTTATCATACTTCAACTATTGAGGACCTTCTGTGTTTCTGGTTTCTCCTTTATTTTATATATATTTTCTTTAAATACCTTGAACAAAATTATTGCAAAGGGCAGGGGAAGAGGGACTATCTATTTTCCAGTCTTTTGGGTGGGGATTCTGATGAAAAGGGAATAAATCCCTCAAAAGGTTACTGCAAACCTTTGTGTTGCTGGTGCCTCTACACAGGTGTTACCATTTATATAAAATCAGTTTGCACTGCCTGTGTGAAATTGTCAATGTTAGACTTTAGAAGGAGTAGTGGATCCATATTCTAATCCTCTAAGTTATTAAATATAGCCAAGATTTTATTATCTGAAAAATATTCAGATTTATTCCATGGTTTTTAAGAACTCCAGTGAGTACAGGGATTATGAATGTTAGTGAAATGACATCTGTGAATTTTAAAGCGTTTTAGCTAGCCTCATGTAATAGACACAAATTAACTTCAAGAGAAGCCATGTAATATGTGGATAAAGGGCATGGGTTCTGGAGTTAGAGAGATCTGTATTCAGATCCTAAAATTGCATTTGGTAGATATATGCCCCTGGGTATGGTTTCTTACTATCTCTGACTCACAGTCTTCTCCTCATGTATGAAATAGTGGTTAAATAAAGTAATGCATGTGAAGGTCTTAGGTTCATGCTTGGCACTTAATAAATGTCAGTTATTATATTGCCCAAGATTACAAAATTGTTCAGTGCTGGAATCCAAATTTCACAAACATTGCTATGTCCTTTTTATAATATTCTCTTAAACCTATAGATATGTGGACATAGAAGTGATGGTATATACTTTTATGTACTGTATGTACTTATCTATTAGTTTGGAAATATAGGCTTTCTTGTTGTGACGTTGACTCCTTTTAATCTTCCTCTCATTACTTCAAACTTATTTATCAAATCAATTCTCTCAAGTATCTGAGTTCTCTTTGACTTACAAATGACAAAAGCCCAATTCAAACAAATTTGAACAAAGGAAAACAAATTCAATCAAAGGTTTATGTAATTGGGATGTCAGGGGTGGAGCTATCTGTAGGTTCTTAAAAAATGTCATCTCTTAGGTCTGTCTTTTATCTCTGCGTAGCTCCTTCCACTCCCACTTTCATTCTACCTGCAGCCTGGCTTCTTGCATATAGCTAGAGGTGGGAACATGGGGAGAGGTTTCAGGGTTATTTCAGGATTTTGTCATCCTAGTTAAGCACTCCCAGAGGAAAGAGAAAACATCTCTCTCCTAGCATCTGTATATACGGTCTAAAGTATGGTCTCATAGCAGTGACATGTGTCATATGCCCATTACTAGGACAATAACTGTGCCCAAAAGGACGGGACTCTACAATTGGCTAGATCTGGGTCTCATACCCACTCTATGGCCAGGAGGTAGAATACTATAATTGGAAGCCCCATGAGAACCACATGCAATAGGGTGAAGGAAGTTCTCCAACACAGAGTGTTGCTATTAGTGGAAAAGGAGAAAAAACAAAAACAAACATCCATTTTACCCTCTCAACTGAACCAACTCCTTTCTTAGGCTCCTGGAACCTTTGATTTCTCTTTGTTTCATTTCTCTTCCTTACCCATTAGAGAAAATTAATTACTAATTTTAGATTGCTTTTTCTTTCTAAATATTTGTGTTTCTCTTTCTTTCCATTACAAATGCCATCACTCTAGTCTAGATCTTTACACCTGTTTGTGTTTATAAATTCCAAATTGGCCTCCCTGCCTTGTCTCTGTAAGACCAACCCCCCTGAATTCCATAGTTTATTTATCTTGAGAGAGAGAGAGAGAGAGAGAGAGAGAGAGAGAGAGAGAGAGAATGAGTGGGGGAGGGACAGAGAGGCGAGAGAGAGAATTCCAAGCAAGCCCTGCACTGTCAGCACAGAGCTGGACATGGGGCTTAAACCCATGAATCATGAGATCATGACCTGAGCTGAAACCAAGAGTCAGGCACTTAACTTACTGAGCCACCCAGGTGCCCCATAAGAGAGAATTTTTTTTTAAAGCTTTTATATTTTTTAAATGTTTATTTATTTTGAGGGAGAGAGCAAGCACACAAGTGAGTGCGAGCAAGGGAGGGACAGAGAAAGAGAAAGAGAGAGAATCTCAAGCAGACTCCCACCTGTCAGCACAGAGCGCCATGCAGAGCCTGATCCCATGAATCATGAGATCATGACCTGAGCAGAAATCAAGAGTCTGACACTTAACTGACTGGGCCACTCAGGTGCCCCATGGGAAAGTCTTAAGCAGGCTCCATGCCCAGCATAGAGCTCCACATAGGGCTCCATCTCACCACTATAAGAGCATGACCTGAGCCAAAATAAAGAGTCAGGCTCAGGGTGCCTGTGTAGCTCAGCCAGTTATGCATCAGATTTTGGCGCAGGTCATGATCTCAACAGTTCGTGGGTTTGAGCCCTACATCAGTCTCTGTGCTGACAGCTCAGAGCCTGGGCCTGCTTCAGATTCTGTATCTCTCTCTCTCTCTCTCTCTCTCTCTCTCTCTCTCTCTGCCCCTCCCCTGCTTATGCTCTGTCTCTCTTTCTCTCAAAAATAAATAAACTTAAATAAAGTAATAAAAAAAACCCCAACAAACCAGATAATCTTTAAAAAAAAAAAAAAAAGTCAGGCTCTTAACTGACTGGGCCACCCAGGTCCCCCAAATGCAACTTCTTAAACCACCAAATTCATCATCACTATCATATAAATGATAAATTGGGATTTAATTATTGTATACTTAAAAAAAAATCCTCTTCTTTTTTAAAGTAAGCTCTAGGCCCAACATGGGGCTTGAACTCACAACCCTGAGATCAAGAGTTGCATGCTCTTCTGACTGAGCCAGCCAGTACCCCAATTTTTGCATACTTTTTAAGTTACTTTCACATGTTGTCAAAGAATGACCCCACCTTTGTAGAAGTATAGTTTGTGATAGATAATCTATTGGCTTTTATTAGATTAATCTGTAATTGTGCTTATAAACCTGTATAATAGTAAATTCACATCTCTGAATGGGTATGGAAGTGGATATGGAATATTACTAGAGGAATGTCAATTACTTATAAAAAGACTTGTATTATAGGCCTGAAGTTCCGTTTCTACTGAAACAAAATTTCTGGTATCTATTGACACCACGAGGGTGTCAAGGTATTACTGATGTAACTTCTAAGTGGTACGAGATAATGTCTTCTCAGTGAGACAGACCAAGAACCAGCTACTACTAATAATAATGATTACAACAACAACTAGCAAAATGCAAGCACTTGCTATATGCTAGTTAAGCATTTTACATACATTATTTTATTTAATCCTCAGAACGATTCCTGAAGGTGCTGTGACCATGAAAATGTGACTCTCATATCTTCCACTACAGAGTGTAATTGATTGGCAACCCTAGCTACTGCATTGTAGACCTGCCATTGCATTTGCACTTAGACCACACTTCCCACAGACTGCTCTTAGCCAGTGACTGAGCACAGCAGCGTTACCAAAGCAGGCCATTCCTGCAGGATGTAAGACTCCTTTGACAGGTTCCTTTGGCTTGAGGATTTCCCATTGGACTTGCCAAAATTTCCTTTGAACTGAATGACCATCTAACACTCTTCCTACCCAACCTTTCTTTTTTTCTCTTCTCTCCTACACAAGGGGACAGACCTGTATCATGTTCTGATAGCTCTCCCACCCTTCTCTGGTTCCCTCCCCATTTTCCATCATAGGAATTCATCTTGCTCCCACCACAGATCTCTTATGTATCTAATTTTATCTTGATATCTGCTTCCTAGAGGATTCAACCAATACTCGTGTTCCAAGAAAACAGGTAATAAGATGAGATTCTGAATATGGTTCACCTGTTTCCCAGTGGGCAAAGATTATTCCTTCCTGGGTGATATGTGAAGTATGAATAGCCCCTGGCACAGAGTGGTGGACCAGTTGCTACTGGGAAAACTTGGTTGAAGGGATTGACTTTGCTGATTTTTTTTTTAACCTCCATTCAGTCATCTATAAGATATGGGGAAAACAATGCATCTAAAGATAATGGAGTTGACTGGCTACTATTAAGCTGAATAAACACTCAAGAAATGAGAATTGGAGGGCTATTATAGGGTTAAAGTCTAAGTATGAGAGCCCTCATACACTGCAGTAGAAGAGAGGACATAGCTGAGCAGCAAACAGATGATTTGATTAGAATGGCAGAGCTCCAGAACATTTAAATTATCAGTCAAGGTAGGTTTTTTCTTTTAAAAATTTTTTTAAAATAAATTTTTTAAATTTACATCCAAGTTAGTTAGCCTATAGTGCAACCATGATTTCAGCAGTAGATTCCTTAATGCCTCTTACCCATTTAGCCCATCCCCCACCCACAACCCCTCCAGTAACCCTCTGTTTATTCTCCATATTTAAGAATCTATCATATTTTTGTCTTCCTCCCTATTTTTATGTTATTTTTGCTTCTCTTCCCTTATGTTCATCTGTTTTGTATCTTAAAGTGCTCATATGAGTGAAGCCATATGATATTTGTCTTTCTCTGACTAATTACACTTAGTATAATACCCTCTAGTTCCATCCACGTAGTTGCAAATGACAATGTTTCATTCTTTTTGATTGCCAAGTAATACTCCATCGTATATATATATCACATCTTCTTTATCCATTCATCTATTGATGGACATTCGGGCTCTTTCCATACTTTGGCTATTGTTGATAGTGCTGCTATAAACATGGGGGTGCATGTGCCCCTTCTAAACAGCATACCTGTATCCCTTGGATAAATACCTAGTAGTGCAATTGATGGGTTATAGGGTAGTTCTTTTTTTAATTTTTTGAGGAACCTTCATACTGTTTTCCAGAGTGGCTGCACCAGTTTGCATTCCCACCAGCAGTGCAAAAGAGATCCTCTTTCTCCGCATCCTCGCCAACATCTGTTGTTGCCTGAGTTGTTAATGTTGGCCATTCTGACAGGTGTGAGGTGGTATCTCATTGTGGTTTTGATTTGTATTTCCCTGATGATGAATAATGTTGAGCATTTTTTCATGTGTCATTTGGCCATCTGGTTGTCTTCTTTGGAAAAGTGTCTACTCATGTCTTTTGCCCATTTATTCACTGGGTTATTTGTTTTTGGGGTGTTGAGTTTGATAAGTTCTTTATAGATTTTGGATACTGACCCTTTATCTGATATGTTGTTTGCAAATATCTTCTCCCATTCTATCGGTTGTCTTTTAGTTTTGCTGATTGTTTCCTTCACTATGCAGAAGCTTTTTATTTATTTTTATTTTATTATTTTTTTTAATTTAATTTTTTATTTTTTAAAATTTACATCCAAGTTAGTTAGCATATAGTGCAACAATGATTTCAGAAGTAGATTCCTTAGTGCCCTTTACCCGCTTAGCCCATCCCCCCCTCCCAGAACCCCTCCCATAACCCTCAGTTTGTTCTCCATATTTATGAGTCTCTTCTTTTTGTCCCCCTGCCTGTTTTTATATTATTTTTGTTTCCCTTCCCTTATGTTCATCTGTTTTGTCTCTTAAAGTCCTCATATGAGTGAAGTCATATGATTTTTTTCTTTCTCTGACTAATTTCACTTAGCATAATACCCTCCAGTTCCATCCACCTAGTTGCAAATGGCAGGATTTCATTCTTTTTGATTGCTGAGTAATGCTCCATTATATATATATACCACATCTTCTTTGCCCATTCATCCATCAATGGACATTTGGGCTCTTTCCCATACTTTGGCTATTGTTGATAGTGCTGCTATAAGCATGGGGGTACCTGTATCCCTTCGAAACAGCACATGTGTATCCCATGGATAAATGCCTAGTAGTGCAATTGCTGGGTCGTAGGGTAGTTCTACTTTTATTTTTTTGAGGAACCTCCATACTGTTTTCCAGAGTGGCTGCACCAGCTTGCATTCTCAAGAAGCTTTTTATTTTGATGAGGTCCCAGTAGTTCATTTTTGCTTTTGTTTCCCTTGCCTCGAAAGATGTGTTGAGTAAGAAGTTGCTGCAGCCAAGGTCAAAGAGGTTTTTGCCTGCTTTCTCCTTGAGGATTTTGATGGCTTCCCATCTTACATTTAAGTCTTTCATCCATTTTGAGTTTATTTTTGTGTATGGTATAAGAAAGTGGTCCAGATTCATTTTTCTGCATGTCGCTGTCTAGTTTTCCCAGCACCACTTGCTGAAGAGACTGTCTTTGTTGCATTGGATATTTTTTCATGCTTTGTCAAAGATTAGTTGGCCATACATTTGAAGGTTCGTTTCCGGGTTTTCTATTCTGTTCCATTGATCTGAGTGGCTGTTCTTGTGTCAGTACCATACTGTCTTGATGATTATAGCTTGGTAATACAGCTTGAAGTCTGGATTGTGATACCTCTTGATTTGGTTTTCCTTTTCAAGATTGCTTTGGCTATTTGGGGTCTTTTTTGGTTCCAAACAAATTTAGGATTGTTCTAGCTTTGTGAAGAATGCTGGTGTCATTTTGATAGGGATTTAATTGAATATGTAGATTGCTTTGGGTAGTATCGACATTTTAACAATATTTGTTCTTTCTATCCAGGAGCATGGATTATTTTTCCACTTTTTAGTGTCTTCTTCAATGTCTTTCGTAAGCTTTCTGTAGTTTTCAGTGTATAGGTTTTTCACCTCTTTGGTTAGATTTATTCCCAGGTATTTTATGGTTTTTGATGCAGTTGTAAATGGGATCAATTCCTTGATTTCTCTTTCTGTTGCTTCATTGTTGGTGTATAGGAATGCAACCGATTTCTGTGCATTGATTTTATATCCTGCCACTTTGCTGAATTTAGGGATCAGTTCTAGCAGTTTTTTGGTGGAATCTTTTTGGTTTTCCATATAGAATATCATGTCATCTGCGAAGGGTGAAAGTTTGACCTCCTCCCGGACTATTTGGATGCCTTTTATTTCTTTGTGTGGTCTGATTGCTGAGGCTAAGACTTCCAATACTATGTTGAATAACAGTGGTGAGAGTGGACATCACTGTCTTGTTCTTGACCTTAGGGGGAGAGCTCTCAGTTTTTCCCCATTGAGGATGATATTAGCAGTGGGTCATTCATATATGGCTTTTATGATCTTGAGGTATGATCCTTCCATTCCTAATTTCCTGAGGGTTGTTATCAAGAAAGGATGATGTATTTTGTCAAATGCTTTCTTTGCATATATTGAGAGGATCATGTGGTTCCTGTCTTTTAGTTTATTGATGTGATGAATCACATTGATTGTTTTGTGGATATTGAACTAGCCCTGCATCCCAGGTATAAATCCCCCTTGGTCGTGGTGAATAATTTTTTTAATGTATTGTTGGATCCGGTTGGCTAATGTCTTGTTGAGGATTTTTGCATCCATGTTCATCAGGGAAATTTGTCTATAGTTCTCCCCTTTTTGGGGTGTTTGTCTGGCTTTGGAATCAAGGTAATGCTGGCTTTATAGAAAGAGCTTGGAAGTTTTCCTTCCATTTCTATTTTTTGGAGCAGCTTCAAGAGAATAGGTGTTAACTCTTCCTTAAAAGTCTGGTAGAATTCCCCTGGAAAGTGATCTGGCCCCAGACTCTTTGTTTTTTGGGAGATTTTTGATTACTAATTCGATTTCTTTACTGGTTATGGGTCTGTTAAATTTTTCTATTTCTTCCTGTTTCAGTTTTGGTAGTGTATATGTTTCTAGGAGTTTGTCCATTTCTTCCAGATTACCCATTTTATTAGCATATAATTGCTCATAATATTCTCTTCTTATTGTTTTTATTTCTGCTGTGTTGGTTGTGATCTCTCCTCTTTCATTCGTGATTTTATTTATTTGGGTCCTTGCCTTTTTCTTTTTGATCAAACTGGCTAGTGGTTTATCAATTTTGTTAACTCTTTCAAAGAACCAGCTTCTGGTTTCATTAATCTGTTCTACTGTTTTTTTGGTTTCTATAGCATTGATACCTGCTCTAATCTTTATTATTTCCTGTCTTCTGCTGGTTTTGGGTTTTATTTGCTGTTATTTTTCCAGCTCTTTAAAGTGTAAGGTTAGGTTGTGTATCTGAGACCTTTCTTCCTTCTTTAGGAAGGCCTGGATTGCTATATACTTTCCTCTTATGACTGCCTTTGCTGTGTCCCCGAGGGTAGGGGCTGTGGTGTTATCATTTTCATTGGCTTCTATGTACTTTTCAATTTCCTCTTTAACTTCTTGGTTAGCCCATTCATTCTTTAGTAGGATGTTCTTCAGTCTCCAAGTATTTGTTACCTTTCCAAATTTTTTCTTGTGGTTGATTTCGAGTTTCACAGTGTTGTGGCCTGAAAATATGCATAGTATGATCTCGATCTTTTTGTACTTGTTGAGGACTGATTTGTGTCCCAGTATGTCATCTATTCTGGAGAACATTCCATGTGCATTGGAGAAGAATGTGTATCCTGCTGCTTTAGGATGAAATGTTCTGAATATATCTGTTAAGTCCATCTGGTCCAGTGTGTTATTCAAAGCCATTGTTTCCTTGTTGATATTGTGTTTATATGATCTGTCCATTGTTGTAAGTGGGGTGTGGAAGTCCCCTACATTTATGGTATTAGTGTCAATGAGTTTCTTTATGTTTGTGATTCATTGATTTATACATTTGGGTACTTCCGCATTTGGAGCCTAAATGTTTACAATTGTTAGGTCTTCTTGGTGGATAGAACCCTTAATTATGATATAATGCCCTTCTTCATCTCTTGTTACAGTCTTTATTTTAAAGTCTAGAGTTTCTGATATAAGTATGGCTACTCTGGCTTTCTTTTGTTGACCATTAGCATGATAGATGGTTCTCCATCCCCTTATTTTCAATCTGAAGGTGTCTTTAGGTCTAAAGTGGGTCTCTTATAAATAGCATATAGATGGATCTTGTTTTCTTATCCATTCTGTTGCCCTGTGTCTTTTGATTGGAGCATTGAGTCCATTGCCATTTAGAGTGATATTGAAAGATACGAATTTATTGCTATTGTGTTTCTTGTAGAGTTGGAGTTTCTGGTGGTGTCCTCTGGTCCTTTCTAGTCTTTCTTGCTTTTGATCTTTTTCTTTCTGTTTTTTTCTCTCCTCAGAGAGTCCCCCTTAAAGTTTCTTGCAGGGCTGGTTTAGTGGTCAAAAACTCCTTTATTTTTTGTTTGGGAAACTTTTAATCTCTCCTTCTATTTTGAATGACAGCCTTGCTGGATAAAGAATTCTTGGCTGCATATTTTTCCTATTCATCACATTGAATATATCCTGCCACTCCTGTCTGGCCTGCCAAGTTTCTGTGGATAGGTCTGCTGCAAACCAGATCTGTCTTCCCTTGTAGGTTAAGAACTTTTTTTCCCTTGCTGCTTTCATGATTCTTTCCTTGCCTGAGTATTTTGTGAATTTGACTATGATATGCCTTGTTGATGGTTGGTTTTTGTTGAATCTAATGGGAGTCCTCTGTGCTTCCTGGGTTTTGATGTCTGTGTTCTCCCTAGGTTAGGAATGTTTTCTGCTATGATATGCTCACATAACCCTTCTACCCCTTTTTCTCTCTCATCATCTTCTGGGACCCATATGATTCTGATGTTGTTCCTTTAATGAGTCACTGATTTTTCTCATTCTTAAATAGTTCTCTTTATGCCTTAGTCTCCCTTTTTTTTTTCTGCTTCATTATTCTCTATATGTTTGTCCTCTGTATCGCTGATTTGCTGCTCTGACTCATCCATCCTTGCCACTGTGGCATCCATTTGAGATTTTAGCTCAGTTATAGCATTTTTTATTTCATCATGACTACCTTTTACTTCTTTTATCTCCATAGAGAAGGATTCTAATCTATTTTCGACCCCAGCTAGTATTCTTATTATTATGATTCTAAATTCTGTTTCATACATATTGCTTGTATATGTGTTGGTTAAGTCCCTGGCTGTCGTTTCTTCCTGCTCTTTCTTTTGGGGTGAATTCCTTCATTTCATCATTTTGAAGGAAGAAAAGGAATTAATAAGGTAAAAAAATTAAAATTAAAAAATTAAAAACAACACACACACACAAATCAAATAAATGATGTTAGATCCTAGGTGTGTTTTGGTCCAGTTATTGATAGGAGCTTGTTAGATTAGAGAAAAAAAGGGGGGGGGAGAGGAAAAAAAAGGAAAACCTCTGAAAATTTGAGAAAATGAATACAATGAAATAGAGTAAAATGAAATCGAAGTAAAATAGAATTTGAGAAATTTACAAAAAAGTAAAAATATAGTAGCAAAATATTAAACAAATATTTTTAATAAAAATGGAAAAAATAAATAATTTCTCTTTCTTTATTCAAGAAAAAGAAAATTGAAAAAGAAAAAAGAAAATTGAATAGATGGACCAGTGAACAGACTGAAATATGATTGAAATGACATAGTTTTCCCCTAGAAGTCAAACTATGAAGTACTTCGTGTCCATAAACTAAGCAGGCAGAGAGATTTGTGGTGTTCCTGAAGAGCGGGTTTGGCCCAGTTGGGCAGGGCTTAGTGAAATGGCTCCATTCTCCACTAGATGGCACAATTAGCTTACTGGGATGATTGTTGTGGTGTTTGAGGTGTGTATGCGCATGCGCGGGAGGGGTGAAAATGGGGCCACCCAGCTACCCAGCCTCTAGTATCAGAACTCTGTGCTCTCCCCAACCAACAATCATGTACCTGTCCTTTGTCTCCGGCTTCTGTCCACTCTCCGCTTTTACATTGTCCGTGACCAAGTCGTCAGATAGCCAGATGGCACCTCCCTCCTGAGTTTTATGTCAAATGCAGCTGTTTGCCGACTCCTCACTTCTGAGGGACTGCAGCTTTGACCCACTAAGATCCTCTGGGGAAGGTCTCACTGAGCAATGGCTGGGTGCTGGCTGCACCCAGGAATGTTCATGGAACTGTGCTGCTGCTGATGCCCAGAGACTGCGGCTCGGTGCCAGTCCGCCCCAGAAAAAGTTCTCACGATTGTGTAGCAGCATCGTTTCAGGGATTATGGGAAACCACAACACACACCTGGCACCAGGCTTCACCCTTAGCGACCTTGTTCCAGCACCAGTGAATGTGGTTGTTCTCTGGTGTCTGCTGGGACCAGGTGCACATAGCCTCTACTAAATGTCCTTCCAGCAGTGGAATCTCTTTTCCCTGTCTGTCCTGAGGACCTCCTGAACCCCACTCTGCTCCTGGGGATTCGCCCTTCCTACCAGAGCACCGCCAGGTATTGAGCTGTGGAGTTTCAGACTCTGCACTCCCTCTGTTTATAGAGTCTTAATGGAATTTAAACCCTTTCCTTTCTCCTTTCTTCTTTTTCCTTTTTTAGTTCAGTCTCTGCGGCTGTTTCCACTTTTCCACTTTCTCTCCAGGTGCTTTTGCGGGGGGGGGGGTTCTTTTCCCACACTCTTCCCCCGTCTCTGTTGTCTCTCTGCAAGCAAAAACAGCTTTCTGCCTTCCACAGCTTCTCTCTCCCCAAGTTGACCACTCTGTGCCATCTACCTGCTGAGTTCTGTGATTCAGGCTGTGCAGATTGTTTTGTTAATCATCAAATCAGTTTTCTAGGTGTGCAGGATGGTTTAGTGTTGATCTGACTGTATTTCATGGATGCGAGATGCAAAAAAACTTCCATGCTTTTCCACCATCTTGACTCCTCCAGTCAAGGCAGGTCTTTTATGCTAAGGTAAGAGTCCTAACCGGGAAAACCTGGGACCCTGATGTATAAGATAGGGACATCTGGATGGATGCTTCTAAGGATTTTGGCTCTAAAGACTCCCCTAAGAATTTGCACAGTTGGCCTACTATTCCATAATAAGATTGATAGACATTGTATTGTATTATAAATTGTATAATCCCTTCTCCCATAAGGCAGCAGGTCCCCACTTCAGGAGCCCTACCCCCTCTCCTGGGTGGTAGGCCAATAACTTGGGGTTCAATACGAGCACAACCTGGCCAGGGAAATGCTGGAACTGGTAAGGGAGGAAAAATATTATACACTGAAGGATCTGCAAGAATTAGCTAGCAGAAGCAAGGTGGTATACTGGGGGTTGTATTTTGAGGGTGATTTATCAGGGGTTGGAATGTAAGACTGGATAATCAAGAATCCAAAAACTTAGGGACACTTTTGGGGGGTTGCAGGATTTAGCACACTGGCAAGAACCCCAGGGGATGAGGTGGTTCTTAGAGTCTTTAAGAAAGGAATAGCCAGTGTTGAATGAAATAGAAATGTTTGAGCTATCCTGGCAGATAGTAGAAGGAAGCAGCTAAGGAAAGTGGGCAAGCAGGAATAGCTATGTTATATGACGCCACCAAACATACCAATTGATTTTGTTCTATGGGAGGGCTTAGAAGACACACCATTCATGAGGCCATCAGGAAAACACTGGTGAGAATACCATCAGCATCATAGTGGCAGCTCTTCTCTGCAGGTCAGGGATGATTGTAGGAGAGGTGGTTACAGAGTGGGGCTCATTAATATCCATGATGATGAGCTTCAATGTAATAGAGGCCACAATAATTATAATGACCTTTGAGGCCCAAGGGTACAGCTAAGGGACTAGAGCTGCACAGAATTGTAGAGATGGTAATAGAGAATGATGTCTCTAGCAGAAAAAGAGGTAGCAATACCATGGCAAGTATATACTATGATGATTCCCGTAGTTCTTTTCTGAAAGGGACCTCTGGTAGTTTACTCGGGTGGTTGTATACTGGGGAAGGGAAAATGCTCAGACATTTTGAGGACTATTAGACACACAGTTTGAGTTGACATTGATACCTGGAGACCCAGAGGCATCATCATAGTTCTAATAGAGTGGGGGCCTATAGGGACCAGGTAATAAATTAAGTCCTTGCTAAAGTCTGGCTCAGAGTGGCCTGCTAGGTTTGTGGACACACCCAGTGGTTATTTAATCTGTTTCTGATTGCATTGATTTACTTAGATGTTAGAATAACCCTCACACTGGGTTCTTAGTCTGTAGAATAGAAGATAGAGTGAGGTATGCCAAGTAGAAACCTCCAAAATTGTTCCTTCACCTTACTTCTTTTCCCAGCCAAGATAGTAAATGGGAAATAATATCACATCCCTGAGAATGACTGAAGACTATTGCTGGTTTAAACAAGCAGTAGCTTTTGTCACAGCTACTGTGCCGGGTATAGTCTAATTGCTAGGGCAGATGGATAAGTCTTCAGATATATGATATATGGTCATTATCTGACAAAAGCAATTCTTTTTTTTCCAAATCCAGTCAGGAAAGAGGATCAGAAACAGTTTGTATTCATGTGGGATGGCCAACAGTATTTATTCATTTACACTTTGGCCTTAGGGCTATGCCAGCTTTCCTACCCACTGCCACAATATAGTTTGATGAGATCTGGACTGTCTGGGTGTTCCACAGAACCATCACACTGATCCATTTCATTGATGGCATGCTGATGTGCTCCAGGTAATGTGGTAGGAGATAAACCCTACCAAGATTAAGGAACCTGCCATTTCAGTGAAGGTTTAAGGAATCTAATGGTCTGGAGTATGTTGGGATAGCTCTCCAAAGTAAAAAATTGCTGCATCTTTTATCCTCTACCACGAAGATGGAAGCACAGTGCCAGAAGTCCTCTTTGGGTTCTGGAAGCAATATATTCTACAACTAAGATCATTGCTTTGGTTCATATACCAGGTAACATGGAAGGCTGCCAGCTCTGAGTGAAACCTGGAGAAAAAAAGAGTTCTGCCGATAGGATCTGGAGAACCCTATGATGTTGGAAGTGTCAGTGATGGGAAAGATGCAACGTGGAGCTTTTGTTAAGCTCCAGTAGGAGAATCATAATGCAGGCCCTTAGAATTCTGACTATTGCTGCCTCTGAATGTTCAACTTGTCAATAGTAGAGATCAATGCTGAGCTCTCTATAGAGCACTATTTGAGGAAACCAACCAGTTACTTGGTGGCAAGTCAACTACATTGGGCCTTGGGCGGTGGTTCATCCTCCAGAGATAGGTGACTTATTTAGGGTATGAGTTTGCCTTTTCTGCCTATAGTTCCTTGGCCACCATCACTATTTAGGGGCTTATGGAATGCCTAATCTATAAGCAGAGATTCTCACACAGCTTAGCCTCCACACATGGAACCTACTTCACAGTAGAGGATGTGTGAAGTGGATCCATGGTCATGAGTCCACTGGTCCTATAATGCACCATCCTGGGACAGCTGGCCTTAGAAATGTTAGAACAATTTTTGTTTATTTTTTATTTAAAAAAAATTTTTTTTCAATATATGAAATTTATTGTCAAATTGGTTTTCATACAACACCCAGTGCTCATCCCAAAAGGTGCCCTCCTCAATACCCATCATCCACCCTCCCCTCCCTCCCACCCCCCATCAACCCTCAGTTTGTTCTCAGTTTTTAAGAGTCTCTTATGCTTTGGCTCTCTCCCACTCTAACCTCTTTTTTTTTCCCCTTCCCCTCCCCCATGGGTTTCTGTTAAGTTTCTCAGGATCCACATAAGAGTGAAAACATATGGTATCTGTCTTTCTCTGTATGGCTTATTTCACTTAGCATAACACTCTCCAGTTCCATCCACGTTGCTACAAAGGGCCATATTTCATGCTTTCTCATTGCCACGTAGTACTCCATTGTGTATATAAACCACAATTTCTTTATCCATTCATCAGTTGATGGACATTTAGGCTCTTTCCATAATTTGGCTATTGTTGAGAGTGCTGCTATAAACATTGGGGTACAAGTGCCCCTATGCATCAGTACTCCTGTATCCCTTGGGTAAATTCCTAGCAGTGCTATTGCTGGGTCATAGGGTAGGTCTACTTTTAATTTTTTGAGGAACCTCCACACTGTTTTCCAGAGTGGCTGCACCAATTTGCATTCCCACCAACAGTGCAAGAGGGTTCCCATTTCTCCACATCCTCTCCAGCATCTATAGTCTCCTGATTTGTTCATTTTGGCCACTCTGACTGGTGTGAGGTGATATCTGAGTGTGGTTTTGGTTTGTATTTCCCTGATGAGGAGCAACGTTGAGCATCTTTTCATGGGCCTGTTGGCCATCCGGATGTCTTCTTTAGAGAAGTGTCTATTCATGTTTTCTGCCCATTTCTTCACTGGGTTTTTTGTTTTCGGGTGTGGAGTTTGGTGAGCTCTTTATAGATTTTGGATACTAGCCCTTTGTCCGATATGTCA
Organism: Panthera onca; assembly: GCF_046562875.1. Classification (NCBI taxonomy): domain Eukaryota; kingdom Metazoa; phylum Chordata; class Mammalia; order Carnivora; family Felidae; genus Panthera; species Panthera onca. Next base: position 57,394,322 of record NC_138351.1, on the reverse strand, counting down.
TTTGCAAATATCTTTTCCCATTCTGTCGGTTGCCTTTTAGTTTTGTTGGTTGTTTCCTTTGCTGTGCAGAAGCTTTTTATCTTCATAAGCTCCCAGTTCATTTTTGCTTTTAATTCCCTTGCCTTTGGGGATGTGTCAAGTAAGAAATTGCTACGGCTGAGGTCAGAGAGGTCTTTTCCTGCTTTCTCCTCTAGGGTTTTGATGGTTTCCTGTCTCACATTCAGGTCCTTTATCCATTTTGAGTTTGTTTTTGTGAATGGTGTGAGAAAGTGGTCTAGTTTCAACCTTCTGCATGTTCCTGTCCAGTTCTCCCAGCACCATTTGTTAAAGAGACTGTCTTTTTTCCATTGGATGTTCTTTCCTGCTTTGTCAAAGATGAGTTGGCCATACATTTGTGGGTCTAGTTCTGGGGTTTCTATTCTATTCCATTGGTCTATGTGTCTGTTTTTGTGCCAATAGCATGCTGTCTTAATGATTACAGCTTTGTAGTAGAGGCTAAAGTCTGGGATTGTGATGCCTCCTGCTTTGGTCTAATTCTTCCAAATTACTTTGGCATTCGGGGCCTTTTGTGGTGGAACAATTTTTTAAAGGTACAACTGAAGTGCCAGATTTGTGATAACACTCTAAAGCAATGGGAAATATATAAGGAAAACTTCTGGTGCTACATCCCCAATGAGAAGAATACATGGGTCTGGGAACCAAGAGATGCAAGCTTATCAATTACTCACAATGACCCCATGGAGGATTTTGTACTTTGTATACCTGCAGCTCTCAGCTTTGCAGAGTTGGAGGCCCTGATTCCCAAAGAAAGTGTACTCTTGCCAGGGGACACAGCGAGGATCCCACTGAACTATAATCTATGGCTGCCATGAGGACAATTTCAGATTCTTTGTGTCCAGGGACTAGACTGGATTGGCAAAGGTAATTGACCCTGATCATCAGGAAAAGGTAAGTCTGCTTTTACACAGTAGGGACAGGGAGGGAATATGTGTGGAATCTATGTGATGCAGTTGGGCATCTCCTGGTATTCCCTTGACCCATGAATGGACACATGCAGCAACTCCAGCCTGAGAAGGGTGTGATTACCAGACCCTTGAGAAATGAAGGATTAGGTCACACTACCAGTAAGCCATCAAGACCAGGCAGGGTGACAGATGACAGTGAGGAGAATTTAGAATGGAAAATCCAGAGTATGGGTATCAGTTGTGGGCCTGAGATCAACAGCAGTGATCAGGGCTGTAGTTCATTCCATTAACCTGGCCCTTCTTCACGAAAAAAGGCCCCTGGGAATGAAGGAAGAACTGCTCCACAATCGCTTGTAGAGAGGGAGATGTGTGCAACCATGAGAATGTGCCTTTCTTGTCTCTGACTGTGGGGAGCATAACTGATTGATGCCCCCAGCTGCTATATTGTAAGTACGCTACTGCATTTGCTCTGAGGCTATGTTTCCTGTGGTCTGTTTCTAGCCAGTGAGGTGCACAGCAGGGATATTACACCAGGCCCTTTCCTTTGAGGCAGAGGACGCCTCAGACTGATGACTTTGGCCTGAGGATTCTATGTTAGCTTTGCAGAAACTTTCTGAAAGCTTCATGGCAGTCTAAAGCTCTTCCTATCCTACTTTACTTCTTTCCCTTTCTCCTTCCTATGGGTCAGACATGTGTCATTGTCTGACAGATCTCATCCTTCTCTAGCTCCCTCCCCATTTTCTTTCAGAGGCACTCTCAACCAATTTCTTGCAAGTCTAATCTGATCTTGATGCTTACTTCTTGGAGGACCTGAATGAACACAGGTGGCTATAAATTTACCCATTGTATAGATGAAGAAACTATACTTCAGAGGGATTAAGTAACCTGCACAAGCTTAAACAGCCACTTAGTGGCAGAGCAATGATATAAATCCAGGATTATCTGGCTTCAAAGCCCGAGTACCTAGATGTCATATTCTTGTTTTTCTGCCTCTGCCCCTTCTGTTTGATTCATTCTCCCTTAGTCTCCTGGAAGGGCTTTTGAATATTCTAGTCTGTCTCTACCTTGCAAAGGCAGGAGGAGTTTTTGACTGCACTTGTACCAGAATGTGAAAGGAATAACAGTTGTACTCCTGGGGTTGGTAGTTCTTGAGGTTAAAGAGTCCCCCTGGGGAAGGAGAAACTCCGAGGATATGGTTGGGGCAGTTTTGTTGAGCTTTCCCTCCACTGCCTGGAAAGTCTCCTTGGAGAGTTAAATTGTGAAAGTTTAGTTTTATAAGAGAAACCATATGCCTTTATACTCATTATCTTATTAGAACATGTCCCTCCCTCACACAAAATCTTCTAGGATTTAGTAAGGTTTCTTCTTTTTTTATTAAATAAAACACAAAATTTTTAAGGTGAACACTGAAATGAAAACCAAGGGCTGTCTGGACTTTGTGGCTCAGGTACTATGTCTGTGGAATTCATTCACTTTTTCCTGATGAGTTTATTTGTTCTCCTTTCACTGTTTCTCTTCCCAGTTTTTCTTGAACTCACCACATCAATTCCCACCATTCCACTGAGAATGTTCTTGGGAAGGTCCCCAGGTTATGAAATCCAATATTCACTTTCTCAGTTCCCATATTGCTTGTCCCCTAGGCAATGTTAACATAGTTGATCACTCCCTAATCTTACCTTAAAATGATCTTCATCTTCACCTATCTTTGGAGACACCACCTTTCACTGTTTTTCTGCCTATATCATGAACTGCTCCTTGTCATATTTCTTATTATATTAGAGTGCCCTAGGACTCAGGCCTCAGCAAACTACTTCTATATTGGGCCAGATACTAAATATTTTTTTGTTTGGGGGCCATATGGTCTCTATTACAACTACTCAAGAAGCCATAGACAGTATAGTAGTTCCCCATTATCTGTGGTTTCAGTTACTCACGGTGTGGTAGCAGATGCTCCTCCTGTTATAACGTCAGAAGGTCAGTAGTAGCTTAACAGTACTTTACAATGCCCATATCATTTACCTCATTTTGTCTTATCATGTAGGTATTTTATCATCTTACATCATCACAAGAAGGGTGAATACATATAGTAAGATATTTTGAGAGAGACTACATTCATATAACTTTTATTACAGTATATTGTTAAAATTATTCTTTTTTATTATTATTTTTGTTGATCTCAGTGTGCCTGATTTTTAATTTTTTTAATGTTTATTTATTTTTGATAGATAGAGACAGAGCAGGAGCAGAGGAGGGTCAGAGAGAGAAGGAGACACAGAATCCGAAGCAGGATTCAAGCTCTGAGCTGTCAGCACAGAGCCTGATGTGGGACTTGAACTCACAAACTGTGGGATCATAACCTGAGCCAAAGTCAGACACTTAACTGACTGAGCCACCCAGGCACCCCTAATGTGCCTGATTCTTAAACTTTATCATAGGTATGTATGTATAGGGAAGTGTGTGTGTGTGTGTGTGTATGTGTATATATACACACTTCAGTACTGTCCACAGTTTCAGGCATCAGCTGAGGGTCTTGGAACATATCCCTTGAGGATAAGGTAGTGGGGGACGACTCTACTTAAGTAAATGTTGAATTGATCATTGTCAAGATTGCTATATTTATTCAGTGCTTATGATGAGCCTTGCATTGCTAAGTAAACAATAATTTGTCAACCTAGTATTTCAGCATAGTTATCCGAACATGACTGGAGCTCAGAGGGAGGAAAAGTTCCCTTCCTGTGTACATAAGGGCAAAGAATTCTGTTTTGAAATGTCTATTTCTCTAGGCCCTGTGCCAAATTTTATTTGAAATTCAGGGATTTTGAAAGGCTCAAGTCTCCATCTGAACTCTTTTTTCTTATTAATGTCAGTATTCAGCCTTTGCTAATGACCTGAGAGTAGGAAGTATGTAGGGGTAAGGAGGAGAAGAGCTTCAGCTGCTGGGGGGAATGTGGGGCAGCTTCTTAGTAGGGTCTAAGAAAGAAAGAGGTTACTTTATTTGTTGAGATGTAGTGATTAAACTCCCAAAGTGCATTTTGAGAGACAGTTGCACACAAGAATAAAGATGACAATTAAAATTAATTACTGTTGTTGTAGATGTTTGCATTTCTACAGCAGTTTGTATTTACTAAGAATTTTGTAATCAGTTATTAACTCTCCCTTACCAGAGCCTTGTGACATGGGCAACATTACTACAGATGTTTGTTTCGTCTTCTGGGAAGAAATATGAGCTTCTTTAGCCAAATACGAGGATTAAGGAATCAAAATCCTTATTGCTGCTCTTTCACTGACTGTGTGATTTTGAGAATCCAAATAATGAGAACTTGAACACTGTCTTACTCTGTAATTTTATTATGAAGAATAACTCATGAAGATGGTTCAGGGGGTTGGTAAATTAAAAAAGGTATGTAATAATATTTACCTCTCAAATTCATTTTCTTCTAGGTTTTATTTTTTTAATTTTTAATTTTTTTAAGTTTACTTATTTATTTTGAGAGAGAGACAGAGAGAGAGCACGAGCCGGGGGAGGGGCAAGAGAGAAGGGATCCCAAGCAGGCTTTACACTCAGCGTGGAGCCTGACATGGGGCTTGAACTCATGAAATGTGATATCATGAGTTCTCATGATCATGAAATCAAGAGTCGGATGCTTAACCAACTGAGCCACCCAGGTGCCCCATTTTCCTCCAGGTTTAAAAAAAATAAAATTAATAATAGCATTTATAGAGTATTTTTACATATCAAGTACTTAGCCTAGTACCTAGCATATTAATAAACCCTTAATAAAAATTATCCATTATCAATACTGTAATAAAACTTATGTAATATATGCATTATTTTTGCTTCCATTCGATTGCATTCATATTACTGTCTTTGGATGAAGATGCATGCAGATGTACACTCACTTATTCAGCAATATTTGTTGAGTGACTACCATTTATCATGCAGTGTTCCTGGAGCTAGGGACATAGCGGTAAACAAAAAGGAGTTCCTACTCTGATGAAGTTTATATTTTGGCAGGAGGGGGAGGACTCACATTATCGTGGTGGAGAGGCTTACATTCCAGTGGGAGTTAGGCCAAGATAGAGAGGGTAGAAGCATGATTAGGATATATTTAGAAAATATGTGGAGAACTTTTTTCTGATTTTTCTATAAAATAGTATTTTATTATAGCAGTAGGTTAAGAATAAGCTATTAATTTTTATAAAAGTATTTAAATGCATAGTTGTATATTTTATTTTAAAAACAAATATACTGGGGCACTTGGGTGGCTCTGTCACTTAAGGGCCTGACTCTTGATTTTGGCTCACATCATGATCTCATGGTTGGTGACATCAAGCCCTGCATGGGTCTCTGCACTGTTGATAGCATGGAGCCTGCTTGGGATTTTCTCTCTCTGCCACTTTTGTATTCTTTGGGTAAATACCCAATAACAGAATTATTGAATCATATGGTAATTCTATTCTTAATTTTTTGAGGAACCTCTGTATTGTTTTCTACAGTTTTCTAGCAGTTTGCATCTCCATCAACAGCACACAGTTCTTTTTCTCCACATCCTCACCAAAACTTATTTATTATGTTTTTTATTTTAGCTATTCTGACAGGTGTGAACTGATAATCTCATTGATATGAGATGGTTTTGATTTGCATTTCCTTGATGATGAGTGATACTGAATTTTTTCATGTGTCTGTTGGCCATCTGTATGTCTTTTTTGGAGAAATGTCTACTCATGTCTTCTGCCCGTTATTTAATTGGGTTATTTGGTTTTGGGGTGTAGAATTGTATGAGTTATTTATGTATTTTGCATACTAACCCCTTCTCTTACTCAGTAGGTTGTCTTTTTGTTTTGCTGATTGTTTCCTTTGCTGTGCAGAAGCTTTATATTTTGATGTAGTCCCAATAGTTTATTTTTGCTTTTATTTCCCTTGCTATAGGAGACATATCTAGAAAAAATCTTCAAGCTTTTTTATTACATGAAGCCCACAGGATTCCTGGTTCTTCTTTTAATGGTGAGGCCTCCATGCTCTGCCTTTCTGTTGGAAAACCCTGTAAGGGTAAGAAACAAGAGAACATTACAGGGGAATACTCCCAGAAGATGTCTCTGATCTTGGATTCCTTCTGTTTTACCAAAGGAAAATTCAAACAGGTTAGCCTCTGACATGAAGAGACCTAGGCATAAGTCCACAGCAGCATGTAAGTACACTGAGAAACCTGCATAAAAATAGACCATCTCAGGGACTCAGAACTTAAACTTCAGGCTTGGATTAAGCTCCTAGACACATTAGGGAGACAACCAACAATTATTCTATTTTACATGGAAATGCTAATTTCACTTGCAAAAGAGAAGTACTAAAATAGTATTATGATTATAATAGTAGAAATGTAGGAGTATGAGATTTGTAATGTTATAGACAAATTAAGCATGAAATGCAAATACCACAGTAGAGTGGGCTGGGTATCCAGATTTCAGCTGAAATTCTCTGAAAGGGTTACAATGGCTAGCTAGTTCTACTGATTAAAGGGCCCTAGAGTAGAGTGTTAGGAGAAGGAAGAAGTATAAAGAGAGGATATAGACAAAAGTTAAAGTGGCCTTAATGTTTTTGACCTCTTCTTAGCTCTTCTCAGGAGGCTGTTCATAGATTTGAATATTTATAGTTGTGTATTCTCTTACTGGAGTATGGGTACATGAGAGCTAATTTAATAACTGTTACTTATAAGACTGCCACTTATGATGACTGTGAGTGATAGCTTGAAGACTGTCGTAGTGTTCTTGGGCTTATATACCAAAATACAATAGACTGGCTGGCTTATAAACAACAGAAATTTATTTCTCACAGTTCTGGAGGTTGGAAAGTCCAGGATTAAAGTGCCTGTAGATTCATTGTCTTGTGGGTAAGGGGCATTAAGGAATCTACTCCTGAAATCATTGCTTTACTGTATGCTAACTAATTTGGATATAAATTTTAAAAAATAAAAAATAAAGAAAAAAAGATTTAAAAACCAAAAAAAAAAAAAAAAAAAAAAAAGGAATTCTTGGCTGCATATTTTTCTGATTCAGCACAGTGAATATATCCTGCCACTCCTGTCTGGCCTGCCAAGTTTCTGTGGATAGGTCTGCTGCAAACCTGATCTGTCTTCCCTTGTAGGTTAGGGGCTTTTTTCCCTTGCTGCTTTCATGATTCTCTCCTTGCCTGAGTATTTTGTGAATTTGACTATGATATCCCTTGTTGATGGTCAGTTTTTGTTGAATCTAATGGGGTCCTCTGTGCTTCCTGGGTTTTGATGTCTGTGTCTTTCCCCAGGTTAGGAAAGTTTTCTGCTATGATTTGCTCACATAACCCTTCTACCCCTTTTTCTCTTCCTCTTCTGGGACCCCGGTGATTGTGATGGTGTTCCTTTTTAATGAGTCACTGATTTCTCTGATTCTTAAATTGTGCTCTTTTGCCTTAATCTCCCTCTTTTTTTCTGCTTCATTTTTCTCTATAGATTTGTCCTGTATATAGCTGATTCTCTGTTCTGCCTCATCCATCCTTGCTGCCGTGGCATCCATCCATAATTGCAGCTCAGTTATAGCATTTTTAATTTCATTCTATTTTTTACTTCTTTTATCTCTGCAGGAAGGGATTCTAATCTATTTTCGACTCCAACTAGTATTCTTATTATTGTGATTCTAAATTCTGGTTCAGACATCTTGCTAGTATCTGTGTTGGTTAAATCCCTGGCTGTCGTTTCTTCGTGCTCTTTCTTTTGAGGTGAATTCCTTTGTTTTGTCATTTTGAAGGGAGAAAAGGAATTAATGAGGTAGAAAAATTAAAATAAAAAACAATTAAAAATTTAAAATATTAAAATTACAAAATTAAACACACACACAAACAAAAAAATCAGATAAATGATGCTAGATCCTAGGTGTGTTTTGGTCTGGGTGTTGAAAGTGGTTTGACAGAAGAGAAAAAAAGGGGAAAAAAAGGAAATCTTTTGGGAATTTGAAAAAAATGAATACAGTGAAGTAGACTAAAATGAGATGATGGGAGTAAAATGGAATTTGAAAAAAATTACACAAAAGTAAAGAATATAGTAGAAAAAAGTAAAGAAAAATATTTTTAATATGTTATAATAAAAATGATTTTTTTCTCTTTCTGTATTCAAGAAAAAGAAAAGAAATGAAAAAGAAAAAAGAGAAAAAAAGAAATCATTTGAAAATTTGAAAAAGTGAATACAGTGAATACACTGTAGTAGACTAAAACAAAATGATGGAAGTAAAATAGAATTTGAAAAAATTTACATAAAAGGAAAAAATATAGTAAGAAAGTAAAGAAAAATATTTTTAATAGAAATTTAAAGTAAAAATGAAGTTTTTCTTTCTGCGTTCAAGAAAAAGAAAAGAAACGAAAAAAAAAAGAAAAAAGGAAATCGTTTGAAAAGGTGGATACACTGAAGTAGACTAAAATAAAATGATGGAAGTAAGAATTAGAAAAAATTTACACAAAAGTAAAAAATATAGTAAAAAATTAAAAATATTTTTAATAAAAATTGAAAATAAAAATGAATTTTTTCTTTCTGTATTCAAGAAAAGTGTAAAAGAGAAAAAAAAGAAAGAATATTGAATAGATGGACCTGCTAACAGATTGAAATAGGACTGAAATTACTTTGTTTTCCCCTAGAAGTCAGACTATGTAGCGCTTTGTAGTCCATAAACTAAGTAGGTGGTGAGACTTGTGTTCCTCAAAAGCGAGGTTGGCCCAGTTGGGCAGGGCTCAGTGTAACAACTCCGTTCTCCACTAGATGGCGCTGCTAGCCTACTGGGGTGGATTGTTACAGTGCTCGTAGTTGTGTATACTCATGCGTAGGAGCGGTGAAAATGGCATCACCCAGCTACCCAGGCGCTAGTATCTGAATTCTGTTCTCCCAGATCAGCAATCCCGCACCATCCTCTGTCTTCAGCTCTCGTCCGCTCCCTGCTTGTTCACTGTCGGTGACCAGGCCCCAGGCAGTACCTCTCTCCCAAGTTTTGTTTCAGATGTGGCTGTTTTCCCTGGCCCCTTACTTCTGAAGGACTGTGGCTTTGACCTGTTCCGCCCCTCTGTGGGAGAGTCTCACTGAGCAATGGCCAAATGAGCAATGGCCGAATGTCAGCTGCATCCAGGAATGCTTGCTGGACTCTGGTGCTGCCGGTGCCCCAAGATTGCAGCCAGGTGCCAGCCCGCCCCAGAAAAAGTTCACGAGATAGTGTAGCAGCAGCTTTTCAGAGATTATGGAAAATCACCACACATCTGGCACCAGGCTTCACCCTTAATGACCTTGTTCCAGCACCACCAAATGTGGCCGTTTTCTGGGGTCTGCTGGTACCAGGTGGCTTCAACCGTCTCTACCAAATGTCCTTCCAGCAGTGGAACCGCTTTTCCCCATGTGGCCCGAGAACCTCCCGAACCCCACTCTCTGTTCCTGGGGATTCGCCCTTCCCACCAGAGCACCTCCAGGTATGGAGCTGCGGAGTTGCAGACTTTGCATTCCCCTTGTTTACTGTCTTAATCGAATTTAAACCCTCTCCTTTCTCCCTTTTTAGTTTAGTCCCTGTGGCTGTTTCCAATTTTCCACTTTCTCTCCAGCTGCTTTTGGGAAGGGGTGCTTTTCCCATATTCTCCCCACCTTCCCCCCTCCCAGTCTCCGTCCTCTCTCTGCCTGCAAAAGTGGCTCCCTGCCTGCCCCTGGCTTCTCGCTCCCCAAGTTCGGCCCTCCCGCCGCATATCTGCTGAATTCTGTGGTTCAGGTTGTGCAGATTGTTGTGTTAATCCTCCAATCAGTTTTCTAGGTGTGTAGGATGGTTTAGTGTTGGTCTGGCTGTATTTCATGGAGGGAGCCACACAAAAAGCTTCCATGCTGTTCCCCCATCTTGGCTCCTCGTACCCTATTGGAAATTTTTTGATTATTGATTCAGTCTCCTTGCTGATAATTGCTTTGTTGAAATTTTCTATTTCTTCTTCACTTTTGATAGGTTATGTTTCTAGCAATTTATCCATTTCTTCTAGATTGTCTAATTTGCTGAAATATATAGTTTTTCATAAAATTCTCTTACAATTGTTTGTATTTATGTGGTGTTGTTATTTCTCTTTCATTTATGATTTTGTTTACTCGAGTCCTCTCTTTCTCCCTCCCTCCTTCTTTTTATGAGTCTGGCTAGAGGTTTATCAGTTCTGTTGATCTTTTCAAAGAATTAGCTCCTGGTTTCATTGATATCTTCTATTGTTTTTTGTTTGTTTGCTTCCATATCATTTATTTCTGCTCCACTCTTTATTATTTCCTTCTTTCTGCTGTTTTTGGGATTTGTATATTTTTTTATTTTATCTTATTTTTTTAAATATTTATTCATATTTGAGAGACAGAGAGAGACAGAGCATTAGCAGGAGAGGGGCAGAGAGAGAGGGAGACACAGAATCTGAAGCAGGCTCCAGGCTCTGAGCTTTCAGCACAGAGTCCAACATGGGGCTTGAACTTACAAACCTTGAGATCATGATCTGAGCCATAGTTGGACACCCCACTGACTGAGCCACCCAGGCAACCCTGGGATTTGTTTGTTGTTCTTCCTAGCTTCTTTAGGTGGAAGGTTACGTTGTTTGAGATTTTTCTTGCTTGAAGTAGGCCTGGATTGCTATAAACTTCCCTCCTAGAGCTATTTTTGTTGCATCCCAAAGGTTTTGGACCGTTGTGTTTCCTTTTCATTTGCCTCCATGTAATTTTTCATTTCTTCTTTGATTTTTTGGTTAACCCATTCATTGTTTAGTAGCATGTTATTTAATCTCCATCTATTTGTGCTCTTTTCATACTTTTTCTTGTTGACTTCTAGTTTCATAGCATTGTAGTCAGAAAAGATGCATGGTATGACTTCAATCTTTTTTTGAATCTGTTGAGACTTGTTTTGTGGCCTAACATGTGATCTATTCTGACAAATGTTCAGTGTGCACTTGAAAAGAATGTGTATTCTGCTGCTTTAGGATGGAATATTCCAAATATATGTGTTAAATACATCTAATCCAGTGTGTCATTAAAAGCCACTGTTTCCTTGTTGATTTTGTTTAAATGATCTGTCCATTGATGTAAGTGGGGTGTTAAAGTCCCCTACTATTACTGTATTGCAGTCAATTAGTTCCTTTATGTTTATTATTAACTGTTTTATGTATTTGGGTATCCCCATATTGGGTTCATAAATATTTACAATTGTTGTATCTTCTTGTTGGATTGTCCCCTTTATTATTATACAGTGTCCTCCTTTGTCTTTTTTTTTACAGACTTTGTTTTAAAGTCTATTTTGTCTGATATAATTACTGCTGTTTCAGCTTTTTTGACATCAGTTTGCATGACGGATGTTTCTCTGTCTTCTCACTTTCAATCTGCAGGTGTCTTTAAGTCTAAATGAGTCTTGTAAGCATCATATAGATCGGTCTTGTGTTTTCATCCACTCTGTCACCCTATGCTTTTTAACTGGAGCATTTAGTCCACTTACATTCAAAGTAATTATTGATTGAAATGTATTTCTTGCCATTTTGTTACCTGTTTGGTGGTGGTTTTTGTAATTTTTTTCAGATCCTTTGTTCTCCTTCTGTCTTTCATGGTCTGCTGGTTTTCTTTAGTGATATATTTGGATTCCTTACTCTTTAGTTTTTGCATGTCTATTACTGTTTTTTGATTTGTGGTTACCATTCAGTTTATACATAACAAATTCTGCATATAGGTGTCTTTTCTAAGTTGATGGTCACTTAATTTAGAACTTATTCTTTACTTCTCTCCCCTCCATGTTTCAGATTATTTGGTCTATTTTATATCCTTTTATTTTGTGCTTCTCTTGACTAATTTTTGCAAATATAACTTATTTTTTTTTTTGCTTTTGCGCCTCCTATTTTTATTACTCTTACTTATGGTTTTTGTTTTCCACTCACAGAGTCCTTTTTTTAATTTTAAAGATGTATTTTATATATTTTTCCAAATTTTTATTTAAATTCTAGTTAGTTAAAAAAAAAGGTTAGAGTGGGAGAGAGCCAAAGCATAAGAGACTCTTAAAAACAGAACTGAGGGCTGATGGGGGATGGGAGGGAGGGGAGGGTGGGTGATAGGCACTGAGGAGGGCACCTGTTGGGATGAGCACTGGGTGTTGTATGGAAACCAATTTGACAATACATTTCATATATTTAAAAATAAAATAAATGAAAAACATAAATTCTAGTTAGTTAAATACAGTGAAATACTGGTTTCAGGAGTAGAATTCAGTGATTCATCAATTACATACAACACCCCGTGCTCATTGTAACAAGTGCCTGCCTTGATATCCATCACCCATTAGCCCATCCCCCACCCACCTCCCTCCATCAACCCTCAATTTGTTCCATATTTTAAAGGTCTCTCTCGTTTCACTCTCAAAGAGTTCCTTTTATTTATTTATTTATTTATTTATTTTTAAATATGAATTTATGTCAAATTGGTTTCCATACAATACCCAGTGCTCATTCCAACAGCTTCCCTCCTCAGTGCCCATCACCCATCCTACCCTCCCTCCCAACCCCATTCAATCCTCAGTTTGTTCTCAGTTTTTAAGAGTCTCTTATGCTTTGGCTCCCTCCCTCTTCAACTTTTTTTTTTTCCTTCCCCCTCCCTCATGGGTTTCTGTTAAGTTTCTCAGGATCCACATAAGAGTGAAAACATATGGTATCTGTCTTTCTCCATTTCCACCCACATTGCTACAAAAGGCCATATTTCATTCTTTCTCATTGCCAAGTAGTATTCCATTGTGTATATAAACCACAATTTCTTTATCCATTCATCAGTTGATGGACATTTTAGGCTCTTTCCATAATTCAGCTATTGTTGAAAGTGCTGCTATAAACATTGGGGTACAAGTGCCCCTATGCATCAGTACTCCTGTATCCCTTGGGTAAATTCCTAGCAGTGCTATTGCCGGGTCATAGGGTAGATCTATTTTTAATTTTCTGAGGAACCTCCACACTGTTTTCCAGAGCGGCTGCACCAGTTTGCATTCCCACCAACAGTGCAAGAGGGTTCCCGTTTCTCCACATCCTCTCCAGCATCTATAGTCTCCTGATTTGTTCATTTTGGCCACTCTGACTGGCGTGAGGTGATATCTGAGTGTGGTTTTGATTTGTATTTCCCTGATGAGGAGTGATGTTGAGCATCTTTTCATGTGCCTGTTGGCCATCTGGATGTCTTCTTTAGAGAAGTGTGTAATCATGTTTTCTGCCATTTTTCACTGGACTATTCGTTTTTTGGGTGTGGAGTTTGGTGAGTTCTTCATAGATTTTGGATACTAGCCCTTTGTCCGATATGTCGTTTGCAAATATCTTTTCCCATTCTGTCGGTTGCCTTTTAGTTTTGTTGGTTGTTTCCTTTGCAGAACAGAAGATTTTTATCTTCATGAGGTCCCAATAGTTCATTTTTGCTTTTAATTCCCTTGCCTTTGGGGATGTGTCAAGTAAGAGATTGCTGCAGCTGAGGTCAGAGAGGTTTTTTCCTGCTTTCTCCTCTAGGGTTTTGATGGTTTCCTGTCTCACATTCAGGTCCTTTATCCATTTTGAGGTTTTTTTTTTTGTCAATGGTGTAAGAAAGTGGTCTAGTTTCATCTTCCTGCATGTTCCTGTCCAGTTCTCCCAGCACCATTTGTTAAAGAGACTGTCCTTTTTGCATTGGATATTCTTTCCTGCTTTGTCAAAGATTAGTTGGCCATACTTTTGTGGATCTAGTTCTGGGGTTTCTATTCTATTCCATTGGTCTGTGTGTCTGTTTTTGTGCCAATACCATGCTGTCTTGATGATTACAGCTTTGTAGTAGAGGCTAAAGTCCGGGATTGTGATGCCTCCTGCTTTGGTCTTCTTCTTCAAAACTACTTTGGCTATTCAGGGCCTTTTGTGGTTCCATACAAATTTTAGGATTGCTTGTTCTAGCTTCGAGAAGAATGCTGGTGCAATTTTGATTGGGATTGCATTGAATGTGTAGATAGCTTTGGATAGCATTTTAACAATACTATTGTTTGGGTAGTATTTTAAAATACAAACATTTTAACAATATTTATTCTTCCAGTCCATGAGCACGGAATGTTTTTCCATTTCTTTATATCTTCTTCAATTTCCTTCATAAGCTTTCTATAGTTTTCAGCATACAGATCTTTTACATCTTTGGTTAGGTTTACTCGTAGGTATTTTATGCTTCTTGGTGCAGTTGTGAATGGGATCAGTTTCTTTATTTGTCTTTCTGTTGCTTCATTATTAGTGTATAAGAATGCAACTGATTTCTGTACATTGATTTTGTATCCTGTGACTTTGCTGAATTCATGTATCAGTTCTAGCAGACTTTTGGTAGAGTCTGTTGGGCTTTCCATGTATAATATCATGTCATCTGCAAAAAGTGAAAGCTCAACTTCATCTTTGCCAATTTTGATGCCTTTGATTTCCTTTTGTTGTCTGATTGCTGATGCTAGAACTTCCAACACTATGTTAAACAACAGCGGTGAGAGTGGACATCCCTGTCGTGTTCCTGAACTTAGGGGGAAAGCTCTCAGTTTTTCCCCATTGAAGATGATGTTAGCTGTGGGCTTTTCATAAATGGCTTTTATGATGTTTAAGTATGTTCCCTCCATCCCAACTTTCTCGAGGGTTTTTATTAAGAAAGAATGCTGAATCTTGTCAAATGCTTTTTCTGCATCAGTTGACAGGATCATATGGTTCTTTTCTTTTCTTTTATTAATGTGATGTATCACATTGATTGATTTGCGAATGTTGAACCAACCCTGCAGCCCAGGAATGAATCCCACTTGATCATGGTGTATAATTCTTTTTATATGCTGTTGAATTCAATTTGCTAGTATCTTATTGAGAATTTTTGCATCCATATTCATCAGGGATATTGGCCTGTAGTTCTCTTTTTTTTTGCTGGGTCTCTGTCTGGTTTAGGAATCAAAGTAATGCTGGCTTCATAGAATGAGTCTGGAAGTTTTCCTTCCCTTTCTATTTTTTGGAATAGCATGAAAGGATAGGTATTATCTCTGCTTTAAATGTCTGGTAGAATTCCCCTGGGAAGCCATCTGGTCCTGGACTCTTATCTGTTGGGAGATTTTTGATGACTGATTCAATTTCTTCGCTGGCTATGGGTCTGTTCAAGTTTTCTATTTCTTCCTGTTTGAGTTTTGGAAGTGTGTGGGTGCTTAGGAATTTGTCCATTACTTCCAGGTTGTCCAGTTTGTTGGCATATAATTTTCATAGTATTCCCTGATAATTGCTTGTATTTCTGAGGGATTGGTTATAATAATTCCATTTTCATTCATGATTTTATCTACTTGGGTCATCTCCCTTTTCTTTTTGAGAAGCCTGGCTAGAGGTTTGTCAATTTTGTTTATTTTTTCAAAAAACCAACTCTTGGTTTCGTTGATCTGCTCTACCGTTTTTTTAGATTCTATATTGTTTATTTCTGCTCTGATCTTTATTATTTCTCTTCTTCTGCTGGGTTTGGGGTGTCTTTGCTGTTCTGCTTCTATTTCCTTTAGGTGTGCTGTCAGATTTTGTATTTGGGATTTTTCTTGTTTCTTGAGATAGGCCTGGATTGCAATGTATTTTCCTCTCAGGACTGCCTTCGCTGCATCCCAAAACGTTTGGATTGTTGTATTTTCATTTTCGTTTGTTTCCATATATTGTTTAATTTCTTCTCTAACTGCCTGGTTGACCCATTCATTCTTTAGTAGGGTGTTCTTTAGCCTCCATGCTTTTGGAGGTTTTCCAGACTTTTCCCATGGTTGATTTCAAGCTTCATAGCACTGTGGTCTGAAAGTATGCATGGTATGATCTCAATTCTTGTAAACTTATGAAGGGCTGTTTTGTGACCCAGTATGTGATCTATCTTGGAGAATGTTCCATGTGCACTCGAGAAGAAAGTATATTCTGTTGCTTTGGGATGCAGAGTTCTAAATATGTCTGTCAAGTCCATCTGATCCAATGTATCATTCAGGGCCCTGTTTCTTTATTGACCGTGTGTCTAGATGATCTATCCATTTCTGTAAGTGGAGTGTTAGAGTCCCCTGCAGTTACCACATTCTTATCAATAAGGTTGCTTATATTTTTGATTAATTGTTTTATATATTTGGGGGTCCCGTATTCGGCGCATAGACATTTATAATTGTTAGCTCTTCCTGATGGATAGATCCTGTTAATTATTATATAAGGCCCTTCTTCATCTCTTGTTACAGCCTTTAATTTAAAGTCTAGTTTGTCTGATACCAGTATGGCTACTCCAGCTTTCTTTTGACTTCCAGTAGCATGACAGATAATTCTCCATCCCCTCATTTTCAATCTGAAGGTGTCCTCAGGTCTAAAATGAGTCTCTTGTAGACAGAAAATAGATGGGCCTTGTTTTTTATCCATTCTGATACCCTATGTCTTTTGGTTGGCACATTTAGTCCACTTATATTCAGTGTTACTATTGAAAGGTATGGGCTTAGAGTCATTGTGCTGTCTGTAGGTTTCATGCTTGTAGTGATGTCTCTGGTACTTTGTGGTCCTTGCAACATTTCACTCACAGAATCCCCCTTAGGATCTCTTGTAGGGCTGGTTTAGTGGTGATGAATTCCTTCAGTTTTTGTTTGTTTGGGAAAACCTTTATCTCTCCTTCTATTCTGAACTACAGACATGTTGGATAAAGGATTCCCAGCTGCATATTTTTTCTGTTCCTCACATTGAAGATTTCCTGCCATTCCTTTCTGGCCTGCCAAGTTTCAGTAGATAGGTCTGCCACTAGTCTTATGGGTCTACCTTTGTAAGTTAGAGCGTGTTTATCCCTAGCTGCTTTCAGAATTTTCTCTTTATCCTTGTATTTTGCCAGTTTCACTATGATATGTCGTGCAGAAGATCGATTCAAGTTACGTCTGAAGGGAGTTCTCTGTGCCTCTTGGATTTCAATGCATTTTTCCTTCCCCAGATCAGGGAAGTTCTCAGCTATGATTTCTTCAAGTATACCTTCAGCCCCTTTCTCTCTCTTCTTCTTCTTCTTCTGGAATTCCTATGATACGGATATTGTTCTGTTTGATTGCATCACTTAGTTCTCTAATTCTCCCCTCATACTCCCTGGATTTTTTTTTTATCTCTCTTTTTCTCAGCTTCCTCTTTTTCCATAATTTTATCTTCTAATTCACCTATTCTCTCCTCTGCCTCTTCAATCCGAGCTGTGGTCGCCTCCATTTTATTTTGCACCCCATTTATAGCATTTTTTAGCTCCTCATGACTGTTTGTTAGTCCCTTGATCTCTGTAGCAATAGATTCTCTGCTGTCCTCTATACTATTTTCAAGCCCAGCGATTATTTTTATGACTATTATCTTAAATTCATGTTCTGTTATATTGCTTAAATCGTTTTTGATCAATTCATTAGCTCTTGCTACTTCCTGGAGTTTCTTTTGAGGAGAATTCTTCCATTTTGTCATTTTGGATAGTCTCTGGAGTGGCGCGGAACTGCAGGGCACTTCCCCTGTGCCACCACAGTCGGACCTGACGTCTGTCCCCAGCCCACTGCTGGGGCCACAGTCAGACTGGTGTGTACCTTATCTTCCCCTCTCCCAGGGGCAGGGCTCACTGTGGAGTGGTGTGGCCCCTGTCTGGGATACTTGCACACTGCCAGGCTTGTGGTGCTGCTTCGATGGGATCTGGCATATTAGCCGGGGTGGATCCGCAAGGTGCACAGGGACGCGAGATGCAGGCTTAGTTCACTTTGCCCTCGGTGGTCCTCTGTGGGAGGGGCCCTGCAGCACCGGGAGGCAGATCTGTCAGAGGGATGGATCCATACAAGCACAGTGTTGGGTGTTTGCGTGGTGCAAGCAAGTTCAGTGACGGGAACTGGTTCCCTTTGGAATTTTGGCTGGGGGATGGGAGAGGGAGATGGCGCTTGCCAGCGCCTTTGTTCCCTTGACGAGCTGAGCTCTGTCTTCTGGGGCTCAACAACTCTCTCTCCCGGTGTCCTCTCGCCCTCCCGCTCTCCGAGCAGAGCTGTTGACTTTTAACATTCTAGATGTTAAGTCCCACTGACTGTCAGAACTCACGGAGTCCGGCCCCTCCGCTTTTGCAAGCCAGACTTCGGGGGCTCTGCCTTGCCGGGCGGGCTGCCCCTCCACCGCCCCGGCTCCCTCCCGCCAGTCCGTGTAGCGCGCACCGCCTCTCTGCCCTTCCTACCCTCTTCTGTGGGCCTCTTGTCTACACTTGTCTCTGGAGAGTCCATTCTGCTAGTCTTCCGTTGGTTTTCTGGGTTATTTAGGCAGATGTGGGTGGGATCTAAGTGATCAGCAGGATGAGGTGAGCCCAGCGTCCTCTTACGCTGCCATCTTCCTTGAGAACTTCTCGTGAATATTTCTTTCAATGTACTGTTGGATTCAATTTGCTAATCTCTTGTTTAATGACGTATCTGTAAAGGGATAGTAGCCAAAATCTAAAGGAATTTATCAAACTCAGTATCCCAAAAATAAATAATCCAGGTAAGAAGTGGACAGAAGCATGAACAGACATTTTCCATGGAAGACATCCAGATGGCCAACAGACACATGAAAAGATGCTCAGTGTCACTCATCATCAGGGAAATACAAATCAAAACCACAATGAGATACCACCTCACATCTGTCAGAATGGCTAAAATTAACAATACAGGAAACAACAGATGTTGGCAAGGATGCAGAGAAAGGGGAACCCTCTTACACTGTTGGTGGCAATGCAAACTGATGCAGCTACTCTGGAAAATCAGAGTGGAGGTTCCTCAAAAAGATAAAAATAGAACTACCCTACAACCCAGCAATTCCACTAATAGGTATTTTCCAAAGGATACAACAGTACTGATTTGAAGGGGCACATACAGCCATCATTATCAACCTTAGCCAAACTATGGAAAGGGCCCAAATGTTCACTGAATGATGAATGGATAAAGAAGATGTTGTATTTTTACACAATGGAGTTTTAGCCATAAAAAAGAATGGAATTTTGCCATATGTAATGACATGGATTGAGCTGGAGTGTATTATGCTAAGTGAAATAAGTCAGAGAAAGACAAATACCATATGATTTCACATATGTGGAATTTAAGATACAAAACAGATGAACATGGAAGAAAAAAAAAGAGACGGAAGCAAACCATAAAAGACTCAACTATAGAGAACAAACTGAGGGTTGATGGTGGAAGGTGTGGGGGGGTGAGCTAAATGGGTGATGGGTATAAAGGAGGGCACTTGTTTTGATGAGCACTACGTGTTATATGTAAGTGATGAATCACTAAATTCTACACCTGAAACCAATTTTACCATATATGTTAACTAACTAAAGTTTATTTTTTTAAATTTTCTTTTAATGTTTATTTATTTTTGAGACAGAGAGAGACAGAGCATGAACAGGGGAGGGGCAGAGAGAGAGGGAGACACAGAATCTGAAACAGGCTCCAGGCTCTGAGCTGTCAGCACAAAGCCCGATGCAGGGCTCGAACTCACAGACCGCGAAATCATGACCTGAGCCGAAGTCGGCCGCTTAACCCACTGAGCCACCCAGGCGCCCCAACTAACTAAAGTTTAAATAAAACTTGAAATCAAATGAAGATGAACTAGAAACATTTTTATATGAAAGAAAACTAAGGGAATTTGTTGCCAGCAGACCTGCTCTTAAAGAAATGCTGAAAGAAGCTCCTAAAGAACTGAAAGGACATGATCCCAGAAAGAAACTTTGAACTTCATGTATTAATCAAGAATAACAGAAAGAGTATATATCAGGGTAAATAGGCTACTTTTCTATTTCTATCAAAATATGTAAGAATGTTGAAAGCAACAATTATAACATTGTATTTATATGTAATACATAAGACAGCTTTTATAAAGGGAGAGGATAAGGGACCTTTGTGGTTGTTAAGGCTTCTGTGTTTCACTTGAAGTGATAAAATATTAAATTGAAATAGGCTGTGAGTACTAGGTATGTGTATTATCGTCATTGGAGCAACCACTAAAAAATAATGCAAAGCTATATAGCTAAAAACCCAATAAATATATTACATAGATAAATTAAAACAGAATACTAATACATATGCAAAAATTCCAAAAGAGGCTAGGCCAGAGGAAAAAAGGAGCAAAAAAATATAGAAGACAAACAGAAAAATAATATAGTAGTACACCTAAATCCAACCATTTCAGTTATCATAGTAAATGTGAATGGTCTATGAATGCAAATTAAAACACAGAAATTCTCAGATTGAATTTTAAAAAGACCAAGCTATAGAACTATATGCTGCTTTCAAGAAACCTACTTTAAATATAACTATTCATATATGGAGTCTCGCTCTCTCTCTCTCTCTCTCTCTCTCTCACACACACACACACACGAGTTGAAAAACATATACAATGGAAACACTAACCAGAAAAAAGCCAGATAGTTCTTTATTATCAGAAAAGTAGACCTCAGAATGAGGAAAATTAATAGCAGTAAAGCGGAAAATTATATAGTGATGGATGGGTCAATTACCAAAGAAGATGTAACAATTTTAAATGTGTATGCAGCTAACAACAGAGCTCCAGAATACATGAGGCAAAAACTGATAGAACTGAAAAGAGAGACAAATGCACATGTATAGCTGGAGACATCAGCACTCCTCTCTGTAATAGGGAGACAGAAAGTTAGCAAGGATACAGAAGACATCAACAATGCTATCAAACAATCTGACCACACAGACATTTAAGTTTTAATTTAAATTCCATTTAGTTAACATACAGTATAATATTAGTTTCAGGTGAACAATATAGTGATTCAACACTTCCATACAACACCCAGTGCTCATCACAGTTTGCCATTTTGGTTTGCCTCTCTCTTTTTTTTTCCCTTTTGCGCATTTGTTTAATTCCACACATGTGTGAAATCGCTGGTATTTGTCTTTCTCTGACTGACTTATTTAGTTTAGGAAAATACTCTCTAGCTCCATCGATGTCATTGCAAATTGGCAAGATTTCATTCTTTTTATGACTAATACTCCAGTGTGTGTGTGTGTGTGTGTGTGTGTGTGTGTGTGTATTTGGGTAAATAGTAGTACAATTGCTGGGTTGTAAGGTAGTTCTATTTTTAACTTGAGGAAACTCCATACTGTTTTCCAGAGTGGCTATGCTAGTTTGTATTTCCACCAACAATGCAAGAGGGTTCTCCTTTCTCCACATCCTCACCAACATTTGTTTCTTATGTTGTTGATTTTAGCCATTCTGACAGGTGTGAGGTGATATTTCATCATGGTTTTGATTTGTATTTCCCTGATAATGAGTGATGTTGAGCATCTTTGCATGTGTCTATTGGCCATCTGTATATCTTCCTTGTAAAAATGTCTATTCATATGTTCTGCTTTTTAATTGGATTATTTGGATTGGATTATTAAATTGGATTATTTAATTGGATTATTCTGTTTTGGGGTATTGAGTTTCATAAGTTTTTTACATATTTTGGATACTAACCCTTTATTAGCTATGTCATTTGCAAATATCTTCTCCCATTCTGTGGATTGCCTTTTAGTTTTGTTGACTGTTTCTTTTGCCATGCCGCAACTTTTTATTTTGATGAAGTCCCAATAGTGTATTTTTGCTTTTGTTTTCCTTGCCTCAGGAGATATATCTAGAAAGAAGTTGGTATGGCTGATGTCGAAGAGGTTACTGCCTATGCTCTCTTCTAGTGTTTTCATGGTTTCAGGTCTCACATTGACATGTATAGAACACACCACCCAACAAAAAGCAAAATGCCCATTCATTTCAAGTGCATATGGAATAATTCATCAAGATAGAACATATCTGGGCCATAAAACAAAATTAAGATTTTAAAAACTGAAATTGTACAAAGTATATTATCTCACTATAAGAGACTTAAACTAGAAGTGATAGTTTAATGACTAGAAAGATATCTGGAAAATCCTCAAATATTTGGACAAAATGCTGATGAAAGAAATCAGAGAAGACACAGATAAACAAAGAGACATATTAAGTTCAAAGATTGGAAAATTACTATTGTTAACATTTCAGCTTTACCCAAACTGATCTGTTAATTCCCAGAAGAACTTTTTTTGTAGATTTACATGGAAAGGCAAAGAAAGAATACCCAAAACAAGTGAGGAAAAGAAGAATAAAGTGGAGGACTCATGTTACCTGGTATCAAGACTTACTGTATAAAGCTACAGTAACCAATACAGTGTGGTATCAGATTTAAAAAAGACACAAAAATCAATGGAATAGAATACAGCAGTTAATAAACTGCAGCTTGTGGTCCAAGTCTGACCCACTGCCTATGTTTGAAAATAAGGTTTTATGGAACACATTCATGCCCATTTTACATATTGTACATATATGGCTGCTTTCATGCTAAAATAGCAAAGTTGAGTAGTTGCTACCGAGACCATATGGCCTGAATATTTACTATCTAGTAGCCTTAAATATTTACTATCTGGCCCTTTAAGCAAAAAAAGTCAATTCCTGAAATAGAGAGTCCAGAAATAAACTCAACACATAAATGGCCAAGTGATTTTTGACCTAAGTGAAAAGCCAAAACAATAGAAAAATGACAGTCTTTCAACAAATGGTGCCAGAATAATTGGGCATCCATTTGCACCCCACCACCACACACACACACACAAAAGTCTAACTGAATCTTGACCTATACTTCACACATTCCAAATTAACTCAAACTTGAACAGAGACCTAAAAGCAAAATATAAAACTATAAAACTCTTAGAAGAAAACATAAAAGACTTTTGTACTTTGAGCTGGGCAAAGAGTTTTTAGATACACCATCCAAGCAAAAGCCATAAAAGGACACATTGATAAGCTGGACTTCATCAAAATTCTAAACTTCTGCTTTTTTGAAAGATACTGTTAAGAGAATGAAAAGACAAGCCACAGACTGGGAGAAAATACTTGCAAATCAGATATATGACGAAAGACTTGTACCCAGAATATATATAAAGAACTCTTGAAACTCAACAGTACTAAAATAAATGGCCCAATTAAAAAATGAGCCAAAGCCCTTAACAGATACCTCACCAAAGAAGATATACAGATGGCAAATAAGCATATGAAATGATGCTCCACATCGTATGTCATCAGGGAAATGCAAATTAAAACAATGAGATACCACTATACAACTATTAGAATCACCAAAATCTGGAACACCAACGACACCACATGCTGGTGAGGGGTGAGGCAACAGGAACCCTCATACATTGCTGGTGGGAATGTGAATTTATATAGCCACTTTTGAAGACAATTTGGTGGTTTCTTACAAAATGGGACATACTCTTACTATACTAGCAACCATGCTCGTTGGTATTTATTCAAAGGAGTTGAAAACTTATTCCACACAAAAACCTGCAGCTTTATTCATAATTGCCAAAACTTGGAAGCAACCTAGATGTCCTTCAATAGGTAAATAGATAAATAAACTGTGATAACCCAGACAATGGAATATTATTCAGCACTAAGAAGAAATGATCAAGCCATGAAAAGAAATGGAGGAACTTTAATGCATATTACTAAGTGAAAGAAGCTAATCTGAAAAGGCTGCATACTATTTGATTCCAACTATTTGACATTCTAGAAAAGGTTGAACTATGGTGACAGTAAAAGGATCAGTGGTTACCAGAGTTTGGGAGTTGGGGGAGGAATAAATAGGCAGACTACAGAGAATTTATAGGGCATTGAAAATACTCTGTATGATACTATAATGATGGACACATGTCATTATACATTTTCTCAAACCCATAGAAAGTGCAACACTAAGAGTGGAACCCTAGTGTAACTGTGGACTTAGCGTGATTATGATGTGTCAATGTAGGTTCATCAATTGTAACAATTGTACCACTCTGGTGGGGGATGTTGATAATGGGAGAGGTTATGCATGTGTGGAGGCAGGAGTATATAGGAGCTTTCTGTACCTTCCTCTGAATTTTTCTGTGAACCTAAACTGCTCTAAAGTCTTTTGGGCTGCCTGGGTGGCTCAGTCAGTTAAGCGTCCAACTCTTGATTTCAGCTCAGGTCATGATCTCATGGTTCATGAGTTTCAGCCCTGTGTCAGGCTCTGTGCTAACAGTGTGAGCTTGCTTGTGATTCTCTCCCTGCCCCTCCTCTGCTCATATGCACTGTCTCTTTCTGTCTCTCTCCCATAAAATAAATAAGTAAACTTTAAAAAGAGCTAAATTATGGGAATGCAAGCTGGTGCAGCCACTCTGGAAAACAGTATGGAGGTTCCTGAAAAAACTAAAAATAGAACTACCCTATGACCCAGCAACTGCACTACTAGGCATTTATCCACGGAATACACGTATGCTGTTTCGAACGGACACATGCACCCCCATGTTTATAGCAGCACTATCCACAATAGCCAAAGTATGGAAAGAGCCCGAATGTCCATCGATGGATGAATGGATAAAGATGTGGTATGTATGTATATATATATATATATATATATATATATATATATACACACACACACACACACATATACGTATATATATATATATATACACATATATGTATATATATATGTATACGTATATGTATATGTACATATATACATATATGTATACGTATATATATATACATATATATATATATGTATATATATATATACACATACGATGGAGTATTACTCAGCAATCAAAAAGAATGAAATCTTGCCATTTGTGACTACGTGGATGGAACTGGAGGGTATTAAGCTAAGTGAAATTAGAGAAATACAAAAATCATATGACTTCAGTCATATGAGGACTTTAAGAGACAAAACAGATGAACATAAGGGAAGGGAAACAAAAATAATATAAAAACAGGGAGAGGGACAAAACAAGAGAATCATAAATGTGGAGAACAAACTGAGGGTTATAGGAGGGGTTGTGGGGGGGGGGGGTTAAATGGGTAAGGGGCACTAAGGAATCTACTCCTGAAATCATTGCTTCACTATATGCTAACTAATTTGGATGTAAATTTAAAAAAATAAAAAATTAAATTAAAAAAAAAGAATTATGTAGGAGAAGCTGTGGGCATAGAACTTGATAGGGTATATAGCAAGTAACTGAGTTTTGGTGCCAAGGATGGGAGAGAGACCAAGGTTTTGAATCTTGGGGTCATTGTTAGCAAAAGTACGTGATATAAGAGAAAGAGCCGGGGAAAGAATGGAGAAGAGTATTAGATTCTGAACATATAGGATTTGGGGTCTCAGTGGATGGAAGGAAAGAGTGGTTAGAAGCTCAAGGAAGACATCAGAGTTAGGGATCTTGATTTGAGAGGCATCTGGACAGAGATGCAAGTTAAAGCTATGGGAATGGATTAAGATCACTACGAGAAGGAAACAGAGAAAAAGAAACAGACCAAAGCCTGAACCCTGGTAGGAAAACCAAGAGAACACAGTAGGATCACAGACAAGGAATAGATGGTTCAAAGAGGGCGCGATTCATAGGGTCACTGGCTGCAAAGACATCAAGGAAATTACAGACTCAAAAAGGGCCACTGGTTTCGCCCAGTGACAAATAGGTCATGGTGGCCCACAATTACATTGCCAGAGGTGGCAGTAGTAGACAAGCAGTCAGGGAGGAGGACCCATGAGAGCTCAGTAGCTACAATGGTTGATGGCTGTGGCCATTTTTGTTTTGTTTGGGAAAATATGAACAGGTTGTAGGCCCAAGTAGGAAGAGTATCTAAGAAAATAACAAGATGGGAGGGAAGAGAGGAGGTCAGGGGCACCAGAGGAGAAAAGGATCAGGCATTTCTTCTACTGAGATGGGAGAGAAGCAGGAAGGGACAAAGCTAGGAAAAAGTTTAAGGTGAAAACAATGGAAACATAGGTATTGTTTCAAAGGTACTATACACATGACCAGATTATTTTTCTTTTTAATCAAAAACTGCTTTTTTGGTGAAATCAATGTAACTCAGGACAAAGGTGGTTTCCAAATCTGACTAATCATTAAAGTGAATTGTGAAACTTTTCAAAAATACATGTTTCTACGCCCAAACCCAGTCACAGCAAATCAGAATCTCTGGTGGAGTGGCCCAGGAATCTGCATTTTAAAGCCCCTTCAGTGATTCTGAAGGTTAGCTGGGTATGGGACCTCCTGAGTATGGTTTTCAACCAAGGATGTGTATCAGAATCACAGGGGCAGGTACTGGTTAACTGAGACTGCAGAGCACAGCTATTCATATTTCAAAAAGCTCCCCAGATGATCTGATGTACACCCTGGTTAAGAACCATGGTAAAGAGATTGGACTGAAAAAATAAACTAATTGGACAGGAAAAAAAAAACCCTAAAACCACAATGAAATACTAACATAAACCTAATAGAATGCATAAAAAAACAAACCGAAACAAAACTGACAATACATTGCTGGTAGAGATGCAAAATGGTACAGCCACTTTGTAAAACATTTTTCCAGTTTCTTACAAATTTATGATATTTACCATACCACTCAGTAATCCCAGTCCTACTTATTACTAAATTGAAATGAAAGTCTCTGTTCACACAAAAACCTGTATGTGAATTTTTCTCATTTTTCTCTCATCCTCAGCCTTGATCCTACTTCCAGATTGTTCAACTGCTTTTGGTTTCTCAGCTTGACTCTCAGCTTTGCTTACAAACTCTTTATAACTTTTAGTTTTAAAAGTTTTAATTTGCATTTCCTTAATGAGTAATAATATTGATTTGCATTTTTTCTCTGTGCTTATTTGTCATCTCTACATCTTCTTTGGTGACTTGTCCATGCAAGTCTTTTCCCATTAAAAAAAAATTTTTTTTAATTACAGATACTTCAAAGTAGTAAATTTGGTGTCAAGAGTTCCCATTGATTTTTTTTCACTTAAAAAAAATTTAAATCTTAGCAAGACAGTTCAGAGGGTATCTGAAAGCATTATCATCACTGTTATACCATGCAACCTTCTTAAAATGATATGTTTTCAAAGAGAAATACCTAGTTTTTTTAGAATGAAAAAGAAATAAATTCAGTTTATTGTTTCAGGTTAAAAATCTCAAGATTATACAATAACCCTTAAAAGCTTCTACTTTATTTTTTAAAATTTATTTAAAACTTTAAAAAAAATTTTATGTTAAATATAATTTATTGTCAAATTA
Source organism: Panthera onca (assembly GCF_046562875.1). Classification (NCBI taxonomy): domain Eukaryota; kingdom Metazoa; phylum Chordata; class Mammalia; order Carnivora; family Felidae; genus Panthera; species Panthera onca. The sequence continues at coordinate 57,367,230 of NC_138351.1, read as the reverse complement.
GTTTCCATACAACACCCAGTGCTCATCCCAACAGGTGCCCTCCTCAATGCCCATCACCCACATTCCCCTCTCCTCCACCCCCCCATTAACCCTCAGTTTGTTCTCAGTATTTAAGAGTCTCTTATGGTTTGGCTCCCTCCCTCTCTGTAACTTTTTTTTCCCCTTTCCCCTCCTCCATGGTCTTCTGTTAAGTTTCTCAGGATCCACATATGAGTGAAAACATATGGAGAAATACAAACTTTCCATGTACATGGACAACAGTAAAAAGAAAAACCCTTTTCCTATTTAATTATTCTGTATCTTTGAAAAATTTTAAATATCACTGAATAGTTTAATTTAAAAACTCATAAGCTTTTGAATACTGGAGTACTGGTGACCAAACCATGGGTGATGTTTTTGTTTACAAAGTTACTGAGGTGTTCACACCTATAAAATTCTTGTGTTGGAAAAAAATACATAAAACATATCCTCTAAAATGTCTTCTATAAGTAGCAAAGACCAATATGTAAGCCTTAAGATATCACTTCAGAGTTAGAGACAGAGGAAGGGAATCCTTAGCAGTAGTATCTTGGTAAATTTTCTTATCAAAAAATTTTTTAATAAAACGCTTGAAGTCTCAGTATTTCTAATTACAGTATACTAAATAGTTTTACTACTTTTTTCATTTCCCTATTCATTATTACTGGCAATAAGAGAGTTTTTAATGTTTTGAGAAAACAATTTTAAAGTTCACTAAATAACTGTAAATTTCCCCATTGATTATTTAAGATCACTTTACCTGGTTTCAGCTTGCACAGTCCTTTTTATGGTCCCAGGCTACTGTGCAAAGTAAGAACTGCCTGTGCTAGAAAATGAATTACCTTAAGAATCATTTATATTGATTAAACTTGGTAGTTTTCATATTGTGCTCTGCAAAATCCTGGGTTCCAGCAAGGTGTTCCAGGACTTTCAAACATTTCACAAGTATTAATTTTAATTTCATTTTTAAAGTGTAGTTTATTTTTATTAATGAACTATTTTTTTGGAAATTTTGGATGTATAGAAAAATTGAAGTGCTAAAAGTCCCTTCCCTTCCTGAGCCCCCTCACACATTTTCCCTTGTTACTAATTATTATATTATTATGGCACACTTGTTATAATTAATGAACAATATTAACACATTATTAATTAAAGTCCACATTTTAGTCAAATTCCAATATTTTTAAAAGTTTATTTATTTTGAGAGAGAGAGAGTAAATTGGGGAGAGGGGCAGAGGGAGAGGGGCTCATGAGATCATGACTGGAGCCAAAATCAAGAGTCATACACTTACCCAACTGAGCCACCCAGGTACTCCTCAAATTTCCATAATTTTTAACTAATCCTCCTTTCCTGTTTTTGGATCCTATCCAGGATAGTACATTTCATTTAGCTGTCATGTCTCCTTAGGCTCCTCTTGGCTGTGGCAGTTCCACATACTTTCCTTGTTTTTGATGTCCTTGACAGTTTTGAGGAGTACTGGTCAGGCAGTACAAGGTAGAAGATGTCCCTCTATTGGAATTTGTCTAGTGTTGTTCTCATGATTAGCCTGGGATTGTGGAGGTTTGGAGAGGAAGATGACACAGGTAAAGTGCCATTTTTATCGCACATTAACTATTTTTTTTAATGAATACACATGGAATTTGAGAAGCTTAACAGAAGACCATAGGGGAAGGGAAGGGGAAAAAACAGTTTCAAACAGAGAGGGAGACAAACCATAAGAGACTTAAATACAGAGAACAAACCAGGGTTGATGGGATGTGGGAGAAAGGGAAAATGGGTGATGTGCATTGAGGAGGGCACTTGTTGGGAAGAGCACTGGCTATTGTATGTAAATGATGAATCATGGGAATCTACTCACAAAGCCAAGAGCACTGTATACACTGTATGCTAGCTAACTTGACAATAAATTATATTTTAAAAAAATGAATATACAAGGCACCTGGGTGGCTCAGTCAGTTAAGAGTTCAACTTAGGCTCAGGTCATGATCTCACGGTTTGTGAGTTTGAGCCCCACATTAGGCTTTGTGCTGACAACTCAGAGCCTAGAGCCTGCTTTGGATTCTGTGTCTCCCTCTCTCTCTGCCCCTCCTCCACCCGCACTCTGTCTCTCTCAAAAGTAAACATTAAAAAAAATGTTAAATAAAAAAATGAATATACAATATCTACTTCTTTTTTAAATTTTTTAAATGTTTGTTTATTTTTGAGAGAGAGAACGAGTGAGGACAATTCGGGGAGGGGCATAGAAAGATGGAGACATAGAATCCAAAGCAGGCTCTAGGTTCCAAGCAGGTTCTAGGCTCTGAGCTGTTAGCACAAAGCCCAACATGGAGCTTGAACCCACAAACAGTGAGATCATGACCTGAGCTGAAGGCAGTCACTTAACTGACTGAGCCACCCAGGTGCCCCATATACAACACTTGCTTCTTGATGGTGCCATGGCCCCTGCACTCCTGCCAGGCTCTGCTGGCTGCTAGGGGAACAGGACCAGTAGGCAACAGTGCCCCAGAAGAAAACTAACATTTAAGTATAGGTTTTAGTCCAATATGGCCCCATAGGAAGACCCTGAACTCACCTCCACGAGACATACCAAATTACACCCATTTATAGAGCAGTTCCTCCTGAAGAACCAAGGGCCAAATGAACAGCTTCTGCACAATGAAAGATAGAACAGCAAACAGAACAGCAAGAGAGATGAAGACAAGGGTACCTGCTGTGTAGACAGCCAAAGGACCTCCCAGCTTACACCCACTTCAGCTATCTTGCCAGGGTGCCTTCTGTGTGGAAAGCCCCAGGACCTCCCAGGCTGCACACAGCCTCAGCTCCACCTGCTCTGCCAGCACACCCCAGCACAGAGTACCCAGGTATCCTCCAGCACCCACCCACTTCAGCTTCAGCTGTTCTACCAGGGCACCCACTGCACAGAAACCCCCAGGACCTCCAAGCCCACACTGTGCCTCAGCTCCAACTGCCCTACCAGGGTACCCTTTGCACAGACAACCCTGGGACACGCTCAAAAACACCCACTTCAGCTTCAGCTATCCTGCCAAAGTGCCCTCTATGTGTAAAGCCTCAGGACACCCTGGCTTGCACCCACTTTAGCCTTAGCTCTCTGGCCAGGACATCTGCAATGTGGGGAGTCCAGGGACTGTACCAATCCATGCCCACTTCAGCTATAGCTGTCCTACCAGGGTGCCCACTGTGTGGAGAGCTCCAGGACTCTAAGCTCACATCAGCCACAGCTCTAGCCAGCCAGTAAGTCACCGAGCACACACAATATACACAGGGGATATCCATATATAAGACCATTCCTTCAGGTTTAGGAGAAGCAGTTGTTCCACCTAAGCCATAGAAACAAACACAGAAAGTCAAAACAGAGAAGAAAGGGGAAACAGAGAAATATGCTCAAAAAGAAAAAAAAAGACAAAGTCTTAGAAAAAAATTAAACAGAGATAAGCAATATGCTGTATAAAGAACTTAAAGTAATGATTGTAAAGATACTCACCAAGCTGGAGAGAAGATTAGAACTCAGTGAGGCATTCAATAAAGAGAAAATATAAAAAAAGATTTGTCTCTCTCTCTCTTTCCTCTTTGACACCTGAAACTAATTATACACTGTATGTTAACTAACTGGAATTTAAATAAAAACTAAAAAAAAAAAAAAAACAAAAAAACAGAAAATATAAAAAAGAACCAATCAGAGTTGAAGAATATAGTAACTGAAACAAAAAATACACTAGGGGTAATCAACAGATTAGTGGATGCAGAAGAAATTATCAGCAATCTGGAAGACAGGATAAAAGAAAGCACTTAAGTGAACAGCAAAAGGAGAAAAGAATTTTTTAAAAATGAGAATAGCTTAAAAGACCTCTTAAACAATAGCACATGAACATTCACATTATAGGGATCTCAGAAGAAGAAGAGACAAGGGACAGAAAATTTATCTGAAAAAATAACAGCTGAAAATCTCCCTAGTCTAGGTGAGGAAATAGACATCTGGGTTTGAGAAGCACAGAAAGTTCTAAAAGATGAACCCAAGGAGATCCATACTACAACACATAATAATTAAAATGTGAGAGGTTAAAGAGAAAGACAGAATTTAAAAAGCAACAAGACAGAAGCAAAAATCTACCTACAAGAGAAACTCTAAAAGGGTATCAGGTGATTTTTCAGCAGAAACTTTGCATGAGAAAAGGGAGTGACACAATATATTCAAAGAGCCAAATAGGAAAAAACTGTAGCCAGAAATACTCTATCCAGCAAGGCTACCATTCAGAATAGAAGGAGAAATAGTTTCCCAGATAAAAAAAAGGAAAAAGAACTCATGACTACTAAACCACCCTGCAAGAAATGTTAAGAGGAACTCTTTGAGACTCCTTGAGAAGATGGTGGCATAGGAGGACGCTGGGCTCACCTCATCCTGCTGATCACTTAGATCCCACCCACATCTGCCTAAATAACCCAGAAAACCAACGGAAGACTAGCAGAATGGACTCTCCAGAGACAAGTGTAGACAAGAGGCCCACAGAAGAGGGTAGGAAGGGCAGAGAGGCGGTGCGCGCTACACGGACTGGCGGGAGGGAGCCGGGGCGGTGGAGGGGCAGCCCGCCCGGCAAGGCAGAGCCCCCGAAGTCTGGCTTGCAAAAGCGGAGGGGCCGGACTCCGTGAGTTCTGACAGTCAGTGGGACTTAACATCTAGAATGTTAAAAGTCAACAGCTCTGCTCGGAGAGCGGGAGGGCGAGAGGACACCGGGAGAGAGAGTTGTTGAGCCCCAGAAGACAGAGCTCAGCTCGTCAAGGGAACAAAGGCGCTGGCAAGCGCCATCTCCCTCTCCCATCCCCCAGCCAAAATTCCAAAGGGAACCAGTTCCCGTCACTGAACTTGCTTGCACCACGCAAACACCCAACACTGTGCTTGTATGGATCCATCCCTCTGACAGATCTGCCTCCCGGTGCTGCAGGGCCCCTCCCACAGAGGACCACCGAGGGCAAAGTGAACTAAGCCTGCATCTCGCGTCCCTGTGCACCTTGCGGATCCACCCCGGCTAATATGCCAGATCCCATCGAAGCAGCACCACAAGCCTGGCAGTGTGCAAGTATCCCAGACAGGGGCCACACCACTCCACAGTGAGCCCTGCCCCTGGGAGAGGGGAAGATAAGGTACACACCAGTCTGACTGTGGCCCCAGCAGTGGGCTGGGGACAGACGTCAGGTCCGACTGTGGTGGCACAGGGGAAGTGCCCTGCAGTTCCGCGCCACTCCAGAGACTATCCAAAATGACAAAATGGAAGAATTCTCCTCAAAAGAAACTCCAGGAAGTAGCAAGAGCTAATGAATTGATCAAAAACGATTTAAGCAATATAACAGAACATGAATTTAAGATAATAGTCATAAAAATAATCGCTGGGCTTGAAAATAGTATAGAGGACAGCAGAGAATCTATTGCTACAGAGATCAAGGGACTAACAAACAGTCATGAGGAGCTAAAAAATGCTATAAATGGGGTGCAAAATAAAATGGAGGCGACCACAGCTCGGATTGAAGAGGCAGAGGAGAGAATAGGTGAATTAGAAGATAAAATTATGGAAAAAGAGGAAGCTGAGAAAAAGAGAGATAAAAAAAAAATCCAGGGAGTATGAGGGGAGAATTAGAGAACTAAGTGATGCAATCAAACAGAACAATATCCGTATCATAGGAATTCCAGAAGAAGAAGAAGAAGAGAGAGAAAGGGGCTGAAGGTATACTTGAAGAAATCATAGCTGAGAACTTCCCTGATCTGGGGAAGGAAAAATGCATTGAAATCCAAGAGGCACAGAGAACTCCCTTCAGACGTAACTTGAATCGATCTTCTGCACGACATATCATAGTGAAACTGGCAAAATACAAGGATAAAGAGAAAATTCTGAAAGCAGCTAGGGATAAACACGCTCTAACTTACAAAGGTAGACCCATAAGACTAGTGGCAGACCTATCTACTGAAACTTGGCAGGCCAGAAAGGAATGGCAGGAAATCTTCAATGTGAGGAACAGAAAAAATATGCAGCTGGGAATCCTTTATCCAACATGTCTGTAGTTCAGAATAGAAGGAGAGATAAAGGTTTTCCCAAACAAACAAAAACTGAAGGAATTCATCACCACTAAACCAGCCCTACAAGAGATCCTAAGGGGGATTCTGTGAGTGAAATGTTGCAAGGACCACAAAGTACCAGAGACATCACTACAAGCATGAAACCTACAGACAGCACAATGACTCTAAGCCCATACCTTTCAATAGTAACACTGAATATAAGTGGACTAAATGTGCCAACCAAAAGACATAGGGTATCAGAATGGATAAAAAACAAGGCCCATCTATTTTCTGTCTACAAGAGACTCATTTTAGACCTGAGGACACCTTCAGATTGAAAATGAGGGGATGGAGAATTATCTGTCATGCTACTGGAAGTCAAAAGAAAGCTGGAGTAGCCATACTGGTATCAGACAAACTAGACTTTAAATTAAAGGCTGTAACAAGAGATGAAGAAGGGCCTTATATAATAATTAACAGGATCTATCCATCAGGAAGAGCTAACAATTATAAATGTCTATGCGCCGAATACGGGACCCCCAAATATATAAAACAATTAATCAAAAATATAAGCAACCTTATTGATAAGAATGTGGTAACTGCAGGGGACTCTAACACTCCACTTACAGAAATGGATAGATCATCTAGACACACGGTCAATAAAGAAACAGGGCCCTGAATGATACATTGGATCAGATGGACTTGACAGACATATTTAGAACTCTGCATCCCAAAGCAACAGAATATACTTTCTTCTCGAGTGCACATGGAACATTCTCCAAGATAGATCACATACTGGGTCACAAAACAGCCCTTCATAAGTTTACAAGAATTGAGATCATACCATGCATACTTTCAGACCACAGTGCTATGAAGCTTGAAATCAACCATGGGAAAAGTCTGGAAAACCTCCAAAAGCATGGAGGCTAAAGAACACCCTACTAAAGAATGAATGGGTCAACCAGGCAGTTAGAGAAGAAATTAAACAATATATGGAAACAAACGAAAATGAAAATACAACAATCCAAACGTTTTGGGATGCAGCGAAGGCAGTCCTGAGAGGAAAATACATTGCAATCCAGGCCTATCTCAAGAAACAAGAAAAATCCCAAATACAAAATCTGACAGCACACCTAAAGGAAATAGAAGCAGAACAGCAAAGACACCCCAAACCCAGCAGAAGAAGAGAAATAATAAAGATCAGAGCAGAAATAAACAATATAGAATCTAAAAAAACGGTAGAGCAGATCAACGAAACCAAGAGTTGGTTTTTTGAAAAAATAAACAAAATTGACAAACCTCTAGCCAGGCTTCTCAAAAAGAAAAGGGAGATGACCCAAGTAGATAAAATCATGAATGAAAATGGAATTATTATAACCAATCCCTCAGAAATACAAGCAATTATCAGGGAATACTATGAAAATTATATGCCAACAAACTGGACAACCTGGAAGTAATGGACAAATTCCTAAGCACCCACACACTTCCAAAACTCAAACAGGAAGAAATAGAAAACTTGAACAGACCCATAGCCAGCGAAGAAATTGAATCAGTCATCAAAAATCTCCCAACAGATAAGAGTCCAGGACCAGATGGCTTCCCAGGGGAATTCTACCAGACATTTAAAGCAGAGATAATACCTATCCTTTCATGCTATTCCAAAAAATAGAAAGGGAAGGAAAACTTCCAGACTCATTCTATGAAGCCAGCATTACTTTGATTCCTAAACCAGACAGAGACCCAGCAAAAAAAAAGAGAACTACAGGCCAATATCCCTGATGAATATGGATGCAAAAATTCTCAATAAGATACTAGCAAATTGAATTCAACAGCATATAAAAAGAATTATACACCATGATCAAGTGGGATTCATTCCTGGGCTGCAGGGTTGGTTCAACATTCGCAAATCAATCAATGTGATACATCACATTAATAAAAGAAAAGAAAAGAACCATATGATCCTGTCAACTGATGCAGAAAAAGCATTTGACAAGATTCAGCATTCTTTCTTAATAAAAACCCTCGAGAAAGTTGGGATGGAGGGAACATACTTAAACATCATAAAAGCCATTTATGAAAAGCCCACAGCTAACATCATCTTCAATGGGGAAAAACTGAGAGCTTTCCCCCTAAGTTCAGGAACACGACAGGGATGTCCACTCTCACCGCTGTTGTTTAACATAGTGTTGGAAGTTCTAGCATCAGCAATCAGACAACAAAAGGAAATCAAAGGCATCAAAATTGGCAAAGATGAAGTTGAGCTTTCACTTTTTGCAGATGACATGATATTATACATGGAAAGCCCAACAGACTCTACCAAAAGTCTGCTAGAACTGATACATGAATTCAGCAAAGTCACAGGATACAAAATCAATGTACAGAAATCAGTTGCATTCTTATACACTAATAATGAAGCAACAGAAAGACAAATAAAGAAACTGATCCCATTCACAACTGCACCAAGAAGCATAAAATACCTACGAGTAAACCTAACCAAAGATGTAAAAGATCTGTATGCTGAAAACTATAGAAAGCTTATGAAGGAAATTGAAGAAGATATAAAGAAATGGAAAAACATTCCGTGCTCATGGACTGGAAGAATAAATATTGTTAAAATGTTTGTATTTTAAAATACTACCCAAACAATAGTATTGTTAAAATGCTATCCAAAGCTATCTACACATTCAATGCAATCCCAATCAAAATTGCACCAGCATTCTTCTCGAAGCTAGAACAAGCAATCCTAAAATTTGTATGGAACCACAAAAGGCCCTGAATAGCCAAAGTAGTTTTGAAGAAGAAGACCAAAGCAGGAGGCATCACAATCCCGGACTTTAGCCTCTACTACAAAGCTGTAATCATCAAGACAGCATGGTATTGGCACAAAAACAGACACACAGACCAATGGAATAGAATAGAAACCCCAGAACTAGATCCACAAAAGTATGGCCAACTAATCTTTGACAAAGCAGGAAAGAATATCCAATGCAAAAAGGACAGTCTCTTTAACAAATGGTGCTGGGAGAACTGGACAGGAACATGCAGGAAGATGAAACTAGACCACTTTCTTACACCATTGACAAAAAAAAAAACCTCAAAATGGATAAAGGACCTGAATGTGAGACAGGAAACCATCAAAACCCTAGAGGAGAAAGCAGGAAAAAACCTCTCTGACCTCAGCTGCAGCAATCTCTTACTTGACACATCCCCAAAGGCAAGGGAATTAAAAGCAAAAATGAACTATTGGGACCTCATGAAGATAAAAATCTTCTGTTCTGCAAAGGAAACAACCAACAAAACTAAAAGGCAACCGACAGAATGGGAAAAGATATTTGCAAACGACATATCGGACAAAGGGCTAGTATCCAAAATCTATGAAGAACTCACCAAACTCCACACCCAAAAAACGAATAGTCCAGTGAAAAATGGCAGAAAACATGATTACACACTTCTCTAAAGAAGACATCCAGATGGCCAACAGGCACATGAAAAGATGCTCAACATCACTCCTCATCAGGGAAATACAAATCAAAACCACACTCAGATATCACCTCACGCCAGTCAGAGTGGCCAAAATGAACAAATCAGGAGACTATAGATGCTGGAGAGGATGTGGAGAAACGGGAACCCTCTTGCACTGTTGGTGGGAATGCAAACTGGTGCAGCCACTCTGGAAAACAGTGTGGAGGTTCCTCAAAAAATTAAAAATAGATCTACCCTATGACCCGGTAATAGCACTGCTAGGAATTTACCCAAGGGATACAGGAGTACTGATGCATAGGGGCACTTGTACCCCAATGTTTATAGCAGCGCTTTCAACAATAGCCGAATTATGGAAAGACCCTTAATGTCCTTCAACTGATGAATGGATAAAGAAATTGTGGTTTATATACATAATGGAATACTACTTGGCAATGAGAAAGAATGAAATATGGCCTTTTGTAGCAATGTGGGTGGAAATGGAGAAAGACAGATACCATATGTTTTCACTCCTATGTGGATCCTGAGAAATTTAACAGAAGACCATGGGGGAGGGGAAGGAAAAAAAAAGTTGGAGAGGGAGGGAGCCAAACCATAAGAGACTCTTAAAAACTGAGAACAGGAGAGGGAAGATGGTGGCGTAGGAGGATGCTGGGCTCACCGCGCGTCCTGCTGATCACTTAGATTCCACCTACACCTGCCTAAATAACCCAGAAAACTGCCAGAGGATTAGCAGAACGGAGTCTCCGGAGCCAAGCGCAGACGAGAGGCCCACGGAAGAGGGTAGGAAGGGCGGCGAGGCGGTGCGCACTCCACGGACTGGCAGGAGGGAGCCGGGCGGAGGGGCGGCCCGCCCACCTAGCAGAGCCCCCGAGTCTGGCTGGCAAAAGCTGAGGGGCTGGACAGACTGTGTTCCGACAGCAAGCACGACTTAGCGTCTGGGAGGTCATAAGTTAACAGCTCTGCTCAGAAAGCGGGAAGGCTGGAGGACAAAGGGAGGGAGAGTTGCTGAGCCCCCGGACGACAGAGCTCAGTTTGGTGGGGAACAAAGGCACTCGCCAGCACCATCTCCCCCGCCCACCCCCCCAGCCAAAATCCCAAAGGGAACCAGTTCCTGCCAGGGAACTTGCTCACTCCACGCAAACACCCAACTCTGTGCTTCTGCGGAGCCAAACCTCCAGCAGCGGATCTGACTCCCTCCCACTGTCACAGGGCCCCTGCTGAAGTGGATCACCTAAGGAGAAGTGAGCTAAGCCTGCCCCTCCTGCCCCCGTGCACCTTGCTACCCACCCCAGCTAATACGCCAGATCCCCAGCACCACAAGCCTGGCAGTGTGCAAGTAGCCCAGACGGGCCACACCACCCCACAGTGAATCCCGGCCCCAGGAGAGGGGAAGAGAAGGCACACACCAGTCTGACTGTGGCCCAGCGGTGGGCTGGGGGCAGACATCAGGTCAGACTGTGGCCCCGCCCACCAACTCCAGTTATACACTACAGCACAGGGGAAGTGCCCTGCAGGTCCTCACCACTCCAGGGACTATCCAAAATGACCAAACGGAAGAATTCCCCTCAGAAGAATCTCCAGGAAATAACAACAGCTAATGAACTGATCAAAAAGGATTTAAATAATATAACAGAAAGTGAATTTAGAATAATAGTCATAAAATTAATCGCTGGGCTTGAAAACAGTATAGAGGACAGCAGAGAATCTCTTGCTACAGAGATCAAGGGACTAAGGAACAATCACGAGGAGCTGAAAAGCGCTTTAAATGAAATGCAAAACAAAATTGAAACCACGACGGCTCGGATTGAAGAGGCAGAGGAGAGAACAGGTGAACTAGAAGATAAAGTTATGGAAACAGAGGAAGCTGAGAGAAAGATAAAAAAAATCCAGGAGTATGAGGGGAAAATTAGAGAACTAAGTGATACACTAAAAAGAAATAATATACGCATAATTGGTATCCCAGAGGAGGAAGAGAGAGGGAAAGGTGCTGAAGGGGTACTTGAAGAAATTATAGCTGAGAACTTCCCTGAACTGGGGGGGGGGGGGGGGGGGAAGGCATTGAAATCCAAGAGGCACAGAGAACTCCCTTCAGACATAACTTGAATCAATCTTCTGCACGACATATCATAGTGAAACTGGCAAAATACAAGGATAAAGAGAAAGTTCTGAAAGCAGCAAGGGATAAACGTGCCCTCACATATAAAGGGAGACCTATAAGACTCGTGACTGATCTGTCTTTTGAAACTTGGCAGGCCAGAAAGGATTGGCACGAGATCGTCAGTGTGCTAAACAGAAAAAATATGCAGCCGAGAATCCTTTATCCAGCAAGTCTGTCATTTAGAATAGAAGGAGAGATAAAGGTCTTCCCAAACAAAGAAAAACTGAAGGAATTTGTCACCACTAAACCAGCCCTACAAGAGATCCTAAGGGGGATCCTGTGAGACAAAGTACCAGAGACATCACTACAAGCATAAAACATACAGACATCACAATGACTCTAAACCCGTATCTTTCTATAATAACACTGAATGTAAATGGATTAAATGCGCCAACCAAAAGACATAGGGTATCAGAATGGATAAAAAACAAGACCCATCTATTTGCTGTCTACAAGAGACTCATTTTAGATCTGAGGACACCTTCAGATTGAAAGTGAGGGGATGGAGAACTATTTATCATGCTACTGGAAACCAAAAGAAAGCTGGAGTAGCCATACTTATATCAGACAAACTAGACTTTAAATTAAAGGCTGTAACAAGAGAGGAAGAAGGGCATTATATAATAATTACAGGGTCTATCCATCAGGAAGAGCTAACAATTATAAATGTCTATGCGCCGAATATGGGAGCCCCCCAGTATATGAAACAATTACTCATAAACATAAGCAACCTTATTGAGAAGAATGTGGTAATTGCAGGGGACTTTAACACCCCACTTAGAGAAATGGATACATCATCTAGACACACGGTCAATAAAGAAACAAGGGCCCTGAATGATACATTGGATCAGATGGACTTGACAGATATATTTAGAACTCTGCATCCCAAAGCAACAGAATATACTTTCTTCTCGAGTGCACATGGAACATTCTCCAAGATAGATCATATACTGGGTCACAAAACAGCCCTTCATAAGTTTACAAGAATTGAAATTATACCATGCATACTTTCAGACCACAATGCTATGAAGCTTGAAATCAACCACAGGAAAAAGTCTGGAAAACCTCCAAAAGCATGGAGGCTAAAGAACACCCTACTAAAGAATGAATGGGTCAACCAGGCAGTTAGAGAAGAAATTAAAAAATATATGGAAACAAACAAAAATGAAAATACAACAATCCAAACGTTTTGGGATGCAGCGAAGGCAGTCCTGAGAGAAAAATACATTGCAATCCAGGCCTATCTCAAGAAACAAGAAAAATCCCAAATACAAAATCTAACAGCACACCTAAAGGAAATAGAAGCAGAACAGCAAAGGCAGCCTAAACCCAGCAGAAGAAGAGAAATAATAAAGATCAGAGCAGAAACAAACAATATAGAATCTAAAAAAATGGTAGAGCAGATCAATGAAACCAAGAGTTGGTTTTTTGAAAAAATAAACAAAATTGACAAACCTCTAGCCAGGCTTCTCAAAAAGAAAAGGGAGATGACCCAAGTAGATAAAATCATGAATGAAAATGGAAGTATTACAACCAATCCCTCAGAGATACAAGCAATTATCAGGGAATACTATGAAAAATTATATGCCAACAAATTGGACAACCTGGAAGAAATGGACAAATTCCTAAACACCCACACTCTTCCAAAACTCAATCAGGAGGAAATAGAAAGCTTGAACAGACCCATAACCAGCAAAGAAATTGAACTGGTTATCAAAAATCTCCCAACAGATAAGAGTCCAGGACCAGATGGCTTCCCAGGGGAGTTCTACCAGACGTTTAAAGCAGAGATAATACCTATCCTTCTCAAGCTATTCCAAGAAATAGAAAGGGAAGGAAAACTTCCAGACTCATTCTATGAAGCCAGTATTACTTTGATTCCTAAACCAGACAGAGACCCAGTAAAAAAAGAGAACTACAGGCCAATATCCCTGATGAATATGGATGCAAAAATTCTCAGTAAGACCCTAGCAAATCGAATTCAACGGCATATAAAAAGAATTATTCACCATGATCAAGTGGGATTCATTCCTGGGATGCAGCGCTGGTTCAACATTCGCAAATCAATCAACGTGATACATCACATTAATAAAAAAAAGAAGAACCATATGATCCTGTCAATCGATGCAGAAAAGGCCTTTGACAAAATCCAGCACCCTTTCTTAATAAAAACCCTTGAGAAAGTCGGGATAGAAGGAACATACTTAAAGATCATAAAAGCCATTTATGAAAAGCCCACAGCTAACATCATCCTCAATGGGGAAAAACTGAGAGCTTTCCCCCTAAGTTCAGGAACACGACAGGGATGTCCACTCTCACCGCTGTTGTTTAACATAGTGCTGGAAGTTCTAGCATCAGCAATCAGACAACAAAAGGAAATCAAAGGCATCAAAATTGGCAAAGATAAAGTCAAGCTTTCGCTTTTTGCAGATGACATGATATTATACATGGAAAATCCGATAGACCCCACCAAAAGTCTGCTAGAACTGATACATGAATTCAGCAAAGTCACAGGATACAAAATCAATGTACAGAAATCAGTTGCATTCTTATACACTAACAATGAAGCAACAGAAAGACAAATAAAGAAACTGATCCCATTCACAACTGCACCAAGAAGCATAAAATACCTAGGAATAAATCTAACCAAAGATGTAAAAGATCTGTATGCTGAAAACTATAGAAAGCTTATGAAGGTAATTGAAGAAGATATAAAGAAATGGAAAGACATTCCCTGCTCATGGATTGGAAGAATAAATATTGTCAAAATGTCAATACTACCCAAAGCGATCTACACATTCAATGCAATCCCAATCAAAATTGCACCAGCATTCTCGAAACTAGAATAAGCAATCCTAAAATTCATATGGAACCACAAAAGGGCCCTAATAGCCAAAGTAATTTTGAAGAAGAAGACCAAAGCAGGAGGCATCACAATCCCAGACTTTAGCCTCTACTACAAAGCTGTCATCATCAAGACCGCATGGTATTGGCACAAAAACAGACACAAAGACCAATGGAATAGAACAGAAACCCCAGAACTAGACCCACAAACGTATGGCCAACTCATCTTTGACAAAGCAGGAAAGAACATCCAATGGAAAAAAGACAGTCTCTTTAACAAATGGTGCTGGGAGAACTGGACAGGAACATGCAGAAGGTTGAAACTAGACCACTTTCTCACACCATTCACAAAAATAAACTCAAAATGGATAAAGGTCCTGAATGTGAGACAGGAAACCATCAAAACCCTAGAGGAGAAAGCAGGAAAAGACCTCTCTCACCTCAGCCGTAGCAATCTCTTACTCGACACATCCCAAAGGCAAGGGAATTAAAAGCAAAAGTGAATTACTGGGACCTTATGAAGATAAAAAGCTTCTGCACAGCAAAGGAAACAACCAACAAAACTAAAAGGCAACCAATGGAATGGGAAAAGATATTTGCAAATGACATATCGGACAAAGGGCTAGTATCCAAAATCTATAAAGAGCTCACCAAACTCCACACCCGAAAAACAAATAACCCAGTGAAGAAATGGGCAGAAAACATGAATAGACACTTCTCTAAAGAAGACATCCGGATGGCCAACAGGCACATGAAAAGATGGCTCAACCTCGCTCCTTATCAGGGAAATACAAACCAAAACCACACTCAGATATCACCTCAAACCAGTCAGAGTGGCCAAAATGAACAAATCAGGAGACTATAGATGCTGGAGAGGATGTGGAGAAATGGGAACCCTCTTGCACTGTTGGTGGGAATGCAAATTGGTGCAGCCGCTCTGGAAAGCAATGTTGAGGTTCCTCAAAAAATTATAAATAGACCTACCCTATGACCCAGCAATAGCACTGCTAGGAATTTACCCAAGGGATACAGGAGTACTGATGCATAGGGGCACTTGTACCCCAATGTTTATAGCAGCACTCTCAACAATAGCCAAATTATGGAAAGAGCCTAAATGTCCATCAACTGATGAATGGATAAAGAAATTGTGGTTTATATACACAATGGAATACTACGTGGCAATGAGAAAGAATGAAATATGGCCTTTTGTAGCAACGTGGATGGAACTGGAGAGTGTGATGCTAAGTGAAATAAGCCATACAGAGAAAGACAGATACCATATGGTTTCACTCTTATGTGGATCCTCAGAAACTTAACAGAAATCCATGGGGGAGGGGAAGGAAAAAAAAAAAAGAGGTTAGAGTGGGAGAGAGCCAAAGCATAAGAGACTGTTAAAAACTGAGAACAAACTGAGGGTTGATGGGGGGTTGGGGGGGGGGGGAGGGTGGGTGATGGGTATTGAGGAGGGCACCTTTTGGGATGAGCACTGGGTGTTGTATGGAAACCAATTTGACAATAAATTTCATATATTAAAAAAAATTAAAAAAATAAATAAATAAAAACTGAGACAAACTGAGGGTTGATGGAGGGTGGGAGGGAGGGTAGGATGGGTGATGGGCATTGAGGAGGGCACCTTTTGGGATGAGCCCTGGGTGTTGTATGGAAACCAATTTGACAATAAATTTCATATTAAAAAAATATTCACAATCAAGTGGGATTCATTTCTGGGCTGCAAGGGGTGGTTCAATATTCACAAAGCAATAAACGTGGTATACCACATTAATAAAAGAAAGGATAAGAACCACATGGTCCTCTCAATAGATACAAAACATTTGAAAAAATACAGCATCCAGTCTTGATAAAAACCCTCAACAAAGTAGGGATAAATGGAACATAACATCATAAAGGCCATAGAGAAAAGACTCATAGCTAGTATCATCCTCAATGGAGAAAAACTGAAAGATTTTCCTTTATGGTCAGGAACAAGACAGGGATGGACAGTCTCACTATTGTTATTTAACATAGTACTGGAAGTTCATCTTTATTTTAAAGGACATTTTAGCCAGATACAACATTGTGGATTGATAGTGGATTCTCTTTAACACTTTTTTTTTTTTTTTTTTTCCAACGTTTTTTATTTATTTATTTTTGGGACAGAGAGAGAGACATAGCATGAACGGGGGAGGGGCAGAGAGAGAGGGAGACACAGAATCGGAAACAGGCTCCAGGCTCCGAGCCATCAGCCCAGAGCCTGACGCGGGGCTCGAACTCATGGACCGTGAGATCGTGACCTGGCTGAAGTCGGACGCTTAACCGACTGCGCCACCCAGGCGCCCCATCTCTTTAACACTTTAAAGATGTTGTTACACTGTCTGCTGGCCTATATGGTTTTTTATAAGAAATCCAGGCATTTGAACTGTAACATATTGTTTTCAAGAGTTCTTTGGTTTTAAGAAGCTTGATTATGGTGGGTCTAGGCATGGATTTCTTTTAGTGTATCCTGTTTGGGCTTCACTGAGCTTTTTGAATGTGTAAATGTATAACTTTCATTAAATTTGGGCAATTTTCACCCACTTTTTTTTGAAAAAGAGAGGGGGGGCACAAGTGAATGAGGGAGAGAGAGAGAGAGAGAGACAAGTGGGGCTCACCCAGATTGGGGCTTGTGTCACCCAAAGCGAGGCTTGAGCTCACCTGAAGCAGGGGTTGAGCTCTCCCGATCTGGGACTTGAACTCACAAACTGTGAGATCATGACCTGAGCTGAAGTCAGATGCTCAAGACTGAGCCACCCAGGTGCCCAGCCATTACTTCTTCAAATATATTTTCTATGCCAATGATACATATATTATGTATGTATATACAGTAAAACCTTGGTTTGTAAGCATAGTTCATTCCAGAAATATGCTTGTAATCCAAAGCACTTGTATATCAAAGCAAATTTTCCCATAAGAAATAATGGAAACTCAGATGATTCGTTCCACAACTAAAAAATATTCATATAAAAGTGATTACAATACTATAATATAATACAAAACAATAAAGAAAAATATATAAAGTAAAATAAACCAATTAACCTGCACTTAACCTTTGAAAACCTTCATGGCTGGTGTGAGGGAGACAAGGGAAAGGAGGGTTACTGTGTAGGATGACTTTCACTATCACTAACAGAATCACTGCTGTCTCTTGGCTCAATGGAATCTTTTTCTTTTTGTGCAACTTTAACAAGGAATTTATCCAATGACACTTGCTTTTGCCTCTTTTTGAGGATTTTGCAGAAATGTGACATTGTGTTGTCCTTAAACAGATTCATTGCTCACATTGCTACAGCCTTATTAGGATGGTGCTTTTCTACAGAATTTTGCACTGTTTCCCATATCTTACACATCTCCCTAATCTCATTTGAAGTGAGGAATTCCTATGCCTTTTTTTCTTCCTCCTCTGCAGATGAGATGCAGACATGGACTTCTTATAAAATCTTGCAATTCTGGCCACTCACATACTTCATTCGTACTTTTCAATGATTTCCTTCTTAACTTCAACCACAATCATTTCCTTCTTACCACCTTTCTTTTCAACCTTTTTTCTGCAGGGGGGAGCATTGTATATACTTGCATGGATGTTGACTACAGCACAATATTAGTAAACTCTTGTCATATACTGTATTTAATATAACTGGCAATAAGGCAGCAAAGGAAAGGGTCTATAACAGCACGCAGCCTGACCTAGAATAAAGCAAAGCATTCCTAAACTTACTCTTGTATGGAAAAGCAAAGGGCTGTCTGTAGGTACTTTGAAGTGACAAAAAAATACACTAGTGCCAGTTGTGGGCACCTTCCAACATCCTGAAAAATCACTGATTTCTGCCAAATACCGTGCCCTGAGACTGAATATCCAAGCATGGGAGCCGATCACCCACAATCCTGCAGCAAGAGAGGGAGAGAACCATTGGCTCAGTTGTGATCATATGACATTACCCATCACATACTACTCGTATTGCAAGACAATGCTCATTGATCAAGTTAAGATTTATTAGAAATGTTTGCCCATAGAACACTCACAGAACAAGTTACTCGCAATCCAAGGTTTTACTGTATTAGTTTAAATAAAATGGTAATGATATCTTTTCAAAGGAGTTTAAGAAATTCTTACAATTCTAGAACTCATAAGGATATAACATATTAGCCAAAATTGTATTTCCAGATTCTTTTTTAAATGTTTATTTATTTAGAGAGAGTGCACACAAGAGTGGAGGGAGCTGCAGAGAGAGAAGAGAGAGAATCCCAAGCAGTGTCTGCACTATCAGCAGAAACCTGTTGTGGGGCTCGATCTCACGAACCATGAGATCATGACCTGAGCCGAAATCAAGAGTCAGACACAACTGACTGAGACACCCGGGTGCCCCATATTTCCAGATTCTTAACTAACTTTAAAACTTTAATATAGAATTAAACAGATGATCAGGTTAATTAATAAACAATCTCTGGATGCCTGGATTATTTCTAAGAAACAGATGTGGAGGGGCACCTGGGTGGCTCAGTCAGTTAAGTGTCCTACTCTTGGTTTTGGCTCAGGTCATCATCTTACAGTTTGTGAGATCAAGCCCCGCCTTGGGTTCCATGCTGGCAGCTCCGACCTTGCTTGGGATTCCCTCCCCTATCTCCGCCCCTCCCCTGCTCAAGTGCGAGTGTGTGCTTTCTCTCTCTCAAAATAAATAAACTTTTTAAAAAATTTTAAAAAAGAAACATGTAGAAATACTGCTCACTAAGCATAATTTTGATTTGTTCTCATTTCTTAGGATGGCAATATATTAATAAATATGAAAAAATAAGCAAGTGCACTGGATGATTGTTTACTACCTCAGTTTTCTTAAGAGGATATATAGTAAATGCCTATGAAAAAAACTAGCTAAATAATTTTGCATTTCTTTTAGTTTTCTCCTATGTCTGGAGAAAATTTGGTTACTTTCGTTAAAGATGATAATTTATATAATTTGTTGATTATGCCAGGCATTTTTTCTGTTTCGCCAGTAATTAGAACAATGCCTTTAACCTACGCAAAAGCACCCAATTAAATTTTGATGAATCAGTTAATGAATTGACTATGGCAGTGACAGTAAAGACAAAAGTCCAAGACTTAACCTAAAATATGTTTACAACAAGAGGTACTCCCTTTCCCAATTTAAAAACATTTGATTTTGGGGTGTGGGTGGGTTATGGTATTAGCTCCATACATTAGAAGAGAAAGGAAAACTTACAGAGAGAGAAAACTTCAGTGAAGAAAGGAATAGAACTGGAAGGATAAGGAATGAAAGGAAGAAATAAAATTTGATTTTTGACAATGAAAAAGAAAAGAAAAAACTGAAAGAAAATAAAGGGAGGACAAATGAAAAGAGATAGAAAGTGATGGATAAAAGATGGCATTTTGAAACATTAGCCTTTTACTAATGAATGTATTATTAGGAAAAGAACTTCTAGGTCCATGGGACAATGAATTATCAACTATTTAAAATACTAATAATGTGTAATAGTTTCATATTTGGGTTTCAGACAGGTTCCCCTCAACATCTTACTTTCTCCCCCCGCAGCCCCCCACCTTTGCCACCCTTCTAATCCTTGCTCTGTCATTCCTTCCTGTCCCCTTAGGACTGCATGTGCACACACCTAAAGAGATCAAAATATCTATAGAGAAATGCACCCACACAGACGTTTATACCTAGAAACACATATGGTCGGATTCAGGAGACCCACCTTCATAATTTATGTCCACATGATACAGAAAAATACACCCACAAGGAGATATCCACAACCTCAGTTTCCACATGAAGACAAAATGAAGTCTAAACCTCACCGCATTGAGATCAAATATATACAAAATAAAATGTACCCAGAATGAAATAATTATTTCAAGAATCCTTCTGTTATCCCCACATATCATTACACAGAAACACCAGCAAACTCTATGTGCATACCGACTCCTGGCATTTAAATCACTTTCTCTTCTGATCCCACACATTATAATTTTCTCTCTGTTTCAAGCACCAGCTTAAATGCCATTTGCTGCATGAAGGTTTCTCAGATCACTCCAGCCAAAAATAATCTCTCTCCTCTTTATAGGAGACTTATATAGCCATTTGTCTATGCCAGGCACACTCTGAGATAATTTGAGTATTTTTGTATAACTGTCTATTATTTCCTATCAAGCTGAAAACATACAACTTTTAAGTGTTCAGGATAACATTTATTACCCCCCCCACGTGTTATTCATTAAATAGCCTTTAATAGATACTACTTTATACTAATGGGAGAAAACTAAGGCACACATGAGGAAGGGAGATTAGACTGAGAAACAGTGGCACTCACTTTCCTCTGTGATGAAGCTGGGGACTGTGGTCATTGCAGGAGCCTGATGTTTAGGATTGTTCTCCCTGCCTCTGCAGCTGGTTAGGAGGATGGAGACTACTGACTAAGAGGATCAGAAAAGGGAGGAGTAAAAGTCAGCGTTCCTCAGATTTACAATTTAAAAAACTCCCATCTTGTCAAACTCTGTGAGACAGTTGGTTTCTTCAGGATGGACAGACGGTAATCAAACTGAAAAGAATGTGGGGCATGGGGCTGGGTCAGTCAGTGGAGCGTGTAACTCTTGATTTCAGGTTTGTAAGTTTGAGCCCCATGTTGGGTGTAGAGATTACTTAAAAATTGAATCTCTTTAAAAAGAATGGAGGGAGATGGGTGGGAGATGGGCTAGATGGGTGATGGGTATTAAGGAGGGCACTTTTTGTGATGAGCACTGGGTGTTGGATGTAAGTGATGAATCACTGAATTCTACTCTTGAAATCAATATTCCACTGTATGTTAACTAAAATTTAAATTAAAAAAAAAGAATGAGGCATAAATTGTAATACTAATATACTAATTTACACTGGGAAATATAATCCCATGAGACCTGTCATACTCCCACTTGCTGGCCAGGGCATTCTCTTCTTATAGGTTTATTTACATTGAAAGGTACATTCTGGTCAGAGTGAGAAGCCTGTAATCAAGCCAGGAGTGTGAATGGGACAGTCTTAGAAAGGGTCCCCTTTCTTCCTTGTGTTCCTGCATTCTTAACCTTCATTTATAGTTTACTATCTATGTTAGGTCATTACTAGAGCTGACCAAATTTACCTATTGTAGGCAGATTTTTCACAATATCATCCACATAGAATTGCTTTAAATTTTATGGGACTTTTGTTATCACCCCATTTCACTCCCCCCTCCCCACAAGAGCTCTTTCATTTTTAACTGAAATCTGTCGTATATAGGAATTAAATTTTCAGCACATTTAGAAGCATTTCTTTAAATGGGAAAAAAAGGTATATCTTTTTAAAACATTTTTGAAATCAAGACAAGTTTCATTTTTATAAAAGTTTCTTCTAGATATGTTATTTAAGGCAGAGGGAAATGTATTATTTTCTTTCATTGGATGGGTAATGGGTAATATTAATAACAGTAATATTTAATAGAATAACATATTTTATATAAGAATAAAAATTCATTTTTGTAATCATAGTAACATGTTACTTGATGTGATTATGAATATGATCACATCATATTCATTTATTTATATGATATATATGATATATATTTATTCATATATTTATATGAATATGATCACATCATATTCATTTATTTATTATATGAATCATTTATTCATATGAATAAAATTTAATCATTTTGGCTATAAAAAGCTTTATATGTATATTAATTCAAAAGCATTTTTACGTATTTATTTACTTATTTATCTCCTGTCTTCTGACAGTTTTTAGTTGTTAGTAAGGTATTTAAAAGCATTTTACTTTGGAAGATTCTATTTTTAATTATCTTTTTAGTAAGGCAAATTTCAAATATATTACAATAGTTAAGAGAATAACATACCTTCATATACCTGTCACCCAACTTCAATATTTGACATTTATAGGGAACATAAGTTGTTTCTTCTATACCACCACACTATTCCAACTCCACTTATTTTAGAGAGAGAGAGAGAGAGAGAGAGAGCGCAAGCAGGGGAGAGTGGCAGAGGGAGGAAGAAAGCAACCCAAGACTTCATGCCTAGCAGTGAGCCCAACAGGAGCTCCATCCCTTCCCCCAGGGATCATGAGCTGAGCCAAAATCAGTAGATGCTCAACCAACTGAGCCACCCAGGTGCCCCTCAACTCCACTGTTTTGAAGTAACTCTCAGAATCAGAGTTATATCAGTATATTTCAGTATGTAAAAATATACAGACTTAAAAATGAGTGTACTACCATTATCAAATCTAGAAAGTTCACAATAGTTTCTTAATATCATCAAATATCCAATCAGTGCTGGATTAAAGTCTCTTGAATTTCTGTGTCTTTTAAAACAGAGGTTCTGCTCTATTGCTGTCACTTTTTTTTCTATATAATTTTTCTGGTTGAAGAAGCTAGATCAATTACCTGTATTCTTGATTTCAGTAATTGCATACCTATGGTTTAGAATGTTTCTATGTCTTCTGTATTTCCTATTAATTGGTAGTTAGATTCAGGGTTTTATCAGATTTAAGTTCAATTCTTTTTGACAGGAATACTTCATAAGTGGTGTTGTATACTTCCTTTAGAAAATACATAATACCTGGTTATCTGTTCATGGTGTCAGTAATGTTTTTGATTAATGATTAGATCCATTAATTCATTAGAGTTTTCACCATGTTGATTTTGAAGTTTTAAGTTTTTCTAAAACCCAGTTTATTAATTTGTTCTTTTATGAGTTGTACTTTTGGTGTAATATCTGAGAAATCTTTGCCTAACCCAAGGTCACAAGGATTTTCTCCTGTGTTTTCTTCTAGAAGTTTTATAGCTTTAGGTTTTATTTTAGTTCTTTGATCCTTTTTATTTTTATTTTTTTAAGTTTATTTATTTACTTTTGAGAGAAAGAGTATGAGCAGAGGAGGGGCAGAGAGAGGGAGAGAGAATCCCAAGCAGGCTCTGCACTGTCAGCATGCCTGACTCAGAGCTCAAACTCACGAACCATAAGATCATGACCTGAGCTGAAAGCAAGAGTCCGATGCTTACCCAACTGAACCATCCAGGTACTCCAACTTTTTATTTTTGAAGAAACCATTCATTAGAAGGGCTACATCCAGAAAGACCTAAATGTTAAGACAGGAAGCCATCAAAATCCTAGAGAAGAAAGCAGGCAAAAACCTCTTTGACCTTGGCCATAGCAGCTCCTTACTCAACATGTCTCTCAAGGCAAGGGAAACAAAAGCAAAAATGAATTATTGGAATCTCATCAAGATAAAAAGGTTCTGCACTGCAAAGGAAACAATCAGAAAAACTAAAAGGCAGCCGATGGAATGGGAGAAGATATTTGCAAATGACATATCAGATAAAGGGTTAGTATCCAAAATGCATAAAGAGTTTATCAAACTCAACGCCCAAAAAACAAATAATCCAGTAAAGAAATGGGCAAAATACATGAATAGACACTTTTCCAAAGCAGACATCCATATGGCTAACAGACACATGAAAAAATGGTCAACATCACTTATCATCTGGGAAATACAAATCAAAACCACACTGAGATACCACCTCACACCTGTCAGAATGGCTAACATTAAAAACTCAGGCAACAGCAGATGTTGGCGAGGATGCAGAGAAAGAAGACCCTTTTGCACTGCTGGTAGGAGTGCAAACTGGTGCAGCCACTCTGGAAAAAAGTATGGAGGTTCCTCAAGAAAACTAAAAATAGAACACCCTACGACCTAGCAATTGCACTACTAGGTATTTATCCAAAGGATACAGGTGTGCTGTTTTGAAGGGGCACATGCCACATCCAAATGTTCATAGCAGTGCTATCAACAATAGCCAAAGTATGGAAAAAGCCCAAATGTCCATCAACAGATGAATGGATAAAGAAGATGTGGTGTATACACACACACACACACACACACACACACACACACACACACACACTGGAGTATTACTCAGCAATCAAGGAGAATGAAATCTTGCATTTGCAACAACATGGATGGAACTAGAGTGTATTATGCTAAGCGAAATTAGAGAAAGACAAATATCATATGACTTCACTCATATGAGGACTTTAAGATACAAAACAGATGAACATAGGGGAAGGGAAGGAAAAATAATATAAAAACATGGAGGGAGACAAAACATAAGAGACTCTTAAATATAGAGAACAGGGGCGCCTGGGTGGCTTGGTCGGTTAAGCGTCCGACTTCGGCTCAGGTCATGATCTCATGGTCCGTGAGTTCGAGCCCCGCGTCGGGCTCTGTGCTGACAGCTCAGAGCCTGGAGCCTGTTTCAGATTCTGTGTCTCCCTCTCTCTCTGCCCCTCCCCTGTTCATGCTCTGTCTCTCTCTGTCTCAAAAATAAATAAACGTTAAAAAAATTTTTTTTTAATTTAAAATTAAATATAGAGAACAAACTGAGGGTTACTGGAGGGGTCATGGTTGGGGGGATGGGCTAATTGGGCAAGGGGCATTAAGGAAGACACCTGTTGGGATGAGCACTGGGTGTTATATGTAGGGGATGAATCACTGGATTCTACTTACATCATCATTGCACTACATGCTAACTAACTTGGATGTAAATTTAAAACAATAAAAATGAATTTTCAAAAAAAAAAAGGACTACATCCAGTTGAATTTGTTTACACTGACAATTTATCTACTCTACTAATAATACAAAATCTCAGCAAATGCAAATGGCATTCCATGAATAATTCCACAGTTAAAACTAAACATTTCAATTTTATTTTTTTAAGTTTTTATTTTAATTCTGGTTAGTTAAAACACTTCAATTTTAAATGACATGTGTAAAGACCTCTTTTTTTTAAGTTTATTTATTATTTTGAGAGAGGAAGAGAGAGCAAGCACTGTCAGGACAGAGCCTGATAGCAGGACTCAAACTTGTGAACGGTGGGATCATGACCTGAGCCAAAATCAAGAGTCAGATGCTTAACTGACTGAGCCACCCAGGTGCCCATGACCTCTTTATTCATATATTAATCCTGATTTTTTAAAAGGATATATCCATATTTCCTATGGAAAAATTATGTAGACTCTCTCTAAAAAACTTACAAAGATAATATCAAAAAGTAAGCTGTAAATACTGTCATGTATTTTGCTATACTGCCCAAGTCTTAGCACAAGAAGAGCTGCAAATCTTATATACTTGCATAAAGACTTTTGCCCCACAA
Source organism: Panthera onca (assembly GCF_046562875.1). Lineage (NCBI taxonomy): Eukaryota > Metazoa > Chordata > Mammalia > Carnivora > Felidae > Panthera > Panthera onca. The sequence goes on along the minus strand of NC_138351.1, from coordinate 57,341,441 downwards.
TCAAATGCCTGTCGTTTTTTTTTATTGTAAAAGGTACATAACATAAAATTTACCATTCGAACCATTTTTAAGTGTACAGATCAATGGCATTAAGTACATTCACATTGTTGTGTTTCTGATCCATTTTAAATCTGTATTTGTACATATATTGTGAGAAGAATGGAATGAAATAAATCATGCATCATTGTGAAAAATCGTATGTTCATATATGTGTGAGTCTAAGGACTCTTTCTTCTGTTCCACTGATATATTTATCAATATTTATGCCAATATCACACTGTTGATTATGATAGTTTTATATTTATCAAATCAGGGAGTAATACTCCTTTGTATTAGAGTTATCCAGACAGAAAGAACCAATAGAGTATACATGTGAGATTTGTTGTAAGAAATTGATGTGATAATGTGATAATGAAGAAGTCACACAACCAGCCATCTACAAGCTAGAGACCCATGAGACCCAGTAATGTATTTCTAGTCTGAGTGTAGAAGACTGATATCCCAATTCAAAAACCGGAAGAGAGCATATTCTCCTTACCATACATTTTGTTCTTTTCAGGCCTCCAACGGATTGGGTGAGGCCCACCTGCATCAGAGAGGGCAATCTGCTTTACTCAGTCTACCTATTCAGATGTTAATCTCATTCAGAAATACTCTCACAGATATACCCAGAGTAACACTTAGGCAAATATCTGGGCATCCCATGTCCCAATTAAGTTGACACATAAAATTAACAATCACACCCTAAACTTTATTCTTTTTTTTCTTCAAATTTTGCTATCCAAGGGCCTTTGTACTACCATACAAATTTTAGAATTCTATTACCAGTTTCTGCAAAAGAGCCTTCCAGGATTGCACTGACTCTGTAGATCAATTTGAATGAAATGACATCCTTTTTTTTTTTTTTGATGTTTATTCATTCTTGAGAGACAGAGCATGAGTGTGGGAGACATAGAGTGAGAGAGGGAGACACAGAATCCAAAGCAGGCTCCAGGCTCTGAGCTGTCAGCACAGAGCCTGATGCGGGGCTCGAACTCACGAACTATGAGATCATGACCTGAGCCAAAGTCGGACCTTAACCAACTGAGCCACCCAGGTGCCCCTAATGACATCTTAACAATACTAAGTCTTCCTTCCCATGAACAAAGCATACCTCTCCATATATGGGGTCTATAAATTTCCTTAGAAGTATTTATAGTTTTCACATTTATACTTTTATAGTGTAAGTCTCTCACATCTTCTGGTAGATTTATTCCTAAATTTGTCATATTTTTGGTAATATTGTAAATTGTATTTAAAAAAACTTTAATTTCTGACTGTTGCAAGCACATAAAAATCCAACTGGTTTTGGTACATTGATCTTGTATCAGCCTTGCTAAATTCACTTACTAGTTCTAATAGCTTTTTAATAGATTCTATAACACTTTCTGCATAAACAATCATGCTATTTGCATATTAAGGCAATTTTACTTCTTCTTTTTCAATATGGATGCTTTTATTTCTTTTCTTGCCTAATTAAACTGGCCAATACATCTAGTGCAATGTTGAAAAGAATGGTTGAGAGTGGATGTCCCTGATCTTAAAGCAGAAAGTATTGTCTTTCCCCATTAGTGAGTTTTTTGTAGATGTTCTTTATTAGACTGTGAAAGGTCCTTTCTATTTCAAGATTACTAACACTTTTTATGAAGAATGGATGTTGGATTTTTTGTCCAATACTTTTTCTGCATCTATTGGGATAATCATATGGTTTTATTTTTTAGTTTTTTTAACTTGTTGGATTTCAGTGATCAATTTTTGACTGCTAAACCAACCTTGCATTCCTAGGATAAAGTATCTTGGTCATTATGTATTATATATTTTACATATTGTTGGATTCAAATGGTAAAATATTCTTAAAATTTTTTGTGTATGTGTTCATGAAGAATATTGGTCTTTAATTTTCTATTCTTGTAATGTCTCTGTTTAGATTTGGTATCAAGGCAATGCTGGTCTCAATTAATAGAGAAGTATTCCCTTGTCTTCAAATTTCTGGAAGAATTTGTGTATAATTGGTACTATATCTTTCTTAAATCTTTGGTAGAGTTCACCAGTGAGGAAATATGGTCTTGGCGTTTCCTTCATAGTGATTTTTTTTTTACGATAAGATTTTAACTAAAAATCCTCTTTAAATAGATGGATGTATGGTTATTTGGGTTATCTGTTTCTTGTTGAGTAGGGTTTGATGATTTGTGTCACAGAATTTGTTTAGTTGTCAATTAACATGTTAAATTTTATTTATTTATTTATTTATTTATTTATTTATTTAGAGGGTACAAGTGAGTGAGAGGCAGAGAGAGAGGGAGAGAGAGAGAGAGAATCCCAGTAGCCAAGACATGGAAACAACCTAAGTGCTCATCAATAGGTGAATGGAAAAAGAAGATGTGATTATATACATATATGGGGTATATTATTGAGGCATAGAAAAGAAGGAAAAATCTTGCCTTTTGCAACAGCATGAATGAATATCGAAGGCATTATGCTAAGCAAAAATAAATAATGAAAGACAAATATTATATTATCTCACTTACATGTGTAACCTAATAAACTCTTGAACCTGAGAACAGTTTGGTGATTATCAGTCAGTGGCAGGTGGTGGAGAGTAGAGGAAAAGAAAGAAGGTGGTTAAAAGGTACAAACTTCCAGTTATAAGATTAATAAGTTCTGGGGGCGCCTGGGTGGCTCAGTCGGTTGAGTGTCCGACTTCAGCTCAGGTCACGATCTCGCGGTCTGTGAGTTCGAGCCCCGCGTCGGGCTCTGGGCTGATGGCTCAGAGCCTGGAGCCTGCTTCCGATTCTGTGTCTCCCTCTATCTCTGACCCTCCCCCATTCATGCTCTGTCTCTCTCTGTCTCAAAAATAAATTAAAAAAAATTTAAAAAAAAATTAATACGTTCTGGGGGTCTAATATATAGCATGGTGACTATAGCTAACAATACTATATTGTATATTTGAAAGCTGATGAGAGAGTAGATTTAATTTCAAAGTTCTCATCATAAGAAAAAAAATGTAACTATGTGAGGAGATGGATGTTAAACTTATTGTGGTAATAGTTTCTCAATATATACATAAATTATTATGACGTACACCTTAAACTAATACAATGTTACATGTTAATTATATCTCAGGATAACTGGGTGGCCGGTGCTGTTGCTAGTATCCCCCAAATATACATCCAGACCTTAGTGCTTTATTGCTTGAGGATTATTTTTGATATTAATATGTAGATTGCTGGGCCCTGCCTCTAAATATTCTGATTCATTAAATCTGGGATGAGGCCAGGAAATCTATATATTTTACAGGCTTCCCAGTAATTCTGATGTAAGGCCAGGATTGAGAGCCAGTGGAACAGATGACGTTTTAAAGTTTCTGTCACTAAGAGGTCCCTGGACTAGGAGAATTGAGTGTGCACGTGCTGCCCTCTAGTGTCTCTGGCTGCTTGCTACACTCACTGCATACTGTAATCTGCTGCATGAGCACTGGTGGTCTTGCTGCCTGACACTTCTCTAGGGCTTCCTGTCCAGCGCCCTGCAAATCTTAACTCTTGGACATTAATAAAAACGCTCATATATAAAAATGTTGCTGCTGAATATCACAACTGTGATTCTCTGTTCCCAGTACCTTGGCACATCTAAGGTGTTCAACAATATTTCCTGATGAGACACAGCAAAACTCCTTTGTAAGGTTTGTGTGGAGGGACAAACTCACATCAGTGGCATGTCTCTCAGGATTTTTCTGTATGGAGTTGTAATATGACCCATGGTACATTTGAGTCAATAAATTAACAGTTTCCTGAAGAAATTCTACTATTACAATAATTGTACCAATGTAGCACAATCATGGAAGCAGAGTCTGGCTTTAGCAAGTTTTCTAGAAACAAATGAATATGAATCTATAGTTGTGTAGCCCTCCAGAGTCCGTAGAGTGTTTTCAGGTACCTCCTCTCCCTTGTTTGCTGTTCACTCTAAACATAAAGCAGAAAGAGCAAATGTGAAGATCCATGCCCACATCATTGATGTGGTCATTACATGAATGTGCCTTTGTTTGGGAAAACACTGGTCCCACTGTCCTAACCACTCAAGAACCCTTCATCACTGAGTATCAAATCAGTAAATAAACCTGTACTAAAGGCCTACCCTGAAAAAACACATAAGACTGTCTTTGGCTCTAACTCCTGAGCTCTGAGACAGAGGAGCAAGGGTGGGTGAGTTGCCACAGAGGAGTTTGCAGCAGATGGTTTTAATGGCTTAGTGGGATGGCAGTGGCTGTGGGCTATCTGTAGGGTGAATAGTGCACTGGTTGGAGCAGGTGCAAAGTTTGCAGAATTTGATGGTTTTGCCTTGAGTGAGAGGTTAGGCTAATGGGAGACTGAGAACTGTTTCAGCAGTAAAAAGGCTGCAGCAGCTGTAGAAAGCAGGGGCTGGTTTGATAGGAGATACAATATTTGTTCACCTCCTTTTCATCCCATTGGTGAGGGTGAGTGTCCTGGAGGTCTGGGGATGGCTGAACTCACAGCACTTGACACTGGACCTATGAGACTGACAGCAGTTTATTAATCACATATAATCACAGCCCAGGAGAAGAGGACACCAAACACCATACAGGGCCATGTTAAGTCAGGTTAATGGAGGACAGAACTTTTGCAGTAGCATAGAGGGCAGCCACAGCTGCAGGGAGCAGGAGCAGGTTGGGTAAAAATAATAAAAATAAAATATTCAAGCTACATTGTAGGTATATCAACCTGCTACTGAAAAGCTTATGCAGGGGCACCTGGGTGGCTCAGTCGGTTAAGCATCTGACTTCAGCTCGGGTCATGATCTTACGGTCTGTGAGTTTGAGCCCCACATCGGGCTCTGTGCTAATAGCTCAGAGCCTGGAGCCTGCTTTAGATCCTGTGTCTGTCTCTCTCCCTGCCCCTTCCCTGCTCGTTCTCTCTCTCTCTCTCTCTCTCTCTCTCTCTCTCTCTCTCTCTCTCTCAAAAATAAACACTAAAAAATTTTTAAGCTTATGTAAGCTGATTTTTGTTCACTTGTCATTCAGTGCTCTGTGGTTGAAAAAGTCTTCTCATTTTTGTGTTATGGAATTTGCAAGTTCAGGAGAGATGTTAAAATGACTGAAATTTATCCCATCATCAGGGTGAGACTATTCTTAAATTATCTTAAATGTAAGGATGTATTTGTTTTAATTTTGTTCTATTAAAAGGACACTTAAGAAAAACATTCACTATTCTTTATTTCTGTCAAATCATTTTTGGAGTATTTTTCCCTTGTAGCTAATAAAAATCCCTCATACTAATGATTGGTGCAGGGTTTTTTTTTTTTTGCCTTTTGTATCTTAAACTGTGGTGTATATACTTAACATACAGTTTATTTTTTAAACTATTTTTAAGTGTATAGTTCAGTGTCACTGAGTACATTTATAATGTTGTGTGCTGTCATCACCACTATCCTTTTTCAGAACTTTTTCATCATCCTAAAGAAAAACTCTGTACACACTGAATAATAACTCCTTAATCTCCACTTCCCCAACTCCTAGTAAGATTGATTTTTTATTCATGTGAAGTAGTCTTATCTTTGTAACTCAGTTTTTAAGTGTCTTGAGAGCAGGCAGATAACACAACTCAAATGTCTTTGTGCCTTTGACACTTGCCCAACTTAGGGATGAACACAGATTGAATGCTCATTACATCTGTTTAGTGGTGGACTGGGTGCTGGAGGAAGGACCAAATAGCACTTTCAGAGATTTTGAGCCCAACAATTTTGTGGGTGTGGGACCATTCTCATCAGGGCAAGAACTTAAGGAAATTCAGAAGTCCTAGAATGTTGGAGGCATTTCACATTGTTGACAGGGGCCATAAAGTTAACATTCAACCAAAGAAACTACAAGTTTGTAGCCTTTAATCAAAAGTTTTACCAATGATCCATCTCCATGAATAGGCAGGATGCTATAAGATCTGTAGAGGCTGTTCTAGAAAATCAAGCTCCAGAAGTGAGCCTCAATTATGTGCCTCCTGGAAGGCAGTATTTACAGTCTTTTCCCACCCATCCCAAGCTTGACCATAGACTTGGAGGAATCCTTCTTTAACTCTCAGAAAGTTATTTTATAGCCAAATTATGGAAAGAGCCTAAATGTCCATCAACTGATGAATGGATAAAGAAATTGTGGTTTATATACACAATGGAATACTACGTGGCAATGAGAAAAAATGAAATATGGCCTTTTGTAGCAACATGGATGGAACTGGAGAGTGTGATGCTAAGTGAAATAAGCCATACAGAGAAAGACAGATACCATATGGTTTCACTCTTATGTGGATCCTGAGAAACATAACAGAAACCCATGGGGGAGGGGAAGGAAAAAAAAAAAAAAAAAAAAAAAGAGGTTAGAGTGGGAGAGAGCCAAAGCATTAGAGACTGTTAAAAACTGAGAACAAACTGAGGGTTGATGGGGGGTGGGAGGGAGGGCAGGGTGGGTGATGGGTATTGAGGAGGGCACCTTTTGGGATGAGCACTGGGTGTTGTATGGAAACCAATTTGACAGTAAATTTCATATATTAAAAAAAAAAAAAAGTTATTTTAAAAGATAGTATCTAGGGGCACCTGGGTGGCTCAATTGGTTCAGTATTGGAATCTTGATTTGGGCTTGGGTCATATTCCCAGAGTTGTGGGATTGAGCCCTACATGGGGCTCTGTGCTGAGCATGGAGCCTGCTTAAGATTTTCTCTCTCTTTCTCTGTCTCTCTCTTTCTCTCTCTCTCTCCTCTCTGTCTCTCTCTCTCCCTCCCTCCACCCCTCTGCCCCTTCCCCCTCTTGTGCACTCTCTCTGCAAAATAAGTTTTAAAAAAAAGACAACAGCTATATCCTTTCCTTGACACATCAAACATGATCCTCTTCTTGAACCTCTTAATACTGACCATCAATTGCCTGTAACATCAAAATCCTCACTTTCTAACACTTAACAAGATAATGGATGTCCTATCCTCTTGTGTGTTTTTTAGTTATCCTCCCAGTACAGGTGATGTAGTTTATGGAGTTATTCTGACCTAATCACTATCTCTCTTATAGGGCATGCAGTATACATAAAGATTCATTATCTAAGGATAGATGCCAGATTTTTGTCTTTTTTTAAGTTTATTTATTTATTTTGAGAGAGAGCATACACATACGTGCACTCAAGTGGGAGAGAGGCAGAGAGAGAGAATCCTAAGCAGGTTCTGTGCTGACAGCACAGAGTCTGACATGGGGCTTGAACTCACAAACCATAAGATCATGACCTGAGCCAAGATCAAGAGTCAGATGCTTAGCTGACTGAGCCATCCAGGCACCACACCAGATTGTTGTCTTACAGAGAGAACTGAGCCATCAGGTTATAGGGAATAGAGCATGAAAGTATATACTTCCCATGACGTTGGCACCTCTAGGCCCAGATTCTGCAGCTCATACAGAGACAACCAGAGACCTTCATCTGAAACACTGAATCACATAAGCTTCTCCTAGACAAATAAAGGCCTGTGATGTCTGCATGCCTTTTGAAATAGGAGAGCTTTGTGATGTAGTCTGGTGATCTGGTTCCATCTTCTGTGAGGCAGAGATGACAAGGTCTAGAATTTGGGGGCATTAGGTGCCAAGTTCTTGAAAGTCTAGGAAGAGAGATGGCTCGTCAGGTTTAGATTATGTTGAGCCCTACCTTTATTCTGTGGGATGTTGGATATCCCTTATATGCTTATGGCTCCATTATTATTATTGCATTAATTATTTGGCAAGTGAAAAAGAGCCACCAAGAATTAAGGTTGGGACCTAACAGGAGCTGTTGCCGGGTAGGGAAACACAATGACCATGACTGAACCAATTAAGCCACAAACAAGAAGAATTTATCTCTTTACTTTTTCCTGTGACACTTACCCCTACTTTTTTATGGGGTTTTCTCAGTGAATCCAAGAACAGCTCAAAATTTGGGTGATTCTTCTGGTTGGGAGACATTGAGGGCCTGGATAGCTAAAGTCCTTTGGCTACTGGACTTCTTATCCTTTAATCTGTTCCTCTTTTCTCCTGTCTCATTACAACCTCCCCCACAGGACTTGTTCAGAGAATGGGGGTGGAGGTTATGGAGTATGGAAGAGCCTCAAAATAAATTAGAAATAAGAGAAGGGAAATGATGGAGTGAAAAAGATAGAGTAGGGAAAAGAATGGTAGGAGGGTGTGTAAAATTGGAATACAAAAAACATTTGGGAAATATTTACAGGTTTTGTTTGTTTCATTTTAGACACAAAGAGTAAAGGTGCCCAGCTTAATACTCTAACTTTTTTGTTTTCAAGCGTCACCGGAGAGTCAAACAAAGAGCTAAAGATAGAACATCAAGAGGTAAAGTTCTAGTTTTCCCTCTGACTCCCTTCACTATGGGCAAGATTCCCCTGATTCATGTCCCCTGGTGCCAGGAACCAGGTGCTCTAACCACTGAAGGGTCTAATTGCCTCAGCTGACAAATTCTTCCAGATTTTCTTGGGTGTAAGATTCTCCATCTTACCCCATCTGCTGGTAATGAAGAATGAGGAAGTAGGACAGAAGCCCTTACTAATTTTTTGATCCTGTGGAAATCACTTAATCTCTCAGTCTGTGATTCATGAAATGGGTCCTGCCTCACTCACAGTGTGGTTTTGATGATCAGATGAGATTAGGTCCAGGACAGCATGATACAACTGGTTAAGTTGTACACAGACATGCCTGAGAGCATTTACTGTTGGGGTTTCGAATCTCCTCTTACTCAAAGGCCTTCAGCTTCCTATAGGACGTCCCTTCAACTTCCCATAGGATGCCCCTGTATCCTCTCATTCCTTGTAACACTGTCTCCTGGTTTCTCAGCTAGGAGACTTTCCCGGGAAGAAGCTGAGAAGCCATGGGAGCTGCTCTCTGTCATGAAAAGGTGACCACTTGCTCTTTGCAGTCTCCAAACTCCAGCCTGGCCCGTCATCATTTCTGTGCTTGGCCTGGGGCAGGGATGAGGAGAGGGATAATGGCTGGGTGGGAGTAAGACACAAGTGGACACTGAGCACAGTTGAGAGGGTTGCCAGGGCAGAGGGGGACCAGGTGTCTCAGGAGAGAGGAGTCTCCCAGTTCTGCTATGGGCTCAGTTCACAGTGGTCCTGGAACTCAGGATTTCACTAGTATGTAATTCATTAAAGACTCTACATGAGTTTGCACTCAGCCACAAGACAAGTTATCCAGTCAAGAGAATAGACAAATGTGAGCATAACTAAATGTCCATTGTCATATTCCCTTTACAGTTACAATCATTCAAGGGCAGACCTGTGGAACCTGTTGACATTACCTCCATGGTTTTGTCTTGGGGGAGGCCAGTTCCTGGGACAGCCCTCAGGAAAGAGCCTGTCATCTTATCCTCTTCTTAAAGTCTCTAGAGAATGGGACTGGCTCTGAAGGGATGCTATGAACAGGACCTGGGACACCCCATAGTCCCCAGAATGTAGAGTTCCCACAAAGACCTCATTTTCCACAGTTTAGAAATACCGAATACAGGCTGTGGCCTTCTTAACCCCAAAGGAGACTGACTTCAGAATCTACCTGGTCATGTTCCCAGTGATGCCCCATCAGCTAACCATTGGCTTCCCCTCCACCCCCACCTGGTTCCCTTCTCCTAGTTCAGCTTCTCAACACAGGTCAACAGAGAACTCACCTCACCTCCCAGTCTGTCATGGCCCTGTGCTCCCATGGGCTGAGACCTTGCCCAACAAGGTCCAGACCCTCAGTCCAGCCCAATATAACTTACCAGTGGCATTTTCCTTGGAGGAAAAGGAGATGGGTAAACACCCTGGGGGTACAAGCCCCCAAGGTTTCCAGGACTAGGAGAAAGCAGGCCCAATCTCCAGGCCATACGCATTCAGAGAAGCAGGTGTCACTCCATCAGTAATGGTTGCCATCTTCCCTTCCCAGCCAGGGCTGGCTTCCTAAGGAGGGAAGTGTTCGGCGGCTCCTGTGTGCAGATCCTTCCTGCCCCATTTGCAATGCTGTGGCTCTGGAGATTCAGCAGTTGCTGGAGGGTGAGAACACCCTGATCTCTCCCCCTTCATCAGGGCCATCACAAGGCTCCTCTTGCCTAGAGATTTTGTCCATGTCTAGTCTCTCTTTGGAGCAGAGTCAGGGTTCCCTGCACTCCAAAGATCTTCCACTTCCATCTGTAACCTCCACAATGTCACAATTAATGGATCAGAAATGCTTAACACAGTCAGCTGCTCAGTCAGCCAGTGTCAGCATCCCAGACCACCAGGCTGAAGGCCTCTGGCAAAAAAAGGGATTTCAAGTGCCAGATGTGCCCTGGGATGCAGGAGCTCTGTCTTCTTCAAGACTTGAGGAGCCTAGGACTCCTGTGATTCAGCAGGACAAGAGGAAGAGCCATTCCGAAGGTGTACTAAAGAAACAAGGTCAGCTGCCCTTGAATATGTGATTCTCTCTTTTCCTAAATCCAGAGCTCATGAGCCTAAAACTACCCCCATTGCCTTACATTTTCCTATTTCCCAAAATCCCTGAGACATGTTTATAAATGCATGCAAGATCTTTAGAAGAATTCCTGTGGCAGCTTATAACACAGCCCCCAATATTTTCCAAGCCTGGGGGGGGGGGGGGGAGAGAACCATTTATTTCATCATAAATGCTACCTCTAAGGCCTCTATTGAAAATATGGGCTATTTCTTGAGCTGGTTTCATGAAAGTTGAGCCAGTCCACCCAAACTTTCTGGGTTATTGAAGGATCCACTGTGAATCAAGAGCAAATATTGCTGCAAGCAAATCCCAAACTCCATTGCTCTGGCTCTACCCTCTACCACATTTTAGTTTCTAAGTGGTTTCTGCCCATTGCCTTGGGGACCCGCTGAGGCCTCAGTGTGCTATCTGCAGCAGAAACAGCTACCTTGCTATGGTTCCTCTTTTCTGCACAATGAGTCCCTGGTCTGCCCATAAAGATTTCTTCACAAAAGGGGGTCCCCAGTCCCTTTTTCCTCAATAATTTCTTCTTAATCTCTGTACTGATGAAAATTTCTTCCATATAAGTTAGCCCCGCCTTCTTCCCACATTCCCCAATTTGGGCCTCTCCATCTGACTATCAACAAACTGCTATCAATCTCCCATTTCCTCTTCTGGTCAAGTGTGAAGCCTTAGAGTGGCACCAGCTGCAAAGGCAGCCCCAGCTTCAGTGGAGGTTGCCAGCTGTTGCCCAGAAATATCTGCAGATGCAAAAAGCCATACAACATAAGCCCTGAGACATGTTTCTGCCTGTCCCTATGGGCCTACCAGTTAGGAGAACCCATCTCAGTCCTTAAGAGAGAGGTGGTGTTTCCCTAGAACATGCTCAGAGCTGCTAGAGTTCTCCCTTCAGAAGTGGTTGATTTAGCAGGTTGATTCACTATTGCTGGGGCCTGCCCCAGAAGATCCAGAAGTCCATCCAGTTGCTCCTGTCCCCTGCTGACCAGCAGCCCCTGCCCCAGAGCAGCACACTGACCAGCATAAGTGTCCTGTACCTTTAAGACCTAGAGGCCAGTGGGGACAATGACCTGTTCTGATCCATTGTGGCAGCAGGGACAGTTCACAGTTGCTTGCCCAGGCTAAGGCAATGTTGCAGAGCTACATTTACTATAAGTGTGGGAAGATCTGCTAGGGCATTGTTCCTGCCCATGTTTGCAGCTGTGGGACTGCAAATCATTGGGTCTGCCACATTCCAAGAGTCCTGGCAGCAGCTAGGTTCCCTTGTGCCCCAGAAAGTAAGTGCCTAGACATGGAGCAATCAGCCTCTACATGGATCAGGGATTGATGTAGTTAATTCTGATATGCCTTGATCAGCAGCAACAAGCCTCACCTGATGCTGTCACTGATCATCCTGATCAGCACCTGCCTGGGTATCTTCCCAAGAAGCCACTGAGAAACTGGAGACAATTTTTGGCCTCCCTGTCAGGGCTTTCAGCTCTTTATTATGTGGCTTTCTTCAAGGCCATGGCCCTGGCAATCACTAGCCAATTTGCAATCATAGAGATATGCCTGGGGCTGTTGAGGGCCCAGTAGAACCTATGGCTCACCAGCACCTAAAAAGCAATGTATAAGTCCTGGGTCAGGCTTTCCGGATGCCAATGAGACTTGTGCAGACAGTGTGCAGAGACTTAAATATAGTTGAATGGAGATGGTGCCTTTAGAGAGCCAGATATCCTGCTGGCCCTGCTCATTCAAAATACCCATCTTGGTGAAACTAAATTTTTATCTGAAAAAGAAATTCCTGGAGATATATTTGGGAAGTCCTACAAAGACAAGGGAGTCCAAGGAAAAAGTTGTGGCTGTCCCAAGGAATATCTGTGCCTATGAGTCCTTTAGGAGTCTAAACAACCAAAGAGGGGCGCCTGGGTAGCTCAGTCAGTTAAGTGTCCAATTTTGGCTCAGGTCATGATCTCACAGTTCATGAGTTCGAGCCCCGTGTTGGGCTTTGTGCTGACAGCTCAGAGCCTGGAGCCTGCTTCGGGTTCTATGTCTCCCTCTCTCTCTGCCCCTCCCCTCTTGTTCTCTCTCTCTCTCTCTCTCTCTCTCTCTCTCTCTCTCTCTCTCTCTCTCCCCCTCTCTCAAAAATAAATAAAACATTAAAGAAAATTTAAACAGTGAAGGAAAAACATTGCTTCAGGATCTTCCCATCCCACCAGGTGTTCCATGTGCTCCAGAATGGTCCACCTTAAAGAAGAGCTTGCAGTTAACTAAGGCAGTGTCAGGGAACCAAAAGCATGCTAGTCCTTATGGTCCTGCCCACTGGGCCTCCAAGATCTTACAACCCAGTGGGGACATGAAAGGGGCCCAGGTGCTTTGTGTTCAGCTGGAGGCCAGTGTGAACAACCTTGGCCTGGAGGAACCCTGGAACCCTTAGCCCCTGCAAGGGTGAGGACAACTCCCTGCCCAGCAGAGAAAACAGGACCCAGGAAAAGTGAAGAAGAGAATCACAAACAAGGGAGTGCAGCAGTGAGGCTGTCCCCAGCTGGATAAAACATTTACTCTGCTGAGGTTCAGGGGCTAGGAGGGACTCTTATAAATAGAACCCTCAAAGCCCCTGACTTCCCAAATGTATCTCCAGGATCTTTCTTTTTTATTTATTTATTTTTTAAACATTTATTCACTTTTGAGACAGAGCGCAAGCAGAGGAGGGGCAGAGAGACAGAGGGAGATACAGAATTCCAAGCAGGTTCCAGGCTCTGAGCTGTCAGCACAGAGCCCCTCAGAGCCCAGTGCAGGGCCTGAGCCCACGAACTGTGAGATCATGACCTGAGCTTAAGTTGGATGCTCAACTGACTAAGCCATCCAGGTGCCCCTCTCAGGATCTTTCTTAAGTAAAATTTTAGTTAGGTCAGGATGGTTGCCTTGAGTGAGTTGGAACTAGCAAGAATCTGTCTGGGTCTGCAGAGCCACCATTTCCATACTCTCAGCTGATTGATTCCTTTCAGCACCTTCACCAGTTTCTTCCTCACTGTTAGTTCCTAGAGCATCCCCTAGGATACCTTGGGTCAAAAGGCCAGATGAGAATGGTCTGTAAAGCTGTTAAAGCAAGCTGAATGACCTCACCCAAACAAGGATTCTTCAGAATGCCAAAACTGGAGTGACCAGAGCTTAATGGGTCAGACCTTACATTATCAACTTACTGGACAATTATTTGCTGGGCCAAATTTTACAAGCTCAGCATTTAAAGGGACTACATTTTTGAGATCCAAACTTTGCAGGGCCAAAACTTATAGGGCCACACTTTCTGGGGTCAAGAGCTGTAGGATCTGATAAAAGCAGCCCATATTCACAAGATCCCATTCTTCTAGAAGCTGCAGAAACTTGCTTGGGAAATAAGATGAAGCTCTTTCCACACTGGATTAACCCCGAGGTGAAAGGTCAAAGGCATAAGGAATCCATTCTCTCTAAGGATGAGACAGTGGCTAAAACCATGACAAAGAAGGTTGAGAAGAGTCCACCCTCCACCAAACACCCTGTGAGAGGAGCCAAGTGGGAGAAAAAAACAGAAGAGGAGGGCATAACCTTCTTTGATGTCCCCCAGTCTCAGGACAATGAACTAAAGCAACAACCCCTTCAGTCCAGATGCTCTTGGCTCCTGGGCCTTCCCTACAACAACTCCAAGCACTGTCCTCAGCTGACTGGTGACACTCAACCAGAACATCCACCCCAGATCTCAGCTCTTACCTCGGCAGAAGGTACTGGTCTATACAAAGAGAATACCCAATCCAGGAAAAAGGAGTTCATAGGTTCCCAATCCTCTGCATTCCCATGAAAAAAGGTTGTCATCATCATTTCTGTTAATGTGCAGGTGAAGCAGGACCCTCTCCAAATATACTCTATACCTCTAAGCAAAGAACCACCTGTTTGTCCTCCTTATTTTCAAGGCTGTATGTGATGGAGAAAGTAGAGAAAGTAGATAGTAATTCCGATATGGCATAGGAGCTTAGACTCATATTTCAGATAGGTCAGCATTCCACACCACTCTTTCAGTCCCACCTTGGACTGTAGATAGAGGGACTTGAGCAGAGAAGGAAGACCCTTGTCTAAGGTGCATTGAAGGTGCATCAGGCTTGAATTCTATCATGTCTTGCCATGCCATCTATGGGTCCCAGAGAAACAATGTGGGCATGATGACAGTATAAGAAGTAGTGGCCAGGAATGTAGTACGTTTTTGGCCTATAGGCATAATTCACCAATAACTTCTATATATGCCCACAATCTGAAGGGAAGGTTTTTAGGAAGTGTCATAGTGCTCCATCCTTGATAAACACAAAAGCACATAGATAATATGACATGTGCCAGAAGCAAATGATGGGATCTCTCCTCTTTGTGCCCTGTTGTTATTCATTAAATATTTAAGGGCTAACCCATCTGGGAGTCTGCTGTAGCCTGTTGCCAATTTGATCCCCGTTGCCTTTCAGTTGGATGGGATAAATGCCTGCTAGAATGAAGATCAGTTGATGAGAAGGTTCCCAAAAGGGTTACAATAAAATTGACTTTGATCTGAGTCTTTCAATCAACAGTTCAAATATTCACTTCCTTACTATGTGCCAGGTAATATGCCAGATACAAGGAACACAATAGTGAATACTACACAGGACTTCCTCCATTGAGTTCATGGAATCACGGAGTATATAGTCAAATAAAAATTAACTAAAAGCAGTGTGGTAAGAACTGGTAGAGGAAGTAGGTGAAAATACCCAGGAGGGAACTTAACCTAATTTGGCAGGAGGAGGGGGTTTATGGAAATTTTCCTAGAAGAGGTGATATGTAGACTGAGTTTCAAAGGGTAAGAAGAAGTTAGCCAGGAAGCACATGGGGGGGTCTCTGGGTTTCCCCATGCTGAGAGTACAAAATGAGCAAATGTATGGTGTCAAGCAAATAGGCATGCTATGTAAGAGAACAGTGACTTGCTAGAGAAGTGCTTATAATCAATCAAAGGCATATTAAAATGTTTTAGAGATCAAAATGAAGTTGCCAAGATGGAGAATGGGTGGCATTCACTCATGCAGTTTTTCATTCCTTCAACTAATATTGAGCACCTACTATACGCCACATACTTGTATAGGCACTGAGTATACAGCAATGAACACAAGAGGAAAAAACAATGTCTTTAATGAGCTTATATTGATGGTACACTAGGAAGGGAGATAAAAGAAGCATAATTTAAAAATATAATATATAGAAGATGATCAAATGTATGCAAAAAATCAGGATAAGAGGTTTGGGGAAGACTTAGGTGGGGTGCAGTTTTAAATAGGGGGTTCAAGCCAGGTCTCATTAAAAAATTAGCGTGGGCATGGACTAGAGAGAGATGAGAGAATAAATCACTTGAATGACTGAGGAAATTTCAAGTCAGAAACATGAATTGTCTGGAGGCTGGAGCATGCCTGAGGTATTCCAAGGAAGGACAGTGAGCCTGAAGCAGAGTAATCTAGGGGGAAAGTAATAGAGGACAAGGTCAGAGCAGTAAAGGGGCCAAATGGGGAAAGGCCTAGAAGATCATTGCAAAGACACTGATTTTTTGAGCAAATGGAAGTTGCTGTTAGGTCTCCTTAGATCTAACTAATGTTTTACTTTATTTTATTTTTCAATATAAAAATGATTTTATTTCTATTATACAAATGAAATAGAGGTTAAAATTTCAAAAAATACAATTTTCAATAACATCAATGTATGGAAATACTTAAGAATAAATCTGACAGGGAGGAGCCACGATGGCAGAACAGCATGGAAGTTTTCTGTGTGTCTCACGTCCATGAAATACAGCCAGACCAACACTAAACCATCTTGCACACCTAGAAAACTGATCTGAGGATTAACAACAAACTGCACAACCTGAACCACAGAATTCAGCAGGTACACGACGCGGAGAGGTAAACTTGGGGAGCGAGAAGCCGCAGGAAGGAAGGTACTTTTGCAGGTGGAGAGAACACGGAGAAGGTGGGTGGAGAATATGGGAAAAGCATCCCTCCCCAAAAGCAGCTGGAGAAAAAGTGGAAAATTGGAAGCAGCCACAGGGACTAAACTAAAAAGGGAGAAAGGAGAAAGGAGAGGGTTTAAATTCCATTAAGATGTAAACACGGGGAGCTCAGAGAGTCTGCAACTCCGCAGCTCGATACCTGGTGGTGCTCTGGTGGGAAGGGCAAATCCCCAGGAGCAGAGTGGGGTCAGGGAGGTTCTTGGGCCTCACGGGGAGAAGCCATCCCACTGCTGGAAGGACATTTGGTAGAGGTTGTGAGGCAACCTGAGCCCAGCATACACCAGAGAATGGCTGCATTCACTGGTGCTGGAACAAGGTCATTAAGGGTGAAGACTGGTGCCAGATGTGTGTTGTGATTTTCCATAATCCCTGAAAAGCTGCTGCTACACTATCTCATGAACTTTTTCTGGGGCGGGCTGGCACCTGGCTGCTGTCTCGGGGCACTGGAAACAACAGGGTCCAGTGGGCGTTCCTGGGTGCAGTCAGCAATCGGCCATTGCTCGGTGAGACCCTCCCACAGAGGGGCAGAACGGGTCAAAGCCACAGTCCTTCAGAAGTAAGGGACCAGGGAAAACAGCCACATCTGAGACAAAACTTGGGAGAGAGGTACTGCCTGGGGCTTGGCCATGGACAGTGAAAAAGCAGGGACTGGATGAAAGCTGAAGACAGAGGATGGGTGCGTGATTGCTGATCAGGGAGAACAAAGTTCTGATACTAGCGACTGGGTAGCTGCCATTTTCACTGCTCCTGCACATGTACATACGCACCTAGTAGCACCACAACACTCCACCCAGTAGGCGAGCAGCGCCATCTAATGGAGAACGAAGCCATTACACTGAGCCCTGCCCAATTGGGCAAACCTCGCTATTCAAGAACACAAGTCTCCCTGCCAACTTAGTTTATGGACTATAAAGTACATAGGGGAAAACAAAGTAATTTCAGTCCTATTTCAATCTGTTAGGTCCATCTATCCAATTTTCTTTCTTTTTTTCTTTTGTTCTCTTTTTCACTTCTTTTTCTTCAATACAGAAAGAAAAAATTCATTTTTATTTTCAATTTTTACTAAAAATATTTTCCTTTAATTTTTTACTATATTTTTTCCTTTTATGTAAATTTTTCAAATTCTATTGTACTTCCATCATCTTATTTTAGTCTACTACAGTGTAGACTAAACTTCTTAAAACTTTCAAACAATTTCTTTTTTTCTCTTTTTTCTCTTTTTAATTTCTTTTCTTCAATACAGAAAGAGAAAAAAACATTTTTATTTTTAACGTTTATTAAAAATATTTTTCTTTAATTTTTTTCTACTATATTCTTTACTTTGTGTAAATTTTTTCAAATTCTAGTTTACTCCCATCATCTCATTTTAGTCTACTTCAGTGTATTAATTTTTTCAAATTCTCAAATGATTTCTTCCCCCGCACCCCTTTTTATCTTTAATCTGTCAAACCACTTTCAACACCCAGACCAAAACACACCTCGGATCTAGTATCATTTAAAGGATTTGTGTGTGTGTGTGTGTGTGTGTGTGTGTGTGTATTTAATTTTAATATTTTTATAATTTTAATTTTTTAATTAAAAATTTTCTACCTAATTCCTTTTCTCCCTTCGAAATGACAAAATGAAGGAATTCGCCCCAAAAGAAAGAACATGAAGAAATGACAGCCAGGGATTTAACCAACACAGATACAAGCAAGATGTCTGAACCAGAATTTAGAATCACGATAAAAAGAATACTAGCTGGAATAGAAAATAGATTAGAATCCCTTTCTGCAGAGATAAAAGAATTAAAAAATAGAATGAAATTAAAAATGCTATAACTGAGGTGCAATCACAGATGGATGCAGTGGCGGCAAGGATCGATGAGGCAGAACAGAGAATCAGCTATATAGAGGACAAACTTAGAATAATGAAACAGAAAAAATGGAGATTAAGGCAAAAGAGAACGATTTAAGAATCAGAGAAATCAGTGACTCATTAAAAAGGAACACCATCAGAATCAGAGGGATCCCAGAAGAGGAAGAGAGAGAAAAAGGGGTAGAAGCGTTATGTGAGCAAATCATAGGAGAAAACTTTCCTAACCTGGGGAAAGACACAGACATCAAAATCCAGGAAGCACAGAGGACCCCCATTAGATTCAACAAAAACTGACCATCAACAAGGCATATCACAGTCAAATTCACAAAATACTCAGGAAAGGAGAAAATCATGAAAGCAGCAAGGGAAAAAAAGTCCCTAACCTACAAGGGAAGACAGATCAGGTTTGCAGCAGACCTATCCACAGAAACTTGGCAGACCAGAAAGGAGTGGCAGGATATAATAAATGTGCTGAATCAGAAAAATATGTAGCCAAGAATTCTTTATCCAGCAAGGCTGTCATTCAAAATAGAAGGAGAGATAAAAAGTTTCCCAGACAAACAAAAATTAAAGGAGTTTGTGACCACTAAACCAGCCCTTCAGGAAATTTTAAGGGGGACTCTCTGAGGGGAGAAAAGATGAAAAAAATATATATATATATACATATATACACATATATACATATATACGTGTATACACATATATATGTATATATACACATACACATATACATACATATAAATATATATACATATATATTGTATATATACATGTATATATAATATACATATGTGTGTATATATATGTGTGTGTATGTGTATACACACATACACACACATATATATAAAAATAAATAAGTATATACCAAAAGCAACAAAGATTAGAAAGGACCAGAGAACACCACCAGAAACTCCAACTCTACAAGAAACATACCGGCAATAAATTCATATCTTTCAGTACTCACTCTAAACGTCAATGGACTCAATACTGCAATCAAAAGACATAGGGTAACAAAATGGATAAGAAAATAAGATCGATCTATATGCTGTTTACAAGAGACCCACTTTAGACCTAAAGATACCTTCAGATTGAGAGTAAGAGGATGAAGAGAAGTAAGGGGATGGAGAACTATCATGCTAATGGTCAACAAAAGAAAGCCGGAGTAGCCATACTTATATCATACAATCTAGACTTTAAAATAAAGACTGTAACAAGAGATGCAGAAGGGCATTATATCATAATTAAAGTGTCTATCCACCAAGAAGACCTAACAATTGTAACATTTAGGCGCCAAATATGGAAGTACCCAGATATATAGATCAATTAATAACAAACATAAAGAAACTCATCAATAGTAATACCATAATAGTAGGAGATTCAACACCCCACTCACAGCAATGGACAGATCATCTAATCAAAAAATCAACAAGGAAACAATGGCTTTGAATGACACACTGGACCAGATGGACTTAACAGATATATTCAGAACATTTCATCCTAAAACAGCAGAATATACATTCTTCTCCAGTGCACATGGAATATTCTCCAGAATAGACCATATACTGGGACACAAATCAGCCCTAAGTAAGTAGAAAAAGATAGAAATCATACTGTGCATATTTTCAGACCACAACGCTATGAAACTTGTAATCAACCACAAGAAAAAATTTGGAAAGGTAACAAACACTTGGAGACTGAAGAACATTCTACTAAAGAATGAATGGGGAACCAAGAAGTTAAAGAGGAAATTAAAAAGTATATGGAAGTCAGGGGCGCCTGGGTGGCTCAGTCACTTGAGCATCCAACCGGTTCACATCACAATCTCATGGCTCATGGGTTCGAGCCCCACATCAGGCTTTGCACTGGCAGCACGGAGCCTGCTCTGGATATTCTGTCTCCCTCTCTCTCTCTGCCCCGCCCCCACTCACATGCTCGCACACATGCGGGCATGCACTCTCTCTCTCTCAAAAATTAAAAAAAAAAAAAAACATTAAAAAAAACTTTAAAAAAATAAAAACAAAAAAAAGTATATGGAACTCAATGAAAATGATAACACCATGACCCAAAACCTATGGGACGCAGCAAAGGTAGTCATAAAAGAAAGTATATAACAATCCAGGCCTTCCTAAAGAAGGAAGAAAGGTCTCAGATACACAACCTAACCTTATGCCTTAAGGAGCTGGAAAAAGAACCACAAATAAAACCCAAAACCAGCAGGAGACAGGAAATAATAAAGATTAGAGCAGAAATTAATGCTATCCAAACCAAAAAAACAGAACAGATCAATGAAACCAGAAGCTGGTTCTTTGAAAGAATTAACAAAATTGATAAACCATCAAAAAGAAAAAGGAAAGGACCCAAATAAATAAAATCATGAATGAAAGAGGAGAGATCACAACCAACACAGCAGAAATAAAAACAATAATAAGAGAATATTATGAGGAATTATATGCCAATAAAATGAGCAACCTGGAAGAAATGGACAAATTCCTAGAAACATACACTACCAAAACTGAAACAGGAAGAAATAGAAAATTTGAAAAGACCCATAACCAGTAAGGAAATCGAATTAGTAAACAAAAATCTCCCAAAAAACAAAGAGTCCAGGGCCAGATGGCTTTCCAGGGGAACTCTACCAAACATTTAAGGAAGGGTTAACACCTATTCTCTTGAAGCTGTTTCAAAAAATAGAAATGGAAGGAAAACTTCCAAACTCTTTCTATGAAGCCAGCATTACCTTGATTCCAAAACCAGACAGGGACCCCACTAAAAAGGAGAACTATAGACCAATTTCCCTGATGAACATGGATGCAAAAATCCTCAACAAGATATTAGTCAACCGGATCCAACAATACATTAAAAAAATTATTCACCACGAACAAGTGGGATTTATACCTGGGATGCCGGGCTGGTTCAATATCCACAAAACAATTAACATGATTCATCACATCAATAAAAGAAAGGACAAGAACCAAATGATCCTCTCAATAGATGCAGAGAAAGAATTTGACAAAATATAGCATCCTTTATTGATAAAAACCCTCAAGTAGGGATAGAAGGAGCATACTTCAAGATCATAAAAGCCATATATGAACGACCCAATGCTAATATCATCCTCAATGGGGAAAAACTAAGAGCTCTCCCCCTAAGGTCAGGAACAAGACTGGCATGTCCACTCTCACCACTGTTATTCAACATAGTATTGGAAGTCTTAGCCTCAGCAATCAGACAACACAAAGAAAGAAAAGGCATCCAAGTCGGCCAGGAGGAGGTCAAACTTACACTCTTTGTGGATGACATGATACTCTGTATTGAAAACCGAAAAGATTCCACCAAAAAACTGCTAGAATTGATCATGAATTCAGCGAAGTTGCAGGATATAAAATCAGCGCACAGAAATTGGTTGCATTCCTATACACCAACAATGAAGCGACAGAGAAATCAAAGAATCGATCCCATTTACAGTTGCACAAAAAAACCGTAAACTACCTAGGAATAAATCTAACCAAAGAGGTGAAAAATTTATATGCTGAAAACTATAGAAAGCTTATGAAAGAAACTGAAGAAGACACAAAAAAAATGGAAAAAGATTCCATGCTCCTGGATAGGAAGAACAAATTTACAAAGAGGTAAAAGATCTGTATGCTGAAAACTATAGAAAGCTTATGAAGGAAATTGAAGAAGATATAAAGAAATGGAAAAACATTCCATGCTCATGGATTGGAAGAATAAATATTGTTAAAATGTCAATACTACCCAAAGCTATCTACACATTCAATGCAATCCCAATCAAAATTGCACCAGCATATTTCTCCAAGCTAGAACAAGCAATCCTAAAATTTGTATGGAACCACAAAAGGCCCCGAATAGCCAAAGTAATATTGAAGAAGACCAAAGCAGGAGGCATCACAATCCCAGACATTAGCCTCTACTACAAAGCTGTAATCATCAAGACAGCATGGTATTGGCACAAAAACAGACACATAGACCAATGGAATAGAATAGAGACTCTAGAATTGGACCCACAAAAGTATGGGCAACTAATCTTTGACAAAGCAGGAAAGAATATCCAATGGACAAAAGACAGTCTCTTTAACAAATCATGCTGGGAGAACTGGACAGCAACATGCAGAAGGGTGAAGCTAGACCACTTTCTTACACCATTCACAAAAATAAACTCCAAATGGATAAAGGACCTGAATGTCAGACAGGAAACCCTCAAAACCCTAGAGGAAAAAGCAGGGAAAAAAAAACCTCTCTGACCTCAGCCGCAGCAATGTCTTACTCGACACATCTCCAAAGGCAAGGGAATTAAATGCAAAAATGAAATATTGGTACCTCATGAAGATAAAAAGCTTCTGCCCTGCAAAGGAAACAATCAACAAAACTAAAAGGAAACCGACGGAATGGGAAAAGGTATTTGCAAATGACATATCGGACAAAGGGCTAGTATCCAAAATCTATAAAGAACTCACCAAACTCCACACCCAAAAAACAAATAATCCAGTGAAGAAATGGGCAGAAGACATGAATAGACACGTCTCTAAAGAAGACATCCAGATGGCCAACAGGCACATGAAAAGATGCTCAACGTCACTCCTCATCAGGGAAATACAAATCAAAACCACACTAAGATATCACCTCACACCAGAGTAGCTAAAATGAACAAATCAGGAGACTACTGAGGATGAGGAGAGGATCCTGGAGAGGGTGTGGAGAAACGGGAACCCTCTTGCACTGTTGGTGGGAATGCAAACTGGTGCAGCCGCTCTGGAAAACAGTGTGGAGGTTCCTCAAAAAATTAAAAATAGATCTACCCTATGAACCCAGCAATAGCACTGCTAGGAATTTACCCAAGGGATATAGGAGTGCTAATGCATAGGGGCACTTGTACCCCAATGTTTACAGCAGCACTTTCAACAATAGCCAAATTATGGGAAAAGCCTAAATGTCCATCAACTGATGAATGGATAAAGAAATTGTGGTTTATATACACAATGGAATACTACTTGGCAGTGAGAAAGAATGAAATCTTTCTTTTGTAGCAATGTGGATGGAACTGGAGAGTGTTATGCTAAGTGAAATAAGTCATACAGAGAAAGACAGATACCATATGTTTTCGCTCTTACGTGGATCCTGAGAAACTTAACAGAAGACAATGAGGGAGAGGAAGGGGAAAAAAAAAGTTGGAGTGGGAGGGAGCCAGACCATAAGAGACTCTTAAAAACTGAGAACAAACTTAGGGTTGACGGAGAGTGGGAGGAAGGGGAAAGTGATGGGCACTGAGGAGGGCACTTGTTGGGATGAGCACTGGGTGTTGTATGAAAACCAATTTGACAATTAATTTCATATTAAAAAATAAATTAATTAAAAATAAATAAATAAATCACTATACTCTAAATAAATAAGTAAATCTGACATATGATGTGCAAGAACATCGAAAACCAGAAAACATAGCTGAAAGAAATTAAAGAACTAAATAGATGGAGAGATATACCTTGTTCCTAGACTAAAAGACTCAATGATGTTAAGACTGTAACGTTAAGATGCTGTAATTCTCCCCAAGTTGATCTATAGATTTAATGCAATATCAAGTATAATACCAGTAGGCTTTCCCTCTCCCCCATATATACACATGATTTTATTAAGTTTGTCATAGCTGAATTTTCCTACAATGCTAAAGTAATTAAAAATGTTAAGAATATTTAAAATACGTGTACAAAAATTCATAACATTGTGTAAGTTAAATATGTTATTTACATCAGCACCAGAAATTATTATACTTTTAATAATCCAGGTTTAATTGAAGCAAAATAATAAAAAACATATTTTTAAAAAGTAGAATTCTTAAGTAATGTTTTAAAGGGATCACTTAGTCTGTGTTGTTAACAATAGTGTTGGGGGTAAAGACTTGGGTAGAAGCAGGGAGATTAGTTATGAAATTATTCCAGTAATGATAGTAGCAGAGGAGACTAAAGTGTTTTTTTTAATGTTTATTTAGAGAGAGAGAGAGAGAGAGAGAGAGAGAAAGAGAGTGAGCAGGGAATGGGCAGAGAGAAAGGGAGACACAGAATCTGAAGCAGGCTCCAGGCTCTGAGCTGTCTGCATAGAGCCCAACGCGGGGCTCGAACTCATGAACTGCAAAGTCATGTCCTGAGCTGAAGTCGGATGCTTAACCAATTGAACAACCCAGGCTCCCTGAGACTAGAAGTGTTTAGATGCTGGATTCATTCTGAAGTAGAGACAATAGGATACTGATATCCATTTACTGATAGATTGGATGTGGACAGTTAGAAGAAATAAAACATCAAGGATAACACCAATGTTTTGGCCTAAACATCTGGCAACATGGAGTTGTCATTAACTGATGTGAGAAATGCTAGGACAGGAGTAGGGTGGTATGTGTGATTAGTGGTGTTGGTGGTAGTGGGGTAATCAGGAGTTCACTTTTACATAGAGATAGATCTTGGACTTTCAAGTGTATATGTTGATTAGATGATTTGGGCATATGACCTTGTAGTTCAGAGAAGAGATTTGGCACACAGACAGACAACTAGATAAATAGATATACACTGATAATGATTGATTGATACATGATAGATAGATAGATAGATAGATAGATAGATAGATAGATGCATTTAAAATCATGAACCATGAAAGTGGGCTGGGGAGACACATAAACTATTACATTAGTGTGATGAGTGCTATCGTGTGGAGTCCTGTCCCAGGAGGAGGTACTCAGCTGACGAGGATGGGGTCACATAAAGGTTTCACAATAAAAATGACCTTGAAAGGCATCTTACATTCAACAGTTAAAATATTTGAGTACTTACTATCTTTCAGGAACTATGACAGTCACCAAGACATAGGCCTTGCCTCCATGTAGATCATGATCTCATAGGGTAGACGGTCTCACATGCCCAAATTGTCTAATCAAAATAAACACATGGATGTCCAATATTAATCTCAAAAGTGAACTCCTGGTTTCCTATTCCCACTGAACCATACATACCAGACCTGACAGAAAGACAGAGATTGCTGTGAGTGAATGGGATGAATCTCTGTTTTGAACACCTCGTATTTCTCAGGAGGTGGCACCTCTGTTTTCTCCCCCTTCTGACCTACCACACAGGAGCCAAAAGCTAGAGGAAGTGCAGGAAGTGCTGTAGTCTCCCGATGATGTGGTATGGGGGACTGTGGGACACTCTTGCCTCACCGATTCCTAAGGAAATCCAGGATGACTCAACATCTCATCAAACCAAGAGACGGTGGCAAGACTTCTCTTCCACTGATAGAACCCCAGCACTCGGCACAATGTGTCCACTGCTAGCTAGAAAATACAGAATGGGAAGAGGCATGAATGTGCCCCTCCCCTAAATGGTGTGTGCCTAAGGGATGGGGGCCCAGATACTGTTGTGGCCCTCAGGTGAGGAGGCACAAGGCCCAATCCTGCTGAGGCAACACCCTCCAAGTGTTTTTGTAAAGCATCCAAGAGATCATAGGAGGTCTTATGACAGGCACATCCTCCCTGCCTGGGGGAAATTTGGCAGAGAGCCACGTAGGAGGATGTCCAGGACTCAGAAGGGTCACAGCAGCATCAAGTGAAAAGCCAAGGTTAATGTGCACACATCCTGGCTTAGGTGGAGCAGGTCCTTTCCATGGTCCCCCACAGGCTCCTACCTGCCCCCAGCAGATGTCTGTCATGGAAAAATGGAAGTTTCAAACAACTGACCACAACTACTTGACTTTTATTCCTGCTCACTATGGCAGGGAAGTTACAGAATACTCTGAGCACAGGAGTGAGTGTATGAGCCTTCATCTCTTTGCTCTTGTTCAACTCGGTCATGCCAGCCTCTTGCAAGAAGGGGACCAGGATTCCATGAGCATGATTGGAAACTCCCTGCCCTATTCAAATTCCCAACCTGTTGGAGATCCTCAGATTCAAGGGCTCAGTTATCTTTGCTTGTCCACTCAAAACTGTAGTCTCTCTACTCTGTAGGTCTTTGGGTAAAATATCCCCTGCCCCTAAGTTCCTACATCCTCTGCATCTCATCTTCCTTCCCATAGCTTCATCGCTATTTTGGCCTAACTTCCCATTGCCACCCTATCTATACTTGCCCCTCCCTGTCCAGGCTGAATCCCTGGAAGGATGATAATAATATATAAATGTAGTAGTGAAAAACTGCAAGTTACAAAAATAATATTATAGTCTCATCTTAAAAAAATTAATAGGGCACCTGGATGGTTCATTTGGTTAAGCATCTGACTTCAGCTCAGGTCATGATCTCACAGTTCATGATTTCAAGCCCTGCATCAGGCTCTGTGCTAACAGCTCAGAGTCTGGAGCCTACTTCAGATTCTGTGTCTCCCTCTCTCTCCCTGCCCCTCCCCCACTCATGCTCTGTCTTTCTCTAAAATAAATAAACATTTAAAAATGTTTTTAATTAATAGATTTTATTTTTAGAGCAGTTTTAGGTTTGCAGAAATATTGAGCAGCAAATACAGGAATTCCCATATACCCATTCCCATCCTTGGCCACATACAGTTTCCTCTGTTATTAACATCTTGTATGTAGTGTGGTATATTTTTTAAAATTGATGAGCCAATACTGATGCATTATTGTTAACCAAAGTTCATAGTTTACCTTAGGATTTATTTGTGTTATACATGCTATGGGTTTTGACCAATATATAATGATGTGTATCCACCATTAAGGTATCATACAAAATAGTTTCTATATCTAAGAATCCCCTATTCATCCATTTTTCCCTTCCCTCAAACTCTTGGCAACCACTCTCCTTGTTTTTGAAATTGTGGTAAAAGATACATAACATGAAATTTACCATTTTAACAAGTTTTAAGTGTACAATTCAGTAGCATTAGGTATATTCACAATGTTGTATAACCATCATCACTATTTCTAAAACTTTTTCATCAACCCAAACAGAAACTCTGTACCCATTAAATAGTAACCCACTATATCACCCCACCCTACCCAGCATCTTGTAACTTCTATTTTCTATCTCTGTCAGTTTCCTTATTTTAGATACTTCATATAAGAGGAATCATGCAATATTTATCCTTTTGTGTCTGGCTTATTTAGCTTAGCATAATTTATTCAAGGTTCATCTATACTGTAGCATGTATCAGAATTTAATTTTTTATTGCTAACTATTCCATTTAGTGTATATATTAAATTTTGCTTATCCATTTATCCATTGATGGACACTTGGATTATTTCCACTTTTAACTACCATGAAAAATGCTGCTAAGAAAACTAGGGTGTAAGTATCTGCTTGAGTCCCTGCTTTCTATTCCTTTGAATATGTACCTAGAAATGAAATTGTTGGATCATATGGTAAATCTTTAACTTTTAGAAAAACTGCCACCAAATTGTTTTCTCCCCTGCAATTCCACCAGCAATGAATGAGAGATCTTATTGCTCCATGTCCTCACCAGCATCCGTTGTTGTCAATGGCCTGGATTTTGGCCATTCTAATAGGTGTGCAGTAGTATGTTATAGTGGTTTAAATTTTCAATTCTCTAGTGACATATAATGTTGAATATCTTTTGACATGCCATCTGTATCTTTTTTGGTGAGGTTTTGTCAATTTAAAAAAGTTTTTATTTTATTTTTTGAGAGAGCGTCAAAGTGGGGGAGGGGCAGAGAGCGCTGGGGACAAAGGATGTATGATCTGAAACAGGCCTTGTGCTGACAGCAGCGAGCTCACGGAGCCCAGGGAGCCCAGTGAGCCCAGCAAGCCCAGTGCTCAAACTCACAAACTGTGAGATCACAACCTGAATCAAAGTTGGTCACTCAACCAAAACCCCTCTTTTGTCCATTTTTAAATTGAGTTGTTCAGGCACCTGGGTGTCTCAGTCAGTTAAGGGACCAATTCCTGGTTTTAGCTCAGGTCATGACCTCACAGTTTGTGAGTTCAAGGCTTGCATGGGGGTCTGCACTCACAGTGCAGAGCGGGGGAGGAGCCAACATGGTGGAACAGCATGGAAGTTTTTTGTGTGTCTCGTGTCCATGAAATACAGCCAGACCAACACTAAACCATCCTGCACACCTAGAAAACTGATTGGAAGATTAGCACAACAATCTGCACAACCTGAACCACAGAATTCAGCAGGTACATGGTGCAGAGAGGTGAACTTGGGGAGCAAGGAGGCACAAGAAAGGAGGTGCTTTTGTGAGTGGAGAGAGAAGAGAGACTGGGGTGGGGGGAGAATATGGGAAAAGCACCCTCCCCAAAGGCAACTGGAGAGAAAGTGGAAAATTGGAAATAGCCGCAGGGGCTAAACTAAAAAGGGGAAAGGGAGAGGGTTTAAATTCCATTAAGACTGTAAACAGGGGGAGCACAAAGGCTGCAACACTGCAGCTCAATACCTGGTGGTGCTCTGGTGGGAAGGGTGATTCCCAGGAACAAAGTGGGGTCCGGGAGGTTCTCAGGCCACAAGGGGAAAAGCGGTTCCACTGATGGAAGGACATTTGGTAGAGACTGGTAAAGCCACCGTGTCCCAGCAGACCCAGAAGGTGGCCACATTTGCTGGTGTCAGGGCAAGGTCATTAAGAGTGAAGACTGGTGCCAGATGTGTGTTGTGATTTTTCCATAATCCCTGAAATGCTGCTTCTACACTATCTCATGAAATTTTCTGGGGTGGGCTGGCACCTGGCCACAGTCTCAGGGCACTGGCAACAACAGGGTCCAGCGGGCGTTCCTGGGTGCAGCCGACATTTGGCCATTGCTCGGTGAGACTCTCCCACAGAGGGGCAGAACAGGTCAAAGCCGCAGTCCTTCAGAAATAAGGGGCCAGGGAAAACAGCTGCATCTGAGACAAAACTTGGGAGAGAGGTGCTGCCTAGGGCCTGGTCACAGACAGGGAAAATGCAGGGAGCGGACAAAAACTGAAGACAGAAGACAGGTGTGTAACTGCTGATTGGGGAAAACAGAGTTCCAATAGTGGAGACTGGGTAGCTGGGTGGCGCCATTTTCACCCCTCCTGTGCATACCCATTACGAGCACCACAACACTCCACCCAGTAGGCGAACAGCACCATCTAGTGGAGAACAGAGCCATTACACTGAGCCCCACCCAACTGAGCAAACCTTGCTATTCAAGAACACAACTGTCACTGCCTAGTTTATGACTATAAAGCGCTACATAGTCTGACTTCTGGGGGAAAACGAAGTAATTTCAGTCCTATTTCAATCTGTTAGCAGGTCCATCTATTCACTTTTCTTTCCTTTTTTTCCCCTTTTACACTTCTTTTTCTTGAATACAGAAAGAGAAAAACTTCATTTTTATTTTCAATTTATATTGAAAATATTTTTCCTTAAAAATTTTTACTATATTTTCTACTTTTGTGTAAAATTTTTCAAATTCTATTTTACTTCCATCAATTTATTTTACTACTTCAGTGTATTCACCTTTTCAAATTTTTCAAGCAATTTCCTTTTTGTCTTTTTTTCTTTTTTTAGTTTCTCTTTTTCTTGAATGCAGAAAGGGAAAAACTTCATTTTTACTTTCAATTTCTATTCAAAATATTTTTAATTTTTTTCACTATACTTTTTGCTTTTATGTAAATTTTCCAAACGCTATTTTCCTTCCATATTATTTTAGTCTACTTCAGTGTATTCATTTTTTCAAATTCTCAAACAATTTCCTCCCCCCACTTTTTTATCTCTAATCTGTGAAATCACTTTCAACACCCCGACCAAAACACAACTAGGATCTAGCATCATTTATTCGATTTTGTGTGTGTGTGTGTGTGTTTAATTTTTTAATTTTAATATTTTTTAATTGTAATTTTTCTACATCTAATTCCCTTTCTCCCTTCAAACTGACAAAATGAAGGAATCCACCCCAAAAGAAAGAGCACAAAGAAATGACAACCAGGGATTTAACCAACACAGATACAAGCAAGATGTCTGAACCAGAATTTAGACTCATGATAATAAGAATACTAGCTGGAGTCAAAATAGATTAGAATCCCTTTCTGCAGAGATAAAAGAAAAAATAGAATGAAATTAAAAATGCTATAACTGAGATGCAATCACGGATGGATGCAGCAGCAGCAAGGATGGATGAGGCAAAACAGAGAACCAGCTATATAGAGGACAAACTTATAGAGAATAATGAAGCAGAAAAAAAGAGGGAGATTAAGGCAAAATAGCACGATTTAAGAATCAGAGAAAACAGTGACTCGTTAAAAAGGAACACCATCAGAATCACAGGGATCCCAGAGGAGGAAGAGAAATAGGGGTAGAAGGGTTATGTGAGCAAATCATAGCAGAAAACTTTCCTAACCTGGGGAAAGACACAGACATCAAAATCCAGGAATCACAGAGGACCCCCATTAGATTCAACAAAAACTGACCATCAACAAGGCATATCACAGTCAAATTCACAAAATACTCAGGCAAGGAGAGAATCATGAAAGCAACAAGGGAAAAAGTCCCTAACCTACAAAGGAAGACAGATCAGGTTTGCAGCAGACCTATCCACAGAAACTTGGCAGGCCAGAAAGGAGTGGCAGGATATAATAAATGTGCTGAATCAGAAAAATACACAGCCAAGAATTCTTTATCCCACAAGACTGTCATTCAAAATAAGAGAGATTAAAAGTTTCCCAGACAGGATGGCGGAACAGCACGGAAGCTTTTTGTATGTCTCATGTCCAAGAAATACAGCCAAACCAACACTAAACCATCCTACACACCTAGAAAACTGATTGGAAGATTAACACAACAATCTGCACAACCTGAACCACAAAATTCAGCAGGTACACAACATGAAGAGCTGAACTTGGGGAGCAAGAAGCTGCAAAAGGTAGGGAACCCCATTTGCAGGCTGAGAGAGGATGGAGACTGGGCGGAGGGAGAATACAGGAAAAGCACCCCCTCCCCAAAAGCAGCTGGAGAGAAAGTGGAAAATTGGAAACAGCTGCAGGGACTAAACTAAAAAGGGAGAAAGGAGGAAGGAGAGGGTTTAAATTCCATTAAGACTGTAAACAAGGGGAGCAAAAAGGCTGCAACTCCACAGCTCAATACCTGGCGGTGCTCTGGAGTAAAAGGTGAATCCCCAGGAACAGAGTGGAGGCCGGGAGGTTCTCAGACCACACAGGGAAAAGCAGTTCCACTGCTGGAAGGACATTTGGTAGAGACTGTTGAAGCCACCTGGTCCCCGCAGACCCCAGAAGGCAGCCACATTCGCTGGTGCTGGGGCAAGGTCGTTAAGGGTGAAGCCTGGTGCCAGATGTGTGTTGCAGTTTTCCATAATCCCTGAAACACTGATGCTACACTGTCTCACGATCTTTTTTGGGGGCGGGCTGGCACCTGGCTGCAATCTTGGGGCACCGGCAGCAGCAGGGTCCAGCGGGCATTCCTGGGTGCAGCCAACATTCAGCCGTTGCTCATTCAGCCATTGCTCAGTGAGACCCTCCCACAGAGGGGCGGAATGGATCAAAGCCACAGTCCTTCAGAAGTAAGGGGCCAAGGAAAACAGTCACATCTGAGACAAAACTTGGGGGAGAGGTACTGCCTGGGGCCTGGTCACAGAGAGTGGAAAAGCAGGGACTGGATGAGAGCTGAAGAGGAAGGATGGATGTGTGACTGCTGATCTGGGAGAACAGTCTTGTGGCTGGGTGGCGCCATTTTCACCGCTCCTGCGCATGCGCATACGCACCTACAATCTCTGCAACAATCCACCCCAGTAGGCTAGCAGCGCCATCTAGTGGAGAGTGGAGCTGTTACACCAAGCTCTGCCGAACTGGGCCAACTTTGCTCTTCAAGAACACAAACCTCCATGCTGGCTTAAGTTATGGACTACAAAGAACTACATGGACTGACCTCTAGGGGAAAACAAAGCAATTTTAGTCCTACTTCAATCTATTAGCAGGTTCGTCTATTCAATTTTTTTCTCTTTTTCCTTTTACAATTCTTTTCTCTTTTCTTGAATACAGTAAGAGAAAAATTCATTTTTATTTTCAATTTTTATTAAAAATATCTTTATTTTAATTTTTACTACTTTAAGTTTTATTACTGTCTTTAATCTTTATTACTATATTTTTTACTTTTGTGTAAATTTTTTCAAATTCTACTTTACTTCCATCATTTCATTTTAGTCTACTTCAGTGTATTCACCTTTTCAAATTTTCAAAAATTTCCTTTCTTTCTTTTTCATTTTTTCTTTTTAATTTCTTTTTTTCTTGAATGCAGAAAGAGAAAAACTTCATTTTTACTTTCAATTTCTTTAAAAAATATTTTTATTTAATTTTTAGTACTATATTTTTCCCTTTTATGTTAATTTTTTCAAATCCTATCTTACTCCCATCATTTTATTTCAGTCTACTACAGTGTATTCACTTTTTCAAATTTTCAGAAGATTTCTTTCTTTTTTTTTTCTTTTTTTACCTTTTTTCTCCTTTTCATTTCTTTTCTTTTTTCTTACAGAAAATGAAAAAATTCATATTTCTTTATAATTTTTATTAAAAATACTTTAATTTCTTATACTATATTGTCTACTTTTTTGTATATTTTTTCAAATTCTACTTTACCCATATCATCTCATTTTAGTCTACTTTAGTGTATTCATTTTATCAAAATCTCAAACAATGTCTTTTTTCCCCCCCCCCTTTTTTTTTTTAATTTCTCTAATCTGTCAAACCACTTTCAACACCCAGACCAAAACACACCTCGGATCTAGTATCATTTAAAGGATTTGTGTGTGTGTGTGTGTGTGTGTGTGTTTAATATTTAATTTATAATTTTAATATTTTTTAATATTAATTTTTTAAATTTCAATTTTTCTACCTCATTAATTCTTTTTCTCCCTTCAAAATGACAAAACGAGGGAATTCACCCCAAAAGAAAGAGCACAAAGAAACGACAGCCAGGGATTTAACCAACACAGATACTAGCAAGATGACTGAACCAGAATTTAGAATCACGATAATAAGAATACTAGTTGGAAACGAAAATAGATTAAATCCCTTTCTGCAGAGATAAAAGAAATAAAAAATAGAATGAAATTAAAAATGCTATAACTGAGATGCAATCACGGATGGATGCAGCAGCAGCAAGGATGGATGAGGCAGAACAGAGAATCAACAATATAGAGGACAAACTTATAGAGAATGATGAAGCAGAAAAAAAGAGGGAGATTAAGGCAAAATAGCACGATTTAAGAATTAGAGATATCAGGGGCGCCTGGGTGGCGCAGTCGGTTAAGCGTCTGACTTCAGCCAGGTCACGATCTCACGGTCCGTGAGTTCGAGCCCCGCATCGGGCTCTGGGCTGACGGCTCGGAGCCTGGAGCCTGTTTCCAATTCTGTGTCTCCCTCTCTCTCTGCCCCTCCCCCGTTCATGCTCTGTCTCTCTCTGTCCCCAAAAAAAAAAAAAAAAAAAAAAAAAAAAGTTAAAAAAAAGAATTAGAGATATCAGTGACTCACTAAAAACGAACACCATCAGAATCACAGGGGTCCCAGAAGAGGAAGAGAGAGAAAAAGGAGTGGAAGGGTTATGTGAGCAAATCATAGCGGAAAACTTTCCTAACCTGGGGAAAGACACAGACATCAAAATCCAGGAATCACAGAGGACTCCCATTAGATTCAACAAAAACCAACCATCAACAAGGCATATCATAGTCAAATTCACAAAATACTCAGGCAAGGAAAGAATCATGAAAGCAGCAAGGGAAAAAGTCCCTAACCTACAAGGGAAGACAGATCAGGTTTGCAGCAGACCTATCCACAGAAACTTGGCAGGCCAGAAAGGAGTGGCAGGATATATTCACTGTGCTGAATCAGAAAAATATGCAGCCAAGAATTCTTTATCCAGCAAGGCTGTCATTCAAAATAGAAGGAGATTAAAAGTTTCCCAGACAAACAAAAATTAAAGGAGTTTGTGACCACTAAACCACTGTGACCACTGCAAGAAATTTTAAGGGGGACTCTCTGAGGGAAGAAAAGATGAAAAAAAAAAATAAATAAAATAAAATAAAATATATATATATATATATATATATATATATATATATATATATATATATATCTCAAAAGCAACAAAAGATTAGAAAGCACCAGAGACCACCACCAGAAACTCCAACTCTACAAGCATCATAATGGCAATAAATTCATATCTTTCAGTACTCACTCTAAAGGTCAATGGATTCAATGCTCCAATCAAAATACATAGGGTAACAGAATGGATAAGAAAACAAGATCCATCTATATGCTGTTTACAAGAGACCCACTTTAGACCTAAAGACACCTACAGAATGAAAATAAGGGGATGGAGAACTATCTATGAGGCTAATGGTCAACAAAAGAAAGCTGGAGTAGCCATACTTATATCAGACAATCTAGACTTTAAAATAAAGACTGTATCAAGAGATGCAGATAGGCATTATATCATAATCAAGGGGTCTATAGACCAAGAAGACCTAACAATTGTAAACATTTAGGCGCCAAATGTGGAAGTACCCAGATATATAGATCAATTAATCACAAACATAAAGAAACTCATCAATAGTAATACCATAATAGTAGGAGACTTCAACACCCCACTCACAGCAATGGACAGATCATCTAATCAAAAAATCAACAAGGAAACAATGGCTTTGAATGACACACTGGACCAGATGGACTTAACAGATATATTCAGATCATTTCATCCTAAAACAGCATAATATACATTCTTCTCCAGTGCACATGGAACGTTCTCCAGAATAGACCATATACTCAGACACAAATTAGCCCTAAGTAAGTACAAACGGAGCGAAATCATACCGTGCATATTTTCAGACCACAACGCTATGAAACTTGAGATCAACCACAAGAAAATTTTGGAAAGGCAACAAATATTTGGAGACTGAAGAACATCCTACTAAAGAATGAATGGGCTAACCAAGAAGTTAAAGAGGAAATTAAAAAGTATATGGAAGTCAATGAAAATGATAGCACCACAACCCAAAACCTCTGGGACGCAGCAAAGGCGGTCATAAGAGGAAAGTATATAGCAATCCAGGCCTTCCTAAAGAAGGAAGAAAGATCTCAGATACACAACCTAACCTTATGCCTTAAGGAGCTGGAAAAAGAACAGCAAATAAAACCCAAAACCAGCAGAAGACAGGAAATAATAAAGATTAGAGCAGAAATTAATGCTATCGAAACAACAACAACAAAAAAACAGTAGAACTGATCAACGAAACCAGAAGCTGGTTCTTTGAAAGAGTTAACAAAATTGATAAACCACTAGCCAGTTTGATCAAAAATAAAAAGGCAAGGATCCAAATAAATAAAATCACGAATGAAAGAGGAGAGATCACAACCAACACAGCAGAAATAAAAACAATAATAAGAGAATATTATGAGCAATTGTATGCCAATAAAATGGACAATCTGGAAGAAATGGACACATTCCTAGAAACATATACACCCAAAACTGAAATAGGAAGAAAGTAGAAATTTTGAACAGACCTATAACCAGTAAAGAAATTGAATTAGTAATCAAAAATCTTCCAAAAAAGAAGAGTCCAGGCCAGATGGCTTTCCAGGTCAATTTCACCAAACACTTAAGGAAGAGCTAACACCTATTCTCTTGAAGCTGTTCCAAAAAAAAGAAATGGAAGGAAAACTTCCAAACTCTTTCTATGAAGCCAGCATTACCTTGATTCCAAAACCACAGAGACCCCACTAAAAAGGAGAATGAACAATATCCCTGATAAGTATGGATGCAAAAATCCTCAACAAGACATTAGTCAACCGGATCCAACAATACATTAAAAAAATTATTCACCACGACCAAGCAGGATTTATACCTGGGATGCAGGCCTGGTTCAATATCCACAAACAATCAATGTGACTCATCACATCAATAAAAGAAAGGACAGGAACAACATGACCCTCTCAATAGATGGAGAGAAAGAATCTGACAAAATACAGCATCCTTTCTTGATAAAAAACCCTCAAGAAAGTAGGGAAAGAAGGAGCATACCTCGAGATCATAAAAGCCATATATGAAAGACCCACCGCTAATATCATCCTCAATGAGGAAAAACTGAGAGCTCTCCCCCTAAGGTCAAGAACAAGACAGGGATGTCCACTCTCACCACTGTTATTCAACATAGCATTGGAAGTCTTAGCCTCAGCAATCAGACAACACAAATAAATAAAAGGAATCCAAATAGGCCGGAAGGATGTCAAACGTTCACTCTTCACAGATGAAATGATACTCTATATGGAAAACCCAAAAGATTCTGCCAAAAAACTGCTAGGACTGATCCATGAATTCAGCAAAGTCGCTGGATATGAAATCAATGCACTTAAATTGGTTGCATTCCAGGGCACCTGGGTCACTCAGTTGGTTAATCGTCTGACTCGGCTCAGGTCATGATCTCACAGCTCATGAGTTCAAGCCCCGTGTCAGACTCTGTGTTGACTGCTCAGAGCCTGAAGCCTGCTTCGGATTCTGTGTCTCCCTCTCTCTCTGCCACCGTCAAAGCTCACACTCTGTCTCTTTCTCTCTCCAAAAAAAAACATTAAAAAAAAGATATCAGTTGCATTCCTATACACCAATAATGAAGAATAGAAAGAGAAATCAAGGAATGGATCCCATTTACAATTGCACCCAAAACCAGAAAATACCTAAGAATAAATCTAACCAAAGAGGTGAAAAATCTATACACTGAAAACTATAGAAAGCTGATGAAAGAAATTAAAGAAGACACACAAAAAAATGGAAAAAGATTCCATGCTCCTGGTAGGAAGAACAAATATTGTTAAAATGTCAATACTACCCAAAGCAATCTACGTATTCAATGTAATCCCTATCAAAATAACACCAACATTCTTCACAGAGCTAGAACAAACAATCCTAAAATTTGTAAGGAACCAGAAAAGACCCCGAATAGCCAAAGAAATCTGGAAAAAGAAAACCAAAGCAGGAGGCATCACAATCCCAGACTTCAAGCTGTATTACAAAGTTGTGATCATCAAGACAGTATGGTACTGGCACAAAAACAGACACTCAGATCAATGGAACAGAATAGAGAACCCACAAATGGACCCATAAACGTATGGCCAACTAATCTTTGACAAAGCAGGAAGGAGTATCCAATGGAATAGACAGTCTCTTCAGCAAGTGGTGCTAGGAAACCTGGACAGTGACACGCAGAAAAATGAACTTGGACCACTTTCTTATATTGTACCCAAAAATAAACTCAAAATGTATGAAAGACCTCAATGTAAGACAGGAATCCATCAAAACCCTTGAGGAGAAAGCGGGCAAAAACCTCTTTGACCTCGGCCACACCAACTTTTTACTCAACACGTCTCTGGAGGCCAGGGAAACCAAAGCCAAAATGAACTATTGGGACCTCATCAAAATAAAAATTTCTGCACTGCAAAGGAAACAATCAGCAAAACTAAAAGGCAACTGATGGAATGGGAGAAGATATTTGCAAATGATATATATATATATATTTTATATATATATATATATATTATATATATATATATATAATATATATATATATATATAATATATATATATATACATATACACACACACACACACACAAAATGGAGTATTACTTGGAAATCAGAAAGAATGAAATCTTGCCATTCTCAACTATGTGGATGGAACTTCAGGGTATTATGCTAAGTGAAATTAGTCAGAGAAAGGAAAATATCATATGACTTCACTCATATGAGGACTTTAAGATATAAAACAGATGAACATAAGGTAAGGGAAACAAAAATAATATAAAAACAGGGAGGGGGACAAAACAGAAGAGACTCACAAATATGGAGAACAAACTGAGGGTTATGGGAGGGATTGTGGGAGGGGGGATGGGCTAAAAGGGTAAGAGGCATTAAGGAATCTACTCCTGTAATCATTGTTGCACTATATGATAACTAACTTGAATGTAAATTAAAAAAAAAAAAAAAGAACACCTCATCACAGTGCTTTTGGAGCCTATTCTTAGCCAGAGTGATTCAGCATGCTATTTTTAGTTTCCATCTCCATTCACCCTTGTTTATCCAGTACTGCAGCACTGGCTTCAGTCATCCCAGGAAAATATGGCCAAAATAATTGAGTTATTTTGGGGTTTCCAAGGACTGAAACTGAGTCTTCTTGGACTGACCTCAAGAGAATGAGGCATCTAGGAGATCTTGCTACTGCTTAGTATTTAATGAAAGCCCACAAAGCTCTAACATACATGGGGACAAATTATGTCATAATCTTTAGTCTCTGGGGAACCTGGATGAATCTTCATGAAAAGCTACAGTTCTGATTCCCACAGAAGCAGAGCAACAGTTAAGGAACATCCCATGTAAGTGACTGGCTGGTATGACTGCACTTAGCAGGCAGAACTTTACAGCAAGATGGAGAGGCACTCCCTGTTCTCTGCTCTGGACCCATGAAGCAAAGATTCAATCCTATTTAATGCACTCATTACACCCTGTTTATCAGCATTTATCTGCTGATACAAACATTTGTTGAGTGCAACCTAGTATGTATCAGGCACACATAAGCCTCATAATAAATGGTAAAATAAACAAACAAAACCTCACTCGGGCTGTAGAATGCAGTATGAGTATGTGTGTGTAGCATGCATAAGTGGAAGACCTTTTTAAAAAGGTGTTCATAAGCTAAATCTTGAAAGATGAGTAAGAGTTTCTGCAATGGATAAAGAACAATCATTCCAGAAGGAAGTAAATGCACACAGAAAGGTAGGCATATAGATGTAAAGAGACCCATTGTGGCTCAGATAGTATGAAACCAGACTGGGTGCTGGGTAGAAATAGGCAAGGAAACCTACTTTCACATAGAATTATTTATCATTAGTCCAAGGAATTGACTGGAAATAGCATGGTTAAAATTTTTAGAAGGAAATACTCTATGACCTTGGATTTCAGGAATTAAAAATGAACTGACCTAGAAAACTGAATTTCCTGAGGCTAGTGTGGTAGGTAGCCTCTCAGATGGCTCCTGTGGAGCCCTGCCTCCTGATACCCATGGCATTGTATAATCCCCTCCTGAGTACCTTGCTTCTGACCAATAGATTATAGCAGCATTGAGGGGTATCACCTTCCATGATTAGGTGACAAAAGATTATTACTTCCATCTTGCTAGCCAGCTCTCTCTATTGCCTTCTTAATGTGCACACTTTTATGAATTAAGCTGTCATATTGGAGAGGCCCACATGCTGAAGTACTGAAGGTGACCTGTGGCACACAACTAGTGGGGAACTAAAGCTCTAAGTCCAAAAGAGCCTGATGAATTAAATTCTTCCAACAACCACTGAGTGAGCTTGGAAGCAGGTCTATGGTTGAAACTTTGGATGAGGCTGCAGACTCTTGGCTGACACCTCGATTTTGACCTTATGAGAGACCATGAGGCAGAGGATCCAGCTAAGCGATTCCTGACCCATAGATACCATGAGATAATAAATAGTGCTGTTGGAACTGGCTAAGTTTTAGGTTAATTTGTTATGCAGCAATAGTAATAAAAACTCTGATAAGTTCCAGGACTTTCAATGTATGCACTGCAATAAGGTAAAGGCCCTGGGACACAAACATTCCTGTCCCTCACCAATTCTCTGGTGAAGTGTGTGTTTAAGTCCTTTCCTCTTTTTTAAAATTGGGTTTTTTTGGGTGGGAAAAATTGAGTTGCTTGCTTTCTTATTATTGAGTTTAAGAGTTCTTTATATGGGGGGAGGAGCCAAGATGGCAGAAGAGCATGGAAGTCTTTTGTGTGTCTCATGTCCATGAAATACAGCTAGACCAACACTAAACCATCCTACACACCTAGAAAACTGATTGGAGGATTAACACAACAATCTGCACAACCTGAACCACAGAATTCAGCAGGTACGCATTATGGAGAGCCAAACTTGGGGAGCAAGAAGCCACGAAAGATAGGGAACCACTTTTGTGGGTGGTGAGGACAGAGACTGGGGGCAGGGCGGGGGGGGGGGGGAGAATATGGGAAAAGCACCCTTCCCCAAAAGCAGCTGGAGAGAAAGTGGAAAATTGGAAACAGCTGCAGGGACTAAACTAAAAAGGGATAAAGGATAAAGGAGAGGGTTTAAATTCCATTAAGACTGTAAACAAGGGGAGCACAAAGGCTGCAACTCTGCAGCTCAATACCTGGCGGTGCTCTGGTGGGAAGGGTGAATCCCCAGGAACAGAGTGGGGTCCAGCAGGTTCTCAGGCCACACGGGGAAAAGCAGTTCCACTGATGGAAGGACATTTGGT
Organism: Panthera onca; assembly: GCF_046562875.1. Classification (NCBI taxonomy): domain Eukaryota; kingdom Metazoa; phylum Chordata; class Mammalia; order Carnivora; family Felidae; genus Panthera; species Panthera onca. The sequence goes on along the minus strand of NC_138351.1, from coordinate 57,300,769 downwards.
AGAGACTGTTGAAGTTGAAGCCACCTGGTCCCAGCAGACCCCAAAAGGTGGCCACATTCACTGGTGCTGGGGCAAGGTCATTAAGGGTGAAGCCTGGTGCCAGATGTGTGTTGTGATTTTCCATAATCCATGAAACGCTGCTGCTACACTGTCTGGCAAACATTTTCTTGGGCGGGCTGGCACCTGGCCAGAGTCTCGGGGCACCGGCAACAACAGGGTCCAGCGGGCGTTCCTGGGTACAGCCGATATTCAGCCATTGCTCAGTGAGACCCTCCCACAGAGGGGTGGAACGGGTCAAAGCCGCAGTCCTTCAGAAGTAAGGGGCCAGGGAAAACAGCCACATCTGAGACAAAACTTGGGAGAGAGTTACTGCCTGGGGCCTGGTCACAAACAGTGAAAAAGCAGGGAGTGGATGAGAGCTGAAGACAGAGGACTGGTGCCTGACTGCTGATCCAGGAGAACAGACTGGGGTAGCTGGGTGGGACCAGTTTCACCGCTCCCGCGCATGTGCATACGCACCTACAAGCGCTGCAACAATCCACCCCAGTAGGCTACCAGCGCCATCTAGTGGAGAACAGAGCTGTTACACTGAGCTCCACCCCACTGGGCCAACTTCGCTCTTCAAGAACACAAACCTCACCACCAGCTTAGTTTATGGACTATAAAGAGCTACATAGATTGACTTCTAGGGGGAAATGAAGCAATTTCAGTCCTACTTCAATCTGTTAGCAGGTTTATCGATTCAATTTTCTTTCTTTTTTCTTTTTCTCTTTTACAATTCTTTTCTTTTTCTTGAATACAGAAAAATTCATTTTTATTTTCAATTTTTAGTAAAAATATCTTTGTTTAATTTTTATTACTATATTTTTTACTTTTGTGTAAATTTTTTCAAATTCTACTTTACCTCCATCATTTTATTTTAGTCTACTTCAGTGTATTCACCTTTTCAAATTTTCAAACAATTTCCTTTTTTCTTTTTCTTTTTTTCTTTTTCATTTCTTTTCTTTTTCTTGAATGCAGAAAAAGAAAAACTTCATTTTTACCTTCAATTTCTATTAAAGATATTCTTATTTAATTTTCATTACTATATTATTTGCTTTTATGTAACTTTTTTCAAATTCTATTTTACTTCCATCATGTTATTTTAGTCTACTGCAGTGTATTCACTTTTTCAAATTTTCAAATGATTTCTTTTCTTTTTTATTCTCTCTTTTTGTCTCTTTTTTCTTTTTCATTTCTTCTTTCTTAAATACAGAAAATGAAAAAATTCATATTTATTTTTAATTTTTATTAAAAATATTTTTCTTTAGTTTTTTTCTACTATATTCTTTACTTTTGTGTATATTTTTTCAAATTCTATTTTACCCCCATCATCTCATTTCAGTCTACCTTAGTGTATTCATTTTTTTCAAATTCTCAAACGATTTCCTTTTTTTCTCCCCCCCCCCCCGCCCGTTTTTCTCTAATCTGTCAAACCACTTTCAACACCCAGACCAAAATACACCTAGGATCTAGCATCATCTATTCAATTCTTGTAAAATCGAGTTTTAAAATCCAGTAAAGAAATGGGCAAAAGACATGAATAGACATTTCTCCAAAGAAGACATACAGATGGCCAAACAACACATAAAAAATGCTCAAGTTCACCCATCATCAGGGAAATACAAATCAAAACCACAATGAGATACCATCTCACACCTGTCCAAATGGTCAACATTAATGTCAGGCAACAACAGATGTTGGCGAGGATGTGGAGAAAGAGGATCTCTTTTGCACTGCTGGTAGGAATGCAAACTGGTGCAGCCACCCTGGAAAACAGAATGGAGGTTCCTCAAAAAATTAAAAATAGAACTACCCTACGACCCAGTAATTGCACTACTAAGTATTTATCCATGGGATTCAGGTGTGCTGTTTCAAAGGGACACATGCACCCCCATGTTTATTTTTTTAAATATGTTTAACGTTTATTTATTATTGGCAGACAGAGAGAGACAGAGCATGAGCATGGGAGGCGCAGAGAGAGGGGAAGACACAGAATCCGAAGCAGGCTCCAGGCTCCAAGCTGTCAGCACAGAGCCTGACGCTGGGTTCGAACTCACAAACTGCAAGATCATGACCTGAGCTGAAGTCGGACGCTCAACCAACTGAGCCACCCAGGCGCTCCTGCACCCCCATGTTTATAGCAGCACTATCAACAATAGCCAAAGTATGGTAAGAGCCCAAATGTCCATTGATGGATGAATGGATAAAGAAGATGTGGTATGTATGTATGTGTGTATACACACACACACACACACACACACACACACACACAATGGAGTATTACTCGGCAATCAAAAAGAATGACAACTTGCCATTTGCAACTATGTGGATGGAACTGGAGGGTATTATGCTAAGTGAAATTAGCCAGTCAGAGAAAGAAAAATATCTATGACTTCCCTCATATGATGACTTTAAATACAAAACAGATGAACATAAGGGAAGGGAAACAATATAAAAACTGGGAGGAGGACAAAGCACAAGAGACTCATAAATATTGAGAACAAACAAAGGGTTACTGGAGGAGGTATGGGAGGGGAGATGGGCTAAATGGGTAAGGGGCATTAAGGAATCTACTCCTGAAATCATTGTTGCACTATATGCTAATTTAGATGTCAATTAAAAAATTGGGGGGGGGGGAATGCAAGCTGGTGCAGCTGCTCTGGAAAACAGTATGGGGTTTCCTCAAAAACTAAAAGTAGAACTACCCTATGACCCAGAAATTGCACCACCAGGCATTTATCCATGGGATACAGGTGTGCTGTTTTGAAGGGACAAATGTACCCCCATGTTTATAGCAGCACTATCAACAATAGCCAAAGTATGGAAAGAGCCCAAATGTCCATCGATGGATGGGTAAAGACGATGTGATATATATATATATATATATATATATATATATATATATATATATATGTATATATATATACACACACACACACACACACACACACACACACACAATGAAGAATCAAAAAGAATGAAATCATGTCATTTGCAACTACGTGGATAGAACTGGAGGGTATTATGCTAAGTGAAATTAGTCAGTCAGAGAAAAACAAAAATCATATGACTTCACTCATATGAGACAAAACAGATGAACATAAGGGAATGGAAACAAAAATAATGTAAAAGCAGGGAGGGGGACAAAAGAGAAGCGACTCATAAATATGGAGAACAAACTGAGGTTTACTGGAGGGGCTGTGGGAGGGGGGATGGGCTAAATGGGTAAGGGGCACTAAGGAATTTACTCCTGAAATCATTGTTGCACTACGTGCTAACTAATTTGGATTTAATTTTAAAAGATAAAAAATAAAATTAAAAAAATAAAATTAAAAAATATATATGTATAAGTAAAATGTATGACAATAATACCAACAGGCATGGAATGGAGAAATAGAAATATACTATTATAAAGTTCTCATACATGAAGTGGTATAATATCACTTGAAGGTAGTTGGTAATAAGTTTAGAGTTAAACTGTAAACCCTAACAAAGCCACCAAAACAACAAAAACATATTTATAGAAAATCAAATGAGATAAAATGGAATCACAGAAAACACTGAATTCAAAAGAAGGCAGAAGAAAAGAGGGAAAATGGAACAAAGAACACAGAAAATGAATAGCAAGATGATAAACTTAAGCCCAACCGTATAAATAATAACAATCCCAATAAAAAAGCAGAGGTTGTGTGATTGACAAAGCAAGACAGAATTGTTATCTGCCTATAAGAAACAAAATTTAAATATAAAGATGCAAATCTGTTAAAAGGATAGAAAAAGATATACTGTGCTAATCCTAATAAAAATAAAGCTGCAGTGGCCATATTAATATTAGATAAAGATTTCAGAACAAAGAGATGGCCAGAGATGAAAGTCATTTCATAGTGATAAATGAGTTAATTAATCAAGAGAACATAACAATCCTAAACATTTATGCTCCTAATAACACAGCTACAAGATAAGTAAAAAAAGGACTGAAGGAGAAATAAATCTGTTATATTCAGAGATTTCAGTAACCATTTCTCAATAACTGATAGAATAACTAAAGGAAAGTCAATAAAATATAAAAGCCTTGAACAATGCTACCAATTAATATAAATGGCATTTATGGGAACATTTCACCCATTAACAGAAGAATACATGTTTTCTTGAAGTGCACATGAAAGATTTACCAAAATAGAAAATATTCTGTCATAATGAAAATCTCAATAAATTTAAAAGAATTCGAGTTCCACAAAATATGTTCTCTGAACTCCCTTCAGATGTAACTTGAATCGATCTTCTGCATGATATATCATAGTGAAACTGGCAAAATACAAGGATAAAGAGAAAATTCTGAAAGCAGCGAGGGATAAACGTGCTCTAACATATAAAGGGAGACCTATAAGACTCGTGACCAATCTCTCTTCTGAAACTTGGCAGGCCAGAAAGGAATGGCAGGAGATCTTCAATGTGATGAACAGGAAAAATATGCAGCCGAGAATCCTTTATCCAGCAAGTCTGTCATTTAGAATAGGAGAGATAAAGGTCTTCCGAAACAAACAAAAACTGAAGGAATTCATCACCACTAAACCAGTCCTGCAAGAGATCCTAAAGGGGATCCTGAGAGACAAAGTACCAGAGACATCGCTACAAGCATAAAACATACAGACATCACAATGACTCTAAACCCATATCTTTCTATAATAACACTGAATGTAAATGGACTAAATGTGCCAGCCAAAAGACATAGGGTATCAGAATGGATAAAAAACAAGACCCATCTATTTGCTGTCTACAAGAGACTCATTTTAGACCTGAGGACACCTTCAGATTGAGAGTGAGGGGATGGAGAACTAATTATCATGCTACTGGAAGTCAAAAGAAAGCTGGAGTAGCCATACTTATATCAGACAAACTAGACTTTAAATTAAAGGCTGTAACAACATATGAAGAAGGGCATTATATAATAATTACAGGGTCTATCCATCAGGAAGAGCTAACAATTATAAATGTCTATGTGCTGAATACGGGAGCCCCCAAATATATAAAACAATTAATCACAAACATAAGCAACCTTATTGATAACAATGTGGTAATTGCAGGGGACTTTAACACTCCACTTACAGAAAAGGATAGATCATCTAGACACACGGTCAATAAAGAAACAAAGGCCCTGAATGATACATTGGATCAGATGGACTTGACAGATATATTTAGAACTCTGCATTCCAAAGCAACAGAATATACTTTCTTCTTGAGTGCACATGGAACATTCTCCAAGATAGATCACATACTGGGTCACAAAACAGCCCTTCATAAGTATACAAGAATTGAGATCATACCATGCATACTTTCAGACCACAATGCTATGAAGCTTGAAATCAACCACAGGGAAAAGTCTGGAAAACCTCCAAAAGCATGGAGGTTAAAGAACACCCTACTAAAGAATGAATGGGTCAACCAGGCAATTAGAGAAGAAACTAAACAATATATGGAAACAAACGAAAATGAAAATACAACAATCCAAACGCTTTGGGATGCAGCAAAGGCAGTCCTGAGAGGAAAATACATTGCAATCCAGGCCTATCTCAAGAAACAAGAAAAATCCCAAATACAAAATCTAACAGCACACCTAAAGGAAATAGAAGCAGAACAGCAAAGGCAGCCTAAACCCAGCAGAAGAAAAGAAATAATAAATATCAGAGCAGAAATAAACAATATAGAATCTAAAAAAACTGTAGAGCAGATCAACGAAACCAAGAGTTGGTTTTTTGAAAAAGTAAACAAAATTGACAAACCTCTAGCCAGGCTTCTCAAAAAGAAAAGGGAGATGACCCAAATAGATAAAATCATGAATGAAAATGGAATTATTACAACCAATCCCTCAGAGATACAAGCAATTATCAGGGAATACTATGAAAAATTATATGCCAACAAACTGGACAACCTGGAAGTAATGGACAAATTCCTAAACACCCATACCCTTCCAAAATTCAATCAGGAGGAAATAGAAAGCTTGAACAGACCCATAACCAGCGAAGAAATTGAATCAGTTATCAAAAATCTCCCAACAAATAAGAGTCCAGGACCAGATGGCTTCCCAGGGGAGTTCTACCAGATGTTTAAAGCAGAAATAATACCTATCCTTCTCAAGCTATTCCAAAAAATAGAAAGGGAAGGAAAACTTCCAGACTCATTCTATGAAGCCAGTATTACTTTGATTCCTAAACCAGACAGAGACCCAGCAAAAAAAGAGAACTACAGGCCAATATCCCTGATGAATATGGATGCAAAAACTCTCAATAAGATACTAGCAAATAGAATTCAACAGCATATAAGAAGAATTATTCACCATGATCAAGTGGGATTCATTCCTGGGATGCAGGGCTGGTTCAACATTCGCAAATCAATCAACGTGATACATCACATTAATAAAAGAAAAGATAAGAACCATATGATCCTGTCAATCGATGCAGAAAAGGCATCTGACAAAATTCAGCAAACTTTCTTAATAAAAACCCTCGAGAAAGTCGGGATAGAAGGAACATACTTAAAGATCAAAAAGCCATTTATGAAAAGCCCACAGCTAACATCATCCTCAATGGGGAAAAACTGAGAGCTTTTCCCCTGAGATCAGGAACACGACAGGGATGTCCACTCTCACCGCTGTTGTTTAACACAGCGTTGGAAGTTCTAGCATCAGCAATCAGACAACAAAAGGAAATCAAAGGCATCAAGATTGGCAAAGACGAAGTCAAGCTTTCACTTTTTGCAGATGACATGATATTATACATGGAAAATCCGATAGACCCCACCAAAAGTCTGCTAGAACTGATACATGAATTCAGCAAAGTTGCAGGATACAAAATCAATGTACAGAAATCAGTTGCATTCTTATACACTAACAATGAAGCAACAAAAAGACAAATAAAGAAACTGATCCCATTCACAATTGCACCAAGAAGCATAAAATACCTAGGAATAAATCTAACCAAAGATGTAAAAGATCTGTATGCTGAAAACTATAGAAAGCTTATGAAGGAAATTGAAGAAGATATGAAGAAATGGAAAAACATTCCGTGCTCATGGATTGGAAGAATAAATATTGTCAAAATGTCAATACTACCCAAAGCTATCTACACATTCAATGCAATCCCAATCAAAATTGCACTAGCATTCTTCTCGAAGCTAGAACAAGCAATCCTAAAATTCATATGGAACCACAAAAGGGCCCGAATAGCCAAAGTAATTTTGAAGAAGAAGACCAAAGCAGGAGGCATCACAATCCCAGACTTTAGCCTCTACTACAAAGCTGTAATCATTAAGACAGCATGCTATTGGCACAAAAACAGACACATAGACCAATGGAATAGAATAGAAACCCCAGAACTAGACCCACAAACGTATGGCCAACTCATCTTTGACAAAGCAGGAAAGAACATCCAATGGAAAAAAGACAGTCTCTTTAACAAATGGTGCTGGGAGAACTGGACAGCAACATGCAGAAGGTTGAAACTAGACCACTTTCTCACACCATTCACAAAAACAAACTCAAAATGGATAAAGGACCTGAATGTGAGACAGGAAACCATCAAAACCCTAGAGGAGAAAGCAGGAAAAGACCTCTCTGACCTCAGCCGTAGCAATTTCTTACTTGACACATCCCCAAAGGCAAGGGAATTAAAAGCAAAAATGAACTGGGACCTTATGAAGATAAAAGCTCCTGCACAGCAAAGGAAACAACCAACAAAACTAAAAGGCAACCAACGGAATGGGAAAAGATATTTGCAAATGACATATCGGACAAAGGGCTAGTATCCAAAATCTATAAAGAACTCACCAAACTCCACACCCGAAAAACAAATAACCCAGTGAAGAAATGGACAGAAGACATGAATAGACACTTCTCTAAAGAAGACATCCAGATGGCCAACAGGCACATGAAAAGATGCTCAACGTCGCTCCTCATCAGGGAAATACAAATCAAAACCACACTCAGATATCACCTCACACCAGTCAGAGTGGCCAAAATGAACAAATCAGGAGACTATAGATGCTGGAGAGGATGTGGAGAAACGGGAACCCTCTTGCACTGTTGGTGGGAATGCAAATTGGTGCGGCCACTCTGGAAAATAGTGTGGAGGTTCCTCAAAAAATTAAAAATAGACCTACCCTATGACCCAGCAATAGCACTGCTAGGAATTTACCCAAGGGATACAGAAGTACTGATGCATAGGGGCACTTGTACCCCAATGTTTATAGCAGCACTCTCAACAATAGCCAAATTATGGAAAGAGCCTAAATGTCCATCAACTGATGAATGGATAAAGAAATTGTGGTTTATATACACAGTGGAGTACTACGTGGCAATGAGAAAGAATGAAATATGGCCCTTTGTAGCAACGTGGATGGAACTAGAGAGTGTTATGCTAAGTGAAATAAGCCATACAGAGAAAGACAGATACCATATGGTTTCAGTCTTATGTGGATCCTGAGAAACTTAACAGAAACCCATGGGGGAGGGGAAGGAAAAAAAAAAGAGGTTAGAGTGGGAGAGACCCAAAGCATAAGAGACTGTTAAAAACTGAGAACAAACTGAGGGTTGATGGGGGGTGGGAGGGAGGAGAGGGTGGGTGGTGGGTATTGAGGAGGGCACCTTTTGGGATGAGCACTGGGTGTTGTATGGAAACCAATTTGACAGTAAATTTCATATATTAAAAAAATAAATAAGTAAATAAATAAACATTAAAAAAAAACAAAAAAAAACTGAGAACAAACTGAGGGTTGATGGGGGTGGGAGGGAGGGGAGGGTTGGTGATGGGTATTGAGGAGGGCACCTTTTGGGATGAGCACTGGGTGTTGTATGGAAACCAATTTGACAGTAAATTTCATATATTAAAAAAATAAATAAGTAAATAAATAAACATTAAAAAAAAACAAAAAAAAAACTGAGAACAAACTGAGGGTTGATGGGGGTGGGAGGGAGGGAAGGGTTGGTGATGGGTATTGAGGAGGGCACCTTTTGGGATGAGCACTGGGTGTTGTATGGAAACCAATTTGACAATAAATTTCATATATTGAAAAAAAAAAGAAAGTGGCTTGATAGATTAGAGAAAAAAGGGGAAAGAAGAAAAAAAAGGAAATCATTTGAAAATTTGAAAAAATGAATACACTGAATTAGACTAAAATGAAATGATGGAAGTAAACTAGTGTTTGAAAAAATTTACACAAAAGTAAAAAATAGAAAAAAATTAAAGAAAAATATTTTTAATAAAAATTGAAAATAACAATGAATTTTTCTCTTTCTGTATTCAAGAGAAGGAAAAGAAACAATAAAGAGAAAAAAGAAGAAAAAAGAAAAGAAAAGAAAGTAAATTGAATAGATGGACCTAACAGACTGAAATACGCTGAAATTACTTCGTTTTCCCCTAGAAGTCAGACTATGAAGCACCTTATAGTCCATAAACTAAGCAGGCAGTCAGACTTCTGTTCTTGAAGAGCAAGGTTGGGCCTGTTGGGCGGGGCTTAGTGTAACAGCTCCATTCTCCACTAGATGGTGCTGCTAGCTTACTGGGATGGATTGTTGTGGTGCTTGTAGGTGCGTATGCACATGCACGGGAGTGGTGAAAATGGCAGCACCCAGCTACCCAGTCTCTAGTTTCAGAACTCTGTTCGCCCTGATCAGCAATCGCGCCCCTGTGCTTTATCTTCAGCTTTTGTCCACTCCCCTCTTTTACACTACCCATGACCAAACCCCAGGTAGTACCTCTCTCCTGAGTTTTGTCTCAGATAAGGCTGTTTCCCTGGCCCCTTACTTCTGAGGGACTATGGCTTTGTCCCGTTCAGCCCCTCTGCGGAGGGTCTCACCAAGCAATGGCCAAATGCTGGCCACACCCAGGAAAGTTTGCAGGACTGTGCTACTGCCGAAGCCCAGAGATTGCGGCCAGGTGCCAGCCCGCCCCAGATAAAGTTTGTGAGATAGTGTAGCAGCAGCTTTTCAGGGATTATGGAAAATCACAACACACATCTGGCACCAGGCTTCACCCTTAGCGACCTTGTTCCAGCATCAGCAAATGCAGCCGTTCTCTGGGGTCTGCTGGTCCCAGGTTGTCTCACAACCTCTACCAAATGTCCTTCCAGCAGTGGAACAGCTTCTCCCCATGTGGCCTGAGAACCTCTCTGACCCCACTCTGCTCTTGGGGATTCACACTTCCCACCAGAGCACCTCCAGGTATCGAGCTGTGGAGTTGCAGACTCTCTGAGCTCCCTCTATTCATAGTCTTAATGGAATTTAAACCCTCTCCTTTCTCCTTTCTCCCTTTTTAGTTTAGTCCCTGTGGCTATTTCCAACTTTCCACTTTCTCTCCAGCTGCTTTCGGGGAGGGGTGCTTTCGCCATATTCTCCCCACCGTCTCTGTCCTCTCTCTGCACGCAAAAGCACATCCCTGCCCTCCACAGCTTCTCTCTCCCCAAGTTCACCTCTCCGCGCCTTGTACCTGCTGAATTCTGTGGTTCAGGTTGTGCAGACTGTTGTGTTAATCCTCAGGTCAGTTTTCTAGGTGTGCAGGATGGTTTAGTGTTGGTCTGGCTGTTATTTCATGGACGTGAGACACACAAAAAACTTCCATGCTGTTCCACCATCTTGGCCCCCTCCCCTCTTATACATATATTTTCATTTTATTTTTTTAACTTTTTAATTTTAATTTTAATTTTTTAATTTACATCCAAGTTAGTTAGCATGTAGTACAATAATGATTTCAGGAGTAGAATCCAGGGATTCATCCCCTATGTTTTACATATATTTTTAAATGAACAGCATATTATTGTTATTTCTGTTCAGTCACTTATCTTTAATGAGATATAAATAACAGGAAAATATATGTTTACCTGTATTTTTCCATTTGTAGTTCTCCTCATTCCTTTTTATAATTCTTATTTCCATCTGGTATCCATTTTCCTTATGCCTGATTTCTTTTAACATTTCTTATAGGGTGTGGTTCCTGATGATGAGTTCTTTCAGTTTTTGTATACAAGTCTAAAATATTTATTTCACATTTTTAAAAATCATAACTTTGTTGAGATATAATGCATATATCATACCCATTTAAAGTTTACAATTTAGTGGGTTTTAGTATATTTGCAGAGTTGTGCAACCATCACCATAATCAATTTCAGAATTTTTTCATTACTCTAATAAGAAACCCTATAACCATTAGCATTTCCCATCCTCACCTCCTGTTTCCCCTCACTGTCCATGGGCCTAGGAAAGTAACATAATATCTATCTATATTTGCCTTTTCTGGACACTTCATATAAATTGAATAATATATTGTCAAATGTATTGTAATAATACAATTGTGGTCTTTGGCGACTGGCTCCTTCACTTAGCATAATGTTTCCACACTTCACCCATGTTGTAGCATATATCAGTACTTTATTTGCTAAATAATATTTCATCTTATGGATATGGCATATTTTATTTATCTGTTCAATTGATGCACCCCTGTGTTGTTTCAATTTCTTTAGCTATTATGAATTCCAGTTCAATAATTTAACTTTTTCACTACCCTACACCCTTATCACTTTTCTTAGTCATCCTAGGGTCCATGGCCTAGCACTAATATGGTCTTTTTTTAAGCCCCTTGCTTCTCTTTTCTGTCCATAATTCTTGCCTGGTAAAAATCATATTCTGGCCAAACTAAATAATCTCTAGTTCACACAGCTGCTGAATCTTGGAGGAGAAAACCATTTAACAATGCTGACTGGATTCATATTACATTTATTACCATAATTCTTCCAAGTCAGCCATTTCCCATTCTCACTTTCTTTATATCTATACCACTTTCCCCCCCTAACACTCAGGTGAAGAACAACTATAATTTCATATAGAAAATAAGTATATTTAGAAAAGAAATTTTCTCATTTTCTCATTACAAATTCTACCAAAATTCCTCCTTCTGTATTCACATAATATTCCTTATTCTCTACACTAAACTGCATCAAGTAGTCCCTCCATCTTTCCATCAATTTCTTCCTATCTAGATAATTCTCAACACACAAATATGTAATAGTACTATCAAATTTCTCCCTTCCTCCCTCCTTCTCTCCCACTCTCCCTCCTTCCCTCCTTTCCCCCCTACACACACACACACACACACACACACACACACACACACACACACAAACTCATTTATCCTATACCCTTTCTAGTTACCAAACAATTCTTCTGCAATTCTTTTGTTTTTCCTTTACAGCAAAATTTGTTTAAAATTTGTACTCATTTGCCCTACTTTTTCACTTGTTTGCTGAACCTCCTCTAACCCGGCTTTTTTTCCCCATGGCTCTACAAGAATGGACCTTGTCAGAGTCACAAATGAGTCATATCTTACCAAAATCAATGATCATTTTCTGTTTTATTCTTACTAGGCCTTTCAATAGCATTTGACACAGCTGACTATTCCCCTTACTTTGAAATACTTTCTTCCTAAAGCTTCTGGAAGCCTACACCCTCTTTTTTACTTCAAACTCACCATCCATTCCTTCTGATTTCCTTTTCTGGCTCTTCCTCCTCTACCTGACCTCAAATTGTTTGGCCTGCTTAATTTTATTTTCTTCTCTAGTTGTACCTTCTCCAAGATTTTATCTGGCCACACAGTTCCAATTATGTCTAGCTACTGACTTTTAAGTTTATATTTCTAGGTGAGACCTCCATCCCCCAAAATCCATATATCCCAAGCCTTTATTTTATCATTAAATAGCACCACCCACCCAATTCCTCAGGCCAATAATAACCTAGAGATATTCCTTAATTCTTTCTTTTACCTTAACACACAACATTCAATCCACCAATAGAAGAGTTTCCAAAATACATCCTACATTTCACAACTTCTTACCAAATCTACTGCTAAAAATCCCATCTAAACTCCAACCATGTCTAGTTTGAGCTAGTTACAGCATCCTAATGGTCTCTTGTCTATTCTTGCTCCCCTAAAGTCTTTCCAGCAAAAAGCAACTAAAGTGATTTCTAAAGAGCAAAACTGATAATAACTCCCCTAATGTCCTTTATAGCTAATTTTCTCCTCATGCATTGCATTTAGTTGTCTTGTCTCTTACTGTTGGAAGAGTACAGGCCAGTTATTTTGTAGGATATCCCTCCATTTGTCCAATGTTTCTTCATGATTAGATTAAAGTTTTGCTTTTTGACCATTATACAACAGAAGTGATACTGTGTTCTTCTCAATGCATTAAAGCAGGAGGCATGTGATTTGATTTGTCCCAATATTGACGATGTTTGATTTGGCTAAGGTGGTTCCTTAACGTGTGGAAAGACACAATGAATCTATGAAAATACTCCTTCCTTCCTCAAACTTTCACACACTAGCTGGAGCAATTATAGACTTTCTAACATCATCATTCCTTCTATATTTGTAAGTTGGCATTCTTCTATAAGGAACTTTCCTTTCTCTCATATTTATTTATATCAGTATAAACTAATTCTTATTTCATTCCATTCAGTATGTTATAATTCATTATTATCAGTCTTTATTCTGATGCTCAAATTGTCCAATACTTGGTCAGTGGCAGCGACTTTAAGGTGGCTGCTGTGCCTTTTTGATGTCTTCATGATTCTTTGAGCACTTCTATACTTTATGGCATATGAAGATGTTCAAAGCTAATCTTATAACTTTCGTACCTTTGCCTCACATTTAGAGAATACAGAGGTTTGTTTTTGCACACAGTTAATATATTAGCATCAATAACTCTTTTTTCAAGGATTTTTCTAACCTTTGTTATTGTGGGACTAGAGTGGCCCTTATCTAGGTCTAGAGTGGTCCTGTCCTACAGTATGGCCTTTCTGGAGGGCCAATTGAGTGTCCATGATGTCCAGTGACTTCCCCACTGGACTCCTATGTCTAATAGAACTGTGGGGCCTCCAGAAATTCAGTTCAGCTCACACTTCTCTAGCAGCTGTCCTTAACTAGATCTTACAGAATCTCATTCTATACATGTGCAGATTATCATTCAGCCAGAGACTTAAAGGACACACTATCCACATTTCCAGTGCTCCTTTTCTGCACAGGTGCAGAAAAACTCAAAAGCCAAAAGGACTTGTCTCTACTTCCAGAGCACAGCAATATAATGGTGCTCTGTTTGGGCCTCGTTCCTGCACTATAGTCCACAAGGTGCCCCCAGGCAAAGCTGGGGCAATTGTGCAGCTTTCCTCATGTGTTTCTTCTGTCTAAAAGGCCAAAGTCCACTGTGCCTACTGTCCAAACAATTTGTGCAAGTATTTTGTCTAATTTTGTATTTCTTTACAACCAGAGGGATAATGAAGTTCAGTTACTCCATTATTATCTGAAGTGGATTCAACAACTACTCTTTATAGGAATTGTATATAAAATAGAACCCTTAACATGATTACACACTCACTTACATACCCAACAGACACACACATACAATTTTTTTTTATTTTAGTTTTTGTTTAAAATCCAGTTAGTTAAAATACAGTGTAGTATTTTGTTTCAGGAGTACAGTTTAGTGATTCAACACTTATATACAACACCTGGTGTTCATCACAACAAGTGCATTCCTTAAGCCCCATCACATATTTAACCATCCCTCTACCCACTTCCCCTCTGGTAACCATCAGTTTGATCTCTATAGTTAAGAGTCTATTTCTTGGTTTGCCTCTCTCCTTTGTTTTTTCCCCTTTGCTTGTTTGTTTTTTCTTAAATCCCACAAATGAGTGAAATCCTATGGTATTTGTCTTTCTCTGACTTGCTTATTTCATTTAGCATAATATTGTCTAGCTCCATGCATGTCGTTACAAATGACAAGATTTCATTCTTTTTATGGCTGAGTAATATTCCATTGTGCGTGTGTGTGTGTGTGTGTGTGTGTGTGTACATACACACACACACACATATATATACACACACACACACATACACACCACATCTTCTTTAATAATTTTTAAAAATCTCACTGCAATAATCATCAATATCTACATTTTCACTGAAGTCAGGAGCAGGTCAATTCTGTGCTAGCCAATAAAATTAGACAAGGAAAAAAGAGAAATAAAAATTAGAATGAAAGATATAAAAATTATTGTGTTCTGATGATGGAAACCAAAGAAAATAAACTAAAAATTTTAATCCTTTTTATGAAGTTAGTAAATAGAATTGAACAGCACTTATTTACAATAGCAAAAATAAAATAAAAACAGGAATGAATCCTAATTAAAATAGAGCAGGAACCATAGAAAGAAAACTTTACAACTCTGCTGAGACTCTCACTTATAGTCAAGATAGAGTAACAGGGCCACATTTACCCTACTATCTACAGCAACAACAGAACTAAACAAAATATACAATAGCTCTTAAGACATTAGACACCAAGCAACAAATGCTAGTGATCACTGAGAGATGAGAAAACAATGAGGTGAGCCCTGCAATGGTGTAAGCTTATGGCCTGGACAAAGTTCTCAGTTTGTGGTATAGTAAGAAGGAGCTCAGGTAGAACTAGACAGTCTATGAGTTGAGAAGATGGAGCTGGGAGTCAGAGATGGCCAAGGCATAGTATCTAAGAAGAAAGGGATGGACAGAGAACTCCTGAGATCTGAAGAGGGTCTCCTTCAAGTGTTCAGCAGAGGACTAGTCAGTACATGTATATAAGAAAAGTACCTGAGATAAGATTTTTTTAAAAACATGAAAAGACAGAAAGGCATAATAGTCAGAGATCACACAGAGGTAGATAGAGTATGTATTCCAACAGATAAAGTAGAAAACTTCAAAATAAATGGGACATTGGATAGAGTATAAACAAAGGCCTTGTCTCGGTAGTAAGTAAAAATTAATCCTGGACTGAGTGTTGGTAGGATCTGCCTAATAAGGTTTATAAGGAATACCTGAAAGGATCAAACTGTTTCCAAGTAACTTAACTGAATTATAAAACAAAGCTCAACAATATTTATAGAAAAATGTGGAGACTAGGAAATTCCAAATCCTCACTCTCCCATGGAAACATCAAAAAACAAACAGAAACTGACAACTGTAATAACTTTATAGGAGCTCTGGAAAATAGTCAAATGTCTATAGCAAACAAGAAAATGTACAATTAAAAAAATCACATTCAGGGCGCCTGGCTGGTTCAGTCGGTTGAGCCTCCAACTTCAGCTCAGGTCATGATCTCACAGTCTGAGTTTGAGCCCTGCGTCGGGCTCTGTGCTGACAGCTCAGAGCCTGGAGCCTGCTCCATATTCTGTGTCTCCCTCTCTCTCTGCCCCTCCCCCGTTCATGCTTAGTCTCTCTCTGTCTCAAAAATAAATAAACATTAAAAAAAAATCGCATTCAAAACTGTAGAAATTTTATGATGTTTTTACTTGCCTTTGCCACACCCCTTCCCCAGTGGGGTAAGGTTTTGATCTAGAGGGAGTGGCAACCCAACCACCAATTCCCTTCCTCAAACGAAAGGAAGCAGAGCAGACTTTATGTGAACATTTGAACCTATCTGGGAGCTGTCTGAAGGGCTGATCTACCTCCCCTAATTTGGAGTTCATGCAGAGAGAAGAAGTAGATGCTATTCATGAACGCTGCAAGGGGACTACAAACCCCATGGACAAAAGATTATGAGTAGAGACATAAAATAGACCATAAAAGGCCCCAAAGATAAGCTGGAGTGAGATTCTTTGAAAGACTGAGACATTTAGAAGCAGCCATGTGTACAAGGGAATTGAAAAAGCCATGATCAGACCCAGTCAAGACAGGCTTCAGAAAAGACCTGTAAAAACCTTACATTTTTACCTTGAGCTTATCCCTAGGCTCAGAGCATGTCCAGCTAATTAGAAAAGGACTACTCCAGGATAAAGCAAGTCTGCAAAGACTAAGAGAGGTAGCTGTTTTCACAAATGCCCGATTTTCAAAAAAAAAAAAAAAAAAAAAAGAAAGAAAGAAAGAAAAGAGAAAACTACAAGGAATACAAAGAAACAGGAGAGTATGGCCCATTTGAAGAAAGAAAATAACATGGTAGAAAGTGTCCCTAAATAAGCACAGGCATTAGACTAACTAGACAAAGATTTTAAAACAACTATCTTTGGGTTGCCTGGGTTGTTGAGCATCTGACTCTTGGTTTTGGCTCAGGTCATGATCTCACAGTTCATGGGATCAAGCCCTGCACTGGGCTCTGCACTGACAGCCTGGAGCCTGCTTGGGATTCTCTCTCTCTCCCACCTCTCTCTCTGCTCCTTTTCTGCTTGTGCACACATGCACATGCTCTCAAAATAAATGTTAAAAAAAACTATCTTTAAATTTTCATTAGCATACAATGAAATATTGGTTTCAGGAGAATTCAGTGATTCATCACTTACATACAACACCCTGTGCTCATCACAACAAATATCCTCCTTAATACCCATCTCCCACCTACCTCCCTCTATCAAACTTCAGTTTGTTCTCTATTGTTAAGAGTCTCTTATGGTTTGTTTCCTTCTCTTCTCCCCTCCCCCTTCCCATATGTTCATTTGTTTTGTTTCTTAAATTCTACATATGATTGAAATCATATAGTATTTGTCTTTCTCTGATTGACTTATTTTGCTTAGCACAATACATTCTAGCTCCACCCATGTCATTGCAAATGGCAAGATTTCATTCTTTTTGATGGCTGAGTAACATTCCATTGTATATATATACCACATATTCTTTTTATTTTATTTATTTTTATTTTTTTAACCTTTATGTATTTTTGAGACAGAGAGAGACAGAGCATGAATGGGGGAGGGTCAGAGAGAGGGAGACACAGAATCTGAAACAGGCTCCAGGCTCTGAGCTGTCAGCACAGAGCCTGACACGGGGCTCAAACTCACGGACCACGAGATCACGACCTGAGCTGAAGTTGGACGCTTAACCGACTGAGCTACCCAGGCGCCCCAATACCACATATTCTTTATCCAGTCATCAGTCAACGGACATTTGGGCTCTTTCCATACTTTGGCTATCATTGATAATGCTGCTGTAAACATTGGGGTGCATGTACCCCTTCGAATATATATTTTTGTATCTGTTGGGTAAATACCTGATAGTACAATTGCTGGATCATAGGGTAGTTTTTTTGTTTTTTTGAGGAACCTCCATACTGTTCTCCAGAGTGTCTGTGCCAGTTTGCATTCCCACCAGCCATACAAGAGGGTTCCCCTTTCTCCACATCCTTGCCAACACCTGTTGTTTCTTGTGTTGTTAACTTTAGCCATTCTGACAAGTATGAGGTGGTATCTCAATGTGTTTTTTATTTATATTTCTCTGATGATGAGTGATGTTGAGCATCTTTTTTTTTTTTTTTTGTACAAGAGTGTTCTTAGAGGCTTTATTCACGATAGTTAGAAACTAGAAGCATCCCTGGTGATCATCAGCTGGCAAATGATAAATAAACTGGCACATTCCTACCATGGCATCCTACTCAGCAGTGAGGAGAAACAAACTACTGAAACACACAACATTTAATGGGGTTGGCAAACCATGGCCTATGGGCTGGCTACCTGTGTTTGTAAACACAGTTTTATTGGAACAACCAACCCCATTTGTTTATCTAGTGTTGGGCTGTTTTCTGGCCACATCAGCATAATTGAGTAGTTTTGGGAGACTGTATGGCCCCAAAGGCTAAAATATTTCAACTTAGAAATATTAAGGGGATGCTTGGGTGACTCAGTCAGTTAAGCATTAGACTCTTGATCTCAGTTCAGGTCCTGATCTCAAGGTTTGAGAGTTTGAGCCTTGCATCAGGCTCTGCACTGAAGGTACAGAGCCTACTTGGGATTCTGTCTCTCCCTCTCTCTTCCCCTCCCCCCCGCTTTGTGTATGTGTGTGTGTGTGCGTGCGCTCTCTTTCTCTCGTTGAACATCTTTTAATATGTCTGTTAGCCATCTGGATGTCTTCTTTGGAAAAAAGTGTCTATTCATGTTTTTTGCCAATTTCTTTTTTTAAAAAAATTTAATGCTTATTTATTTTTGAGAGAGAGCGAGCAGGAGCAGGGGAGGGGCAAAGAGAGAGATGGAGACACAGAATTCAAAGCAGGCTCCAGGCTCTGAGCTGTCAGCACAGAACCCAATGCATGTCTTGAACTCACAAGCTGTGAGATCATGCATGACCTGAGCCAAAGTCGGACACTTAACCAACTGAGCCACACAGGTACGCCTGCCCATTTCTTAACTGGTCTGTTTGATTTTGGGGTGTTGAGTTTGATAGGTTCTTTATAGATTTTGGATACTAACCCTTTATCAGATATGTTGTTTGCAAATACCTACTCCTATTCCACAGGCTGCCTTTTAGTTTTGTTGATTGTTTCCTTTGTTGTGCAGAAACTTTTGTCTTGATGAAGTCCCAATAGTTCATGTTTGCTTTTGTTTCCCTTGCCTTCAGCGAGGTAAGAAGTTGCTCAAGCCAAGGTCAAAGAGGTTCTCCCTGTGTTCTCCTCTAGATTTTGATAGTTTCTTGTCTCACATTTAGGTCTTTCATCCATTTTGAATTTATTTTTGTGTATAGTGTAAGAAAGTGGTCTGGTAAAACAACTATCTTATATATGCTCAAAGAACTAAAGGAAAACACAGATGAAGAACTAAAGGAAATCAGAAATGAGCAAATGAGAATATCAACAAAGAGATAGAAATCACTTTTTAAAATTTTTTTAATGATTATTTACTTTTGAGAGAGACAGAACATGAGCATGGGAGGGAGAGAGAGAGATGGAGACAAAGAATTCAAAACAGGCTCCAGACTCTAAGCTGTCAGCACAGAGCCTGACACGGGGCTCAAACTCATGAACCATGAGATCATGACCTTACCCGAAGTTGGATGCTTAACTGACTAAGCCACCTAGGTGCCCCAAGATAGAAATTATTAAAAAAAAAAGAAAAGAAAATCTGAACCTGAAAAATACAGTAAGTAAATGGAAAGGTTCACTAGAGGAATTTAATGGCAGATTTGGGCAGGCAGAAGAAAAAATCAGCAGACATAAAGATAGTACATTTGAAATTATCAAGTCTGAGGAGCAGAATGGAAAAATAATGCCTCCCCCCTAAGTTCAGTTCAAAGTTCAGGCAAAAATGTCTACTCTCACCACTTCTATTCAACATCATAGTAAATTTTCTAATCAGTGCAATAAGGTAAAAAAGAGAAATAAATGGCATCCAAATTGGAAAAGAAGATATAAATTTGTCAGACAACATTATCATCATTCTGGAAAATACTAAAGAATTTACTGAAAAAAACTATTACAACTAATATGTGAATTTAACAAGATTGCAGGATATAACAAAGATATCCAAACAAACTCTATTTCTACATACTAACAATAAAAATTAGAAATTAAAATTAAAAAGCAACATCACTTATAATAGCATCATAAAATGTGAAATAGGGATAAATGCACAAAATATGTGCAAGACTTGTACGAAATAGTATAAAACACTTTTGAGAGAAATTAAAGCTACCCTAAATAAATGGAAAGATGTACCATATCCATGGATCAGAAGACTTAATATTGTTAACATGTCAATTCACTCACAGGAATTTTTCCTACATGTGTACATAGATTTATAAATATATATGAGGTTTGTGTCAACATTATTATTCAGAACAAAAGACTGTGAATAACTATATATCCATTAATACAGAATTGAAGATGAGTTGTGTTATAGTCATATCAAGGAAGACATTCATTAACATAATGGTATTATAAGATTATGTATATCATTAAATGAAATAAAAGGGCACCTTTTGGGATGAGGACTGGGTGTTGTATGGAAACCAATTTGACAATAAATTTCATATATTGAAAAAAAAATAAATGAAATAAAAGGGGAAACTGCTCATACTACACTTCCATTTGTGAAGAAAAACATAATTCATTTGTTTTTGGCTATATTAGACTAGTTTGGAAAGATACACAGAAATCTGATAGGAATAACTGGCTTGAGAAGGAAAACTGGGGAATGAGAGACAAGTGTGAGCAAAGGCATATTTACTATATACCTTATTCTGTCCACTGAATATTGTACTATGTGTATATATATATATATATATATATATATATATACCTACTTTTTAAAATACAATTTCAGTGATTAAAGTCACTTACATGCACCGGTCCTCCAGCAAGAGACCTCATCCCTGCTACTCTAATCTTTCACCACAGGTCCTCTCCCATCCACCCATCTACACCTCTGCTAGAGATAGACTGCATTTCTTACCGCCAAATGCACTCCATAGCCCATTGCTCTGTTCTGCATTTGTTTGTAAGTTTCTCTCCCATCTGCAACATGCTCCTTCCCCCACAGCCTGCACTTTTAGACCCAACTCCTATGTCACTTTACCCAGGAGCCCTCTCTGACCACCCTGATCATCACTATGGTTTCTCTCCTCTGAAATGGGATGTTTATAACCTAGGCTTTGCAAATGAGTGTATAGTTCTGATTGTTCTAGATTATTGGCTCCTGTTTTTGTGAATTAGTCTTATCTTGGAAACCAGACAGTTAAGTGTCTGGATAGCAAGAAGGCAACAATGACTCAAATGTCTTTGTACCTTTGACACTGCCCATCTTAGGGATGAACACAAACTAAAGGCTCACCATGCCAGCAGGGTGGAGGACTGGATGTTGGAGGAGGGACCAAAATAGCTTCTTCAGAGATTTTGAGCACAGGGGTTTTTTGGCTGTGAGACTGCTGTTACCAGGGTAAGATTCTGAAGGAAATTCAGAAATTCAGTTGTTGGGGAAATATGCCAATAACCACAGAGGTCAAGCAGGTAGCATAAATGTATAAATAAATGGGAAGAGAATAGAAGTGTTGGGCCCTGGGAATGAATTAGAAAACTACCGGCCTAATAAAGGTTTCAAACTTCAGGTTATAGAAAATAATAACAAACAAAAACAAGCTTCCTTCAGGCAAACAACATATATCCAGAGTAGATGAATAGATTTAATCATGATCAGCAACTAGTTTATCACCTTAAGTCAGAAGTAGCCACTAACTAACCCCTCTCTGCAGGTAGTCATATCCATGAGGAGACAGAATTCTAAAAACAGCTCTAGAAAACCAACTTTTAAGGAGCTCAATAAGTGAATCTCATTAGTATATCTCCACGGAAGGCAGTGTTTATCTCTTCCCACCTATCTGTAAGCTTGAGGCCACACAGACTCGGAAGCATTCCTTCCTGCCTCCTACAATCTCATTGAAAGATGTCACCTTGCCCTTTTCCTCCTATAAGCCATGGTCCCCTTCATATACTTCTGATTCCCCATCACCCAATGCCTGTTAATATCAAAGTTCTCCATTCCCAAGCCATAACCAGACTCTGCCCTCCCTAAGCTCATGTGTGCTTTTCAGCTATATTTCCAGTACAGAGACGGGAGTTAGTGGAGATTCCTCTGTCCCAGCCACTCTTCCTCAAAAGGTGCACTATATCCCTAAACACTCAGAAATTCAGTTGTGGGACAGGTGACCAGATAGTTGTAAACGACAGAGTCAAGACATCAGGCTGGTGTAGGGTGTGCAGACTGAGGACAAAGTGGAGGCATAGACACTATCTATGAGAAGACACTTTTAGTCCCAGGCTCTGTAACCATTACAGACAACCGGACTTCCTCATCTACAGACTAAATCACCATATACACTTCCCTAAGTCTTTGACACTGCATGTGCCTTGTGAAACAGAAGGTCTTTGTGATGCAGTCTGGTGGCCTAGTTCCATCATCTATGAGGTGGAGATGACAAGGCATAGCATTAGGAGTCATCAGGCACCAGGACTCTGAATGCCTAGATATAGGGATGGTTGGTCTCCTCATGCTAATGAGGTTTAGACCATGTTGAGAAGTACTTTTGTTCTGTGGGATTTCGAGTATACCTTATATGTCTATGTCTTCATCTTCATCATTCTCCTAATTATCTGGCAAGTAAAAAGGAGTTACCATGGATTAAGGCTGGAACCTCAAAGGAGCTGCTGCCCGGTAGGGAAACGTTATGACCATGATTAAACTAATAAGCCTCAGATAAGCTTTTAAGATCTCAGAGTCTCTCCTTTTACCACCACCACCCCCAACTTTCATACCATGCATTCAGTAACTCTCATTTGGTACTTCTCAGAGACTAAAAATAATTCATTACCAGACCATCCTCCAGTGTAGTCTAGTTGAAATTAAACACCTCTCAATGTGGCTTGGGTTGAGACCTAGATGAAATGGATTCTAAATCCCTAGATCTCAGACTACCTCCCAAAAAGTGGGATTTTTCTGGTTGGTAGTCTGTATAGGCATTTTTTAACACAAATCTGTTGGCTATTATACCTACACACTCTTTAATCTGTCCCACTCTTTCTCTTGCTTCATCATAAACCTCATGCATAACTTGGGAAATAAATGAGAGGTATCGAGTATGGAAAATCCTCTAAATAAATAAGAAGCAAGCAGAGAAGAGAAATGTTGAGGTGAAATGAGTATGGAAAGGGAAGTTAGAAAAGTCAATAAAATATAGACATATATAGAAAGGGATTGGGAAATGTATATTAGCTTTGTCTTATTTTGTTTTTTAAAAAATTTTTAATGTTTATTTTATTTTTGAAAGAGAGACACAGAGCATGAGTGGGGAAGGGGTAGAGAGAGAGGGAAACACAGAAATCTGAAGTAGGTTTTAGGCTGAGATGTCAGCACAGAGCCCAATGCAGGGCTCGAACCCACATACTGTGAGATCATGACCTGAGCTATAGTTGGATGCTTAACTGACTGAGTCACCCAGGTGCCCCAGCTTTGTCTTATTTTAAAGATGACCAAAAAAAAAGTGTCCCATCTTCATACTCTTAACATTTTGTCTTTAAGCGTCACCGAAGAGTCAGGATGAGAGATGCAGCATTTAGAGGTAAGGTTCCAACTCTGTTCTGACTCCCCTCACCATGGGCAAAATTCCCTTGATGTGTGTCTCTCTATGACTCTTGGTGCCAGGAGCCAGGTTCTCTAACCACTGAAGGGTCCATTTGCCCCAGCTGATGAATTCTTCCAGATTTTCTTGGGATATCAGAGGCTGGGAATGTTCCAAAATTCACCTTACCCCAGCTCCTGGGAATGATGAATGAGGAATTAGAACAGAAGCCCTTTCCTGTGTCATTTACTAGTTTTACAATCCTATGGAAGTCACTTCATCGATAACTCTGTGATCCATGAAATGGGCATCTGATGATCTTGCCTCACTCACAGTGTGGTTTTGATGATCAAATGAGATTAGGTCCAGGACAGCATGATACAACTGGTTAAGTTGTACACAGACATGCCTGAGAGCATTTACTGTTGGGGTTTCGAATCTCCTCTTACTCAAAGGCCTTCAGCTTCCTATAGGAGTCCCTTCAACTTCCCATAGGATGCCCCTGTATCCTCTCATTCCTTGTAACACTGTCTCCTGGTTTCTCAGCTAGGAGACTTTCCCGGGAAGAAGCTGAGAAGCCATGGGAGCTGCTCTCTGTCATGAAAAGGTGACCACTTGCTCTTTGCAGTCTCCAAACTCCAGCCTGGCCCGTCATCATTTCTGTGCTTGGCCTGGGGCAGGGATGAGGAGAGGGATAATGGCTGGGTGGGAGTAAGACTCAAGTGGACACTGAGCACAGTTGAGAGGGTTGCCAGGGCAGAGGGGGACCAGGTGTCTCAGGAGAGAGGAGTCTCCCAGTTCTGCTATGGGCTCAGTTCACAGTGGTCCTGGAACTCAGGATTTCACTAGTATGTAATTCATTAAAGACTCTACATGAGTTTGCACTCAGCCACAAGACAAGTTATCCAGTCAAGAGAATAGACAAATATGTGCATAACTAAATTCCATTGTCATATTCCCTTTACAGTTACAATCATTCAAGGGCAGACCTGTGGAACCTGTTGACATTACCTCCATGGTTTTGTCTTAGGGGAGGCCAGTTCCTGGGACAGCCCTCAGGAAAGAGCCTGTCATCTTATCCTCTTCTTAAAGTCTCTAGAGAATGGGACTGGCTCTGAAGGGATGCTATGAACAGGAGCTGGGACACTCCATGGTCTCTGAATTCAGAGTTCCCACAAAGACCTCATTTTTCACAGTTTAGAAATACTGCATATAGGCTGTGGCCTTCTTAACCCCAAAGGAGACTGACTCCAGATTCTCCTGGTCATGTTCTTCATGCTGCCACATCAGCTAAACATTGGTTCCCCTGCTCCCACCCTACACCGTGGTTCCCTTCTCCTAGTTCAGCTTCTCAACACAGGTAAACAGAGAACTCACCCCACCTCCCAGTCTGTCATGGCCCTGTGCTTCCATGGGCTGTCTGAGACCTTGCCCAACAAGGTCCAGGCCCTCAGCCCAGCCCAACATAACTTGCCAATGGCATTTTCCTTGGAGGAAGAGGAGATGGGTAAATACCCTGGGAGTACAAGCCCCAACGCTTCCAGGACTAGGGGAGGGCAATCTCCAAGCCACACACATTCAAAGAGGCAGGTGTCAACCCATCAGTAATGGTTGCCATCTTCCCTTCCCAGCCAGGGCTGGCTTCCTCAGGAGGGAAGTGTGCGACGGCTCCTGTGTGCAGATACCTGCTGCCAAATCTGCAATTCTATGGCTCTGGAGATTCAGCAGTTGCTGGCGGGTGAGAACACCCTGATCTGTCCCCCTTCATCAGAGCCATTGCAGGGGTCCTCTTGCCTAGAGATTTTGTCCATGTCTAATGTGTCTTTAGAACAGAATCTGGACCAATGTTTCCTACACTCCAAAGCACTTGTATATCCATCTGTAACACCCCCAGTGTTGCAATCAATAGATCAGAAATGCTTAACACAGTCAGCTGCCCAGTCGACTGGTACAGCCAGGGTGCACAATTACTGGGCTGAACACCACCAGCTGGGGCAAGGATTTCAAATAACTGGGGTGCCCAGGGGCCAAGAGACTATGTCTTGCTCAAGACTTGAGGAGGCTAGGTTAACAGTGAACCAGCAGGAGATGATGCAGAGCACCCCCAGCCATGTCTATGGGAACAAAGGGCAACAGCCCTTGAATTCCCAGGTCACTCTGCACACCCTAAACCACGAATTCACTACCCAGACACACCCTATGGCCTTACATATGGTTACTGTCCTCCCTGCCAACCTGCCATTCCTCAGTCCTGAAGTCCTGAGGCTTCTTGAGGTACATGTGAAAAAATGGATGCATTTCCAGAGATGGGGGCTTCCCAGGCGTGTGGAGGAGTCCCTAAGGCAGCTTATGCCAAACCCGCCATTCTTTTGCCAACGTGTAAATGACCAACCAGTTTCTTTCATCCCAAATGATACTTCTAAGTTCTCTGTTGAAAAACTGGGGACCTATTCCTACCAGAACTGGGGTCCATTTATGGGCAGCCAGCCTACCCAGGCCTTCTGGGTTTCTGAATGGTCCACTATGGACCCAGAACAAAGACACCACCACCAGCAAATCCCAAACCATATGGCTCTGGCCTTGCTGTCTCCAGCCCTTAAAGAATCACGTCGCCTCTATCCACATCCTGGGCACCAGGCTCATGACTCAGTGGCCCATCTGCAGCAGAAATACAGCCAGCTATTCTGTGGCCACCCTTCTCTGCACAGTGAGTCCCTGGTCAACACATTAATAGATTCTCAAAACTGCTCCACAAATGGGAGCATATCCCAGCACCCCCTGAAGGATGCTCTTCTCTTCAAGGAACTCTCTGTCCTCCCCCTGCTGCCTAAAACTGTACCCCAATCAGTCCCACCCTCTTCCCCATCTTCCCCAAATTGGGTCACTCCATCTGATTACCAACAAGCTCAGATCAGTGTTCCATTATTGACGCTGGCTGAGTGTGATGCCTTGGAGTGGCACCTGCTGCAGAAGCAGCTCCAGCTTCAGTGGGGCTTGCCAGCGGTTTTCCAGAGACCTCAGCACAGCCAGAGCCCCATACAGTATAGGCCCTGTGGCAAAGCCCGGTCTCCAGAGACAGTGAAAACTTTTTGGCCAGTGAAGCCCATCACAGTCCTCACTAGGAAACTACTCTTCTTTCCGGAACATGCCCGAAGGCTGCTGGAATTCCATCTCCAGAGGCAGTTGATTCACCATCGTTGGGGCCTGCCCCAAAAGATCCAGGAGTCCATCCAGTTGCTCCTGTCCCCCACTGATCAGTCAACTCTGTCCTGGAGTAGCACAGCCCTAGCCAACATGAGTGCTCCCCAACCTACAGCCCTAGAAACCACTGGGGCCGGTGACCCATTCTCACCCTTCACAGACCCAGTGTCAGTCCCCATGCCACACTTTTTTGACCAGACCAAGGCAATATTACAGAGCCACATCAACTCCAAATGTGGGCAGATCCACCAGGGCAAGGTCCCTGCTTGTGTATACAGCTCTTGGCAGTACATAATTCCTGGGGACCTGCAAGTGGCTCCCTTAACCTGCATCCCAGAAAGCAAGCCCTTGGAGCTGCAGGCAGCAACTGACCCTGCCCCACAAGAGAAAGCTATACCCTGGATGCCAATGGCCCTTGACCAACGGCAACAAGCCTCACGAGATGCTGTCACTGAACACCCTAAGCTGCCCCGAGCCCTGTCTGAGGGAGCCATTGAGAAACTGGAGACGACTTTGCGGCACAAGTATCTGGCCTTCTTGTCAGGGCTGCCTGCTCTTTATTATGTGGCTCTTTCTAGGGCCATGGGACCAGCAATCACTACCCAAGATGTGATCACAGGAATGGTGCCTGGACCTGGAAAATTCCCAACTGAACCTCTGACTCAGATGATCTCATCTGAAGAGAAATGTCTGAGTCTTGGGCCATGCTTTCAAGATGCCAACAACACTTGTGCAAACATTGCAGATGAGTTCCAGGCTGAAGGGCAGGTAGAAGAAGATGCCAACAACACCTGTGCAAACACTGCAGATGAGTTCCAGGCTGAAAAGCAGGTAGAAGGAATGATTGAGACAGTGCATCTAGAAAGCCAGATAGAGACTTCTGGGCCCTACACACTCAAGAAACCCATCTTGGCCAAATTAAATTTCCATCTAAGAAAGAAGATCCTAGAGATACAACTGGGAATTCCCATAAAGGCAAGGAAGTCCAGAGAACAAACTATAGCAATCCCAGAGAACACATCCACACAGGAGTCTCCAGGGAATCTGAACAACCAAGGGAAAACATTGCTCCAGGATCTCCCCACCCCACCAGATGTTCCTCATGCCCCAGATCCAGAATGGCTCCACCTTAAAGAACAGCTGGCCATTGAGTTAAAGGCAGTGCAGCAGAACCAGAAGCAACCTAGTTCCAGAGCAGTACCCCATGGTTCTGCCCACTGGGCCTCTAAGATCTCACAACCCAGTGGTGACATGACAGAGGCCCAGGTACTTTGTGTTCAGCTTGAGGCCAGTGTGAACAGCCCCAGCCTGGAGGAACCCTGGAGCCCTGAGCCCCAAAGCCCCAGCAAGAGCAAAGACTCAGCCCAAGTTCCCATGCTGGCAGAAAAGAGAAAGGACCCAGGGAAACCCAAATTGGCAGGGGACCATGGAGAAGGGGATGCCGGGCTTGCACACTGCTCTACAAGAGAAATAAGCCACACTGATGCAGCCCAGAGGCCAGAAGGGATGAACAGGACACCATGCAGTCCCTGGCAACGAAGCCATAGCTTTCATCTTGATGCTTTCTGTGAACATAGTACCCAGCACCCTCAGATTAAGCTTCCAGAGCCACCTCCAAGAATCCCTGGGGGGAAGGAATCTAAGAAGAATGACCTGCAGGACAGTCAAACCAAGCTCAATGTCCTTCTCAAACCAGCAAGGATTTCTAAGAATGCCCAGCCTATGGTGCCCCAGGCATCAAAGGGCCAGTCTATCCTGGGCCAACCCATTCAGGGCAAGCCTTTGCAGGGCCAAACTTTGAAAGGTCAAGTTTTGCAGCGGCAGGTGATGCCAGTCCATACTAATAAGAGGCCCAGCCTTACAGAATCTGGCTTGAGAAGTAAGATGAAATCCTTTCTGCACTGTTTTAACACCAAGACAAAAGGCAAAGGGCATGAGGAATCCATGTTCTCTACAGCTGCGAAGGCGGCCAATACCAGAAGAGAAAATGTAGAAAAGAGCCTGGCTCCAGCCAAAAGTCCCACAGGGCGAACCAAGACAGAGAAAACAGGAGGGGACTCCAAGGCCCAATCTTCCCCCACTGAGAAGCAGGTGTGCCTGGCCTTCTTGGATGGTCTCCATTCCCCAGACAGTAAACTCCGGCACCGCTCCCGCTCCCAGCAACTCCACTCTGCCTCAGTCCTGAGCCACCCCCGCCACTGCCCTCGGCACTGTCCTAGAGTGGCTTTTGCTACCCAACCAGGGAACTTGCCCTAGGTCTCAACTCTCACCTCAGAGGGAAATGTTGGTCTGCTCAAGAAGACCCAAAACAATCAAGACTTTGTAGGCTCCCCAACATCTGCACCCCTTGAAGAAGACTGCTGTCATTTTCATTAATGTGCAGGTGGGGCAGAATGCCACTGAAATACACTCTGTATCTATAAGCAAAGAATTGTCTGTCTCCTCCTTCTCTCCACTGTAGTGTGTTAAGGGAAGGCAGGAGTTGGGGGGGGAGGCTAAAATGTCCTTTTCATCTAGGGAAGAAGCTTTAACCCACACTTAA
This sequence comes from Panthera onca, assembly GCF_046562875.1. NCBI lineage: Eukaryota > Metazoa > Chordata > Mammalia > Carnivora > Felidae > Panthera > Panthera onca. Next base: position 57,271,105 of record NC_138351.1, on the reverse strand, counting down.
GCTGGGTCAACATTCCAAATAACTCCTCCCAGCCCACCCTGGACTGTGGATAAAGAGACAAGCGGTTGAGGCACCTGGGTGGCTCAGTCGGTTAAGCAACTGAATTGTTTTTGGCTCAGGTCATGATCCCAGGGTCATAGGATCCGCACTGAGTGTGGAACCTGCTTAAGATTCTCTCTCTCTCTAAAAAAAAAAAAAAAAAGCGGGGTTGGGGACTTGGGCAGAGAATGAAGGTAAGGTAAATAAAGAAATAAAGATCAGGGTTGGGGGTGCCCGGATGGCTCAGCTGGTTAAGCATCTGACATTGGTCAGGTCACGATCTCACAGTTCTGGGTTTGAGCCCCATGTCAGGCTCTGTGCTGAGAGAACAGTAGAGCCTGGAGCCTATTTCGGATTCTGTGTCTCCCTCTCCCTCTGCCCCTCCCCCACTCACACTCTGTTTCTCCCTGTCTCTCAAAAATAAAATAAAATAAAAAATAAAGATGAGGCTTGAATTCTATCATGGGTTCTCATGGTGTCCTTGGACCCAGAGGAGTAATGTGGACATGAGGATAGTAGTGACAAGGAGTGGCTAGGAATCCCACAGGCAGAATTCATTGATGACTTCTATATATGCCCACAGTCTTCAGTGGTGGTTTTCAGAGCAGTACCATAGTGCTCCAAACTTGAAGAGGTACTTTGTGTTTATCAAAAGCACAAGTTCCCTGTTGGTTATTAGTGATGAGTGACTGCATCAGCTGGCATTCAGATCAACATGCAAAAGGATTCCCCTTTCTCCATGTCTTTGCCAACATCTGTTGTTTCCTGAATTGTTAATTTTAGTCATTCTGACAGGTGTGAGGTGGTATCTCATTGTGGTTTTGATGTGTACTTCCCTGATGATGAGTGATGTTAGCCATCTGGATGTATCCTTTGGAAAAATGCCTATTTGTGTCTTCTGCCCATTTCTTAACTGGATTATTTGTTGTTGGGTGTTGAGTTTGATAAGTTCTTTATAGATTTTAGATACTAACCCTTATCCAATATGTCATCATTTGCAAATATCTTCTCCCAGTGCATCAGTTGCCTTTCAGTTTTGGTGATTATTTCCTTCACTGTGCAGAAGCTTTTTACCTTGATGAGGTCCCAAAAGTTCATTTTTGCTTTTGTTTCCCTTGCCTCTGGAGACATGTCTAGTAAGAAGCTGCTGTAGCCGAGGTCAAAGAGACTGTACTGCTGCAACTGCACTACTAGGTATTTATCCAAAGGATATAAAAATGCTGATTTGAAGGGGCACATGCACCCCAATGTTTATGGCAGCACTATCAACAATAGCCAAATTATGGAAAGAGCCCAAATGTCCATCAACTGATGAATGGATAAAGAAGACATGGTGTGTGTGTGTGTGTGTGTGTGTGTGTGTGTGTGTGTAATGGAATGTTACTTGGTGATCAAAAATAATGAAATCTTGCCATTTGCAACAACATGGATGGAACTACAGTGTATTATGCTAAGTGAAATAAGTCAGTCAGAGAAAGACAAATATGATTTCACTCATGTGTGGAATTTAAGAAACAAAACGGATGAATGGGGAAGGGAAGGAAAAATGAAATGAGATAAAAACAGGGCGGCAAACCATAAGACTCTTAAATATAGAGAAAAACTGAGGGTTGCTGGAGGGGAGGTGAGTGGTGGGATGGGCTAAATGGGTAATGGGTATTAAGGAGGGCACTTGCTGGGATGAGCCCCAGGGTTATATGTAAGTGATGAATCACTAAATTCAGCTCCTAAAACCAGTACTATACTAGATGTTAACTAATTTGAATTTAAATTTAAAAAAAATAGTTAATAAAGCACATAGCTAATATGATAGGATGTCAAAAGCAAATGATAGAATCTCTCCTCCTCTGCTCCCTGTTAGTTATTAATAAGATCTTTCTGGAGAACTCACCTCAGAAGCTGCTGTAGCTCTCTTACCTATATCCTGCCTCCACTGCCTGCTAGTTGCAAGGAATGAGTGATTCCTGGAATGAAGATCACAGTAGGACATGAAGAGGCGCTTGTCCCCCACTTCTAAAGGCTGGCAGGGAGAGAATCAGGAAGGGGAAGCATGTAAATGGAGGTCTGAGTACCTGGGACAGAAGCTGACATGTTCCTGACCAGGACATGAAAAGAGAGCAAAGCCAATTTGTTTTGCCCTCAAAAGAGCCTAGAACCAGGAAGCTAACCCAAAGTTCGAGGGCTTTGGGGGGAAGTAAGTAAGTAAATCTGGGCTTTAATCTGCTTGTCTTAGTGTGATTAACAGAGGTTGGCTGAGTGTTGACACTGCTGGGAAAGAACCACAAACACAAGATTTTTCTAAACACATCCAATCCTGTCAAGTACTGCCAGCAGCTTGTACCCAGCCGTACTGTTATGTCTCATTTCTATACCACCTACACCTGCAATCCTTCCCCATGTTCCTCCTTTCCACCAGCCTTGCCTTCCTGAATACATATACACATATATATGTTTATATATGTACATGTTTTTAAATTTTTTATTTGTTTGAGAGAGAGAGAGTGAGCAGGGGAGGGGGGCGGAGAGAGAGAGAAAGAGAGAGAGAGAGAGAGAGAGAAACCCAAGCAGGTTCTGCACTGTTGGAGCAGGGGGCTCGAACTCACGAACCATGAGATCATGACCTGAGCTGAAACCAAGAGTTGGACACTTAACCAACTGAGCCACCCAGGCACCCCTATATATGTATATTTTTATATGTTTCATGAATATTGTATGGTGTTGAACTCAGCTGTATACTCTCCCAGGATCTGCCTGGTGTCTTCCCCACTCTTGTCCTCTCCCCAGACAAAGACAGCATCAATTAGCCTACCCACCCCAGCCCTTGGTGTCTGTCATCATTCCACATTTCTTCATTATTCCCCCTGCATTTCAGAAAGCACCAGAACCACTCAATTTGATTGCCAACAACAATAACATAACACTTTTAATAAGACTTTTGAAAAGTGTTCTGTTCCATTAAATAGTCATGAAAAGTGGCCAGGGATCTACATCTAGAATTTAATGCCACACATGAGGTCTTTACCAGATAAGCTGCTCAGCACTGAAGAGGGACTGTAGCCCCTTTGGTCTTTCTGGAATGTCCAATAATTTGCACTTCATAGTAATATCTGTTTGTCATTGGTGGAAAGATAACATGGAATTCTCTGAAACCCTTGGAACCTCCCAAGAGGGATACTGAGAGGCAAGCTGAGATCTGTGAGCAGCTGCTAAGAAATGCAAGCCCCTCCAAACCATATCTTGTCTACACACTCCCTCACACATAGATTAAACGAAGTTTCTCCTACAGACCTGGAACCTCCCAAGAGGGATACTGAGAGGCAAGCTGAGATCTGTGAGCAGCTGCTAAGAAATGCAAGCCCCTCCAAACCATATCTTGTCTACACACTCCCTCACACATAGATTAAACGAAGTTTCTCCTACAGACCTGTTTTTTTTTTTTTTTTCAACTTTTTTTTTTTTTTATTTATTTTTGGGACAGAGAGAGACAGAGCATGAACCGGGGAGGGGCAGAGAGAGAGGGAGACACAGAATCGGAAACAGGCTCCAGGCTCCGAGCCATCAGCCCAGAGCCTGACGCGGGGCTCGAACTCACGGACCGCGAGATCGTGACCTGGCTGAAGTCGGACGCTTAACCGACTGCGCCACCCAGGCGCCCCATCCTACAGACCTGTTTTAAGAGGCCTCTCCAATAAACTCGCCATTCTAAGACATTACTAGAGTTCTTTCCTGCCTCCTGTTGTGTCAGCCTGCACTCCTACCCCAACTCCCAGCACCATCAGCAGCCTCTATAGCCCTGGCCAGAAAGTAGATGTCTTAACAGTGGCCATCAGACTCATATTCCCTGACCACCTAAGGAGGCATGAATGGACCTGTCCTACCTTCTCCCATAAACTGGGCTGGGGCAGGTATTGGTGTCCCTGGAAGAAAGACTGGAATCCTTGCCCTTAAGGAAGCTACAGCAGAGTAGCATAGCTGAAGGTTGTTCTTATTCCATTCAATATAAGGTTAAGTATGAATAAAAGATTTCCACTTTCAGAAGGAAACTTCTGGCTGAAATGACCAGAGAATGATCTCAGAGAAAGATGATAAACATGAATAAAGGGCAACAAAACTACAACACAAAGAAAACATTACAAAATTATTTTTACAATGTTTAAGCCAAATCTATGACCCTTGGAGAGGATGAAGAGTTTTAAGGGCAAAGTCACAAGAATGGAATGTGAAAAAAATCAGAGTTAGAATCCTCTGACATTTGACAAGTTACTTAACATTTCTGAGTCCCAATTTCTTCATCTGGGAAAGGGGAATAACTGTACATCCATATCCCAAACCTCAATTACTATTAATGTACTGCTGATTCCCAAAGCCGCTTTGTTGCTCTAGTCTTTCCTCTGAGCTCCAACTAAATAGGCAATAGATAGGAAAATGCTCTATCTTGCCCCAAAGACAATGCAAATTAATTAAAAGTTTCCCAACACCCTCTACCTCACCAAACTGCTTTCTAATGTCAGAGAATGGTGTTACTATACCATTTTTTTCAGACCAGGTATATCACTATACCTTTTTGTTCAGACCATATATCAAGTCAGTAACTGGGTTCTAATTTTGACACCTCTCAAGTTGGCCCCTTTCCTCTATTGTTACTGCCTCTGCTTATAGTTCAGTTTCTCATCCTTTCTTTCTTAAAAAATTATAATAGTATCTCATATCCCCAGGGCTTAGGACAGTGGCTGGTGCATGGTAATACTTTAATAGACTTGAATTCAAAGTCTGGCCTGAGGAAGCAGATTAATTATTACATTAATGTGATGACTGCTATGGTGTATGGGGTCCTGCCACAGGAGGAAGTACTCAGCTGATGAGGACCCTAGGGTCACATAAAAGGGTCACAATAAAAATGACCTTGAAAGGCATCTTGCATAACAATTAAAATAATTTGAGTACTCACTATGTGCCAGGAACGACTGCAGGCAAAACAATCGCCAAGACACAGGCCTTGCCTCCATGGAGATCATTACTTAATGGGGTAGACAGTCTCATGTATCCAAATTGTCTAATCAACATATACATTGAATGTCCAATATTAACCTCAAAAGTAAAATCCTGATTCCCTCCCTCCTTGCCACCACACAATCACATATACCAGACCTATTCCAATCACAGTATTTCCCACATCAGTTACTGGTATCTCCTTTTTGCCCATTGCTCAGGCCAAAAACATTGGTGTCATTTTGATTTTTTATCTCTAACAATGTCTCTCCAATCCATCAGAAAATCTTGTCGCTACCTTTAAAATAAATCTAGTACATAACTACTTTGCACTCCCTTTGTTTCTAGTTATTGTAGTAGTATTGTAACTAACCCCTCTGATTCTTCCTGAGACCCTTCCACAGAAACCCAATGGTCCTCAGAGAAAGTCCTTGCTACAGATGATTGATTGACTGATAGACTGATATATGTAAAACCATGAGATTAGATAAGATCACCAAGGAAATGAATGAAATGAAGAAAAAACCCTAAGGATTGGGCTCTGGGACATTCTAACAGTAAGAAATTGGAGGGGAAAAAAGGGATCCAGTAAGAGAGAAGACTGAGAAGCAGTAGCCAGGGAGGAAGGTAGGAAAAGGAGAAAAGTGTTGTATACCATAAGCCAAGAGAGGAAAAGTACTGCAAGGAGAAAGTGAGCAACTGAGTGAAAAGTTGTGAACTGGCCAAAGAAAGTAAGGACTCAGAATTGACCATTAGATTCAGCAACATAGAAATCATTCATGCCTTGAGAAGAATAGACTCTTGTGAATGATGGATGTGAAGGCATGACTGGGATGGATTCAAGAAAAAATGGAAGGAAAACAAATGGTGACAGCAAGTGTAATCAGTTCTTTAAAGGAAGTTTGTTTCACAGAGATGCAGAAAAATGGGGAAATAGAAAGTGGGACCCAAAGAGGACTTTTTTTAAAAAGGTGAGAGACACCAATAACAACAACAAAATCTGATTTAATGGCCAAATTATGGAAACTGCCCAAGTGTCCATCAGCTGATGAATGGATGAAGAACATGTGGTATATACATACAATTACTCAGCCATAAAAAAGAATGAAATCTTGCCATTTGCAATGACATGGGTGGAGCCAGACAGTATTATGCTAAGTGAAATAAGTCACAGAAAGCCAAATACCATATGATTTCACTCATTTGTGGAATTTAAGAAAGCAAAAGGAAAAAAACAGGCAAACCAAGAAACAGACCTTAACTAGAGAAAACAAACTGATGGTTACCAGATGGCAGGTGAGTGGAGGGAAAGGTGAAATAGGTGATGGGGATTAAGGAGTACATTTGTTGTGATGAGCACTGGGTGTTGTATGAAGTGTTGCATCACCATATTGTACACCTGAAACTAATATTACAGTGTATGTTAACTAACTAGAACTAAATAGAACTAGAACTTAAATTAAAAATTTAAATAAAATAAAAATGCACAGAGGAACTACTTAGACATTTTTTCCAAATAAGACATTTGAATGGCAAACAGGTACATGAAAAGATGCTCAACATCATTATCAAGGAAATGCAAATCAAAGCCACAATGAGAAATCATCCCACACCTGTTAGAATGGCTATAACCAAGAAAACATGAGATGAGTGTTGGTGAGGATGTAGAAAAAAGTGAACATTTGTGTACTGTTGGTGGGCATTTAAATTGGTGCAACCATTATGAAAAATAGTATGCAAGTTAAAAAAAAGTGAGAGACATAGCATGCTGGATATTGACTGAAATGATGCAGTCAGGAGGGATAAATTGATGATAAGGGAGAGCAAGGGGAGAACTGCTGGAGCAATGAGGTGGTGTAGAAGCAGGCAATGGGATCAAATGCCCTGTCCAGAAGATGGCATTGGATAAAAGCACAGATGCTTTACTGGTGGTAAATAGAAGGTAGTATTGAGGAAAGACAGTGTGGCTTACTAGAAAGATTCCATCACATGTAACAGAATGTGGGCAAAGACCCAAAAGGGTAAAGTGAGGAACAAGGAAGGGACCATGGCTGGGGATGGAGAGAGGGGTATGGAGACCAAAACCTAAAGCCAAAGGTGGAGATGAATTCTGGAAGTTAACTATAGCAAATTACTCTTAGAGCCTATGGTGTGGGTATGCAACAAAGAGGCTATGTGGGCATAAAAAGGTGTTTCCCATTGATGATCACATGTATGAAGGTGCTCTCAGAAGACTGGAGCACTAGGAGAGATTTCAGGGATGTTCTAGATGTGTGGAGCATAGTGCATGAGACTACAGACAAAGAGGGCAGGTACAACATTCTGGTTTTCAGAGAGTAGGGATGTTTAGGGAGTATGAGAAGAGAACTGGAAGGCAGAAAGAGGTTATCCTGAGTGGATGAGATGGACATCTGTTTTGGACACTTCATATCTGTCAGAAGGTAACACCTCTGCATTCCCACCTTCTGACCTACCATACAGGAGCCAAGAGCTAAAGGAAGTACAAGAAGTACAACAATCTCCCTAAAATATGGTATGAGGGACTGTGGGATGCCTCTGCCTCACTGATTTATAAGGAAATCCAGGATGACTCAACATCTCATCAAACCAAGAGGTGGTAGCAGGACTCTCTTGCATGATAGGACCCCAGCACTTAGCACAATATGTCCACTGCTAGCAGGGTCCAGAAACAGAGGATGGGAAGAAGTATGAATGTGTCCCTCCTGTGAATGTTGATTCTATGTCTAATGGAAGAGGACCCAGCCCCTGTTGTGGCCCCCAAGGTGAGGAGATACAAGGCCCAGGTCTGTTGAGCCAATACACTCCAAAAACCAAAGGAGATCCCTGTGACAGGCACATCCTTCCTGCCTGGTGGGAGTTGGGCAGAGAGCCCCACAGCAAGGAGACAAGAGGGGGACCCAGAGTGAAGGGAATGACCCAGAAAGGTCATGTGGTAAGCCAAGGTTAATGTGCACACATCCTGACTTAGGTGGAACAGGTCCTTTCCATGGCCCCCAAGGATCCTAACTGCCGCAGAGCAGCATGAGTTCATAGCACTGACCATAGTGCTACAACAAAGGGTTGAGGGCATAAAGATGATATGTAACCAACACCTTCAGGATTCTCAGTTTTCAGCAAAGTCAAGAGCTAAGCAAAGACAGGGTCAGAGCCTGTGACTCACGCAAGACGTTAAGGAATGAAGCCTTGCTCATCCCATCTCATAACCCTAGCACAAACCTCACTCTCTAGCTTAAGAGTAAATCCAGCATAAAAGGCCTCATGGAGGACACAAACTCAAGCATCTACTACTCCAGAAGTGGTGGTAGATGCTAGGAATAAATGGGTGCTTGCTAGGGAACTCTGGAGTTCACCTCTGGCCCTCTGAGGTAACATGTCATGGTGAAAGGTCCTGACCTTCTGGAGCCCTCTCCTTGATCTCTGCAGAGGGCACCTGAGAAGTCTATGGAGAGAATTTCAGGCAAGTGACCACGTGCAGTGGAGGAGAGTGGCTTCTCCACAAAATCACTTCTCCTGTCAAAACACAGAGTCCTAGAAGATAGAGACCATGACTGCTTCATTTTTGTACCTGCTTACCATAGCCCATCCTGGGAGAGCAGTGAACACAGAATGAGAACAGGAATAAACCCCACAGATGCTACTCTCTGCACCATGTAAGAGGGGGCTGGGCTTCTGCTCTTTACCAGCCATCCAAAGCCTAATGCTCCACCTGGGCTCAGGGGCCCATCTGTCACAGAATGAAGAACAAGAATGATTCCTGTGTCCCATGTAGGGAGAAGAAAGAAGGGAAGACAGCCTGGACTTCAGGTGGGGATATGAGCAATGAGCACAATGTAGGCATGTAAGGTGCTAGGGGACACAGAGGACCAGATCCCTGATAGGTCTGGCTGGGCTTGCAGAGGACTGTTCATTCCCATCCATCCCCAGAGACAGTGAGGCCAGGACCTTGAATACTTGGTCTGGATGAGAGCATGAGGAGGGAAAGGGGGCCTGGGAAGGGGCCAGAGGGAGATCTCTGTTTCCAGAAGGAGGGGTGGGCCCTGCCAACTGCCCCCTCCCCCTTTCCTGCTTTGCCGCTCTTCTCCACTGCAACTTCTCTGGATCCAGGGCCAGGCAAGGCGCACATTGGGGATTTTCCTGAAGGTATCACTCCTGAGGTCAAGCCTGCTACAGAAAGCGCAGGGGCAGGACCCTGGGCAGGCAGCTGGACCCGTGGGAATCCAGATGGCGGGAAGAGAATGGGAACGAAAGCCATTCCTTGCGGTAAATGGTGCTGGCAGCTGGGGAGTGTCAGGAGAGAGGGGAGGGGTAAAGTGAGAGTCCAGAGCAGAATCTCACACATAGTCAAAGACACAGGACACAGACATCCAGCCACAAAGAGACACAAACACAAGGACACAAATTCAATGATGCCACTCCAAAACTAATTCAGAGTACCCAGAGACAGGTCCAGGAAACATACCTACATAGACTCAAGAACACCCTGAGTCAGACATGTGGGAGCAGACAGACACTGGCACAAGCACACATGCAGACACAGAGACAGGCTTCACACACGTAAACAGACACAGACCATCTTGCAGACCTACCAACACAAATGCAGTCCAACCAAATCTATCCATTAAAGTTGCTCTCCTCCATAAAGCCTCCTAGGCCACCTCAAACCAGGCCTGTCTCTCCCCCCTCTAAGCTCTGCTTTGTAATTTCTATGTCATTCCTTGTCCTTTAATAAGGATAGTCTTGGCACAGAACAGGTGAACACAAGGGAAAGGAAGCAAAAATAATATAAAAATAGGGAGGGGGATAAAACATAAGAGACTCTTAAATATGGAGACCGGAGGGTTACTGGAGGGATTTTGGGAGGGGGGATGGGCTAAATGGGTAAAGGACATTAAGGAATCTACTCCTGAAATCATTGTTGCACTATATGCTAACTAATTAGATGTAAATCAGGGGCACCTGAGTGGCTCAGTCGGTTGAGCGTCAGACTTCAGCTCAGGTCATGATCTCGCATTTTGTGAGTTCGAGCCCCACGTTGGGCTCTGTTCTGACAGCTCAGAGTCTGGAGCCTGCTTCAGATTTTGTGTCTCCCTCTCTCTCTGACCCTTCCCTGCTCATGCTCTGTCTCTCAAAAATGAATCAATGTTAAAAAAAAAAATTTAATTAGATGTAAATCAAAAAATAAAATAAAATAAAATAAAATAAAATAAAATAAAATAAAATAAGGATAGTCTTAGATTCACATGCATACCTCTGGTCTCAACAACTTGGCTATGTGCTTTCAAAGAAATGACAAGGTCAGCAAGTGAGTCCACTGCCCTCCTCGGCAGCCCCATTCCTCACCTACACATCCATCTCTATCCCCGGTAGCGTCTCCAGTTTACTGCAGGTCCTGAACCCCAGCGTCTCAGCAGATATAGACTCTAAGGAAAGAATAAAGCAGACATATCCTTTCAAAGTAATGCTGGTGGGTATTACCTCCCAAAATCTTTACTTTGCCTTATGCTTACCAGTCTACCTCCAATGTGTAACCACTACATCAGTGCTATTTTAAGCATAATGCTAACCTTTTTTTTTTAACATTTATTCATTTTTGAGAGAGAGAGAGAGAGAGAGAGAGAGAGAGCGCGCGCGCGCGCATGAGTGGGGGAGGGGAAGACAGAGTGGGAGACACAGAATCCCAAAGCAGGCTTCAGGCTCCGAGCTGTCAGTACTGAGCCCAATGTGGGGATGAACCCATGAACCGCGAGATAATGACCTGAGCCGAAGTCAGACACTCAACTGACTAAGCCACCCACATGCCCCAACCTAACACTAATCTTAACTATAGATAACTAGACACAGAGTAATATCTGCACCTGTACTAGGCCCACAAGTAGCACACGTTTATGACAGTATAGATCATCTGCACTCCAGGAACTCAGTAGCTCCTTCAGTAACTACCTGCACAGTCTTCAGGGTAGGATGTCTCTGGAGGGCTCAGTGTTCAGTGGAATCCAGGAGCACCAAGGTCCCCAGGCCCTTTGACCCTCCTTAGCCAGAAAAGCCTACAGGGGCCCAGTCTACTCCAAGCCCTGTTCTGGGATTATCCCAGCCCCTCAGCTGGAATTCCCACCATACCCTTCCCTGGCTCCTGCCTGCCAAGCTGGGAGCATCTGTTGCCCTGGAACACCATATCAGGAGGGAGCAAATGTGCCAGAGACGTGGGCCTGAAGAGCTGTGGGGATTTCCAGGCTCTTGCAACACCCCAACCTAGGACCTTTACCCCAGAGCCTGGTCCAAGTACCTGTCCTAAATAGGTAGTGGGCCTGCTACACTGGGGAGAGTAGGGGTGAATTAGTACACTTCCTCTCCCCCTAATCCAGGATGTCAACCAGGTGAAATAACCAGGTTATTAACAATGAAGTCATCACCAGAGGTAAAACTGAAGTCAACCATGTGTACCTCCCTTACCCGTTACCTCTCAACATCACCAGGACCTCTAGTATAGGATTCCTTCACACCTCGGCCACCCTAGAGATTGTCAAACACTATTTAGGCTCTATCAGGAACTCACCAAGCCAAAATCTTCACCCAACAGACTGTAACTCTTAGGTGGGCGCTCAAAACTCAGATGTGCAGCCATCCGAGCTTGTGTCCCCTTCCCCAATGTCTACATCGAGCCTGGTCTGAGTACCAAGAGCGGGGCTTGGTTCAGGGCTTCAAGCTCCTAAATATGCCCATGAAGTGCTTGAGAAATTAACAAAATTAGTTTTAACCCTTGAAAAACAAATGGTAGTTATTGTCAAGAACTTTGCAAGGGCTGGAATTTTATTGTATTTTTTTTTAATTTTTTTAAATGTTCATTTATTTTTGAGACAGACACAGAATATGAGCAGAGGAGGGGTAGAGAGAGAGAGGGAGACAGAACCCAGAGCAGGTTCCAGGCTCTGAGCTGTCAGCACAGAACCCGACGTGGGGCTTGAACTCCCGAGCTGTGAGATCATGACCTGAGCTGAAGTCGGACGCTTAACCAACTGAGCCACCCTGGCACCCCTATTTTACTCTATTTTTAAGGTTAACAAGCTATCCTGTTCTATTTCATGAATGCTGGCAGAAGACAAAAGGCTCCTGAATCAGATATAAAGGGTTTTATCACTCACAGAACAGTCATAGCAAGAGCTTTAGCATGTTTTTTGTGTGTGTCAGTTCCCCTTGTCTATCAAATGCCTTGGGTGTAGCACAGAATGATAGATGACTGTTCATTCAGTGGGTTGTGTTACAAGAGAGGAATGCTAAGGTTTGGGGTCTCACTGCTTTTACAGTAAGAAAAAGCAAAGTTGATCTTTGTCCGGGGGGGGGGGGGGGGGAGTTGCCTTATCTTTCAAGGTTGCTTGTTGCAAACACAATTCTGAGAAATGGCCTGGAAAACAGTCATGGTCTTACATTCTTGACATACCCAGTAAAAAAAAACATTCAGGAATGCTAAGAGCCCATAGTAGGCTGTCTCTCTCAACCATAATTAGCAACGGGTAAAAAACAATGGTGAGGGGAAAAAAATGTTTTCCATGTGCTGGAAGACCTAGGAGAGACAGGTTAAAAAGAAAATCAGTTCACAAAGATGCCACAAATTATGCTTAATGATAACTTCTTCAGCTGATAAGTGGAATTGGGGTTTTCTGTGTCCTTATTAAAGAAGAAAAGAGATATAGAACATATTATCATAGAGACAATGTGAATGTTGAAGAATTTGTGGTAACTTGAGAAGGGCTTAAAAAAACTTTAAGGGTCAGGGGGGTAAGTGGTGTTAAATCCCACTGGGACAAGAAAGTAGATAGGCCCACGTGGCTGAATAAAATGGAAGAAATGAGATCAGATGACAACCTAAACCTTTCCTTGGTACTGTTTGTGGAGAAAGTAAGTCTCTAAGGTGGCCTTCCCCCATGTTCCCACCTCCTTGTGTTCATGCTTTGTGTAATCCCATCCTCTTTAGTGTGGACAGACCTGTGCTTTGATTGTAATTAACAAAACATGGAATAATAATAGGCTGTTATTCCTATACTTCTGTAAGACTGTCTTCTAGCATACTCATTCTCAGACATTTCTTTATGGCTTGATAAACTGGCCGTGTTGGGAAAGTCCATATACCCTCTAGGAACTGTAGGTGGCTTTTAGACATTGAACGTGGCCTCCAGCTTAGAGGGCCCCCAGGGTCCCCAGTCCTATGAATGCAAAGAAATGAATTCTGCCAACAACCTGAGTGAGCTTGGAGGATTCTTCCCCATTCAAGCCTCCAGATGAGAACACAGCCCAGCCAATACTTTGCAGCCTTGTCAGACCACAGAGGACTAAGCTGGAATCTTAACTCACTGAGACTTTGAGATCATATATTATGTATTATTTTAAACTACCACATTTGTGGTAATTTGTTGCACAGTAATAGAAAACTAATAAACTGCTGCAGCCATGACAGTTAAGAGAAGTGTCTGACAGTAAGGCACATGTGGCCAGCATGCAGTTTGTGTGTGTGCAAGGTACCTGCTTAAAGTTCAGTGAGATTATTTATAAGGGAAAGTGGAGGTAGGAGGAAGAGGGGCTGTTCCACAGTATGAGCCAGGGAAGAAATAGGGAAGGAGAAGGCATCTAGGTAACCCTTCTCCTTCAGTTCATTCTATAAAGACACATAGCTGTGGAGTCTGTGGCCCTCCTAATAGGCTGGAACGATCTCATCCTGCATATTAAATGTAAATTACTATTCTGTCCCTTCATTTGATTTTTTATATGAGAACAGCAGATATCTGTGAAAGGCTCAAAAATATAACTAATGGTAACCTTGTAGAAAATGGGGAGGGATGTCCCCCAGGAAGTAATAAAGTAAAAGAACCTCTGAGAAGAGAAGTAGGGGAAACAACCCAAATCAGTAAGTTTCACAGATAGAAAAAGGAGCTCCAGATTTTCGTTAAGTTCAGGAAGGAGGAACAATCAGAATAGTTCCCACTGCTTTACACAGGACAAGTGTTGAATAAATCTTTCTTAAAGAAATGCTGCAAAGATGATTGGGGGAAGCAAAGAGTTTATTTGAGATCACAGTGTCAGTATCCTCTCTGTAGTTCAAAGTGGGCCAGAAGGGTCTGAGAAGACCAATTCTTCAGAACTTGTTTCTAGAAACAACGTAATCACGAACTCATCATATCCAATGTGTTTCCTCAGAGATTGGTGACTTGGGGTTAGCAAGGATGATGATAGGTAACCAATACAACAGAAATGGGTCATTTCTTTGATCACAGGAGAGAGGTATCCAATTTTATAATTTATCCAGCTTCCATACCATATCACATTTCTTTTGGATATATATGTCAGAGTAGAAAAGCTGGGTCATGTGAAAATTCTTTTTAATTTTTTGAGGAACCATGAAACATTTCTACAGCACTTTACATTTCTATCAGCAATGTACCAGCATTCTAATTTCTCCAGATCCTCCCACTATTTTCCATATTTTTTGAGAATAGTGCTGGTTAGCTATTTACATATCTTCTTTGAAGAAATATCTATTCACATCCTTTCCATTTTTGAACTGAGTGTAGTTTTTATTGTTGTTGACTTGTAGGAGTTCTTTATACATAGTAGATATAAATCACTTACCAGATATATTATTTGCAAATATTTTTCCCCATTCCATGGGTTGTCCCCCCACTCTCTTGAGTGAATCCTTTGACACACAAAAGTTTAAATTTTAAGGAAGTCCAATTTTTCTGTTTTTTCTCGTCTGCACTTTTGATGTTGTTATACTTAAGAAACCATTGCCAAATCCAAAGTTGTGAAGATATTTCCCTGGTTTCTTTCCTAAGAGTCTTATATAGTTTTACCTTTTCAACTGAAGCAAACATACGTTCTTGCTTCTCTTTTTGATATCTCTTCCCAAATAAAATCTGAAAAATAGATTTCATGATTCCAAACTTTGTAATCTTTTTCAAATTGCTTAACGTCTCTGAGTCTCAATTTAATTATCCCCGGAGGGATAATTTTACAAGGTTGTTGTAAGAGTTCTATATTTAAACATAGCTAGTATGTATAATGCCTAGCACACTAGAGCTCAATAATCCTATGTAGTCTTCTTCCTTCCTTCAAAGAACTTTCTCTTCCAGGACCTGCCAGCATCAATTATTCCACCTATCTTACTGCTTGCTTATGGATAGTCAAGCCCAGGGCCCCAAGTCTCCTATCTTAGCTTCAGAGGGCTCACTTGTCCTCCCTTCCCTTATGTCCTTTGCTCTAATAGAAGTTCCTGCCTCCACAAATATCCAGCTTCGAGACAACCTGGGCTACCACGGAAAATACATTTTCTAATGGGGTCGGGGAAGGAATGGACAAAGGCAGCAGCCCCACAGGGCCCCAGCCTCTCGATCACCTTGGAGGGGCACAATTTAGGGCACACCGAGCC
The DNA here is from genome assembly GCF_046562875.1 of Panthera onca. Taxonomy (NCBI): domain Eukaryota; kingdom Metazoa; phylum Chordata; class Mammalia; order Carnivora; family Felidae; genus Panthera; species Panthera onca. Next base: position 57,255,639 of record NC_138351.1, on the reverse strand, counting down.
CTAAAAAGGTCAAGGCTAAAGTCCTTTGGGCATATGGGAAGTTACTCCTGGCCTAGATCCCGCAGCAGGATCTTCTCCTTCCAGTCAGAGGTTCATTCCAGGCAGTTCCAGGGCACAGTCTAAGGTATTCCTTTATACAGCGGTCCTCTGTGGGGTCCATCCCCACCGCGCAGGCTCCTGAGGCTCCCCTGTGTTCTCAAACGGTCTTCCACTGAGACACCACCAGAGACCACCCTTGGCCTCCGGTAGTTATACAGAAGGTCTCTGTGGGTAGGCAGTGCGTCCACGCTGTGCCTCCCCATGGCAGCAAATGCAGAGACAGCCCTGGGAGTCTCCGTTCACACAGGGGTCCTCCATGGGGGCGGCTCCCTGCACGCCTCCGGAACTTTCCCAAGGGGCAGAGGCAGGGACACTCGGGGGGTTATCTACTTACACAGGGACTCCCTTAGGGGCGGCTCCCACACAACACCTCAGAGTCCCCGGAGGGTTGTCCGCGGCCCGCAGACCCGTCCCGTAGGGTGCCTGCCGTGTCCCCGCCGCCCCCGCCCCCGCTTACCGGGACCGTCACGGTGCGGGACGCGGGTCCGGGGCCGGCGGACTCTACACCGCGGACCCCGCGCCGCCCATGGCCACTCGGGAGCCGGCGTGCTGGGGCCGAGCGCCGGGAGCAGGCGGCGCAGGCGGAGCAGCAGGCTGAGGCGGCGGCGGCGGCGGCGGCGGCGCGCGCTCCCCAGCACACCCACCCTCCCTGTCTCCCGCCCCGTGCGGCTGCGGCGCGTGCGCCCGCGCCAGACGACCTCCGCGGGCCGGTGGGCGCGCGTCGCGCTCCGCCCTCCCGCGCCTCGAGGCACGGCCCTCGCAGCTTAGCTTGGCGACCTCGCGCAGGAATGAGGCGCTGAGGGACCGCAGGAAGGCGGCGCCCGGCTCCGACGACCTGTGGGTCCGGGTGCCAGTGGGCGCCCCCGACCAGCTCCCCGCTCTGCGGCGCCGGGTCTTCGGCAGCCGGGCAGCCAACGGCAAGGTCAGTGCCGGCCCGAGGAGGCGTCTCGGAAGGGGGCTCCGCGGCGGCTCGTGGCTCCTGCCCGCCCGCCGAGGCGAAGCGTCCTGCAGCCCTCACCTGCCTGGGGAGGTGAGAATGACTCATCCAAGCGGCCTCGGCCGGGGGCCCTCTCCTCTCTCGCCAAGCCCAGCTGCCCAGTCAGGCGTCCGGGGGGACGACCCACGCGTTAGGGCACTCACCTTCGCAGTACCCCACTGCGGAGTGTCCCAGTGAGCCTTCACAAAGCGCCCTGCTGCCCCCACTCTTCCTGCGCGCTGCTTTCAGAGGTTATTGGTCTTCGTCTCCAGCAGCAAAGCTGTACCTTGTTGTGACCCACTCGCTCTGCTGCTGCAGCCACATCCCTCATCCCTCATTCCTTAAGTTTCATTGTCATGAAACTTACCAATAAGGAATATAAAGGACAGTACTATATATAGCTATCCACCTTTAAACAAAATGCCAGATACTAAACACTACGTGTATTAATTTAAACTTCCCAACATGACCATGAAATCCTAAATTTCATTGCTTTGATTATACAGATGCAGAAAGTGAGGCACAGAGAAATTAAGCAACAAGCCTAAGGAATACATGGAATCTAGGTATTCTGACTCCACAGCCCATTCTCCTATTTGTTTTACTGTACTGACTCCAGGGCTGCCTTGAGGATGTGCATCAACCCACAGGAATATTTTTTTTTTTTGCAAGGATACTGATTATGTAAATAATTTTACTAAAATTTGTGTTACAGAATTCATGGTCCTATGTGAGGTATACTTCCATATTAGTTTGCTATCATATCAGTGCAGGTAAAGATTCTTGGTACTGTCTATGCACCACCTCTTTCTATGTACCATGTCTTTATTTCAGATGCACCATGCTGGCTAATTTTACACCCCACATATGAGGGAAAGGTAATGATAGTATTATTATTCATAAAGCCAAAACTTTTCAGAACCTGTGTGTCTTGAAATAATATAGGTCTTCTTGCCTAATTTCCTAATACCATTTATTTTATTTTTTTAAATTTTGTTCATATTCATTTTTTTTAACATTTATTTACCTTTGAGAGACAGAGAGAGGCAGAGCATAAGCAGGGGAGGGGGTGAGAGAGAGACAGAATCTGAAGCATGCTCTAGGCTCTGAGCTGTTTTGTTAGCACAGAGCCCAACGCAGGGCTTGAACCCACAAACTCCAAGACCATCACCCAAGCCGAAGTCAGACGCTCAACCGACCGAGCCACCCAGGCGCCCCCTAATACCATTTATTTAATGAAAGTTATATCATTACTTATGACACCACATCATCCATCTTGCCAGCTGTGAATACTGGCTTCTCAAGTTCTCTCAAAACTTAAAATTAAAAAAAAGAAAATAGGGGAACAAGTTAGATGGAGAAGTAGGGACACTTGGATTTTCCTCATCCCTCAAACACAGCTGTATTGAGGTCAGATCACTTGGAACACCCAGGAAATAGATTTGTGGAGCAGCAGAAGGATCTCCACAGTTGGAGGGAAACAGCTTGGCAGGATCGAGGTGCATGTGAGTTGGGGGAGATAAAAGGTGCAGCTACAGAGGAGAGGGAACACTTTCTGTGGAGAGACAAAAAGAGAAAGAGAGGGGTTGTGAAAGTGTGGCATTGAGTTAGCATAAGAGGAAAACCTCTCTGGACCATGGGCTGGGCAGTGAGAAGTACAGAGTGTACTAGTTCTTTTTTGCAAACAGCCTTTGGAGCTGAAACTGAAGTTTTCGAAGTGCGCAACTTTCTCTGGAGCAGGGCCTTGGTGCACACTCCTAGGAAGCAGGGAGCTGACTCTGGAGTGCATAATGTGGTGTAGTGATCTCTGGTGTGCACTGGGAGAGAACAGTCCCCTTCTCAGAATACTCTGGGAAAAGGGTCTATTGCCTCCCCAAGGACAAAAGACCCTTTAGGTACCAGCCAAAGGCATTTCCTCATCAGGGTGAAGAGGCTCTTCTCCAGAGGAGGGGAGAGGTTCTGTGCAGTGCTGGGTCCTTTAAGACTTTAGGTTTTGATTCCCAGCCAAGCACCAAGAAGAAGATGCAGGAGAATTGTGATGCAGGGCAAGCTGACTGCCCTTGCTCTTCTGTAAGGGCTACCTGAACAGCATGGGTTGAGATCCCTGGTCCCAGGAGGAGAGATTGGGATGATGCCATTTCCCCCCTCAACACCAGCGTTGTGGGACTTCAGAGAGCAGCACAGTGGCCCCAGTGGAGGCAGGACATGCTTACACCAAATCCCGCCCCTCTGTGCCTGTCAACTGCTGGAGCAAGGCTGACCCAATGCAGCCAGCCTGTTCTCCAGACCAGCACAGCCACCAATCCCAGGCACCAACAGACAACTGGCTTTTTTGATTTTGCTTTTTCTCTTTCTTTCCTTCCTCTTCTTTTTTTCTTTTGGAATCAGGCTCGTAGTGTCTGATTTGTTTTTTTGTCATTTGTTATATATACACACACACACACACACACACACACACACACACACACACATATATATATATATATATAAATCATTTTTTTCTCAGGCTTTTTTATTCTATTTCCCTCTTTTTTCTTCTGCTTTTTTTCTAATTTGTTTTCCTTTCTCTTTCCTTGGAATCAGCCTTATGGTTTTTTGATTCTCTGTTTGGTTTTCTTGTCTTTTTTAAATGTTTATTTATTTCTGAGAGAAAGGGGAGTGGAGGGCCAGACAGAAGGGGACAGAGGATCCAAAGCAGGCTCCACGCTGACAGCAGAGAGCCTAATGTGGGACTCAAACTCACAAACTGTGAGATTGTGACCCAAGCCGAAGTCTGACACTCAACCAACTGAACCACCCAGGCACCCTACTCTGGTTTTCTTTTCTCCCCTCTCCTTTTTCTCTTGTTATGAACCAGGCTTCCCACCCACCCCCCTTTTTTTTTCTAGGTTACTTCAACAAACAAATCAAGGCACACCTAGTTAAAGGTCCAAACATTCCACCACTGCGAGCAAGGAGGAGCTCTGTAGAGGAAAGACCAGTGGTATAGAACAGCCAAAATTCAACAGCAGAGTGCATGCGACATACACCAGAAACACTCCCTAGAGTACCAGGCCCTGGTCAGTGTATAACCCCTTTTTAATATAGTAGTACTGTCAGGTGCAGGACACATAACAACCTTTCAAAACATGCAAATGACAGGGGCGCCTGGGTGGCTCAGTCGGTTAAGCGTCCGACTTCGGCTCAGGTCATGATCTCGCGGTCAGTGAGTTCAAGCCCCGCGTCGGGCTCTGTGCTGACAGCTCAGAGCCCGGAGCCTGTTTAAGATTCTGTGTCTCCCTCTCTCTGACCCTCCCCCGTTCATGCTCTGTCTCTCCCTGTCTCAAAAATAAATAAACGTTAAAAAAAAATTTAAAAAAAAAAACATGCAAATGACAAAAACATAGCCAAAATGACAGGATGGAGGAATTCTCCCCAAAAGAAAGGTCAAAAAGAAATCACAGCCAGAGACCTGCTCGAAACAATAGCTGAAATAGGAGATACAATTATGGAAAATAATGAAGCTGAAAAAAAAAAGGGAAAAGAAATTACTAGATCATGAGGGGAGAATTAGAGAATTAAGTGATTCCATGAAATGAAACAATATCCATGTCATAGGAGTACCAGGAGAAAAAGAGTGAGGAAAGGGGCAAAAGGTTTATTTGAACAAATTATAGCTGAGAACTTCCCTAATCTGGGGGAAGGAAACAGGCATCTAAGTTCAAGAGACACAGAGAACTCCCTTCAAAATAAACAAAAATAGGTCAACACCACGACATATAGTGAAACTGGCAAAATACAAAGATAAAGAGAGAATTCTGAAGGCAGCTAGGGACAAAAGTTCCTTAACCTAAAGGGTAGACACATAAGGTTAGTAGCAGACCCATCCACTGAAACTTGGCAGGCCAGAAGGGGGTGGCAGGAAATATTCAATGTGCTGAATAAGAAAAATATGCAGCCAAGAATCCTTTATCCAACGAGGCTGTCATTCAGAATGGAAGGTGAGAAAAAGACTTCCCCAGACAAAAACTAACAGTTTGTGACCACTAAACAAGTCCTACAAGAAATTCTAAGGGGGACTCTCTGAGTGGAAAGCAGCAAAGACTACAAAGGACCAAAGAACATCACCAGAAACATGAAATCTACAGAGAACACAACGGCACTAAATTCATTTCTTTCAATAATCACTCTGAATGTAAATGGACTAAATATCCCAATCAAAAGACATGGGGTATCAGAAAAGATTTAAAAAAAAAACAAGATCCATCTATATGCTGCCTACAAAAGACTTATTTTAGACCTGCAGATTGATGTGAGGGGATGGAGAACCATCTGTCATGCTAATGCACATCAAAAGAAAGCCAGAGTAGCCATACTACTATCAGACAAGCTAGATTTTAAAATAAAGACTGTAACAAGAGATAAAGAAGGGCATTATATCATAATTAAGGGATCTGTCAAGAAGAGCTAATAATTGTAAATATTTATGCCCCCAACTTGCAGAACCCAAATATATAAATCACAAACATAAGCAAACTTATTGACAATAATACCATTATTGTAAGATAATTTAATACTCCACATACAACAATGGACAGATTATCTAAGCAGGATATCAACAAGAAACAATGGCTATAAATGACACCTGGACCAGATGGACAAACAGATATATTCAGAACATTTCATCCTAAAGCAGCAGAATACACATTCTTCTCGAGTGCACGTGGAACATTCTCCAGAATAGATCACATACTGGGTCACAAATCAGCCCTCAACAGGTACAAAAAGATTGAGATCAAACCATGCATATTTTCAGATCACAATACTATGAAACCTGAAATCAACCCCAAGAAAAAATTTAGAAAGCCCCAAATACATGGAGATTAAAGAACATCCTGTTGGAGTACCTGGGTGGCTCAGTTGGTTAAGCCTCTGACTTTGGCTCAGGTCATGATCTCACTGCTCTTGAGTTTGAGCTCCACTTTGGGCTCTGTGCTGACAGCTCAAAGCCTGGATCCTACTTCAGATTCTGTGTCTCCCTCTCTCTGTCCCTCCACTCCCCCTCAAAAATAAATATTTAAATTTTTTTTTAAAAAAAGAACATCCTACTAAAGAATGAATGGATTAACCAGGAAATTAAAGAAGACATTTAAAAATACATGGAAGCAAATGGAAATGAACACACAACAGTCCAAACCCTTTGGTATGCAGCAAAATCAGTCTTAAGAGGAAAATACATTGCAATTCAGGCCTCTCTCAAGAAGCAAGAATGGTCCCAAGTACATAACCTTACCTTACAACTAAATTAGCTAGAAAAAGAGCCCCAAATAAAGCCCAAGGCCAGCAGAAAAAGGGAAATAACAAAGATTGGAACAGAAATAAATGATACAGAATCAAAAAAAAAAAAAATCCCCAGTAGATCAATGAAACTAAAAGCTGGCTTTCTGAAAGAATAAACAAAATTGATAACCCCCTAGCCAGACCTCTCCAAAAGAAAAGAAAGAGGAGCCAATACATAAAATCAAAAATGAAAGAAGAGAGATCACAACCAACACCATAGAAATGCAAACAATTATAAGAGAGTACTATGAAAATATTATATGCCAACACTGGAATATCTGAAAGAAATGGACAAATTCCTAGACAGTCACACACTACCATAACTCAAACAGGAACAAATAGGAAAATTTGAACAGGACCATAACTAGCAAAGAAATTGAATCAGTTATCAAAAAAATATCCCCAAAAATAAGAGTCCTGGGTCTTCTACCTAGGGGAATTCTACCAGACATTTATTTTTACCAGACATTTATTTTTTTAACATTTTATTTTATTTTTTGAGAGACAGAGAGAGACAGAGCATGAGCAGGGGAGAGAGGCAGAGGGAGACACAGAATCCAAAGCAAGCTCTAGGCTCTGAGCTGTCAGCACAGAGTCCAAGTAGGGGAGGGACAGAAAGAGAGGGAGAGAATCCCAAGCAGGCTTCAAGCTCTACTGTCATGACCATGAGATCATGATCTCCGCTGAAATCAAGAGTGGATGCTTAACCAACTGAGCGACCCAGGCACCCCTCTGCTTATTGTTAACCAAACAGTGTAACAACCAGTGAGAGAAACTTTTTACTTTTTTGAAAACATAAAAATTTATTTTAAGGAAAAAGATGTCTTGAGCTACTTAATGTTGAAGTTTTGTTAACCCACAAATTTTTTAAATTTAAAATCAAGTTAGTTAACATACATTGTTAACATAGTTAACATACCTCTTGGCTTCAGAGGTAGAACCCACTGATTCATCTCTTAAATATGACACCCAGTGCTCATCCCAAAAAGTGCCCTCCTTAATGCCCATCACTCATTTAGCCCATCCCTCTACCCCCACTCCTCCAGCAATCCTCAGTTTGTTCTCTGTATTTATGAGTCTCTTATGGTTTGCCTCCCTCTCTGTTTTTATCTTACTTTTTCTGCCTTTCCCCTATCTTCATCTTTTGTTTCTGAAATTCCACATATGAGTGAAATCATATATCTTTCTCTGATTGACTTATTTCACTTAGCATAATATACTTTAGTTCCATCCATGTTGTTACAAATGGCAAGATTTCATTCTTTTCATTGCCAAGTAGTATTCCATTGTGCGCGCGCGCACACACACACACACACACACACACACACACACCTCATTTTCTTTATCCATTCACCAGTCAATGGACAGTTTGGCTCTTTCCATACTTTGAATATTGTCAATAGTGCTGCCATAAACATTGGGGTGCATGTGCACAGGCAACAAAAGAAAAATGGACTTCACCAAAATTAAAAACTTTTGTGCATCAAAGGACACTATCAAGATTGTGAAAATACAAATCATATATCTGATAAGGCATTTGAATCTAGAATATATAAAGAACTCTTACAACTTAGGGTAGTCTGGGTGGCTCAGTCAGTTAAACATCCGACTTTGGCTCAGGTCATGATCTCATGGCTTGTGAGTTTGAGCCTTGCATGGGGCTCTGTGTTGACAGCTCAAAGCCTGGAGCCTGCTTCAGATTCTGTGTTTCACTCTCTCTGTGCACCCCCCCCACCCCCTGCTCGTGCTCTCTCTGTCTCTCAAAAATAAATAAACATTTTTTTTAATTTTAAGAACTCTCACAACTTAATAACAGACAACCATATTCTAAAATGGGCAATGGATCTGAAAGATGTTTCTTCAAAGATACACAGATAACCAGTAAGTACATAAAATGATGTTCATCAAAGAAATGCAAAATCAAAACCACGATGAGATATCACTTCATATCCACTAGAATGGCTCAAATCAAAGTCAGATAACAACAAGTGCTAGCAAGGATTGGAGAAATGAAACCCTCATACACTGCTGATGATACTGTAAAATGCTGCAGCCACTTTGGAACACAGTCTGGGAATTCCTCAAGTGATTAAACATAGAGCTACCATATGACCCAGCAATTCTACTCTTAGGTATATTTTCAAGAGAAATAAAAATATGTCCATACAGAAACTTGTACATGAATATTTATAGCAGCATTATTCATAATAGCCAAAAGGTGGAAACAGCACAAATATTCATCAATGGATGAGTGGGTAAGTAAAATGTGGTATACCCATAGAAATATTACTCAGCCATAAAAAATGAAGTACTGATACATACTATGATGAACCTCAAAAACATAATGCTAGGTGAAAGAAGTGAATCAAAAAATATCACATATTATATGATTCCACTTATGTGAAAGTCCAGAACAGGGTAATCTATAGAGACAGAAAGTAGATTAGTGGTTCTAAAACTATAGTGACGATTATACATATCTGTGAGTATACCAAAAACATTGAATTGCATACTTTAGATAAATCTGGTATGTATGGTATGATATGGGAATTATATCTCAATAAAACATTTTTTTGAAGTGTATGCATTCAGGAGTAGAGAGATCTATGTTCAGATACCAAACCTGAGGTTAGTAGATAGCTGTCCGTTGATGGGTTCTTAATATCCCTTGAGTCTTATTCTCCTCATCTGTGAAATGGGAATTAATTAAAATAATGCACATAAGGCACTTAGCATGCCTAGAATAAAGTATATATCTAACAAGTGTCAGCTATTATATTGCCCAATTTGCAAAACTTTTCAGTTCTGGAATCCTAGTTTCACAAACATTGCTACGCCATTTATATAATATTCTCTTTAAGCCTATAGCCCTGAGGATACAGTAAGAATGGTATATAGGAAGTCTGTATATTGTGTATGATGCTGTGTTAGCTTGGAAATGTAGACTTTTTTAGAGAGAGTTTTTTTAGAGAGAGAGAGAGGGAGGGGGAGAGAATCCCAAGAAGGCTCTGTGCTGCCAGCTCAGAGCCCCACACAGGGCTTGACCTCACAAAGTGTGAGATCATTACATAAGCCAAAATCAAGAGTCGGATGCTTAACCAACTGAGCCACCCAGGTGCCCTGGAAATTTAGACTTTCTAATTCTGCCATTGACTCACTGCTTTTAATCTTCTACCCATGACCTCAAACTTATTCATCAAATCAATTCTCTGTTTGGATTAATGAGCTGTCTTCCATTCACAAATGACAGACACCTAATTCAAATAAATTTGAAGGAAGAAAAGAAATGTATTGGCTCATATAACAGGAAACTGGGAAATCCAGTGCTGGAGTTGAGTTCACATACTCAAAAATTTTCATTTCTCTGCAACCTTGGATCTGATTTTCTCTCTGTGACGCCTTTCACTGGCAGAGTATCTCTTTAACCAAAGTTTAGTCAGGTTCCTCTGAACTCTCTTCTCAACCAAGCCCTAACTTTTGGGCTTCTGTGTTCATCCTGCATTGTCTAATTTTGGCAAGAGCCCTACTGAGTCAGTTTCTCAGAATCTCCCATCCATCATATCTCATTCCCCTCAATATCTGATAGGGCTCCTCATCTTCCACCATCCCCCCTGTGAGGTCTGATCTTGCTGGCCTGCCTTCAGCAAGAATCCTGTTAGGTTGTTTTTCTAGACTCCTCCCTTACCCTTGATGTTTCCGCCTAATTTTCCCTCCCCTACCCTACTCCTTGGCTATAAATTCCCAATTTTCCTTGTTATATTTGGAGTTGAGCCCAGTATCTCTACTGCAAAACCCCATTATAGTGGTCCCTGTATCTATTATGATAGTCCCCCCTAAGTAAAGTCTGCCTTACCATTCTTTATCAAGTATTATTTTTTTATAATATATGAAATTTATTGTCAAATTGGTTTCCATACAACACCCAGTGCTCATCCCAAAAGATGCCCTCCTCAATACCCATCACCCACCCTCCCCACCCTCCCACCCCCCATCAACCCTCAGTTTGTCCTCAGTTTTTAAGAGTCTCTTATGCTTTGGCTCTCTCCCACTCTAACCTCTTTTTTTTTTTCCTTCCCCTCCCCCATGGGTTTCTGTTAAGTTTCTTAACAAGTATTATGAATAATTTTTCTCTTTAACATCACACTTACTGAGCTTGGACTTTACCAAGCAGGGACATCGTTGCAGGCAGTTTCAGTGTTATGTCATTCCTATTTAGCAGCCCCTGAGGAAAGAGTAAACATCTCTCTCAGTATCTGTATTTAAAAGAATCTAAGCGATTCCTCACAGCAGTTATGTGAAGGATGCATTTTCTAAGATTAGGAGAATTTTATCAAGAGAATGCCTACTAATGTCATATATAATTGCTTTGGACTCTGTATGATGTCCTTCCACAGCACTAAAATGTATATTTTGTTTTAGTACTTAAAAGGGTCTACAAGGAACCAATCCTTACTGACCAAGGATGGATGTAAAAGATGCCTGTTTCATCTGCAAATGGCATTCTGGCCATCTCTTTCATCCTAAAGCATTTTCTTGAGGAAGGCTCTTAGAACATTAGTCTGATGAGATTGTTGGCCAGTCTTGATATACTCAGTAGAATAATGGAACTATTCAGGCTGTATGCTACTAAGCTGATGAATTTCAAAGGAAACAGATCCTCGCCTCAACTTCCACCCCTGTCTTCATACTCCATACCTTACTCTTTTCCTTTTTTCTGACCTAACTCTGGCCTCTTAACAGATTGAGAATATGCTAAGTCTAGGATTCTGGTGGCCTGCTGCTTTTTAAATTTTTTTTTTTAGGTTTATTTATTTATATTGAGAGAGAGAGAGAGTGAGAACAAGTGGGGGGGTGGGCAGAGAGAGGGAGAGAGAACAAATCCCAAGCAGGCTCCGTGCTGTTAGCACTGAGCCTCAGCTGGGGCTTAAACCCACAAACCATGAGAACATGACCTGAGCCAAAGTCAGATGCTTAACTGACTGAGCCACCAGGTGCCCCTAAATTTTAAATTTTAACAGATTTTATTTTTTAGAGCCATTTTGGTTCGCAGAAAACAAGTGGAAGATACAGAGATTTCCCATATACCCCCTGTACCCCACCAACACACACAGACAGCCTCCTCCATTATCAATATCCCCCATCAGAGTAGTACATTTGTTACAAATGATGAGCCTACATCAGTCATCATCATCAGTCAGAATCCATAGTTTATATAAGGGTCTTGGTGTTGTACATTCTGTAGGTTTGAACAAATGTATACTGGCGTGTATATATCATTATAGTGTCACAGAATATTTTCACTGCCCTAAAAATCCCCTGTGCTCAGCCTATTGATTGCTCCCTCCCCCCAATCCCTGGCAACCACTGACCTTGCTACTGTCTCCATAGTTTTACCTTTTCTGGAATGTCATATAGTTAGAATTATATAGTAAGTAGCCTTTTCATATTGGCTTCTTTCACTTAATGATACGCATTTATGTTTCTTCCATATCTTTTCCTTTTCTTTTTTTTTTTTTTATTTTTTTTTTCGTTTTTTTTTATTTATTTGTGGGACAGAGAGAGACAGAGCATGAACGGGGGAGGGACAGAGAGAGAGGGAGACACAGAATCGGAAACAGGCTCCAGGCTCTGAGCCATCAGCCCAGAGCCTGACGCGGGGCTCGAACTCACGGACCGTGAGATCGTGACCTGGCTGAAGTCGGACGCTTAACCGACTGCGCCACCCAGGCGCCCCTATCTTTTCCTTTTCGAATTTAGTAAGTTATGGCTTCCCCACTAAGAAGTTACACTTTGACTTAATACCTCTTGGTATTCATCTGGGCTGTGTTCTAAAAGACTTGTTCTTTATACTCCAGTTTTCCCTAGGGTATTTTTGGCAGGGAGTCTTTAAAAGACATCCACTTGAGTTGATGCTAATATTTGTCACCACTTAGAATGTAGTTCTTGATTGACAAGCTGAACTTACTCCAAATTCCCCAGGGGGCTCTTTTGTAACCCATTTTATTCTTGGATAATAGATAATATTTTTAGATGGCTCACTGCTAGGACATGGAATGCATATCTTCTGAGATACAGTGTGAGAGGTGTGAGGGAGTGGGATAAGTAGGTGAGAGGACAGGGATTTATTCATGTTGAGTCAGGGACCTATTAGAATCCTGATGGCAGGAAGTCTGAAGACCATTTGAGAAGGCCATTTGGGAAGAAAATGATTTGGATAAGTTAGTAAGGGTCAAAGTAAAACCGAAAAGGTAACTCACTCTCAAGACCGTAAGTTTATTTTGAGGCTATTTTGAGGTCTTATAGTCCGCAGCCAAATCAAACAGGCTATGGAGTCAGCCTTTTTAGCATTTGAGACACTATCATACAGTTCATTCACATTTAATGTTTTTATTGATATGGTCAGATTTATGTCTGCCATTTTGGTTTTTGTTTTCTATAGGTTTCATGTCTTTTTTGTTCTTTTCCTCCTTACTGCCTTCTTTTGCATTAAGTGAATATATTATAGTGTATCCTTTCATGATTTCTTTTGATGGCCATTCTAGGTAATAAAGTTTTTTACAAATGCTTAATTGTTTCCTCAATACATATTTCTAAAAGTGGAATTATTGCATCAAAAAATTGGCACATTTTTAAGCCTTTGATATCTATGCCAAATTTCTCTCCAGAAGCATTGCTGCAGTTTACATTCCCACCAGCAAGGCCTTTATGCGTTGTCAACTGAACCTAGGTATCAGTCTCTTGGAGAGCTTTAATTTAATTCATTGTAACTGGCTCTTATAATATATAGGTATTGAAATTTGAGCTGAAATCTGGTAAATTAAGGCTAATTTAATGTTCAGAACTGAGGATAAGTTATGAAATTAGCTTTCTTACTATTTAACACCTGATGTTATTTAATGGTGATTAATTTCCATAATAAAATCTTGATACTGGATGAAATATTAAAGTATCCATAATAAAAGTGAGATAAAGCTTTTTATATCTCAGGCAATCTCAGAATGAGAATGAGAACAAGACATATTGATCTGTTTGAGTACAGCCTCAGCCAAACTTAACATCGGAAAGATACAACACAAAATGCTTTCTTTCTTTCTTTTTTTTAAAACTTATTGTCAAGGTAGCTAACATACAGTGTATACAGTGTGCTCTTGGTTTGGGGGGTAGATTCCCCTGATTTATTGCTTATATACAATGCCCAGTGCTCATCCCAACAAGTGCCCTCATCAATGCCCATTACCCATTTCCTCCCTCCCTGCCACCATCAACCCTCAGTTTGTTCTCCACATTCAAGAGTCTCTTTATGGTTTGCCTCCCTCATGTTTGAAACTATTTTTCCCCTTCCCTTCCCCCATGGTCTTCTGTTAAGTTTCTCAAGTTCCACATATGAGTGAAAACATGTATCTGTCTTCTCTGACTGACTTATTTCACTTAGCATAATACCCTCCAGTTCCATCCATGTTGTTGCAAATGGCAGGATTTCATTCTTTCTTATTGCCAAGTAGTAGTCCATTGTATATATAAGCCACAATTTCTTTATCCATTCATCAGTTGATGGACATCTGGGCTCTTTCCATAATTTCACTATTGTTGAAAGCGCTACTATAAACATTGGAGTAAACAGACACTTCTCTAAAGAAGACATCCAGATGGCCAACAGGCACATGAAAAGATGCTCAACGTCACTCCTCATCAGGGAAATACAAATCAAAACCACACTCAGATATCACCTCACGCCAGTCAGAGTGGCTAAAATGAACAAATCAGGAGACTATAGATGCTGGAGAGGATGTGGAGAAATGGGAACCCTCTTGCACTGTTGGTGGGAATGCAAACTGGTGCAGCCACTCTGGAAAACAGTGTGGAGGTTCCTCAAAAAATTAAAAATAGATATACCCTATGAACCCAGCAATAGCACTGCTAGGAATTTACCCAAGGGATACAGGAGTGTTGATGCATAGGGGCACTTGTACCCCAATGTTTACAACAGCAGTTTCAACAATAGCCAAATTACGGAAAGAGCCTACATGTCCATCAACTGATGAATGGATAAAGAAATTGTGGTTTATATATACAATGGAATACTACTTGGCAATGAGAAAGAATGAAATCTGGCCTTTTGTAGCAATGTGGATGGAACTGGAGAGTGTTATGCTAAGTGAAATAAGTCATACAGAGAAAGACAGATACCATATGTTTTCACTCTTACGTGGATCCTGAGAAACTTAACAGAAACCCATGGGGGAGGGGAAGGGAAAAAAAAGTTAGAGAGGGAAGGAGCCAAACCATAAGAGATTCTTAAAAACTAAGACTAAACTGAGGGTTGATGGGGGTTGGGAGGGAGGGGAAAGTGGGTGATGGGCATTGAGGAGGGCACCTGTTGGGAAGAGCACTGGGTGTTGTATGGAAACCAATTTGACAATAAATTTCATATTAATAAATAAATAAAAATTTAAAAAAAACATTGGGGTACATGTGCCCCTATGAATCAGCACTCCTGTATCCTTTGGATAAATTCGCAGTAGTGCTATTGCGGGTCGTAGGGTAGTTCTATTTTTAATTTTTTGAGGAACCTCCACACTGTTTTCCAGAGTGGCTGCACCAGTTTGCATTCTCACCAACAGTGCAAGAGGGTTCCCATTTCTCCACATCCTTACCAACATCTGTTGTTTCCTGAGTTGTTAATTTTAGCCACCCTGACTGGTGTGAGGTGGTATCTCAATGTAGTTTTGATTTGTATTCCCTGATGATGAGTGATGTTGAACATCTTTTCACATGTCTGTTGGCCATCTGGATGTCTTCTTTGGAAAAGTGTCTATTCATGCATTCTGCCCATTTCTTCACCGGATTATTTGTTTTTCAGGTGTTGAATTTGATAAGTTCTTTATAGATTTTGGATACTAACCCTTTATCCAATATGTCATTTGCAAATACCTTCTCCCATTCGATCAGTTGCCTTTTAGTTTTGTTGGTTGTTTCCTTTGCAGTGCAGAAGCATTTTATCTTCATGAGGTCCCAGTATTTCATTTTTGCTTTTATTTCTGTTGTCTTCAGAGACATGTTGAGCAAGAAATTGCTGCCGCTGAGGTCAAAGAGGTTGTTGCCTGTTTCCTCCTCTAGGGTTTTGATGGTTTCCTGTCTCACATTTAGGTCTTTCATCCATTTTGAGGTTTTTTTTTTGTGTATGGTGTAAGAAAGTCGTCCAGTTTCACTCTGCTGCATGTTGCTGTCCAGTTCTCTCAGCACCATTTGCTCAAGAGACTGTCTTTTTTTTTTCCATTGGATACTCTTTCCTGCTTTGTCAAAGATTAGTTGGCCATATATTTGTGGGTCCAGTTCTGGGTTCTCTATTCTATTCCATTGGTCTATGTGCCAATACCATACTGTCTTGATGATTACAGCTTTGTAGTAGAGGCTAAAGTCCAGGATTGTGATGCCTCCCACTTTGGTTTCCTTTTTCAACATAACTGGCTATTCAAGGTCTTTTGTGGTTCCATATAAATTTTAGGATTGCTTGTTCTAACTTTGAGAAGAATGTCGGTGCAATTTTGATTGGGATTGCATTGAATGTGTAGATTGCTTTGAGTAGTATTGACGTTTTAACAATATTTGTTCTTCCAATCCATGAGCATGGAATGTTTTTCCATTTCTTTGTGTCTTCTTCAATTTCCTTCATAAGTTTTCTATAGTTTTCAGCATACACATCTTTCATATATTTGGTTAGGTTTATTCCTAGGTATTTTATATTCTTGGTGCAATTGTAAATGGGATCAATTTCTTGATTTCTCTTTCTGTTGCTTCATTATTGGTGTATAGAAATGCAACTGATTTCTGTAATTATTTTGTATCCTGCGACTTTGCTGAATTCATGTATCAGTTCTAGCAGATTTTTGGTGGAGTCTTTCGGGTTTTCCATGTATAATATGTCATCTGCAAAAAGTGAAAGTTTGACTTCTTCTTTGCCAATTTGGATGCCTTTTATTTCATTTTGTTGTCTGATTGCTGAGGCTAAGCCTTCCAACACTATGTTAAACAACTGTGGTGAGAGTGGACATCTTACAGCAATGGACAGATTATCTAGGCAAAAAATCAATCAATGGTCTTGAATGATACACTGGACCAGATGGACTTGACAGATATATTCAGAACAAAATGCTTTCTTTAAAGCAAGTCATTCTGAGTTTGAGCCCCAGGTTCAGACCTAAATTCTTAACAACCCAAACTGGCTGCTTTCCCTCTAGTATGTACAATCAAATTCTTTCTTCTTGTGGTGATGGGATAATTTTGTGCCTTGATAGTAGTGGTGGTTACACAAATCTGCACATGGGATGAAGTGGCTTAGAATCATACACACATTGTGTCAGTGTCAATTTCCAGTTTTCATATTTTACTATAGTTATGTAAAATGTAGCGATTTGGGGAAATTAGGTAAGGGTATATGGGACCTCTCTACTATGTCTGCAATTACCCATGAGTCTTTCACAATAGAAATTTTTTTTTAATTCTCCAAGAGCCTTTTAAATTTATATTTTGCATAGATAATACATTCATCACATTGATTCAAAAGTCTTGCTCTCTCCTTTTTTCCCACCTAATCCATTCCCACAACCCCATTTCTATTGCTTCCCTTAATTTCTTTTCTTATATCCTTCTAATGTATTTTATATAAATACATGGAAGTATTTCCACCTTTCCCACACAAAGGCTATGTGTTAGTCTGAGTCCTCCGAAAAGCTGTTGCCAAGACAGAATTAAATTTAAGAATGATTCCCAGAGTGTAATTGTTGGGTCATGGGAAAATGTATTTACAGTTTATAATAAATATTTCTAAAATTGTTCTCCTTACAATTTATAATAAATATTTCTAAAATTGCACCATTTTGCACTCCTATCTGCAAAGTATGAGATTGTCAGTTTCTCCTTACCTTGCCAAAAGAGTGTGTGGTCAAACTTTTGAATTTTCTCTATCTGCTGTGATGTGATTTTAATTTGCATTTAACTTATTATGAGTAAGTCTGATAGATTTGTAATTTTTTTCAGGTTGCAATTTGTCTTTTGGCTTTGTTTATGGTGTATTCTGCCATTCAGAATATATTCTATGTAGAATAAATTAATCATTTATTTTACGGTTAACTAGAAAGGCTTTCATCCCTCCATGGTTCTAAAAGACTTATTCCATGTATTCTTCTAGTACTTTAATGTGTGAACTTTTTATGTATGATTTTTTAAATTAAATCTATTGATCGATGTTTATCCAAGTGTACAGTACAATATATGAATTCACCTATCTTTTTTGAAAAATCTATCCAATTGTCCTAAAACCATTTATTTAAAAGACACATGTTTATTCTGTAGATTTGAAATGTAACCCCTATCATATACTAATATGTATTTGTTCTATTTCTAGACATTTTCATTGGTTCCATTTATCTGTCAGTCTGTTCATGCACAAGTACCATACTGTTTTAATAATTAAGGCTATATAGGGTTTTTCTTATTATTTGATATCACTAATCTCAGTGCTGTTACAGTTCTTCCATTTGAGAGTTTTACTATTTTTGCTTACTTCCCACCATAAATTTAGAAATCAGCCTAATTGGGGTGCCTGGGTGGCTCAGTTGGTTAAATGTCTGACTTCAGCTCAGGTCATGATCTCCTGGTTTGTGAGTTCAAGCCCCGCATCGGGCTCTGTACTGACTGCTCGGAGCCTGGAGCCTGCTTCGGATTCTGTATCTCCCTCTCTCTCTGCCCCTCCCCTGCTCATGCTCTGTCTCTCTCTGTCTCTTAAAACTAAATAAACATTAAAAAATAAACATAAATAAAAAGAAATCAGCTTAATTGCCCCCAGATAAACTTATTGGCATTTTTATTGAAATCACAGTAATTTATGTATTTATTTATTTATTTATTTATTTGAAATCACAGTAATTTATAAATTAACAGGAAGATTTTTTTTAGCGTTCCTATTCCTAAGAATATGCTGTATCTTTCTCTTTGTTCAAGACTGCATTTATATCTTTGAAAATGTTTTAACATTTTTCTCAAAAAAAGTTTTGCATATTTTATTCCTAAGGATTTATTATTTTGTGTTGCTATTGGAAAGGGGATTTTCTTCCCCAATATATCTTCTGATTGTGTATTTGTGTACACAAAGGCTTTTGATTTCAGCATATTAATTTTTTGTATTCAGCTACCTTACTGATTTCTCTTTCCTTCCATTTGCGTCTCTCTCTCATAATAGTAGTAGTAATAGTAGTCATGGTGGTGGTGGTAGTAGTAATAGTTTTTGAGTTGATTATCTTGGGTTTTTCAGGGACACAATCATATCACCTTCCAATAATGACAATTTACTTTTATCTTACTAATTTTTTATACTTTCAACTTATTTCTATTTTCTAATTGTGTCAGTTACTCCATCCTCTACCAAGTGAAGACAATGAGAAGCAAGGTAGTCAGAGAGGAGTCAGTGGTCATCAGAACTGTCTCAGAACTTGACCAGTAGTCAAGGTAGTCAGAAGACGCCTTCAGTGAGGATGCATCTTAGACTGGTGTTTGTCATATTTTTTTTTCCCTTGTAGCTACCAATTGTGCCAGGCACTGTACTAAACTCTTATTTTACAAAATCTCCTATAATCCTACAAGCATTCTATGATGTTTGTACTATTACCATCTCCATTTTAAAGATAAAAGAACTAAAATGTGGAGAAGAAAAAAACTTACCCAGATCAAAGAAAGTGGTAAAACTGAGATTCAAATCTAAGTCTGTGTAATTCTGAAGAAACTGCTCTTAATTGCCATGCTAATTGGGTATACCTGAGAATAGTATAAGGAGGTCTTTGCTGTTACTTCTTAGACAAAATGAACTCTGACCTTGCTGAAAATCCCCACCTCTGAGCTGTGGTCTGTGGTCTTGGCAGGATCCAGACTCATTTCTTAATGAGATTGTGTGGGACTCCCTAAGGTGTCCTTGAATGAATTACTAGTTGTCCACAGTAATACTACTAGTTGCCCATAGTAGTTGCCCTGAAATGGAATAAAGTTTTGTGTGTGGAGTATAATTTTATTTTGTATTTTATAAGTGATGTCCGATGGGATAATGCAGTACCCATGAGCAAAGAAGACACAGGTTCATGTATGTCTGCCATTCCTTGCTGCTCCATTCATGTGGAACACTTACAATGTCCCCATAAACATAGAATTTTGGTTTTGACCCACGATGTTGGGAATTGTTCAAGACCCAAAGTGAATGCAAGGTAAGCATAGTATGAAAGCCACTGACTTCTATATAGTGTTGTTGCTAGATGTACACATATCAAGAAGTATAATTAATTAATTAATTAATTTTAAAAAAAAATTTTTTTAACGTTTATTTATTTTTGAGACAGAGAGAGACAGAGCATGAATCGGGGAGGGTCAGAGAGAGAGGGAGACACGGAATCTGAAACAGGCTCCAGGCTCTGAGCGGTCAGCACAGAGCCTGATGCGGGGCTCGAACTCACGGACCGTGAGATCATGACCTGAGCCGAAGTCAGACGCTCAACCGACTGAGCCACCCAGGCGCCCCAATTAATTAAATTTTAAAAAGAAGTAAAATAAAAATAAATCGAGTTAATTTTGTGCAGTGTTTCCATGTTCTGGTAAGAATGACGTACATATGCATGAGTTAGCTACAAAATATGAATTGGGTTATGTTGGTAATTCTGCGTAAAGGCTAAATGCTCTGATACTTGCATTTAAAACTGTTAGTACACAATATAAAGAGTAACAGTAAAATTCAGGCTTATTATTTAAAGTTTTAAATATTTCTTTATTTAGAATAATATTAGGCAAGTAAAAAAAAATTACCGGGACAAATTATGAAGGGGGAAAGGGGAGGCTGTAGTAAAAAAGAAAAAGCTTTATATTATTTTAGTAGCATTAGAGGCATTTTTCCTACTTTTTGAACATAGGACCAGCATTTTCATTTTACTCTGAACCTCACAAATTATGTAACCAGCCATTTTTAACAAGCCTTCCAGTGATTTTAAGAGCAGGATTGAGAGTCACTGGAGCAAATGGGATCTTTTGAAGTTCTGGTCACGAGTCCTCAGGACCAGAGCATTGGGTGGGCCAGTGCTGCCCTCTAGTGTCTCTGGATGCCATCTAGTAATAAACTACATTTCTGTATCATACAGCAACCTGCTATGTGAACACTTGTGGTCTTACTGACTGATACTACTCTGCAGATATTTCCCTGGAAATCTTAGCTCTTGGGCATTTATAAAAATTCTCATGTATTAAAATGCTGTGTCAACACAAAAATCTGAAAAGAAAACTAACTGAAAAGAAAATTAAGAAAACAATTCCAATTACAATAGCATGAAAAAAACCAAAATACTTAGGAATAACTTAACCAAGGAGGTGATGAGTTGTTGTTTAATTGGTAGGGAGTCTCTGTTTTGCCAGATGAATAAGTTCTGGAGATCTATTGCACAACAGTGTGAATACACTTCACACTACTGAGCTATACACTTAAAAATGGCTACAATGGTAAACTTTAAGACCAGAAACCATAAAACTCCTGGAAGAAAACATAGACACTAAGCTCCTTGACATGGGTCTTGGCAATGAGTTTTTTAATCTGATTCAAAAGCAAAGGCAACAAAAGCAAAAATAAGTAAGTGGGAATAAATCAAACTAAAAAGCTTCTGCACAGCAAAAGAAATCAACAAAATGAAAAGGCAACCTACTGAATGGGAGAAAATATTTGCTAATCATATGGCTAAATAGGGGTTAATATAAAAAATATTTAAAGAACCATACAATTCAGTAACAAAAAAAAAAGCAAAAAACCCATCTGATGGAAAAATGGGTAGTGGGAGGCTCAGTCAGTTAAGCGTCAGACTTCGGCTCAGGTCATGAACTCACTGTTTGTGAGTTCAAGCTTTGTGTTGGGCTCTGTGCTGATAGCTTAGAGCCTGGAGCCTGCTTCAAATTCTGTATCTCCTTCCCCCTCTCTGTCCCTTCCCCACTCACACTCTATGTGTGTGTCTGTCTCTCTCAAAAATAAATAAACATTTTTTTAAAATGGGCAGAGGATCTGAATAGACATTTTTCCATGGAAGACATACAGATGACCAACAGGTACCTGAAAAGATGCTCAATTAGGGATTGATTTCCCTAATCATCAGGGAAATGCAAATCAAAACCACAATGAGATATCACCTCATACCTGTTAGAATATCTATTATCAAAAAGATCAGAAATAACAAGTGTTGGCAAGGACATGGAGAAAAAGGAACGCTCATGCATTGTTGATGTAAATTGGTGCAGCCAGTATGGAACATAGTATGGAGGTTCCTAAAAAAATTAAAAATTGAACTAATGGGGCACCTGGGTGGCTCAGTTGGTTGAACAACTGACTCTTGGTTTTGGCTCAGGTCATGATCTCACAGTTGTGGGACAGAGCCCCCACACTGGCCTCTGCACTGGACATGAGCCTGTTTGGGATTCTCTCTCTCCCTCTCTTTCTGCCCCTTCCCCCACTCACGTGTGCATGCTCTCTCTCGCTCTCTCTCTCAAAAAAATAAATTACCTTAAAAAAATTAAAACCAGTAATATGATCCAGTAGTTATACTTCTAAGTCGTTATCTGAAGGAAAAAAACCCCACTAACTTGAAAGGATATATCACACCCATGTTGCAGCATTGTGTACAATAGCCAAGATATGGAAATAACCTAAGTGTCCATTGACAGATGAGTAGAAAGAAAACGTAATATACACAAAGGAATACTATTCAGCCATTAGAAAGAATGAAATTTTACCATTTGTGACAACATGGATAGACCTCAAGGGCATTATGCTAAGTAAAATAAGTCAGACAGTGAAAGACAAATACCACACAATCTCACTTGTATGTGGAATTTAAAACAGCAACAAAAACCAAGCTCACAGACACAGAGAACAGATTGGTGGTTGCCATAGGTAGGAGGTAGAGGGTGAGAGAAATGGGTGAAGGGCGTCAAAAGGTACAAATTTCCAGTTACAAAATAATTATGTCAGCGTGCCTGGGTGGCTCAGTTGGTTAAGCGTCTGACTCTTGATATGGGTTCAGGCCATGATCTCGCTGTCGTGGGTTCAGGCTCATGCTCACTCTCTCAAAAAAAAAATAAAAATAATTATGTCATGGTGATATATGTACACCATGGTGACTATAGTTAATAATACTGTGTTGCATATTTGAAACATGAGGATAGATCTTAAAAATCCTCATCATGAGAAAAAAATTTTTTGCAATCTTGTAAGGTGATGGATGGTAACTAGAATTGTGGTGATCTTTTTGCAATATTATACAAATACTGAATCATGTTGTATACCTGAAACTAATATAATGTTATATGTCGATTACACCTCAATTTTTTTAAAGATGATAAATTTTATGTTCTATGTCTCTTTTTTTTAATATATGAAATTTATTGTCAAATTGGTTTCCATACAACACCCAGTGCTCATCCCAAAAGATGCCCTCTTCAATACCCATCACCCAACCCTCCCCTCCCTCCCACCCCCCATCAGCCCTCAGTTTGTTCTCAGTTTTTAAGAGTCTCTTATGCTTTGGCTCTCTCCCACTCTAACCTGTCTTTTTTTTTTTCTTCCCCTCCCTCATGGGTTCCTGTTAAGTTTCTCAGGATCCACATAAGAGTGAAAACATATGGTATCTGTCTTTCTCTGTATGGCTTATTTCACTTAGCATAACACTCTCCAGTTCCATCCATGTTGCTACAAAGGGCCATATTTCATTCTTTCTCATTGCCACGTAGTACTCCATTGTGTATATAAACCACAATTTCTTTATCCATTCGTCAGTTGATGGACATTTAGGCTCTTTCCATAATTTGGCTATTGTTGAGAGTGCTGCTATAAACTTTGGGGTACAAGTGCCCCTATGCATCAGTATTCCTGTATCCCTTGGGTAAATTCCTAGCAGTGCTACTGCTGGGTCATAGGGTAGGTCTATTTTTAATTTTTTGAGGAACCTCCACACTGTTTTCCAGAGTGGCTGCACCAGTTTGCATTCCCACTAACAGTGCAAGAGGGTTCCCGTTTCTCCACATCCTCTCCAGCATCTATAGTCTCCTGATTTGTTCATTTTAGCCACTCTGACTGGCGTGAGGTGATATCTGAGTGTGGTTTTGATTTGTATTTCCCTGATGAGGAGTGACGTTGAGCATCTTTTCATGTGCCTGGTTCAACATCGCAAATCAATCAATGTGATACATCACATTAATAAAAGAAAAGATAAGAACCATATGATCCTGTCAATCAATGCAGAAAAATCATTTGACAAAATTCAGCATCCTTTCTTAATAAAAACCCTTGAGAAAGTCGGGATAGAAGGAACATACTTAAACATCATAAAAGCCATTTATGAAAAGCCCAGAGCTAATATCATCCTCAATGGGGAAAGACTGAGAGCTTTCTCCCTGAGATCAGGAACACAACAGGGATGTCCACTCTCACCGCTGTTGTTTAACACAGTGTTGGAAGTGCTAGCATCAGCAATCAGACAACAAAAGGAAATCAAAGGCATCAAAATTGGCAAAGATGAAGTTAAGCTTTCACTTTTTGCAGATGACATGATATTATACATGGAAAATCCAACAGACTCCACCAAAAGTCTGCTAGAACTGATACATGAATTCAGCAAAGTTGCAGGATACAAAATCAATGTACAGAAATCAGTTACATTCTTATACACTAATAATGAAGCAACAGAAAGACAAATAAAGAAACTGATCCCATTCACAACTGCACCAAGGAGCATAAAATACCCAGGAATAAACCTAACCAAAGATGTAAAAGATCTGTATGCTGAAAACCATAGAAAACTTATGAAGGAAATTGAAGAAGATATAAAGAAATGGAAAAACATTCCATGCTCATGGATTGGAAGAATAAATATTGTTAAAATGTTTGTATTTTCAAATACAATAGCATTTTAAAAACAATAGTATTGTTAAAATACTACCCAAAGCTATCTACACATTCAGTGCAATCCCAATCAAAATTGCACCAGCATTCTTCTCGAAGCTAGAACAAGCAATCCTAAAATTTGTATGGAAACATAAAAGGCCCTGAATAGACAAAGTAATTTTGAAGAAGAAGACCAAAGCAGGAGGCATCACAATCCCAGACATTAGCCTCTACTACAAAGCTGTAATCATCAAGACAGCATGGTATTGGCACAAAAACAGACACATAGACCAATGGAATAGAATAGAAACCCCAGAACTAGACCCACAGAAGTATGGCCAACTAATCTTTGACAAAGCAGGAAAGAACATCCAATGGAAAAAAGACAGTCTCTTTAACAAATGGTGCTGGGAGAACTGGACAGCAAAATGCAGGAGGATGAAACTAGACAACTTTCTTACACCATTGACAAAAACAAACTCAAAATGGATAAAGGATCTGAATGTGAGACAGGAAACCATCAAAACCCTAGAGGAGAAAGCAGGAAAAAACCTCTCTGACCTCAGCCGCAGCAATTTCTTACTTGACACATCCCCAAAGGCAAGGGAATTAAAAGCAAAAATGAACTATTGGGACCTCATGAAGATAAAAAGCTTCTGCCCTGCAAAGGACATCGACAAAACTAAAAGGCAATCGACAAAACTGCAATCGACAAAACTAAAAGGCAACCGACGGAATGGGAAAAGATATTTGCAAATGACATATCGGACAAAGGGCTAGTGTCCAAAATCTATAAAGAGCTCACCAAACTCCACACCTGAAAAACAAATAATCCAGTGAAGAAATGGGCAAAAAACATGAATAGACACTTCTCTAAAGAAGACATCATTCATATTGTTTCATGTAGGAGTAACTTACTCATTTTTATTGTTGTATTCCACTATACAAATATACCAAAATTTATCCATTCTACTGTTGGACAAGTTTTTCTGCTTCTAGTTTAAGGTTTTATTTTATTTTACTATATTTTACTTTTTTATTGTATTGTATTGTATTGTATTGTATTGTATTGTATTTATTATTTTTAGAGAGACAGAATACGAGTGGGGAGAGGGGCAGACGGAGGGAGGGAGGGAGAGAGAGAGAGGGAGAATCCCAAGCAAGCTCCACGCCCAATGCAGAGCCAAACAGGGGGCTAGATCCCACCACGCTGGGATCATGACCTATGCCAAAATCAAGAGTTGGCAGCCCAATCAACTGAGCCACCCAGGCACTGTCAGTGCAAAGCCTGCTGCAGGGCTCGATCCTGAAAACTGTGATAGCAAGCCTGAGCTGAAATCAAGAGTCAGACACTTAACTGGGCCACCCAGGCACCCCTGATCTACTGAAGTCACTTAAAAGATTCTGCATTTAATTAAAAGATTCTCCGCTGTTCCGCAGTGCCACATTTATGATAAATCAAGTATCCATACATGTATAGGTCTGTCTTTATTCTCTATTCTGTTCCATTGTGTCAGGTTACCTATCCTTGCACCAGGATCACATCATCTAATTACTTAATCTTTATGTTTTTTTCTCTTAAAGAATAAGTAATTTTATTTTGTTTTTATTTATTTTTTATTTTAATTCCATTGTAGTTAATATACAGTGTTATATTCATTTTAGGTGTACAATATAGTGATTCAACAATTCCATATATTACTCAGTGCTCATCAGGGTAAGTGTACTCTTGGGGCACCTGGGTGGCTCAGCCAGTTGAGTGTCCAACTTCAGCTCAGGTCATTATCTCACAGTTCGTGGGTTTGAGCCCCACATTGGGCTCTCTGCTGTCAGCACAGGGCCTGCTTCAGATCCCCTGTCCCCCTCTCTCTCTGCCCCTCCCCAGCTCATTGTCTCTCTCTCTCTCTCTCTCTCTCTCTTTCTCTCTCCTCTCTCTCAAAATAAATAAATAAACTTAAAAAACAAAAAATAAGTGTACTCTTAATCCCTTTCACCTATTTCACATATCCCCCTACCCACCTCCCCCCTGGTAGCCATCTGTTTTTTCTCTATAGTTAAGAGTCTGTTTTTTGGTTTGTCATTTTTTCCTTTGTATTGTTTCTTAAATTCCACATATGAGTGAAGTCATATGGTATTTGTCTTTCTCTGACTTATTTCACTTAGCATAATACTCTCTAGATCCATCCATGTTGCTGCAAATGGCAAGATTTCATTCTTTTTTATGGCTGAATAATATTTCATAATATATATATATACCACATTTCATAGTATATACCACATTTAATAGAATATATATCATATATATATCTCCATATATATATATCTCCTACATATATATATATATATATATATATATATATATATATATATATATATATCTCCATTCTTTATCCACCTATGGATGGACACTTAGGTTGCTTCCATAATTTGGCTATTGTAAATAACTGACCTATAACATTGTATTCGTTTTAGGTGTCAGACTTATAATAAGTTTTGACACCTGGTAAATGATCCCCTTTGTTCTTCAACATTGTCTTGGCTATTTTTGCTTCTTTACATTTTCTATATACATTTTAGAATCAGATTGTTGGGGCACCTGGGTGGCTCAGTTGGTTAAGCACCTGACTCTTGATTTTGGCTCAGGTCATTATTTCATGATTCGTGAGTTTGAGCCCTGCATCAGGGTCTGTGCTGACAGCATGGAACCTGCTTGGGATTCTCTCTTACTCCCTCTCTCCCTGCCCCTCCCCTGCTCACACTCTGTCTTTCAAAATAAATAAACTTAAAAAAAAAAAAAAGAAACTGATTGTCAATTTTCACACCCCTCTCCCCCCCCCCAAAAAAAAAACTGATTACCACTGATTTTTAGATTGAGATTTCATTTAAACCACAGATAATTGGGGAGAAAGTTATGTCTTTAAATACTGAGTCTTCCAAAATATGAACATGGTATATTCCTCGTTTATTTTAATCTTCTTTAATTTCTCTGAAAATGTTTTCATAAATTATGCATGAAGCTCTTACACAACCTTTGTTAGAATTATTCATGGTTATTCTACTATTTTTGATGATTTTATAAATGATATCATTTTAAGTTTATTTTCTAATGGTTTGTTGCTAATGTATAGAAATTCTATTGGTTTTTATATAATGATCTTCTATCTAGTAACCTTGCTAAATTCATTTATTTACTCTAATAGTTTTTATCTGAAGATTCTCTTAGATTTTTAACATATAAATCAAGTTATCTGTGAATTATGGCTGCTTTATTTCCTCCTTTCCAATCCATATTACCTCTTCCTTCTTTTTCATGCCTTAGTACATTGGCTGAGACCTCCACTATAATATTGAATATAAAGAGTAATAGCAAGCATACCTGTCTCATTCCTTATCTCAAGAGAAACACTTTCAACATTTCCCTTTTAAATATAATGTTTGCTTAGTAGATATTCCTTATCAGATTTCTTCTATTCCTCATTTGAGAAAATTTTGTCATGAATGATGTTCAATTATATAAAATTCTTTTTCTACATCTGTCAATATGGTCACATAATTTTTCTTCCTAATTCTTTTAATGTAAATTGCAGGGATTGCCTTTTCAGTCTTAAACTTGCCTTGCACTCCTGAGATAAACCTATTTCAGTCATAGTGTGTTCTCATTTTTATATATTATTGGATTTTGTTTGATAATATTTTTTTAGGCTCATAAGATCTATGTTCATAAATTGGATTAGCTTGTAATTTTCCTTTCACATTCTATCCTTATCAGGTTTTGGTATTTTATGGCTGGAAGGTAAGCTAGAGGCACTGATGATCCCAGAGCACCTAGTTAAGTCAGAGACTGAGAGGATTCAAAGTGGATTCCATCCCTATGAGGGCTCGTCTACTTACAATTCATACTTACTGATATGGGCCTTCCCAGGTCCCAATCAAAAGTCTATAGTATTTATCAGAACTTCTCCTTATCAGGCCATGACTCCAATTCTTGTTCCCTCTATCCTGTGAATCTGTGAGATTTTCTGCTCAGCTTTTCAGCCTCTTGGCTCTTGTCATTGACAATAGCCTTAAGGGAAAGGACAGCGTAAGGGAAAGGACAGCACTAAATGTCATACTCACCTCTGAAAACTTTCCTTCTCACCTGAGTCTAGGCCCCATAATACCTCACTGCTTTGGTATTGCCTTCAAACAGATTTAAGGTTTTTTTTTTAAGTTTTATTTTATTTATTTTTAGAGAGACAGCACAAGTGAGGGAGGGGCAGAGAGAGGGAGAGAGAAAATGCCAAGCAGGCTCCACACGTCTGACTCTTGATTTTGGCTCAGGTCACGATCTCACGGTTGGGACTGAGCCTCACACCCATCTTGGGATTGTCTCTTCCTCTCTCTGTACCCCCCCCCCCCACCGGCTCACTCTGTCTCTTTCTCAAAATAAATAAATAATCATTTAAAGAAAGAGCCGGATGCTTAACCAACTGAGCCACCCAGGTGCCCCTTTTACGTTTTTATTTAAATTCCAGTTAGTTAACATACAGTGTAATATGAGTTTCAGGTGTACGATATAGTAATTCAACACTTCCATACATCATCCAGTGCTCATCACAAGTGTACTCCTTAATCCCCATCACCTATTTAACCCATCCCCCCACCCACCTTCCTCTGGTAACCATCAGTTTCTTAACTCTAAAATTAAGACTCTGTTTCTTGGTTTTCCTCCTCTCTCTCTTTTTTCCCCTTTGCCCATTTGTTTTGTTTCTTAAATTCCACGCATGAGTGAAATCACTGGTATTTGTCTTTTTCTGACTCATTTCATTTAGCAAAATATTCTCTAGCTCCATCCATGTCATTGCAAATTGGCAAGATTTATGGCTGAGTAATATTCAGCCGTATATATATGTATATATAAAGACAATATACATATATACATACATAGAGATAAACACACACACACACACATATATACACTATATCTTCTTTATCCATTCATCAGTCGATGAACACTTGGGCTGTTTCCATAATTTAGCTATTGTAGATAATGCTGCTATAAACATTGGGGTGCATGTATCATTTTGAATTAGCATTTTTGTATTCTTTGGGTTAATATGTAGTACTGCAATTGCTGGATCATAGAGTAGTTCTATTTTTAACTTTTTGAGGAACCCCCATACTGTTTTCCAGAGTGGCTGCACCTGTTTGCATTCCCATCGACAGTGCAAGAGGGTTCATTCCATTCCCCTTTCTCCACATCCTTGCCAATACCTGTCGTTTCTTGTGTTGTTTTTAGCCACTCTGACAGGTGTGAGGTGATATCTCAAGGTATTTTGATTTGTAGTTCCCTGATGACGAGTGGTGTTGAGCATCCTTTCATGTGTCTGTTGCCCATTCAAACAGACATTTTTAATATACTTTATTTTTTAGAGCAGTTTGAGGTTCATAGCAAAATTGAGAGAAAGGGGCAGAGATTTTCCATGTACCCCTCTCCCAACATATGCATAGCCTTCCCCACTATCAACATTCTGCACCAGAGTGGTACATTTGTTGCCATAGACGAACCTACATTGACACATCATTATCACCTAAAGACTATTGTTTACCTTAGGGTACACCCTTGCTGGTGTACAATCTATGGATTTGGACACATGTATAATGACATGTATCCACCACTATGTATCATGTAAGAGTAGTTTCATTGCCCTAAAATTCCTCTGTGCTCCACCTGTTCATCCTTCCCTCCTCCCCAATTCCTGGCAACTACTGACCCTTTAACTGTCTCAACAGTTTTGCCTTTTCCAGAATTTCATAAAGTTGGAATTATATAGTATATAGTCTTTTCAGTATGACTTCTTTCACTTAGTAATAAGCACTTAAATTTCTTCCATGTCTATTTATGGCTTGATAGCTCATTTCTTCTTAGTGCTAAATAATATTCCATTGTCTGAATGTCCCCCAGTTTATTTTCTATTCACCTTGAAGGACGTGTGGGTTACTTCCAAATTTTGGCAATTTTGAATAAAGCTGCTATACACATCTGTATGCAGGTTTTTGTGTGGCATAAGTTTTCAACTCCTTTGAATAAATACCAAGGAGGATGATTGCTGGATTATATAAGAGTATGTCTTGTTTTGTAAGAAACTGCCAAACTATCTTCCAAAGCAGCTGCACCATTTTGCATTCCCACCAGCAGTATATGAAAGTTCCTGTTGCTACACATCTCCATCAGCATTTGATGCTGTCAATGTTCTGGATTTTGGCCCTTCTAACAGATGTGTAGTGGTATCTTATTGTTTTAATTTGCATTTCCCTGTAACATATGATGTGGAGCATCTTTTCACATGCTTATTTGCCATCTGTCTATCTTCTTTGGTGAGGTGTCTGTTAAGGTCTCTGGCCCATGTTTTAATGGGGTTGTTTGGGTTTATTGTTGAGTTTTAAGTGTTTTGGGTGTGTGTGTGTGTGTGTGCGTGTGTGTTGGATAGCATCCCTTTATCAGATATGTCTTTTGTAAATATTTTCTCTCAGTCTGTGGCTTCGTGGATCATGCCTCAAACAGAATTTTTTTAATATAATTTACTGTCAACTTAGCTAACATACAGTGTATACAGTGTGCTCTTTGTTTTGGGGGTAGATTCCCGTGATTCATCGCTTACATATAACACCCCGTGCTCATCCCAACAGGTGTCCTCCTCAATACCCATCACCCATTTCCTCCCTCCACCACCGCACCCCATTAACCCTCAGTTTGTTCTCTGTATTTAAGAGTCTCTTATGGTTTGCCTCCTTCTCTGTTTGAAACTATTTTTCCCCTCCCCTTCCCTTCCCCCATGGTCTTCTGTTAAGTTTCACAGGTTCCACATATGAGTGAAAACATATGATATCTGTCTTTTTCTGACTGACTTACATCACTCAGCATAATACCCTCCAGTTCCATCCACGTTGTTGCAAATGCTAGGATTTCATTCTTTCTCACTGCCAGGTATTATTCCATTGTATATGTATACATCTTATTTATCCATTCATCAGTTGATGGACACTTGGACTCTTTCCATAATTGGGCTATTGTTGAAAGTGCTGCTATAAACATTGGGGTACATATGCCTCTATGTATCAGCACTCCTGTATCCTTTGGATAAATTCCTAGTAGTGCTATTGCTGGGTCATAGGGTAGTTCTATTTTTAATTTTTTGAGGAACCTCTATACTGTGTTCCAGAGTAGCTGCACCAGTTTGCATTCCCACCAACAGTGTAAGAGGGTTCCTGTTTCTCAAATAGAATTTTAAAAAAATTTGTCAGTCTTTTCTAGTTGCTCTTAACAGGAGTCATGGTCTGAATAAACAATCTATCATTGGATTGGCAGTTCCCTAATTGTTTATTTTGACATGCTTTTTGAAACTATAGAAGTAAAGTGGAATATTCCGGAAAATGGAAAAAAAATACACTTAAAACTTTACCTCCCTAACAATCACTGCCAACAGTCCGGGCTATTTCTGGTCTTTGTCTTCAGGGGTAATTTTTACATAGCTATACTTGTGATGCTCAAATAATTACACAAGCTTGTTTTTTCACCTAACCTTATCTTATCAGTATTTTACCTAATTACTTCTTATTGTAAATATCATTTTTTCCCAGGGCGCCTGGGTGGCTTGGTCGGTTAAGCATCTGACTTCGGCTCAGGTCATGATCTCACGGTCCGTGGGTTCAAGCTCCGCGTCGGGCTCTGTGCTGACAGCTCAGAGCCTGGAGCCTGTTTCAGATTCTGTGTCTCCCTCTCTCTCTGCTCCTCCCCTGTTCATCCTCTGTCTCTCTCTGTCTCAAAAATAAATAAACGTTAAAAAAAAATTTTTTTTTAAATATATCATTTTTTCCCAAAGATATTAAATACCATTTTTCACTCTCTCAAGAGAAGACCTACAGCTATTTCTTACACCCATGAACCAGCTAGCCTATGCAAAGGAAACTAATGGTGGATGGAAAATAGAGAAACCCACTCTGCTTGTCCCTTGGTCATGGCTCACCAAGTTTGGCCAGTGTAGCTATGGAGCCACGAAGCCAGGTATAGGAGAGCAAAAATAGGAGGTCTGATCAGAATATCTTAACTATGGAGACCTGATATTCAGCCTATGCAGCTTCTTCCTGCCCTCTCCTCTGCTATGGGTCATGGAAGTCAGCTCGTCAATTTCAGCTCTTTGCTCTCCTCTGCTTCAGTGTGCTCAGTACACCCACCCTGCTCCTTTAGCATCCATCCCAGCAATAGTGCTAGCTTCTGCCCAACCCTGCTAGTTAGGAGATGGCCTTGTCTCCTCTGCCCCTGTGCTAAAGTATTCCTGTCAAACCGTACCTAAGCCATGTCTTCTTGTTCAACACCTGTCTGGCTGGTGAAGCAGGTGATTAATGAGTGTGTAACGGGTCTGGATACATTTTTTTAAAAAGAAAAGGAAAGGAAAAAAGTTTGACACTTGATACCCCCTCCATCTACTAGGAATGTTCCTATGCCAAAGATTATCTGATTTTGGCAGGACATATTGTTTATAGAGAAGTGGCTCTCAACCTTTTTTCCGCCTCAGTACATTTGACAAATGATATTCAAATGCTCAGTATACTCCAGTGTACCATTTCCAGCATACATGCTGTAATTCTACCCCTATCTATCCCACACAGCCAAACACATCTGAAGGGAAGTGAGTAAAAGTGGCATATTATAAACTTGAATCATCTTTATTTTTCATTGGATAAAACATTTGTAGATTTTGGCATGATATTATTTAGTGAAAAATCATCAAGATTGAAAAACACTGCTTTGGAGAAAAGTAGTTACTCTCATCAGAAAACAATTACTGAGAACCTTCTGCACAGAAGGTAAAAACTGAGATCTGAGCACAGATCTCTGTGTTACAACCCAATTTGTGGTTGGTCATAAACAAGCTAATTTTGTTATAGCTTTTACCCTGAACATAAATTAAATTTACAGCTCATGATTAATCATTATACCTTTCCCACTCATATATAGTTTATTGGTTCTTCAAAATCCCAAGCCTTTTTATTCTCCAAGGAAGTCATTGATATAATTCCCAGAATCAAGTGTCTGTACTTTGCTCCCCACTGACTGCCCCAAGGCCCATTCTTGTCTCCAGCCCCTAATCTTGGTTTCTTTTCCCAATTAAAATTGGGAGAACTAGGGAAAGAGTAAGGAGGGGAAAAGGTATCTCCCCAAGAAGAAGGGGCAACTGTTTACTGGGCACCTCTACTGGACCCATACAGTAATGCAAATTCCTTGCCCAAACTTAAGAAGAGGTGTAAATATAAAAGAGACACTAGGATACTTAAGGGATATTCCCTAACATGAGAATGATGGCTAAGTTATGGGTCCTTCCCAAATCCCAGGTAGTTAAATCAGTTTGTGGCCCTCATATTCCCAAAGGATAGATGCCGATGAATAGAAATGGCTAAAGAGCCTAAAAGTTTCTTTTCTGCAGTTACCTGGAGAGTTGAGAGACAGAAGTCAATGTCAACTTTAGGGTTTAGTATGATTGTAAATAAGCCTCCCAAATGGACATTCTAGAGGGGTTTTACCCCTTTTGTGTTCAAAATTCAACTTTTTCCATTCTGTATTAAATTGTGTCCCCTTTTCAGTAAAAAACTGGTGCTAACCTAGAGGTGCTTTACAGAGTTTACTACTATGTAGTAATGCAATGTCATGTGTCAGA
This sequence comes from Panthera onca, assembly GCF_046562875.1. NCBI lineage: Eukaryota > Metazoa > Chordata > Mammalia > Carnivora > Felidae > Panthera > Panthera onca. Next base: position 57,221,600 of record NC_138351.1, on the reverse strand, counting down.
TAGGATAGGATTAAAATATTTATTATTTTATATAAATATTTACAAAATAAAATATTAACAATTGACAAAGGAAAAACATCTGTATAGCATTTATAGATAGAGATATAAAATCTTTGAGGGTAAGGTGTACACCTGCACAAGGGCTTGGGGGGAAATGTGCAATACAAGTGAGAGAATATATTGCTCCTGAAACTGTTCCTCACAGATGCCTTTTAATTACAGTGCTGTTGCAAGCCACATTTTCATATAGTAAATATTTTAGACTAGCAGACCTCTCTTGCAACTTCCCAACTCTGCCACTGTACGACTACAGACAATACAGCAACAACCACAGACATCTATAGACAATACATCAATAAATAGGCATGACTGTGTTCCAGATAAAACTTTATTTACAAAAACAGGATGTTCAATAACTGAATTGTATTATATTTTCATGAAGCATGCCTTTATTATAGGTAATTGTCACGTTAAATTGTGACTTTTTAAAATTCAAGTGTTCAATGCAAATTCGTGTAAATAAAGCACATAATTTTTCACCCTACACAAAAAAAGAATAGATCTCCCATAGGCACTGATGTAGTTAGTGGTCATTTTTTTTTCCTGTGATGGCTGTGACAATCAGAGGGCAGCTGAAGCACAGCTCTTTGTTGGGGCACTTGCAACAATGTTCCTGATTTGCGGTAAGGTATCTACTATGTGGAGATGCTGAGAGTCAGTAAGGAGAAAGTCACTCTAGGACTACACCATGGGGCAGTGTTCAAGGTCATTTGGTTCCCTCCCCCTATCATCCCACAGCCCACTCTCATTCCCAAGTCTATTGTTCTGATCTTGGATTTGTAGGACAGTTTTTGGGGGGGGACTCTTAGCTACTGATTTTTCAGGTGAGATTTTCTTCTATGTTCATGAAATTGAAAGCTGGTTAATATTTCTTTTAGTCCAGATACATTCGCACTGTATCTTTTTTGTTGTTATTTAGAGAAAGAGTGAAGAGACAGAGAAAGTGTGAATCAGGGAAAGGAGCAGAAGGGGAGAGGGGGAGAGGGGGAGAGAGAGAGAGAGAGAGAGAGAGAGCAAGACAGAATCCTAAGCAGGCTCCACTCCCAGTGCAGAACTCAATGTGGAGCTCAATCCCACAACTCTGGGATCACAACCTGCGCTGAAATCGAGTTCGATGCCCAACCGACTAAGCTACCCAGGCGCCCTACATTGGCAGTTCTTTTATACCATGACTTCTCTTTGCTGACTCTCTAAAGTTTTTTCAGGAAAATACATGGATGCAACACAGTAAGCCCTGCATATCTTAAGAGAACTTTCTGTTCCCTTCCCTCCCCCATTTAAAATTCTTATGAAATATTTAAGCTATCCTCTTTGTCTTAGCTCCAGTTCTCTGGAAAAAAGAGCCCAAGGAAAGCTTAAGTACTAATTATTTATAGACAGAATGGAGGGAAAAGGAAGGTAGGAAAAGATGGAAAAAGCAAATATAGGTGGTACACTACAGAGCCAGCCTGACTGTCATTTAGCCATGCAGGACATCTCTGGACAGGGAATAGAGAAACAGTGTGACTTGTAACAATCTATTGAAGAATAGAGAGAGATTTCATCTGCCTGTCTGGTACCCAGCCTCCAAGTTGGTCCTTAACAATCCCATCGTATATATAATTAACATAAATAAATATTTGTGTGTTCCTCATACTTTTTTTATGAAAATGAGAGGAAACTACATACACTTGTTTCAATTATATGCAAGAACACATTGTTCTATCTCATCCTTTTTGAGATGATGGCTGCATAGTATTCCATTGTGTGGCTAAATCATAATTTATTTAACCAGTCTTGTGTTTAAGTTGTTTCCACTCTTTCACTATTACAAATAATGATGCAGTTATAATCCTTGCACATAAGTCTTTGTGAATTTATCTATTAGATAAAACAGAAAATGCGAGGTCAAGGGCTATGTGCATTTTATATTTCCTATCCCTAAACTGCACTCCAAAAGTTTGTTCCTTTTTATGTTCCAACCAGAAGTATGTAATTAAGACTTTTTCCCACATCTTTACTAACATATTTTATAATAAAACATTTTTTGTCAATCTGAGAAAGATTTTCTTCTAGAAAATCATCTCTAGGGGCGCCTGGGTGGCGCAGTCGGTTGGGCGTCCGACTTCAGCCAGGTCACGATCTCGCGGTCCGTGAGTTCGAGCCCCGCGTCAGGCTCTGGGCTGATGGCTCAGAGCCTGGAGCCTGTTTCCGATTCTGTGTCTCCCTCTCTCTCTGCCCCTCCCCCGTTCATGCTCTGTCTCTCTCTGTCCCAAAAATAAATAAATAAACGTTGAAAAAAAAAATTTAAAAAAAAAAAAAAAAAGAAAATCATCTCAAAACTAAGAAAATGGAATTAAAAACGGTATCTTAGATTAAACTAGGACATAGTTTGCTATCACCCATAACTATGGTACATGAAAATGAAAGGTAGTTGGAAGAAATGTAAATGCTCTGGCTCAGAAAATATAGTCAAACCCAGGAGGTTCCAGGGTTCCTTTGGGGGTTTATTGATGCCATCAAACATCCAACCACTTTCCAGTCTTCTCCATCATACTCAGATGCTGATATTTCATCCTCTGACATGTCACCTCAGGATCACAAGGTGGCTCTAGATGTAAACATTACACCTGCACTTCTTATTCAAGGCGGGAAGCAAGGAGTCATGGGTTGGAGAGCTAGAAGCCAGTTTTCATATCCTGTCTCTTTAATCAGAAAGCAAATTCTTCCCCAGAAGTCCCCCAGCAAATTTCCTCATATATCTTATTAATCAGAACTGGTCCATATGGCCATCTTTAGGTGCAAAGTAATCTAGAAATTGGGGATCTGGCAAAGGAGATCAATTGCTTTGACATGTAGTGTTGATTAATAAACCACCCCCAAAGTGAATGGCTTAAAAGACAATTACAATATTTTATTACTATCTCTCATTGGTTGGGTGGTTAACTGAGGTCAGCTAGGCAGTTTTGTTTGGAATATGGTTTTTTTTTTGCAGTCAGACAGACAATGCTGGTACTGGAATCATCAGAAGATTTACTAATCCAGACATCTGGTGTTTGGATTAAGAAGATAATCAGCTGAGGCTAGAGCAACTGGGGTTCCTTTGGCATCTTACTCTATTTCTGTATAGTTTCTCCTCATGATTTTCTGAACTTGCTACATGGCTGCCTATGGATTCAAGGGCACATGTTCTGAGAAAAAGAGCTAGGCAGAAGCCATAGTGTCTTTTATAAAATTACATTAGAAATCACAGAACACTGGGGCACGTGGGTGGCTCAGTTAGTTAAGCGTCTGACTCTTGATTCTGGCTCAGGTCATGAACTCCCAGTTCATGGGATTGAGTCCCAGACAGGATCTGTGCTGACAGTGCAGAGCCTGCTTGGGATTCTTTCTCTCCCTTTTTCTCTGTCCCTCCCCCATTCGGATGCACATGTGTGTGCTATCTCTCTCTCTCAAAATAAATAAATAAATAAATCACAGAACATTACTTGCTCCATCTTCTATTTATTAAATGAGTCACAAAAGCCTGACAAGTTTCAAGGGGAAAATGAAACATACTTCATCTCAATGGTAAAGTGATAAGTTTAAGGAAAAGTATGTCAGACTGGAAATATAGTTGTGGCCTTTTTTGGGAAATATAATGGCCCTCAGTTGGCTTTTACCAATCATGATTCATCCTAAAGAACTAGACATTTTGCAGCCCCAAATAAAAATTATGATCAATCATACATTGCTGGCAGGAATATAAAATGATGCAGTCACTAAGGAAAACAGTTCAGTGGTTCCTCCAAAAGTTAAACATAGAATTACCCAGAAATTTCACTCCTACATAGATACCCAAGTAAATTAAAAACAGGTGTTCAGCCCCTAATAATATTCATAGCTGCATTATTTATAATAGGCCAAAAATGAAAACAACCCAAATGTCCATCAAATGATAAATGAATAAACAAAATGTGGTATATTCATACAATGGAATATTATTCAGCCATAAAAATGAATGAAGTACTGATACATTCTCCAACATAAATGAACCTTGAAAACATTATGCTAAGTGAAAAGAGGCCACATATTGTATGATTCCATTTATATTAAATGTTCAGAATAGGAAATTCTACACATACAGAAAGCAGATTAGTGATTTCCATGGACTGGGGGAAGGATCAAATAGGGTTTGACTCCTTAATGAGTACAGGGTTTATTTTGGGGGTGATGAAAATGTTCTGGAATTATTGACAATGGTTGTACAATGTTGTGGATGTACTAAATGCTACTGAATTGTATATTTTTAATGGTTAATTTATGTTGTATTAATTTTACATCAGTTTTTTTTTTTTAATTAGGGTTCAGTTAGCTAGGAAGAAATGGGAGAATTACTGGTTGGCAGTCAATTTCCTGTTTTACAAGGAAGAGAAACCCTATTGGTCTGTTTTAAAGTCTGTATTTCTCATACAGAGAACAAACTAAGGACGGATGGGGGGGGTGGGAGAGAGGGAAAATGGGTGATGGGCATTGAGGGGGGCACTTGTTGGGATGAGCACTGGGTGTTGTATGTAAGCCAATTTGACAATAAATTATATTCATAAAAAATAAAATAAAATAATAAAAAATTTTGAAAAGTCTGTATTTCTCTTTCACTTTTGAAAAATGCTTGGTGTAGGTTTTTTGTTTTTGTTTCTGTTTTCGTTTTTTTGCTTGCTTGCTTGCTTGCTTGCTTGGTGTAGAATTCTAGGTTGACTTTTTTTTTTTTTCCAGCACTTTGAAGATGTCATTTCACTATCTTCTAGCTGACATAGTTTTTGGTTAGTAGTCTGTGATTTTCTTATTTTTGTTCCTCTTTATGTAATGTTTCTCTTTTCAAGATCTTCTCTTGTCTTTAGTTCTTAGAAGCTCATATATGATACATCTAGATGAGTTCCTAGATGTTTATCCTGATTAGTATTCTTTGATCTTCCCAGATTTGTGACTTGGTATCTGTTATTAATTTTGAAAAATTCTTGGCCATTATATCTTAAAATATTTCTTCTGTCCCATTTCTCTCTCTTCTTGTACATATGTTAGGTTGTTTGATGTTGTCCCACAGACCTTGGATGCTCTTTTCTATTGTGGGGTTTCTTTCCCACTTTTTTCTTTGTGTTTAAGTTTGGATATTTCTATTCAATTATCTTCACAGATAATTATCTTTCACAGATTCTTTCCTCCTCTGGGTCAAGACTACTGATGAGCCAGACAAAAGAAATCTTTATCTGTGTTACCGTGTTTTCTATTTCTAGCATTTCCATTTGATTCTTTAGAGTTTCCATCTCCCTGCTGAAATTACCCATTCTATCATGAAAGCTGTTCACCTTTTCTACTAGATCCTTTAACATTAATCATAGTTCCTTTAATATCCCCATATGATAATTCCAATATCTGTATCATATATGAGTCTGGTTCTGTTAATTGCTTTGTCTCTTAATAGCGTGTCATTTTTCTCTTCCTTCTTTGTGTGCCTGTAAAAATATTTTGTCAAAAGCTGGACAATTATAAGGCAGTAAACACTGAAGTAAATAGTTTTCATGCCTGTAAATGAGCATACCTTTCCTTCTGCTAGGACTTTAGTGCAAGAGATTGAGTCAGTGAACTTAGGAGCTGACCTGCTTTTGGGTTTTGTTTTTGCTATGGATATTGGCGTGTACAACAAGCTTCAAGTTTCCCTAACATTACCTCTGTTTAAGGTTGAGGCTGGTTTGCCAGAGGTTTTATCAACTTCTGCTCCTCCCTCAATTTTACATCTTCCCCTTGTGCCTGCTCCTCAGAAAATATCTCCCTCCCTGATCTTGATGCTATTTAGCAGCAAGTGGCTATTACTTGTTACTTGAGGCTTATTAGCCTGTTTGATGTTTGAGGGGTGGGGAGTGAAGGAGGCATTCCCTGTTTTTTCTGATTCAGCATCAGTGTTAGATAGGCTCTGTACCCCTACGTCTTAGGGGTAGGCCTTCTCTATGAAGCTACCCCACCCACTCCTGGAACATTTCTAATGATCTGGAGCCCATAGAGGTAGAGGGGTTTGATTTGGTTTGGTTTGGTTTGGTTTGGTTTGGTTTTTTCTCTTTTCTCTTTCTCTGGCTGCAATGGCTCTTCACCAATACAGAATTTACTGGCTAATGACAGGATTTACTGTCCTTCATCCAGTGGTTTAAGGCCTTTGTTCTATGGGAAAGATAGGGAAGAAGTATCCGGGTAGGGTTTGGTGCCTTTCCGCACAGTGGCAGCTCTTCCTTTCCCCCAGGCTTGTATCAAAGGAAAACCTTCTCAGGATTCGCATGCTGCCCCCAGTCTTTCTTGTGAACAAATAATAAGGTCCATGGAGAAGAGCTTGCAAGTCAATGTGAATTACCCTGTACTTGTGGCTTCTGTATTCTCATGCTGGCCTACATTTGACCTTCAATAATTCCTTAAAATTTATACCTGAATTCCTACCAGCTTGATGGTGTTCAGAAGGAGAGTCAGCCTCAAATGAGCAAGAGTACCTGTGCTATATCTCCTTGGCTGTGTCCATCTTTCCTTAGATTAAGATTAATTAGGTTGTCCTGGAACCTCAGCTTTCTGATAAATTTTTTAAAAGCTATGAATTTGCAGATTGTCTCATGATTTCTTGTGTTCTAATAGTGAAAGTGATGCTATTTCTACCTTTCCTTTTTCCTAAGCAGACTCCAAAAGCCCCTGAGAAACTCTGTTTTGTAGTTAAACCTGTTCTATGTACTTGAATGCAATCCTTAACTAAGGCAAGTACCAAATGCATTCATTACTCAAAACTACATTCTAAATGGAGCAAAGGTGTAAGCATAAAATATGAAACCATGAGTACCTGAAGAAATAGGGGGTAACCTTTTAACTTCAGAAAGAGAAAAACATTTTTCAGTTTTCTTAAAATACGGAAGCCATAAAATAAAAGACTAATAATAGGACTAATAAATTCATAAAATGAAATATTTCTACGTGGCAAAAAGTCATTATATATGTTATATATATAATAGTTATTATATGTATAACTTTTATTTTATTTTATTTTAAATGTTTATTTATTTTTGAGAGAGAGAGAGCATGAGGATCCAATGTGGGCTTGAACCCACAAACTGTGAGATCATGACCTGAGTCAATGTCAGATGCTTAACTGAACCACCCAGGTACCCTGCAAAAAGTCATTATAAATATCAAATAACAAACTGAGAAAAAAATATTTGCAATAAATATTCAAAGGGATAATTTTCTTAATATTAAAAAGCATTTATAAATCAATAAGTAAAAGATCAATAATTTGTGGGCAAAGAATAGGAATAGATATTTAGAAGAAAAGGAAGTAAACATGCAAAATGTGATTAACCTACCTTAAAACAAATTTGTAAACAAACAAGATACAATTTATCATTTCTCAGGTTGACTGAGATAAAAGATTTGATAATGCTGGGGCGCCTGGGTAGCTCAGTAGGTTAAGCATCCTACTTCAGCTCATGTCATAATCTCACGGTTTGTGAGTTAGAGACCTGCGTCAGGCTCTGTGCTGCCAGCTCAGAGCTGGGAGCCTGATTTGGATTTTGTCCCCTTCTCTCTCTGCCCCTCCCCACTTGTGCTCTGTCTCTCTGTCTCTCAAAAATAAATAAATGTAAAAAAAAATTTTTTTTAAAGATTTGATAATCCTGAATCAACAATTGTTCATCAATCAATAGCATGTGAAGAGAGGCACCTTTACAGTTTGGGTGGGGTACAATTCTGTACAGTTGGTGTGGCAATTACACAGTATCAGTATTTAAAATATAAAAACTCCCTTCTGGGAATGCAAGCTGGTGCAGCCACTCTGGAAAACAGTATGGAGGTTCCTCAAAAAATTAAAAATAGAACTACCCTATGACCCAGCAATTGCACTACTAAGCATCTTTCTATGGGATACAGGTGTGCTGTTTCAAAGGGACACATGCACACCCATGTTTATAGCAGCACTATCAACAATAGCCAAAGTATGGAAAGAGCCCAAATGTCCATAAATGGATGAGTGGATAAAGAAGATGTGGTATATATATCTAAATGTATATACAATGGAGTATTACCTGGCAATCAAAAAGAATGAAATCTTGCCATTTGCAACTACGTGGATGGAACTGGAGGGTATTATGCTAAGTGAAATTAGTCAGTCAGAGAAAGACAAAAATCATATGACTTCACTCATATGAGGACTTTAAGAGACAAAACAGATGAACATAATGGAAGGGAAACAAAAATAATATAAAAACAGGGAGGGGGACAAAACAGAAGAGACTCATAAATATGGAGAACAAACTGAGGGTTACAGGAAGGATTGTGGGAGGGGGGATGGGCTAAATGGGTAAGGGGCACTAAGGAATCTACTCCTGAAATCATTGTTGCACTATATGCTAACTAATTTGGATGTAAATTTAAAAAAATAAAAAATAAAACAAGTTAAAAAATAATAATAAAATAAAATAAAATACAACCTTTCATCCATCAATTCAACTCTTAGGAATTTCTCCTATATATTCATACCTATGTAAGGACTTATACACTTAAGGTTTGTGTTAGCATTATTATTTAGAGCAAAAAACTGTAAATAACTAAATATCCATGAATGTGGGACTGAAGATAAGCTGAGCTGTACTTGTACCAAAGAAGATTGTTTAATCATCAAAGAAAATTATATAAACAAGATATATTCATACTATGAAATAAAACAAGAAAGAAGGAAAACAGTGTATCATATGTTTCCATTTGTAAAGAAAAATATATTAGTTTATTTATGTTTCCTATACTAAATTAATTCTGAAAGATCCATAGGGAAGAAAATTCTGAATGATACACAGGGAAGAAAAAGAGGACACAGAAGTAGGAAAGAGACACAGTATATACACCTTCTTTTGCCTTTTGAATCTTGTACATGTATATGTATACCTACTTAAAAAATAATAATTTTAGTTACTGAATAAAATAAATACCTCCATTAAGAGACCTCATCCCTGATACTCCAATCTTTTGCCACAAAGCCTCTCCAATCCACCCATCTATACCTCCACTAGAGATAGACTGCATTTCATACTGCCAAATGCATTCTGTGGCCCTTTGCTCTGTGTTGCCTTTTGTTCATAAGTTTCTCTCCACATGGAACATGGTTCTTTCCCCAACAGCCTACACTTTAAGAGCCAACTCCTATGTCACTCTACCCAGGAACCCTCTTTGACTACCCAGATCTTCATTATGTTTTCTCTCCTCCAGAATGGAAAGTTTGTGACCTGACACTTACAAATGAGTATATAATTCTATTTGTTTTAGATTATTGGATTTTACTTTGTGTGAATTAATCTTATCTTGGAAGCCAGATAGTTAAGTATCTCGAGAGCAGGAAAGGAATACAACTCAAATTTCTCTGTACCCTTGACATTGTTCAGTTTAGGGATGCTCATGCCTCAGGGTGAAGGGCAGACTGGATACTGGAAGAAGGGCCAAAATAGCCTCTTCAGAGATTTTGAGCTCAAGGATTTTTGGTTATGAGACCACTGTCACCAGAGCAACACAGTCTCAAAGAAATTCAGAAATCCTGGGATATTGGAGTCGTAACACAATATCCACAGAGGCCAAGAAGGTAACATAAGGAGTAAATCAATAATCAAGGTATAGGACTGATGGGTCCTGAAGCTGATTGTAAAACACCTGTCCTGTCTAAAAGTTACCATAATTTAAGTTAAAGGAAAAAAACAAAAATAAAAAACTCCTCAGGTAAACATATATCTAGAGTAGATAAGTAGGTCCATGAACAAGAATTAGTTTGTGACCCCTACTTGGAAGTAGCCACTCATGTCTATATGAAGTCATCTCCTGTAGCAAGCAGAAGGCTATCACATGGATAAGACATCTCTGGAACACAAAAGGGTGGATGATGCTCCAGAAGTGAGTCAAATTTATGTGCCTTCATGGAAGGTAGTGTTCATAATCTCTTCCCATTACAGAATGAAGGCTTCCTTTCACCACATATTTAAAACTAAAGTAAGCTCCAGCACCACTCCCACTCCCAGCAACTCCACTCTGCCTCAGTCCTGGGCCACCCCCGCCACTGCCCTCGGCACTGTCCTAGAGTGGCTTTTGCTACCCAACCGGGGAACCTGCCCTAGGTCTCAACTCTCATCTTAGAGAGTTGGTCTGCTCAAGAAGACCCAACATAATCAAATGTCTGCATCCCTTGAAGAAGACTGCTACTGTCATTTTCATTAATGTGCATTAATGTGCAGGTGGGGCAGAGCACCACTGAAATATACTCTATATCTCTAAGCAAAGGAGATATACACTCTATATCTCTAAGTTAAGGGAAGTCATGAGGGGAGGCTAAAATGTTCTACCCATCTAGAGAAGGAGCTTTATTTTTAATTTTTCTTAATGTCTATTTATTTTTGAGAAAGAGAGAGACAGAGCATGAGTTGGGGAGGGGCAGAGAGAGAGACACACACACAAACAGAATCAGGAACAGAATCAGAATCAGAATCAGAATCAGCTCCAAGCTGTCAGCTCAGAGCCCAACCCAGGGCTCAAACCCACAAACCATGAGATCATGACCTGAGCTGATGTCGGATGCTTAACCGACTGAGTCACCCAGGTGCCCCAGAGAAGGAGCTTTAACCCACACTTAAGCTGGGTCAGCATTCCACACAACTCTTCCCAGCCCACCCTGGACTATGGATAAATGGACTTGAGCAGAAAAGGAAGGTAAGTTAAATAAAGACCAGGTCTGAATTCTATCATGGCTTCCCATGATATGCTTGAGCCAGAGGAGCAATATGGACCTGAGGATAGTAGTGACATGAAGGAGTGGCCAGGAATCCCACAGGCAGAATTCACTGATGACTTCTATATATGCCCACAGTCTCAATGGCAGGTTTTCAGAGGAGCACCACCATGCTCCAACCTTGAGGAGGTACCCTGTGTTTATCAAAAGCACATAGCTAATATGACAAGATATGAAAAGCAAATGATAGAATCTCCCCTCCTCTGCTCCCTGTTGGTTATTGGTAAGATCTTTCTGGAGAACTCATCTCAGAAGCTGCTGCAGCTTTCTTACCTATATCCCGCCTCCACTGCCTGTTAGCTGCATGGAATTAGTGACTCCTGGAATGAAGATCACAGTAGGACTTGAAGAGGGGCTTGTCTCCCACTCCCAAGGGCTGGCAGGGAGACAATCAGGGAGGGGGAGCATGTAGATGGAGGCCTGAGTACCTGGGAGAGAAGCTGACATGTTCCTGACCAGGATATGATAAGAGAGAAAAGCCAATTTGCTTTGCACTCAAAACAGTCTGGAGCCAGGAAGTCAACCCATGGTTTAAGTGCTCTTGGGGGAAGTAGGTGAGTAAATCTGAGCTTCAATCTGCTTGCTCAAAGTGTGATAAAGAGCAATGGGCTAAACCTTGTTGTCCAAAGGCAATGCAAATTAATTCTAAATCAGAACACTCACCCTCTACTCTCCCAAACTGTGACCCAATGTCTGGTAATGGTGTAACTAGAAGTACATTTTTTGCTTAGCCCAAATATGAAGTCAGTCACTGAGTTCTAATCTTGGTATCTCTCAACTTTGCCCCCTTTCCTCTATTTTTAACTGCTTCTGTTTGTATTCAGTTTCTCATCCATTCTTGCCTGAATAATTTAAATAGTGGCTCCATATCCCCGGGGCTTAGAATAGTGGCTGGTGTACAGTAATTCCTTAATCGCACTTGAAACAAAATTCTGAGCTGAGGAGCAGACAAATCACTATATTAGTGTGATGAGTCCTATGGAATGGGGGAATCCTGTCACAGGAGGAAGTACTCATCTAATGGGGACCCCAGAAGGATCACAATAAGAATGACTTTGAGAAGTGTCTTACATTCAACAATAAAAGTATTTGATCACTTACTATATGCAAGGTTCTATAGCAAACACAATAATGAAGAAGACAGAGGATTTACACAATGGAGCTCATGATCTCATGAGATAGACAGTCTTACATACGAAAACTGTCTAATCAAAATATATACTTGGGGACGCCTGGGTGGCTCAGTTGGTTAAGCAGCTGACTTCAGCTCAGGTCATGATCTCATGGTTTGTGGGTTTGAGCCTCACGTCTGACTCTGTGCTGACAGCTCAGAGCCTGGAGCCTGCTTTGGATTCTGTGTCTCCCTCTCTCTCTGCCCCTCCCCTGCTCACACTCTGTCTCTCTCTCAAAAATAAACATTACCAAAAAATTTTTAATTAAAAAAAAATGTGTGTATAAATGTATATATATATTTATTTATATATTTATATATTTATATATGTATATATAGATAGATATACTTGGATGTCCAATATTCATCTCAAAGTATAGAAAAGTGAACTCCTGATACCCTACCCATCACCATCGCCCAGTCACATATACAAAACATGCTTTCGTCACAGTATTCACCCTATCAGTTAATGACAACTCTATCTTACCATTTTCTCAGGACAAAAATATTGGTGTCATCTTTGACTTTTTTTCCTAATAGTCCATATTCAATCCATCAGTAAACCCTGTTGTCTCTACCTATAAAATGAATTCAGAACATGACCATGTCTCACTCCCTCAGCTGCTATGAATATTGCAGTAGCATCTCCCAGCTTCTTCCTGAGACTATACGCCCAACAGTCTGTTCTCAACACAGAAGCCTGATGGTCCTCAGGGAGGGTCCTAGCTGTGGATGATTAGATAGATAGATAGATAGATAGATAGATAGAGGCAGCTGGATGGCTCAGTCAGTTGAGCATCTGACTTGGTTTCAGCTCAAGTCATGATCTCACAGTTCGTGCATTCAAGCCCCTCGCCAGGCTCTGTCAGCAGTGTGGAGCCTGCTTGGGATTCTCTGTTTCTCTCTCTGTGTGTCCCTCCCTTCCTCCCTCCCTCCCTCCCTCTCTCTCTCTCTGTCTGTCTCTCTCAAAATAAATATTTTTTTAAAAGATAGATAGATAAAACATATATAGATGTAAAACCATGAGATTGGATAGGATCACCAAAGAAATGAGTGTTAATGAAAGAGAGATCTAAGAACTAGGTTCTGGAGTACTCTAACATTAACAAATTAGGGGGGTGGGGGATATAGGAACTAAAAAGCAGAGACTGCAAAGTAGTAGCCAATGAGGTAGGAAGAAAAGCAGAAGAGTGTAAAATACTGGGAGCCAAGAAAGAAGATTATTGCAAGGATAAAGTGAGCAACTGCATGAAAATTTGTCAATCAGCCAAGTAAGATAAGGATGCAGAGATGATTGTTAGGTTTAGTAACATAGTCATTGTTTATGGCCTTGAGAACAATAGACTCAGGTGAGTAGTGGAGGTAAAGGTGTGACTGGAGTGAATTCAAGAAAGAATGAAAGAGCAATTGGTGATAACAAATATAATCAACTGTCTCAAGAAGTTTCATTCCACAGACGTGCAGAAAATGAGGACAGAACAGAGCAGGGTATTTAGGGTGGGAGACACAGCATGTTGGATATTGATGGAAAAGATCCAGTGGAGGGAAATAAGTTGATGATGCAGGAGAGCAAAGTAACAATATGAGTGAGTCCCTAAGAAGAGGGGTTGGCCTTGACTAAGCACAGACACTGCACTGGTGTAAAGAGAAGGTGGCATTAATGAGGGAAGACTTTGGGTCAGTCAGTTAAGCATCCAACTTTGGCTCAGGTCATGATCTCACAGTTCCTGAGCTGACGCTCCAGGTCAAGTAAACTCCAGCCCCACTTTGGGCTCTGTTCTCTGTCTGCCCCTAGCTCACTCATGCTCTCTCTCTCTAAAAAATAAATATACTTTAAAAAATTAAAATAAAAAAAATGTTTAAATGATGGAGGACTTTGTATACCAAAAGAAGCAAGGTTTCCCCACAATTAGGAGAGTGGTGAAAAAGATCTAGAGGGGAGAAAGAGGAGCTGGGAAAGGATCATGGCAAGTGGGGAGGAGGGACAAAATGGAAAGCCAAAGCCAGAGGTGGAGAAGAATTCTAGAAATTACCATAGCGAGTTATTTTTAGGGACTAAGAAGTCAGTAGCAGCATGTGAGCCAGGGTGGGCAGAAAAATTGGCTGAAGTTGGTGATCATATGTGTGAAATAGTTGCTCTTGGAACATAGTAGGAGAGATGGCAGAGAAAGCTCTATATGCATGGTGCATAAGGAAGAGGAGGGACCTTGAGAAAAAGAAATAGAGCAGGTGTGGTGTCCTAGTGTTCACCCAGGGACTAGGGTGATTTGGAGGTGGGAGGAGAGAACTGGAAGGCAAAAAGACAAAGAGTCTGCCCTGAGTGGATGGGATAGATCTCTGTTTTGGACACTTCCTATCTCTCAGAAGGTGGCATCTCTGCATTCCCACCTTCTGACCTACCATACAGGAGCCAAGAGCTAAAGGAAGTGCAGGAATGCTGTAGTTTCCCTATGTTGCGGTATGGGGGACTGTGGGATGCCCCTGCCTCACTGATTTCTAAAGAAATCCAGGATGGCTCAACATCCCATCAAACCAGGAGGTGGTGTCAGGACTCTCTTCCTCTGATAGGACCCCAGTACTTAGCATAATGTGTCCACTGCTAGCAGGATGCAGAAAATACAGGACAGGAAGAAGTATGAATGTGTCCCTCCTCTGAATGGTGACTCTGTCAGGGATGGGAACCCGGCCCCTGTTGTGGCCCTTGGGGTGAAGAGGCACAAGGCCTAGGCCTGCTGAGCCAACACCCCCCAGGTGTTACCCTAAAGCACTCCAAAGATCACAGGAGGTCTTGTGACAGCCACATCCTCCCTGCCTGGGGGAGTTGGGCAGAGAGCCACACAGCAAGAAGACAAGAGGGGGACCCAACGTGAAAGGAATGACCCAGAAAGGTCACAGCAGCATCATGTGGGAAGCCAAGGTTAATGTGCACACATCCTGACTTAGGTCCTTCCCATGGCCCCATGAGAGCCCCTATGAGTTCACAGTGCTGACCAAAGTCCTACAACAAAGGGTTGAGGGCATAAAGATGAGCTGTAACCCACACCTTCAGGATTCTCAGTTTTCAGCAAAGTCAAGAGCTAAGCAAAGACAGGGTCAGAGCCTGTGACTCACACAGGATGTTAAGGAATGAAGCCTTGCTCATCCCATCTCATAACCCTAGCACAAACCTCACTCTCTAGCTTAAGAGTAAATCCAGCATAAAAGGCCTCATGGAGGACACAAACTCAAGCATCTACTACTCCAGAAGTGGTGGTAGATGCTAGGAATAAATGAGTGCTTGCTAGGGAACTCTGGAGTTCACCTCTGGCCCTCTGAGGTAACATGTCATGGTGAAAGGTCCTGACCTTCTGGAGCCCTCTCCTTGATCTCTGCAGAGGGCACCTGAGAAGTCTATGGAGAGAATTTCAGGCAAGTGACCACGTGCAGTGGAGGAGAGTGGCTTCTCCACAAAATCACTTCTCCTGTCAAAACACAGAGTCCTAGAAGATAGAGACCATGACTGCTTCATTTTTGTACCTGCTTACCATAGCCCATCCTGGGAGAGCAGTGAACACAGAATGAGAACAGGAATAAACCCCACAGATGCTACTCTCTGCACCATGTAAGAGGGGGCTGGGCTTCTGCTCTTTACCAGCCATCCAAAGCCTAATGCTCCACCTGGGCTCAGGGGCCCATCTGTCACAGAATGAAGAACAAGAATGATTCCTGTGTCCCATGTAGGGAGAAGAAAGAAGGGAAGACAGCCTGGACTTCAGGTGGGGATATGAGCAATGAGCACAATGTAGGCATGTAAGGTGCTAGGGGACACAGAGGACCAGATCCCTGATAGGTCTGGCTGGGCTTGCAGAGGACTGTTCATTCCCATCCATCCCCAGAGACAGTGAGGCCAGGACCTTGAATACTTGGTCTGGATGAGAGCATGAGGAGGGAAAGGGGCCTGGGAAGGGGCCAGAGGGAGATCTCTGTTTCCAGAAGGAGGGGTGGGCCCTGCCAACTGCCCCCCTTTTCTGCCTTGCCCCTCTTCTCCACTGCAACTTCTCTGGATCCAGGGCCAGGCAAGGAGCACACTGGGGGCTTTCCAGAATGTATCACTTCCAAGGTCAAGCCTGCTACAGAAGCTGCAGGGGCAGGACCCTGGACAGGCAGCTGGACCCGTGGGAATCCAGATGGCGGGAAGGGAACAGAAGCCATTCCTTGCGGTAAATGGTGCTGGCAGCTGGGGAGTGTCAGGAGAGAGGGGAGGGGTAAAGTGAGAGTCCAGAGCAGAATCTCACACATAGTCAAAGACACAGGACACAGACATCCAGCCACAAAGAAACACAAACACAAGGACACAAATTCAATGATGCCACTCCAAAACTAATTCAGAGTACCCAGAGACAGGTCCAGGAAACACACCTACATAGACTCAAGAACACCCTGAGTCAGACATGTGGGAGCAGACAGACACTGGCACAAGCACACATGCAGACACAGAGACAGGCTTCACACACGTAAACAGACACAGACCATCTTGCAGACCTACCAACACAAATGCAGTCCAAATCCATCCTTCAAAGTTTCTCTCCACCATAAAGCCTCCTATGCCACCTCAAACCAGGTCTGTCTCTCCCTCCTCTAAGCTCTGCTTTACAATTTCTATGCCATTCCTTGTCCTTTACTAAAGATAGTCTTGGATTCACATGCATACCTCTGGTCTCAACAACTTGGCTGTGTGCTTTCAAAGAAATGGCAAGGTCAGCAAGTGAGTCCACTGCCCTCCTCGGCAGCCCCATTGCTCACCTACACACCCATCCCTATCCCTAGCAGTGTTTCCAGTTTACTGCAGGTCCTGACCCCCAGCCTTTAAGCAGACATAGACTCTAAGGGAAGAATAAAGCAGACAGACACATCCTTTCAAAGTAATGCTGGTGGGTATTACCTCCCAAAATCTTTACCTTGCCTTATGCTTACCACTGTCTACCTCCAATCTGTAACCACTATATCAGTGCTAGTCTAAGCATAGTTACCTAACACTAACCTTAACCATAGAAAGCTACACACTGAGTAATGTCTGCACCTATACTAGGCCCACAAATATCACATACTTATGACAGTATAGATCATCTGCACTCCAAGAACTCAGTAGCTCCTTCAGTAACACCTGCAGAGTCATCAGGGTAGGATGTCCCTGAAAGGCTCAGTGTTCAGCTGGAACCCAGGAGCACCAAGGTGCTCAGGCCCTTTGACCCTTCTTAGGCAGAAAAGCCTACAGGGACCCAACTCATTCCAAGCCTTGTTCTGAGATTAGCCTAGCCTCTCAGCTTAAATTCCCACCATACCCCTCCCTGGCTCCTGCCTGCCAAGCTGGGAGTATCTGTTGCCCTGGAACACCATACCAGGAGGGAGCAAATGTGCCTGAGACGTGGGTCTGAAGGGATGTGGGGATTTCCAGGCTCTTGCAACACCCATACCTAGGACCTCTACCCCAGAGTCTGGCCCAGGTGCCTGTCCTAAATAGGTAGTGGGCCTGCTGACACTGGGGAGAGTAGGGGTGAATTAGCACACCACTTCTCCCCCTATTAAGGATCTTACTCTGGTAAAAAGGTGTATTCACAATGAATGTATTCACAATTCATCAGCAGAGGTAAAGCTGAAGTCAGCCATGTGTACCTTCCTCATCCCCTAACCCCTCATCTCTCACCCCCAGGAACCAAGACCTTTAGGCATAGGACTCCCCTGCACCCTGGACACCCTAGAGATTGTCAAACACTACTTAGGCTCTGTCAGAAGCTCACCAAGCCAAAATCTTCACTCAACAGACTGCAACTTTTAGGTGGACACACATCTCAGATGTATAGCCATCCGAATCTCTGTGTCCCTTTCCCCAATGTCTACATTCAGCCTGTCCTAAGAACCAAAAGAAGGACTTGGTTCTTCTTGGCCCTTCAGGGCTACAAGTTCCAAACCCCCACACCAAGCTTAGGGTTCCAATAAATTATAGGTGGGATGAGCCCAGGCCAGCAGTTGAATGCAGAGGAATGGCTATGTGGCAGACTTGAGTTCCCAGAGAAGGATAGCAACTCCCTTCACTGTCTCTACCCCTCTCCTGTGGACTATGTCTATACCTGGGTTCCACTACCTTCCAGATTCCCTCACTGCCTCCCTTCCATGCCCCTACCTCCACCTCATAGGCTCAGTTATCTGCAGCCCAGTGTGTGGCAGTCATTTTCCTGCTCTGAGAGTAGTTCTTTCCAGTCCTGGCTTTCTGTCCAGCCAAGTATCTACCTCCAGCAAAGCTTCAACTCCTTACCTTCCTTCTCTCAGGGCCCTTAACTTAGGTTCTAAGTCCCAGGAATAAGCATGGAGGCCCCAATACCTGCAAGATGAAATATCTCCCTATAGCTGGTCTAACACTACAAACTCAAGTTCAAAGGTGAGGACTTATAGTAGATACTAGGAAAATCCTCCTGAGTTGAGGAAAGGCAGTCAAGGATGGAACCTAGGGGACTGTGAACACCATCTGACACACAAGAGCTCCCCCCTCCCCACCATAATGGCATAAACAAGGGGAAGGGGACAGGAAGTCTTAGGAAAGACAGGGAACCTGGGGTTTTAGTAGAGGAAGTAGCACAGTCCTCAACTCTTCCCAGCCATGCTCTACCTTTTTCTACAAGCTGTGCCAGGCCAGAAAGTCCCCTCCTTCAGGAAGGTTGGGGGTATATCACCCTAGCTTCCTCGTCCCCCAGACCATCTTTGTTACCAACCACAGGCTCTGTGCCCATCTGGGCACATGTTTGGAATGTACCTGGAGAACTTAAAAAGAAAAAAAAAATACAGATCCTTTTACTCTAATCTGAGATTCTATTTAAGATGGTCTGTGGTGGTAACTCTAATTCTGTATTTTTAATGAGCTCCCCATATAATTCCGAAGTGCAGCCAAGTTTGGAAACAGTGGAAACAATCTAATATGATATGACTATGGAATCATCTACATACATACATACTCCCAGCACTCGTGCTATCTTACCTCTCTGGGAACTCTTCAGAAACAGGCTGCTCACTACTTACTTAATCACTTCCACAGAAGGTAGGGGGGTAGGAGGGGAAGGAGAGATTGAAGATATGGGAATTAAAAGCTTTCCAGTGCCAGAATTTACCATCAGACAGGTAAAAGACCCAAGAAATCTTATCTCTTTGTTTTTGCCCAGTCTTGTCCCAAGAATGCCAGCCTCTTGCCAGCCGAGGTACTCCCTGCCCTGCCTAAAGTAAAACTCTTTGTAAAACCTCAGACGCAAGAGCTCAATTATCTCTCCTTTAATTCACTCAGATTCCAGCCCCTCTCCTCAGCGGGCCTTGAGATAAAACACCATGTCCGTATCCCCATCCAACAATATCCCCAACTCCAATCCCCAGCCCTTCTGTATCCTATAACAACACCCTTATCATAGGCATAATCTTTCTGTCACTATCTTGTACTTTGCCAACCCTGTCCTGACTTTATTCCTCCCATTTCTTACCCTCTCCACATCTCCCTATGGTCTCTCTATCCCCATACAAGTTGTTCTTCAGAAATGTGGGATAAGCCTGGGTATGAGGGAGCCTGGTGCTGGGTTTAGCACTGTGAGAACTAGATGGCTTTTCAAGTCCTAACCTGATGATTACAACTCTGAAGTCCCAATCTGGATTTAAATATAGGTTCTAAGTCATGACCCAATAATACACACACCATACACCAGCATAAATTCCAAACAGAGAAAAGATTTAAAACATTAAAAACTAAACTACAGGAATGACAGCATGCAAAATGGCAGAGTAGGAAACTCAAGGGGTTGGTCCCTCCACTAAAGCAACCACTAAGCTGGAAAGAGCAATTGAAAGTACCTATTTCAGAACTCTGGAAATTTATCAGACGCTTATAACAATCAGGGGAGTGCTTGATTAAGGGAGAGGATGCTTGATCTTTCATAAGAGACCATCATGCATCAACTAGCTACTAGCTAACACTGTGGAGACAGTGGCACACATTCCTGGAGTTTCTGGCTGGTGGCAGAGAATCTCATCCTCCAAAAATTGGGGATTGTGCATTTTGGTCAGTCTGGTGGTTCCCTGAGGGACAGGTGAGACGCTTGCTTTGGTTGCAGCCCTCTTGGGCTGCAGCAGCTTCCACAGGGGCATAAATCAAAATGTTAAAAGGGACAGAACCCTTTTAGTGGGAAGTGGGTAGAGAAACTTTTGTCAGGTCACTGGCTAACTGCATAGATAACAGAACAGAAACTTCAGGGACCACACACAATGAAGAATGCATACCTGGCAAAAATTGTTTGGAAAAGTCAAAACAACTGTTCAAAGAGCTGAAGGAGACCATGGGCAAAGAACTAAGGGAAATCTCAAAAAACAATGCCTGAGCAAAATGAGACTATCAATAAAGAGGTACAAATTATTTAAAATGAGCCAAACAAAAATTCTAGAGCCAAAAATACAATAACTTAAATGAAAAAAAAAATAACTGGGGGAATTCAACAACAAACTTGAGAAGGTGGAAGGAAGGATCAGCATACTTGAATATAATGCAATTGAAATTACTCAGTCTAACTTGAATATAAGATCTGAAATCTGAAACCATAAAACCATAAAACTCCTGGAAGCAAACATAGTAAGTTCTTTGACGTCAGCCTTAGCAATTTTTTTTGGATCAATCTCCTTAGACAAGGACAACAATAGCTAAAATAAACAAATGGGATTACATCAAACTACATGTACAGTGTAGGAAACCATTAACAAAATGAAAGACCTACTGAATCACAGAAGGTATTTGCAAATCACATATCCAATAAGAGGCTAAAATCCGAAATATATAAAGAATTCATACAACTTAATATAAAAACAATTTTTTAATAAGTAAAGGAGGGGAACCTGGGTGGCTCAGTCAGTTAAGCATCTGACTTGATTTCCACTCAGGCCATGATCTCACAGTTCATGAGATCAAACCCCATGTCCATCTCCGTGCTGAGAGCACAGAGCCTGCTTGGGATTCTCTCTCCCCCTCTCCCCCTCTCTCTCCTCTCTCTCTCTTTCTCTCTCTCTCTCTCTCTCTCTCTCTCTCTCTCTCTCTGCCCCTCTCCCACTTTCTCTCTCTCTCTCTCAAAATAAATAAATAAAAATTTTAAAAAACAAGAAAAAAATAAGTAGAGGATTTGAGTAGACATTTTTCCAAAGAAGACACACAAATGGCCAACAGGCACATGAAAAGATGCTTAACATCACTAATCCATCTGGGAACTGCAAATCAAAACAACAATGAGATATCAACTCACACCTGTCAGATTGGCTATTATGAAAAAGAAAAAAAATAACCAGTGCTGGTAAGGATATGGAGAAAAGGGAACCATAGTACACTGTTGGTGGAGTGAATTTGTGCAGCAATGGAAGCAGTTAGAGGTTTTTACTGGAAAATAAAATCAGAAATGAAAAAGGAGGCATTACAACTGATACCACACAAATACAAAGGATCATAAGAGACCACTATGAACAATTATATATATAACCAATATTCATAATATATATAACCAACAAATTGGATATCCTAGAAAATATGGACAAATTCCTAGAAACATACAACCTACCAAGATTGAATCATGAAGAAATAGAAAATATGAATAGACCCATAACTAGTTAGGACACTAAATCAAGAATAAAAAATCTCCCAATGGAGAAAAGCCCAGGACCAGATGGACCTGGTAAATTCTACCAGGTGAATCCTTCACTGGTAAATTCTACCAAACATTTAAAGAAGAATTAATACCAATCAAACTCTTCCAAAAAATTGAAGATGAAGGAACACTCCCAAACTCATTTTATGAGGCCAGCCTTACCCTGATACTAAAACCAGACAAGGACACTTCAAGAAAAGAAAACTACAGGCCAAGATCCCTGATTAACATACATGCAAAAATCCTCAACAAATACTTACAAACCATATTTGGCAGCACATTAAGAGTCATACACCATGATCAAGTGGGATTTATCCCTGAGATGCAAGGGTGGTTCATATATTCAAATCAACAAATGTGAAACACATTAACATAATGAAAGATAAAAATTATAGAATCATCTCAACAGATGCAATAAAAAGCACTTGACAAAATTCAACATTCTTTTATGATAAAAACTCTCAATACATTAGGTATAGAAGGAATGTACCTCAACATAAGTAAAGTCATATATGACAATATTTCAGCTATATATTTCATATATGACAATATTTCAAGAGTGAAAGGTCGAAAGCTTTTTCTGTATGATCAGGAACAAAACTGGGGCACCTGGCTGGTTCGATCAGTAGAGCTTGTGACTCTTGATCTAGGGGGTCTGAGTTCAAGCCCCACGTTGGGCATAGACTTTATTTTTAAAAAATGTTTGGGATGCCTGCTGGCACAGATGGTAGAGCATGTGATTCTTGATCTCAGGGTTGTGAGTTCAAGCCCCACGCTGGGGGATATTAGGAACAACAAGGGTGCTTACTATCAACACTTCTATTCAACTCAGTACTCGAAGTCCTAGCCAGAGCAATTAGGCAAGAAAAAGAAATGAAAAGTATCCAGATCGTTTGCTTGTACATTGCTTGTAAAATTGTCATTTGCTTGCAGATGTCATGATCTTATATATAGAAAATCCCAAGGACTCCACCAAAACACACACACACACACACACACACACACACACACACCCAAAAAACTAATAAACAAATTCAGTAAAGTTTCAGGATACAAAATCAACACACAAAAATTAGCGATATTTCTATATACTAACAACAAACTATCTAGAAGAGAAATTTTTTTTAAATCCCATTTATAATATCATCAAAAGCAATAAAATACTTAGGGCTTATTTAACCAAGGAAGTGAAAGAACCATACACTGAAAAATATAAGACACTGATGAAAGAAACTGAGGAGGACACAAATAAATGGAAAGATATCCTATGTAATATTAATATTGTTAAAATGTCCATACTACCCAAAGTGAGCTAAAGATTCAATGCAGGATGAGCACTGGGTATTGTATGTAAGTCAATTTGACAATAAATTATATTTAAATTTTTAAAAAGATTCAATGAAATCTCTGTCAAAATTCCAATGGCATTTTTTACAGAAATAGAAAAAAAAGGCAACCTAAAATTCATATAGTACCACAAAAGACTCGGAGTGCCTGGGTGGCTCAGTCGGTTGAGCGGCTGACTTCGGCTCAGGTCATGATCTCGTGGTCAGTGAGTTTGAGCCCCGTGTCGGGCTCTGTGCTGATAGCTCAGAGCCTGGAGCCTGTTTCAGATTCTGTGTCTCCCTCTCTCTGACCCTCCCCCGTTCATGCTCTGTCTCTCTCTGTCTCAAAAATAAATAAACGTTAAAAAAATTAAAAAAAAAAAAGAACCACAAAAGACTCCAAACAACCAGAATCATGAAGAAGAAAAACAAAGCTGGAAGCATCATACTTCATAATTTCAAACTATATTAAAATGCTATAGTTATTAAAACATGGTACTAGCATGAAAACAGATACATAGACCAATGGAAGAGAATAAAGAGCACAGAAATAAACCCATGCGTATGTGGTCAACTAATCTTTGACAATGGCACCAAGAACAACAATGTTGGTAAAACTGGATGGCCACATCTACAGGAATGAAACTGTACCCATATCTTACACCACACACAAAAATTAGCTCAAAATGGATAAAGACTTAAATGTAAGACCTGTAACTGTAAAACTCCTAGAAAAGGAAAAACTACTTGATATTGGTCTTGGCAATTACTTTAGGGGGGTATAACACCAAAAGCAAAATAAACAAGTGGGACTACATCAAACTAAAAAGCTTCTGCACAGAAAAGGAAGCCATCAGCAAAATGAAAATGTAACTTAGGGAATGGGAGAAAATATTTACAAACTATCTGATAAGGGGTAATACCTAAAATATATAAGCAACTCATAAGCTCAATAGCAAAATAAACAAAATATGATTTAAAAATGGACAAAGGACCTGAGTAGACAGTTTTCCAAAGAATATACAAATGCCTAACAGGTATATAAAAATATGCTCAACATCACTAATCATCAGGAAAATGCAAACCAAAAACCACAAGGATATATCACCTCATACCTGTTAGAATGGTTATTATCAAAAAGACAAGAGATAACAAATGTTGGAGAGGATGTGGAGAAAAGGGACCCCTCTACATTGTTGATAAGAATGTAAATTGGTACATACATTATGAAAAACAATATGGATTTCCTCAAATAATTAAAAATAGAACTACATATGGTCTAGCAACCCCACTTCTGGGTATATATCCAAAGGAAATGAAACCACTACCTCAAAGTGATATTTGTCCTCCCTTATTCATTGTTATCATTATTCACAATGGCCAAGACATGGAAACAACCTAAGTGTCTACTGATGGATGAATGGATAAAGAAGATCTAATACATACATACATGCAATGGAATATTATTCAGCCATAAAAAAGAAGGAAACTGCCATCATGACAACATGGATGAACCTGGAAAGCCTTTTTTATTAAGTGAAATAAGCCAGACAGAGAAACACAAATAGTATATGGTATCATTTATATGTGGAATCAAAAAAAAAAAATTCAAACACATAGAAACAGAGTGGTGGCTGCCAGGAGTTGGGGGCAGGGGGAGCATGGGGAGATGTTGGTCAAAGGTACAAACTTTCAGTTATAAGATGAATAAGTTCTAAGGAGTGAATGTACAGCATGGTGACTGTAGTTAATAATACTATATTGTATACTTGAAATTGGTAAGAAAGTAGATCTTAAGCATTCTCACCACAAAAAAAAGGAAAAAGGTAACTATGTGAAGTGACAGAGGTATTAATTAACTTGATTATGGTAATTATTTCATAATGTATACCTGTATGAAGTCATCATGTTGTACACTTTAAATACATACAATTTTGTCAATTATACCTCAATAAAGTTGAGGGGAAAAACAAGGAGAAATCTTCATGGCCTTAGATTTGGCATAGGTTTCTTAAATATGACACTAAAAGCACAGGTAACAGAAAAATAAATAGATAAGTAGGACTTCATCAAAATTTTTAAATTCTATGTATCAAAGGACACTATCAAGATAGTGAAAATCCACAGAATAGGAGGATATATTTGCAAATCATATATCTGATAAGGGTCTATTATCCAGAATGCATAAAGAACTTTCAAAATCCAGAGGCGTCTGGCTAGCTCAGTCCAAAGAGCATGCGTGTGACTCGTGATCTCGGGATCATGAGTCCAAGCCCCACACTCAGTGTAGAGATTACTTAAATAAATAATACTTAAAAGAAATATCTTTGGGGTGGCTCAGTCAGTTAAGCGTCCGACTCTCAATCTCAGCTCAGGTCTTGATCTCAGGGTTGTGAGTTCAAGTCCCACATTGGGCTCCACACTATGCATCAAGCCTACTTTAAAAAAAAAAAAAAAGAACTCTTACAATCCAAAAATCAAATGCACATTTTAGGAAGCAACAGTCCTCAGCCTGTGGAAGAATGGGGAGAATATGGAACCTAAAATGCAGTGAAGAGGCAATCATAGTGTTCCAGGAGAGACACAGTGAAGCCTGGACCAAAACAGTGGCCAAAGGTAGAAAAAGGGCTGGACAGATTCAATTGATATTGAGGAGACAGACTCAGGAGGCTTGGGATCCGATGGGCTGTGTGAAGTTTTCGTTTCCGCATACTAGTGAGGCAGCCTTTCAGGAAGGAAAAGGAGGGAGATCCCTATTCTTGCATGGACAGAGTGGCTGGGGATGGAGGAAGTGAAAGTGTCTGCCTGCATAAATAGGCAGCAGACCAGTCCTAGCTGACACACGGACCCCCAACTTGCAGCTGTCCACCTCGCCTACCGCTCTGGCCTCACACTCACCTTCTACCACAGCCATGGCTCAGTCATTGGCTCTGAGCCTCCTTGTCCTGGTCCTGGCCTTCTGCATCCCCTGGACCCAAGGTATCAAAGAGGGAGTTGCCTAGGATGGGGAGAAGGGGAGGCGCGGGTGGGAGCCTACCAGGAGCCCCGGCTCCCTGTAAACCCCACCCTGCAGGCAGTGATGGAGGGGCGCAGGATTGTTGCCTCAAGTACAGCCTAAGGAAGATTCCCGCCCAGGTTGTCCGCAGCTACCGGAAGCAGGAGCCAAGCAGGGGCTGCCCCATCTCAGCTATCCTGTGAGTGGGTGCAAGAAGGTGGGTGCAGCTGAGTGGGGAGGGCATGGCGGGCAAAACTAGGACAGGCTTGCTAATGCCCAACCCCCAGGTTCTCACCTCGGAAGCGCTCTCAGCCAGAGCTATGCGCAGACCCTAAAGAGACCTGGGTGCAGCAGCTGATGCAACGTCTGGACAAGCCACCAGCCCCACGGAAACAAGCCCAGGGCTGTAAGAGGGACAAAGGAGCCCCCAAGTCTGGCAAGAAGGGAAAGGGCTCCAAAGGCTGTAAGAGGTGAGGAAGCTAGAGGGACAGTGGGAGGGAAGTGAAGGGGAGCCCTGATCAGCCCCTTAAACCCCTCTTCTGCCCTCCCAGGACTGAACAGCCACAGACCCCAAAAGGGTCATAGCCCAGTGACCAGCCTGGAGCCCAGGAGGCCCCCACCAGCCTCACTGGGGCTTGGAGCCCCAATCCAAGGAGCAAGAAGTGGGCTAGGAGAGGGGGTAGACTCAGGGGCCGCAGAGCAGCCACCTCATGCTGGCCTTGCCTCACCCCTTCTCCTGCTTCAACCATCCCATCTGTATACCCAGCCCTACCCTGCATGGCTACGTTGCCCACACCAGGCCAGACCCAGAAAGGCAGAGGAGGGAGAGTCTCCCAGGAAGTGTGAGAGGAGGCAGCAGGACTGTCCCCTCTGAGAAAAGGTCACCCAGGATACTGGACCTGACCCTACTCCCACTGCACCCTACTGCTTTCTTGTAAATACAATTTATATCTAACAATAAAAACCTGTTCCAGCCTCCCACCCAAGTATCTGTTCCTGTGTGTTTGCGTCAATGGGGAAGCCAGTGTCACTACAGGGTGGGGTCACACACTCTGGTCCCAGCCAAGAACGTGACCTGGAAAATTCTATTTTCTCACCTATCCCAAGAGTTTCCTTGCCTCCCAGTTACCCTGGCAGTAGAGGGATCTGGGCTGCTCCCGGTCTCTGAGAAATCCCTGTCAGTGAGAGATGGTGGACCAAGAGCACACATCGCCAAAAGCTCTGCAGGCCTCTGAGACCCTGAAGAGGGCTCTTCCCTGGTTATGTCCAGCATGCTATCACTTCAGGAGTGACCTCCAGATCTTTTCCTAGCTCTGCCTGGGACTGCCACCACTTTCCCTGGGGTCCTCTGAATACGAAGGTCCAAGGACTTCTTTGGGAGGGTCCCCAGAAGGGAGAATGGAACCTGGGCCTGCCTGTAACACAGGCAAACACAAGTTCTACTAAAACCTACCCTATGCACAGTTCCGGCCCTGGGACCCCTTCAGAGCCCCCATCCCTTCCCAAATACCCACACACTCCTGCCCTCATCAGTGAAGCTGGGTCTCTCTTTGTTTAATGGAGCTGTGTGCTTCTCTATTCCTATCTGGGCTTCTTGACTCCCTAAGCTCCCTCCCAGGTGGGAAAGCCTTCTCTCCTTCCCTTTCTTCCCTAGGGTACTTTAGCCCCTTTAACCTCTGAGACCAAGGACTAAGTCTCCTGTGGCAGGTATTTAGAACCCCAGAATTCAAATGCAAATCGGTGTCCTCTCTAAGAAGACTCTGGCCTGGCTCTTCTCTACCTCTTCCTCCCCAGAGCAGAGATCCCCTCATTGCCTCTTTTATCCCCATAGGGGATAAAAGGGATATAGGGAGAGGGAAAACCATTGGGGAGCCAGGCCATGTGGGAAAGAAGGGAATAGATCCTGGGTGAGGGGCGAGAAGCTAGAGGTGACTGCCCCACCACATTTTCCTTCCGTGGGAGCCTGAGCACACCACATCATTTACTACTTATCATAAAGTCATTAAAGTAAGTGCTGTCTGGTCCTCCTGCAACGGGCAAAGATGGGGGCTCTTCCTACCTATCCTCGTGCAGCAGGTGTGATCTTAGTCTGAAAATTCAGATATGCAAGAATTACTGCATTTGTGTGTGTGTGTGTGTGTGTGTGTGTGTGTGTGTTTTAATTATTTTTGAGAGAACATGACCAGGGGAGGGGCAGAGAGAGATGGAGACAGAGGACCCGAAGCAGGCTCTGCGTAGTCAGAACTGCAGTGTGGGGCTCAAACCCACAAATCATGAGATCATGACCTGAGCTGAAGTCGGACACTCAACCAACTGAGCCACCCAGGTGCCACAAGAATTATTGCATTTTAAAATGTTCTTTCAATGAACTTAATCCTACTCCAAGCCCCTGCACTGGAGTGCTAATGAGGAATTCAACATCAGGAAGTCTGGAGATCCCACTTGCCAAGGGCTGTGCAAAGGTCATAGAAACATCAAGGCACAGAAGAGGCATCCTATCTGCTCCCCACACCATCCCATCACTGGACATCAGTCTTACCAGTAAATGCTAAGGCCCCTGTGGTACTAGCAGGTATGACTCTTCAGGTGCTGGCTTCTCAAACTCTTAGCTCTGTGCCACATTAGAGACACGGGAACTCAGCTATAAAAGACTCTGGGCTTGAACCTGGCTTCCCATGACACCCCCACAGAGCCATTCACTCAGATGCTGACACTTGCTTCAACACAGCCAGGGATTACAGCCCATTGCTGGACATACATACCAATTCCCTCCCAGTCAGAAAGACCTTTCTTCAAAATCCTTCCTCTCCCCAGTCCCTCCGGGGCATAACCTCTTCCCAGGTGTGCTTCCGACATTTACAAAAGCAGAAGGGCCTTTGACATCAGGATGCCTCTATTCTTAGCCATGCCAAAACTCGAGGTTGCTCCGGAGTAAAAGGAAACACATAAGCAGAACTTCGTATTTCGCTAAATTATCCTGCTAATTATCTATGCCTCATCTGTGCCTCAAACCCTGCCCTGAGCAGGCATGCAATATATTCCTTATTCCATCAGAAAACGAGTGGCCACTGTCCTTATCTGCCTTCATCTTTGACAATGTTATCTTGTTCTTTCTTTTTTCTTAAGATGCATAATTCATTTTTTTTAAACAATCTTACATTCTTTTTTTTAAAATTTTTTTTCTTAATGTTTTTATTTATTTTTGAGACAGAGAGAGACAGAGCATGTGCAGGGAAGGGGCAGAGAGAGAGGGAGACACAGAATCGGAAGCAGGCTCCAGGCTCTGAGCCATCAGCACAGAGCCCGATGCGGGGCTCGAACTCACAGACTGCGAGATCATGACCTGAGCCGAAGTCAGATGCTCAACCAACTGAGCCACCCAGGCGCCCCTTAAGATGCATAATTTAAAAAAAAAAATAAGTAATAGTCATGGCTTTTCAAAATATCAAAAAACTTTTGAAAACCATTTCCTACAAATTTTTTAAATGTTTTTATTCATTTTTGAGAGAGAGAAAGAGAATGAGCAGAGGCGGGGCAGAGAGGTGGGGGTGGACAGAGGATTCAAAGCGGGCTCTGAGCTGATAGCAGTGGGCCCAATGCAGGGCTCAAACTCTTGAACCACAAGATCATGACCTGAGCTGAAGTCAGAAGCTCAATGGACTGAGCCACCCAGGTGCCCCACTTCCTGTAAATTTTAACTCTTAAGCTACTTCTTCTAGGAGTTAGTGCCATACATCTAAATACTTTGTTCACACTTCTGTTTCTCGGTTTATCTATTTAAACGTTGCCAATTGGCTTCCTATTATAAAAAATGGGGAATTAACTCTTACCAACCCTCCTCTTCTGTCACCCTGTCCTCTAAATATAGTCATACCACTATATTTAGGTCATGATCAGAGTTTACATTATTATCACCATGTAATTGTTCACTGCATAGCACAGTAGTGTACTTGGCTTACTTTTCCTTTGCCACTTGCCTTTTGGGGTTTTTTCTAAGTTCTAATTTCTCTTCCATTTTTAAAACACCTCTATCTTGTCACTATCATAAACTCAATACTTTTCAATGTTTCATCATATGAGATGAATGAAAGACCCAATGTTTCAAATATATGTAATAGAGGAAACTATAGATACGTGTGTTTATAACCTTGAGATAGAAAGAGCTTAAGATGTAAAACCAAAACCAAACCAAGACAAAAAGATTAAAACCATAAAACACAAACCATAAAGGAAAAGATCAACACCATTAAATTCAAAGACTAGTAGGAGTTCAGGGTAAAGATGGCAAATTAAACACATGCATTTATTTGTACTTCTTCCTGAGCCCCAAGTAAAACTACAGTAAATGTTTTTGGTGTGTGTATGTGTGTAAAGGACAGAAATGGGAGAGGAGATGAAGGTAAATTTCCAAAAGACTGCTGCTTAGACAAGGAAATATTTCCATAAAAACAAGTACAAAGCATACAATAAAATTATAAATTTGAAGGACTTCCAATGCCTTGCTCATGCATATGTAAAAATAAATATTTTACTGAATAGTAGTATACCTGTGTTCACTAGGGAGACAATGGCTTCTACTAGGAATGTAAAAGAAGAAAAAAAATTCTAAAGAGCATACATCCCCCAAATTTACAAAATCATCATCCCCTCAATCATGAAAAGCCACTGTAATCCCTGGAATCCAGTTTTCCTTTAACACTAAAGCACTAAAACATTTCATTGCTTTAAAACTGGGTCTACTGAGGGGCACCTGGGAGGCTCAGTCAGTTAAGTGTCCAACTTCAGCTCAGGTC
Organism: Panthera onca; assembly: GCF_046562875.1. Lineage (NCBI taxonomy): Eukaryota > Metazoa > Chordata > Mammalia > Carnivora > Felidae > Panthera > Panthera onca. The sequence continues at coordinate 57,190,760 of NC_138351.1, read as the reverse complement.
ATGATCTCCCAGTTCATGAGTTCAAGCCCTACATCGGGCTCTGTGCTGACAGCTCAGAGCCTGGAGCCTGCTTTGGATTGTGTGTCTCCCTCTTTCTCTGCCCCTGCCCTGCTCACACTCTGTCTCTGTCTCTCAAAAAGTGAATAAACGTTAAAAATATATATATATATTTTAAATGGGTCTATTGCTTTAAAACTTTCTGCTAACAATAAGTCACCCTCAGGACCATTCAGAAAATTACTAATACCATGTTTTTAAATGATCTTGTCACTATCTCTCCCATGAAACAACACACACACTTATGAAATGATGGGCCAGCTCCTTCTTGTCAGAGTTGCCTGGGAATTAGAAGCCTCCCATTTCCCCTGGCCCTCCTTTGTGAATCCTTTAAGGATCACTTTGATACAAATGTAAGGGGTTTTGGGGTGCCTGGGTGGCTCAGTCGGTTGAGCGGCTGACTTCGGCTCAGGTCATGATCTCGCGGTCAGTGAGTTCAAGCCCCACGTCAGGCTCTATGCTGACTGCTCAGAGCCTGGAGCCTGTTTCAGATTCTGTGTCTCCCTCTCTCTGACCCTCCCCCGTTCATGCTCTGTCTCTCTCTGTCTCAAAAATAAATAAACGTTAAAAAAAAAATTCAAATGTAAGGGGTTTGTATCCCATATCCTTAACCCTGTCCAGAGCTAGTGAGACCTCCTAAAAACATCTTAAGCTCAGTAATATGAACCTGAAACGAATTCCAAACTAAGCAATCAGATTTCTCAACCACACCTCCCACAATACTTGGGCCATACTCTGGCTAGCCACTATTTCATTCTTTCCTCATCAACCCAAGCCTTTAGAGGGTCATGATCACCAATGACAGAGCCTTTCTTTTGATATATTCCTTTCAAAAATTAAAAATGGAACAATATAGAGGTACCAGCACAGCACCACTAACACACTTGGCATCTGTACCTTGCATTAGGGCACAGGAATGTCAGAGGGACTGGGCCCACACTTACTATTTATGAAACTCAAAATTAATTTGTTTCCTGGCTTTAAGCATTTACCTGTGAAAACGCCTTCAGCTCACTGGCCTCTTTTGTGAAGTTCTTTCTCTTTCCCACATCCAGGTGCTATTTTTCCTTGTATTTTGGGTCAAAATGATGCTGTGTTGTTTTATGAAATTCATCAATGCTTCTATCCTTTGGCATCAGTCTTGACCAATGAGTTACCATTTTCATAAATGCTTAAGTTGCCAAGCGTCTTTTTCTAACACCTATATTTTTAATTCTTCTATTGGTGTTTACAGTTCCACCTGCAGAGAATGTATTAGCTATGAAAAGAAGCTGAAGACTTTGTTTTCTTCAGGACATCCCTTTCTCGGTGGTGACAAACCAAAACACCCCAGGGAAACTCTGATGCCATGTTCTTGAAGATTTTTGCCTTAGAGCTATGGAACTGTTGTCATAATAAATTTCAATCTAATATTAAGAGAACGAAATTCCACTATTGACCACCTGGGCAGCCAGAGCCAATTTCGGTTCAGAATCCACGCCGTCACTGCCACCACCACTCCCACCCTGTGAAACTCCACTTGACTGTGATAGCTGCGTTGCCCCGTTCCGCCACCAGGAGGCAGCATCGTCACCGCGGTCCTCGGTCGGCTACATGCAAACAGCAGGTTTGTGGGTTGAATTTTGTTTTCATTTCCTTTATCTTTCTGGGACCACAAAGATTTTTTTTTTTATTACTTGTCCTCAAATGTGTCTCATGATAGGCCAGAGGTCTGGCGTTTTCCTGTGTCCAATGACGAATAGTATACATTCCTTTTCCGCTCATATCCATGTTAAAGGCCTTCATCCTCTGGCGCCGAGCCTCACGCCGGCACAGTTAGGCTCTCAATAAACCTTCACTGAACAAAGAAACCCTTTTTTAGGGTTAGCACCGTAATTATGCGGTGTAAGGAATCAATCGGGTGCAGGTTATTCTGTGAAGGAAGTGCCAGAGGTGATGTGAACTTCCTTTAGCCTTTAAGGCAAACATTATTTCGACTTCTACGTTAGTGCCTTGGACTCAGGGTATGTTGGAGTGGGAGTGAGGGAGATAAATATTTGTAGACAAACACAGGCCTTCGCCCGCCCACGCGTCTCTGCCAGCGAGCTGTGTACGGACGAGTTCGGGGGCCTGAGTGGCGGGGATTTGGGGGGAGGGCCGTTGTTCTAAACCTGGGGTAATGGCCACCCGGGGGGGCCTCTGAGACCCACGCTGGCCCCAGGCCCCCGGGGGTGTGGTCCCACTTACAGTCCAAGTCTCCCCTCCGCGTATCCGGCCCGTTGTCCGGGACCTCCGGCTTCGGGGGCCCACGGGTGCCTGGAGCAAGGAGAGCACCAGAAGTCGGCCCGGGCCCAGGAACTTTGGGCCCAACGCCCTTCCCGGACTCTCTGAGGAGCCCCCTGGGTCAGGGCCTCCCCACCCCCCCGCCCCCGCCCCTGCTATAATACCCCTAGCCAACTACAGCTTCCCTACACCTCTCCTCCAGAGCCCCGCCCACTCGAGAGCCTCCCTTCCCAGGCTGGGGCGCCCTCTGCAGGTCTGGGAGAGGAGACACACAGCCACATACAACACTAACTGCGCGAGGTAGGTATGGGGAGGCCCACACACAGGATGGGCACCTCAGGTACACACATACATACACACACACACACACACGACAAGCACATCAGTCAAGCACAGCTCCAGGGACACAGCTTGGGATACACACACTCATTCATTCAACAAACACTAAGCATCTAGTCGAGGTCCTCTCCCCACAATCATTAACTCCCCTACCATGGACTTGGTTGACTTCCCAGGCACAGCTGCTCCCTTCCCTGTCCCAGTAGCTATGGCCCACTATCCAAGGTCTGTGATTCATGAGGTGTGGATATGGTCAAACCAGGAAGCATGAAGTCCGTGTGGGCTCCTTGGAGGAGTGTGGGTATAGGCTGGAAAAAGCTGCCCTGAGCTGTAAGATTTGTCCAGGGCTCACACAAAAGCAACCTGGCTGGGAAGTGGGTGAACTAGGTGAAGCATGTAGCCCACTTAGAGTTCTGTGTATGTGATCAGGAACTGTTTTAAACCCACCTGCTTGGCATCCAGTCCCCCACTTCCACCCCCACTGGATCATCTAAACCAACGGCTAGGGAGTTGGTGCTTAAGCCTTCCACCCACAGACCCTGTGTCCTTTCCCTGTTTGCCATGAAAGTGGGTACCATCGTAACACCCTGACAGCACCCCTCCTTCCCTGATCCTCTTCATATCCCTGATCTGTCGATATTGGGGAGCTTCAGGACTTGGAACATGAACCTCTTCTACCTACACTTACTCCCTTGGAGATCTCAATGTCTTATGGCCTTACATACCATCCATATGCTCCCAAATTTGTATTTTTAGCTAAAATTTCTCCCCTGAACTTCAAACTCACATTACCAGCTGCCTACTTCTTATCAAATGCCTACATCTCCACTTATATATCCAAAATGCTGCTTCATCCTAACAAGTCAAACCAGGCCCCTGATCTTCCCACACACCCACTCCTCTGTAGTCATCCACATCTTGGTAAATGCAACTCCATCCATCACATTGCTCAGGCCAAAAATATTGCAGTATTCTTGCCTCTTCTTTCCTCTCACATTGTATGCTGAACCCCGCACCAAAGCCCATGACTTTACCTTCAAAATATTTCCAGAATCTAATCACTTCTCACCAACTCCCAGTAACATTGTGTCCTCCTCAATTATTGCAATAGCCTCTGACCTGGTCTCCCTGCTTCCATTCTTGCACTACTTTGATCCGACAGCCAGAAGGGGACTTTAAAACATATCAGATCATGTCACACCTCCATTTAAAACCCTCCAATCGTTCCCCATCTCACTCAAAATAAAACATAAACCCTACAATGGCCTACAAAGCCTTAATTATTTGGCCCATATTAATATCTGACTATATCTCCCACCACTCTTTGCTCACTTCCCTCCCATAACATTGGCCTCCTTTCTATTCCTCAAACATACTCTCACCTCAAAATCTTCACACTTGCTATTTTCTTTGCCTAGAACATCTTCCCCAGATCTCTGAATGGCTCTCTCCCTCACCTTCTTCACATCAGCTTTCTGTTCAAATGTTGTCACCAAAGTTTTCCCTGACCACACTCCCCAATACTCCCTATCCCTCTGGCCTTCTTTATTTTTCTTCATAGCACTTACTGTCCTCTGAAGTATATACATTTTTCTTGTTTTCTTATTTCCTGTCTCCTTCATTAGAATAAAAACTCTGCAAGAGCAGAAACATCCATCTGTTTTGTTTACTGCCATATCCTAGTGCCAAGAACAGTGTCTGGAACATAGGGGGCCCTCAATAAATATTTATTGAATGAATGTGTTACAAATCCCTTGTTTGTTATTATTTTGTTATTTTACTCTTTCCTGCTGATTCTCAAGGTCTTTCTCAACAGGCATTCCAGGCAGACAGTAATGAAATTTAATTGAACCCTATTATGCTCCCTCTGCACTATACTCTTGTATCATTCAGGATCTTGGCGGGAAACAAATGGCATGCCCAGAAAGGTTTAATGGAAAAAAATTTTAGTGAAGGAACCATTCACAAAGGTGAGGGCAGGGTTATTGTAGGCAGCCACTGCATGTGAATTAGTATACCTCCAAACCTCAAGCTGTCTCTACTTCCCAACAATGTTGACATTCAAAGTACTGCCTGAAATTCTGCCCGCTGAAAGGAATTCCCTTCACCACTGTCTTTCAAGGCCACCTCTGAATGTAAGCAACTGTCTGCTTCTGACGGATGCCAGCATACCTTAGAGAACCATCTAAACATCAAGACCATGCATTTTTTCCCTCTGTTAACTGTAGAAAACTTCTCCTTGAAGGTATAAGTGTAATCAGAAGAAGAAACAATACAAGTAGGAATCTGAGCCACCTACCCATGCTTTTACTCCTGCCTTCTGAAATTTGTAAGGCCTGATCTCATATGTACAATGGCCATTTAACAATGGAATGATGCTACTGTGCACATCCAACTATATGATTTGCTATAGATAACACCCTTAGGCCACATTGGCACCGAGTGAACTAGAGTCTGAGTGTTCACCCAGGCCCAGTGGCAAATCAGGAACTGGTTTTCAAATAGAAAATAATCACTAGCAAAAGAGGTGTGGCCTTACTCCAACACCCTAAGGGTCTTTGCTGTAATTCTCCTATTGGAGCTCCTACAGCACCCTTTTTCTGCCACAGAAAATCTGAAGTTCATTGGATTTATGAGTCATAACACCCAAGTAGCAGCGCAACTTTCCTGGAAACTGGAACTGCTGCTGAGCCCTCCTTGCTCTGGGCTTCATTCAAAATCATCAGCTTTATGTCATATCCAGTAAATATTTTACAGCAGTACACCTAAATATAGCATATGTTGCCTCCAAAATCTAAACTTCCCTTTAAGTATTGTGTCTCTTTCTTCATGGTGAAGTTACAACATACCACAGACCACTGTTTTTCAGCTTCTCTCTACCCACAGTAGCCAAGAAACTTCACCTATATGGCAGGATCCTGAATTTTTGTAAGATTTCTTTCTCTCTCTCTGGCACATATGGGTCTTAACTTAAGACCCTTAACTTAAGGCATTTAAGGGGACTGCTATTTCTTGTCCACTAGAGACAGTAAGCATAATGTCAGTTGATATTCTATGAGATGTCAAGATTATGACAGTTGATATTCTATGTGATGTCCTGCTCTTATGACAAAGAGCAGGAATGCTGATACATCCCTGGGGTAAGACAGTGATGGTGTAGTCCTGTCATTCCAATTGAAAAACTGATTTCAGGGTGCCTGGGTGGCTCAGTCGGTTAAGCATCCAACTTCGGCTCAGGTCATGATCTCACAGTTTGTGGGTTTGAGCCCCATGTTGGGCTCTGTGCCGACAGCTCGGAGCTTGGAGCCTGCTTCAGATTCTGTGTCTCTCTCTCTCTCTCTGCCCCTCCCCCACTCTCTCTCTCTGTCTCTGTCTCTGTCTCTCTCTGTCTCTCAAAAATAAATAAACATTAAAAATATTTTAAGAAAAGAAGCTGATTTCAATGGTCTTTAATTGACTGGTATAGAAAAAAAGGCATGTGCTAGATTATTAGCTGTAATATTCTGTGCCAGGCATTATGGCATCTCTTTGAAGGTGCTCTAATCTATGCAATTTCTCTAGGAATGTAGCATTACTTTAAGTTTACTATTTAGTGGGAAATGTGATAGGGCAGGTATAGTTTAAAGGACTTCCACTTGGTCTTTCCTACTATAATTTTCCTTATTCACACAGGAATCAGTGTGGACATTTGGATAATTACTAAGTATACCTATTCCCACTATACATTCTGAACCTAGGAAATAATGTGGACAGGTGTTAGAGACCCTCTGTGAGACAGACCTGTATTAAGATCCTCCTGTAACTTGACCTCTATAAACCTTCACTCCAACTGGCAGACCACAGTAGGATTTTGGGTCCCTAAGACTAGCATTAACTTGAGACAGTGTCTAATAATGCCCCAAAGGTCTGAGTATGTCCTATTCTACATTCAGACTCACCCTAGCAAAATGGCTACAGATATCTCTATAGAGAAGGCTTAGAGCAGTGACTCTCAAATTTTAGCATACATCAGAATTACAAGAAAGGCTTGTTAAAGTACAGACTGCTGAACCATTTGCAGAGTTGCTGATCCAATGAAGTTGGGGCAGAGCCCAATAATTTGCACTTCTGGCAAGTTCTCAGTTGATGCAGATGCTGTTGGTCCAGGGACCACACTTTGAGAACCACTAACTAGGAGAAAGATGTATAGAATCTACCTGTGAAAGAGACTCAAGCCCTCCCACCTTCCACTCGATCAAAGGGCTTTTGGTTTAGGAAACTGACTTAAGTAGAGGAACTAGGCAAAAGGTTGTAAATCCCCAGTACAATTTGGATCAAATTTTTGCCCACTTAGATGTTTCCACTTAGACAGGTCAAGTAGCACATCAATAAGCTGTCCATCTATTTCATCCCTAGGAATGCTATAATCAATTAGCTAGCACCACAGATCCCTGTGGGCAAAGCACATAAATTACCAACTTGTCCTTACAGTTTATATGTAATTTCATTTACCTTATTGCTTATGGTTAGGTGCCCACATCTGACCTCTACCACTTAAGGATTCCATTATTCCCCTTGAAATAAGATTGTCCAGTCCCAAGAAGGCATCTTCTATCCTCATCTCTTGCCTGCTAAATAAGCCACTATAGTACTTTTCAGAGAAGTTACTATTCCCTTCATTAAGCTTTTCTTATTGCCTTGGAGAAGGAAGTATCTTTTGGAGCCCTTCAGAGGTGTACAGTTAGTGGTTGTACATAATAAGTGCACTCCAACATTCCCATCTCTCTCAAATTTTGCAGTCCTTCCTCTACTTTGCCCCTCAAAGTATAGTCTATGGACCAGTAGCATCAGCATCACTTAGAAGTTTGTTACAAACGCAGCATCTTGGGGGTGCCTGGGTGGCTCAGTCAGTTAAGCATCCAACTTTGGCTTAAGCCATGACCTCATGGTCCATGAGTGTGAGTCCTGCATCGGGGTCACTGCTATCAGCTCGGAACCCACTCCGGATCCTCTGTCCCCACCTCCCCACCCCTCCCCTGCTTGTGCGTGCTCTCTTTCTCTCTCTCTCTCAAAAATAAAAATAAAATAAAAAAGAAATGCAGCATCTTGGGTTTCACCCCAAACCTACTTAATCAGAATCTACTGTTTAATAAGACTCCCATGTAAATCACATGCACATCAAAGTTTTATGTCAGTGAGGTTCTAACATCTCGACTTTATTGATCAAAGGCCACTGTTGAGTCCACACTTCCAGTAACCAACCCAACAGACTATTAATATCACTCCCAGGTGCTGAACTAATACAATTCTTGGGTGAGGGCACCCATGTCAACAAATTTGTCCTCACTGGTCCCCAAGATTCTTCCAATAGAGTTTCAAGTTCCTGCAAATCCTTCAGCATACATGCTGTTGTTCTTAGAGCACATCTTATATATCCCTGTAGGCCTGGAGACTATGAGGAGTTGTCAGGGTAAGTCTTGAAGAAAAAAATGCATGCCCTAGGAGTTATTAAAAACATGTTTTTAATGGAATAAAGGCCAGGTCATTCATGGTTTGCAGGAGGAAGAAGAGTGTTCTTCTACCAGCAAGAAATGTTCAAAGGAATTTGAAGATATTAAATTATCAGCTTTAGGGGCACTTGGCTAGCTCAGTTGGTAGAGCATGTGACTCTTGATCTCAAGGTTGTAAATTTGAGCCCCATGTTGGGCATAGAGATTACATTTAAAAATTTTTAAAAATTAGGGGTGCTGGGTTGGCTCAGTCAGTTAAGTGTCTGACTCTTGATCTCAGCTCAGGTTTTGATCTCAGGATCATGAATTCAAGCTCTGCATTAGGCTCTGTGCTGGGCATGAAGCTTACTTTAAAAAAATATTAAAATATTATAATTTTTAAAAAAAAAACAAAAAACATTATCAGCTCTGTTTATCTCTGTCCAAACATCCTCATCACAAGTCTCAGAATCCTGCTCCTTTCCAACAGCACCCTAGCATCAGGTATGGTGAGGTTGTGCATTTACCTGGTGTTACAACTCTACAACCCATACAATCAGGTCTTGGGCTTGATCCTCAGCCACATCTGTCATGTGATCACATACAATAAATATTTCTTAAGAATTCCATAGAGTTTATCTGGATCTCCACCAATACTTTGAGTTAGAAGTTCATGGTATCTGGGAATGCAAGCTGGTGCAGCTGCTCTGGAAAACAGTATGGAGGTTCTTCAAAAAATTAAAAATAGAACTACCCTATGACCCAGCAATTGCACTACTAGGCATTTAACCACGGGATACAGGTGTGCTGTTTTGAAGGGACACATGCACCCCCATGTTTATAGCAGCACTATCAACAATAGCCAAAGTATGGAAAGAGCCCAAATGTCCATCAACGGATGAATGGATAAAGAAGATGTGGTATATATATGCAATGGAGTATTACTTGGCAATCAAAAAGAATGAAATCTTGTTATTTGCAACTATGTGGATGGAACTGGAAGGTATTATGCTAAGTGAAATTAGTCAGAGAAAGACAAAAATCATATGACTTCACTCATGTGAGGACTTTAAGAGACAAAACAGATGAACTTAAGGGAAGGGAAACAAAAATAATATAAAAACAGGGAGGGGGACAAAACAGAAGAGACTCATAAATATGGAGAACAAACTGAGGGTTACAGGAGGCGTGGGAGGGGGGATGGGCTAAATGGGTAAGGGGCACTAAGGAATCTACTCCTGAAATCATTGTTGCACTATATGCTAATTTGGATGTAAATTTTAAAAATTATAATAAAAAAGAAAATAAGTTAAAAAGAAAAAAAAAGAAGTTCATGGTATCTTTTCACCCTTTTTTAAAATGTTTATTTATTTATTTGGTAGGGGTGGGGTGCAAGAATAGGGGAGGGGCAGAGAAAGAGGGAGAGAGAGAATCCCTAACACAGGGCTCAATCTCACGAACTATGAAATCATGACCTGAGCCCAAATGAAGAATTGGATGCTCAACCAACCAAACCACCCAGGCATCCCTCACCGTTTTTTTTTAATGTAATTTTGCTAGCATTATCACAAACAGGCAGCCCATTCAACTATATATGTAATCACCATTTGAAATCCCACTTGTGGCCATAGTAATTAAGTACCTCTGTCATTTTTATCTCCTAATGCCTTGTCCTCCACCAACATTACACCCTATGCTTCAGTGGTGATAATCCAAGTGACTGTGATGTTTCTTCGTGCTTCAGATTACTTAGTGTCTTCTTTACCCATGTAAAGGGATTATCTGTGACTCATCAAACATTTGAGTGGCCCAATCCTAGAATCCCATTGTGGGAATCTATTTCCTTGGATCTCTTCTGGTACCATTTACTGTATCAATCAGGATCTTGGCAGGTGGCACACTCAAAAAATTTTAACCAGAAAGACTTTAATAAAGGAGCTATTTAAGGGGTGAGGTGAGATTAAGAAACCAACATGGGACAGTGAGGCACCCAGGGTTTAGCAATAGTGGGAAACCATTACCATACCAAAGCCTGAAGGGGCAAGGGGGAACAGTGTTTCAGGAGCCTTACAGAGAGACCCATAGAGAGGAGGGAGCCCCAAAGGATCTATAACTATAGATCAGTGGTTTTCAGACTCCAGCATGTATCAGTCACCTACAGGTGTGTTAAAATACAGATTAGTCCAGTAGGTCTGGAATAGAACTTCAGAATTTACATTTCTAACAAGCCCCCAGGTGATGGTGATGCTGCTGTCTGAAGACCACTCTTTGAGAACAACTACCAGAAAGAAAATTATTCACTGCCAGGACTGCAGCAAAATGAAGGATCTGGGGAATTAACCTCTCTCTCCTACCACCCACTGATCTCCTGCTGCTGCCTCCTGTGGACCAAACTAAAACAGAAGCTGGAGGGCAATTCAGTCTATACAGGTCAGCCTTCCAGAGAACAGAGCAGGGTAGAGAAGAGTGGAGAGTGGATGAGGGTGGGACGACAGAGCATAATCCGAACCACCATAAGCAAAAGAATGCATAGATCAATGGAAAATGAATAGATAGATGAACTGACATATATCTGAATGAAGGATAGAATAATAACAATAGTTAACAGTTGAAGAGTGTTTATTACGAGCCAGCCTCTAAACTAAGGACATTATTTGCATTACCTTAGTCCTAAGGAGTAGATCTAGCACCATTCCTATTTTACACAGAAGGATATTAAGACACAGGAACACCTATGGAGGAACAACTACATGGTCAACTAAGCATCGACAAAGCAGGAAAGAATATCCAATGGAAAAAAAAAAAAAGACTCTTCAACAAACAGTTTTCCAAATACGACAGCAACATGCAGAAGAATGAAACTGGACCACTTTCTTACACCATACACAAAAATAAATTCAAAATGGATTAAAGACCTAAATGTGAGACAGGAAACCATTAAAATCCTATAAGAGAACACAAGCAGCAACTTCTTTCACCTCAGTCATTGCAGCTTCTTACTAGACACATTGCTGGAGGAAAGGGAAACAAAAGCAAAAATTAACTTTTGTGACTTCATCAAGATAAAAAGCTTCTGCATAGTTAAGGAAACAATCAACAGAACTAAAAGGCAGCCTACAGAATGGGAAAAGATATTTGCAAATGACACATCTGATAAAGGGTTAGTATTTAAATCTGTAAAGAACTTATCAAACTCAACACCCAAAAGCAAATAATCCAGTTAAGAAATGGGCAGAAGACATGAATAGACATTTTTCCAAAGAAGACATCCAGATGGCTAACAGACACATGAAAAGATGCTCAACATCATTCATCATCAGGGAAATACAAATCAAAACCATGGTGAGATAGCACCTCACACCTAAAGGAATGGCTAAAATTAGCAACTCAGGAAACAACAGATGTTGGCCAGGATGTGGAGAAAGGGGAACCATCTTACACTGTTGGTGAGAATGCAAACTGGTGCAGCCAACCACTCTGGAAAACCGTATAGAGGTTCCTCAAAAAACTAAAAATAGAACTACCCTATGATCCGGCAATTGCACTACTAGGTATTTACCAAAAAGATACAAAAATACGGATTTGAAGGGGTACCTGCACACTGATGTTTATAGCAGCATTACCAACAATAGCCAAACTATCGAAAGAGCTCAAATGTCCACTGATTGACGAATGGATAAAGAAGATGTGGAATATATATACAATGGAATATTACTTAGCCATCAAAAAGAATGAAATCTTACCATTTGTAATGATGTGGGTGGAGCTAGAGTGTATTATGCTAAGCGAAGTAAGTCAATCAGAGAAAGACAAATACCATATGATTTCACTCATATGTGGAATTTAAGAAATAAAACAGATGAGCATATGGGGTGGGAGAGAGAGAGATGGTAACAAACCACAAGAGACTCTTTTTTTTTTTTTAATTTTTTTTAACGTTTTTTATTTATTTTTGAGACAGAGAGAGACAGAGCATGAACAGGGGAGGGTCAGCGAGAGGGAGACACAGAATCCGAAACAGGCTCCAGGCTCTGAGCTGTCAGCACAGAGCCCAACGCGGGGCTCGAACTCATGGACCGCGAGATCATGACCTGAGCCGAAGTCGGCCGCCCAACCGACTGAGCCACCCAGGCGCCCCACCACAAGAGACTCTTAACAATAGAGAACAAACTGAGGGTTGATGGAGAGAGGTGGGTGGAGTGATGGACTAAATGGGTGATGGGTATTAATGAGGGCACTTGTTACGATGAGCACTAGGTGTTAATATGTAAGTGATGAATCACTGAATTCTACTCCTGAAACCAACATTATATTATATGTTAACTAGAATTTAAATAAAAATTTGAGAATAAAAATGAAAATGCTGACTTCAAAAAAATAAAAGACACAAGAACAGGAGAACTTGCACTTTGTGACACAGCTAGCAAGTGATGGAATTTGAGTCCCAGCCAAAGCATTCTATCTGTAGAGTCTCACTCATCCGTACTGTTCTATGATCAATGGACAGTTGGCAGACAGGCAGTGTGCGATAGTGGTAAAGAGTGTAAACCTTAGAGCAAAAGACCCGTAAGTACAAGACACCTACTTGCCATGTGACCTTGTGCTCTGAGCCTCATTTTATTTATGTGTAAAACAGAATAATAATATGATAATAATAAAAATTACTTCACAGTTTTTGTTGGGGAAGCTAGTAAAATCAAGTACTTGATTCAGAGCCTAATGTGTAGTAAACAATTAGAAATACTGTTACTATTATTATTACTAATGGATGGAAAGAAAGATAAGTTAGAAACTTATGAGGAAAACACCTCCCCAATCCAAAAGAGGGTCTAAAACGTCAGTGGGATCTTTGAATGAGTGTTCCCATATTAATTTCCCTTTTGAGTCCTTCTCTTCTCATCTATCTCTGGCCTTTCTCATAAAGATGGGAAATCACTTGTCCCCTGCTCCATCTGTTGATTCCTTGAAATTTGGGGATTGTCTGAATATGAGCTGACCAGTACCTCTCCCTAAAAATCCCCTCTTGGTTCCCAGGATTGAGAGGAGGGGAAAGATGAAGGGGGCTATTCCAGGCCAGGCTCCCTCCAGCTGTTCTGTTGACCCAAGTGTTAAACATATGAACATGGTAAAAGAGAAAAGGGCAGTGCTGGCTGAGCCAGGAAGTTGAATCCCAGAGGCCTGAGATGTGGGATAGGTGCTGGGCATCCTCCCAAGGAAATTCTCTTTCAACTATACTTGTCCCAAGGAAGGGACTGGTTCCCAGATAATGGATGGGCAGGCACTAGGAGGTTACCCCAGGCTCCATGGTTGTTCTGAGAGCACCAGAGAAGCATTCCTCACCACCACCCATACCAGAGAGAATAACCACAGAGACAAGAGTGAAAATGAGGGATAAGGCTAGGGAAGGGTATGCAACTCCTCACTCTGCACCCCACCCCAATCCTGACTATCACCACTGAAAGCCATGGTTAATGATGCAAATGCCACTGATGCAATAATGGAGAACCTCTATCTGGAGCTGACATTGCAAGGTCCCTTCTCTTGGCGAGACTGCAGACTGCTTAGTTTCTCCGAGATGAAGCCAAAGAAAGCAGAAGATCAGGGAAGCTACTGAGGCGGGAAAAGGGAGGGCAGGGTCAGGTTCCGTCAGAAAAAGGGGGGCAGAGGGGAATCCACGGAAGGGATGTGGAGGGGAATTTCTGAGCAGGGAAAGTGAAAGTTCCAAGCCATAAATAGGAGGCAGTCGCAGCCTCACACAGGCTTTCGCACTCACATTCCCAGACCCCCTCACATCCCACAAGGACTCCTGTGCACTTCCCATTGCTCCCTCCCACTCCCAGCCAACTTTCAGTGTCACACAGACTCTTGCACACACCCAGAGATTCACCCGCACTCCCGCTCACTGCTGGTCTGCCTCTGTTCACCCTCCATGGCATCCCCTGCAGCTGCACTACTGGCCCTCAGCCTGCTGATTCTCTGGACCTCTCCTGGTAAGCCTTATGGTGGGGACAGGGGGTGGGGGTGTCTAAATGTCAGACTATTTGATGCTGGATGTGGGGACACTGAATTAGGTCTCCATGTTTGGGTGAATCCAGAGGTTCCTTGAACACTGTGTGTGTGTGACTGTGCGTGTGCCTGCGTGTGTGCCTGTGAGTGCCTGGGCCCCTGAATTCCAATGTTTGTCCGTCTCTTGGTGTATCCCAAGGCCTATGGCTACCTTCTCTCTGCAGCCTGTTTCCTGTTGCCTCAGTTTCCCAGACAGGAGAAAACAGTATATATCTGCTTACAGGAGAGAGAATGGGAGACAGGGCTAGTAGTCAAAATATTTAACAATTCATAAGTCCTCTAACCCCAGCCTCCTGCTACTCCCCACCCCCGACTCCCCACCTCCCCTCCCCACCCCCGTGCTGTGAACAGCATCAACTCTTCATTGATGCAGCAGTTGAGAGGTCCTGGGAGAGAAGTTGGGATGATCAGGGCGGCAGGAAGGCATTTATGAGGCCTAGGGCAGTGGTTGTTTACCAAACAGCTTAGAAGTATTTCAATATATTTAGCAACCACTAGGGCCATATTGGTATATACCAGCTGAATAACTGATTTAGCTGCCTACACACACAGACGTGTGTCCTTAACCTCAGTTAGGGCTACATATGGCCTCCCTTCCTCAGGGTCCCTATGCCCTGACACTACTTTCTTTCCCATATCCCAGCTCTGGGTGGTGCCAACGATGCTGAAGACTGCTGCCTGTCTGTAACCCAGCGCCCCATCCCTGGGAATATTGTGCGGGCCTTTCATTACCTCCTCATCAAGGATGGCTGTAGAGTGCCTGCTGTCGTGTGAGTTGTGGGGAGGAACTTGTCTAGCCTCAGCCTCCTCTCCCCCATCAGCCATTGGTGATACCCCCACCATCTTATCTCTCTTCTCCTTGCCAAGCCCAACCTCTTCAAGTAAGCGCCTGAAACTGGTTCCCAGATGTGGTCCCCACATCTTCCTGCCCCTCACACCAGGGCCTACCAGAGATCTGGGTTCCAGGGCTCCACTGTTTCTGATAACTGACCTGTGACTCTAGGTTTACCACACTGAGAGGTCACCAGCTCTGTGCACCCCCAGACCAGCCCTGGGTGGACCGCATCATCCGGAGACTGCAGAAGAACACTGCAAAGGCAAGCCCAGCCCTCCCCAGCCCTGCCTCCTCCCTCAGAGTCCTTGCCCAAAACCCCAGCCCATGACCTTGACTCTTCTTCCTCCCCTAGAATAAGCGCCACAGCAGTTAACCCATGACAGCCCCAGAGGAGCCCTGTAGACGCCTGAGTGAGGGGATATGAATCACTGCAGCCCTGGGGAACCAAGGACCAAAAGGGAGGATCAGGCCTCCAGCAACTCTGTACCAGACCTGACCCAGCTGGGACAGGGCCTGCAGTGTCAATGTGAGTGTGAGTGTGAGCAGGCATGAGTGTGGCAGGAGCACAGCTTCTCCTCCACACCCAGACTGCAATGCTTCCAATAAAGCCCAACTGGTACCCATGGATCTGTCTGTTTGCTGTTTGTTTTCTGTCCAAGAGGACCAGGATAGGAAATAGGGAGATGGAATGGCAAGATCTAATTTTCACTCTGCAACTTAAGCAATCTTCTCATGGACTCCTACTTAATACCTTGGGTTTTCAGGATCAACTCCCACAATCAGGGCCCCCACCTCATGTCTCTTCACAGCCCTGTGACACTCAAACTTGTGTCTGTTCAATGATTGAGCCAAACTCTTTCACGCCTCCCAGTCTTTGCTCTCCAAGGCAAAGTATCCAGATGTCTCAGGGATCAGGTTTCACCAGGGCGGGAAGGGGCTTATCAAGAACCAGTTCTCATGGCCAGGGGCAGGAAGAGGCCCAGCTCTACTATCTGGGGGGAAAGTACCCAAACAGCCATGCCATTCCCTCTGTCAGGAACACTCTTCTCTCTCATTGGCTCACCTAACTTCCCATCTGGTTCTTAATGACTCTTTCTCCATGAGGCCTTCCTTGACTCTAGGCTGGGTTGGGTAGCCTCCCTTCATCCCAAGTCTTCAGAGAGCCCTGCTCCTCTCCCCTTGCAGTACTCATCACACTGAGTTATAACTGATAATTTGTCAGCCTTCCTGGATAGGGATGATGCCTATTTTGGTTTCCACTGTCTCCCTGGTGTCCAGTATACTGCCTGGCACAAAATAGTCGCTCAATAAATATTTGTCTAGAAAATGAATAAATATCTGAGGAAAGGCTTAACAGCCAGCAGTGAGTGTCCATATGTCCATACAGAATCTGACTTTCAGGCCAGCCTTCCTCTCTCATTCAGTCAGGCTGAGCCAGGACCAGCCCCGTTTGAGCAATCCTGGGGCCACACTTATCTGGTAGTGTGGGATAGATAGACCTGGGAGCCAGAAGTCAGAATGGGAGAGGGCCCAGCAAGTGGAAGAAGGAGTAGCCAGGGAGCTAGGGAGATTCAGCATGGAGGAATCCACCACCATCTCTGCAGCCCATGTGGGCACCAGGGCCAAGGTAACACTAAGACCAGGGAGTGATAAAGGAGTCTCCTCTTTGAGAGATGAAAGCCCTGTGACTCTTGGAGCATACTACAGGGCTGCTCTGGGAGGAGTGAACCCCTATGCTTGTGATGTCCTCTGAGGAAGCTGCTGGTCTCCAACTATGGCCTCTAAGGGACTGTCCCACTGAAAGCAGCAAGCCTGTGATGCTGAGGTTGGATGGTAGCTATGACACTGGACTGAGCATCATCACCCGAGAAGAAGGGTCATCACTGTACCAGATATTCCTCATCTGGCAACAAAACCAGGCCTGGGCAGCCTGGAAAGGGGAGCAGTGGTGAGGGGATTGTGCCAGCCCCTCCACACTGAGCTGAAATCATAGCAGCTTCTTCCTGCCCTCTGCTTCCAGAAGTAGGTATTCAAAACCTCAGATATCCCAGGTCTTAGAGTCACAAGGAATGGGTGGGATGGGGATAATTTGCAAAAACAACTGCTATGGCTGGGAAATTTGGCTGTGATGCCTGGAAGAAATTACTCATCCAATCCATGCACCCATGCATCCATCCATTTAGCTGTCTCTGCATCCATTAGACTGCCATCCATCCATCAACCCATCTACCCATCCATTCATTAAGGCAGTCAACCATGGAGCTCCAGAGGTCCCAGCTATAGACACCTTTTGAACCCTGTGCCCTGCTCTCCAGCAGGCAAAGGACAAACACAGGTGTGAAGGGAGAACATTGCCTCAAATCCTTCTCAGTTTCCAGTGAAGCCAAGTGGAGGTCAGCCTGCCACAGAGGCAGACACAAAACCTCCCTCTGGACTCTCGGGAGAGAAACCCAGATAAAGTAGGGGAAGTGAGGGAGGGAGCCCTGAGGTAAACGCTACAATTACAAAGCCCCTTGAACACTACCTCCCTGATACTGCCACTGGGAGATGGACGGAGGGGGACAGGAACAAGTCCTGAACTCAGTGCCCAGCCCCAATCCTACTTCTGCACTTCATTGTACCACTCCAATCAAGTCCCTTCCTTACTCCCCATCTCCAACACCTTAGTTCCCCCATAAGTCAGGTGTACAAGGAGGGGAACCTAATTTTTAAGAGTCCCTCCAAAGATTTGACTCATGCATCTTTGGATCTCAGGCTAAAACCGCAGCATTCACATAGCCTCCCCCCGCAAAGTCATGCACATTCAGAAATGTCCCTACTTCTTGGGTCCCAAGGGATACCCTCTGGGAACAAAGAAGAAGCTGAGATTCAGGAAGAGAGAAAATAATTCAGGAGCTAGTGAAGGAGCTTGGATTGAACAGTCTCTTGCCACACCCTGGAGGCCTGGTGAGTGAGGAATTTCAAGGAAGTCTGAGGGGGTGAACACTAGAGTACCACAGGGAGCAGGGATGCAGCCTTCCCCAACCCTTCTCCATCCAATGCCTTCTCTTCCCCAGCCACCAGCCCCTCCTGGGCACTCGGTCTTATCCTCTTATCTCCTGCCAGATACAGGAGATTGCTCTTAGCCCAGCAATCTGAGACTTGTCCTTCCCCACTCAAATATTCTCAGCATTGTGACTTTATCTGTTCACACCTGCTCCCTGTTTCACTATTATTTACCCACAAGTGTTATGTCATTTTGCCAAGTTATGGCAGGCCAGAAGCCTACCTGACAATGATGAGGCTTCTAGCTTCTCCAAGGGATAGTATGGACTTCCAGCTCCTCAACCAGAAGACAGGGGCCTTACTGCCTGGCTCTAGGTAGACACCCTCCTGTCTAGGACCCATGGCACCTGCTACAGGTTTAAGGTCAGCAGCTGAGTGAAAGCCCCCTACCCTGAAGGCCTATGGCCCTAGCAAACAACATCTCCCTAAAGGGACCTGACATCCCTGCTCAGAGAGCTCCCCAGCTCCCATCTACATGATGGACAAAAAGCTCTCTGTCCTGTCTATTGATAGAGTTCCCAGGGAAAGGGATTGGACCTGTTGATCTCAACTGTCAATATTGTTTTGCTCAGGGGCTGGCACAGAACAAGGCCCAGTACTCTTTTGATTAACAAAAAATGTAACTGAAAATGGCCCTTTCCCACAATACCCCATCCCACTCATACCTGGAGCACATCCAGTTCTCAAGACATGGGGGTTGTCTCTGTTACATGGGTAAGTGTTTGGTAAGAGCCAGCCCCATACGGTTTTGATCATACTTTCATCAGCTCATGTTCAATTTCTTGGTAAGCCCCCACCCCCAAACCCCCCCTTTTCTGGTCTCCGGGAAACTTTGAACCAGCCAGAAAATCTTGGAAATCACAGTCTCACAAAGGAGCAGGACTCCCAAGTGGGGGAATTTCCTCTAAGAACCCCTCTGTAAGAATAAGCCAGCATTTCTCTGATCAGAGAACTTCCTCAGTGGTCCCTGAGACTTGTCCATATGGAAGGACATGGCTCTGTAATACCAGCTATTTCACCACTAGTGCTGGGCACTGCTTTAAGTATTAGTATCATTCTATGTTACAGCTGAGGAAACTGAGGTGCAGAAGTTAAGTAGCTTGCCCAGGCTGGACAGATAGTGAAGTGTTGGGAGGGGGGCGGGTCTTAGCTGGGCAGTTTGGCTCCAGAATCTGTACTCTTAGCTACAACAATACCACCTCTCTGAGTTGACCCATTTCCTAAATAAAGTGGGAAACAATACAGCAAGGCCAGGTCTGAGGAAGTGACCCTCAGGGAACACGGAAAGTCATTACTTTGGGGTGCTAATAACATGCCAGGCTCCAAGCTGAGTCCTTTATGTGCATTATATCATTGCATCCTCTAGCAACCCTATGAGATGGAGATCACTAGTCCCATTTTCTATATGAAGAAATTGAGGCCCAGAGAGGTAGTGTAAACTACCAAGTTCACTCAACTAGTGAGTGGCAGAGCTGAGATTGCACCCCAAGACTGCTTGAGGGGTAGCACTTGGGCTGAGGGCTGAAGGCTGAGATGTTCAGTTGGGGTAGAAAGGCTTGGCTTGCTAGGAAAAGCTAGGAAAAAAACAGAGGAGAAGCTGGAGGCTCAGACAGGACATCAGTGCTTGAGCCCAGACACAGAGATGTCGCCTGGAGGGCTTCTAGCCTCCTGGGCTCTCCAGCTAAGGGGAAGTTAGCTTCCCCAAAGCTTCCAGGAGGTAATAAGCACAGCTCTCCAGGTCTATTCAAGCCTCAGTTTTCCCAAAGTGGAGCAGTGGAGATGGGGATCAGGCTACAAATATGCCCACATTCTTAACTCCATTCCCAGGGGAGTATCAGAGGCCAAGACCAGGTGACGTTAAAAGGAAAAGAGGAATAGAAGGGTAGGACCTGGGATCCCAAAAAGTAGGGGCCAGACATTGGGGTGCTGTGGGCAAGGCTCCTGGAAGGGGCGGGGCCAGGCTTCTGAGCCAGCCAGGTTCTGGAGGGAACCTCCACAGAGCAGAGCATCTGGGGACCACAGGGGTGGGATCAGATTCCAGAAGGACTGGCATCTAAGGGCCATGTCCATCTTCTGAGGGGCCAGGATCAGGCAGGACAGGGGAGGAGGCCCTACTCTTGTTCCTAGGACCTTCTAGTCTTCCATGGCTCCTGTGGGGAGGCACATGATGTGAGATTTCCTGGGCTCCAACACAGCAGAAGTGGGATGGTTTGAACCCCAGCAGCTTCCACAATGCCCTACCAGGACAACTGGATCCCCCAGGGCTCTGGTTCTCAGAATCACAGTCCCTGGAAATCTGGACCCATCACCATCAAAACCTCAATCATCTTGCTGATCTCATACCTGTCAGATCATCATTTCAAGGAGCATCCTCCAAGAAGAAACCACCCCTTCCTTCCAGGGGCCCAACACTTAAAAGCCTTCCATCAATCCAAGAACACCTACTGAAAGGACATCTCAATACCTAATAATGTCCCCATTGCTGACAGAACCCCCATGAATGTCAAAGTCCCCCATTACTATAAGGTCACTATTCCTCTCAGGGAAGTCTACCACTGTCAGGAACACCAGGCCTGGTGTTCAGGATGTACAGTGCAGGACATCCACATTGTACAACTCCAGGGACACCATTTTCCCTGTAGTCTAAGTAAATGGAACCTCTTGGCATGGCAGCGCTAAGTGTCAAAATATCTGTTAGTGTAGGACCCCCCATAGTTTAAGGGCTACCATGACATAGGGTCCTAGCTTGGCAAATCATTGTGTCTAAAGTGATGCCACATCACTGGAACCCAGAACATTTATTCTTAACAGGCACTGTTCTAGGTGAACAAGACAGATATGGTCTTGGGCTTCATGAAGCTGAAGAAATCCTCTAACAAAGGTTACAGTACCTGCACACCACACCAAAAAAGGCAAATATACAAATATATTAATAAAGATTCTTACTTGCAAGCTATTGAAACTCACTAGCTGATTTAAACAGAAAAGTAATTTATTGAAAAGACCATAGGAAGTTGTAGAAAACAGATGACTAAGGGAGGCTGAGCAGCCAGAACCATTTGCAAAGCTTGCAATAGAACCAGGATAGTCCAGACATCCCTCCAGGACAGCATCCCCAGAAGGGGATACCAAATTCCAGTACCACCCTTATGTCCAGACAACTGGAGCCCCTGCCCTGCATTCCATGTTTCAGAGGGCTCTACTCTGGCTCTCCTCCAGTCATATCTCTGGACACAGGACACAGAGGACACAGGAATAAGGAGACATGCTGACCTGTAGCTTGTGCTTCTCCTTCTAGATCACATTTCAGGAACTGAAAACTAGAGAATTCCCTGCCCAAGTAGTCCCAAGCAGCTTCCAGAGTCAGGCAGTCCTCTTCCAGAGAGCCATCCTTCCTAGAATGGACTGCATCACTCTCTGCATCCAGAGAGTTGCCAGGAGGTAGCTATTTCCAGGGAACATGGAAGGAGCTTGTATGTATGGGGCTAGAATGTCTACACCAGGCACATGAGGCTCTTCGTGGTACAGGATATAACTGAGGGTAGGAAAAGGAGGAGGACAAGTAGAGCACTGAAGTAAGCTCCCTTTACCACCTCATTCCATCATGGAACTCCAAGGAGTCTAAGAATTCTAAATTTGAACCTGACCTTCAAGATGCTCTAAAAGCATATTTTTCAAGGCAGTAAGAAAGGTATATTTTTATTTGATTTATAACTTTTAAATATTTAGATACACGGTATGTTGGCCTTCATTTGTACTGTTACTTCAAGCCCCACAAGTATCTGGTGATCAGCTTGCCAGGTTCTACATCTGGAATCACAGCTACAGTGTCCCTGGAAAACACACGTCACCTCTGCCACCATTCCTACCACTATCAAAATATATTCTCTACTACTCCTGCTCCTTTGCATCACTACTATCTTCCTATTCACAATCTTGGTAAGGTTTTTCTAATTGGCTAAGCCTAAGTCATGTGCCCAAGGGGGCTAGAAGAATTAGAATGTGACCTTTGGGTATTATATGATGGAAAGTAACTTTTGGTTAACTAAGACTAATACAATGGGAAATTCCTCACATATAGGAAGGAGTTAAGGTTGTGGGCAGTGAAAACAATGATAAATACCTCTATAGTCTATCCTCTGGCTATCCAACATCAACATACACCATTTGTCCAAAACCCTAGCCTTCTTAAAAATTTAAGGGTATCATATAATATAATATCTCTTTTGCTCACACAACCAAAAAACTTCACCCCTCTCCAAAGAGACACTGTTTAGAGCTTTAGCAATTACCACATCTGTCTTATTTAGCTTGGTCTTACATAATAAAATATCATAGTCTGGGTGGCTTAATCAGTTGACATTTATTTTCTCATAGTTCTATAGGTTACAAGTTCAAGATCAAGGTGCCAGCATAGTCAATTTCTGTTGAGAGCTGGTGAGACCTCTCTACCTATCTTGCAGATGACTACCTTCTCACTATGTCCCATGACAGAGAGATCTCTCTTTTTCTTCTCTTTTTTTTTTAATTTTTTTTAAAGCTTATTTATACACTTTGAGAGAGTGTGTGTGTGTGCATGGGGGAGATGCAGGGTGGGTAGAAAATTCCAAGCAGGCTCCACACTGTCACAGGGCTCAAACCCACAAACCATGAGATCATGACCTGAGCTGAAATCAAGAGTCAGACGCCCAACCAACTGAACCAGCCAGGTGCCCCTCTCTTTCTCTTCTTATAAGGCCAAAGTCCTATCAGATTAAGGTCCTACCCTTTGACCTCATTTAACTTAAATTACTTCCTAAAGACTCTATCTCCAGATATAGTCACAATGAGGGTTAGGGCTTCAACATATGAATTTTCAGGGGATACAATTCAGCCCATAGCAAAAATCCAATTCTAAATCCAAGATCTCAGGGTGGCATCCATTCTTCTTCTAGTTTGTTATTATATCATCTCTATTCTACAAAACCTTGTAACCACCACCAACACACCTGATTGGTCAAGGATAGGCTGGGTTATGCTGAAATAACAAATGACACCAAATCTGAGTACCTTAACACAACAAAATTCTATTCCCCATGCATATCAAGCCTGCTGTGGTTCTAGGCGGGACTTTAGCACAGCTGTGTTCCATGTGGTAGCTCAACATTCCAGACTGCCTTGATCTCTCAGCATGCTTCTTCATCTCAACACATGTTTCCATGATCACTTCAGCCAGGAAAAACAGTCAGGGGAACTCTTGTTTAAACACTTCTATCTACAAATGACACATGCCATTTCTATACACATTTCATTGGCGAAAGTGGGTCATACAACCATGCTTAACTTTAAGGGAGCAACTGCCAGGAAGAGAAATAAATCACCGTCTTTGTGAGTAATAATAATATCACCACAACAATCTATCTTCAAGAATGGATTAAATGAGGATGAAAGAAAAGGGGAGTCAGTTAAAGAAATGGGGACATTTCAAAACCAGGAGAAAAATATGGTTAAATACTATAGTCAGTAGTTCTGAAGCTAGCCCTGAGGCTTAATTAGCATTTATTATGTACTTCCTTCTCATACTAGTTTTCTATTGCTGTGTGACAAATCACCACAAATTTAGCAAATCCAAATTTCTTATCTCACCGTTTCTGGGGATCAATAGTTCAGGTAAATGTTGACTGGGTCTTCTGCTCAGGGTCTCACCAGACTGAACTTAGGTGTCAGCCAGGGCTGCAAATTCATTTCAGATTCAGAGTCCTCTTTCAAACTCACAAAATATTGGCAGTTGTGCTTGTAGAACTGAGGCCCTGAGTTCTTATAGCTGCCTGCCACATGGCTCTGTCTACAACATTGTAGTTTGCTTCTTCAAAGCCAATATGAGAGCATTTGCTGATGCTTATTTCTTTTCTTTTTTAAAGTAAACTCTATGCTACATGTGGGGCTTGATCTCATGACCCTGAGATCAAGAATCACATGCTCTACCAACTGAGCCAGCCAGGCACACCTTTTAAAAAAAATTTTAAGGCTGGGGCACCTGGGTGACTCAGTTGGTTAAGGATCCGACTTCAGCTCAGGTCATGATCTCATGGTCCATGGGTTCGAGCCCTGCATCAGGCTCTGTGCTGACAGCTTGGAGCCTGGAGCCTGCTTCAGATTCTGTGTGTGTGTCTCTCTCTCTGCCCCTCCCCTGCTCACACTCTGTCTCTCTGTCTCAAAAATAAATAAACATTAAAAAAAAAACTTTAGGCTGCTGCTTTTTTCTTACCTCTAGACATTTTTTTTAAATGTTTATTTATTTATTTTGAGAGAGAGAAAGAGAGCATGAGCAGGGGGAGGAGCAGAGAGAGAGGAGAGAGAGAATCCCAAGCAGGGTCCACACTATCAGCTATCAGTGTGGAGCTTGATGCAGGACTCAGTCTCAGGAACTGTGAGATCATGACCTGAGCCGAAATCAAGAGTCCAACACTCAACCGACTGAGCCACCCAGGTGCCCCTAGACACTTTCTTAAAGGGATCACCTGATTAGGTCAGGCCTATCCAGGGTAATCTCCCTTTCAATGAACTCAAAGTCAACTGATTAGGGACCTTAATTACATCTGCAAAATCCTTCCATTTTGCCATATATCATAACCTAATCCCATGAATGATATCCCATCATATACAGGTAGGAGGTCAAGGGGATCTCCTCAAAGCAAGAAGCATACACACCAGGGGGCAGGAATTTTAGAATTATGTTCACCACACTTCTTCTGTGATTCATTCCCTCTCTACCTCCAACTGGTAGTTCACTTGGTTGACATTCTATGACTGCTAAGGGACCTAAACCTTCATGCCCAAGGAAGACAAGCCCCTAGTAGTACTGCCTGATTAAGGTCACATGGGACTTCCATTAACTTTGACCACTAGGCATGGCATCACCAGGAGAAAGCGCCCCAAGTACCCCAGGTATTATCCACACACACATAGCCTCTGTCACCATGTACCCTTCCCCTTCCTCACCCACATTGGGATTAATCCCAAACCCCTGTCTCTCCTCTGAGCCTTTGTACTTGTTGTTTATTCTACCTGGAATATCCTCCCTCCAGCCTCAACCATCCTCGAGGCTCTGCAGAGATCCCTCCTTCATGCAGCCTCCTCTGCATTCTCTCTGGGGCCCCAGGGCTCTTCATCTCCAGCCACAAAAATCACTTTCTGCTCTGGGTTCAGGAGCCCTTGTTTCCTATACTTCCCCCAAGCAAGCTCAGCCCAGGCCCAGGAACCCTGGGGCCAGGATTAGCCCAAAGTGCAGGAAATTAAGGAGAGGAGGTGCTCAGGAACCCCTGGCAATGTTGTTACTTCAAGCTCCAGAGCACAGAAGGTAGGAAAGGGGGGTGTACTATTGCTCAAGACTTCT
The DNA here is from genome assembly GCF_046562875.1 of Panthera onca. Lineage (NCBI taxonomy): Eukaryota > Metazoa > Chordata > Mammalia > Carnivora > Felidae > Panthera > Panthera onca. The sequence goes on along the minus strand of NC_138351.1, from coordinate 57,165,313 downwards.
CCCCATTCTGATGTCCTGTCACCTCTGGAAGTCCTGTGCAACATTCTATCCACACTCTGAGACTGAAGGGCTAAGCTCTGACCCCCTGGCTGGGCCAGGACCCTCTGGATACGACAGAAGGTTTGAAGAAGGATGGGGTGTGAAGCAGACCCCTTCTCAAGGATCAGGGACTTTCAGGGGCTGAGTCATTTGGTTTCTTGCTCAATTCCAGCTCCTTTCTGGAACAAGACAGCCCAGGCTCCTCAGGCCAGGAGACACACATTTTCATTTTCTGTATACACTAGACGCCCTCTAGAGGCCCTTTGAGGTTTAGAGCCCAGGCCAGGGGCCTCCTAACCCCTTTACCCTATGCAATAGATGCTCCCTGCAGGCCCTGTGAGGTTGGAAACCACAAATGGATAGACTGAAGCAGCCAGAATACACAGCCACACACAAACAAGTGCCAACACCCTCCCCCACCCACATATGTCCATACCCACATACACATACACAGGCACCCAGTCAATCACTCATATGCATCAGAGGACACACCATAGACATTTAATCTTATAATCACAATATGGACACAGAGGCATATCAGACACACACAATTCACACACATAGTCACAGACACACAAACACACAAAGACACATGAACATAATCTTTTCTCCTAGAAAAGAGGTTTTGTGGAGCACCTGGGTGGTTCAGTCGGTTGAGCATCCAGCTCTTGGTTTCAGCCCAGGTCATGATCTCATGGTTTGTGGATTCGAGCCCCACATCAGGCTCTGCATTGACAGTGCAGAGCCTCCTTGGGATTCTGTCTCTGTCTTTTACTCTCTGCCTCTCCTGCATTCTGTCTCTCTCAAAATAAAATTAAAAAAACAAAAAAAAATTAAAAAGAGGGGGAGAAGCCAAAAGATGGAAGCATGGAAGTTTTTTTGCATCTCACATCCATGAAATACAGCCAGATCAACACTAAACTATCCTGCACACCTAAAAAACTGATTTGAGGATTAACACAACAATCTGCACGACCTGAACCACAGAACTCAGCAGGTATGTGGTGCGGAGAGGTGAACTGGAGGAGAAAGAAGCAGCGGAGGGCAGGGAGCTGTTTTTGCTTGTGGAGGGAAGACAGAGACAGGGGGAGAGTACAGGAAAAGCAACCCCCCCCCCAAAATAAAGCAGCAGGAGAGAAAGTGGAAAAGTGGAAACAGCTACAGGGACTGCACTAAAAAGGGAGAAAAGAGAAAGGAGAGGGTTTAAATTCCACTAAGACTATATAAAGAGGGGGAGTGCAGAGTCTGAAACTCCACAGCTCGATACCTGGTGGTGCTTTGGTGGGAAGGGTGAATCCCCAGGAGCAGAGTGAAGTTTAGAGTCTTCAGGCCACAACAGGAGAGGTGGTTCCCCCGCTGGGAAGACATCTGGTAGAGGCTCTGTGGTTCCCCCAAAGGCAAAGGCTCCAGTGGGCCCCGGAGAACAACCACATTCGCTGGTGCTGGAACAAGGTCGCTGGGGGTGAAGCCTGGTGTCAGCTGTGTGCTGTGATTGGCCATAATCCCTGAAACACTGCTGCCATACAATCACGTGAACTTATTCTGTGGTGGACTGGGACCCACAGCAGTCTCTGGGGCCATCTGCAGCAGCACAGTACCACAAATGTTCCTGGGTGTAGCTGGCACCTGGCCATTGCTGGGTGAGAACCTCCCGCAGAAGGGCAGACGGGGTCAAAGCCAAAGTCCCTCAAAAGTAAGGGGTCAGGAAACACAGCCGCATCTGAAATAAAACTCAGGAGGGAGGTGCTGCCTGGGGCTTGGTCACAGACAGTGTAAAAGTGAGGAGCAGGCAGAAGCCAAAGACAAAGGATGGGGGCGCAATTGTTGACCTAGGAGAACAGAGTTCCAATACTACAGGCTGGATAGCTAGGTGACGCCATTTTCACCGCTCCCATGCACGCACATACACACCTCCAAGCGCCACAACAATCCACACCAGTAGGCTAAGCAGCACCATCTAGTGGAGATCGGAGCCATTACACTAAGCCCCGCCGCAATGGGCTAACCTCGTTCTTCAGGAACACAACTCTCTCTGCCTGCTTAGTTTACAGACTATAAAGCACTTCATAGTTTGACTTCTAGGGGAAAACGAAGTAATTTCAATCGTATTTCAGTCTGTTCGCTGGTCCATCTATTCAATTTTCTTTTTTTTTTTCTTGTTTTTGTTCTTTTTCATTTCTTTTTCTTGAATAGAGAAAGAGAAAATTTTATTTTTATTTTCAATTTTTATTGAAAATATTTTTCTTTATTTTTTATACTATATTTTTTACTTTTGTGTAAATATTTTCAAATTCTATTTTACTTCCATCACTTCATTTTATTTCAGTGTTTTTTTTTCAAATTTTCAAACAATTTCCTTTTTTTCTTTCCCCTTTTTTCTCTAAACTGTTAAGCCCCTTTAAACACCCAGACCACAACACACCTAGGCTCTAGCATCATTTATTTCTTTTTTTATGTGTGTGTTTGTTGTTTTTAAATTTTTAATTTTTTAAGTTTAATTTTTTTTATTTTTTTACCTCATTAATTGCTTTTCTCCCTTCAAAATGATGAAATGAAGGAATTCACCCCAAAAGAAAGAGAAGGGAGAAATGGCAGCCAGGCACTTAACTAACACAGATATAAGCAAGATGTCTGAACAAGAATTTAGAATCACGATAATAGTACTAGCTGGAGTCAAAAATAGATTAGAATCCCTTTCTGCAGACACAAAAGAAGTAAAAGCTAGCCAGAATGAAATGAAAAAATGCTATAACTGAGCTGCAATCTTGAATGGATGCTATGGCGGAGGATGGATGATGCAGAGCAGAAAATAAGTACTATAGAGAACAAACTTATGGAGAATAATGAAGCAAAAGAAAAGAGAGAGACTAAGGCAAAGAGCGCAATTTAAGAATTAGAGAAATTTGGGGCGCCTGAGTGGCTCAGTCGGTTGAGCGTCTGACTTCGGCTCAGGTCACGATCTCGCGGTTCGTGAGTTTGAGCCCCGCGTCAGGCTCTGGGCTGATGGCTCAGAGCCTGGAGCCTGCTTCCAATTCTGTGTCTCCCTCTCTCTCTGCCCCTCCCCCGTTCATGCTCTGTCTCTCTCTGTCCCAAAAATAAATAAACTTTAAAAAAAAATTAAAAAAAAATAATTAGAGAAATTAGTGACTCATTAAAAAGGAACAACATCAGAATCATAGGGAATCAAGAGGAAGAGAGAGAAAAGGGGGTAGAAGGGTTATGTGAGCAAATCATAGTGGAAAACTTTCCTAACCTGGGGAAAGACACAGACATCAAAATCCAGGAAGCACAGAGGACTCCCATTAGATTCAACAAAAACCAGCCATCAACAAGGCATATCATGGTCAAATTTACAAAAAGTCAGGCAAGGAGAGAATCATGAAAGCAGCAAGGGAAAAAAGTCCTTAACCTACAGGGGAAGACAGATCAGGTTTGCAGCAGACCTATCCACAGAAACGTGGAAGGCCAGAAAGGAGTGGCGGGATATATTCAATGTGCTGAATCAGAAAAATATGCAGCCAAGAATTCTTTATCCCACAAGGCTGTCATTCAAAATAGGAGAGATAAAAAGTTTCCCAGACAAACAAAAAATAAAGGAGTTCATGGCCACTAAACCAGCCCTGCAAATTTTAAGGGGGACTCTCTGAGGGGAGAAAAGACATACATACATACATACCAAAAGCAAGAAACAAGAAAGGATCAGAAAACACCACCAGAAACTCCAACTCTACAAGTAACATAATGGCAATAAATTCATATCTTTCAGCACTTACTCTAAACATCAGTGGACTAAATGCTCCAATCAAAAGACATAGGGTAACAGAATAGATAAGAAAACAAGATCCATCTATATGCTGTTTACAAGAGACCCACTTTAGACCTAAAGACACCTTCAGATTAAAAGTGAGGGGATGGAGAAACATCTATGATGCTAATGGTCAACAAAAGAAAGCCAGAGTAGTATACTTCTATCAGACAATCTAGACTTCAAAACAAAGACTGTAACAAGAGATGAAGAAGGGCATTATATCATAATGAAGGGGTCTATCCACCAAGAAGGCATAAACATTTATGCTCCAAATGTGGAAGTACCCAAATATATAAATCAATGAATCACAAACATAAAGAAATTCATTGATACTAGTACCATAATGGTAGGGGACTTCAACACTCCACTTACAACAATGGACAAATCGTCTAAACAGACAATCAAGAAATTAATGCTTTGAATGACACACGGGACCAGATGGACTTAACAGACATATTCAGAACATTTCATCCTAAAGCAGTGGAATATACATTCCTCTCCAGTACACATGGAACGTTTTCCAGAATAGACCACATACTGGGACACAAATCAGCCCTCAACAAGTACAAAAAGATCAAGATCATATACTGTGCATATTTTCAGACCACAATGCTATGAAACTCAAAATCAACCACAAGAAAAAATGTGGAAAGGTAACAAATACTTGGAGACGAAAGAACATCCTACTAAAGAATGAATGGGCTAACCAAGAAGTTAAAGAGGAAATTAAAAAATACATGGAAGCCAATGAAAATGATAATACCACAACCCAAAACCTCTGGGACACAGCGAAGGCAGTCATAAAAGGAAAGTATATAGCAATCTAGGCCTTACTAAAGGAGAAAGAAAGGTCTCAGATACACAACCTAACCTTACACCTTAAAGAGATGGAAAAAGAACAACAAATAAAACCCAAAACCAGCAGAAGACAGGAATTAATAAAGATTAGAGCAGAAATCAATGCTATCGAAACAAAACAAAACAAAACAAAACAGTAGAACAGATCAATGAAACCAGAAACTGGCTCTTTGAAAGAATTAACAAAATTGATAAACCACTAACCAATTTGATCACAAAGAAAAAAGGAGAAAGTGAGTGTTGGGCAGGGAGGAGGGCACTTGTTGGGATGAGCACTGGGTGTTGTATGGAAACCAATTTGACAATAAATTATATTAAAAAAAAAAAAGAAAAGAAAAAGGAAAGGACCCAAATAAATAAAATCAAGAATGAAAGAGGAGAGATCACAACCAACACAGCAGAAATAAAAACAATAAGAAAATATTATGAGTAATTGTATGCCAATAAAATGGGCAACCTGGAAGAAATGGACAAATTCCTAGAAACATATACACTACCAAAACTGAAACGGGAAGAAATAGAAAACTTGAACGGACTCATAATCAGTAAAGAAATTGAATTAGTAATCAAAAATCTCCCAAAAAACAAGAGTCCAGGACCAGATGGCTTTCCAGGGGAATTCTACCAAACATTTAAGGAAGAGGTAACACCTAATCTCTTGGAGCTGTTTCAAAAAATAGAAATGAAAGGAAAACTTCCAAACTCTTTCTATGAAGCCAGCATTACCTTGATTCCAAAACCAGACAAAGACCCCACTAAAAAGGAGAACTATAGACCGATTTCCCTGATGAACATGGATGCAAAGATCCTCAACAAGATATTAGCCAGCCAGATCCAGCAACACAGTAAAAAAATTATTCACCATGACCAAGTGGGATTTATACCTGGGATGCATGGCTGGTTCAATATCCATGAAACAATCATTGTGATTCATCACATCAATAAAAGAAAGGACACGAACCATGTGACCCTCTCAATAGATGCAGAGAAAGCATTTGACAAAATACAGCATCATTTCTTGATAAAAACCCTCAAGAAAGTAGGGAGAGAAAGAGCATACCTCAAGATCACAAAAGCCATATGTGAAAAGCCCAACGTTAATATCATCCTCAATGGGGAAAACTGAGCGCTTTCCCCCTAAGGTCAGGAACAAGACAGGGATGTCCACTCTCACCACTGTTATTCAACATAGCATTGGAAGTCTTGCCTCAGCAATCAACAACACAAAGAAATAAAAGGCATCCAAATCAGCCGGGAGGAGGTCAAACTTTCACTCTTCTCAGATAACATAATATTCCATATGGTAAACCCAAAAGATTCCACCAAAAACCTGCTAGAACTGATCCATTAACTCAGCAAAGTTGCAGGATACAAAATCAATGCACAGAAATCAGTTGCATTCCTATACCGCAACAAAAAAGCAACAGAATGAGAAATCAAGGAATCGATCCCATTTACCAGTTCACCAAAAACCATAAAATACCTAGGAATAAACCTAACCAGAGGTGAAAAATCTATACACTGGAAACTATAGAAAGCTTATGAAAGAAATTGAAGAAGACACACACACACACAAAAATGGAAAAATATTCCATGCTCCTGGATAGGAAGAACAATTATTGTTAAAACGTCAAGACTACCCAAAGCAATCTACACATTAAGTGCACTCCCTATCAAAAAGCACCAGCATTCTTCACAGAGCTAGAACAAACAATCCTAAAATTTGTATGGAACCAGAAAAGACCCCGAATAGCCAAAGCAATCTGGAAAAAGAAAACCAAAGCAGGAGGCAACACAATCCCAGACTTCAAGCTGTATTACAAAGCTGTAATCATCAAGACAGTATGGTACTGGCACAAAAAACAGACACTCATATCAATGGAACAGAATAGAGAACCCAAAAATGGACCCACAAACGTATGGCCAACTAATCTTTGACAAAGCAGGAAAGAGTATCCAATGGAATAAAGACAGTCTCTCTTCAGCAAGTGGTGCTGGGAAAACTAGACAGCGACATGCAAAAAACCTGGACCACTTTCTCACACCACACACAAAAATAAACTCAAAATGGATGAAAGATAATTCCTAAATGTAAGATAGGAAGCCATCAAAATCCTCAAGGAGAAAGCAGGCAAAAACCCCTTTGACCTTGGCTGCAGCAACTTCTTACTTAACACGTCTCCAGAGGCAAGGAAACAAAAGCAAAAATGAACTATTAGGACCTCATCAAAATAAAAAGCTTCTGCACAGCGAAGGAAACAATCAGCAAAACTAAAAGGAAACCGACGGAATGGGAGAAGATACTTGCAAATGACATATCAAATAAAGGGTTAGTATCCAAAATCTATTAAGAACTTTTCAAACTCAACACCCAAAAAACAAATAATCCAGTGAAGAAATGGGCAAAAGACATGAATAGACACTTCTCCAAAGAAGACATCCAGATGGCCAACCGACACATGAAAAAATGCTCAACATCACTCATCATCAGGGAAATACAAATCAAAAGCACAATGAGATACCACCTTACACCTGTCAGAAGGGCTAACATTAACAACTCAGGCAACAACAGATGTTGGCAAGGATGAGGAGAAAGAGAATCTCTTTTGCATTGCTGGTGGGAATGCAAACTGGGGCAGCCACTTTGGAAAACAGTATGGAGGTGCCTCAAAAAATTAAAAATCGAACTACCCTACGACCCAGCAATTGCACTACTAGGCATTTATCCACGGGATACAGGGATGTTGTTTCGAAGGGGCACATGCACCCCAATGTTTATAGCAGCACTGTCAACAATAGCCAAAGTATGGAAAGAGCCCAAATGTCCATCGATGGATGAATAAAGAAGATGTGGTGTATACACACACACACACACACACACACACACACACACACAATGGATTATTACTCAGCAACCAAAAAGAATGAAATCTTGCCATTTGAAACTACATGGGTGGAACTAGAGGGTATTATGCTAAATGAAATTAGTCAGAGAAACACAAATAGCATATGACTTCACTCATATGAGGACTTTAAGACACAGAACAGATGAACACAAGGGAAGGGAAACAAAAATAATAAAAAACAGGGAGGGGACAAAACATGAGACTCTTAAATATGGAGAATAAACTGAGGGTTACTGGAGGGATTGTGGGAGGGGGGATGGGCTAAATGGGTAAGGGGCATTAAGGACTCTACCCCTGAAATCACTGTTGCACTGTATGCTAACTAATTTGGATGTAAATGAAAAAAAAATTTTTGCTTTTAAATCTTAAAAATACAAAAATAAATAAACAGAGGCCCTCTTTCTCTTAATAGCAAATCTCATGAAAAGCTCCAACTAACTGTGGTTATAACACATACTCAGTTCTTCAATATATTAGAGTGGCCAGAAAGTGGAGTACTCTGATCAGAGCACTGTGGTTGACAGACCCACCAAAACCACATGAGATGGGAGAGGAGTTCCTTAAAGAAAACATGAAAAAAGAGTATAGCAGGGAGCCTGGGTGCCTCAGTTGGTTGAGCATCTGACTCTTGATATCAGCTCAGGTCTTGATCTTACAGTTGTGAGTTATTAGGCCTTGCACTGGGCTTTGCTCTGGGTGTAAAGCCTACTTTGAAAAAAAAAAGAAAAAGAAAAAGAAGAAAAGAGTATAAAAAGTGTCTACATGAACAAAAGCATAGCCCATAGTACTCTACTTCATAGATTTGTCATGAAACAATTAGCATGGTGCCTGGCACTCCAGTGTCAACAAATATGAATTATTAGCATAATAGATGGGTGAATAGATGCATTAATGATGATTGAATTATAATGGTTAAACATATGCATGAGGGAATAGACATGAAGATATAAAAAGATAAATGAAAGATGGAAGAAGGAAGAATAAACTGATAAAGAGACAAATATAGGTGAACATATGGACACATGGATGGATAATAGAGAAGGCATAAAAAATTGTACCCACAGTTAAGTTTGTTACATCATATGCTCTAGGGCTGGAAAAGGAAACAGAATAGCACTCCACAATTAGTCTCTTAGGAGAGGTCTCCCCCTTTGGTCTCTGTCTCTGGGGCCTCTCATCAGATGGGGAAAGCACTTGCTCCTCTCCCTCATTTCTAGTTTCCTTGTCTCTGTGAGCTGACCAGCTCTTTTCCTCAGAAATTCTCTCAATTCCCAGGATAGGGAAGGCATGGTAGAAGTGGATATTCTAGGCCAGGTTTCACTCATGCTATTCCTCTGACTCAGCTTGGCGCATAGGAAAATGGGTCAACTGGGGAAAGGGTCAGTGTTGGCTGGGCGAGGATAATGAAGCCCTAGAGTCCTTAGATGTGAGATACAGGAATTAGACCTGCTTCCAAAAATCTTTCGCATTAGCAAAGCTTGTCCAAGGGAAGACCAGGTCTCAGATGACAGATGCATATGCACTGTGATGGGCCCGGGGGAGACTTGGTGAACCCAGGAAGGGACCTTCTCCAGCTTTCCCTGCCATTTGTCATTGTTCTAGGGAATATGAAGAACCAGGTAGATCCCACTTTTCCCACTCCTCCCACCCCCAGGTATACAACCACAAAGAGCTGCGGGGAGGAGGAGAAGCCTGGGAAAGAAGGAGGCACTCCTTACTCTGACGTCTAATCTGGAACCAAGCCTTGACTCCTAGTCTTGAGACTCATTGTTCAAATGCCTCCAAGGAAATTACACTGTAAACCTTCCCCTAAAGGGTGACAGTGAAACACCCCACACACACCTTGCCTTGTCCAATCTGATGACTGCTAAGATTCTCAGACCTAAAGATAAAGAATGGAAAATGGGGACCGGGAGGCAACTGAGGAGTTATGAAACGGAAAAAGGTTCTTCCAGATAGAGACAGTGGATAAAATATGTAGCATAAAGGTATCCTACCAACTCATATATTCCAATTCAATTCAGACACTAACCACTCAGAGGTAGTGTCAGATTCCACAAGTTTCAGGGCACAGTCCCCAACATCTGTGCCCCCACTTGTAGGGTCCTCAGGCCAATTGCATTTCTGACCAACTGGCTACAAGCCCAGGGAGTTCCCATAACCCCTCAGGTTCAATAATTCCTTAGAATGACTCATAACAGTCAGGCATGCTATACTTACAATTAGTTTTTATAAAAGATATGAATCAGGAACAGACAAATGAAAAGACACACAGGGCAGTCTGAGAGGGTCTCAAATGCAGAACTTCATGCTCTAATCCCACTAAGACACATAAGGCACATCACCCTCCTGGCATATTAGTGTGTTCACCAACCAGGAAGTTCTATGAGCTTTGCTGTCCAGAGTTTTGTGGTTTTTTAAATGTTTATTCATTTATTTTGAGAGAGAGAGCTCATGTAGGTAAGAGCAGGGGAGGGACAGAGAGACAGGAGAGAAAGAATCCCAAGCAGGCTCTGCGCCATTCACACAGAGCCCAACACAGGGCTTGAACTCACAAACCGCAAGATCATGACCTGAGCCAAAATCAAGAGTCAGGTGCCCAACCGAGTCACCCAGGAACCCCTGGTGTCCAGAATTTTTACTGAGATTTCATTACGTAAGCATGACTGCATTGTTGGCTGAACTCAATCTCCAGCGCACCTCCCCTTCCCAGAGGTTGTACAGGCTCAAAGCTCCAGCTCTCCAGTGACATGGTTGGTCTTCCTGGTGACCAGCCCCCAGATGATCCTAAGTCATCTCATCTCTTAGCATAAACTCAGGTGTGACAATCAGCAGGACTCATAAATAACAAAGACACTCCTATTACTTGGGAAATTCAAAGATTTAAAGTCTAACTTTCAGAAATCAGGAACAAAGAGCAGTCAAAATTCTTTATTACACAACAGAAAGGAAAAAATTTCTGGATGTAAAAAAAGAAAGCTTCAGGAGGCCATAAACCAGAGATAACTATTCTCACACAGGCTCACGCACACATCACGGGACCACCGTGGATTCCCTTACCTTCACTCTCACTCTTCCACTCACTCTCTTCCACCCAGTCTCACAGTCTCACACAGGCTCCACGCAAAGCAGAAGGATTCCTGCAAGCCACACATTTGCTGCTCCCAAAAATTCTACCCATTTGTCCATCTCTATCCATCTTCCATGGCCCCTGCACAGCACCTCTCCTCTTCTCAGCATACTGATTTCTTGGTCTCCCCTGGAAAGTAAGTAAGCAAATGGTAAGATGAGGGGCAGAGGAGGGATCAGGGAATCTGTGAAAGAGACTGTGAGTTCAGGTCAACACCCAGGTCCAAGTGTGTCTGTGAACCTGACAGTGTACATGTGCCAAATGGGTGTGTCCTTGTGATTATGTGTCCTTGTGTACTGTGGGTTTACCTGTGCATTGTGTATATTCCTGTGCAATCTATACATGGGCGTGTGTAGTGTGGGTGTTCCTGTGTCCCATGTGTGCACCTGTGTGATATAGATGTGCCTGTGTCCCCAGTATTCCTACATGGGTCAGTACTCTGGCTGCCCTTCTCTCTAGAGGCTCTATCTCCTTCAGCCTAGGTTTCCAGAGGAAGAAAAGGACAGGGCACATGGATGGGAAAGAGAGGAACATTAAAGCTATGACCCTGGACACAGGCATCCTGAATTCTAGTCAGGACTATGGTCTTCCCACCTTAAAGCCCCTCAAGCCCTAACCCCTATACCCACCCACCCACCCAGCTCTGAATGATGCCAACAACTCTGAGGACTCTCTTGGTGAACCAACACCAATTCCCAGGAACATTTTTGGTGCCTTTTTGCTGCTACCTCCTCCTCAACAATGGCTACAAGGTGCTGTTGTCTTGTGGGTGGGGGGTGAAGAGTAACCAGTCTCTACTCCCAATCACTTGCTCCATCACCTGGGCCTCCACTCACCATCTTACTCCCCTTCTCCTTGCCAAGCTCCTCCCCACAAGGAAGCCCCTGAAACAGGTTCCCAGATATGGTCCTCAGTTTCTGCCCCACACACCAGGGCCTGCCAGGAAGCTGGGTTTCAGGGCTGTTCCATTCCTTCTGATTCCAGGTTCACTGTGCTGAGAGGTCACCAGCTCTGTACACCCCAGAACAGCCCTCAATGGACCACATCATCTGGAGATCGCAGAACTCTGCAAAGGCAAGCCCAGCTCTCCCTTAGCCCTGCCTTCTCCCTCAGAGCCCCTGCCCAAGACACCCGTGACCCTGCCTCTCTTTCCCCTAGAACAAGTACCACAGTCATTAACCCATGACAGTCTCAGAGGGAGCCCTGTGAATCATCGAGGCTCTGAGGAACAAAGGACCAGAAGAGAGGACCAGCCTTCTGGCAACTCTGCACCAGACCTGACCCTGCCGGGACAGGGCCTGCAGTGTCAGTGTGAGTCTAAGTGTAAGCAGGGATGAGTGTGGCAGGAGCACAGCTTCTCCTCCACACCCAGACTGCAATGTTTCCAATAAAGCCCAACTAGTGCCCACGGATCTGTCTGCCATCTTGTGGCCCAAGCATAGGAAAAGAGGTATGAGACAGGGAGAAAGAAGGTGGGATGAGGGGAGAGAGTAGTTGTCTCCATTCTCCACACTTCAGCCTGAGGGAACTTTCACTTCACTTATTTCTGGTCACTCTCTCCCTTACAGTCCAGCTAGAAGGCTCCCTTCCTCCATCCCCAGACCAACTGGGGCAGCTATGTCCAACGTTTCATAATGGGTTAATTGCTCTTTCTGGACTCTACTGCAGCACCCTCTGTTGCCTCCAACCAGTGTGCTGTGTACTGTAATAATCTGTATTCTCTACTGCTGTATACCCATTCATAGCATGATAAATTTGCTGAATTGAATGACAGTAGGAACAAAAATCACAGGAATATAGCTTTCAGCTCAGAGAGGAAGGGTTGTAACCTTCTGACCATTAACGAGGCCACTCACACAAGTACTCCCGCAGCCTGCTCCATCCAGGCTGGGCCCTCTCTGGAGACCTATTCCTCCTCAGACCCGGGTCATACAAGTGGAATAAGGCAGACAAGAAAGACAAGTGGCAGGGCAGAAGCCAAAGAAAGAGGAGAGAGGATTGGGAAACAGTACTGGATAGCGTCCCAAAGCTCTTTTCTTGCTCCCTGGTCTCCAGGGAGAGAGCTACAAAATCTGACTCTATCCCTGTAAAAGAAGGTCCTGTGCTCCACATCCTAGTAATAAGGCCCGACTCCGCCCCCTTAGGATAGATAGACCCTGGCTCCACCTCCAGTGTGTCACTTTGACTCCGCCTCCGTTGAAGGAATGCCCTGACTTCGCTCCTTCCGGGTAATAGGCAAGCCCCACCCCTGGTGCGCGACGGAGTCCCTATGACGTAACGGTAACGGTCTGTTTCCGGGGTGGAGCCAAGGAGGGCGGGAGTTTAGGCTGCGCCGACCCCTCAGCCCCCCTCCAGGTGATCCCCACCCCCGAAATCCTCACCCAGGGGCCCTAATATCCCAGGTCCATGACCGCAAAGCCTTTCTCCCTGATCCCCTAAATGTCCCAGATCCCCGAGGTGACCGACCTAATTCCTTAACGTCTGGTGCCTCCCGATTTTTCAATCCCCCACCCTATCCCGATGTGGCAATTGAGGCTTCCGGGGGGCACCTGCCTCAGATTACCTGAGAACAGGTCAGACGGGTCCTGGGAATGACAGAGAGGGGGACATGGGGTTGGAGAATCCTTGACCCAATCATGCTGCTCCCCAGGAGACGTTCGGAGCCCAGGACATGTCGGGATTGAGGAGATACGAGGTGGCGCTGGAGGCGGAGGAGGAGTGAGTGGAGGCGGGTTCTGCGGAGGAGGAACCTAGCCGCTCCGGGGTGGGGGAGGGCGCGAGTTCTCTGCGGGCGGGAGGCGTGGGGCCCCTCAAGGGGCGTGGGCTGCGAAGGGAACCGCCTCTAAAGGGCGGGGCGGAGCCTTCCTAGAGAGGGGCGAGGCGTCTAAACCGCAGAGTCTGTGGGGTCAGCCCCGCCCCCCCCGGCCGGCTCTGCCTTCTCTCCGCAGGATCTACTGGGGTTGCTTCTACTTTTTCCCCTGGCTGCGCATGTGGCGGAGGGACAGGAGGTGAGGGGGCTGCGACGCCGCGGACCCGCCCGGGGCATACGAGGCTCAGCCTCGGGGGACGGATGGGGGTAATCTGGGAGTCCCCTCCTTGCCTTATGCCAGTGTCGGGTTGCCCTGCAGCTCGGCGCATCCGCGGGAGCAGAAGTTGGAGCCTCTGCGAGGCCTGATGAGCTGTCTGTCAAGCGGACTGGGCCCTGCCCCCCAGCGCTCGGGTCGCGGCCTCCCTCGCCGCACCCCCGCCGCCACTGCCCAGCCAGCTGGTGCATTAAAGATTTAAACCGAAGTCACCGTGCTGCCCTCCTGACTCTGCCGCCGCTGCCGCCATTCGGTCTGGGAGCCCCTCTACACGCCTGCTTCTCGTTACTGACAGGGCCTCCCTCCCTGATTGGGTGCCCTTCCATATCCAGGCTCCCGTTATTCCTAAGGATCCCTCATCAGTATCAGGCCTCCCATTACTGTCTTTAACTGCCCTCCGCCACCTAACCTCCCCACCCCCTACCTCCCACCCCTCCCTGTAAGTAGCCTATATGCAGAGAACTAAATAGTCCTGTCCTGGTCTTTTCTCCCACCCGTATCCCCACATAGATGTGTTCCACTTCCCTCCTAGAAAGGACTTTGCCAGGTGTCTGAAGCATCTTCTTTGCCTGAGAGTGAATCTAAAATATTTTAAGCCCAGGGTTGTAGGAAGTAGGCAGGGAGGGGAGGGGAAGATTCTTAGAGGCTGACTCCCTCAACCTGCCACAGGGGAATTACTTGGGACTGTTGGAGATCTTTCTTACAGTTAATAACCCAACTTTTGGCTCCTCCAGTCTTTTCCCCGGTTTAAAGATACTTGGCATCAGCTTACCTAACAGTTCTTGCTGTGTGCCTAGAACTCAAAGGCCACTGCTCCTGCCACCCCTTTCTATCTTGTCATCTAGTTAACCTGAGACCCTCTAGGTCCTAAAGTGCTGAGGGTGAGGGCCTCCTGGTGGGCCTGCTTCTGTTAGGGACTGGTTCCAGCATCAGAAAAGGTACCAGAAGATTAAGTTAAAGAGACAGCCCAGTGTATGGATGAGGGCAAAGCTAACTTTTAGCCTGGGGCTGCCCCTGCCACAGCAGCTTGTGGCTGGGGAAACCACTTGGCCCTATCTTTGGAGAAGCCAAAGGGGAGAAATTGGTACATACCCAAAAGAACTCATTACTTGCCTTCCCAGGTGTCCGGACCGATTGGTCCAGAAAAGACCACAAAGTATATGGCAGACAGCCAGCTGATGGAGATCTGTAATAAAACAATGGCACCTCAAGAGCTGCACCTGAGCTCTGGGGTACATGTCCGGACTGGAGGGTGGGAGAGAGACCCTAAGGCCTCTGGTACTATCAGTTCAAGATGAGTGACCTCTGGGTTGTGGCCACCTTCAAGAACAGACCCAGACTCTTGAGCCATTTCCTCACAATGCCTACATCAAGAACCCTGTCAAAAGTGGAGTACCCTGTCAAGCCCAGGGCCTACACCTCACCAGGACACTATCAGAATTCCTGAGTATTCACAAGACAAACTCCAGGGAAAGACCTTCAAGCCTCACCCTGGACAGAAGAGAGGAGAAACTTGAAATGTTCAGCATGGGAGGGGGACTAGTTCCTACTCTTGGAACTGATGGTCCCTCCTGATTGTTTCAGCAACCCTGCAGCAGAAAGATGCCCAGGATAGGTTTGGGTCCCTATCCCAAGAGAAGGCCTGCCCCATAGAGGATAGCTGGCCACAGAGCAGAAGGCTGCACAAGGCACCCCCCCTGCAACAACCAGATAAAGTCTGGATTACTGGGTTATGGCTCAGTTTATGTTTCGAATACAGAGCAAGACTTGAGGGTTGAAATCCCCAGACTAGGAGTGGGAAATTCTTCAAGGTGCCAGGGGCACTAAACTTAGCAACTTGCCCCAACCATAGCCAGTTCCCAGCTTCCTTGAAAGCACAAGAAGAGGAGGAGAACTTTTGTTTTAGAGGGTGAGGGGAAAAAGGGAATTAGGGCTGGTTATAGGATAGGAGAGAAGAGACAGGGAGGAGATGAGAGGTTGGGGCTTTAGCAAGAGGATGGGATGCAGAGAGTGTAAGGGTTGGGGCCTGGGTTGGGGTAGGGGTAGTATTACAGGACATGGCTGGGGAGCAGGGCCTGGCTGGAATTTGAATAGAACAAAAGAAAGCTCATTGAGCTCTTGAGTCTGATGTCTGCATAAACCAGAGACTGATTCTGGAAACCCCAGGCACCCCTCCTGGCAAGAGGCTGGCATTTCTGGGATAGGACTAGGCAAAAACAGGAAGGTAAGATTTCTTGGGTCTTTTCCCTGTTTGACATCAGCAACCTGGCACCAAAGAACTTTACCTTCTTTCATCTTTCCACCCCATCCTTCCTCCCTGTCTCATCTCCCTGGGAAAAGCAGCCCCTACTTCATCATCCCCAAGGTACCCCAGTACCAAAAAGGGCCTTGTCCTGGCTTCTCACTCTGGATGTAACTGTTCCAGCCAAGACTCATCCTCAGCCAGAAGGACTTGCTTTAGGGACCCATTCTCATCAATTTCTCCTGATAAGACAGGCAGGCTAGGACAGGAAGTATATAGAGGGGAAGATGAAGGCAAGTTGGTGCTGGCCTGCCCTCTGCTCCCACCCCACCCAAAATTCCCCTGTCAGAATTTGTGTGTGTTCATATGATTGTGTGACTGGATGATTGTGAAGACACAACTGTGTGGGAGTGGGACTTTGAGGCCAACTGGGGCTATATGATTCTGTCCTTGGTTGTCTGAGCATGTGAGGTTGACTGAGTGAGGTGTGACTATGAATGTGACTATGGGTATATGAGTATGAATGTCCATCATTGGATGCCACCGTGGATCCTTAGCTGCCCTTACTTGGCCACTATGTCATCAGCCTTCACATCATGCAGTACCCCTCTCTCCAGCTTCTCTGTCCAGGGCTTAGAAGCCATGGGAAATGGCAGCCCTAGAAGAGAAAGGGGTCTGTGGCAATTAGGGCTCAGGAATGTCACAGGATGAGCAATACATCTTCACCTGCCTCTGACTCACCTGGTGCCCCAGGTAAAAGGCACCCAGATAAAAGGTAGGGGAGGAGGAGAAGAGAGAAGTATCCAAGCTGAGCAGCATGAAGGGGCCCTCACCCACAAGCAGCCTCCTTCTGCTACTGCTGCTGCTGACCCCAGACCCTGGAGCAGGTGAGTGCTTGGGGGTCTAGAAGGCCAGGGATTTGGGTAAATGGGGTGGAGGGAAAGGGACCCAGGAAGTCCATCCTCCAGCTGTCTGATAGAAGGGTTTGGGGTCAGGAGTCCTCTGAACACATGGCCCCATTGTCCCCTAGCACTGCTACTGTCACCCAGCATTACCTGCTGTACTCAGCTCTACCGCCAGCCACTCTCGAACAAGCTACTGAGGAAAGTCATCCGGGTGGAACTGCAGGAAGCTGATGGGGACTGTCACCTCCAGGCCTTCGTGTGAGCTCTGACCCTGCCCCTCATATTGACCCCTGACTCTGACCTCAGTCCCAACCTGACGCTGACCCCAACCCCAACCCCAGCCCCAGCCCCAGCCCCAGTTGCTAATTCTGATGCTGACTCAGGTTTTCATTTAGCCTTTGCCCTAACCCCTGGACCCTAACCTCATCTCCAAGCTATGACTATGGCTTTGCACCTTTCCTTTCCCAGGCTTCACTTGTCTCGACGCAGTGTCTGCATCCATCCTCAGAACCGCAGCCTGGCTCGGTGGTTTGAGCGCCAAGGGAGGAGATTCCAGGGTATTCTACCTAACCTGAATTTGGAGCTGATAGAGAAAATGGACCAGGGGCCGTAATAGCCAAAATAATAAAGCATCATTGGACAATAGTCTCTGACTGTGGTCTCCAAGTTCTATGCGTTCTCCTGTGAGCCCTGACTCTGAAGCTGGGTAACATGTCAATAAACAGAAGAACCTCTTCATTCTCTTTATTCACATCTTCACAAACCCCTCCAGGGGCAAGGTCAAGAGCCAAGGACCCACACATACTCCCCAGGCACCTACATGCATAAATTTAGAGAACACACATTCCCTACCTCACATACACATGGGCACACATGGACACAAACATACTCATCTACACACATTACTCTGGTAGACCTCCAACTCTGAGATGAAATCAGACGTCTGGACACTTCCAGCTGGCAGGTTGGGAACACAGAGTCTCATAGAAATGGGCTCCAAACAGAACTTCCAGCTGAGGCCACTCCCCGCCCCCCTGCCTCCATGGGGATCTATCCTGCCTGGGTTTTATCTGTCTGTCCATCCACACCAGCAAGACAGAGTTATAGGTGGAATCAGCTGAAGCCCTCCTGGGTCATCTACAGGTTTGGGGCTCCTAGAAGAAGCAGGAGGCAAATCAAGGGAGATAATAGGACTGGATCTTGGCCCAGACACCCTGAGAATGAAGGAAGGGACCCAGCTCTGAGCCCAACACTTCAAGAATGAATAGGGGTGCCCAGCTCTGATTGAACCCCAATACCCTAAAAATGAGGGAGTATAACTAGCTCTAGGCCCAGGTACATTAAGAATAAGGGAGAGGACCCAGCTCTGATCCAAGATACCCCAAGAATCAGGATAGATGTCCAACTCTGAGCTTAACACCCTGAAAATAAGGGGCCCATCTAGGATCCCCAATACTGTGTAAGAGAAGGAAGAGACTCCATTCTGAGCCCAAGGACTCAAGAATGAAAGTTCCATTCCTGAGCTCAGAAGAATGAGGTGACCCAACTCTGATTTCCAACACTCTTACAATGACTAGAGCATCTGGCTCTTAATCCAGACACTCAAAATGAGGGCACACATCTCCAGGTCCAAACCTCCTAGAGGTCCTACTTACCTGGAAGTTTGTCCACTGGCATCACTGGAGCCAAGAACCCAGGCTTTTGGGGTCCATCCTTACCATCTGGTCTCAGTCTCAGCCTAGAGCATAAAAAGGCAGCTGTCTCCCTGACAATGGTGGGGCATCTCTGTCTCCTCCAAAACAGTGTATTAGTAAAGGGTCAGGAGAAAAATCAGTGAAAATAATGAAGTTGGGGGTTGGAGGGAGTAGGGGAATCATTCCAGAATCATAAATTTTTCAGTGGGAAATCATGAAGGGTGGGAATAGGTTTGGTCTGTGGGTATTAGAGCATCTGTGTGGGATCAGATTTGAGAGCCAATGGCAGTTACTTACCAGAGCCCCAGTGCCAGGGCCCCAGCCGCCAGTCCCAGGAAAGAGAATATTCCCAAAGATGCCAGCACTGCTACCTGCTCCAGGGGGTCCCTGTGGTCTGGGGGAGGGGAGGGTCACATGCCACTGTGAGAGTGAGGCTGCCTAACCAAATCCTTTCTCTCTGGGGCTTTCCTGTCCTCTACAACCTTGATTCACCTGCCCAAGCTCACCAAGTGGCCGTGGATCTGGCAAGAGGGAGGGCCTGGGGGAAGCAGGGCAGTCTGCCTGAGGCTCCTCCTCCAGCTGCTTGTGTGGCTGGCCCCCAGCTGGTATCTCCTTTGGCAGGGGCCCTGAAGGGAGGGGAGACCTGAGAAGAATTGCCCACACGAGGAGGAGCGGGGAAGGGTACCCAGGAGGTGGAAGCTGAAAGGGGAGAGCCAGCTTCTGGGGACCTAACAGAGGTGGAAGCTGAGGGGCAGAGCTTAAGCGAGGGCGGGGCCGCAGGCAACCCAAGCTGAAGCGAAGAAGACCAAAGACCCGAAAACCCGTCCAGCTGACAGAGACTGTGGGGCCGGCCCTCCGCCCATGCCCTGGGCTCAGGGGCTCAGTCTCTCACCAATGCTTGGAGTCCCCCAGGCCTCGGGGCTCCAGGCACTCCAGGTGCCAGCATCCAGAAAGTCCCGGGCACTGACTCGTACAGCATGGGGCAGCCCAGCCACAGCATCCGTAATCACTTCCTCCAATCCAGCTGGCTCCACCTGGGAATGAAGATGGTTCCTTGGCCCATTATCCAGGTTGTAAGTGCCAAGACTACCTGCCTTCCAGACTCAGTTAGCAAACAGCACCCCTTCCTCCCAGTCCTGTCCCTGTCAGACTGCTGGAGACATCTGGCCTCATGTGGGGTGGCTGGTGGTGTCAGGTCTACACCTAGTGTTTGAAAGACAAAAGTACATAGTGGTTATGTAGACAGGCTGTGTCATCAGACTGCCAGGGTTCAAATCTTTGCTATATCACTTGGGCTGCTCTGTGCCTCGGTTTCTTCATTTGTAAAGTAGAGGTGAATATACCTGAACAAGATAATGCATGTAAAATGTGTAGTATGGCACCTGGCGAGCAGACAGTGCTCCATAAATATTGGTTATTATCTGAGGCAGCTGCTCCCCTGACTTGATGCTAGCCAATCTTTAACATCTCCAGAGGTGGGAATTCACTATTATCTTCATCTGGGTGTATGAATGTTTGTATGAGGTTGTGCCTCTGGGTGAAAGGCACTCCTTTTCCTAGAAAAGTTATTTGTAAAAAGCCACTCCTGTCTTCCCACGGATGGGTTTATGTTAGAGTTACAGCCCCCCAGGGCAGAGGCTAGGCCTGTAAGGCCCTGCTCCAACCCAAGCACCCAGCACAAAGGCTGGCCCATGGACAGCACTGTATGGGGGGAGGTTACAGGACTTCAGTGACCTGCTAGTGTGCCAGAAAGTAATGAAGAATAACCAGGAACATGAAACCAGAGGCAGAACCTATAGCCCCAGATTGGGACATACTCCAGGTCTCACCGTGGACCAGGCTGGATGCTGCGCTGGACGGTACTGCAGTCGGAACTTGAGCAGAAAGTGGGGCTGGCGGGGCCAGGAGGCCGGGTATGTCCAGCTGGCACGCAGGCGGCGGGGGTAGCCAGGTACCGACTCTACTCGAAGCCCCTGAGGTGGGTCAGGGCGCACTGAGGGGGGTGGAGACACAAAGTCAGGACAGGCAGCAGGTACCCGTCCCTTCTCCCCACTACCTCCGAAGGGAAGGTGGGTGCATGCCTAAAGGTACCTGAGGGAGGCACTTCCAAGGGGTATGGGGAAATCTTAAGCTTGACCATCCATTGGGCTCAGGACTTGTCTGTCATCCCTATTATAAAATGAGCTGAGATCTAGGGACAGGTTTTTGAAGTGTTTGTTTAGTGAATTAAAGAGTGATTCTGCTTTCTATTCAAGGAAGAAAATTAATTAGCCTAAATTTCAGCTAGAGCTTTAGTTCCCGCCTCCCACATACAGATCAATAGGAAAGAGAGACTAGCAAGGGCTTACACCAGGCAGGGAGGACATGAGACATGGCGGCCTTCAACACAGGGCTAGAAGCAAAGAGGCAACTCTGGGGCTAGGAAGCCAGGAAGGGATAGTGGCAGCAGCCTCTAGAGACTGAAGTAACTCTGCCTGCTGGGCTCTGATCTCTTTGGCTTTTTAGTCTCCATGGGGGCTATCTGTATGTTAAAATGGGGTCTATGTCAGGAAGGAAGTATTTGGGTACTCTGACAGTGGGAGGTTCTGTGTTGGACTATCTGTACTCTGGAGTCCATTTGGGGTCTCTGAGGTGGGGATCTGAGGAAGCAGTAGGAATGAGTACTCACAGATGCTCTGCAAGCTCACATCCAGCAGGCGTGTACTGGCCCCTAGGGGGTTCACCTCAGTCACATTGATTCGGTACTGGCTCCAGAATTCTGCCCCATGGACTACACAGCGGGAAGCCCCTGGGGGATCCTGTGGGCATGGCCAGGGCCCTGTGGATGGACTCATCCTAGGAGGGAGGATGTGATCTTGAGCTTGGAAAGGCTCACTGCAGGACCTAGCTAGAGCCCCCAACCTCTCCGTTATGTCCTACCTCTGGCCATCAGCTCCTGGTACTGTCTTCTTCCTGGCAGGGAAGGGTGCCATCTGAGTTCAGGAAGGAAAAGAGGATCCTCCCTCTCTCTAAGGCCTTCCTCAAGATCTCCCTCACTGCCCCCCATACCCACATTGTGCCTACACGCCCAAATGTATAGGCACAGGGGCGCTTGTGGCTCAGTCATTTAAGCATCTGACTCTTGATTTCAGCACAAGTCATGATGTCACAGTCATGAGATCAAGACCCATGTCTGGCTCCACACTGACAGTGAGATTCTCTCTCTCTCTCTCTCTCCCCCTCTGCCCCTTTCCCACTTGTGTGCATGCTCTCTCTCTCTCTCTCTCTCTCTCTCTCTCTCTCTCAAAATAAACATTAAAAAAAAATGTATAGGCACACACACCCAATCATGCACACACCTGTAGGAGGTGAGGTAGCGGGTGGGTAAACCGCTGACCTGACTGGGGCTCCAAGTGCAGGAGAAGTTCTCATAGTCAGCTGCTTGGCAGGAGACAACAGGGCGGGCTGGGGGGTCTAGAGGCAGAGGGTACAACCAGAATCTGAGAAGTCCCCAGGTCCTCCCCATCCCAAAGGGCTTACTCAGGTCCTGGACTCCCTCCAAGAGCCCCTTATCTCATCACTGCCACCCAATACTGTCTCCCCAACTCACAGCCCAGCTGTAGGGTCACAATGCCCTTAAGTGCACCATCCAGGGTCCGGCAGATGTAGGTGCCTTCATCAGTGCTGTCTGCCCGGGCCAAGACCAGTTCATGCCCTAGCCCAGAGTCAGGTCCTTGAAGCAGCCTTGTCTCCCCATCCCGAAACCAGGACACCGGGGCCCTGGGGGTGAGATGACGTATGATAGAGGGAAGATTTAAAGTGTAAGCCATGCTACAGCTCTCCATCGGCTTCTCACTGTGCTTGCAATAAAAACCAGAGTCCTTTTGCTGGCTTACAAAGCCCCTGGTGATCTAGCCCTTGCCTTCCTTTCCTTCTTCAGCTCCTCTCTCTCTCCCCTTCACCCACCACAATCCAGTCACACTTGTGTTCTTTCTGCTCAAGAGTATTGAGCTCATTCACACCTCAGGGCATTTGCACTAGCTGTTCCCTCTGCCTCTTTCCTGACCTTCAGAAATTAGCTTCAATATTACCTCCTCAGAGAAGCCTTCCCTGATTACCAATAAAAAGTAACCAATCAGTTATCAGTTATCTCTTCCACATCACTTTCTTTTGATTTTCTGCCCTGCAGGTACTAGTACCTGGCAAGTACCATGCTTATTTGCTTATTGTCCATCTGCCCTACTAGAATGTAACCTCTGCAAGGGCGGGCTTCTTGCCAGGCTTGTGCTCTGCTGGATCCGAGAGCCTAAAATAGACCAGGGACTTGGCAGGTGCTCAATACATGTTGGTTGAAATTTTCTGTTGAATAAGGATGGTTTGAGGATTAGGATAGCTAGAGAGGTGAGAATTATAGACACAGGGGGCAAGGATGGGAGGGACATGAGGACTGGACAGAGTAAGAAAGGGTCATGAGTATCAGCCCAATAGGCAGATGGGGCACTTACCCAGAAGTCACTCCAGGGCAACACAGTGTCATGGACCTGCCAGGCTGCCCATACTGGACCCCTGTGGAGGGCACATCTGAGGAGAGGCTCTTTCTTCCTTTCCCTATCTCCCATCCCAGCCCCCACTCAGTGAGCACAATGGGGTAAGGGGCAGACTTTTAAGCCCTGTGTGTGTGTGGGGGGGGGGGGGGGGGGTCATTGGGTCAAAGCATCATGTTATAATCTGGAGACAGATGTCAGAAGACAGGGTAGAAAGGAAATGTTGCCAGGTTTCATGTCAGGGGTTGGGGAGTCATAGACTAAGCATGGAAAGGGCCCACAGTGAGGGTGGCAAGTCACAAGTCGGAGTTAGAGTCATATAGCAGGATTCTTCTCACCTGGGGGGCCCCAGGCCTGGGGGCAGGGGGAGGAGGTGGACACCAGGGCTATAGCCACGGCCACCAGGACCCTGCTCAGCCCTGAGCAGCTGCTGCTCATCTATGGGGAGAGAGGTAGGGTCAGCAATCCCCCATTCCCAGATTGGAGGCTAAAGCCTGCCTCTTCCTCTTCTAAACTGTGATGTTCTAGGAAGAAAACTAAGGTACCAAATTGGGTAAGGATATCAGAAAATATTAGGGGATCTGATCTAAGTCTCCTTTCCACCATATACCCAGTGCTGCGTGTGCATGCATGCACACACACACACACACACACACATACACACACACCCTCACACCCTCCATCTCAGTGCTGGGCCTAGGGCCCAGAACAAAAGCCGGAGGCGACAGACTGTGCCAGCAGTTCCCCCACACACGCACCACTCTTGGCACCCACCCCTGGCACCAAGTGCTGGCACCAGCGCAGTCACTCCCATTAACTCCTCCAACCCAGCTGTTGGGAATTCCAGTGTCTACCCCCACCTGGCCCAGGACTAGTCTTTGCCTCTGACTGACCTGAGACAGCCTTCATCACCCTTGGGTGGAGGGCTGTCATGGTAGGTCTGAGTCCACTCTGTACTCCTACCATGAGGCCTAGCCCTGCTCTGGCTGCCAGGCCTCTTCTCTCCTGGGCCTGGCTCCTTGGACCACTCATCTGGGCCTGACTCTGGAATCTTGTTGGTCTCGAGCCTGTGAGGCTGGATGGGGCGAGGGTGCAGGCTGAGACTGCAGAGTTAAGCAGATCCAGATGCCTTGGCTGCTGCCAGAGGCTGGGGGCGGGCGAAGAGCCAGGAGATGGAGACAGGGTGTCGGGGAGGGGAGAGGAGGCTGAGAGGAGCTAGGAGTCTGCAGGGAAAGGGGCCTGGAGTGGAGGCTACAGAACCAGGAGATGCTCAGAAATCAGGACTGGGAGGTGGTAGGGGCTCAGTGAGGCAAGGGATGGGCTTGGGCAGCAGGGAAGTAGAAGTGCAGAGGGAGTAAGCAACCATGTGTGTATGGAGGTGGGGGTGCTAGGAGAGAGGGATTCTGGATGGGAGAAGGGCAGGATGAGAAAAGCAGTGGGGAAGTGGCCATGGGGACAGGAGAAGAAGCAGAAACAGAGAGGGCCCAGGCAGGCAAGGGCTCCAGGAGAGGAAGAGCACAGATCCCTCTCAAGTAGAGCAGAGTAAGGGCCTCCATGTGTCTGTCTGAATGTGTCTAGTGGCTCACCCCTACCCACTCCCCCACCCCCCACCCAGAGAACATTTACCCTACGCAGCCCTGCCCTACCTCGGTGATCCCAGTGGTTGAGTGTCCATGGCCTCCAGGACTTACTCCCACCAGCTACAGCACCCGTCTCAGCTCCACTCAGTTCTGGGACCCCAGAATCATCCCCTCCTTCCCTTTCCCTCCCCCCGCCCCTCTGGGCCCTAGAGCTCAGCCGCCCTGAGCTAGGCCCCCACCTCCCTCTCTCCTCCTCCCTCCTCTCCTTTCACCCCCCTCCCACCCGAGGCCCTGGGAAGGGAAGAGGCCTCCCCCCAGTCTGGAAATGAAGCCACAGGCACAGCCAGGGCCAGCAAGAGGGAAAGGAGGGCTGCTTATATCCCTGTCAGGGAGAGATTCCCTATGTTTTCACCCAGCCACATTCATGTGTGGACTTAACAGACACAATCAATTAAAAGACACTCCCTTGAACACATGTGGACATAACCAAATGAAAAATCAGAGATTCATGCCCCACTCTTTTCGCTCCCCAGTAAATATTTCCTTAGGGCATAGTTAGGTGTTTTTTGAGGGGAAAGGAGGCCCCAGGTTGGGGGATATAAAGAAAATCCAGAGTCCAGTTCCTCCGCCCCAGGACGTTCCAGCCATTTCTCACCTCCCCCTCCACTCTTTGGGCCCCAGCACCAGGAAATGCCTTTGGTCCCTTGGTGCCAGATACATAAGACCCACACTTACCCTCAGACACACACTCTCAGATACAGCCACTCACAGTCACATGGATACACTCATTGTCACTCAGACTCATACCCTCACATAGATACACAGATACTTAGCACTCTGCCCCTGCAATAGGGTCACAGCACTCCCTAAAAGCAAATCTTCATCATGGTTTGAGTCCCCTCTTCTAGGGAGCTCTTAGTATGGCAAATCCCACATCTCATCACTGCCCCAGGCCCCCACGTAGCCAAAAAGACAAAGGTGAACAGGGAAGTCAGGCATAGGGGCACAGAGATGCACAGGACATGAGAAGCAGAATTAAAAAGCAGATACACAGAGATACCAGGGGAGACAAAACTGTGAGGAGACACAGAAAATGACAGCTCTAGGAAAACAGTAGTAGGGGGAGAAAAAGACATATAAGGAAACTGAGGGAAACAGAAAATAAGGAGCAGTAGACCAATGACAGGGACTCTAGAGCACAGAAAGGAAGGGAAGCCAAGTGTGTTGGGGTGAGTCTGTCTTTTCTGGACATTAAAATAGAAAGGTCAGTCCCACTGACTATTGAAGTTGGTCCCCAAGTACAACACAGCTCCACTTCTAGTCTAACACAGGACACAGGACACACACATAGTACAAATCTCACTCTTGCTCTGCTACTGCTGAAGTCACACAATGGTACACACAAACCCAGCCCCCGACTCTCACACTGGCAGACAGTCTTAAATCCCACAGAGACCTTCCCAAAATACATTCCCCATGTGGTCACAGGCCCTCTCACACAAACACACAACCCAAAAACTGCACATTGACAGAACACATAATCCCACACTTGCACAGCCACATGCAGACTCAACCACACGCACACTGACACACGCAGTCATATTAACTGCCAGTTGCACCAAGTGACACTCAGTTACAGGTCCACACACTGACATCGAGACACACAGACACACAGACACACACACACACACACACACACACACTGACAGTCGGTCAATCACTCCAGGCCCTTCAGATCGTACACTACCCTGCCCCGCCCTCTCCTGGCAAGGCTTCCTCCAATACTCCCGCCGGCCCCACCAGGCCTCACCTTCTGCGGCCTCCGCCGCCAGCGCCCTCCGCCCTCGCCCTCTGCCCCGGCCTCTACTCCCTCTCGCCCTGGGGCCCCCGCAGTGGGGGCGGCTCCACCCAGGCACCAATGGAAGGACAAGGGTGAAAAGGGGGAGGGTCTGGGCCCATTGGAGCCTCCATCTGCCAATCACCGCCACCCCACCTCTGCCGGACACTTCCTGTCCCGTCCGGGACTGAGAGACGGAGTCTGGAGTTAGATTCCTAGGTCCTTGCCTAGAGTCGGGTCCTGGGACCGCAGGACTGGAAGTTTTCAGGCCCCTCTTCCTTCCATCAGTCCAAAAACAAAGCCTCAAGTTCAGTGGCTCAGGAGCCATTGGGCAGGTGACTGGAGGAGCTGTGGTACCCCTGACTCCAGATAAGGACTTGTGTGGTGCGATGGTTCTGAAACTTTGCCGAACACTGTGGTTTTAAAATTGCCAAGCCACACTCCAAACCAATTAAATCCGAATCTCTGGAAACTGGCCTTGGCATCAGTGTTTAAATTTCCCAAATGATTCCAAAATACAGCCAAATCGAGTGTGGGGTCCGGTGTTTGTGTAGGTGTATGCCTTAAGAAACCAGCCAATCACCCAGGGTTCACATCCACTCCCCAGTCACTGGGACCTCAAGGAAGATGTGTACCATGTCTTTCTGAGCTCCTTCCAGAGACTCCAAGTCCCAGACCCTACCTGTTCAGGGTCTCAAGAAAAAACCCTGGACTGGAAGGCAGGCAGCCAAGGTTCTCCTTGGGCCAAGTCATCACTGTCTAGTCTTGGCATGATAGCCCCTGCCAAACTCGGGTCCCTTGAGAGAAGATGAAGATAAAAAGCCTCTGGCCATCCTTGCATTGCTCACAAGCCCTATCCTCACCTAAAATTTTGGAGGATACTAGGTGGCATCAGGTCTCCTGGGTTGCATGCCCCGTTACTGTTACAGTCATACATTCTTGCCAAGGAAACCATCCAGAGGAGAGGGAGTAGAACCCAGGGTCCCTCCAAAAACCACCCCCTCCTTGTAGGTGCTGCGGCTCCTAACTCTGATAGCCCCTTCCCTGCCAGAGCTGTTTTTTTTCCTTTCTTCCCCTGCAATGACTGGGGCACATGGGGAACACAAGTGTGCAGAGTCTGCACATATATACTGCATGTGAGAGTCTAGAGAAGGACACAAAGCCATGTACACTCCCTACCCGCCCCTTCAGCCCCTGTGGGCTGGAGCAGAGCCAACCTGCAGTCTCTCACAAAGCTAAGGTTCTGGCCAGCAGCCCAGTGTCTGGCCACTGACCACCGGTACCAGGATCTTGCTCACCAGCTCCCCACCAAACCCTCAGGCCCAGGCTTGATGAGCTGACACCCTAGGGGTGGCAATAAAGGGTGCTTTGGCTTTCCCAAACCCTTAGCCACAGACAAGAACACAAGATTTTAAAAGTTTCTTAAACTGTGATGCCTTTGTTTACTCCAGGAGAATCTATAGGCCAGACATAACATTAAGTATTAATTTTGTTCAGAGATTTGGGGTGGAATATTTGTACTCTAAGTTTTTGCATATCTGTAGACAAAGGAAAGTTGTGGCTGGCACTGTGCCTTTAACCCAGATCCCCAAGGGTTATAGTTCATAATCCTCTGGCATTAGACTATGTGATTAAAGTTTGAGAAACACAGTTTAGTTTTATTGATCCCACATCTTCCCAAACCCTAGGCCCTGGTTCCCTCAAGCAGAAGGCCCTGTGGTCAGCGTGGTCAGGCGATGGTTGCTGTCTCCCTGTCCTTCTGCCCCAGGCAGTAATGAACCTCAGGAAGCATCCTTAGTCTCTCTGCAGCCTGAAAGGGAACAGGGGCAAATGAGGGAGGATAAAGGCTGCCCAGAATGGTGGTATGAAGTGGTATGAGTAGAACAGTGGTAATGAGTGCCTAGAAGACAGCGGAGGGAAGGCTTGTAGGACCAGAAGGCTGAGGATAAGGACTGCCAGAATAGCCAGAGGCTACAGCTGAGCAGCTCCTGAGTCCTCAGGAATGCCTATGTTATACAGGTTCTCAGGGTCATGATCACTGGGCTCCTTTGGGGAAATGGGAGAGAAAAGGGAACCCAAGGAACCAGGGTGCTCTGAAACCTGACCTGCTCAGGGGTGAGGTCCCTCTGTGCCTGGGCAAGCATTTCATAGCCAACCATGAATTTCCGGATGGTGGCAGAGCGCAGGAGTGGAGGGTAGTAATGAGCATGCAACTGCCAATGGTCCCAATTGGCTCCAGCCTCTGATCCTGTGGGAGCACCTGACAGGAAAAAGAGATAATTGGGGAGGGCCATTTTTTAGTTCTATAGACTAGCCCCGACACCCAAACCAGGCTAGGTACCTGAAAACTACATCTCCCAGCATTCCCTGCCAGTGAGTAGGCCAGACATTGGAAAACACTGGGAGACATAGTTGCACCAAGTTTGCAGTTCCACCTTCAGTCCCAGCATCCCTGCTCTGGACACTTCCCTCAGCAAGTATTTCAAAGCCCGCTGGGGGTTGCAGTCCACTGAGCTAGGTCTCAGGACCTCAGAAATGGTGTTGGGGCTAGACATGGGTGGGGCTCAAAAAGCCTTACCGTGCCAGCCCATGGAGTAGGGAAAGGATGTCTCAAATAGGTTGTCATACTTGGTTAAGAGCTTCTTCATGATGGAGGCTAGATCTGGAATCAAGAGTCTGACTCTCAGCCTGAGGCGCAGATGCTGGCCCTATCAGAGCCATCTGTACCCAGTGCCTGGCCCCAGGGTCCCAGTTGGGACACTCACCATCACGCTCAGCAGGGGTCAGCTCAGGCAGACGCCGCACATGCCTACGGGGCAGCAGCAGTGTCTGGAAGGGCCACACTGCCCAAAAGGGGACCAATACTAACCAGTGCTCACTGGTTAAGACCAGACGTTCCTGGCCAGACCAATTGGAGATGAAGTCATCAAGGTGGAGGGGTGGGGGTTGTCAGCAGATAGGCAGGAGAAGAAAAAATATACCCAGAATCTAATGGCTTCTTACCACCTCCACCACTACCATTCTAATCTAACCCACCATCATCTTTCCTTTAGATTACTGCTATGGCTTCCCATCAAGTCTCTCTGCTATTTTCCTTCTATCGTCCTTCACACACCTTTCTCTTTTGGGGTGAGGTTAGGGGCTCCTTGGGGAAACAGGGTCTGGCTTTCTCCTACCCTTCTGAGCAGCTCCTGGTGGCCATACTCCATAAGCAGGGGCTCTCCATGCTGACTTTGATAGGCCCGCTGAGATCGCTCCTCACGCTGGGCAATATCTGGCAGGAAACTACTGGCCCACACCTATCAAGGGGCAGGAGGAGAGAATAGGCAGATAGATCCTTCACCCCCAAGCCTCCACATTACAAGCATACTTACTCTGTCCCTCTAGTTCCCTTCCCCACAGGACTGTCTTGGACTCACCCCAGAAATCCGCTGGAGCCCCTGACTCACTTACCTGACAGTGGGGGTGGGGGTTGGAACAGCCCATCATGGCCCCTTTGTTTTCAAAGATCTATCAAGTAGGGATAGGGAGCTTTAGTAGCCAAAGAGACACCAAATCAGCCCCTCCAGACCACACCCTGTGAAAACAGGAATGCCACTTCCCAGAACCAAAGCTGCACCACCCCCTCTCTGCCCATTCGGGGAAAGGTGCGACCTCACAGACCTGCACCCAAGGGTACTGAGCACCCAGCTCCTCTGTCACTGAGGCCCAGGCATCGACGACAGTGCGGATCTCAGGGACTGACATGAGTGGCAGTGTTACATCCGACCAGGGGTGGAAGCACATGACCTTACTAGGTGGTGATGGAGGGAGAGATGACAGATATAGGGCTTGGCTGTGCTAGGGGCAGGGTCCAACTCCCGTGCTCAGTCCAAGCCCTGGGATGAAGGTAAGTGAAGAAATCCATAGTTACCAAACTCCTCGAGCAGCCTCTGCTTGGAAAAGGGGATGATCACTGGGTCCTGAGAAAGAGGGGTATCACTCTCTGCAGCAGAAGTCCCCCAAGAGGTCCAGCCTCTCTTTCCAACAGCATCTAGAGCCAGGTTACCTGGACTGGGGGCATCAGGCTGCAGAGCTGGGAAGTCGTTGTCAAACAGGAAGGTGCCATCATAGTAGGGATTCACCTACTGACAAGAATGGGCTAGAAGCATTTGCTGCTTCATACCCACCTGTCATCTGGCAGGCTTCAGGGGCTGGACAGGTTACAAGGGAGTGTGGAAGGCCTGCTGTGGGATCAGAAAGACTTGGTGCGACATGACCCAGAAGGAGGTCCACTTCCATGTGGGTGAGGGGCAGCTCTAAGGGGAAGCTACTACTCCTGGCCGAGCTGCACATGTAGGTTCTAAAGTCTTACCTCTCCATTGGCCCGTGTGGCCCCGGGACACAGAGGGTTGTGGGGGTCGTGGCGGGGAACTGTCTTCAAGAGCGGGGGCTCTACTTGCCCCTGCCAGGGCCGCTTCATGCGGTGAGCTGACACCAGCACCCACTCATCTTGTAGTGGGTTATAGCGGATATGCTGATGTTCTGGGGACAGAGAGGCACGATCAGTCAGCCAAACTCTCAGACCACCTCTGTCCTAGGTCTCACTCACTAGCAGGCCCAAGTTCGGAAGCACCCTCTTGGCCCTGTCCCGTTCAGGAAGGAGCTAAAGGCCGGGGCTTGAGCTTTTCCAGCTCCAATTAACCTCCGGCCCCTACTCAGGCGTGTCCCTTCGTCTCGCAGGCCTGCCTGGGTGGGCGCGCGGACCTGGGGGTAGGGACGATAACTTCCTAAGGAAAGGGAGGGCTCGGTTCCGCGTCCCAGCGAGTCCCAGAAGCCCTGCGGTTACCGCTCGCCCGGAAGGCTGTGGCCGTGGCGTCCGCCTCCGACGCCTGCTGGCGCTGCTCAGGAACTGATCCGCTGCGCGACATCAGACCACTTGCGGGTGTGGAATTCGTCTGAAAAGTCAGCAGCGCGGACTCTTCCCACCCTCTGGGTATGCCCCGCCTCTCCCCCCGGTGATTGGCCATATGCCTGCACGTGACTGCGTAAGGGCCCGCCCGCTCAACCGCGGGCGGGACTCTGGAAAGCCTGGCATTTTGGGGGGTGACTTTGGTCCTCCCCGTACACCCCAGGGCTAAGTTACTACCCTAGAAGAATCTCTGTAAAAGCTGCTTATGGCAGATTCCTCAGCTCCAAGCTGCTTAGAAGATTTCTTTGCTCTATTCGAGGTCATTTGTTTAGCAAATATTTACTGAATATCTATGAATATTTACTGTGTGCCAGACACCTAGGCTCCACGTAGGACAAAGGGATCCTCTACACAAGTCAGGCATGGCCTCGGCCCTCCCGCGGCTTAAGTTCTACGGCCAAGTAAGGATATAACCCTGGATCCACAATCACCTCACTTACTTGCTCAATGCTTATGGTGTAGAAGAGGCAAACTAGCATGGCGGTGAGGGTGGGATTGATCTGCTTCAGCTGTACCCCTGGCCTCAGCTGTTACATGGAGGGGTAAATACTTTACCAAAATCATACCCCATCCCCTCCAGGCAGGAGAACAGGTTTGGGGGAAAAAAAGGCTAAGTAACCATATTCTCTCTCTTATATGCTCATGCCTAAAGCACAAGAAGTGGGCAGTGTGAGAGGGCTACAAGAAACCTGAAAGTGGGGAGAGGGCTTGACTATCAGTAGCTCCAGCCACCATCTAGGTGGGATCAGGGGTGTTTCCTTTACATACCCCTTTCCCTTCTCCCAATGTTTCCTTGGATCAAACCAATTGGCTAATACTAGGATAAAATTCAAATCAATCCCTCTGCTGGCACATTGATTTATTATTTTAAGATTTTATTTTAAGTACTTACTACACCAAACGTGGGGCTCAAACTCATCACCCCGAGATCAAGAGTTGTAAACTCTTCTTGGGATGCCTGGGTGGCTCAGTCGGTTAAACATCCGACTCTGCCCCTCCCCTACTTGTGCTCTGTATCTCTCTCTCTCAAAAATAAATAAACATTAAAAGAGTTGTAGACTTTTTTTTTTAATGTTTATTCTTTTAGAGAGAGAGCACAAGCAGGGTAAGGGTGGGGGGTGGGGTAGAGAGAGAGAGAGAGACTATCCGAAGCAGGCCCCCACACTGATAGGGCGGAGCAGGACTCAATCTTGATGCAGGGCTCGATCTCACCAACTCCTGAGATCATGACCTGAGCCGAAATCAAGAATCAGAAGTTCAACTGACTGAGTCACCCAATGCCCTTCCCCTAGCACTTTTTTTTTTTTAATGTTTTATTTATTTTTAAGAGAACGCAAGCGGGGACGTGGAGGAGGGACAGAGAGAGGAGGACAGAGGATCTGAAGTGGGCTTCTATGCTAACAGCAGCAAGCCTGATATGGGGCTTGAACTCACAAACTGTGAGATCATGACCTGAGTCGAAGTTGGACACTCAACCGAGTTACCCAGGTGCCCTCTCCCCTAGCAATTTTATTTTTTTTATTTTTTTTTTTTAATATTTTTTTTTCAACGTTTTTTATTTATTTTTGGGACAGAGAGAGACATAGCATGAACGGGGAAGGGGCAGAGAGAGAGGGAGACACAGAATCGGAAACAGGCTCCAGGCTCTGAGCCATCAGCCCAGAGCCTGACGCGGGGCTCGAACTCACGGACAGCGAGATCGTGACCTGGCTGAAGTCGGACGCTTAACCGACTGCGCCACCCAGGCGCCCCCCTCCCCTAGCAATTTTAGAGAGATGTCTAAATATTGTTTGAACCTCCTCCTCATTCCACAGTGAGGAACAGAAGCGTCAAGTTCACCCAGAGGATGACTGGCCAAGCTAAAATTTGAACCCAAGTTTCCAGATTCTTCTCACTGCTCTAAAATGGCTCTGAGATTTCAGTGAGACTCAGGACAGAGCTTGGCAGTAGCAGGAAGGCCCCTTCCCCCAACCCAGGCCAGGTCAACCCAGGTGTTTTGCAGCTCAAATGCAAAAACTGGGTCACAGTTCATTTACCTAATCTCTGCCCTAGGTCCTCAGACTGGAATCTGAAGAGGCCACTAGGTAGGCGGCAGGGAGCAGGGAACTGAGAAACAAGGATTTTACAGGTACCACTGGCTTTTCATCCTTGGGGGTGGGGTGGGGGTGGAGCTGAGATACAAGATTTGCTTTCCTTTCTCTCTCAGCTATCTTTGTTGTTGGGGTCACTGGATTTTGGAGGCAGCTCTATTTTTCCAAGAACACCAATGCTTTGGTGCCACTTCTTGGATCATACCAACTAATTCCTAATCCCTTTCAGAAACATCTCTTCAGGAACATTTCCAAACCTCCCCTCTGTCTCCCCAAGATCACTTTTGGGGGAAGAATAGAATGGCTGAGATGGGGCCTATGGAGCTCTCTGCCTATAAAATCCCAGAGGAGTGATCTCTTCTGCAACATTGTTAAAAAGAAAACCACAGGCCCAAACTGGCATCACTTAAGTGGAGTCTCCAAACTGGGGCTTAATGCCTAAACTAATTGTGGTTTTGATGAGGGAGCAAAAGGCAAGCTGAGGGCAAAGCGCATGTACACACACACACAGCAGGTAGGATATGTGTGATATTCCTCAGGCATTCCTGGGCTGCCCAAGAGCAAAGGAAAGGAAAGAAAACAAATGGCCAACTGACAGAGATCACAGTCATACAGCACATGAGTCTCCATCGGTTTACAAATATCTTAGTAAATTACAAGAAAAAGGCAATCTTATCAATAGCCTAATCTCCAGAAACCTACAGACCCAGTTTCCTGGAACCCCTAGTATCACCCTCCCCTCCATGGTGACACAGGGTACAAAGGGAAGAAGGAAATGGCAGGTAAAATTAAATTTCCTCATAACCTGCAGCCCATTGACAAATACTTGAGGTAAAAATAGAGTGTAACTTTTCTCCAGGAACCTCCTACTGTTTTAATGTTAATGCCTTACTAGAGGGAAAACAACCTTAGCTTGGCAATAGCAAGGTGGCAGGCATCTTTTGTATAAGTCTTCTTTAGCATATCAAAGTCCTCCTGTAGGTCTCCCTTTTGCCTTTACCTCCCTCAACTCCATAGTAGGTAACCAGTCACTCTGCACAATCCCAGTGCAGCTCTTTCTGCCCACGAGTCTTGTTCCTGTGCTTTAATAAAATCACCTTTTTTGCACCAAAGACGTCTCAAGAAAATTCTCTCTTGGCTGTCAGCTCCAAACCCTCATCACTATAAAACCCCATCAGTTTCAACCTTCCCAGAGATGTAGTCTTAACTGGTCAGTCAGGAATTTTCTAATTAGCACCAATGGGGCCCTTTCCTTCCCCCAGAGGAAGATAAGGTAATCTGCATGGTAAGATCCCCTGCTCTTCCCCCTAACAGAAAAGAAACTTGCCTGGAACAGTCCTTTTCTTTTGCTAAAAACTTTTTTTTTCCAGATTTCTTCCTATAAAAATCTTCCATTTTGTGTATCTCTTGCTTGGAGGTCCTTTCTACTTGCTAGATGGGGTGCTGCCTGATTCATGAATTGTTTAATAAGGCCAATTATATCTTCAAATTTACTTGGTTGAATTTTATTTTATTTATTTTTTTTTTAAATTTTTTTTTCAACGTTTTTTATTTATTTTTGGGACAGAGAGAGACAGAGCATGAACGGGGGAGGGGCAGAGAGAGAGGGAGACACAGAATCGGAAACAAGCTCCAGGCTCCGAGCCATCAGCCCAGAGCCCGACGCGGGGCTCGAACTCACAGACCGCGAGATCGTGACCTGGCTGAAGTCGGACGCTTAACCGACTGCGCCACCCAGGCGCCCCTTTATTTTATTTTTTAATCTTTAATGTTTATTTATTTTTGAGAGAGACAGAATGCAAGCAGGGAAGGGGCAGAGAGAGTGGGAGACACAGAATCCGAAGCAGACTCTAGGCTCTGAGCTGTCAGCACAGGGCTGGATGCAGGGCTCAAACTCACAAACTGTGAGATCATGACCTGAGCTGAAGTCAGATGCTTAACCGCCTGAGCCACCCAGGCGCCCCTCGGTTGAATTTGATTTCTTAACAACATCTGGAGAATATGGCTGTGACCATTTTTTTTTAAGCATTGTGTGCTATCCTTGTGAAAGACCAAGGGAGCCACAGGCCTAGACAGTCCCAGAGGGCTTTGCTTGGAACAGGGGTGCAGAGACCAGATTTTGGGGTTAGCCCCTCAGCCTCAAGGTTCTTAAGAGAATGGGCAGCTCAGAAGCATCACAGAAGCCAGAGCCAATACAAAAACATGTTCCCTCCACCATGCATTCCCCTCTAGATAATCCCTTCTTTATCTTTCCCTTCTTGGCCAAGTTTCTCAGAAAATAGTCCAGCTTCCCAGCCTCTACTCTTACCTACACGATACACTGTAATATGTCTAGCAGCCTGTAATAGGTTAAGTAAACTTACTGTAGCAAACAACACGCCCCCCCCCCCCCCCCCCCCCCCCCCCCCGCCACTCAGTGGCTTAGCAAGTGTATTGTGGGGGGAGAGGCGAAGCAGCATTCAAAATTCTCCACTACTTAATTCCCTATTACTAAGATATTAGATGGGGGAAGAGTAAGAATGTAAAGAATTTCACAGAGGACGTTGGGAGCCAGACCTGGAAGTGGCATACCTCATTCCTGCCTATACTTCATTGGCCAGAACACAATCATATGGCTTCATCTGCTACAGAGTATACTGTGGAATGTAATATGGCTGCCCAAGAGCAAAAAGAAATAGATTTGTATAGCATCATCTCTGCTGCATGCCCTTACTGAGAAACCTAATGACCATTTCCCATCATTTTATCAGACCTCTTAATTACATTTGACTGTGTTGACCCTTCATTCCATCACTATCATGTGTGATGCTGTGTCCTTCTAGTTCTTTTCTCCTTTGTGTTTTATTTATGTAACTAACACATATGACACCACTTGCCAGGCACTAATTGCTTTATAAATATTAACTCATTTAACCTTCATCACAATTAAGGTATGTACTATGAGGTAGACACTTTTATTCATCCCACTTTCCAGATGAGAAAACCGAGTCACAGGGCTTAAGTAGCTTACCCAAGATCACACAACTGGTAGGTTGGCAGGAGCCAGTCTTTTAACAACCAATCCAGTTCCAGCGTTTCTTTCTTAATCACTGCACCCTGCTGCCGCTTTTCTCTTTTGCTTCTCTTCCTTTATCATTCCCCTCCCCATAACCCTGTTGGTGTACAATGCTCTCCTCTCACATTTTGTGCTCCAAAACAAAGAATGAATCGTAGGCCCCAAAAGGCCCCAAAAGACTCCTTGCTGTCTCTTCATAGTGCTTTTGTTCTTACAGTACGTCTCATTCGCTGAATGCCCCTCCCCATTTTTCTAAACACCATTTAGAGGCGTCACCGCCTCCAGAAAGCCTTCCGTACTTTTCCTAGGTAGAAGCGCCTCCTCCCACTTTTTGTGCTAGCAAAGATCACAATCACAAGTCGATCGCCTGCTGCAAATTTGAGAAGGGGGCCAATCCACTCTGCTTGTCACAGCCACCTACCCCGACCACCACCCACACGCGGTAAGGAACTCGGAAAGACCTCGCTCTTAGGCCCTAACACTGACAGCTAGGAGGGTTTAGCCCCGTCCCATCGCGTCACGCGCGCAGCTCCACCCCACTCCTCGGCGCTCCACACTCCCCGCGAGGAAATGGTTCAACCCAAGGGGGTGGTGCCCGGGTGTTCGGACTGTTCTGATTGGCCAGGGCGAGCCGTACCACGACTGTGGCGGGGGTACGGTTGTGAACTGCGCGCCGCAGGTTTTGAGGCAGTAAAAGTCACAGCTCCAGGCCCCGGTTTCTTCCTTCACTTCTCCCTGCTAGGACGCCTTCCGGGATGCAGTGGGCCGTGGGCCGGCGGTGGGTGTGGGCCGCGCTGCTCCTGGCTGCCGCTGCTGTGCTGGCCCAGGTGGTCTGGCTCTGGCTGGGCACGCAAAGCTTCGTCTTCCAGCACGAAGAGATCGCGCAGCTGGCCCGGCAGTATGCGGGTGAGCCGACGGGTCACCGGGGGAGCGAACGGGTGGAGGGCAGGGGTCTGGGGAGGCCCGAGCTTAGTTGGGAGTTTCAGAGACGTCTTTCCCGAGTTCCGAGTGATTCTAGCTTAGATTCTGTTGTTCCTCTGCCTCCGCCAGGGTTGGACCACGAGCTGGCGTTCTCTCGGCTGATCGTGGAATTACGGCGGCTGCACCCAGGCCACGTGCTGCCCGACGAGGAGCTGCAGTGGGTGTTTGTGAACGCGGGCGGCTGGATGGGCGCCATGTGCCTTCTGCACGCCTCGCTGTCCGAGTACGTGCTGCTCTTCGGCACCGCCCTGGGCTCTGGCGGCCACTCGGGTCAGTGCTGGCAGCGGGCCGAACTGGGAGGCTGGGGCTGTACAAGGGTCCATGCCCTCCTTTCGGATGTTTGGCCAAGACATATATTGGTGCTGATACCCTGATATTCGGTGTCCATCTGATTGTCCCTCAGGGCGCTACTGGGCTGAGATTTCCGACACCATCATCTCTGGCACCTTCCACCAGTGGAGAGAGGGCACTACCAAAAGTGAGGTCTTCTACCCAGGTGGGTCCCTTCATTCTGGGGTGCCCATAACTGGAGGAGGGTCATGGCATGGAAAGGGGGTATGTTGGGGGCTCTCCCCTCAGTTCCCTTACCCCTCAGATAAGCCACAGGTCATTATTGGTTGAAGCAGGTCCAAGGGCCCCTGTCCAAGGACTTCTGTCAAAAGGAAACAAAACTTAACCACTTCTTGTTAACCACGTCCGATTTTTATATACCAAGACACTGTTTTATTCATCCAATATTCCAGCAGTTGTTGGAGAGACAGTTGGGTAATCAGATATGCTGTCATACCCCCAAAGACAAGACAGACAGTTGTCTTCATTTTTTCTATAGTGAAACATTTTTTTACATAAAAAGTAGACCTATGGATTTCCACATAAGTTTCAGATTGATAAGTTATAGGCATGACAGGCATTATAATTGAACATTTCTCAGACAGCCACACAAGTCTTATAACCACCCCTCCCTATCTAACAGGCCCAGCCCAAGTTTAGCTAAATTTCTGCCTGACATGAGTGAGGCTTGGGAATGCAGACTTCCAGGACTCCCATACAGTGGCCCCTGGCCATGTGAG
Source organism: Panthera onca (assembly GCF_046562875.1). Lineage (NCBI taxonomy): Eukaryota > Metazoa > Chordata > Mammalia > Carnivora > Felidae > Panthera > Panthera onca. Next base: position 57,126,561 of record NC_138351.1, on the reverse strand, counting down.
GTGGCCCTCCTTGGCTTACCCCCAAAGAGGACATGAGCCAGGTGATGCCACAGAGGAAAACTTAGGAGTGGCCATCTTGGCTTCTTACTCTTCCAGATGGGCGACCAGGCCAGTGAGGTAAGGCTTTTTCCTTTCCTGATGCTCCTGCTCTGTTTCTTGCCCCTAGACAGCCCACGGGCTAGGGAGGTGGCAGCAATGGAAGGGCTAGGCTCCTTATGTGGGTGCTCCCTGTCCTCTAGGGGAGACCGTGGTCCACGGGCCTGGTGAGGCAACAGCTGTGGAATGGGGGCCAAATACATGGATGGTGGAGTATGGTCGGGGTGTCATCCCATCTACCTTGGCCTTCGCACTGGCTGACACAATCTTCAGCACCCAGGACTTCCTCACGCTCTTCTATACTCTTCGCGCCTATGCCCGGGGCCTCCGGCTTGAGCTCACCACCTACCTCTTTGGCCAGGACCCCTGACCAGCCAGGCCTGAACGAGGACCTGTGGATGGACAGGAGCAGGCAGGCCTGCATACATCCACTTTCTGGAGCCCATGTGAAAAGACAGGGACACAACATGCAACTACTAAGTTCCTGATGTACGAGCAGGGACACACATGCTTATGTAACCAAATACAGAGACTCGTGGGAACATATGGGACATACATGCAGATACAATCCCATGTGTACGGCAGCATCATACGTTCACAACCATCCAGAGAGGGAACCCTACATGTACCAAGGGGCCAGTCATATTCAGACATACCACAAGCTTGAATCACTAACTCAAGCCTTTTCCAGAGCTTTCCTGCCACCAGTCAAGGCTCTGGAGTTGGTGATGGGTGTAGGTATTATACTCTGTCTGGGCCTGACCCTTCAACCCAACAGCAGCTGAGGTGGGAGCTGCCTGTGGAGGCCCCCCTCATCTCCCCATCCTCACCATATGCCTTACCTCATTCTGTTCCCCTTACTATGCAAGTGTTCTCATGGCCTGTCCCCACTCTTAGCAACTAAGTCAGCTGGGAGAACTGTAAGAATGGAGAATGCTGAGGTCAGGGTCCTTCTATCCTGAAAGACCCCATGCCTTTCCCCATTCGTCCCTTAGGAGTGTGACTGGGGGAGGCTGGCCTCAGCTCAGGGCCCACTGCTGGGCAGAGGACCTAGAGAAGTTAGCCTAGGTCCAGGGGGCCATCCCTGGCCTACAAAGGCCTTTTCTGCACACGTACACCCTCATCACAGCTTCCACATACTGCCCTTGATGTCTGTCCACCTGTCTCTGTTAATAAAGACTTGTTGAACAGTCATTTCTTTGTGTGTCTGAACAGCAGGAAAACCTGCTAACTTGAAGAAATGCAGGGGTGGGTAAGATGGTGTGTGTCTTGGTCTTGCCTTCTGCCGGTGCCATTCTGAAAATAGTCCTGGAGTCCGATCCTGGGTGGCCACGGGGTGGCAGTGTATACCCACTTTTGGGCTAATGGAGGCACGATAATCATTTTTGTCTTTCCAGTATATCCTGTCCACCCCCACCCAGAGTAGAAAGTCTTAACTTCTCCAGGACACCTGACTTGTAGAGGCCCACAGGGGTAGAGAGCAGACATACCCCCTGGTGGTGTCTGAGGTGGGTGAGGCAAAAGAGGTGTGTAAGGTACACTCATCCCAGGGACTCTGCATTTGCCTTCTTAAATTTTGCGCTTTGACACCTCACCTACCTCACCTTCTCTGAGGTTGAGTAAGATCCAGGCCACTCTCACTTCTTAGGCCTCCTGATATATCAAAAGTGGAAGGAACATGGTTATAAAAATTGTAGATTCTAAAAACTCAAATTTCTAGTGAACGAAATACAGAAGACTACATGTACGGCCATTTGGAAACAACATCAAAAGTTTATAAATTTCTGGGGTGCCTGAGTGGCTCAGTCAGCTGAGGGTTGAGTGTCTGACTTCAGCTCAGGTCACGATCTCACAGTTCGTGAGTTCGAGCCCCGCATCAGGCTCTGGGCTGATAGCCCAGAACCTAGATTCTGCTTCGGATTCTGTGTTTCCCTCTGTCTGCCCCTCCATTGCTTGCACTCTGTCTCTTGCATTGTCTCGAAAATAAATAAACGTTAAAAAAAATTGTTTTTAAGTTTATAAATTTCTTACTCTGAGTGCATGTGAGGCCCAGGCAAGATGACCATTCCAACACCTCATTCGCACCATCATGTTGGCCATGACAGAATTTGGCCGAGGCCTCGACAACAATGCAAAGCCAAACCTCCAAGGATTTCTCCCACCCTGTAATCCAGTTCTCCCTCTATGCTCAGAGCCCACATCTATCAGAAATGCCCTGGAAGCTTCCCTTATAATCTCCCCCTTCCCTTCCACATAAGACTCTGCTTCCAGGCTCCTCCTGTCTCAGCTACTAGGTCCAGTGGCTATTTCTTAACTTTAATTTGAAACACTCTTAAAACACTTTTGGCTTCTAGGACACTACTCTTCCTAAAATTGCCTCCTTTGCTTGATCTTTCTTATCTCCAGCCTTTGACTTCCCAAGATTTAATTCTCAAACTTCTCTGTCTATACCCTTCCCAGGAGTTCTTAACCATTCATGACTTTATTTTTTTTTTTTTAATTTTTTTTAACGTTTTATTTATTTTTGAGACAGAGAGAGACAGAGCATGAACGGGGGAGGGGCAGAGAGAGAAGGAGACACAGAATCGGAAGCAGGCTCCAGGCTCTGAGCCACCAGCCCAGAGCCCGATGCGGGGCTCAAACTCACGGACCGCGAGATCGTGACCTGAGCTGAAGTCGGACGCTTAACCGACTGAGTCACCCAGGCGCCCCCATTCATGACTTTAAATACCATCTGTGTGGCTTTTTTGAAAGTAGTTTTATTGAGGGGTACCTGGGTGGCTCAGTTGGTTAGCATCTGACTTCAGCTCGGGTCATGATCTCAACAGTTGATGGGTTCGAGCCTCACATCCGGCTCTCTGCTGTCAGCCTGGAGCCTGGATTCTGAGTCTCCCTATTTTTCTGCCCCTGCCCTGCTCATGCTCTGTCTTTCTCTGTCCCTCAATAATAAAAAAGTTTTATTGAAATATAGTTAGTATAACATTAAGTTACTTAAAGGTGTACAGTATAATGATTTGATCTATGTATGGTGAAATGATTACCACAATAAGTTAACATCCATCACCTCACATAGTTACAGATTCTTTTTTTCTTGAGATGAGAACTTTAAAGATCTCTCTTAACAACTTTCCAATGTACAATATAGTATTTAATGTACTAATATACTACTAATATAGTATAAGAGCACTAAGCTTCACATTACATCCCCAGGACTTATTTATAACTGGAAGTTTATGCCCCTTGGCCACCTTTCTCATTCCTCCATTCCACCTCTACCTGCCCATACCCCCTGCCTCTGGCAACTCTTAATCTGTTCTCTGTTTCTATGAGTTTGGGTTTTTTTTAGATTTCACATATAAGTGAGAACATAACAGTATTTTGTCTTCATCTTGACTTGCTTCACTTAGCATAATGCCCACAAGGATGAATGGATTAAAAAAAAAAAGTACGTACATGTGCTGGGATATCATGCAACCATAAAAAAGGAAACCCTACCACTTACAACAACATGGATGGACCTCAAGGACCATCTGTACATCTTGAATCCTAGTTTGTTTGTTTTTTTTTAGCTTTTTAATGTTTATTTATTTTGAGAGAGAGAGACAGACAGCGAGCAGGGGAGGGGCAGAAAGAAAGGGAGACACAGAATCTGAAGCAGGCTTCAGGCTCTGAGCTGTCAGTACAGGGCCCGATGTGGGGCTCAAACTCACAAACTGTGAGATCATGACCCGAGCCAAAGTCGGACACTCAACCGACTGAGCCACCCAGGCACCCCTTGACTCCTAGTTTTTTATCTTAGCCTAAACCTTTCAGCACCAGATTCAGATATCTGACTGCCTCCCTCTCCCCTGTCTAATTGGCATCTCAAACTTAAAATGGCCACGCAAACTGATTTATCTCCCAAACCAACGCATCTTACAGTCTTTACTGTCTGAGTTAAAGGTACCTACATTTACTCAGCTGCCAAAAACCTTGGAGTCATCATAGATACCTTTCTTTTTTTGAGATTTTATTTTTAAGTAAAAGTACACCAGCCAGGCTCCCCATCTTGGATATCTTTCATTCTCACATCGAGAGAATGAGAATGAGAATCCAAACCATCAACAGATCCTGTCAGTTTTATCTTAAAAACATATCCAGAATCTACCTATGTCTTAACACTTCCATTGGTACCACCTGGTCCAAGCCATCATCGCTTGCCTGGATTACTGCAATAGCCTCCTAAGTGATCTTTGTGCTTATATCCTGTGTGGAGGATTCTCTACACAGTAGCCAGAGTCAAGACTTCTACTTTCTGCTCAGACATTTCTTTGTTGTTTTGTTTTGTTTCCTTTGCTCAGACGTTTTCAATGGTTTCCATCTCATTTAGTCCTTTCACTGCCTCCAGGAACCTACTCCCAAGGCCCATGTTACCTATGGACCAAACATCCAACCATTTACCCCAGCCACCCTAATTTAGCTCAGTGGCTTCCTTGCTTTCCTTCTGACACATCAAGCAAACTTCCATCTCAGGATGTTCGTACCTGCTATACTGGCTGCAGAGCTCTTCCCTAGGTATTCCTATGGCTCTCTTCCTCCCCTCCTTCAATTCTTGCTTCTTCCCCTAACATTTCTGTAATAGCAGCCTCTCTCTCTCTCTCTCTCTCTCTCTCTCTGTGTGTGTGTGTGTGTGTGTGTGTAGGTAGGTTCCATGCCCAATGTGGGGATCAAATTCACAACCCTGAGATCAAGAGTCACATTCTCTACCAACTGAACCAGCCAGCCACACCCACTCCTTCTGTGGTGGTTTTAAAATAACTCCATAAAATTTTTGATAATCCTTGGGATGCCTGGGTGGCCCAGTCAGTTAAGTGTCCAGCTCTTGATAAGGGCTCAGGTCATGATCTCGTGACCTAACAGCGCAGAGCCCACTTGGGATTCCCTCTCTCCCTCTGTCTCTGCCCCTCCCCTCACTTGCTCTCTCTTTAAATAAATAAATAAACATTTTTTTAAATTAAAAAAAAAGTATATATCTCCCTTAAGAAGTGAAGGCTAATTCCCTTCCCCTTGAATGTGGGTTGGATATTCATGTAATTTTAACAAATACATGGCAGAACTAACTATGTAATTTCTAAGACTAGACCAAAAAAGCATTGCTGCCTCCTTTGGTCTCTCTTGGGTCACTCTCTCTGGGAGAAACCAACTGCCATGTAGGGAGGACCCTGAGGCAGGAGATCCTTTCCTATGGAGAGGTCCACCTGGGGAGAACAGCCTCCTACCAACAGCCATGTGAGTGAGTCATCTTGGAAGTGGATCCTCCAGTCCCAGTCAAGCCTTCATGTGACTGTAGCTACAGCCAACATTTATACTACAACCTCGTGAGAGGCAGTGAGCCAGAACCATCCAACTAAGCCACTATCAAATTCCTTATCCACAGAATTGTGTGAAAATAAATGTTGTTTTAAGCTTGCTAAGTTTGAGTGTAATTTATTATGAATACATAACATACATCCATCTCTTTCTATTCCCCTCAACCCAGATTTATTTTTCCCCATTTTAATTATCACCATCTGATACATTATGTATTTCCCCACTGGAATTATACCATTATAATAAAGACTTTGTTTTATTTACTCCTATTTCCAACAATGTCTTGCACAAAGTAGCTGCTTGGTAAATATATGTTGGATCAATGGAGATCTAGATCTGTCTTTGTCTCTGTGAGGTATAGAATCAGATGGGAGCTAAGTGAGGGTATGAGAGACATCCTTTCTTCTTCACAGATGAAGAGAGAGATAAACCAGGTCCCAGTAAAGCTTCTTGCTTCCCCTCAACCCTTCCCAGTTGTAACCCTCCTGGTCTGGACCCCCAAGATAGGTTTACTATGCTTGACTAATGATTGATTCCTTTCTTTGGGTGAAGCTGCTCAGTCCCTTACCCCTCTCCTCCTCTGCCCCTTGTGAAGCAATCTCCAAAACTCCCAGAACTAGAATTTCTCCAAGCCAGTTCCTACCTTTCCAAGAAGAATCTTACCATCTATCTCTATCCAGGCACCTCCTGTTCTCTGAGCACAGAAGGGGAAATGGGTGTATGGGGAGCAAGCTGGCCATATGAGTTCTGCAAAGCTCTACTCTCTGCCAGGAGCCCCTAGGGCATGTTTGCCATGGCGTATTCAGATTCTCCCCTCTAGGCCCAGAGGAAGGGGCTTGATGCTTTCCAGGAGTATTCACACCACCCAAAGCCACTGGAGAGGGAGCATCAGTACTGAGGACAGTTGGATGACCAAGGCTTCTTGGGGGGTTGGGGTCTGACTGGCTGTCAGGTCTGAAATCTGAGCAGAACACTGGAGTGAGCCAAAGTTATGAGCAGTACTGAGCTTCAGTATGGCCAGAGATGGGCCAAAGAGAACAAGGACTTAGTGCCACAGTGGAATGTGGGTCAGGGACAAGTGTGGAGGATAGAGACAAGGAACGCAGAGGGGTGGGGCTCCTGGGTGGCTCAGTTGGTTTAGCGTCTGACCCTTGATTTTGGCTCAGGTCATGATCTCAAGGTTTGTGGGATCAAGCCCCAAGTTGGGCTCTGTGCTGACAGTGCAGAGCCTGCTTGGGATTCTTTCTCTCCCCTCTCTCTGCCCCTCCCCTGCTCTCTTGCTCTCTCTCGTCCTCTCAAAATGAATAAAAATAAACTTAAAACAAAAAAAATTTTTTTTTAACTTTAAAAAAAAAAAAAGAGCAGAGGGGTGTCACCTACCACAAGAATCTGGTGAGAAGAGCTAGTGGTCCAGGCCGGGGCAAGCTGGGTCTGAGAGGAGGGGACTGATTGGGGGAGGAGAAAGTAGGCAAAAGTCACACCTGAATTTCTGCCTCCTAGAGGAATCTTGGCCCTGGGAACAGTGCACCTCACTAAGTATGAGGTCAGGAGATGGCCCCTGGTACTGGGTGTGATATAGCCGAGTTTCATACTCATGCCAGGTGTCACCCCGACAGATACGGGTTGTTTTGTTCATTCATTTGGTAGGTCCACCCCCTTGGGCACAGGAAGCAACTGAGGAATGTATGAGGGTTCCTATGAGGAATGGGGTCCAGGCTGCTGGGAGAAGAAATTGTGGCCTGCTACTCAGGACAGTGGCAAAAGAAAATAAGAAATAAGAAATATGCATCTGGGGGATAACTAGAGTTAGGGTGGACCTGGAGTAGTTGGCTGAGGGGTCTAGAGATACAGACTGGAGTCACACACACAGGGTTGAGGATGTGCAAAATTCTAATCACTGTTGAAATGTGGTATGAGTACCAGAGGTTCATAATACTATTCACCATTCTTGTGTATATGTTTGAAAATTTCCATAATAGAAGGTCACAAGAGATTAAAAAGAAAAAAGTGTGACCATGTATCTGCATGTGGTATGTGTGTACCCTGCCATGGATGTGGACTCAGTTCAGAGACCTCTGAGTGCCAGAGTGCAGACATGTGAGTCCACCACCATGGGCACGTATTGCACAAACTGCAACCTCCCTGCGGTTGAGGACAGCACTTGTGCAGGGCAGGGGGAGAAGCATTTGCTCTGTGCAGACCCTCCATATTCATCTCAGTATCTTGCAGAGTGATTCCCCTTTCATGATCACAACCTGCCCAGGACATTGGCGCTGTAGTGTCTATGTTACCAAGTATGTGAGACAGGGCAGCTGTGTGCCCGAACTTGTGACAGTATGTGTTGGTGTGTGAACACGGCTGTTCGTGTGTGAATGCCAGGCACTGAGTGTGGATGTGGGGGGCACGACTTGTGGGTGTGGCGGGGCCCTGGTCCAGAGTCCAATGGTGTTAGACTCCTCACTCTCCTTCGAACGATTCCTGGCAGCTCTCCAGCGCCCCCTCCTCCCGTTCTGGCAGTGTGGAGGGGGAACACCTGTTGGGGGGCTGGGAGCGGCAGAGCCCCGGGGGGCCTCTCCCCCCGCGCCCCCGCCCGCCCTGCCCCTCTCCGGTCCCGCCCCCGCGGCCGCCACCAGCAGAGCGGCGCGTGAGCGCACCGCGGCCAGAAGAGCGCACCGCTGCGGGAGCGCACGGCTGGGGACCCCGCGCAGGGAGCAGAGCCGAGGTAGGGGCTGCCCGAGAGGCGGGCAGAGCAGAGGGAACGCCGTGGAGACGCCGGGGGCACCGGGGCGCGCCAGGCTGGTGAGTGCGGCCGCGGGCCGTGGGGAGCCAGAGAGCGGGCGTCAAGACCCAGCGGTCCTCAGCCCGCCCGGTCCGGGGCTCTGCCCCCCGCCACCCTCTGTCCTCGCGGCCCCTCAGTGCTAGCCCTCTGCGTTCTCTGCCCCGTCTCTCCGTCTGTTTTTCCCTGCCTCAGTCTCTGTCTCCCTCTATTTGCTGTCTCGCCTTCTTTCTAATCTCTCTTCTCTCTTCAGTCTCTGTCTCCTGCTGCGTCGGTCTTTCCCTCTCTCTCTCAACCACTGTCTCACTGTTTGTCTCTCTCCATCTCTGTCCCTGTCTCTCTCTCTGGACTACCTGTCACTCAGGTCTTGATATTTATCTCTTACTCCTCTCTCTGTCTCTTACCTTCCCTATCTACCCAATATCTCTATCAATCTCATCTCTCCCCACCTCTGTCTCTCTGTTCTTATCTCTACCTGATTATCTCTGTCTGTCCCCACCTGTCTCTCATTGTCTCTCTGTCCCATCTCCATTTCTCTTTCCGTATCTCTCCTATCATTGTCTCTCTTTCTGATCTCGCTTGCTCACTCTCGCTCTCTCCTCTCCTGTCCTCTCTGTTTCTTGGTCCTTGTCACCCTCTCTGATCTGCTCAGTCTTTACCTGTCCTCTGTCAATATCCATTTCTGTTTCTTTCGGTCTGGTCTCTTGTCTCTCCTGCTGTTTCTACCTATGTCTCTGACAATGTCTGGGAAATCTATCTTTTTGCCTTTTTTCCTATGGCCCCCTGCACTTCCTTGAATCAGTGACCACCTCCTCTTGTGCTGGGGGTTGTGGGGGCAGCAGGGCCCAACACTCATAATTCCCACCCCCACAGGCGGCCCTTTCCTCGGGGCCCCGCCTGGTGCCAGCCCCCCCACCAGCGGGGGGACTGCGCCTGGAAGCTGTAATGGAGGCCCTGCAGAGGCAGCAGGCAGCCCGACTGGCCCAAGGGGTGGGGCCATTGGCCCCTCAACGCCCATTGCCACCACCACTACCTCCCTTGCCTGGCCCTCGGACCCTGCAGGCCCCTGAAGGGGCCTTGGGGGAGGTTGGGACTGAAGAAGAGGAGGATGCGGAAGAGGATGAGGAAGGGGAGGAAGCCGGGGCAGAGGAGGAGGCAGCCGAGGAGAGCCGTCCAGGGACCCGGGGCCCCAGCTCACCTTCAAGTCAACCCCCTGGACCTCATCCCCATGAATGGACCTACGAGGAACAGTTCAAGCAGGTAGGACCCCCTACATGTCTGGCCCCCTCCCCTTCCTCCTCTCTGGGCAAAAGCAAAGCCAGGTGATTCGTAGCCCATCCACCCCCACTGCCCTCTGCAGGATGGAAAAACAGAGACACGGAGACCTGGAGAGAGACAGTGGGAGGACTGAAAGATAGATTGTGACAGGGAAGCAGAAAGAGACCTCCAGAGACATGGAAAGAAGTGCATAGACACACACTGAAAGGTGTAGGAGATGCCCAGAAATGTGGAGGCATGACAGACTGGAGGCTTTTGGTGAGGCTAGAAGGGAAAGTGGGGGGGTGTAGGAGCTTCAAGAATTCTTTTCAGGGAATGGGATCTGGGGAATGGGGATTCCAGTGCCTGCACCATCTTACCCTACCTTCTCACACATCAAGTAACAAGGTCATATTCCAGCAACCAGTGGGGGTTTCCTGGGCTGCATATTTCTGTCTCTGGAAGCAGGATGGAGGTTGCCACTCCTTTCCCAAGCTGATACCCTCATCTCTTCCCTGTCACATTGCCTCCATCCAAATCCTCTCCCTGGCCTGAGTTGTGTGGGTGACAGTTCCTAGCCTGTGATGGCCACACTATAGCCGCAGTGTGACTAAAGGGCTCCTGTACAGATGGGAGTGACAAGATCTTACTCTGAGAGCTTTAATTTGAGGTTCTTCCTCTCTGTGGAACCCATCTGGATGTTATTCTAAGGCACTACCTCAGGCTGTCACTATGAATGTATTATAAAGGGCTCTGACTCCAGGTGTGCTATTCTGGTGATATTACTCGGAGGATGTTGGTCTTGGGGACTTTTCCCAAAAGTGTTAATTTGCGGCTAGTACTCTGTGGCATTAATGTAAAACTTGGAGTGTTACTCGGTGCTCTGTTGCTCTAGTGACTGTTTCTTTTGGGTATAATTCTGGGGATTATTACTTGGGAGAGCATATGTATTACTTTTGGGGATCCATCTAAGACTTTGGGCTTAGTTCTTCTGGGGAGTATAGGTCTAAAGTGGATCTCTGGGTTTTGTTTTTTTGTTTGTTTTTAATTCTGAGAGTTCTTAGTGGGGAATGGAGTGTTACCTATTGGTATTACTCAGGGACTGTTATTCTGGGTAAATGACTGTTACTCCAGGGCTTGTTTCTGCTGGGTGGTATTTGGGAGGTGATACTGGAGATGGGGCTCCAGGTGACTGGGATGACCTCTGGGTCTTTCAAGTTCTGACCCTGCAGGTCCTGGGCGGTGTAGGGCCATTACCTCTGTGGCAGCTTCTGTAGTGGGTAGGTCACTGCCCCTGGAAACAGACCAGAAGTGGGGCTGAGGGGCCCCAGGTGTCAATCCAAGAGATTCCGAGCATCTACTCTGCCTGAACAATGGGTTAGAGGCATCTCAGTCCCTCATCCCCAGCCATGGCACACAGAGATGTGAAAAGGAAGAAGCCCTTGCAAGAATAAACAAGCGTGAATGAGCAAGCACCTCAGAGACATCTGTCAGCTTCCTCAGTATAGAACACAGTCCCAGTCTGACTTCCTTCCTGGGGATCTTTGCATGCCCTGGAAGGCAGGCTAAGCCTCCTAAGCTACCTTTAGTCCACTATTCCCCAGAGGGATGGTTTGAGCTTCCCAGGGCACCCCTGGCCAGTGGATCTCCGGTCTCTGTGTGTGTTAGGAAAAAGGGCCCCTCCCTGCGCCCAGGGGGAGAGAGTCTAATGCCAGGGAGTCCACATTTCAGACCCTACTCACCCCTTTAGCTGAGAACCCTTATTCAGGATTTAACCTGAGTTGGGGTCCCAGGGGGAGGGGGGGAAGTCAGTGGAGCTGAAAAATGACCTCAGTCCTTCCCCAGCTGTACGAGCTTGATGCAGACCCCAAGAGGAAGGAATTTCTGGATGACCTGTTTAGCTTCATGCAGAAGAGGGGTGAGTGGGATGATGTAAGGGAAGGACCCCCACCTACCAGTTTTGAGGAAGGGAGACCCCAGGGTTTAGTCCCCAGGTTGGCTCCTCTCTGCAGAGGCCTGAGCTTGGCAACACCTAGCCTTTGGGCCCTCGATAGCGTCTTTAACCTCTGACCCTGCCCCCCTCCTCCACCCAGGGATTAATTAGTGGCCAGCCCACTGGCAGGTTAATGAGTGTGGGATCAATTGGGAGGGTGGGAGGGGAAATGGTTGGGGGCTGGCCTGGGGGGTTCCCAGGATTGGGGGGTTGGGAATGCCTTGTTCCTCTTTCAGTGGCCCTTCGTCCAGCCTTGTCTCTCCTCAGTTTCCCCTTGCTTCAGGCAGGGGACATCCAATATGCTCTACAGCAGAAAGGACTGGGATTAGACTGAAGGAAGGACTTCTAAAGGGTAGGCTGGGGGTCATGTGAGTTGGGGTTGTGGAGGAGGAGGAATTCCTTTCCAGGAATCTCAGAAATAGAAGAAAATGCAAGGGTCCAGGAGGAGATCAGGGTGGGCGGCAGTCCATCACTTAGGCTTCTCCCCAGATTCATGGGTCCGAAGACTGACTCATTATCTCTCTCTACAAAGCTAATTAACTCACTTGGAGCTTGGCCTGATAAGCCACTAATTAACTGGCTGCACTGCACCCCCCTCCTTTAGTGCAGCTGCTGGTCAAAGTCCCTCAGCTCCCACCACAGGCCCAGCACCCCTTTTGGGATCCTTTCTAACCAGGGACCCTCAGTGGGGTCCCAGGTCTTTTTGGTCCCCAGGGAGGCCCAGTCATTCTGGCCCCAGTGTCCCCTCCCTGACCCTCCCTGGGAGGTCTCCCTTCCACTGGGGAAAGTGGGGTAGAGTGGTCTGAGCAGATCCCAGCATTCCCTCCATCACCCTCAGGACGGGAGCTCTGCCTCCCTCTGGTCCTTGCCTCCCTCTGCTCCCTCTGCTCCCTCTGCGGGAGGGGGAGGGTGCGGGGGGGCGGGGGGGGGGAGGAGGTCCCGTGGGACCGATAATTTCCCCACATTAATCAGGCCGCAGCTAATTGTTCGGGTCCAAAGGAGGCGGCGGAAGGGGACGGGATCGGTAAAGAATTAACTGGGGCCCATCGCTCAGAGCAGACAGGCCCCTTTGTCAGGACTGGCCGGCGGGGGCGGCGCGAGCTACGGAGTTGGCGAGCCGAGGCGGGGGCTGCTGCTTCTCCCATCCGCCACTTCCGCCATCCCCCATTCTCTGGCAGCCACCCCGGGGCCGCTGCTTAGGGGAGTTCAGCTCTTCAGCACTGTCAGGAAGTCCTTACTACGGTCTACCCTAGGGGTTGGCAAACTAAAGCCGGTTGGCCAAATCTAGCCGCCTGAGAGATAAGCATGGTTTTTACATTTTTAAATAGTGAAAAAAATTAAAAGACGAATAACATTTCAGAACGTGTGAAATTCGAATTTCAGAGGCTGTAAATAAAGTTTTTATTGGAACACAGCCGGGCCCATTCCTTTAAATATCCTCCATAGCTGCTTTCAAGCTATAATGGCAGAGTGGAGTAGTTCTGAAGGGGAGGTTTGGCCCTCAAAATCTGTATGTAATATTTACCGTCTGGACCTTAACAGAAGAAGTTTGCCGACCCCTGATCTAGCTTCCTGTCCTTCCTGCTACAAGCCAGATCTTGGGAGCTCTGTGGGCTCCGCCTGGAATCCCCCTTACCCCTCCCTCCCACTTCCCTTTTCTCTGAGATCCCGTCCTGTACCCTGGCCTCCAGGCAACCGACTCCTTCAGTCCTTGAGGATGTCCGCAGACAGGGTCTTAGTCCTAGTATTCTGACTCTCTGCCTACCTCTCACCAGGGACGCCAGTGAACCGCGTGCCCATCATGGCGAAGCAGGTGCTGGACCTGTACGCGCTGTTTCGCCTGGTGACAGCCAAAGGCGGCCTGGTGGAAGTCATCAACCGCAAGGTGTGGCGGGAGGTCACGCGCGGCCTCAGCCTGCCCACCACCATCACGTCGGCAGCCTTCACTCTACGCACCCAGTGAGGCCAGGCGCGCGAGCGGAGGGGGCAAGGAGCGGGAAAGGGGTCGCAGGACGTGGAGGGCCCAGGGGCGGGCGTTTCATTGTGGGACTTGATCAGTGGGATCCAGCCTCCCATCTACCCCGCCTCGTCCGTCCGCCCCTAGGTACATGAAGTACCTGTACCCGTACGAGTGCGAGACGCGGGCGCTCAGCTCCCCAGGGGAGCTCCAGGCAGCCATCGACAGCAACCGGCGCGAGGGCCGTCGTCAGGCTTACACCTCCGCCCCGCTCTACGGCTTAGCTGGGCCTACACCTCGGGGTACTCCCGGCCAAGTCTCCGTTCCTGGCCCCGCCCCGCCCACGCCCAGCCCACGCCCTGCCCAGGGCTCCGCCTCCGGCCTGCCTGCTCACGCCTGCGCGCAGCTGAGCCCGAGCCCCATTAAGAAAGGTGTGAGGGGACAGGGTCTGAGATTTGGGTGTCTGTGTGACCTGGGGGTGCGCTGAGATACAGAGAACATTAAAATGTGGGGAGTCTGAAGTCTGAGAGGCATTGAAGTCTGTAGTAAGGACTGACAGGGCACTGAAGTTTGCTGCACGCGAAGGTTTAGGGGTCCTCAGGTTTGAGGGTCAGTGAAACCCTGGAAGGTCTGGGGTACGGGTTACTGCGGTGTGGGCCTGAAGCTCGGGAAAAGGTCCTTTATCTAGAGGAACTCCATTCCACATCTGTCCACCTAGGGCTCCCATTGGCATGTAGTTTTTGCCTCCTGTGGTCTGTATTATTTAATAACTGAGAGCAAGGAAAGGCCCTAATTGTCTTGGACCAACCTAGACATGTATATATTGGCCCTTTGGGCTCTCCAGCTTCAGAGCCTCAGGCTGAGACTCTGGATGGGAGGGAAAATTGAACTTGGTGCTTGAGCTTGGGTGACTTCCCTTCACCCCAGCCCTAGGGGGAGAACCAAATGCAGAGGCAGAGTTGGTTGGGCCATGGGAGTTGACTGACCTGTTCTTCCAGAGGAAAGCGGAATTCCAACCCCTCGACTGGCACTGCCTGTGGGCCTGGCTTTGGGACCTGCAAGGGAGAAGTTGGCACCAGAGGAGCCCCCCGAGAAGAGGGCTGTTCTGATGGGGCACATGGACCCACCTCGACCTGGAGCTCCCCCTAGTTTCCTGCCCCGTGGCAAGGTTCCCCTGAGGGGTGAGCAGGGGCTTGTTGCTGAGAGGGCTTCGGGCCTATACACTGAGGGAGGACAGACCCATCACCTAATAGGTGTTGGAGGTGGGACAGATAAATCCCTCAATAGACAACTGTGTGATTATAGGTGTGGGGCTGAAGTGGAATGGGGGCTGTCTGTAAGGATGGAGGGGGGAGCTTGAAAGTCTGAAGTCTGATTCTCCAAAATGTGACTCCCCTGTCCCTCCTGGACAGAAGAGCGGCTGGATGGGCCTCTCAATCTGGCAGGCAGTGGTATCAGCAGTATCAACATGGCCCTAGAGATCAACGGGGTGGTCTACACTGGTATGGGTACTGCAGGCTGTCTACACTGGCATGAGGTCAGGGGTATTTGCTCTGGCATGGGGATTTTAGATTTTCTCAGCTAGCATGAGGTTCAGGGATATCCAAACTTGCATGGGTAATGTGGGGTTCATGGGATTGCTACAATGGCATGGGTTAAAGGGTGTCTACAATGGCATGGGGTCTAAGGCATGACCTCTCTGGCATGGATACCATGGGATGTCTGCCTTGTCATGGACCTATGTATCAGTGTAAATATTTCTTGTTTACCTGTTTGAGGGTATCTATATTGCCATAGGAGTCTCTAACTGACCTAAGGAGCTTGTCCACATTGGTTTGTGGCAGGGATATGTGTGTGGTGTTGTAATAATCAGGACACTGACTTTTGTTTTCCTCTTCTGTTTCTGTGCCTACCTCCTCCTGCCTGTGTTTTCCCTCCACCACCTCCTCACCCCTTTATCAGGTGTCCTCTTTGCTCGCCGCCAGCCTGTGCCAGCTTCCCAGGGCCCAACCAACCCTGTACCCCCACTCCCTACAGGGCCACCTTCCAGCACTTCACCCTGAGAACTCCCACTCAGAATTAAGAGTCCCAGCCCCAATGCTGAGTGGGGCCCCCCTCACCTTGATTCTTCTAGGGCACCCAGTCTAGGACCCAGCCCTGGGAGATGACATCCCCACCCCCACCCATCCATGCCCTGTGGACTTGAAGCCAAAGAGTTTTCTTTTGATGTTACATCTACCTCATTGTAAAGGGAGAGCACCTCCTCCCTGGCCAACTCCAGCAGCATCTACCAAAGAGTTCTGCCCTCCCTAACCCCCATCATTTCCTCATGTGCCTCCCTGTGTCAGTGTCATCTCTAGGACCCCACCTCTTCAAATCAGACCTGCTTCTCCTCAGAAGCCAGGTGAAGGGTTAGGTTGGGGTGTTGTGAAGGAGATATCCCTCAGGTCACATCTGAATAATAAAGCTGCAGTCCCTCCCTCTCCAGTGCCTCTTCTTGTTTGGGTCTGGGGGTTGGGAGGAATTATGTGGTATACACAGGTTGTTTTTGGGCCAGGGGTTCTCAAGAGGGGAAGACAGAATAGCAAAGGGCCGTGAAAGTAGAGGGGCTGGGTTTCATGATTCAGACTGCCTGGGTTCAAATCCTGATTCTGCTACTATAGTGCGGAGTGGCCTTGGGCAAGGCATTAGTCAATTGAACCTTAGAAGACTCCTAAAGATCATGGTATCTCACGGAGTCTCCTACTGATCTATGGGAATGGACCAATCCTGAAATAATAGGTGTATTTATATCGGCAACCTCGGGGAATAGGGTAGGAAACGTCTCTGGTACCCTTCAATTAGAAGAAGAAAAGTAAAAGTTTGGACAAGCAGGAACTGGAAACTAGGACAGAGCCTGATAGGTAGTCGTTGCCTTGGTAACCAGACAGCTTTTGACACCTTTCGCTGGCCCTGCCGGTCACTTCCGGCACCCGAGGGCTGAGTCGTAACGTCACTTCTCGTATTGAGGGATGCCCCCGCGCTCTGATTAGCCAGCCTTCTCTATTTGGCCGGACGTCCCGCCCTCTGCCTGTTCCTCGTCTGAGGCGGGGGCGAGGTAGCTATGGCGGCTGTCAGCGACGTGCAGCGGCTACAGGCCCGTGTGGAGGAGCTGGAGCGCTGGGTGTACGGGTCTGGCGGGCCGCGCGGCTCGCGGAAGGTGAGTGATCTGGGATCCAGTGCTGCCTTTCTGGGGCAGAGCAAGAGCGGCCTACTGGCATGGTCCTCGGGATAGGTGCAACCGCTCCAGCCTCGTCGCCCGCAGCCAGACCTTTGGAATAACAAAGGTTCGAAACCTTTCGGAGCTTATCGGACCCACGGGCTCCATTTCCATGGAGGACACTCAGCGTTATTAGGACCGATTGCGATGGGCTCATTGTAAACTGTGACTAAGACTGCCTCTGTCCTCTCGGGCTGGAGACCTAACACACTTGAAAATCTGACTAACGAGAGTTTCTGTAAGAGCTGAAGTCCACAATGGAAGGGCTGGCATAGAGCCCTGCGTAATCAATTGCTAAATATTGTGCAGAAAGAGGTCCGTGGGACACTGGAGGGCGCAGAGCAAAGGTGGATAAGGAAGGCTCCCGGAATGAGAGATGAGGTCTGAGAGAGCCAGAATTAGAGGGAAGGGATTGGATACCCGGTGGGTTGTTGTTTTTTTTGTTTGTTTGTTTGTTTGTTTGTTTGAGTTTATTTATTTAGAGGCGACAGTGGGGGGGGGGGGGGGAGGCGGGCCAGAGAGAGAGAGAATGAGAGAATCCCAAGCAGGCTCCCTGCTGTAGGCGTGGGGGTGGGGGGGTGGCTGGATTCCACCAACGGTCATACCATGACCTGAACCAAAACCAAGAGTCCCACACCTAACCCACCGAGCCACCAGGGGCCAGAATACCGGGTGTTTAGATATGGATGGAACACTCCTTCACACCAGTGACTGAATTTTGACAACCGTGAACCTTAGTTCTCCTACCCTCTCCCCCCCCCCCCCCCACCTTTTTTTTAATATAGGAAGACCTTTTACTGAAGGTAGAGTGTCAGGCATACCCTGGAGTTAGATGCATCAGAGATAATGATGTCTGTTTGTATACTTCTTATGGAATTGTCACTAGCAGATTGTGCCCCATTTGAGAACTGATTTTTCAAAACATATTCTCCCTTTGACATCCATGACAAAAATCCTCCTTGTTTTCCTTCTACCTCTGTGGCTGTTGCTGCTTAGTCCCATTTGCCTCCCCATATATTTGACCCTTGAATATTAGCATTCTTCACCCCATATTCTAAAACCTGGGTAAGATCATTCACTTTCATAGCCTCTCCCTCTATTTGATCCTTTAATATGGGAATTCCTTACCTTCTACCCCTAGAGCCTAGGTAGGTTCAGCCAGAGAGGTAGGAACCAGGTTATGCTAATGTCCTATAAACTCTAACATAGTTAATTACCTTCCCAATCAGACTTGAAACTTCCCAGAGACTACATGACTATCTCCCCCTTCACACTGAGGATTCCCAGAAGGTGGGGTTGCATCTCCTTTAAAACAAGAGAAAGGGGCGAACCTATTTTGCTGGGATAAAGAGATTTGGGAGATGAAGGAATGGGGGTTCTTTACCTCTTTCAAGCCTTGGTCAAGCAGCGAACCTTGGAATTAACTTTCAGTCCCCTTGCAGGTGGCTGATGGCCTGGTCAAGGTACAAGTGGCTTTGGGGAACATTGCCAGCAAGAGGGAGAGGGTGAAGATTCTGTACAAAAAGAGTAAGTGATTCCATAGGGTGCCTGCCTTCCCTCCTTCCCATGCCTATGCTTCCTGGGACCTGGCCCTTGCCTTCCAGCCCAGTAGGTCATTGGAGTCACTCTATGGGGATAGAATGTGAAGATATTTCCCTGCTGAAGTGGTGTCATGGGGTGTGATTTCTACTTTGTGGTTAAACTCCAAGCCCATGACAGTGTCATAAGTTATGGGATAAGGGCTCTGCCTCAAAAGTCCTCTGGTGAAGGAGGGAGGAGAGGTATAGTATTTCCACAGGCAAGGTTCAGAGGCAGGAAGGAAATTAGGCACTGAGAACCCAGGCTTGGCTCAGCCATGCCTTTTTGATTATGTCAGAGCCAGCAACCTAAAAATCAGAAAAGGCTCTCACTTGTCTTGGTGGCACTGAGGAGCAAGTGGCCTTCCACTTTTGGTGAAGATAGGTCAGTGGGAATGCTGAGGGTTCCAGGATAGTGGAGGCAATTGTGTTCCCAGCTGTAAAGGCTGAGTTTGGCCAGGAGGTATTCACAGGGGAGAGACAGGGAGGTGGGGCCCAGTGGAAGCCTGCTGATAGATACTGTGGGTGTCATCTCCTCACTCAAGGCTCTCCCCGAAGTTGATCACTAATATCCTTCTAATATCCTTCATAAGACAGATTTCCCACACCCCACCCCTATGCCATTTTCTGTTTTGCTTCTTTTCTAGTTGAAGACTTGATCAAATATCTGGATCCTGAGTACATTGACCGCATTGCCATACCTGATGCCTCTAAGCTGCAGTTTATTTTAGCAGGTAGTGCTGGCCAATCTGTGCACATGCATCTGGGGATTATGGATTATGGGGGAAGTTGGGCATGGAGATGGCTTCCCTGCCAGTCTTCTCATGGATACAGCACTGGAAGCTGCAGTCTAAAATTCTGGCCTGGCTCTTGGCTGAGGCCTGAGGTCATCCTGTGGTCTTCTAGTGAACATTGGGTATGGTATACTCCTGAGCCAGCTGAGGCCATGGTGCCAGCAACACTGGGAACTACTTCAGTTTTCTAACAGTGGTCTGCCTCTAGGATCTTCCTTCAGAACCTTCCTCACTTCTGCTCACTAGATAAAGGAGCTTCTAGGAAAGGGTGGGAGCAGAGAACATTGCATTTGGGAGAGGTGAGAATATTGGCACGGGTTTCAGCATTTTCCTTTCATGTGAGAAGGCACAGGTGTTTCAGAGTTCTAGGCAGGAACTATTCACCTGGCAATGTCTGCTGCTCAATTTAGTCAATCACTCCATGAGGTAGGGTTTGCCAAGTACCTGTGTTTGTTAATTCATTCAGAAGATGTTTAATGATCATTTTCTGTGATCCAGACCATCCTCAGTGTGAGGCATACAGTGGTGAACCAGAATGCCCCTGAACCATTGCCGCGGCTCAGGTGCCAAGTTCAGGAGATCTTTTCCTATATTAACTCTGGAGTCCAGCCTTTCCTTCCCTCCCTGGCCACTGTCTGCCTGGATTCACTGAGTTTGTTATAGCAGGCTAGAGGAAGAGGCCTTAGAGTTAAAACTTCAAGAAAGGTGGTATTTGGGGAAACCTAGAGGCTCCTTGGGTTCAAGATGGGTCATACCAGAGGCATCTAGGAGAGGTGGGAGCAGAATGGGGGACTGTGCACCTAGAGAAGGGGGCAGTGAGCAGAGTAGCTGCCCCATGCTGCAGGACTCAGCCATCTACCCTGTCAGGTCCTCAGTCCCTTGCATGGAAGTAGCAGTGCCCAGGTTTGCCTCACTGCCACTATCTTGTCTGTTTATGTCTCAGAGGAGCAGTTTATCTTATCCCAGATTGCACTCCTGGAACAGGTGGAGGCTTTGGTGCCTATGCTGGACAGCGCTCACATCAAAGGTACCTCTTTAGGTCTGCAGCTCTACCACTCTGCTTGGGGAGGTGGGTGGATGGACAGGACTTCCTTGTGCTTCAGGTTCCCTGGGTTCAAGCTAAGTCTGCTCCTTGTCTTTACCTCAACCCTGGGGATACCTATCATCTGCATTGGGATGAAAATTGCCAGAGCAGAGAATTCGTTTTCAGAACCTCAGGCAGTTTGGGCCTAAGGACACTAGTGTAAGTCCAGCAGCTCCCAACTCTGAGTATTTCTTTTACCTTCTACCTCACCCCTCAGCATCTGTCCTTTAGGCTGCTACATAGCCCAGATTTTACTATAAGAGTTCCTGCCAGGTGTGTGAATGTGTATAAATTCTTCCTGCCGCACTGTTGAGAACAGTCCCTGGGCCTGAGTTTTGACAAACAGACAGTGACTTTAATTGAATCCAGATATCCATCTTGTCTGTCTCTGGAGGTATTTTTTCCTGTTCCCCCTCCCTACCCCTGATCAGCTATCTGCTGAGCATTTGACAACCTTAAGCTATAGGCTCAGCATGGTGGCCAGGGCTCTGGGTGTTGGATTCTAGGTGTCCAGCTTAGGAACCTTGCATTCATCCTCAGCCCACCTTCAGGCTCCCTCTTCTAGGCAGACCTGGACCCACTGGACTGAGAGCAAAGGAACAGATCCCATAACAGGCAAAGCTGTCTTTACCTCACCCTGCTTACAGCATTGGGGTGGGGGTATGGGGCAACTCTGGGGACCCCAAGGTTTATTTTCTCCTAGGGCCCTGTATCCCCACCGCACCCCCCACCCCTGCCTTGGGTCCGAGAGTAAGACTGGGATGGGCAGGGAGCCACACCACCACCTTTAGCTGCAGTGGTCGATGAAGCCTGGTGTTTGCTTAGCTTCTCCACTCAATACTCTAATCCTGCTGAAGACCTAATAGACTATTGAACAGTCCCGGGGGAAGGCACAAGCATCATCGGGCAGTATGCGTTGTGTTTTACAGCCGTTCCTGAGCATGCCACCCGCCTGCAGCGCTTGGCCCAGATCCACATCCAGCAGCAGGTATGGGAGGGGAGAGGACTGGAAGAGAATGACGTGGCGAGGCTCCTAGTCCCCACTGCTGCCGCCTGGGCAAGCAGCCTCAGGCTACCCTGATGTCAGCTCCAGGGGAAACCTGAGGGTTTATCCTTTTATCTTCCTCGGCTTTAGAGAGGGAAAGGGACTTGCTTGGCCACATCGGGATCTCTTGACTCTCCGAGTAGGACTATTCTGAGATACCAGAAGATTGATGATGGGAAGTACCCAAGAATTTCTGGGGATGGTGTGTCCTTGACTATGGGTGGAGGAGCTGATTTTGGTTTTTTGTTTTGTTTTGTTTTGTTTTGCCATTCCCAGGCCCCAAAGTTTAAAGAGGGTTCAAATATAGGGGGCAGGAGAGGAGGACACATACTAGCAGGAGTGTTTCCTTAAATGTGTGGTTCACTCCCCCTTAGGACTGCTGTTAGGGTACCCATCCTGGAGCCCCATTAGAAATTTCCTCCTTTTGACTCTGGGGTGAAACACTACCTTTTCTAGGCTTTATGGGCTGTGAAGGTCCCTGACGAGGCAGGAAAGTTAATGGGAAGTGGGGGCTTTATCCAACCCCTTTCTCTGCCATATGTTGTCCCCGTAGGACCAGTGTGTGGAGATCACTGAGGAGTCCAAGGCTCTCCTGGAGGAATACAACAAAACTGTATCCTTTCTGCTCAGCCAGGCCCCTGAGGAATGTTGTCCAAAGCCCTGTCCTTTTGTTCCATCTCCATCTCTGTCTCTTTCATCCCATCCCAGTCAACCTGTTTCCCTCCTCCCCTACCCTTTGGCAAATGCAAAATCTCTCCAGTCCCTCACTCAGGCTCCTGTTCTCACCTTGACCTGCCACCAGACAATTCTTCTCTCCAAACAATTTGTGCAGTGGGATGAGCTACTTTGCCAGCTAGAGGCCGCCAAGCAAGTGAAGCCAGCAGAGGAGTGATGGTTGCTCCCCATCCCAGGGTGGGCCAGGACAGCCAGGTTCCAGGGCCCTGTGTTAACCTGCCTTTGTAATAGGGCAGAGGCAGGTCTGTATTTATTGGATTCACAGCCTACTTGTCTGTATTCAGGGTCTCTGAGATCAGAGGTCTGGCTACTTGAGATTTGCTATTTGCACCCACTCCCCACATCAGTGTCCTATTCCAGTGACAATAAACTATAGAAATCACTGGAGCAGTGTGCCAACTTCCTGGTCTAGGATGGGAGTGGTGGTGAGGATGGGGGTGGTAGAAGGCAGAATTGTCAACCTTCCTAGTGGTTGGACCAGGAGGTATACTCATCCTGATCTGGCTTTCTGGGAGATGTAGAGTTCTCAGGACAAATGCTCTCATTTGATTGATATGAATGGAGTATTTATTTGTGTATCCATTTATCCCACATTTACCAAGTATCCTCTAAATGTCAGGTGCCATGGTAGGTGAGGAGGACACAGGTAGGGTCCACTTGATCCCTGCTCTGCACAGACTAGCTGGGGAGACAGTCAAAGAAAAGAGCAGTCCTACCAAGTGGGCACAAAACAAAAAGGAATGAGGGAGGCAGTCCTGGCGGGTGATATGTAGGATGTTTGAGAGCAAGGGAGTAGCATGTGCAAAGCAGAGAGGAACCTTGAGGTTTCTCTCATGGGAGTTTACTTGGTGCTATTAAGCGGGAAGAGGAGCCCAGAAGAGGTTTGGTTGCAGGGCTTTGGGCTCTGGGCTGGGGTGGGGGGCGGGGGGAGGGGTGGTTGTTGCCGGGTGGAGAGGGAGGGAACCTGAGGATAAAGAGTGGAGGAGTGGTGCTTCACTCCAAGTGTTTGCTGCCCCCTTGTGGTCTCAGGGAGTGCTGTCGTCCCAAATCCCTTTTTAACAGTCTGCTGGCCACCCAACGGTTTCACTAGCGTCTCAAATTCAGCATGTCGAAAAGAAGTCTGAAACTGGGAGTCATCCTAGACTCTTTCCTTCTCAGTTCAGTCACCAACTCTTCACCAAACCTACGTCTTCCAACTTAATCTACTTTTCTGTATTCCCACTGCCATTTTTCTTAATTCTCACAAATAATTTAACAACTATTTGAGCGCCTATTATACACTAGGCAACATACGAGTCTCAGTGGACACGCCCCCGGGACCCCGCGGCCTGTTCACCGGCCCGCGGCCGTTGGTCGAGGCCCAGTTCCCCCACCCCCACCCCCTCTGGCGGCAGCACAAATTGGTTTGCTCACAAATTGGTTTGCCCCCTGATGAAAACCCTCCGTGGCTTGCCATGCCCACAGAATTAAGTCCAATGTCAGAACTCGGTGACCAAGGGACTCCCCCGCGCAGCAGCAGCAGTCACTTCGAACGGAACCTCTTGCCTCTGTCCAAAGTAAAACCCAATGCTTCGCCTTTGTTCTTGCTGTGCGCCCAGCTGGTGACGCCAGCGGAACCATCTTCTCAGGGCCAGATCCTTCCCAACTTTGGGACACGAGTCTCTGATGGTGGCTCCTCTCCGCAGGGCTCTCTCTCCACCCCAGTAGGGATGCCCTTGCTCCAGGATGTAACATCGGAGACTGTCTACATGTTCATGGTCTCGGGATGTTCTGGCTCAGCTGACTCCTAGGCGTCCCCGCGAAACTCAGCTTTCCCGCTTAGGCACCGCTAGGCACGGCCCCTTAGGTCCCGCCCCTACACGGCGTGCGCGGCCCCGCGGCTTCGGCGCGCTCCCGGCTTGGGCGCCATCTTGGCTCCTGATCGAATTTGAGGCGTGCGCGGCCGGGGCGGTGAGAGCGAGAACGCAGTGGGGTGGGGGGACCCTGGAGGTAGAGGGAAGAGAGGGGAGGCTGGTCCTTGGTCTCTGCGGCTTGCTGAGCTCTGGAGTCCGCCCGTGGCGGTGGAGACGGCCAGGTTATAGACTCCGCTCTATGAGTAGCCCAGGCAGCCCTCCGCGTCAAGCCTCTGCTGCCGTTTCTGAGGGATCTGGGCTGAGGGCATTGACACTGGGAATCTCAAGGTGAGGGGTGCATGGCCCTATCCTAAGGATCCCGGAGTGGGAGAGAAGTTCAGTTCTGTTTGAGGAGCATCTGGACGAGTTCTTGGCTCTTTCCAGGGAGCTTGGAGTATAGGAGCCTCTGCGAGCGGAGTGAGGGGGCCTTGTCCCGGTCTTGGAGAGCTGTAGGTGAGGAGCGCTTAGTCTGGTTTTCGAAAGTCTAGGGCAAGGGTGTAACCGGGGCCCAGGAGTGCAAGAGCACCTGGCTTTGGGATCCCAAACAGACCAGGTTCTGCCACTCCTGGCTGACAAAATCCGAAGGCAGAGAGCCAAGTGGTGGTGAAACAATAAAGTAATTTATTTCAGTGAGGCCAACACCGGAAGACAGCGGACTAGGCTCAAAGACCGTCTTCAAAGTGCTGAAAATACTTCTAGGTTTATATAAGGAGAATGTGAGAACAAAGGTCGGTCCGTAGGTGCAAGAAGCAGTAATGGGCAGATTGATCATTGTCTTGGGGCCAGTCAAGGGGGTCTTGCTGGCATTAGGGCAGCCATTATTGCTTGAGGGTTATTTTTGGTTCCCATCAAGGGATGCTTTGCCTGCAGGATCTTTTCCCTGAGTTAAAAGATAAGCTGGAGGGGCACCTGGATGGTCTGTAGAACATGCAACTCTTGATCTTTGGGGTTGTGAGTTTGAGCCCCACATTGGGTGTAGAGCTTACTTAAAAAGAAAAAAAAATGGGGGAGGAAAATATAAACTGGAAAGAACTTTTTTTTTTTAATTTTTTTTAATGTTTATTTACTTTTGAGAGAGGCGGAGACAGAGTGCAAGCGGGGGAGGGGCAGAGAGAGAGAGAGCGAGCGAGAGACACACACACACAGAATCCAAAACAGGCTCCAGGCTCTGAGCTGTCAGCACAGAGCCCAATGTGGGGCTCGAACCCACGAACCATGAGATCATGACCTGAGCTGAAGTCAGTGCTTAACCAACTGAGCCACCCAGGTGCCCCTGGAAAGAACTTTATTAATTAGAAAGTATAGATTGAGGTAAAAATGGAGGTTCTTGAAGTCCTTGTTTAAGGCTCATGCCCTGTCCCAAGGAGCTCAAGATGAGAGAGGCTCATTCCCAGTCCTATGGCGCTTGGGATGAGGGGGCTTGGCCCTATCCTAAAGACCCCAGTGTTTGATGAATTTGGTCCTGTCTCAGGGACTCCAGGGTGGAGGGAGGGTTATGGCCCTGTCCAGAGGAATGGGGTATGTAGGATACAGCCCCTTCCCAGGGTAAAGTAGGCATGGCGCCTTTTCTTAGAAGCCAGGGGTGAGGGGATATGGTCCTATTCCTGGGAAGTCTGGGATGAATAGGACCATATCCTGGAGAGCTGGGGTTGGGGGGTGTCCTGGGGCACATTGCCCAGCATTCATCTGACACTTCCCTGCAGTGGGCCGTGAAATTCAGACACAACAGCAAGTGGGATGGAGCACTACCGGAAAGCTGGCTCTGTGGAACTCCCAGCACCTTCTCCAATGCCCCAGCTACCTCCTGATACCCTGGAGATGCGGGTCCGAGATGGCAGCAAAATCCGCAACCTGCTGGGGCTGGCACTGGGTCGATTGGAGGGTGGTAGTGCACGGCATGT
The DNA here is from genome assembly GCF_046562875.1 of Panthera onca. Lineage (NCBI taxonomy): Eukaryota > Metazoa > Chordata > Mammalia > Carnivora > Felidae > Panthera > Panthera onca. Next base: position 57,100,846 of record NC_138351.1, on the reverse strand, counting down.
GGTGTTCTCAGGTTCTGGCAGGGCTGCAGGAAAAGCGGTCAGCTGTGCTGAGATTGTCAAGCGGCGGGTACCAGGCCTCCATCAGCTTACCAAATTGCGCTTCCTGCAGACCGAGGACAGCTGGGTGCCAGTCTCACCTGACACAGGCCTAGATCCCCTCACGGTGCGCCGCCATGTACCTGCAGTGTGGGTACTGCTCAGCCGGGACCCCCTGGACCCTAATGAATGTGGCTACCAGCCTCCAGGAGCACCCCCTGGCTTGGGCCCCACATCAAGCTCCAGCTGTGGCCCACGACCCCGAAGAAGGGTTCGAGACACTTGGTCCTGAAGATCTGCTGAGCAAGCTGTTCCCCAGGCATGAATGTCTAGGTTGGCTTTGCCTTCTCTGAGAAGTCTCTGTAACTGTTCAACATCCCCAACAAGACTTGAATCTACAGAAATAAGCCTCCCTGTCCTGCTTCCCCTTCTCTCTGGTGTGTGAAAAGGGACTGCTACAGTGACAGGTGTGCAGTCTTAGGTGGCTTCTGGATTGCTTAAGAAGGGCTTACTCAGCCTTCTCCCTACTGTGCTTCTGTCTTTTCTTCTGACAGAAATCCAGGGAGTGGTTAGGAAATAAAGGTTCTGCCTAATTGTCTGATGAGCCTCTGCTTGACCTGTGTAGAAGTGGGATTAAGGGAGGGGGAGTCCCTGCACCCCCCTTCCCCTGGTTTAGGGACATTTTTCTTTCTCTGCAGCATTTATTATAGTATAGTGGTTAAGGTCATGGTCTCAGGTAACAGACTGCCTGAATTTGAATCTGCCTCTGCCATTTGCTAGTAAATTACTGCTTTGTGACCTTGGGCAGGTTACTGCTCTGAGCCTTAGTATTCCCATCCATAAAACAGGATATATATATAGTGCTTACCTCATAGGGTTGTTACGAGGATTTTTTTTTTAATGTTTATTTATTTTGAGAGAGCAAGTAGGGAAGGGGCAGAGAGGGGGAGAAAGAATCCCAAGCAGGCTGCATGTAGTCAGCTCAGAGCCCATTGCAGGTCTGAACCCCATGACCCTGGGATCATGACCTGAACTGAAATCAAGAGTCATGCTCAACTGACTTAGCCACCCAGGCGTCCCAAGGATTTTTTAAAATTTATTTATTTAGAGAGAGAGAGAGCGAGAGAGAGCACACAAGCAGGGGAGGGGCAGGGAGAGAGAATCCCAAGCAGGCTCCGTACTGTCATCTCAGACCCTGATGCAGGGCTCGATCTCACATACTGTGAGATCATGACCTGAGCCAAAACCGAGTCAGACACTTAACTAACAGACCCACCCAGAGGATTGAGCTCCCTCAATCAGGACAGAGCACCCCTATGAGGCTTAGATGTAGAAATATGCACATATGACTCTTAGATACCACCTGGGCATATAGTACTATATAAATGTTAATTGCTATCATTATTAATGACTCCATTTACAAACATGTATTTTCCTATCTTAAAAACATAGCTCATGGGGCATCTGGCTGGTGCAGCTGGAAGAGCATATGGCTCTTGATCTCAGGGTTGTGAGTTTGAGCCCCATGTGTGTAGAGATTACTTAAATAAATAAACTAAAAAAAAAAAAAACAAAAACAAAAACAGCTCAGTCTCATATCTCCCTTCCAGGCCTCATCCTTTCTTTTTTACCCCTGGCTACTCCTTTTCTGTCTCAACTTGGCCTTAGACTCTCAGACTTATATTGGTAAGGTCAGGGGCATGAGGAGAGAGGTAAAGATTGCAATGGTAGCCAGGGGTCTGCAGGGATCAGAGCAGGATTGTGGGCAGTGGTAGACTCAGTGAAGAGTTGAATCAGTTGGGTCTCCCACTGGATTTTGAGGTCTTCCCCAATATTTCCAGTGACTGAGTGTCCAGTCACTAGGAAAGCATAAACTTGGGGCTGTTGTGGGTTCACACTGTGGCAGGATGAGCCCGTCAATTTGAGAGTGTTGAACTGATGTTTGGCTGAGTCTAGGCAGGAGGGGATGGATTGTTGGGAGAAATCCAACAATTGGAGGCATCAATAAGGGCTTAGGGCAGGGATGAGGGGACCAGAAGGCCAGAAGGCTATGGTCAAAACTTGAACACTATGTTCTGTGCTTTTCAAGATAGGTTGACCAGAGTGATGTGAAAGACCTTGAGGGAAGGGCAGGTGATGCAGATTCAGGGGATATTAGAGACAGAAACCCTCTGAACTGTTGCCCAGTCAGGCCTCTCAAATACAGAGGGTCAAGGAGCATCAAATACACCCCTAGAGGCTGTGGCAGGGATTCTGGTGTCTTGCTACCAGCAACTCCTGACTTCTCCCCATTCTCTTTGTGGCTAACTCAGGTTTTTGCTCCCTCCCAGCTTCTGTGTATTGCTTTTTCTCTAAGTATCTCCACTTGTGTGTCTTCTACCATAAAGAGCTGTCTGAGCGTCCTTGTTCCCCAGAGCTTTGGGGCTAGGCCACTTGCAGACTGTTGATGTGTGGCTCAGCATCCCATCCTGATCCAGCCTGCTGTGGCCAGGGTGGAATAATCACATGGAATAAACATGCTGACCTGTGCTCAGGGGATGATTCAGAAAGGTGGTATTACAAGCTCTGGGGGTCCTAGGAAGGGTTCCCATTTGGGCAGTTCATTAAGGCACCACCTAGTAACTCCAGGATGATGGCAGGGCTTGTGTGAAAGAAACAGGAGGGGGTCAAAATCTCTTGGAAGGAACAGGATCTATAGCTCAGAGAATCAGGAAATAGGCCACAGGAAGAATTTTAGGAAGGGAACCCGAGAGAAGATAGTCCTTTAGAGTCAGAAAGCTTGACCCAATTTAGGAGGGAGCATAAGAGTTGTATATAATTGCTGATTCAGTGTCTTCCCATTCAATATCTCCTCCTTAATTCACTCCAGTATGGCTTCTACCTCCATAATTTGTTAGAAAAGGTTATGCCTTGGCATGAAAGGTAAGGAAGTGGAGACAGCTCTTTCAAGAAGTGGCATTGTGAATGGAAGGAGAGAGGTGATAAATAGTTGTAGAGAAATGTGGATGCAGAGTTTTCTATTTTAATGAGTTAGAGATTTGAACATATTTGTAGGTTAATGGAAGAAGCTAATAGTAAAAGAGATTAAAGAGGCAAGAGACTCTGGATAACTCATAGAATGAGACTCTTCAAGGGGTAAAAGGGAATGGGATCCAGAAGCATGGAGGTATGGGCCTTCCAAAGGGAAGAGGAGAGATGATTCCCTGTAAATTCCCAGGGAAGAAGTTGAAGATGGGTGTGCATACGAGTGGGTGTGGAGGCAAAGGTGGGACATGAGGAAGTTCAGAAGGTTCCTATTGATGTGGGAATCCAGCTCTGCTGCTGAGAATGGAATGAGGAGGCTGGTGGGAAGGAAGTATGGGATCGTTGTTGCAGGAGAGATAACCAGGGGGTCACAGGAGGATGACCAGGCAGGGCTAAAAGCCCAGGTAAGGCTGGTGACCATGAACTTGTAGTGTTATCAGTCAGGGTGTGTGAGCTTCAGAAGCATCCATAGTACAGGTGAGGACTCAGGAATCACTGTTGCATCCTTCCAGACTAAGGTTAAGACAGGCAGAAACGATAGAATAGTGAGGAGACTAGCAAGATGTAGTGAAGAATCAAGGAATCCAAAGTGGGTCAGGAGAGAAGTAAAGATAGGGGTAGGGGTCACTGTCCTGGACATCCCCATGAAAATGTCGGGGTGGGATGGGATGAAATGGAGTAGTTGAGTGAACTAGGACAGGGCATTGTCACTATACGCATTTCTAGGGCTGTTGTACCAAAGTATCACAGATTGAGTGGCTTAGAACAACAGAAATTTACTGTCTCACGGTGTTGGGAGACTAGAAGTCTGAAGTCAAGGTGTCAGCAGGGCCATTTCCCTTTCTGAAACTCGTAGGAGAATCCTTCCTTGACTTGTCCTAATTTCTAGTTTGCTGTCAGTCTTTGGCCTTCTTGGCTTTTAGATGTATCACTCCCGTCATTCATCTTCACATTTCCTTCCGTTATGTCTGTTTCTATGTCCAATTTTCTTTTTATAAGGACACCAGTCAGGGCACCTGGGTGGCTCAGTCAGTTAAGTGACTCTTGGTTTTGGCTCAGGTCATGATCTCATACCCCACATCAGGCCCTGGGCTAACTGAGCCTGCCTGGGATTCTCTTCCTCTCTCTGCTTCCCCCTCCACATGTGTGCACAAGTGCTCTCTCTCAAAATAAAACTCAAATAAATAAATAAGGACACCAGTCATATTGGATTAGGGCCCACACTAATAACCTCATTTTAACTTGATTACATCTGTAAAGATCTCATTTACAAACAGTCACCTTTTGGGGTACTAGGGGTTAGAACTTAAACATGTCTTTTATGGAAAGAGATAATTCAATAGTAGTTAAAGGATGAGATGGAGGAGTTGTGGATTTGAGAGTTTTGGTTATGGGCTTGGGAGTGGATAGCTGAGTGGCCTGGAGAGAGAGTCACCGAAGACAAGGTTGAGGAATTAAGAGGCTAGGGAGGGTGGTGATGTGTGTGTTGGGGGCAGGAGGGGGGCTTCAAGGTGGGCAATGGGGTCATCCAGGATGGAATGTGCTGAGCATTCTCACTGCTTCCCTTAGAGGTGGTGTGTATAGTGAGTTTGTTCCCCTTGAAATGGGGACTTAAGACCACAGTATGACTGGAGGGGTTATATACCTGCCACATGCAAGCAGGCACCAAATCCTGCCAATTTTACTTCCTAGGTGTCTCCATTCCCACAGCTGCTGTTGTTTTGTGCCTCTCAGTATCTTGTAACATTCTCCTTACTGGTTTCCCTGCTTCACTCCCTTCTGAGCTCTCCTCCAAACCAAGCCACTAACTTTTCCCTTTGTTTAGAATGCTCTTCTGACAGATACCTGCATGGCCATCTCCCTTCCTCCTTTAAGCCATCACTCAAATGTCACCTCAGCAAAGGCCTATTCTGACCAATCCATTTAAGACTGCAGTCAAGCACTTTTTTTCCCCTTCTAAATATAATTTACATCTTTAAAATAGTGTTTAGTTTATTGTCTGTCTCCTCCTGATGAGAATGTAAGCTTGGAAAGGGTAGGAATCTTTTTTTTTTTTTTTTTTTTTGGTGCAAAAAAAAGTGATTTTATTAAAGCTTGGGGACAGAACCCATAGGCAGAAAGAACTGTGAGGAATCTTTGTTTTGTTGACTAATGTAACCTAAGGATCTTGAACACTTATTGGCATATAGCAGGTGTTTGATGAATTGATGACTGGTTAATATAAGAACGAATGGCTATTGAGCCTCCAAGTGTGTGGCCATACCCAGATCCTGTCATTCTCCCTCAACCTTCCCATGTCCAGATTAGAGGACAAAATCCAAATTAATTCATTGGATGGTCTTAAAGGACCTCCTTGCTTGGTCACTGCCATGGCTTAGTCTATCTTTGGCCTAATCCCTTTGGACCTGGGCTCTGGGCATACTAACGTCTTACTCTTCTGACATGCATGAGATTTTCTGCCTCTGAACCTTTGCTCTTGCCATTTGTCTGCTTGGCACCCATCAAGAGTGTTCAAAGGACACTAGTAATAAACTCTGAGCGCTTGCTCCTGAGGACCTATCTCTCCACTCCCAAACCCCTCTCAATTTGGGATAAGGCCTGATTCTGTAAGGTACCTCCAGCTACCACTTTGGTCCTTGCACTAGGAAGGTGGTGTATGGTTGCACTTCTGAATATGGGCGCAAGGTGGCAGCATTTACAAAGGGATAGCCCATCCTCTTGCAGGGTTTGTACAGAGGTTGCCAGGAGATTCAAGACCAAGGTACTAGTCTAGGCTTGAAATTTGGCCTCACTGGGCTCAGAGATCTCTCATTTGTTCCACAAACAGCTAGTGATCACCCATAATGTGACAAATACAGTCACTGGCTTCAGAACCTCTAGCCCCAGCTATAGCCACGTATATAGGGATTTTCACTATTGGTATAAGTACAGAGATTAGGGAAGTTCATTAGACTTCAGGAGTTCAGAGCCCTCCGTCCAGTCTTTAGGAAGAGTCAAAGCTTCAAAGAAGAAGACATTATGCTTGTGTAGAGTCTTGAAGAAGCACAAGAAGTGAAAAGGATATTCTTGGTAAAGGGCAGGCATGAACTAAGGTATAGAGGTGAGAAAAGCACAGAGATCATCACTGGAGCATGAAGTTCAAGGCGGGGAGTGTGAGGAATCAAGCTCCAAGGTGGGTGGGAGCCAGACTGGAAGGGCCTGAGTGTCTGGCCAAGGAGCTTGGGCTTTTTCTTGAGGGTGATGGAGAGTCACTGAAGCCTTTAAGGAGGAAATGATGTGGCATTATCAGATTGGTATTTTAGGGAGAGCTCTGGCTGCTACAGTGTAGAAAATGGGTTGGGGGCACAGGCAGAAAAGTCAGTGAGGAGGTTGCTGTAGGGATCCAGGGGGAGATGGTGAAGCCAAAATTATGGCTGGAGCAGGCCTTAGAGAAGCCTCTCCTAGCTCACAGAAGCTTTCATGGCCTGGCACTTTGAAAGAATTCTTGGCCCTTGGCACCCTCTTCCCTGCCATTTAAGCCACCTCAGCCCTTCTGTTTCTGAGGTTCCTTTTGGCTCTACCTTAGTTCCCCTGGTTATCCTGGTTGGAACCAGTGTTTCTGTCAGTTTCCATGTGGGGCCCTCAACGTCCTTAGGTCCCACTCTCTTGGGAGATCTGTCAACCTTCAGCACACCCTACATCCCAGCCTCCCTCAGTGTGATCCTTTCATGTATATCCTTCTTTGACAGAAACACCAGATAGATATGTGACTGAGGGGCCTCCTCCACTAGGGCTGTCACTCTCTGCCATTGCCGCCCCCGCCGTCCCCAGCCAGCATTCATACAAACATATGTGTGTGCATACACATATGCGTGTATCATTGACAGGACTGATGCTGAAGGAAGGGTATCCCTGGCAGGCAGAGGAGTGTCACCTGAGGAAATGTCTGGAGGTAGGAAAGTACAAGGGAGTGTTTGGGGAGCAGAGGGGAATGTTGTTAGCAGGGTCTGGAAGGGACTGGTCAGGGCCTTCAAGGTTGGGCCCTGAGCCATGACCAAGTACTGCAAGCAAGGGGCACCACAGCCAGGTTTTGAGCAGAGATTGGGAGAGTCACCTTCATTCAGTCTCATGAATATGCACAGAACCTGTTGAATTATGCAGACCGAAAGGATGTAAATGTATATGCAAATTTTCTGCTGCCCTTCTTGTTGCTATGGAAACCAAAGAATAGCAAAAGGGGGCCCAAACCCTGGGGAGACCAGACTGGAGAGACTGGAGACCAGGAGGATCTCCTCTCGCCTGCTTTTCCCTTTCCTTCTGTTTTAATCTTTTTCTTTGCCTCACTCTTTGTCTCCAGGCTCTCTCTTTCCATCTCTTTGCCCCTCTTGATCTTTCTGTCTCTATCTCTATTTATCCCTCCTGTTTTTTTTGTTTCTGTCTCTCAGTCTCTGAGCTTCTGTCTGTCCATGTGTATATATCTTTGACTCCATGTCACTGTTGCTCTATGACTCTGAGACAATGTTTCTCTGTGACTTCATGTCTCCCCCTATCTTTGTGTCTTAAATTCCATGGCTCTCCCTCCTGCATTTCCCTGTCTCCATGTCTCTGACTCACATCTTTTTTTCTCTGCATCTCTATTTTTGTGTCTGACTCTCTCTAATTGTGTCTATTTCTTGGTCTTTCTTCCAAGTTCTTTCCCTTCTCTTTTCACTCTGATTCTGTCTCTCTGAACTTCTTATTCCAATGCTTGTCTCTGATGGGAAGGACAGGAAGCTGCACATCTGTTCTTGACTGATGGCCCAGCCACCCACATGTTCAAAGATTCCTAGGTGCTCTCCCCACATAAAATCCTGTTGCAGGTCTGGCCCCTGTCAGTGTTGCCATTGGACCCCTGTGACAGGCCTATGCTGGCTGCCAGTACACCAGGGCTCCTGTTCTAGCCTTTGCCTACTGTGTGACCCTGCCTAGTGTTTCTCTCTCTGGATCTGTAGTCCCATCTCTTTCGAAGCTGGTGGGCATCGTGAGGCAATGAGGTATAGAGAATAGAGAAGTGAGAGGTGAGTCTTAGTGGTTCACCCATCTGGCCCTCTGCCCAAGGGCTGACGTGAAGGGTCTGGCTGGGGCCCAGGTATGAGGGTGTCTAGGGCTAGTTGAGACCAATCCTGGCCCCCAGAGAAGACTTCTTGCTGATCCACAAAATCAAGCAGCAGCCTATCCACAGTCTATCTATGCTTCTGCCTGTTGCAGCCTTAAACATCCAATTACGTGTTCAGGGTCCTTTGTTTGCCCCTCTGCCATTGTGCTTACATTTATAGAACACCTATTCTACACCATGCTTCTGCCTTCACAGGTCCACAGTGATAGAGAAATGTCATCTGGGCTTTTTGCATCTTTCCCCTCCCTCCCAAGAAGGGTCTCTTTGGTCCAGGTGGAAGGAAGAACACAGACCCTTCAACTCCCATAGCTTCCTATCCCTGGTGGGCTCATTTGTGGGTATAAAGCATATGCAGCTGCAAAAGTCATGGATCAAGGTTAGGAGAAACAGAGACACAGAGACAGAGACAAGAGTAACTGGATCTATGGAGGCAATATGTCTCCATACAGGGTTTGGAATGGGGTATAGGAAATTTAGGGCAGGACTGAGGGTGAGGGTGGGCCAGAGTATTTTGAGGGCAGGTAAGCCACCCTATGTAGAGGTGGAAGCTTCCGCTTTCAGCCCTGGGCAGGATGCCTTAACTTCTAGGGAGGCACTAGACATGGGGGATCTGGCTGGGGCCCAGGTGTGGGGGCAGTCAGAGCAGTCAGGGCAAGCCCCCTCCTCCAAGAGACTGCCAAACTAAGCCCCCAGCTCTCCTGTCTCGCCAGAAAGGACACAGACATAATCACTCTTCCCATTGACTGTGATTCACCCATGTTCAGGCCCAGGCGTGATCATGCTGTCAGGAATTCCATGTTTGAATTAAAAACCTCCCTGGACACCCTACCCCACCCCACCTGAGCCAGTTGTGCCAATGGGTGTTGGAGCAGGGTCAAACAAGGCTATCTGGAGGGCTTTAGGCAAAGCCACACATGGAGAGAAAAAAAGGGATTAGGGGAAAGATGGAGAGTGAGAAAGACTGAAAGAGGAGACATAAACATTGATGGGTAGAAAACCAAAGCCAGCAGATGAAGGGGGCTCTTGTACCCACCAGGCTGGCACTGAACACTTGACTGGATTATCTCATTTAATTGAATCCTCACAACAGTCATAGGCAATAGGCACTATTATGATCCCATTTTATTCCTGAGTTAATTGAGGCATAGAGACATTCAGTCATTTCCCTGAGGTCACAAAGCCAGTAAACGATGAGTAGGTATTTGAACGTTTCAGTCTCACTGAAGAGCCAAGAAGACAGACAGACATAGAGACAGAGGTTGGGACAAATTCTCACACCACCACTCATGGCAAATCTGGGACTCCTGGAATCATCAGGCAGCTGTTCAGGGGAAAACCTTCCCACAGGCCAAAGAACATGCAGCTTCCTATCCTTTCTATCAGAGTCCAGGACTGTGACAGAGAGAGACATAGAGGGAGAGAGAGACAAAGACATCAAAGCAGGGAGAGAGATGGAAGGGGAACTCTGTGCCACAGAATTCCTTATCTGACTTTCCTCCTTCCTGCCAGGTGTGCAGCCTGTCCTGCCCCTGAGTCAGATCTAGCCCAGCAGACACCTTGCTTCGGTGGGGCCTAGGCTTTGAGATCCACTTTTTCTTCCCTACAAATTTATTTATTTATTTTAAATTTAAATTATTTATTTTGAGAGAGAGCACATGGGAGGGGGTGGAGAGAGAAAGAGAGATTGAATCCCTAGCAGGTTCTACACTGTCAGCACAAAGCCCAATTCAGGGCTTGAACTCATGAACCATGAGATCATGATCTGAGCCAAGATCAAGAGTCAGATGCTTAACCAACTGAGCCACCCAGGCACCTCTCCACACACAAATTTATTGAGCACCTACTAGTAGAGAGGCACTCCTGCTCCACATCTCCTACCTCTTTCTCTTTCACTATTGAGAAATCTTTCCCATTGTCTAACTTCAATCCCCTAGGATAGGTTCTGCAATAAGGGATCAAGATTAGAATTTGGGGACACTTCGATATGGAGGCTTATTCTAGCCAAGTACAGAGAAGAGGCCCCTGAGGGCTGGCTTTGGGTGCCTTCTGGTTGGAGGCCCCTTCTAGCTGGTTTGGAGAAGAGGGTCATGGCCCAGCTGGTGGGGCCTAGAGAGCTGAGCTGTCAGCAGTAGGGAGGATAGGGTTGAGAAAAAAAACCAGGAACTATCCTGAGGGAGCCAGGGAGTTGGCTTTATGGTTTCTAATGTTTTAACCCTGGTTTCAATTACCCCCGGGGTCCCCAGGCTTCCCTGACGGTTGTGGGCTCCCAAGCTTGAGGGAGGCTCAGGACTCTCCTGGGAATGCCAGAAACTAGAGGCTCAGGGATAGGAGTCTGGGGGCAGGGGAGAATTTCCATCCTCTTCTTCCATGTGTCTGGCTGAGAGAGGCCGCCAGACCAAGCAGGACTCTGGGGACAGCAGGGAGGCTGGGGAAGGAGGGGCCTACACTCTGCTCACAGGCTTCTATGGAGGGTCTACATCAGCCAGCTCCTTAGCACCAGTTTGGTCCCATTGGCCTCAGCCCAATCCTGGCTGCTAAAGCCCAGAGCTCTTTCTTGGCCTCATCAGGCTCCTTTTTGGTCTTGTGACAACCCTGACTCCTGGCTTTCCTTCTGCCTCTGGGGCAACCACACCTTCCCTGCTCACTCTGTTTTTTAAATTTATTTTTTTATTTTTATTTTTTTATTTTTTGAGAGACAGAGTGCAAGCAGAGGAGGGGCAGAGAGACAGAGAGAGAGACACACACACACTTACACACACACGGAGTCGGAAGCAGGCTCCAGGCTCTGAGCTGTCAGCAAAGAGCCTGATGAGGGGCCCGAACTCACAAACCAGGAGATCATGACCTGAACTGAAGTCAGATGCTTACCCAACTGAGCCACCCAGGCACCCCTCTGCCCACTCTGTTTATTAATCATGGTTCCTAGGGCTTCAGCTTCAATCCTCTCCTCCCCTCCTCCTGCCTCTCATCATTTTTTCTCCCTGCTCTTGTGATCTATCTTATCTTCTAGCACGTTCAGAGTGCCCAGATCAGTCCAAGACTTTGATGAATGCCCGTACAACCAGCAAGAGCCAGTTACAGGGGGCATTAGAAGCCGAACAGGGACTGCACACTTCCAACCAGGTGGCTCTTTCTCACCTTCTGTGTTCTTCCCATCCTTGTTGCTGCTGGTCACCATCCCACAGACCTTCAACTCCATGGATATGTCAAGCCCCAACTCTCTCCAGCTCAGTGAACGGCACCATCATCTCCCAGTTACTCAAGCCAAAAACCTGGGAGTCATATGTGCTTTTGTACACAATGTTCCCTCTGGGCCTGGCACACAGTAGGTGCTAATAAATGTCTCTTGAACTGAGCTTAATTCAGTTTTCTCTCTTGGACTCCCATCTGCCTCTGTCTGTTTCCCTGGGACTTGGTGTCTCTGGCATTCAATCTTTAAATCTCTAATTTTTCTCTGTCTTCTCAATCACTACAATTGAGTTTCTGAGGGAGAAGCTGGGGCTTCTTTTTTCCCCCTCTGTCCCTGCCCCAGGGAATCATAGGCTCGCTGGAAATGGAGCTGTGGGAGATGAAGGGAGGAAACCAATCTTTGGGCCATGTGGCCCTCAGTCCTATTTGGAAATAGGGAAGCAGCTCTACAGCAGCAAGGATCAAGGTCAGACTCTGGGCTGGCACTGGAAGGAGACAATCCTTTGAAGACATATGCCTTCTATGAAGAATTGGGGAGAAAAGGATCAAGACCCACTGGAGTGGGAGGAAGGGTAAGTTCTTTGTGTTTTTGAGCAGGGAATTAGTTTCATGCAAAATTTTGCAACACAACATGAAGAAAAACGGCATCTGTGATTTTGCAAGTCTGTGTCCTTGTTCCAGCCTTCAAACACACTTGGTGTCCTAATCCTGACTTCTCTGTACTCTTTTGTCTCTCTCCCCACCATCCACTCTGATTCCCCTATTCCTTCCCTGACCATCTACCACTCTTTCCAAACGTATCCCAGACCTTGGGATCACTGGGGGAGGGTCCTTGGAAGAGCAGACTCTAGACTAAGTGTCCAGGGGTCTGTTCTCTGTGTATAGGGCAACACAGGGGTTCCTCTGTCAAGGGAGCAGATGGAGATGAATCTGAGCCCTCCCCTCCCCCACCTCCCCTGACAAAGCCCTGTTCTCTCTTCAGCCCCAGGGCCCTGCCCCGGGTTAGATTGGAGGTCTCCCTCCCATGGGTAACTGCAGACACCTCTTCCCTGGCTGCCCCACCTTCAGCCTTAGCCTTTCTCACTACTCTGTACAGCAGCCTCAGTGATCTCATTAAAATGTAGATCTGGTTATGTTCCTCACCTACTTTATGCCTTTCCAGACTTGCATGGCCTTGGCACTAAAAGCACTTCAGGATGTGGTCTCTGAGCCACTCAGGCTATCTCAGTCTGCCTTTTGCCTTCTGGGTCACTGCTTAATCCCTTACTGGACACCAAATCCTCTTTGCCATCCCTTGAGGATGTAACCCATTCAGATAGCCTCCCTCTCCTGTGCCCTGGGACTTTTCTCCTCTGGGCCAATGTTGTCCTGCTTGCTTACCACATTCATTCATTCATTCATTCATTCAACATTTATTTAAATCTAGTTCAAATGTTAGGAGTACCTGTTCTATGCCAGACCCAGCTCTAGTTGCCACAGGGCTGCCCTCATGGAGCTCACAGGCACCACACAAGTAACTAGGTAGTTTAACGTCACACAAATTACTATAAGGAAAAAGACTATGGCACTATGGGAGAAAAAAAAGGGGCTTAGTCTAGGCTTCTTTCAGGTGATATTTAGGCTGTCACCTCTTGCCTAAGAGGACCATGGATTCAGACACAGCACTCTCACATGGACAAATTGTATACTTGCCTATTTTGCTTAGTATCCATCTTCCTTAACTAGAATGGGAATCCCATGAGGACAAGGGATTTTTAAACTTTTTTAGACAAAAAGTAAACAGTGAAGTACACAAACCTTAAGGGTACAGATCAGATTTTGACATATGTGTTTACACTTTTGGAACCCAACCCCCCCCCCCCCCCAACAAAGGTAAGTACGATTCCGACTTCTATCACCATAAATGAGTTTTGCCTGTTCTTGAGCTTTGCATAAATGAAATCATTCAATATGCTGTACTCTTTTCTGTTTCTTTTTTTTTTCTTTGATTGACATTTTGTCTGTGAGCTTTATCCATTTTTGTTGTGTGTAGCTATAGCTGTTGTTTTGTTTTTGTTTTTTTTTCTGTAACTGTATCATAATCTATTCATTTATTTGGGTTGTTTCCAGCTTGAGACTATTATGAATAAAACTGCTATAAACATTCTTTGTGAGGTAATAAGGTACATAGATGTTCAACTTAGTAGATCCTGCCAAACAATGTTCCAAAGTGGCTGTACTAACTTATACACGTACCAGTAGTATGTGGAGTTCTAATTGCTCCACGTCCTTGAGAGGGCAGAGCTTTTTGTCTGTTTGCTTCATTGCTATATTCTATCACTTACATCAATGTCTGGTACATAGTAGATGCTCAATATATACTTATTGATTGCCTTATGAATGAGGGAGCTATCTGCATTCCTGGGGTCCTGCTCTGGCCCAGGCACTAACTTGCTGTGTGACTCTGGGCAGGTGACTCCCCCTCTCTGAGTTGTTTCCTTGTCTGTAGCATAAGGGGAGTGACAGTAGAGGCTTTACCTTCCAGTGCCAGCTAGATGCTCTGAGAGCTGGACACCTGTTCATTCATTCAGTCCACTTGGGTCTATAAGGTCCTACTATGTACCAGGATGGTGAGGGTGTGATCCGTGACATACCACTGACAGCCTCTTTCAGGTCAGCCAAGACCAGGGGTCATTGCCCATCTTGTCCCCAACTCATCCTTCTGGAGTCTGTTCTTCCTTCCTCTGTCCAGCCCTGACCCCAGGGGGAGGGGGTCTGGACTGAGCCTGTGGATGGAAAATGTGATTAATGATCAAAAAAACATCCAAAAGGAAGAGACCAGGAAAACAACTTGGGGAAAGCTCCTCGCCCAGGGGAGGGGGGCCATGTCCTGGGCCTTGGGACAGCTCCGGCTGCCCTCCCGCCGCCCTTTCTGGGAAGCTGCCACAGAGTGGGTAATTTTAGCCAAAAGTGAAAAAAAAAAAGCCACTCTAATTATTTATAAAAAAAGTTCCCCCCACCCAATGTAAATTATGCTTCCCCTGGAGGCTTCCCCCTACTGTTACTCCATTCCTAGTGGTCCCTCTGCTTGGTCAGGCTGGGGGGCCCTAGAGACACTGGTCTGGGGGCAGAGGAGGAATTTCAACATGAAATGTTTTGTTCATTAGCAGAGAACATAGGGGGAAATTCCCTTTTTGCCTGGGCCTGGGCAGCCCAGGCGAATACCCAAAACCTATTGTCAAAAATAGAGTCTGGGCTGCAGAGCAGGGTGGGGGTTTTACTGGGGTGGCGGGGGCGGGGGGGACACAGACGTTTATTCCTCTTCTCTTAGACTCCGGGCTTTCAGGGGTTTCCTGAGCCTTAATCCTTCCTTCTTTCGGGGATTTCATTCCCAATGTCTCAGGTTGCCCACAAAACTTCCTTCTTAGCAAAATGGGAGGAACTGGGGTTAGACTGGCCTTAGAACTTCCAACTAAGGAGGAAGGGAGGATATCAAAGAGAGGGAGGGGAGGCCTTGGACCTATCCAAATAATTCAGAATTCTGGTAGAATATGTTGGGATCAGTAGGTAGCAAATCTGAGGGGGGCCAGGAGCAGGAATGAAACCACCTCTTTCTATCTGAGTGGATTTAGAGGGCCCCAGTGAGGAGGGAAGTACATAGATAGCTCCAGAGAGCTGAGGACAATTCCAGGCTGAATATTTAGGTTTCCCTATTATAGTTTCAGCTCTTTCCTGTTCTTTACTTTTAGGGAATCTTTGCCCTTTCCTGGTGCCAAGGTTAGAAGGGTCAGGGCACTCTTAGGCAGTGGTCCAAATGACAAGATTCCAGAAGGGGCTCTGCAGCATAGGGCTGTTGTAAGTGGGTCCTAGGTGCTGTCCCAGGATAGAAGTGAGTCCTCCCTGGGGTGCTAGGCTGGACCCTGAGTGTGTGTGTGGGTGCTCAAGGGGCCCCCCTGCCTGGCTCGTCCTGGGGCTGTGTGAGGATCGGGTTTCTCGGCGCCTGGAGCCTCCGCGAGGCCGAGCTGTTCCCGGTCCCCGGCCAAGCCGCCCCGGGCGCTGGCACTGGGAGAGGAAGCAGGGGGGGGGGGCGCGGTGAGGGGGAGCAAGAGGGGGGGAAGTGGGGGGAGCTATGAGGGCTTTTACGTAACTGCCTCCCAGAGCCCGCCCCTACTGCCAAACCCCAGTGTGGAACTTTGTGTGATTGAGTGTATGTGCCTATGTGACATGCGGTGTGACTGAGTACATGGCTATGTGTGACCGTGTCTGTGTGTGGGGATGGTGTATAAGTGTGCGATTCGGGGGGGGTCCTGCCCTTCTGGGACCTCTAGCTGCCAGTCCTAAGCAGAGGACCCTGACTCCCAGTGTGCCATGGCGAGGTTGAATATAAACTTTTGACTCTTTGAAACTATGTTACTTTACATGACTGTGTGTTTGGCATTTGTAGGCAAGACAGAGAGCCTATGTGTGTTTGTAACTTCGGATAGCCAAGTGTGTGACCCTAATGGAACTTTCTGATGGAACAGCACATTAGAAGAGCATCATTTCCCAAAGGAGCACTAGAAAAGGTAGACCATAGGAGGTGGGATAGAAGCCTCCTTCCCTGAGGGCACAGCAGTAGGAATGGAGAAGGGTCCTTGCTATCCATGATGGAGGAGGGTTGAGCCAAAAGTCCTGCCACAGAGCCCTCTTTCATGGCAAGTGTAAAACTCCAAGGACTCAAGAGTCAAGAAGAATTTCCCTCAATTTCCCAAGTCTTTCTGGGGTTATCAAATCTGAAATCTACATCACTTGCAGGGCAAGAGGGCTCTGAACTAAGGGCATTATTTCCTGTTGCCCCTCACTGGAGAAGCAGATGTTGTTGATCGGTGAAGATAGGGTGGGACTGGGAGGAGAGCGTCCATGAAGTTGGTTTAGCTTAAGAGTAAGTGTGCATGACAGAGAAGGGAGCTGGCGCGGAGCTGGGGCCATGGGAGATAGGGGTGCCTAGCTGGCTCAGTCCCTAAAGCATGTGACTCTTGATCTCAGGGTTGGGAGTACCAGCCCCACGTTGGGAGTAGAGATTTCTTTAAAAAAATAATAATAAAATTAAATTTTAAAAGCTTGAGAGGACACAGGGCCAGATCCTGCAAAGGCTTTGAAACCCCACCTAAGAAGCCTGGCTTTGCCCCCACGCCGGGGTATGGGAGGGTTCAACACGAAGATTTAGGAAGCCCAGAAGCTCGTGGCAGATAGGGCATTGAAAGCGGTGGGAGCGGAAACCCACGAGTAATCTGTTGCCCCAATCCAGATGGGAGCAGAATCAGTTCTTATGGCGGCCAAAGGGAAGGCGCCCCACCCAGGCTGTTCCATAGGTGGGCGCCGCCTCTGAGCTGGAGCCGCAGCCTTAGGGGTGTACGCGCGTCCCTCATCGCCCGCCAGGTGTCGCTGCGACACCGGAGAAGAGGGCGCGGCCAGGGTGTTGCGCCTGGAAGTTGCTGAGGATCTACCGACGCCGGGATCCAGTCCGACGTGCGCCTCTTGTCCTTGCTAAGCCTCGGACGCACCGACATATCCGGCTCCCGGATCCTGATTGCCTGGCGCAGACCCTGCCCCGGCACCCGCGGACTTCGGTACTGCTGACTACAGCCCCCGAGTCCCCAGGTGGAAAGGGGACGTTGTTCGGGGAGGAACCCCCCACTGCCCTCAACCTGGCAGGAGGCAGTGGCTAAGACACTGAAGGATCTGGAAATCCAGCAATGACCTGCCGATCTCGGCGCCAGTCGGCCCCTCGAGGGGTATGGGGGCCCCCTGAGCACCCAACCTCATCCAGGCCTAGTTGCTGCGCAGGGTGAGGGGCAATTCCTGACTCCCTCACCCCCCCATTTCGTCCCGCCGGCCCCGCTCTTTCCCAGGGTCCACCATCCCGTCCCCGTCCGTGGCCTGGGAATCTGGAGGCTGCGGGCCCGAGAGGCGGGATAAGGGACCCTTACTGTGGGTAGGGTTGGGCGGGATCTCAGCTGAGTGCCACTATTTCGCTGTGTATCTTTAAGCCCCAGCTGGCCCTCTCTGAGCCTCAGCCCCGGCTGACCCCTGCCGGTTGCTCTGAGGGGATTCCGAAGCCACGGAAGTGAAAGTGAAAAGCCCAGGCAATGGCGGGAACAAGGGAGTCCCTGAAGCACTTCTTGGGAAAGGGCCCGGCGCTTGGGCAGCCTACTGGGAAAGGGTGTGAGGAAACTACGAGATAGTTCCTTCCCCTCTCCCCGCCCCCAGCCCTGGAGCAGCTCCCGGGAGGGGCCAGGCGCAGGGATTAATGGTCAAAGGTCGGGTGAAAAATCCATGGGGTGGAGATAGGGGTGGGCCACTCGTTCTCCGCCTCTGGCATTCAACCTTTCTTTTGCGCTCTCGCGTGGCCTCAGAAGTTGGTTGGGTTGTCTAGCTTTAATCCCCCTTGTTGTAGCCAGACCAGAGGCCCGAGGGCAAGTGAAGTGAGCACACTGGCCCCTCAGGGGCCGAGGCTGCGAAAGGAAAATTCGAAGGGTGAACCTCCAGCGCCGAACTCGCGCGTGCTCCGCATTCTGGAACTGCCCGTCCAGGCATAGAGGGTGTAACTTCCCTACCCTGTTCATCCCAGCGGAGGTTTCCCCCCAGACCATGTGTCCCGCGGGGCGAGGAAAGAGGGGATAGTTATAGTGTCACCGGAGACTTGATGGGAGAGAAGGCCTGGACTCCCAGCCTGGTCCATCCTGGTCAGGGTAGCGAAAAGCCCCATTCCCTCCGCGTGAGAGGTGTATGTGTATATGACTGTAAGAGTGGTCATTGCTGGGAGCAGAATAGGGGAGGGGCAGAGACGGCTGGTCTCCTGTACCCAAAATGGGTCCTGGAGGCTCTGGCTCGTGCTTCTGTCATAGAGATGCCTACGGGAAGACCCTGAGAATTGGCCCAGGGTGTGCCAGGGTGTCGGTACGAGGTAGTCAAGGCCTGAACAAGCGGGAGCACTGAGCAGCAGAGACCTGGCCAAGGCTGAGTGAGAGAGGGAGTGTGAATGAGCGACCTGGGAGGGGGAGAAGGGGGCGCGCCCAGCGTCCTTAGGGAGTCCGGCGGAGTGGGTGCGGGTACGTGTGCACGCCTGGTTTTGAGACCAGCGGCCGGGCCTGCGCGTGAAGCACAGGGGCCACAGCCGTCTGGAGGGCAGGCGTTCCCAAGGAAGGGCGAATGTGAGGGGGCCACGCGTGCCAGTGCGGGCGAGTGTGCCAGCGGGGGGAGGGCTCGTGCGAGCGCGAGTCTAGTGGGAGTGGGGGCTCCCAGGCCTGCGCAGAGTGAGTGTGCCCGCGCGTGCCAGGCGCGGGAGCGTGCCAGGGCGGGGGCGCGCGGGGGCAGTGGCCGGGAGGGGGTCGTGGCGCGCGGCCGCGGAGGCGCGGGGAGACAAGGCGGGAGGGGGAGGGGAGCGAGGGCGCGCGCGGCCGAGCGGGCGCCCGCGGTCACATGGGCGAGGGAAGGAGGGAGGGAGCGCGCGAGGGAGGGAGGAGGATGGGGGGGTTAAAGCCGCCGAGCGCCGAGGAGCCGGTGCAGAGCGGGCGGCGGCGGCGGCAGCGGAGGCGGCGGCTCCAGCCGGCGCGGCGCGGGGCTCGGCAGCGGGATCCGGCAGCGGTGCTAGCTCCGCGCTCCGTGCCTCGCTCCCTGCCCGGGGTGGTCGAAGGGCAAGGCGCAGAGCCCCCGCGGCCCGAGGGCGCGGTGAGTACCCCGCGGCGGACAGCGCGCGGCCGGACCCTCAGACCCTCGGGCTGACCGACAGACCCGCGGCCCTCGTGCGCGCGGGAAGAGGGAGAGGACACGCGTGGGCCCGCGACCCCGGGGAAGAGAGAAACGGGAAAGTTCAAGGGAAACTTTGCCCGCAAACTCGGGGGCGGGGGCGCGTGAGAAGCGGCCCCCAGCGTCCCGGGGCGTCGGGGGTTGGGCGTGGTGATGGTGGGGGCGGACAATCGGCTGGGGGGATGTGGCCGGGCGGATTGTCCTAGCGTCCCTATTCTCTCTCACTCCTCAGCAGCGCACGCGGGGTCTGGGAAAATTCCGGAACTGGGGGGTCGTAGTGACCCCCGCGCGCCCGAAGGCGGATTCCTTCTCCCGCAGAAATCTAGACTTAAAAGCGCCCAGGGGTGTGAACGGACGGTTGCGCGTTTGCCAGTGTATGTGTGTCCGTGTGAATCCGCGTGTGTGTGTCTCGGTGTGAGCCTGCCTGTGGTTTCCTCGTGAGTCCGCCTGTATCTCCATGTAGTGGGTTTCCTTCAGTGTCTCTTTGTAAGACCCCCTCTGTTGTGTGTTTGTGAGTCCGCTTGTGGTGTATCCCCGTCTCTTTGTGAGTCAGCCCGTGCGTGTCTCCTCCAGTGCGGCTCTGTGTGAGTGGGCTTGGGTGTCCCTGTGTTGTTCCGAGTAGTGTATCTCCCCGTGCGTGGGGGCTGGGCCGCGGGGAGGTCACCAGACGGACAGCTCTCTTCCTCGGCTCCTCTCCTCTCCCGAGCCTCTTCTCCTGCGTCTAGTTCTCGCGCTCGCTCGCTCCCTTGGCCCCCTCCCCCCTTCAGTAGCTTCAGGCGGGCAGGACTATTTCACGCCTTGTTGAAAATTCAGGATTTTCTTTCTCTTTCTGTCTAGGCTCTCTCTTTGATTAGTGTCTGTGTGTGTCTGTGTGGCTGGCAGCTTGTCTGCAACACTAGGTGTGTGTCTGCATGCCACTGTGGGAATGGGTCTGTAACGCCAGTTGTTTTGCTTGTAATACTTGGTATGTTTGTGTCTGTGTCACTGGGGGTGTTCATGCGGCTGTAATCATTGAGGTGGGAATTTGAAATGCTGGGTGTGTGTTTGCATTGACAATTGCTGTATGTCCAGGGCGTCTGAAACAGTGTATTTTTGTGTTCTAACTCTGGGTGTGATGGTATACCATTGCTTGTGTAGGAATGTGACTTGAACAATTGAATATTCCTATGGCTGCAGGGCTAGCCAGGGCTTGGGGGTGGAGGGCCTATGTGTCTCAATAAACTATGCCTCCCTCTCTACTGTCAAAACCACACAAATCCTCTGGATTGGTTCTTGGGGTTCCTGGTCAGGATTGGTGACATGGAGCTAAGGTTCACATTCCGTCAGGGTTAATACTCCGAGGGACTCTGAACCTTATACAAAAACTAGGAGTTTAAACTACACATTCAAGACTTCCTGGGGCTTCTTTAGAATTCATAGTCAGATTCACACTGGGACGCTTAAATGCATATAGGCATACACTCAGATTCACGCTTAAATTCTGGGGCTCATATCCAATTGTACACTTCAGTTGTAGGGTTACATCAGACTCACGTTGGGACTCATGCTGACACTTCTATTCTCATTCCTGTTCTGAGGCTCATAGACTTACACTGATACCTAGAGCCCATGCTCAGAATCTCACTGGGGTCCTAGAGTTCACATCTGGATTCACACTAAGACCCTGGACTTCCATTTTGGATTCACACTTACATTCTGGGGCTCATAGCTGGAGTCACATGAAGACTAAGGGCTCACACTCAGATTCTCATGGGGAACCTCAGGCTCATATTTGAACTCAAGATTCACACAAGACACTGAGGTTCATAGACTCATCCTTTTACCTTGGAGCTCACACTGAGATTCACACTAGCAAGATTCTCACTTCCATCCTGGGATCACTCAGGGACCCAGTGTTCAGTGTTCACACTCAAGACTAGCATCTCTGGTGATTACATTAAACTCACTTCTGTCTTGGGGCTTAGACTCACACTACACTTTTATGTATTCACATGGGGGCCCTGGGATTCACACTTGGAATCACACCCAGTTATGCTTCCATTCTGGGGCTCACATTCAAACCCAAACTAGGGTTGTGGTGAACTCATAGTCAAATACACCCATGCTTTCTTTGGTTTATGGTGTAGAACAGGGCAGTTGGGTAAGGAACAGCAACTGCCACAAGACATGTCCCCTCCAAAGGTGGAAAGGAGAGAGGATACATATTTGGGAGTGTCACTCACTTGGGTTGTGGACTGATGGAGAGGGTTGTGGGAAACACTCACCCAGTTAAACCTTTTTGCCTTTCTTTCTGCAAGGAGACTAAGGCTATTGGTAGGATGATCTGAGTGGCTTTTTGGCACAGGAGTGATTATGTACTCTTAGAGTCCCCATGTGAAAGCATATCCCCCTTAAATAGTTTGGGTACCCCTTCTGTGGTAAGGGAATCGGTGTGGGGAAAAAAGACTCGTGTCTTCCCAAGACATTTCTCCCATCCCAGTCATCCTTAGTATGGGAGGAGTGTCAAGATTGACTTGGTGAGACGGTAGACCTCTGGCTCCTTTGACCTTTCCAGGGTATTGAATCTCTGATTCTAAGGGAGATGGTAGCCTGGATCTGTGGTGAGAAGGTAGCCAAAGGAGGAGACTGGACTGAAATCCACCCTCGTATTTCCTCTGCCTTGGCTGGAGAAGGATAGAGGCCAAGTTATGTTATATCTCACAATGTCTCCTGGAGTGTCTATGGAACTCTTAACCTTGTCTCTATGGTATGACCAGCGATCTCTACTGTACTCCCCAGAAAAGCAGTAACCCTGTGGGGGAGGGTTGGGTTAGGTTGTAAACTATGCTGGGACTCCACCTGCCTTGGAGACACTGCTGGGCTTACATATCTTCCTGCTGTGGAGGCCAGCAAGTTAGGGCTGCCTGAGGTGCATAATCACCCCATGGGCACACCGACAACAGTACAGATCTGGCCCTCAGGCTCAGATGGCTCAGCTCTATCAGCTCCCTGTCCCTGAAGGGGACACATGCTCCCCACCCCCCTCTGGGGGGGGGGGCCTTGAAGGACTGGCATTCTGGTCTCTGCCCCCCCATGGTGAGTTGAAGTGTAAATGAATGGAAACATATGGAGCAGATTTTCTTTGAAATGCAGATGGTGGTGGGGGGGGACCATGTGTGCCTGGTTGGGGGGGGGGGTCCCAGAGAGCAAGAAGGCTGAGAAGAGAGCTGACCCCTCCTCCAGTCCCACCATAGGGTGAGGATAGTTGTGTAAACTGTGGCCCTGGGTGACCACACCCACCCAGGCTCCAGCTTCCTGTGGGGAGAGGCTGGGGAGGCCAGTGGTCCCTGTGGGCTGAAGGTGCTGAGGTCATCACTCCCCTTTACCTCTGTAGAGGGCAAAGAGAGCCTCCAAAGCACAGAGTCATGCTGGGTTGGCGTTCACCAGAGCCAGGAACTCTGGGGGCCAAGAGGTGGAAGGGGGAGCTAGGGCAGATGTGGGGAAGAGTTAGACCCTGCTTCTTGCAGAACTAGCTCTGGGAAGCTGGGGCTACAGCTACAGTGGGAAGAACTGAGGCTAGACTATAATGATGACATCTGGTCAGGGCAAGAGCTCCTGGAGTTTAGGATTGGAAGAGTCCTCAATCCTGAAGGAGTTTTTCCAGACCTGGGATAGTCAGTATGCCACACTATACACTATAATTTCCCCTCACAAAACTCAGCAGAGTTACGTAGTAATTGCCTGTGAGCTCTGTGGGACCCGGGGACTGGGTCTCTCTGCTCACTGCTGTACCCTGCCCCTGGCACAGACCTGGAACACTCCTTGGTAAGAGGGTGATGCATCTTTTTCTCTCTCATCAGACTGAGTGCTCCATGCGGGCAGGACCATATCCTCAACTGCCAGCACAGTACCTGACACGGATTAGGTGCTCAATAAATGTTGAGGAATGAATTGTTGAGTGGGAGAGGGGATTCTCTGGGGTTTGTGGCTTGAGACAGAGCAGTGTCTGTTGTATTACCCCTATTTGACTTGAAAGGCGCCTGAATGATTTGTAGTCTAGACTAAAGGAAGGATCTCCTTGCACTCAGGGAAGGGGTGCAGAGGATAGGCAGCTTATTCCTTGAAAAGGTTGGGACTAAGGGCTACTGGGGTGGAGGTGGGGATGACTGATTCTGTGGCAGAGGTCAGAGGTCACTTCTGTCCTCTCAGCTTCAGGATTTTTCAGAAGTCCTTTTCTCATGTGGTTGTGAGCGTGTCCCTTGGTCTCTCTAGGTTGGTTTCTTGGACTCTAGCTAAGGCAATAGACCCCATCTCTGAGCTGCTGAGGCTAGGCTCTGAGGTTGTTTAGCTGCTGTGGGCACCACAGACTGTCTGTATTGGTTATTAATGTCTGTCTGAGAACACGGGGTTCAGATCCTAAAAATACCCTGTCCAGCCAGAGCCTAGGAGTTGCTCGTGTGGGCTAGTGTAGCAGTGGCTGCATCTTGATAAGATAGACACAGAGCCAGAAGAGACCAGGAGAGTATAGGAAAACTGAGGCAGCATGGGCAGGAGATGCATGAGAGACAGAGCTTCTGTTGTATATGGGACAAAGATTTATAAAACTAGTGGTGCGAGTTCTTCAAATTATGGCAACATTTAGGGTAGTCTGTTATTTTACACTGTAGAGAATTTACTTCCTGGGGAGTTTGAATATACATCTGATATCAGATGTATAAATTAAGTAGTCAGTCGTAACCATTTCAAGTCCAGATTCAAGATATTCCAAAATAAGTATGTGGCAAAGAAAAAAAAAATCTTCCTTAAGTAGCCTTTTCTGAGCCACTGCCCCCATCCCTACCTCCTAGAGCCCTTCCTTGCAGCCTGAGTCCCAGTGGGGTTCTTGTACACCCCCTTTTATAGGCCCCCACCTCACTTCTGACCCCCCAGGCATCTGTGTATCCCCTCTTCCCTGGAGATGGATGCTGCACAGTGGTTCCAAAAAGGTAAGAAAAGCCTGGCCTCTGAGGGCAGATGCCGTGTGACCTTGGCCTGTAAGCTGACCTTTCTGGGCCCCTCTGTGAAATCACGGGATGGGGGGGGGGGGGGGCTGGGCCCTGGCCCAGGCCCGGAGAGAAGGCGGTTTTGGCACCCATCCAGCTCCCTGACGTCAATGATTCTCCAAATAATGGAATCAATATTGGGGGGGGGGGCAAGCGTGAACCAGGCCCCAGCGATTAGAAACAGATCAGCACAAACCCGCAGCTGATTCTGATAGAGCTGCCTTGGAGAGCTAGGGTGGGAGGCCTGGAAGGAGGTGGACCTGGGGGGGGGGGGGGTGGCGCTCAGGAATGGAGGCGGAGCCACCCAGTGTCCAAAGCAGGAGGATACACAAGTAGGCAGAGATTCTGGGTTGGAATGATGTGGTGGGGGCCGCTGAACTAGTTCCTTCCTCCTTTGAGTCTGTGGGGTTCCAAAGCTAGGGGAAGTTTGTGAATGGAGACTTCTTTCAACCAGTGAGTGATAAAGGGTGGACAAGGGGAGTTTGTAGTTTATCTCTTTGCTTCCTAGACTTGGGCCCCTAGGCCATGTTAGAAGTCACAGGTTATACCTAGGATAGGGGAGAGTACCGAGTGAGACCTAAGGGAGATGGTCTTTTACTTGGAGGTAGAGGGCATTAATCTAAGATAGATGGGTATTCCCTCCTCAGAATGGGAGTCTGGCCTCCTCCATCAGGTTGTATCCTCTCAGCCTACTAGAAGGCAGCAGGTGAGGATGGAGAGGGCCGTGGGGTCCATAAGGGGCTGGCCTGGCAGCAGCTGACAAAAAACAGGAAAGAGGGCTGGGGGAGCAGCTGTAATTACGGGGCATTTATTATTAATCAGATGAAATTGCTGGAACAGCTGGTGTAATGTGCGTAGCGATACAGACTCTGCATGCACCCCCAACACATGTGCACGCACACATACGCACAAGCCACGCACAGCCTGAGCCTTGTTTGCTTACACAATTTTTTTCTTGTGAAGGTTGGAGCCCCCCCCTCTTTTTTAAAGTAATCTTTACACCCAACATGGGGCTCGAACTCACAACTCCAAGATCAAGAGTCGCATGCTCTACTGACCGAGGCAGTCAGGCGCCCCTAGAGGGCTCCTTATGTGTGTCTGTGTCTTTTGATGTTGGTACTTATTTGTGTTTTTTCATGTCTGCCTGTATCTTCCTCTCCCTCTGTTGTCTCTTTTCCCAAATGTCTGTTAGTCTCTGGCCTGATGTGTGCCTCTTGTCT
The DNA here is from genome assembly GCF_046562875.1 of Panthera onca. Taxonomy (NCBI): domain Eukaryota; kingdom Metazoa; phylum Chordata; class Mammalia; order Carnivora; family Felidae; genus Panthera; species Panthera onca. The sequence continues at coordinate 57,075,455 of NC_138351.1, read as the reverse complement.
CTAACCTGTCTCCCTCTGTTTGCCTATCTCTTGGTATGTCTGTATCTATTATCACCAGCCACCCTGTCTCTAACACCTTATTTTAGTTTATGGCCATCTCTGTCTGGTTGCGTCTTCGGTCAGGGTTGGATGACATGGATGACCCTTTCTCATGGGTATGTGTTTAGGCACCTGACCATGCCTTTGGCAAACACATCTGGGACCTATTTTTTAGGGGGGGGAGGGGAAGTTGGATCCTGAGGATCTCTTCTGTTGAGTGACTGGAGCCCATTGAAGCAATAGTGGCTTTCAAGACAGCTCTGAATACAAAGCTGGCTTCCTTATCAGCTACCATTTGTGGGATATCAGCTACCATTTGTGGGATTTTGGGCAAGGTGCTTTTGTTCTCTGAGCCTCTGTTTCCTCATCTGTAAAATGGAAACAGGGTTAACTCTAAAGTTGTTTTGATGATTCAGTACAAAATGTATGTTAAGCACTTATCATGATACCTGACTCATTAAGAACTCGGAACAAGTGTTAGCTGTTACTATTACTGGGAAAGGCATTGTGCAGGCAAGAGAGAGAACTGCAGAGGCAAACCAGTAGAGCACAAAGGCTTTGGAGCTAGACTTGGACTCAAATCTGTGCACTGGAACTGATCAGCTATATGGTCGGAGGCAAGTTACTTAACTTCCCTGAACCTTGTTTTTTCAACTGTCAAATGGGAATAATAATAGAACCTACCTCATGGAGAAGTCATGAGGATTAAATGAGATAATGCATATAAAGTGCTTGACACAGTTCCTGGCATATAACAGATTCTCAATAAATCGTAGTGGTGATGAGAAGAGGATAGTATGATGGTGGGTGTTTTTGCCCTGCCGGTTGCGTGTGAAAAAGTGTGTGATGTGGAAGTACTTGTGCCTGTGAATTGGTTGTCTGGGGACTTTGGATTGTTTGTGGATATGAATATGTATCTGTATGTGATGTTAGGCCACTTGTGGCTTCCCTTTGTCCCTGTGGTTTAGCATCCGAAGTCAACATGGGGTGCTGGAGGGAGTCTGGACTATTCTCAACTTTCCCTTTTCTAGGGGCACCTGGGTGGCTCAGTTGGTTAAGCCTCCGATTTCAGCTCAGGCCATGATCTCTCAGTTCATGAGTTTGAGCCCTGCATTGGCCTATGTGCCGACAGCCCAGAGCCTGGAGCCAGCTTCGGATTCTGTGTCTCCTCTGTCTCTCTTGGTCCCTTCCCTGCTCACACTCTGTCTGTCTCTTTCAAAAATAAGTAAACATTAAAAAAAAACTTTCCCTTTTCTAGACACTTACCTGCTGCCTGCCTCAGTCTCCCCTTCTCTGAGAGGCATTGTATGGAATGAGTTCTTAGTTGGACTAAGGCCTGTGGGTCCTCTGTGACCTCTGATTTGTGCCCTTTGCCCTTCTAGAATCCAGCCTTGTCACATCATCCCATCCCCTTGGTTTTGGAAGTCTTGGAAAGAGTTGGTCTGGAGAAGGAGGACATTGATGTGCTCAGTGTACGGCCAGTGGTGAAGAGGTATGTGCTGGGGACCCACATGAGGCAGGTCTGTCTCTGGGTATCAGGCTGGTGCAATGGGGCTATAGGTTTGGGGATGTGCGTGAAGGAGGGCCTGAGATCCCTTCCTTCTCTTCCTCTGTTCTTCCTTCTGAGGCTTTTCATGCCCCTATGATGGGCCCACGAAGGGGAAGGGACTTACCCGCAGTCACACAGGCAAGGGCGAAGCCAGGTCAGAAAACTGGGTTCTGTACTTAAGAGGGCTGAATCCTGGATGTGGGAGTATATTTCTGTCTCATTGTCAGGCTCCCTCTCTGCCCCCAAAGCATCTCTCTGGCTTGATTGGGGAAGCAGCTGGGCTTGGAGTAGATGGGATGGGGGTCGGAAATTCCAAAATCTTCTGGGGCCAGCCATGGGGCTGGGCTTGACTCTCCCTCCCTTTCATTAAGGGCAGCCAAGGCCCCCGATTGGCAGCCCAGGGTGGGGGCGTCCAAGGAATCGAGGCGCTGGAGCGGAACGGAAGGGCCTATTGTCCAAAACCCGCCAGAGGCCCACAAAGGCCAGCCGGCTTTTCATCTCAGCTCCCAAACAGACTGGCCATTTTCCCGGCCCAGGAGTAGGGGACTGATTGACCCTTCAGAACTAGAACTGGGATGTTTTTGAGGGTGGGGTGGGGTATCTCATGCTGACACATGGCCATAAAAGGGACTTAAAATGGAGGTGGGGTTCTGAAGAGTAGGGAGGCTCCAGAAAGCTGTAGAGAGTTAAGCTTCCAATCCACTGTTCCCAAAGGACCTAAGGATACAGGGTAGGGTATCTGATAGAAATTCGGATTTACATAATAATAGATAATAAATATTTATAGGGGGCACACCTGGGAGGAGTCTCATGATTTGATGGTAAAGTGAGCTACTTCTATGAGCACATAATCCCACCCCCCCACAATTGGGATCACCGTATTGAGTTGGAACAGGGGCTGGAGAAGAGAAGGCTAGTGGTTGGGCAAGAGACTGGGCTCCTGCAGCAGGAGGAACTGAGGCCAGACAGCAGGAAGGACTTCCTGCCAATGAACAGTAGCTCTGATGCCCTGACTGTGTCTCTAGAGATCCCAGAGGATCACAGAGAGCAGGGGAGCTAGAGAACACCCCTGGGGTTAGTTAAGGGTTAGGCAGCTTCTGTGGGGGCCCAAAGAGGAGGCTGGGAGGGAAGACTTGGCAGTTCTGTCCACCCTCCCTCCACAGCACCTCCAGCATCACTTTAAAAACAGCTTTTTAATTTAACAAAGTGGATGAAAAACTGTTTTTGGAAATAAAGATATCTGCTGTCTCCCAGGCTAGCACTCAGCCCTTGCAGAGAGCCTCTCTCCGGGTTTCTCTCTGCTGCTGGTGGTTCCTTTCCTCTCTCTCTCTCTCTCTGTCTCTCTCTGTCTCTCTGTCTCTGTCTCTTTTTTTGTTTGTTTCTGCTCTGCAACCCCCCAGCTTCCCCTTGGCCTCCCATTACCCCCTCCCGTATCAGCCTCCTTGGGTATCTCATCCTCAGTCTCTTATCTCCGTGTCTCTGCATCTCCTTTTGTCTCTCCTCTCCCAGTTTCTCTTCCAGGGCTTGTCTCTCTCCTGAATCATCTCTGTCTCCCAGCCTGTCTCAATCTCTGTCTCCCTTCCCCCCTTCTCCCCCAACCCCTGCTCTAAATGGGTCTATTTAAAACACCCGACGCTGCCAAGTCAGAAAAGCGTCTCCTGATAAAGCGCATTAGGCCGAGGGAGGGAGGAGGAGGGGGGAGGGAGCAGGGAGCAGCGGGCGGATGGATTGATCCAAGCCCGTAACCCCATTAATCAGGCATCGTGGATCCCCCTCCCTCCCCCAGCTTCAGCCCCTTCTGAGCTAAAAGCCCTTAAATATTTATCACCCCTCCCCCCAGGGGGTGAGGGGAGGGGTGTGTGGCCCTTGGTGTGAGCATCCCCAGCTGCCTGGTGCGCACCCCCTGTGTGTTTACACATGTGCACATGTGGTCATATGTGCATGCATGGGTGTGCATACCTAACAGACCCAGGGCCCATCTTGTCCCCCTTCACCCCCCCACCACGGAGTAGCCTGGTTCCTTGGGCAGCCCAGCCCCTAGGGGACCCTGGTAATCTAGCCTGGGTCTTTGCCTCTCTTAAAAAGTTGGGCATGTAGAATAGGGAGACCTTTGGGGTCAATTGGAGGTCCTTATGCCCCCAAAGTGCAGTAACTGGAAGATTGGGTGGCATTGCACTATTATTCTCAGAGGGTCGGAAGGTGAGCTGGGGTTCAATGTCCAGATTCCCTAATATTCCCAGAGCAAGAAGTAACTTAGGGAATAGAATTGGGGGCTCCATGCTCCTAAAGTGCAGGAAGGTAACTTGGAAGGCTGGCTGAAGTTTCCCCTTTATCCTCAAAGGGCAGGAATGTGACCTGGAGGTGGGTTGGGCACCTACCATTACCCTTAGAAATTTAGGAACCTTGACCTGGGCCTGGGTGGGGGTCGCCATCACCCCCAGAGAGTAGGAAGGTGGCCACTCTCTGGGGGGTGATGTGGGACTGGGTCCCACATCTCACGGCTTATTGATTTCCCCTGGCTGCAGAGGTCAGTCAACCCTGAGACAGGCTGGGGTCCGCCGGAGTTGGCCTGAGGCAACTTCGCCCTGGGCGGGGGAAGGGAGGCCCGAGCGGCCCTGGGTGTGAGGAGGGGCCGCTGCTCGGAGCAGAGGGTCCCTTCCCCCTCCCTCCCCCAGCATCAAGTGCCACATCTCCTCCTGACTCAGACAATTAGATTCAAAGGATGACCTCACTGCCTGCCGTCCCTCACTCGCTCCCTCTGCTAGCTCGCCTCGCTCGTGGCGCGCTCCTTCCTCCCCTCCTCCCGGCCCGCTCGCCGCCTTGCTCGCTCGCTCACTCACAGCTCGGGCCGGCCCCTAGCCCGCCCGCCCGTCCGGAGTCGCGGTGTTGCGGGGGGCTTCTGTCCCCCGGGCCGGCCCGGGCCTCCTGGGCCCCAGCCCCGGGCGCCCGATGCCCGCGGGCTGCGGGGCGGACCCAAGGAGCGCCGGAGGCACCGACGGGGCGCCTGCGCGGGGACCCAGGTCAGTGGCCGCGCGGCCGCAGGGCCGGAGAACTTGTCACCCCCACTGCCGCCGCTGAGACACCCCCGCCGGCGCCGCCCGCCAGCCCGCCTCGGAGCTTCCCGCTCCTTTCTCGGCCCCCGCCCCCCGCGGCTGCTCGGCGCGCTCCCCCTGCCAAGCTGTCTCTCTTCTCTTTCTCCCCCCCCCCCCCCCCTTCCCCAACAGCCCCTCTGCTTCTACAGCCGGTGGGAGGGACTGGGACTTCCTGAGGTCCCAGGGATGGGGCTGGGGCCCATTGGCTGAAACCGGCCCAGGCTTCTGAGAGAGGAGGGGGCTCTAGCTGTTTCCACTGGCCTGGGGGAGGGGACCACAACCTGGGTGGGAAGGGGGCTACAGAGAAAGAGGTCCAGGCAGGGTGTGGGGGTGACATCTACAGAGGGGATGAGCTCTTGATATCGTTCTTTTCTCACATCCTGTGGGCCTCTTGCCTGGCTTCATTTGTTCCCACCTCCTAGCAAACTATAGTCCCCACTGCCTAGTTTCATTTGGTCCCCACAGCCTATGGTCTTTTGGGCTCTGTCACCTGGTTTTCCTAGACCCTTCTGCCTGATTTCTTTTGTTCCCACTGTCTACTTTTTTATTTTCCTTAAGTCCCTATCACCTGGGCTTTATGGGATTGCCCTACCTGGTTTCCTTACATCCTCTTGTCTGATGTTTGCTTCCCTACCTGGCTTCCATGGAGCCCTACCATGCTCCCTTTATGATAGGGTGTTAGGGCCCAAGCTACACCTGGAGTGGCAAATGGTAAGGATGTCAACAGCAATGCCAGTTGTTCCCAGGTTGGGGCCTGGCCAGCACAGCTTGGATTCCATTCTGCCTGGACAGCGACACAGCATCCTCTCTTGTGATGGGGGGCAGGGCTGCAGGGTCCAAGGACACTTTACAATTCTTGTCCTCAATGGTTAGTTAGAAGAGCACTTGCTTGGCCAGTGCTGTCCCCATCTCTCTTTGGGCCTAACAGTGATGACAGGGCTTTGGCAGGGGCTGGGGGTTGAGGTCTGAGCCGCATCTCCTTCTCCTTACCTTGCCTCTTGCAGCCAGGCCTGACACTCAGGTGCACTATAAATAGTTATGGGCACAGAGAGGTTTTGAAGAGGACTGGGATCATACAGCAGGTGGCTAGGTTGAGAACTGTTGCTGATCCTCATCCTGGAGAAGAGGGGGTGCTAAGGGGAGGCAGGAGGGGTCTGGGGAGTGAGCTTATTTCTGGGGTTTTCTGGCTTTTGCTACCAGTGCCACCATCTCTTCACCCAGGGGTGTCTGGCCTGGATCCTTACCTTACCCTGTCTGTCTGGCCTGGATCTCCTCTTATTCTGGGATGCTGGGAAAGCAGGGTCAGGGGAGGAAGGAGCCACCTAGGAAGTTATCAGATATTTATTTGCTTTTGGGGGATGAACAAAGTTTCTCCTTCCCTTTTCCTTCTTCCTTAGGCTACCCTGAGCTTTAGCACCCTACCCCCAAGTGCAGCCCGGGCAATCCAAGGACCCAGCATGGAGTAGCTATTCTGTGTGTATCTTTGTATTTCTCACTGCTGGATGTGGGAGCATGAGAGGCTGAAGGTGACTGGGGGACTCTGAGTTTCTGGAGGTGCGATGATATCTGTGTGGAAGATAGACTGTTCTGAATGTGTGATGGCATCCATATGTGAGACTGTGCCTGTTTTGAGTGAGCGTGTGTGAGTCTGTGTGTATGACTGTGACTATAATACGTGTGTGCATGCACAGCGTGTGTGAAGCTGTGGCAGTGGGCGTCCACGTGGGAGGGCCAAGATGTGTAGTCACGATGGTGAACTATGGGTGCCAGTGTCTGTGAGAGGCTGCCTGCGTGTGTCTGTGAAGCTCTGGCTGTGTGTATGTAAAGGTAGGGAGGGCTTCAGGGAGCTCTGCCAGGTGGTAGTGAGAGTCCCCAGTGTGTGCTACATCTCGGGGAGAAGTGAGCACTGGGTGCCATGTGACCCTGAATTGCTGGTGTGTTTGTGAGCATGTGTGTGCACGTACTCATGCCTGTGTTTACCCATCAGGAACAGATTGCTCTGGCTTCCCCACTGTGAGGAGGGAGTAAGGGGGAGGAAGGATGGCTTGCTTTTGCCCAGCAGACCAGAAGCTTCCTCAGAAGTAGTGTGTGCAGTGTGTGTGTGTGTGTTAGGGGGGCAGGGAGAACAGGACATTGTTACATGAAGACAGGCGAAGTTTCTGTTCCCCCTACTCCATTCTAGCTCTGTCAGAAAGACCATTTTCAGTTCTTTTTGTTAGAAACCAATGCTTCACATGCAATGTCTCCCCTGCCCCCCACCCCACCCGTGTGTATGTATGTGTGTGTGTGTGTGTATGTGTGTATGTGTGTGTGTGTGTGCACAAGCTTGCAAGCATAGGCCTCTGTGTATATATTAGAGGGTGTGTCTGCACCATAGCAGTCATGGGGCCAGGGATGGGGTGTAGTGAGAGATGCTAAGGCAGATAGGTCTTTGTCCCAGCTCCCAAGTCTGGAAAACTATTCTGTCCGTCCTTCTGTTTCCATGGAAGGCCTTGCAGCCTCTTTCCTGCCCTGCCTCATCAGCTGGGATGCTCCCCTCCACTGTCATTGCTCTGCCCATCCCCCACCAATGAATGGGAGTTCTTCCAGCTATCTAACCTCCTGCTGCAGCTGTCTGTCTCATCAAGAAGAGCAACCCCCCACTCCCTGCAGACTTAACCTGACTGGTGCATGGCCCTTTTCTAGGTAGCGGGGTCCTCCTGATTCTCCTAGAAGCCAGAAGAGATTCTGGACTAAGGCTAGGAGGATGGGGAATTTGGTGCTTGTGCCCCAGGTTCTTTGAAGTTGTCCAGAGACCATGTGCCCAAAGGGAAGATACACACTTACTTGCCCCTTCCTGTTCTCCATTTGATGGGAAGGGGATTGGACCACATGACCTTTGAGGGAGAAAGCCAAGACCTTTTGCACATAGAGGGCTGCTTAAGCCCAAGCCTGCATATATATGCATATACAAGCCCATGCCAGGTAACCAGGCAGCATGCAGGGCCCTGAGTAGGGCTCTACATGTGGGCATGGGCTGGTGGGATTCAGATTCCCACCTCTCCAGGATACCTCCCTGCTGCCCAGCCAGGCCCATCATGGGAAGGCCCCAGGTTCCCCCCACAACACGCCTGTACACACGTGCAGCAGGGCACGCACATGCTGATCTCAGGGTCCCCATGGTGCAAGAGGCTGGAGGTGGGGGGTTTGAACACTCAGAGTCCTGGCTGCTGCCAAAATCCATTGGAATCTTGTCCCCCCCCCCCAGGCCCCCCATCTCTGGCTGTGGAGGTCACAACAGCAGGTGCGGATACCCACCCCCCCCCAACTCACTCACATTGGGCCGCTCCTTTTCCACAACCTCAGCCAGAGACTGGAGCTAGGGGACTGCTCCCTCTGCCTCCCTCCTGGCCCCCCTCCCACTGGTGTTCAACTTCTGCCCCCTTCTACGGAGGGAGATGGGAGCCTATGTTTAGGTGGGGTCCTTTCCCCTGAGCACTGGGGCTTGACCCTAGAGTGAGTGGGGATGTGATAGCCCAGGAGGAGATAAGGCTTGAATCCTGAACCCAGGCATGGCTCCTATGCCCCTCGGGGTGGGGGCACTAGTAGCTGAGAGGAGGGCCAAGTCTGGATTCAGAGAGAAAGCCAGAGACAAGAGACTCAGAGACAGAAGGTAGAGACGCCACAGAGAGTGGGAGCCTGCCCAGTGGCCAGCCAGCCCCAGTCTCAGAAGCTGGCCCCTGACCCAGGCCCGCCCCTTCCCCGGTAGGGGGTTTGCCGGGCCAGCTGCCAGGGGCCAGGCCTCCCTCCTCGGCCTTTAACCCCCCCCCCACACACACCCTCTGGACTGCTCAGGCCTCTGCCCCCGCCCCCACCGCCCACGCTGTCCAGGCTGTCTAGGCCTGGTGGGATCTGGGGGCCTCTCGGCCTTAGCCCCTCCTCCCCTTCTTGGAGCTTCCAGCCAGCCCTGACTGTCTCTCCCAGGCTCCCCTTCGGCCAGTGCTTCTCCTCCTTGCCCACCACATCCTTGTCCCTGTTACTGCCACTGCTCTCTCATTTTCTCTCTCTACCTCCAAATGAAGGTGTCTCTTTTCCTTGCTCTACCCTAATTCTTCTGCAGGTCTGAGGCCTCTAGAGCTCTCTAAGCTTTTAAGTCAGTCCATGCTGTGTCCTGTCCTGTGTTCTTGCCTCTTCTCAGGATGGGTCCTCTACAACTGCTGTCGGGAGAGGGGAGGGGGACGAGGCCCTAGGACAAAGTGTCTTTTCCCTCACACTGAAGGATTCTGGAGTCTGGGGTTGCCTAGGGGGACTAGAAGCTGTGGAGATGTCACCTTGGCTATGCCATGGGTCAGATGCCCCCCAGCAGATATGCATGTTCCTGAACTCACCCTGCTGTAAGTCCCTGCAAGGGTAGTCCAGGCCAGTGACTTTGGTTGGATTTTAATTTTGGGGACTACCACATGGGCCCTCCCTATTCGTTCATTGTTCAGACCAGATTGAGCTTACCTGACCTCAGCATACCCACACCAACTAATGCCTTGAAGCTCAGAACATATTGTTGCACGTCAATACTCACATTTAGAGCTGGGCCCCAGCCAGTGATGCTCAGAACCCCTCAGTTCAACCCTGGATGTAGCAGGGTTTCCTGAGGGTTGGGCTTGTGTAACCTTCTGTAGGGATAAATAGGAGCTCTCCAAATTCATACCTCCCCTCCCTTAGGTTCTGCCTTTAGCTGGGCAGGGGATGAGGGTGGGGGGCACGGGGCACCTGGAAGTTTGCTGGAGCTGGCAAGAGGGGTCTTGGGCCCCTCGTAAGCCTGACTCAAACTGAGAAATTGAGGTTGCTCCCTAATTGGGAGTCTGTCATTGTGTCTGTCTGTGTCACTGCTAGTGACTGTCAGCCTCCATGGTGCCAATATTACTGTGAGCTGGTGTTATCCTGTATGACTGTCCATGTTACTGAGTCTGACTGTTAACATCCTTGTGTTACTGTGGACACACCATCATTGTTACTCTATGTGACTGTCAGTCTCATTGCATCTTTGATTCTGAGATTACTGTCACTGTGATTGTGTCAGTGTCAACAGGTATCATTGCCCCATTTGTTGGTGTCATTGAACGTGACTGTCATTCACTGCATTATTGTCACTATAGAGACTATCAACACCCCTGTATGTCATTGTCAACTATGGAAATGTGCTCTGTTCACTGGGTGTTTTTATCATTGTGTAATGGTGTCTTTGTGTCACAGTAGGACAGTGACAGTAAATTGGGGCCCAGGATTTGTCTCTTGATGTGTCACCTATGTGTGTATAACGATGACACTATGAGATTCTATGTCAGGAGAGGTTCTGGGCTCCTTGTGCTAACAGGGTTTGGGTTGCTAGGTACTGGCCTCCTTTCTTGTTAGTGGAGTGCCCTCTGTTGCCTCCTCATGGTGGGGCTGGGGCTGGCTGGAAGCCAGGCTGGCCCCCTGGAGGGGTCTACAGAGAGCCTCAGCCAGTTTGCATAGCCCTTATCTGAAGCTTTATGGGATTTATCCTCCAGATCTATCCCAAAGCCATGGGGTGTGGACTTGAAAAATTCTTGGGAAAGAGGCTCTTTGCCCTGGAATGGGTGGCCTGAGGTGAGCTAGGGCAGGGCGGAGGTTATAGTCTGGATGCCTCTGGCCTCAACTTCCCTAACTGGGAATGGACCCAGTTGGGACTTTGAGGGAAGGGGGAAATGAAATTGGTTTGGGACTTTTTGGATCTGCAGGGGCAGAGATGGGGTGGGATAAGGTGGGGTTTTGGTCTACCCTAATTCCCTGAGAGCTACACTCTTATATCTCCAGGGAGAAAGAAACCCTATAGCCCCCAGGAACGCTGCAAGGATACTATCCTCCTTTTGCACTGGGGGAGATGGATGGGCTTAGGGAGATGCTCTAGGGTAGACACAGAGACCCTTTCTGGATCTATCCCTTCCTCTGCCCTTGAATCCCTGCCCCAACCCCTGTGGTCTCTATCTCTCTTCCCGGGTCTCTTCTTCCCTTTCTCCCTATCTTGGTATCTTCTTGTCCCCTGGGTCTTGGCTAATGGCTTTCCCTCTTTCCCTGTCTCTATGCTCCCCCCTCCCTGGGTCTTTCTCTTTTCTGGGTGCCCCCAGCCATGCAGTGTCTGTCTTGGTACCCCATCCCCCACTCTCTGCAGCACTTGCTCTCAGCAGCGCCCGTCTCCCATGGCTGCAGCCCCGTTGGCCCAGGGCCCGGCCCTTACAGTAACTCATCGGGCTGATGGAGGCGACTTTGATGAAGAAGCCACCCCTCCCCCTGAGGGGGCCTGAGTGTGTGTGTGTGTGTGTGTGTGTGTGTGTGTGTGTGTTTGCATGTGCATGCATACATGCATGCTTGTATACATGCACACTCATGCCAGGCTGTCTCCTTTCCCCTGCACTCCCAACTGGGACCAGGAAGGAGCTGGGAGCAGAGGGCCACCCTGTCCCTCTTCTTTCATCCTGTGATCTAACCTTGGTCCCCTCTGCCTCCGCATACCCTGATTCCTGCTCCCATGTGGTAGGCAGTGGGGCCTGGCACTAAGGTAGAGTATTTTCCTGGCTGTGTGGAGAAAGACATGGACAGATGGCAGAGGTGCTGGGGGGGACTATCTGAGGGCTACCTTCAGTGATTGAGGTGGAGAACTAGGTAGACCTCTAACCTCTTGCCTCTCTCTCTCCCTCTCCTTTGCTCCTTAGCTCCTTCTGAATTCATACAGTTTCTGGGTTCATTTCCTGGCCCCACTGCTTGCTGACTGTGACTTTGGCCATTGTCTTAACCTTCTAGGCCTGAGGAATAGTTGAAGATAGGGGAGTGGCTGAGGATCAAGAGGAGTCAGGCCAAGTGGTAGCTAAGGCCCTGGGAGTCACTGATGTGGGAGGGGTAGCCAAAGCCACCCGGGGCCTAGAGAGACAAGCTGTGCCAGGGAGGAGCAGTCAGAGCACCTGTGGCTGTGGCTGGAGGACAACCAGGTGCAGATGTGGGGACCCACCTGGTGAGGGGTTAGTGTAGCCACAGGCAGGCAGGAACCCTCTCCCATAAAGGAGCCCCCGGAAGTCAGATTCTCTCCAGTTCTCCCACCCGCTGCTACAGGCTGACACTCACATTTGTCTCCTCCCTGCTGTAGCTCTGTTTGCAGTTTCTCTGGCAGTTCTCTGGCTGTATGTCTGGCTGTTTGTCTGGCAGTATTTCTGACAGTGTCTCTGGCTGTGTCTGGCAGTGTGTCTGTATGTCTGAGTGTCCCTGGCAGTGTTTTTAGTGGTGTGGATACTTCCTGACTGAGCATCTGGCTATGTCTCTGGCTCTCTCACTAGCTGTATTTTTGGGTGTATGCCTGTTTGTGTCTATCAGTTTCTCTGGTATTTCTCTGCTTGTGTGTCAGGCAGTTTCTCTGGCATGGTTTCTGACAGTGTCTCTAGCTCTCTTGCTATGTCGCTGATGGTTTCTCTGCCTGTGTTTCTTGCTCTTTCTCTGGTGGTACATTTGCTTGCATGTGCCGAGCATTTTACAGTATTTCTGGTGGATCCTTTGGTTGTATGTCAGTTAGTCTCTGACCATGTCTCTGCCTGGTTATCTGGTTATAGCTACCTCTTTCTCTGGTTTTATCTGATTGTGCCTCACACAGTGTCTTTAGTATATCTCCAACTGTGTGTGCTCTTTCTCTGGGATTCTGTCTGGTTGTTTTGGGCAGTTTCTCTGCCCAGTGTCTTGGCTGTATTTCAGGCTATATTTCTGACAGTACCACTCACCCTGGTTGAGTGTCTGGCAGTATTCCTCTTCTAGATCTCTGCTTCTGTCTGGCTGACAGTCCCCCTGTCTCCTCACACTAGGGTAGAAGGGTCATATTTGAGGCTTTTTCTGTAGGGAATAGTTATTTCCCTGCCCTCAGGTATGATTGTGTGCTGGGGTAGATTGGGGTGCAGTTGGATCCATCCCATGAAGCAGGATAACAGATTAGGGGGCCACTGGAACCATCCTGACTTGTGGGGACATATCCTCACTGTGCTTTGTGTACCTATGTAGGTGTGTGTAAACACTGATGCACATCTGCTGGGCTGAGGGTCTCAGGCTCCTGGGGCACATGTCTGGGGTAGAGGATGGGCTGGGTCCCCCAACAAGGACTTATATGTGAAATACCCTTTCTCTCCTGGTCACTGTACACTAAAGCAAAAGCCACATCTGACCTTGGTACCCTGGTGCTGTGAACATCACAGAGCCCAGTGGCAAGGCTCATGGGGAAGTGGGGGGTGGTGCAGATATGAGGGGCTTCTAACCATCCAGGTTTCAGGCTTTCTCCCCAGGAGCACAGCAGGGGGCCTTCCATTCAAGGCAATTTGGAGAAGTATAGACCTCGTGTTAAGTTCAAACATTACCCTTTCAGTTTGCAATGTTTATAGCTAATTAGCCAACCTCACCAGTAAAGTTATTTTTGTTTTTATAAAAATGGCCCTAGCATAACCAATGTTCCATAACTCATCCGTGGTTGACTACATCCTGCAACCAGCAGCCTTATCGAACAACAAACCACTGTAGGTTGCCTTGTACCATCTTAGCAAATGTTTGCCTACAGATGCCAATAATGTTGCTTTCTATTGCTTGGAAGAGAATCCTGAGCCCCATTAAGAAGGGCATTTGGGGTCAAGGTGTCCTAGCCCTAGGGCTGGGATTTCCCAGTCTTGCCTGAGAATAGGGAGGGGCTCCCAGGAGGTTCCTCCTGGGCTGATGCCTCTCCTTCCCCCGCCATCCCCTATCCCCATTTCTCCCAGCAGATGGCTGCTCCTGTCCCGTGGGCCTGCTGCGCTGTGCTTGCTGCCGCCACTGCTGTTGTCTACGCCCAGAGACACAGTCCTCAGGGTGAGTGTTGGAGGAGAGGATTCTGGGGGGGTGGGATGGTGCTCCCTGATGACTCCCACCCAGAGCTGAACATGAACCCTTCTCACACAGCTGTGTGCATCCACCCAAGACCACACACTGGCACTTGCTGGCATTGCCACACATGAACACACAGAAGGACATAAGTCATATGACACTGATATGCTGGGTGACCCACTGATACCTCATGTGCACAGTCCTCCAGTCACTCCGTGTGGTTCCGTGCTGATGGTATCTCTGGCTTGATAATCTCTTCCTCTTCCTACTAGAGTGGCTGTGTGGGGTAACGGGCAGGTGAGATAGGAGTTGGGGGCTGCTATAGGTAGGGCCTGTATATTAATCTGATGAAATGGGATCCCCTAGGGGTTTGTGGGGGGTGTAGTGGAAGGCACTGAGAGAGACAGTGGCCAAGACTGCTTTCCCCTATCCTAGAGAGAAGATGGAGACAGAGAGAGATGGTTGATAACAAGATGTGAGGATGGGCAGGGTGACAAGTGGGAGAGGGCAGGCATGCTAAGGAAGGGGACAGGTCAGTCAGCTAGAATGATTGGAGGAGGCAGGGATTGCTTAGGCTGGGCCATTGGCAGCCTCCTGCCCTTCCCCTACCATTTGTCCAGTGAAGGTTGAGTTCTTCACACAGCCCACAGAGCAAGATGCTGCACCCCTTCTGGGAAACAGGTACCCTCTTAACTTGACCACCAGCGCTCAAACTGCATTTGAGGCACACCTCACATGGCCACATCAGTATAAGGTCTGACCCTGAAACTCCTTGAGCAAGCTCTAAGTTGTCAGGAGCTTTCCCCTTGGATGGGTTCTGCTCCCACCCCAACCTTGGCTGGATTAGGTAGAGGCAGAGAAGGTGGGGGCACCTCTGGGACCCAGGCACAGAGCAGATCCTGTCACCCTCAAGGGTGTGGGTTCAAGGAGGGTGGTGGGTCAAGGCTCTGGTGGCTTCTTCCTTGTAAGACTGACACTGAGACCCAGAAAGAGCCTAGCTCACCTCAGGGCTGCTCCCCAGTGGGCAGGGACTGAAAGGACCACCAGGTCAACCCATTAACCCCCCTCCTGCAGTCAGTCCATCTTGGGCTCTTGTGCTGACCTCACCTGCTTAGACCTGCCAGTGGCCACTCCCATTGGCTTGGCTCCTGCCCTGTGTTGCATGTAAAGACAGAGCCACATGTGACCAAAGACTTGAGTGTTAAGTCTGTATCTCTGAGAGTATAACTGTCTTTGTGCATTAGGCTATGCTCTTGTGTGAGTGAGACCATGTCCTTGTTTGAATACATTTCTCTGTGTGGTTGTATCCTTGGGGGCTGTGCCCTGCGTGTGACGTTGTCTATGTGTGACCATGCTCTTTGTGGAGCTTTGTCCTTGCAATTGAGATTGTACCCTATGTGTGATATTATGATGGTTTCTTTCTGTCTCTTTGTATGTTTGTGTCCCTGTTAAATTGTCTCCCAGATGTGAGACTGTGCCCTTATGTGTAACTGTGCCTCTGGGTGACAGTGCCCTCCCTGTGCATGCATATGATCATCTTGTATTAGGTGTTAACCATCCCTGAAGTGGGATGGTGTCCCTGTGTGGCTGTGACCTTGTGGATGGTTGTTCTGTGTGTGCTTGTTCTTCTTGTGGTGACTGTCATTATCCTATGTGTGTGGCGATGTGAAGTTGCTTAGGACGCCCGGGGGGACTGTTTCCGGCATGTGGTCCCCATGTGAGCCTGTGTGCGCAGGTGTGAGGGAGCCGTCAGCTCTGTCCTTCTGTGTTCTCCATGTCCATGACCTCATCCTGTCTCTGTCTCTCATCCTGGCTTCTAACAACCTTTTCACAGCTGATTCCTTTGGAGCATTTGTCACTGCGTCAAGGCCAAGAACCCCATCCTCCCCCTGCTGCTTGATTTAATTTCTGAAATGGACAGCACATCAGTAGGGGCACCCACAGGGCGGGAGGAGAGCTATCCAGAAACAAAGGATTAAATCATTGGCATCTTTGGAGCTGTTGCATGGCTGTGTGTATTGCCATTGTTGTTATTGTAGCAATTGTGACAGTGTGTATCGTGTGTGATTGTCATGTCATATTGCCCCCTCTACCTCCATATTGTGGTCTGTCGTTGTCTTCTGTCATTGTGTTGTCATTTTTTCATTCCTGCCCTGCCCTTACATTGTCGGTTTGTCACTGTTGTCAGGTTGTGTTTCTGTCTCCTTTGTGAGGCAGACAGGGTGCTTGGGAGTGTTATCCCATTGCCATTATGTTTGTTATGCTGTTAGGTGGCTGTTTCCTCATCTTATGGCTGTACCTGCCCTGCAGTACTAAAGAACCACATTGGGTCCAAGTTAGTTCTGAGCTGCTGTTGGTCAGTGTTGACGTGTGGCCGCTGGGACCATGGTGGCCACGCCCCCTCCCCTACGGTCAGTTTTCAGCCTCCTCCTCAGGCAGCTGGATGCAGAATGTCTGTTAGTGAGGGAGGGGGCAGGGCTCAGAGAGAGAGGGGCTTGGCATGTTTCCTGGAAGCTCCAAGTTTTGAGAAGGGAGGCTGGAGGGGGGCTCAATGGCTAGGGCTGGTGGACTGGGGGGGGGCGCTCTATGGCTTGAGCCTTGGACACTGGGCCCCTGGTCAGGGGGAGGCCCCCATTCAGTCTCTGGTCCAGCCTCACAGCTGTGGCCTCTAAGGCCCCCAGCCACCGCCCTTCCGCCGTTCATCCTTTGTTTGGCTGGTCCCGGGCCCCCACAGATGAGTGGTCAAGGCTGGCTGGGTTTCCTACTTCCCTCTCCTCCGACAGGGGACAGGGACCGAGAGGCTCAGAGAGGGGCAAGACAGAGACAGGCAGCAGGGGAGAAACCTGAAGACACAGAGAGACCCTGGCACAGGAAGGGTGACAGAGGCAGCAAACAGGGACAAATGTTCCAGCACAGAGAAAAGCAGTACCAGGCAGGGGGCTGCAATGGGGGGGTGGTGGCTGGTGGCATAGGGGGATCCCTACCCCCTGTAGTCCTGGTGGTGTTAACAAGTCTAATTAAGAGGCCACTGGCCCAAGTTAATTGGCTCGTTAACAGGAATTGCCTCTGAAAATCCCCCAACTCAGCGGGGTGGCTCTCTGGAGGGGAGATGTAAGGGAGTGTTAACGAGGGATCCCGCAGCCCCCCCTACTGCTGCCCCCCTCTCACGTTGCTCTTCCCCTTCCACCCTTTCTCCACAGATCTGGCTGAGACCTGGGAAGCATCTGTCCTTCCAGGCTTGGGGGGCAGGATGAGGAACGAGGAGATTAGATTCATATCACCCAGCTCTACATGTTTGCTTCTCTGCTGTTCTCTGTAGATCAGTGTCCCCGATTTTCTGTGTCCTACTCACCTCCCCCACCTAGTGCTGCCTCTTGACAGGTGCTCCCTCCCACCCTTCCACTCCAGTCTCCTGGGCTCAGTCCATCACGCCTGGGTTGCCGAGGCCAGAACTGGGGTTTGCTTTTGGCTCTGACAGGCCCCTCCTGGGGGCAGGAGAGAAATGGTCAGAGAGCTTTCTTGGTCCCAGCACTCTCCCCAACCCCCACCTCAGCAGTTCCTGCCTCACAAAGTTGATAGCTGCCAGGAGTTCCCTAGGGCTTCCATCCTGGATCTCCCTTATCCTGCTGCTGCCCAAGCCCTGGATAGCTGAAGCAGGGTAGGTTAGGGGCTAGCTTGCCAGGGAGGCCAGAGTTGGGGAGAGGGAGAGTGGCAAGACCGGAGACAAAGATGGGGACAAGAAACAGAGGGAGGAGTCCAGAAGTAAGGCCCCTCAGCTCCAGCTTGCCTGGGTAGCAGATGTCAGTGATTGGGGCTGGGCCTATAGGTGGCAAGAGGTTAGGGTCACGGGGGGGTCAAGAAAACTTTCTAAAGGACCTAGTGACTGAAAGTGACCTGGTTTTCAGTGAGATTTAACCCCTCCCAGGACACTATACAAACTTTCTCTCACACATATACACACAGAAGATCACCCACCCATGCATAAAAACACCAGACGTGCACTCACACATACAAATATGGAGACATTCACATACCTATACACTTCCACAGCCGTAGAGAACATTTATGCACTCATCTCCTGATAGGCCATTAGACATAGAGCCTCTTGGCCTAGACTCCTCACAGTGTCTCATCCGTGCACATTTCACCTGGTGGTCCCGGGCAGCTCTGTGACCTGTGACTTTTGCCCTGTGCTCTCCCCACCCCCCACAGAGGCACCCCACGTGCAGTACGAGCGCCTAGGTTCAGATGTGACTCTGCCGTGTGGGACAGCAAACTGGGATGCAGCGGTGACATGGAGGGTAAATGGGACAGACCTAGCCCCTGACCTGCTCAACGGCTCTCAGCTTGTGCTCCATGGCTTGGAACTGGGCCATAGCGGCCTCTATGCCTGCTTCCACCGTGACTCTTGGCACCTGCGCCACCAAGTCCTACTACATGTCGGCTGTAAGTGTTGCTCCCAAGCCCTCACTTGACCTACCACTCCACTCAAGAGGACTGTCCGTGAGGCCCAGACCCTTAGCTCAGATCAAGTCCTCTTCCTTTTGGGGAGGCGGGCTGCAGCACCGACCCTTGCCTTCTGATCCTATCCTAGCTTTCTCTTCTGACCTCTGAGCCCGGTGTTTCCCACTGAATCCAGACCCCTGGGCATTTTGCCCAGGTATCTCACCCCCACCCCACCCCTGCAGGTCTTTGAGATCCGAAAATCATACTGCCTATGACAAGATGAGCAGGGGAGGGCTGGCAGGGCATGGCCTATCTGGGGCCTGGTAGGGAGGAATCTTAGGGTCACCGCTCCAAGGTGGAGCGAGCCAACTCCATGGTGTGCTCTCACAGAGGCTGGTTCTGTGGGTATAGGAATAGGCACTCTGGGAGGCTCCAAGGAAAAAAAAGAAGGCTTTCTGGAGTGGAAGGCACTGGAGACTTGGGAGATTTGGAAGATACATTGAAAAAGTCACTTCTGGCAGAGAGCTAGGTATGACTATAGGACTTCAAGGCTGGGAGGGCATGAAAAGGCCTCCAAGGCTGGGGGGCTGGTGTAAATGAGGAAAGGGAGCTAAAGGAGGGGATGGGGCAAATCATGATCCTACAAGCTAGGGAGTAACATGATCAGGGTTACCTTCTTAAAAGATCCTTCTCACTATGGTGAAGAGAGACAGGTTGGATGGGGCAGTGCCAGGGCAGGAAGGAGGCTGTTGCTGGGTGCGGGAGAGATGATGAGGATCAGGGACTGGGGCATGGAGTTGGGGAAGTTGAGAGGGGCTGGTTGGACCTCCAGGAGTTGGTGGTAGATTGGAGGTAGAGAAGACAGGAGAATAGAGAGCAGGAGGCGTCAAGACAGTGCTACCAATCACTGTGACAGAGGCAAGGTGGAAGGGTCAGTGGAAGAAAAGATAGTGTATTCTATTTGGACAGTAGTATGCAGGTAGTCTTAGTTTGGGTTTCCTGAGAATCCGATTCCAAGACGAGAACTTGTATGCAAGCAGTTTGTCAGGTGGCAGAAACACAGTGAGGAAATGAGAAAGTGATAGAAAAAGGAAGTTAAGGTGACCAATAAAGACAGTTATCCAGTCACTATTATTCACTTACCCTCTGGGCAGCTGCACCTTAACCTTGGAGAACTCAGAGAGCCCAGGCAGACATGTACCTTGGGAGTATTCCTGCCTGGGGGGTGAGGGAGCTCAGAAGCTTATATACCAACTCCTGTCCATCCTTGGTTGAAAGAGTCTCCTGGGGGTGAGGGCAGGGATGCTTTAATTCCCCTGCACTTTGGCCTAATGCCTCAGCAGGCAATGCAGATTTTGGTGACCAATGAAAGCTCTTAGGCAAATAAATGCAGAAGAGGGCAGTAGGTGTGGGCCAGAGATCTGTTGCAGCACCACCAACATCTGCTATAGATGTGTTGGGTTGGGGTACTCAGGGGACATCTGGGAGTTGATGGCTATAGCCAGTGGATCTGAGGGTCTAGGACTCAGAAGGGACCTGGGCTGGGGATGGGATAAGAAAGGCCTTAGATGGGGTGACATGACCAAGGGAGAGACTCTGGGATGAGGAGAGAAGAGAACCCAGAACTGGGCCCTCAAGACCATCACTTTATAAAGGGTTGATGGAGAGAGATGAGCCACAAAAAGAGATAAGGAGCCAACAGGAAGGTAGAAGGAGGAGTGAGTGAATGTGATTCAGAAGACAGGTTGGGGAAGTTGAAATGATGAGCTTATCAGTGTTGCTGAGGGTCAGCTGAGCAGGCACCTGGATCTCAGCCAGAGGCACCCACCAACAGAATATTCTTTCCTCACAGGCTCACTTCTTTTCTCCTTGAGCCAAAGATTCATGTTTTGCTGGCCTCATCCAATTTTTGTGATGCACCCCACTTTCTGAGGATGGTTTCTTTATTCCCTGGGAGCTGCTGAGGGGAGGAGATGCTTGAGGGACCTGGGAGCAGGCCTTTTGCCCATTGTCAGGAGATTGGTATGGACAGCCATGGGAAATGTTAGACTGAAAGTTTCCCCATGGTTATCCACAAAACACTGACACACCAGTGGGATTAGAGGAAGGGTGAGAATATGTTTTGGTAGGAATATTCATTTTCACACAGAAAAGCCTTCTGTGTGTTTAAACTAGAGATGGCAATCATAACCAGCCATCTTAGTTGCAAGCCAAGGGTGGAATGACCCCTGTCGGCCAGCTTGAGAAATACAGGACCAGCCTACCTAAATTCTCTCTGGCCCACCATGAGGAAGGGCCATTGGAAGTGGAACTCTCAGCCCAGCCCCACGTCCTTACACACGGAAAAGGTCATACACTGAGTGCCATGGAAGAAGAATGAGACCAATTTGACACCCTGGTATTCTCAATTTGAGTCCCAGAAGCGCTTAGGATGGAGACAGCTGGCCATGATGGTTAGGCCCTGGTGATCATGGGCCCTCATTCCTAATGACTTGATCTTCTTTGAGAGGTCATTGGAGGGAAATAGGGTCTGGAAGTAATGTCTGTAGTCTGTACCCACAGGACATGCCCACAGCTGCCCTGTTGTCACCAGAGCCCAGACCTTTTATATATAGTGGTGACCACTCCCCAGGCCCTGCTTGTCAGAGGAGAGCTGGCCATGAGTTGGCTATAGTAACAGGTACTTATCTCTCATTGCCTTATTTCCTTCTAAAGAGCTGGTGGTCAGAGGAACAGGGCACATTAATCATGATTGTCTCAGTCACTTTATATTAGTAACAAGAGACTGGGTTTGGCAACCCTCAATATCAAATTATTCTTCTAGCCAGAACTCAGAAAACAGGACAAAGTTAACCCTGATTTGTAAGTCATTCAAGCCAAAAAATATTTCATATTTATCCTAAACATATATGATTTTCATGTTTCTATTTCTAAGGGAAACTGATCATAAAAATACCCTCTTGAGGGGCGCCTGGGTGGCTCAGTTGGTTAAGCATCCAACTCTTCATCTTGGCTCAGATCATGATCTCATGGTTCATGAGTTCAAGCCCCAAATTGGGCTCTGCACTGACAGCATGGATCCTGCTTGGGATTCTCTCTCCCTCTCTCTGTCTCTCTTTCTCTCTCTCTGTCTCTCCCCTGCTCTCAAGTATGCATGCTTTCTCTCTCTCTCAAAATAAATAAACATTCAAAAAATATATATATATACTCTTGAAAGTCCCATTAACCAGACTGATCCTTGAACTACTTTCACCTCCCTGCCTTCAGGTGGATACTTACAAACAGCCCAAAGGAGTCCCCCACCCAGGATGATGGAAGGACCACCCACATTAGGAAATGGGATCGCAGGGTTACCTTTAGTAGCATCCTTTTGTTTACTAGACAGTGCTGATTCAGTGTCTTTCTGTTTTTAAGCTAAAACAAATCAGAGTAATTTACTAATTTAAAATGGACAATTCCTTATCCAATTTTTAAATATCTATATTTGGTTGGTCAGGAAAGGAACTCCAGAACCCCTGGTTCAGCACTGCTTCCCCCTCAGCCCTGTTTGGCTAAGAAGGAAAGAGCAGCTTGTGGTTGAAGATGTCTGGGGGAAAAGGACAGGTGGGAAGGCAGGAGAGGGGTATGTGGGAGTCCAGAAGTTGGGGTGCCTTGAGAGATGTCATGAGATAAGGTTGGGGCAGGCCATGGATTTGATGCCAGACAGGAGGAGTGTGGGTGGGGCCTGGGCAGGGCTGGAGCTGGAAGGGTCACCCTGCCCCACCCAGCCTGATCTGGCCTGGCCAGGGGTGTGGGCAGCCTGTTTCTCCTCCTCTCTGGGCCGGCCGGCGGGCAGGCCTTGTGCGTGCCGGGGGCTCCAGCCCAGGCAGGCTGGCGAGATGAGAGGAAAAACATGCGGTTTGGTGGACTGGACATGGAAAAACAAGCCAATTAGGAGGAAAACAAACAAACCCTGGGCCAGCGGGGGCAATGTACACGCATACACGGCCCCGCATGGGACCCAAGGACATCCTGCCACAGGCTGACGCAGTCACTTGGGCATCTCAGGAGCCCCCACAAGGGGCAACTTGGGATGCCTGGGCATCCAGGAATATGTCTGTATGACCAGACTGTGACATGACACAATTACTTCTGAGGTTTTGCTCACATAGAGCCTCTAACATGTTCTCACATGGTGTTCAGCTCATACGTGTGAATATACTTGAACTTCTGGGCACTTTCCCACACCCACAGTTTGAAAAAATATATTCAGGCTTAAGCTCCATCTCCTATATAGTGTCCCAGGTATGTCGTCTTGCTGTCACTACATTTCAGACTCAATGGTGCACTTAAACACATTCTCAGAGAGTACCTCAGCCCCTTGGCCATACACATACAGACAGTCTTAATCAAACTTCCCTGTCCGGAATCACACACAGCCAATTGCAAAGTTACGCAACTGCCCAGTCTCAGTCACACACATGAAGCCTCTCAGAGTTAACGCACAGCCTCACAATTGCAGTGTCTTAAAAACAGCTTCTTCCCCATCTTGCAGCACACTCACAACAGGCCTGATCACACACTGTCCCACAACCTCACACTTGGTCTCTCATAGCACCCCCACCTCCGCCCACCCGGCCCCTCAGCTGGGCTCCAGCTGCAGCAAGTCACTCCTTTTCTTCCTTTCTTTGTTTTTCTTTCCTCCTTTTTCCTCTGAGAAACCTGGTCCCTGTCAGGAAACCCAAGCCCTTCCCTGCTCAGGGCCCAAGGCCAGGCAGGAGTAGCCAGATGACAGACAAAGCCCTGCCTGGCCCCCCGGTCCCCCATGACCTGCCCAGTCAGAGAGAGGAACTGGTTTGAGGGGGAGGCTGGTCTCAGGGGGGAGGATGGTCAGAGGGAATGTAGGGGACTGGTCAGTGGGGAGGCTGGCTGGGGGAGGGGGCCTGTGAGTCCAGTGCCATGGCCCGCTCTGCCCTCCAAAGAGTCCCAGGCAGCAGGGAGCTGACTCTGCAGCCTTCAGTACCCACCCCACCCCCAGCACCCTTCTCCTTTGAAGCTGGGGGTAAGGAGGGGGGTGGCAGGAGGGGGGAGTGGAGGCTTCTCAGCCGACCTCGGAATGTCCTTTCCTCCTGGGGTGGCTGCCAACTCTGGCCTGGCCTACAGGCCCCCACAAGGCACTTCCTGTGTCCTTGGCCACCCCCCACCCCACCCCCATGCCTCTGTGCCCCTGGGCAGATAGGGAAGGGATAGCAGAGGCACACAGGATGAACATGGAACAGACACAAGATGGACACGGGGCCAGGAAAGCTTCCCAGGGGAGGCAGACAGCAGTGGATAGAATGCAGGTTGCCCCTTGTGGGGGCTCAGCTGGGCTCTGGCTCTTCCCTGCAGCCCTGGGGCATGGAGCTGCCTTTGCCCACAGCATAGCCCACTCTAGCTGCTACATTCACCCAAGCTTCCCAGATGCCTCTCTGACCCCTCATCTTTCTTGCTGCAAAGCCAGATTGGGCCCTAGGGGTTCAGCCCCAATACACATATACTTCACACACAATGGACATGTACATGCAATCACACAGAATCAGTCACCATCACGTGTACACTGTGGATGAAAGCCCACAGTTCCCTGTGTGTCACCATGGTCACTCAGCAAGCATAGACATGCACTCCCCCCTTCACAGTCCCTGGCTTATTGAACTGCCCCCCTCCCATTTCCTGTCCACCTGTCAGGCAGGGGGTGGGGCGGGGGGGGGCACAGGAGGGAGGTGTCAGTGTCCCTGGAGCCACTGACGGACATTCCTTGCCTGGGTCAGATCACAGAAGTTGCCTCCTTCCAGGAACCTGAGCCGGCTGTCCTCACGCCTTACCCAATGCCTAAGGGTGGGACAGCTGGGCTAAGTGCTCACAGCAGCAAGAAGTGTGGTTAGATAGCAGAAAGGACTTCCCAAGTGTGTATGTGTGGTCATGTGGGTGGGTATCCCCATCCTGGAGTTCAGTCCCAACTCTAGCTTGCTGTGTGACCCCAGGCAGATCCCCATCCCTCTCTGGGACTCCCCATGCTAGAGTGAAGGCAGCTGCTGACCAAGTAAAGAACTGCTTAAAGGGTCTGTGATGGAGGAGCTGGGGGCTAAGGCTTGGAAGTGAGGTATATACCAAGGGAACAGTAGCTTCCTCTCAACAGGCATATGCACACACATGCAAGCCTACGTGGCCACACATTCTGAGCCATGCCTATAGATACCTCTACATTCCATTGTGGATCATTCATGTCACAGAGACACATGTAACATATATACCCACGCACCTAGACACCTATACACAGATACCCACATGTACAGCCACCCAGTGCTATTGCTCCTGTGGAACCACCAGGCCTCTCCTTGTGTTTCTTAATCTCTACTGAAGGGAAGCCTGGGATGACTCTTCTCCAGGGAGCTCACTCTGACTACTCCCGCAACCAGAGGACCCAATCAGGACAATCTGCCCCCGCGCCCCCCTTCCCCCCCCCCCCCCCCCAGCTTCTGTTGCACAGTTTTTCTCTGGGAATGGACACAACGTGTCAGGAGATGTGGGGCTGGGGCCGATTCCCCCAGACATCATCTCCATCCTGTGATTGATGAGCTGAGGCCCGCAGCCCCCTGTTCCCCCACAATTCCCGCCTCCATTGAGCAGGTGGGGGGGGCTCCCTCTTCATATAGGCCTTGTTTTTCTTTAATTAAACATCTGGCTGTCTGCGGCCTGGGAAGCCTCAGACCCTTGCTGACAGCCACCCCTCCCCAACCTCTGGCATTGCTGATGGGTTGAAGGGGGGAGAGCTGGGGTTCTGGGGCCCACCTGTCCCCACACTAGTGCAGGGGACTAGGGGCTCCAAGAATACCCTGACCGTGCTGTCCTCACCCCCAGTGCCGCCGCGGGAGCCTGTGCTCAGCTGCCGCTCCAACACTTACCCCAAGGGCTTCTACTGCAGCTGGCATCTGCCCACCCCCACCTACATCCCCAACACCTTCAATGTGACCGTGCTGTGAGTAGACTTGCCTGTGACCCGCTTACAACCCTGACCTCTGACCTCTCCTTCAGCCACCCACCATGCCCTCAGTCCAGACCCTAGCCCAGCCTTGGGCTTGACCTTCCCCCAACCTCTGCCCCACCTGACTCTTGATGTTGGTAACAGTGCCTGGGCCTCACCCTTCCCCAGGCATGGCTCCAAAATTATGGTCTGTGAGAAGGACCCAGCCCTCAAGAACCGCTGCCACATCCGCTACATGCACCTGTTCTCCACCATCAAGTACAAGGTCTCGATAAGTGTCAGCAATGCCCTGGGCCACAACGCCACAGCTATCACCTTCGACGAGTTCACCATTGGTGCGTCGGGAGGGGGGTGGTCCCTGCAACATACTCCAGTGGGAGTGTGTGAGTGGGGGTGTGCCAGAAGTGTATATGAGCATTGGTGGGGATAGTCACATGTGTGCATAGGTATATGTGGAATGTATATACGTGTGTACATATGTTCATGGCATGTATATACCTGTGAATATTTGAGTGTGTGTCCTTTACCTGTAGGGGCCAAGAGACCTTTCCAGCAGCTCTTCCCATACTCTCTCTGGCTCCCAGAGTATTCAGAAGGGGGAGGGGGGGCAGGCTGGGCCAGACCCTTGTGCAGCTGCAGCCTCCACCCCCCGCCCCACGCTAATGGCTTCCTTACGGCCTGTGATGAATGAGGTGTCAGAACAGGAGACAGGACTGGGACAGATACCGCCCTCACCCCCACCCCCATCCCAGTCAGACCCTTCTGCCTACTCCTGTCCCACTCCAGCCAGACCCTCTGCCTGCCCCTGCCCCATCCTATCCAAATCCTCTGCCTGCTCCTGCCCCAATCCCAGCCAGACCCTCTGCCTGCCCCTGCTCCACCCCATCCAGATCCTCTGCCTGCCCCTGCCCCAATCCCAGCCAGACCCCTTGCCTGCTTCTTCTCCATCTCAGCCAGACCCTCTGCCTGCCCTCCATGCCATGGCTGAATCCCCCAGCCAGACTGTTTCTACATGAGCTGGGCCCTTAGACTCCTGTCAGGAGTCCAACCCAGATCTGCCACACCTGTGGACTGTCTTTTAACCTTGACCCACAGAGCAGCTTCAAACCCAGACTCTTCCAGGGTAGACTTTATCTCAATTTGGAACTGGAAGAGTTGAGGTGAAATGCTGAGCTTGAGGGGAGTGTATGATGCTGGTGCAGGAGGGGGTGATCCAGATGACAATGGAGGTGATGCTGGTAATGGTGGAGCCATCATTTAGACTTGGTAATTGGGATGCTGGTCATCATGAGCATGGGGCTGGGATGATGGGATGAAATTTGGGATGTCATTATCATGAGCTGGTGACAGTGACTGTAGTGGACAGTCCTTGGTGGGAATAGGGATGTGAGAGGTTGAAATAATGAGATGGTTGTTAATGGTGGTTGCCAGAACTGACAACAGAGAAGAGGGGTGGCAACCATGACAGTTATGACAAGAATTGGCAATATGAGATGGTGGACATGGTGACTGGGGCTGACAAAGTGGGGTTTTTCCAGAGATTAGTGTGGTAATGAAGCTGTGTCTCCTTAACAGTGAAACCTGACCCTCCAGAAAATGTGGTAGCCCGACCAGTTCCCAGCAACCCTCGCCGGCTAGAGGTGACTTGGCAGACCCCTTCAACCTGGCCTGACCCTGAGTCCTTTCCTCTCAAGTTCTTTCTGCGATACCGACCCCTCATCCTGGACCAGTGGCAGCATGTGAGTGCCCTGCCCTGCCCAGATCCCAAGTGCCAGAATCAGAGCCACGCGGCATATCCATACGACCTGTATCAGCTGATAGCTGTTCCAATGTGAAGCCTGAGGGCAGCCAGAGAGGCTTTCCTCAGGGAGAAGGGATCAGATAGGCCTGGGAGGATGGATGGGTCTGAGGGCAGTATCCTGATCTGAGGCCCTAAGGGGTTCCCAGTGACCTCTGTTAGTGTGATGGGACCACATCTGTTTTTGTGGCACCCAGGGTAATGGGGAGAAATCCTGGAAGAGAGATGGCAGGCAGGGCAGTTAGTTAGTATTTGCCTTTCCTTACCTCTGGCTCTCCTCTGTGATCAGGCATCTCCCTCATACACTCTGGCCCAGGCTGTGGGCTTGTACTGGACCCAAGGAGCAGGACGGCTCTTATCCTCAAGGACTCATAGTCTCAAGGGTTCGAGAGATCAGAATCAGTCAGTGGAGGCAAGCTTGTTCCAGGGTAAGAGTTCAGGCCATGATTAGTGTCAGGGCTCCAAAGTCAGATGTAGCTTAGGGGTCAGCTCAAGGTTATAGATCAGAAGGTAGTCTAGGCTGGGAACTAGGCAGTGGATAAGGGCTGGTATGGGGGTCAGGCTGTGGTCTGGGCTACCTACCTTTTCAGTACGTATTGATCAAGCTACTGTAGCTCAGGGGAGCAGCCAGGGGTTTGGGGAAGATTTAAGGTTCTCTCTCCTTTGACATTCCAGGGCCCTTAGGGTTGTAGGTGCTCTTTGTGGCCCATGAGGTCTGTGGGCTCAGACTGGGGCTGGGCCACAGGCCAACCCAGGCTGGCACCCAGGGGTCAACCCACCCACCAGGCTCCAGCCCCATCTCCCCATGCCCCACTTCCAGCTAGCCTTTAAAGTGCGTAATTCAATTCCAGGGTGCCTGTCCGGGTTGCAGGCCTGGCCCCCACAAAGGCTGCTCACATATTCCCTGACAGAGTCCGGAGTCCCTCCCGCCTGGCCAGCTGCCCGCGCCTAATGCATTGCTAATAACCAGGGTCTAGTTTCACAAGCCCCCCTCCCCTGCTAACGAGCTACAGGCAGCAGCCCTGCGCATCGCAGCGCACACGCCTCATAGTGGACCTGGCATACTGCCCACCACACACATGGGAGCATGGATACATACACGTGGTTCCTAGCAGGAACCATGCTCCATACATGCATGTGACTAACATGCCAAGGCCATGCACCACAGAACTGACCCCCATACTGATGTGGACAGAGCAAAATATGCAGACTCTGTGGTAAAAAATACGTATGACCTGGCATGTGCTTTCCCTGTTCCATATCTCATTGGCATTGTGGTTGGTTAGATTTATGGCTCTTTTGAGCTTGACTTTTGCTCTGAATACAATCTACTCTCCCTTATCCTTAATATTGGAAAGGAGCAGGTGTATGATTGGGAGGGGGTAGAGAGGGGTGAGGAGAAAAAACATTGTTTGGATTTTCAGGAGGAAATGAAATATACAGGCCAGGAATTATACAAGAATGGGTACCATGAGGTCTCACAGGGGCTATCTGAGCATGGACAAGGAGGAGGCAAGTACAGGGACCCAGCATGGGTTCCCTCAATCTTCTGTTCTTGCCCTAACTCAGCAGGGAGGCTGAAGGGCATGCCTGACATATGCTATAGCCGACTGGATGGAGGACTCTGAGGCTAGGCAGATGCCAGTTACTAGAGAATTCCTGCCAGTGGAAGAGCCATTCTCTTAAGGGGATGGATTAAGGGATCAGTGATAACCCAGCAAGAAGGGCCCAGTCTTAGGAGATGTGGCTGCCAAGAAAGGATTGGGTTCCTGGGCCACATTCCTAGAGGTATGGTGCCCACCATAAGCCCACCAATAAGTGGTAATCTGATCTGCTTTTCATAGCTCTCTCCCTTTGGGGAAAGACAGTTGTGAAGATCTGGGGAGATAGAATCAAAGGAGAGGCCTGAGGGTCAAATCCTGACAAGAGGGAAAAGGAGCTGAAGGAGCTGGGACTACTCAGCAAGAGGGGGTCTTTGCAGGGCAAAAGGGTGTAGGGGACCAGAGGAGGAACTGGGCCCCAACCCCAGGAGAGGAGAGTCTATGGGGCCCACCAATCTTCTAGGTCTGGGAGTAGGACTTACTGAGCTCAGGTCTGGGCCCCAAATGACTTTCACTCTGACCCTGACCTTTACCAGTGCCTGCCACCTCAGGGCCATGGGGATGGAGGCGGGAGGGGGGATTATTGGAGGGGCTTCTTGCTGTACTTAGACACACCTTCACACATATGAGTGCACATACACGTGTGCACATGTACTCACAGCCTTTCAGGTAGGTAGCCCAGACCCCAGTTTTCTGGGAAGGAAGATTGGAACAGGGACCAAAAAAGCCCTGAAGCCAGACATGGCCCAGAGCAGCATCCCCCCCCCCCCCCCCCCCCCCCCCGCCCGCCCGCCCCTGCCGGCTGCCCCTGTTTACGAGGAGGCTTAATGAGGCAGCGGGTGCCGCTGAGATGAACCAGAGCTCAGCCTGGGACTGGGAGGGGCGCTGGACAGGCAGGCCAGCCTGAAGGGTGGGGGAGACCAGCAGAATAGGGCTGGCCTCCGCAGGGGTGGGGTGGCGATGCCTCCAGGAGGAAATGGAGCAGCTGCCCTCCTGTCCTGCCTCTTGGGAGCTGCCCACCCCACCCCAGTCCACCTCAGGCAGGGTGTCGACCATACTGAGGTCTTCCTGAATGGGAGGAAGTGGATGCACTGGGCAACTGGGAAGCCAGGCTCTGAGCTGGAACCCATGATGATGACAGAGCTGATTGAAGTGTGTTTGGTCCTCATTATACCCCTGTGAGATAGATCGTAAATGCCATTTTACAGATCAGCACAGCAAGGCAAATGGAGGTTAAGTAACTTGGTCACTTGCTTGTAAGGAGTGGAACTAAAACTTGGACTCAGGAAGCCTGGTTCCATGACTGTGTTCATAACCTTCCTTCTAAGCTGCTTGTTTTGTTTTGTTTTGTGTTTTGTTTTGTTTTGTTTTGTTTTGTTTTGTTTTGTTTTAATGCTGCTTCCTGATGGGAGAGGGCAGCATATCACCATCCCCATTCTTACC
This sequence comes from Panthera onca, assembly GCF_046562875.1. Lineage (NCBI taxonomy): Eukaryota > Metazoa > Chordata > Mammalia > Carnivora > Felidae > Panthera > Panthera onca. The sequence goes on along the minus strand of NC_138351.1, from coordinate 57,045,607 downwards.
CTGTTACTCTTATCACCTCCAGGCAGGGGCTGAGATCAGGGCTCAGATTGAGGGCTGTGAAGAAGCTGGGATGACCACAGAGTGAGACAATGAGCAAAGTCCTCCTTCTGTTCCCCTGGGGGTGCTTCCAGTCTCCTTAAAGATTTTCTTACTCTCCTTTAGGATCATCTTCCCTCTCTCGGGGTTTCCTCCCTGACATGTCTTTACCTTCCTTCAGGAGTATTCTTAATATCTCCTCTCTCTCCCAAGGAAGCCCTCATTTCCTCCAGGGGGGTCTTCACTCTTCTCTGCTCAGAAGTGTTCTCAGTTCCTCTGGGGGTGCCTCACTCTCCTGACCCCCAGGGCCCCCTACCCCCATCCCATGGTCTGGCTGCAGGTAGAGCTGTCAGATGGCACAGCGCACACCATCACAGATGCCTATGCTGGGAAGGAGTACATCATCCAGGTGGCGGCCAAGGACAATGAGATTGGGACATGGAGTGACTGGAGTGTGGCCGCCCATGCCACGCCCTGGACTGAGGAGCCACGACACCTCACCACTGAGGCCCAGGCTCCGGGTGAGCCCATCCCCCATCCCCTGTTCTCTCAGTGACCTGCACTGTTGCCTGGTTCTATCTTGTGCCTTTCAACTCCTCCCAGGACTTAGAGCCTTAGAGCCTCTACCCCAGGCACTCTGTGGCTGCTTCACTGCTGTCTGTCTGCCCTGCCCATGCTGTTCCTGGTCCTTGCTGTCTGGACATTCTTGGTAGGGGCCATTGGGTGGAGGGGTCATCTGTGAGCCTTGGGGAAGCACGATCTGCCTGATGGGTGAGGCAGGATGTGTTTGAGAGAGGAAGCAGGGGCTGTCTGATGGGAGAGGCAGCACTGTCTAACACAGGGAGCAGGAACAATACACCTCATGAAACCCCCCAGAGCTGGGTTGGACTGTATCCCTGGCCCTGCCCTGAGTTACCCCCATGTTCCCCAGAGACCACGACCAGCACCACCAGCTCACTGGCACCCCCACCCACCACGAAGATTTGTGACCCTGGGGAGCTGGGCAGCGGCGGAGGAACCTTGACACCTTTCTCAATCGGCGTCCCTGTGACCCTGGCCCTGGCCGCTGCTGCCGCCACTGCCAACAGTCTCCTGATCTGGTAAGTCAAGTAAGGTTGGGTGGCAGAGGGGAACCTGAGGGGATCCCTATCCCACCCTCATCCCTCACAGCCCCCTGCCCTGTCTCCCCAGAGCCCGGCATCCCGTGAGGACATGCCAGCGCACCTGCAGAGGAGCAGGAGGCCGGAGCTGAGCCCGCAGACCCCAATTTCTATTTTGCACACGGGCAGGAGGACCTTCTGCATTCTCTTCAGACATAATTTGTAGAGACCCCGGCAGGCCCGGGCCTGCCGCCCCCTAGCCCTGCCACACCACACTGGCCCTCCTCCCTCCCTCGGGAGAGGAGGACCTTGCAGCCAACCCACCCACCAAAGACCCACCCCTACCCCCACCCTGGCCCCTTGGGCTGGAACCTCCAACGCCAGCGACTCCCAGGAGCCCTGAGGGGATCCCCTCACATCCATAATTTCTCCTCCTGCCCCAGCCTCCTGTCTGTCCCAGGGTCTCTGTTGCCACCATCAGATTATAAGCTCCTGACACTGGGGGGGCCCAGCCACCCCTTCCCCCCAGTGCCCACACTTTTTCACTCCCCCACCTCTGCCCATTTTGTACGGCCCTCCCCTTTCCCTGTTCCTACCCCACAGTATTTAATGCCCTGTCAGTCCCTTCTAGTCTGACTCAATGGTAACTTGCTGTATTTGAATTTTTTATAGTTGTATATACAGGGGTGGGAGGGTCGGGGGGTTCTCATTAAACGTCACCATTTCATGAGTCCTTGGAACAGACCCACTTTGGGAGGGTTTCCTTCTTCCAAGGATCTCTCCCCTTCTAGGCCTGGAGGAGGGAAGAAATTCTAGTTGGGCATCCATATAGGTGGGGAGAGGCAGTTTAGTTCTCAGGCAGACGTGTGGAGCTTTCTGCTGCTTTGGAGGATAGGGCTCCCTGGAGGCCAGGGACAGAGTTGCAGGGACTGAGGGGTTCCAGTGAGGCAGGTCCCACATGGGGATGTCCAGTCAGTCCTAGAGGCTGCTGAATCCTGACGGGAGAAGCCTGTCAAGGGTCATCTCCAGAGCTGCCTTCCACGAATGCCTAGGTTTTACCCATAGAGGCTAGAGATGCAAGAAGGGAGGTGGCCAGACTTTATCCTTGGGGTAGGAAAGATTGTCATCCCTGCCATCCAGGAGATACAGTCCAGGGCTTCTAGCAGGTCAGGCCTGGGGCTCATCTGAGCTACAAGGCACAGAGCACAGAGCGTTCTGGGCCTGGGCAGTCCGGGAAGCTGCCTGAAGGAGGCCACTTGGAACGTGACTAGGGACTGGACCTGTGCTTCAGGACTAGAAATGTGGGGTACAAGATTCACCCCAATGTTAGATTACAGTCAGGACTCCATGTGAGCGGGAGAGGAGCAGGCTTTGGGTTTACAGGGTGCCCAGTCTTTGGTCCATCCCTGTACCCTGCCCACACCTCTAGTTTTCAAACTAGAATTCCAAGATCCTTCTGATTTCTTCTCAGAGGAGGGGCTCCTCGCTGCCCCAGGCCTGCTCAGGTATAGCCCCCTTGTAGAAACCACCCCACCACAGCTCCTCAGCTGAGGATGCCTAGGGCTGGGGCCAAGTTTGCAGGTACCTCTGGCCTGGGGATGGGAGGAAAGGATTAGACCAGAGCCCCAACCCAGCTTGGCCTTGCTCTGGGTTCCTGAGACGAGAGAGAGATGGAGTCAAAGCCATGGATACACTGACTTGTGTACACACTCCCCACAGCAGGTGCTGAGCACCATACCTACACTAAGCTGCTAATACCATGATGCCACACACACATATGCCAATTCAAGCCCTTTTTTCAGACCAGGGTCAGAAAATGGGTGTTCCTTGCTGGTCTCACCAGGCCTGCCCCTGCCCCTTCCCCTGCCACTAGGAGGAGGGATCCATAGTGCCTCAAGCACTGATGAGTTAGGCCTCGACAGGACCTGGGGCTGGGTGAGGGGCTCAAAGTGAAGGTGGCTAGCTCTCTTCCAGACCAGGCACTACAGGAGGAGAGGGGTGTTCCAGGTGGGAGATCCTATCGAAAGCAAAGGCCTGATATCAGGGTAGAGGGGCCTGTGGCTTTTCAAGCACAGTAGTCTCAACTGTGGGAATGCATGACTCCTCATTCACAGGAAGAGGCTCCCAGGATGGACATACTGAGAAGTGGCTGTGGACCTGCCTGTGTACCCTGGACCCCCTATTTGCCTGTTTGTCTGGTTCCTGTGAGGTGTGGCTTGGGCCTGAACCTATACTCTGGGTTTAACGGGTAGAGGGAGGAGGGGGTCACAAACTCTCACCCAGGACATTGTATTCCTGGGATGGGTCTGAGCCTCCGCCTTCCCTGTCTTTGTGGTAGTGGGGCTAAAGTTCGGGGATCTCTGGCCTGTGCTGTCTTCCTGTCTTCAGAGCCTTGGTCAGCCCTGACCCACCCACCGCCCACACAGGGCTTGGGCATCATCAATCTGGCCTCTATTAGCAACATGGGAAAGCAATTATGTGGGGTCTGGGGAGGAGAAAGAGAGTAGGGGGCCTGCTGGTGTCTCAGAGTCCAATGGAGAGGAGAACTGGATCATCTCCCTGCTCCCAAACTCAAGAGAGAGACCCAGCTCCGTCCTAAGCCCCGAGGTGTCTGGAGGGTCAGTGTCATTGCCTCTGACAGGCGTGGGCCTGGGGTTAGTCATTCCTCTTTGGAAGTTCTGGCCCTCAACCTCACAGAGGCTGCTTGCTTTGGAGGGGCTTGGGAGTGCTGTTTGCTGCTGCCTCTGAGTACTGTCTCTCCACGTCATCATTTCCCATGGTGGTTCTGGGGAGCTCACGTAAGTATAGATATCAGTTCTTAATGCTAAATCAGAGCTCAGAGAATTAAAACGCTGCTGAGGGGGGCTGCCAGGGGAGGCTTGGTTCCCAGGCCCAATGTGTACAGCAGCCTACCCTTTCAGCTCACTCGTTTCTTTTGTTCCACCAAGGGGCACTGGGGATGGGGACCTTACTCTGTGCCATATTCCTATAAGGCTAACTTGTTTTTGCCCCCACCCTCCTCTCACTCAACCCATTTCCATCTGTCTCTGTCCCATTCCTATCTCTTAACAAGTCTTTGTCCTGGTTACTATCCTTGTGTTTCTCTCTGAGTGTTTCTATCCTGTCTCCTCCTCTGTGTATGTCTCTGACTCCTGTCTCTGTCTCCATCCCTGTCTTTGCCTCTCTGTCTCTCCTCCCTATCTCTCAATCTTCCCTTTCCTACCTTCCTCCCTGGTCTGTCTCTGTGTGTCAATCCTCATCTTGATATCTGTGCCTCTCTCTGTCTCTGCATGTATCTCCACCCCATCTTGTGTTTCTTTTCCTCTTTCCTGACTCTCCTTGCCTTTCCTCACGTTGCCTCCCTCTGAGTGTTTCTGCCCTGGTCCAGACCCCAGCCTGAGGCCACTGTGCCTCTTTGGCCTGAGCTGGAGGCTGTCCTGGTTTCTGCTGCCCCCTCTCGGCCACCTGCCTGCCCTTCATTTCTGCTCCCCGGCAGGCGGCTATCAGCCCCCTAACCCCACATCTGCCTCCCAGCAAGCAGCCAGGAGAGAGGAAGGTGGTCAGGAGACACTAGGCTGTCCCTTTGGGGCAGCCTCTGGCCCTGTGAGCTCCCCAGAGCCAATGGGTGAGCTCATTAACTCCCTAGACTGGGACTTTGGGAAAGTTCATCTTACATGAAAAGAATGAAGTGCTTGGTGGCAGAAAAGATTGGGGTGTATTCATCACACCCTTCCCTCTCAGACGAGGTCAGAGAGGAAGGAGGTCTGAGGAGGGGAGTCTGATTGAGCCAGCCTGAGGAGAAGCTGGAGAACTCATCTGACAGGGGTACTCCAATGGGGAAGGCTAACCTGAAGGTGAGTGGGCCAGTGTGACAGGATGAGTCTGAGGGGAGGTTGGTCTGGGACATGCTATACAGCTCTTGGTTGGAAGGTCCAGTCTGAGGGGGTAGAGTGATTGAGTGTCTGAAGGGTCCAGTCTAAAGAGACACCACTCTGAAAGCATACAGGTCTGAGAACAGGATCACCAACTAGTCCTAGTTGGCCTGGGACTTTCTCAGTTTAGCACTGAATATCTCAAGTCCTGGGAAACCTCTCAGTCCCAGTCCTATTTGAGAAGGCCTTGCCTAACAGTGCCAGTCTGATGGGAGAGTCAGTCTGTGAGCTAGTGGATCTGAGGGATTCTGGTTTGACAGTGCCACTCTGAGGGGAGAGGCTGTTTAAAAGGCTGGAAGCTTCTTTGGGCAGGAACCATGCCTGCAAGGGAGTGGATGATTAGGGTCCTTGCCGAAGGGCAGTGGCTAGGGGAATGGCCACGAGGGGGCAGAGCAAGCTCTCAGGAGAATCAGAGGTAAAGGCCCCAGAGCTGGGAGCCAGACAGTGCAGAGCTGTGTGTAAAGTGTACCCTCAACATCATGTGTCACTGTGCCATCACCTGCAAGTTTCAGGTGATGATGTACAACCACACAGTTGTTTTTGTGTGACTAGGTGAACAGGGGCACATCTGTGGTATGTTAGCATGTAGCCTGTGATGGAGAGTGTGCCTGGTATGGCCATGGCTGAGGCCTTACCTGGGGCTGTAGGGAAGAGAACAAGAGCACCCTGGCAGAGAAGTTATCTTGGGAGGGGCTGAGATGAGGAGAGAGTAACTATGCTTCCCTACCTACCCTCGTTCTCTAGAGTATTCCCTGAGAGTCCAAGAGCTAGTAAGTACTTTGGTGATGTATAAGGACAGCCACCAGGCCAGACTACATGACTAGGCCCTGCTGCCCTCCTCTCCAGCTTCTCTCCACCTGTTCCCTTCAGCTGGTACTCCTCCAGCTGGATACCATCCTCCTACCCCATTCCCCAGTCATTGTTCCAATCTCTCCTACTTCCATGCTTTGGTTCACACTGTGCCCTGCCTGGATGCTCTCTTGTGAAGCATTTGAGGTCCCTCTGATGCTGCCTCCTATTCATTCCTGTACCATGGACTGAGCACCCCCCCCCCCCCCGCCGCCCCATGTACTAAGTCCTAGTTCTGTGGGTCCCTGCTTCACTTCAGGGACTTGAAAGTGCTAGGGGCTGCTAGGGTCTTGCTCAGAGGATGACTCTGAGCAAAGAGGTATGGACAAGGCAAGGCTGGGGATCTCGGTTAGGACGGCAAAGTGAAGCCATCACAGAATCACAACTCCATCCTACCCCCCTGCTAACAAAATTAACAAAAGCCCAAACAAGCCAAAGCAAAAACGCTGCTGCAAACTCAAGTCGAACCAAACAAGCAAATTCTTTTTATAAACCTTAAAATGTGATAGCCAAGGAAAGTAACAGAAGATTCTGGTGTAACAAGTGAGTGGTATGTCACCTAACCCCATTGCCCAAAAGGAGCATTGAGAAAAGATGAGCCAACAAATACCAAGGACTGTCACTAACTAACGTCCTGTAATTTGAAGAAAATGGATTGTTGAGTGAGTAGGTAGCCTTAGGAACAGTCTGGGGAAAAGCCTTTGTAAGTAGAAGCTTCTGTGTTCCTCCATGAGATCTCAGGAGAGGCAAGAAGAGCTGCCATAGCTTGGCAACCTCCAGAGTATGGGGCTGAGGTTGGGGGTACAAACCAAAGTCTACAGGATGGGATATGCATCACCTCCCAGCTGGAAGAGGATATCTAAGGGGGGCCTCAGTGGAGAGACAGCACTTAGGCCACATCAAAGTCAGCAGGTTGCCAAACCATCCTCATAGCACAGAAATGGGGTGGGTGAGTTTGAAAGCAATAGATGGCTTTCAAACCATAGCTCCCAGAAGATAAACAGGTCCAGTTGGGAAGGGGCTCAAAGACCTACACTCCAGGGAAGGAGAGGTCTGCTAAATGTGAGCCATAGTACGTGGTTGAAAGTGGAAAGAGAATGGCCTGGACTTTAGGCATTCAGACCACAGCCACAATATAGGTAAGAAGGAAGCAAAGAGGGAAAATGGGAAGGGAGGGAGGGAAGAGAAAGGAACAAGGAAGACAAGATGCAAAAAATAGATGAAGGACCCTATATAGAAGAAAACAACCAAAAGAATAAAATATTTCCTGGCAAGTTATTCTGTTAGAAGCCCTTAATAATAGCATGAAATCCAGAGAACATGAACTCAAAGACAAGATGATGACATAACAGAATGAGCTGGAAAGGGAGATTACAGGGGTGCCAGGGTGGCTCAGTCAATTAAGCGACCAACGCTTGATTTTGGCTCAGGTCATGATCTCATGATTCGCGAGATCAAGCCCTGCAGTGGGCTCTGTGCTAACAGTGCGGAGCCTGCTTGGGATTCTCTCCTTCGCTCTCTGCCCCTCCCCTGCTTATGTGCGTGTGCTCTCCTCTCTCTCAAAAAACAAAAAAGAAAAGGGAGATTACAGAACTAAGGAAAAATAATAAAGGAACAAAAACAGTATCATTACAGATATAATAGACTAGCAATAACAAAACACAGAATAGATACGGCTGAAAATCAAAGTAATCTGTAGGAAAGGCTTTGAGATCCTGAAAGTGAATATGATGAGAAAAGATAAAGATATTAAAGCAATTAAGAGTGAAGTTAGTAGGACAGAGGCAAGCTACTATAAGCATAATTGTTGGCAGCCCTAAAGTAGAGGTTCCAAAAATGGAACAGAAAAAGATATTAAGATAGGAAATACAGAAAAGCTTTCCCTGAAATTAAGGGAGCATTGAATATCCAGACTGAAAATGAACACCATATACCAGAAGAATTGATACAGAATAATTGATACTGATTTATAAATACTGATTTAGTTACTAAACTTTGAAGATTAAATAAGAATACTTTGGGATCCCAGGCAGAAAGAGCAAGTCGTGTATGGAGGAAAATTCAGTCTGATCTTAGGCTTTCTGCAACCCAACATTCAACAAACCAAAATAATGAAGCAATATCTAGGAATTTCTAAGGGTAAAAAAGTGTTACCCCCAAACATAACCAACAAACTGGTTGATCTCACTCATGAATTTGGGGATACGGAACTCATGAGCGCTTCTGAAAACTACACAGTGACAAATTCAGTCAGCCAGAGACTAGTCAAAATAAGCTGAGGAAGGGAGATCTATGGTGAAAGGACAGGTGGTGAACATTCATTCCACTTAAGTGAAGATTAAACTGGGAATTTTAGTTGTAGAACACACTGTAAATATAAATCCTTATAAAGTGAGAACAACATTGGCAACATAATCTGGAATGGAGAGAAGCAGTGGGAAGGAAAGCAGACGTACTAATCACATTTTCTTTCATAGAGCAACTACAGCTCATAAAACTGACAATGATAAAAATCCTACTCCAACCTCTTAATCAAAATTGTTCTTAACTTGAGAGGGGTCTTTTAGGAATGACTAATTTTTGAGATGAAGAAATGCTTAGCTGAAAGTTCAGCTATTCCTTCATTTTCACTTTGTTTTATTTACTTTTTTAAGCAGGCTTCATGCCCAGCACAGAGCAGGATTTGAACTCATGACTGTGAGATCAAGACTCAGACACTTAACTGACTCAGCCACCCGGGCACTCCACCTTTGTTTTCACTTTAGTTTCTTTTCCCTCGATTAATTTCAAGTATATGTCCCATTCATCTATAAGTTTTCTACCTGTCTCTCTTCTTATATACTGTTCTCTTCACTTCCTGCCTCCACCCCAGTACTTTATTCTTACCAGATGTTGACCTATCTCTGGGTGGTGAGACTTAGTGACAGGTTGCATTTTTCTTTGTATTCTTTTGTGTGGCTTATAATTTTTAAATAACAAGCATGTATATTTTTTCAGTCTATTTTTTTTTTTTTTTACAGACTATCTAATCTATCTATCATCTCTTTTGTTTTAAGGTAAATCACTTAACCTCTATGAGCCTCAGATTCCTCATCTTCAGTCTGAGGACAACAAGATTTACATTAGAGGTTTTGAAGATAGTGAGATAATATGCGGTAGGCTTAAAAATTGGCCTCCAAATATTTCCACATCTTCATTTCCAGAACCTGTGAATGTTAACTTACATGGCAAAGGGATTTTGCAGCTATAATTAAGGATCTTGAGATGGGAAGATTATCCTGGATTATCAGGTAGTCCTGATGTAATCGCAACCATCCTAGTAGAAAAGAGGTGAAAGGGGTCAGAGTCAAAGGAGAGGTGATGGGGTGATGGAATCAGGAGACTGAAAGATGGAGGAGGGGTCTACAAGCCAACAAATACAGACAGCCACTAGAAGCCGAAAAGGCAAGGAAATTGATTCTCCTCTCAGAGCCTCCAGAAGGAACCAACCCTGCGTACATCTTGACTTTAGCCCAGTGAAACTGATTTCAGACTTCTGACCTTCAGATTGTAACAGAATAAATCTGTGTTGTTTGAAGGCACTAAATTTATGGTATTTGGTTTAAAAAGCAACAGGAATCTAATACACCTTCCTATGTGCTGTTCCCTTGGCCTCCCCATCCATCTCTTTCATCCCTCCAATTCCCACTTGTTCAATATTTGATTCAAGTTTCCCTGACATTGCCTATCTTCTGCTGCTGCCCAGAGATGGGGTATATTTATCTCCTATCACAGCAGTCACCACTCTGGGTTACTGTTGCTCATGGATAGGTCTCTCCCTCACAGGCTGGGCATGGGTGCCAATAGAGCAGGGCCAGTTCTCTCTGCCCACCTAGCCCAGTGGAGGACCCAGCTTGGTAACTATTAAGTTAACAGATGAGTGAATGAGGGCTAGGTGAGTAGTTGGTACCATATAACAAACCATTATTCTATTTCCTTGGTGTTAGTATCTCTCCCTCGCTATTACTACCTGGCTTTCTCTCCCATCAGCCTGTCCTCTACATACAGATACTCTTTCATCTCTAGAAAACCAATCTGTGACTTCCTTCTTCGGTCCTTGGTCTAAAATACACCCACACCTGTTGTAAGTCTGTCAGTAGGTTTACTTTCACATGCGCATGTGTGTGTGTATGTGTAGGTTATGAAGACCTGTGAACCTCTTTATGTGTATTACCTGGATATGTGGTATGTGTGTAGTGAGTGCAAGACCTGTGTATCTCTGTATGGATGTGTTTTCATGTGCATGCCTGTGGTCTGGGTAGACTTGTTTCTCTATACATAGGTCTTCACTTGTATGTATGTGTACCTCTGTTTGTGGGTTGTGTATGAATGTGTTAGTGTGTGTCTGTATGAGCAGGGAAGGATACCTTTGACTTCTGCCCCCAGGGGATTTGATGGCCTGAGGCAGGAGTTGGTGTGCCTGGATAACTTACTGAGATGTTAATGGAGTTTTGTTCCAGTGCAGTCTTCCTTTCTTGTCTCAGGCAGAAGGCTGGGCCTTTTTTCTCCCTGTCTTTTGGGGTGAGCATTGCAGGCCCAGGCCCCTCAGACTAAGACATCTTCCTGACTCTAGCCTTGTGGAAGCCTAAGCTTCTTCAGGGGATTATGCTAAGGAGAGAGGAGAGGGTCAAAGCAATCTAGAGAGTACCCCTAAATGAAGAGGGGATCTGTGTTTGCAGGAGTAGGTGGGACCCACAAACACTGCCTACTGATGCCCTAGGAATGGAGACATGGTGAGCTTGAGAAGGCAGGACCCTGGAGATTGAGCTCCCAAATGGGCATCTCAGCAAAGAACATGTGAATCTCAGCATAAAAACCCAGGATTTTTGCACAGGTGGGGAGGAAGGGGTGAGGAGGTTCTCCCAAAATGACTTTCCTACTAGCTCCAGGAGCAAAGACCTGGGAAAGAAATTATAATTAGTTTTGTTTTGTTTTTACCATTTTAGCCATTTTTTTTTTTTTAAAATTTTTTTTTTTTTCAACGTTTTTTATTTATTTTTGGGACAGAGAGAGACAGAGCATGAACGGGGGAGGGGCAGAGAGAGAGGGAGACACAGAGTCGGAAACAGGCTCCAGGCTCCGAGCCATCAGCCCAGAGCCTGACGCGGGGCTCGAACTCACGGACCGCGAGATCGTGACCTGGCTGAAGTCGGACGCTTAACCGACTGCGCCACCCAGGCGCCCCAGCCATTTTTTAAGTGTACAGTTTTGTGGTATTATATTCACATTGTTGTGTAACCATAGATTTCATTTTTATAAAATAGAGAAACATTACTAATTCTACACACCTGAGCACACCAACCACTGGGCTCAGTGTCACAGGAAAAACACATACCAGTTATGGGGGGCACTATGGAGAGGCAGAGGACACCTCCTACCCCTGGGGGGAAGCCCAAGGAAGGATGGGAGGGAAAGGCAGGAATAGTGAGGACCCTCCTGTGGTCAGTAGTGGGCCGGGTGCGAGCTGGGGCAGCAGAAGAGGTGGAGCCAGGCAGTCTTGGCTTTGAGAGCCAGGCTGAGGTTCAGGAACTTCTACTGAGAGTCAGAGGGCCCTGGGAGCTGGGGAGACTTTGTCAGATTTGTGCTTGGGAAAGACTGCTCTGGCAGCCGTGCAGAGGAGGGCAAGGAGGAAAGAGAATGCAGAAGAAGAGGTAGCTGAGAGGTGCTTTGAATGAATAATGTGGAAGGCCTGAGGGCAGGTAGGAGAAGAACCAGGGCCTGGTCAGTGAGAACAGTGCTTTTTAGAGCACATAATCATCATAGCTTGATGAATGTGGAGGGGAAAGGAGGGAGAGGGAAGAGCCTTGTACAACCCTGTTGAGTGGGAGATGGTAGGACTGTTTATTGAAATAGTTAGCAAAGGGGGAGGATAGGCTTTGGAGAAGTTGATAATAATCCTGGCTCATACATTCAATCACTTGCATATGGTCATACAGCAAGTAAGGAGCAGATGGGCTCAGATTATATATGTCAAGTGTAAGGCACTAGTGGGACTTCTTGGTAGAAGGCCTTAGGTCAGTAGTTAAGAGAATGGACTTGGGTCAGATAAACCTGGGCTCCTGTTAACCTTGGACAAGGTGGTTAATCTCTCTACAGCTCAGTTTCCTTAAGTGGAAAATGGGAAAAGCTTGTACTTCATAGGGTCCTTGTAAGGATTTAATGAGATGATGTATATAAAGAAATTAGCATGACAGTGCCTGCCATGTTGTAAATGCTCCATAAATCTTAGCTTTTAATAACAAGAGCAGCAGCAGCAACAACAAACATCAGTCTGGGACTTGGGAGTGAGGTCTAGGTTAGAGTTAAGGCATCATCAACACAAAATGGACACAGAAGCCATAATGCAAAGGAGGACTTCAGTTAAGGAGAGAAGAGAGGAGAGAGTGGGGGAAGAGAGCACAGCCCAACAGAGAGGAGGGGGCCAGGGAGGTGAGGGAGACAGACAGAATGCTGAAGTTGAGGACAATGCAGCAAATCAGAGTTTTGGGTTTTTAAAAAAAAATTTTTTTAATGTTTACTTATTTTTGACAGAGAGAGAGAGAGAGAGAGAGAGAGCGCGCGTGCGCGCCTGAGTGGGGGAGGGGCAGAGAGAGAAGGAGACACCAAATCCGAAGCAGGCTCCAGGCTCTGAGCTGTCAGCACAGAGCCCAATGTGGGGCACAGGGCTCGAACTCACAGACCGTGAGATCATGACCTGAGCCAAAGTCAGATGCTCAACCAACTGAGCCACCCAGGTGCTCCGCAAATCAGAGTTTTAATCCAGACTATATCACTGCTCTCTGGGGCTTCAAGAAAACCTGTGGATTACCTGAGTCCCAGTTCCTTCATCTGTTCCATGGACCTATCTTGCATGCAGGTGAGGGATATCCATGATGAATGTAAAGCTCTGACAGAGTCTAGGTGCTTAGTTAACAATAGTTGTTTTAGGAAGAGGAATAACTGTTCCCAAAGAGGGTGGCTTCATGGAAGGCAGTGAAAGATGGAGTTTCAAAAAGGGATCAACAGCCTCAATGCTGCCAAGAGTCAACAAAGATTAGGACTACAGAATATTCATTAGATGTGACAAGGAGGTGAAAGTGACCTTGGTGAGCCACCTCCAGGGATGGTGAGAGCAGAAGGTGGGGGCAGCGGCTGAGGAGTGATGGGAGGTTGGGAAGAGCATCTGACAAAGCAGGTGACAGCTGGGCAGGGATGCTGAGGAGCGAGTAGGCGGGTAGGGGGCAGCAACAGGCATGGTTTCAAGATAAGGAAATCAGAGCAAAGTCACAGCAAGTCTGCCTGTCCCAGAGTATGACTGCCTTATGCTCACCCTGCTCCCACCAGCTGATGACTGGCTCCAGCCTTGGGATCCTTTGCTCTCCACACAAGGCCTCTCTGTCTGGGCACGGTGAAATCCCAGGGCCCAGGGTGTGTCCTGGGACCCAACCTGGGTCACCCAGTGCTGAGGTCAGTCACCTCCTCTCTCTGCCCTACTTGCTAGTGCAGCCTAGGAAAAGTTGAAGTGGTTCATACCTTCTGCCAGATCTTGACTTCTTGTCCCTGTCTTTTTGCTTGCCTGGATCTGCACAGCCCAGGGGAGATGGACAGTAATAATAAAAATAGCTACCAATTATATTCTTTCTCCAGGTCCTTTCCCACCAGTATTTAAACATGCCTATGTAAGAAACATAAAAGAAATTTTTAGAAATTAAATATAAACCCTCTCTGATTCCACATCCTTGTGTATCTATTCTCCTTCCCCCAATTTTTTACAATAATCTTGAGTCATCTGTATTGTATTAGCTTCTTACTCATGAAACCATTCAGATCTGGTGGCCACCACATATCCCATCTCCACTGCCCACCTTCCATTGCCCACTGGAACAACTTCTTGCCAAGAAAATCAACAGTATCCTTTCTTTTAAATCCAATGGCCCCTTTTCTATAACTACTGGACCTCTCTGACATTCTAGATTGCTGACCTCTCCCTCTTTCTTGAACCTCTGTCCTTTCTTGGCTTCTCTGAAACGGTGTTCCTTCCTGGTTTTTCTTCTATCTCTCTGACAGCTACTTCCTTATTTACTTTGCAGATTTATCCTTTCCCCTGCATCCATTAATGTTAGTATGGTGGACTCCTTTATGTATTGTTTGGATAGCCCTCCCTTCTGGTGAGAACTGCCTTTCACTCGTATGGTTATCATGGGAGCCACCATATAATGACCTCACTACCCCCCGTCCCCCCCCGCCCCATGGATCACTGATACAGGGAAATGGCACCTGACCAAAGCCAGGCTCATGAGAGCAAGTCCCTAGGAATTTTGAAACGAACTGAGAAGGGTAAGCTGGAACTAGAACAGAAAGAAATGAGCCAATATCTTGTTGGGATTTAAGCTATAAAGCTGAGAATTGCCAGAAGCTGGATTTATTATTATATGGATTGAAGAAACATAGGAAGCTTATCTGGAGAGAAAATAGGAGAGAGAGGAGGCAGGATGGGGACAACAAGCAGGACTTCCCAATTCCTCTGATTCTCCCAGTGTATCGCCATCTTGATTGCTAGAACCCCTCAGTTTCCTAATCATCAGCATTAGAGAACAGCCAAGAACGCAGCTTCTGCAATTCAGCAAGGCACATAATGACCTAGCTTCTAGCAGTCTGAGGTTCAGACTGAAACACACTTCTTATTCCAAGCGAAATACTTACACTGTTGTCCCCTAACTGCTTGCAGACCACCCATTTTTGATGTTTCTATCCTACCAGGCAAATGTGATGGTGCTTCTCATCGCAAAGTAAGTTGATTGGAATGCAGGTGAGGCAAGGGCATCAATCTAGGGCAGGTTGAAGAAAGGCTTCTAGCCCTGTCACTCCAGTGTGTGATTTCCCATGAAGCCAGAGGCAGATTTAGAGGGACTGAAAGTGCCCCTGTTAGCACTATGAAAAACATAGTACTAAAAAAGAGAAATTGCTCCAAGAGCTTGCACAGGCCCTGCATTTTTCTGGCAAACCTGAGGATTCAGAGAGCATGGTTCTACAAATTTTTAGTGTTGATTATGGTAGTAGAAATATGTTGTATTCATAGATGTCCTTCACCTTTTAAATAGTTTTCCTAAATGGGAAAATTCACATTTTAAAATCCAGCCTCCTGGGGCGCTTGGGTGGCTCAGTCAGTTAAGTGTCCGACTCTTGATTTCAGCTCAGGTCATGATCTCACAGTTTGTGAGTTCGAGCCCTGCATTGGGCTCTGCACTGACAGTTCTGAGCCTGCTTAGGATTCTGTCTCCCTCTCTCTCTCTGCCCCTCCCGGCACTCTCTCTCTCAAAATAAATTAAAATAAACAACAACAACAAAAAAATAGGGGTGCCAGGGTGGCTCAGTCAGTTGAGCATCTGACTCTTGATTTCAGCTCAAGTCATGGGATCTCACAGTTCGTGGGTTTGAACCCTGTGCAAGAACCTGCTTGGGATTCTCTCTCTTCCTCTCTCTCTCTGCCTCTCCCCTGTTCATGTGTGCACTCACTCTCTCTCTCCCCCAAAAATAATTTTTTTAAAAAATAAACTAAATAAAAAATAAAATAAAATCCAGCCTGCTTAGTTTAGAAGTCATAACTAAAATTTCCATCATCCTATGCAGCTTGTGTATAGGCAAGCTACTTTCCCCATGTGAAACTGATTTGGAAGTGAGCAATATGAGTGAGGAAAATATCACTAAAGTTCAATATTTCTGGTTCTCCTCTCCTTCTGAGAACTAGGAGGATTGCACTTCTCTTGTCTCCTGATGTTAGGGATGGCCATGAGATTTGTTTTGATCAGTGCAATGTGAGTAGAAGCCAGTGCGCATTTTTCCTCACTCTCGTCTACCACAGCAAACACCGATGGTTCCTATCAAGAGAGTGGTATTGGGTGCCTGGCTGGCTCAGTTGGTAGAGCATGCGACTCTTGACATGGGGGTTGTAGGTTTGAGCCCCACGTTGGATGGGGATTACTTAAAACAAATTACTTAAAAACAAAATCCTTTTTTAAAAAGTGGCAGCATCATAAGATGGTGAAGCCTCCATCAGCCTAGCTCACTGAGTGATCACAGTGAGCAGACTCCTCCCAGGTTCACCCATGCTGGACTGTAGCATGCAAGAAATACATCTTTGTTATTTTAAGCCAGTTAAGATCTGGGGGTTGTTTGTAACAATTGTTACCTAGCTAATTCTAGATACCTAGGAAGGAAGCAGGTTGGACATAAGACTTCAATTTCTGCTACTGCTGGTAGTACAAGTGTCCACTTTTTGGTGGTAGTGGTAACAGTGGTGGTTTCCCACTGGTTGCAGTATTGAGTTCTTACTGCAAAAGTGCTACAGAGCTTGTAAAGTTGGCAGTCAAATTAAACTTTTGGTACTTAGTATTTGGAGTGGCAGTGACTGTGGTTTCATCAGGTTGTGTGTGGTATGGTTTGAGTGTTGTTCCTAGAAACTGAGCCTCAAATCCATTTCTCCAGCCCTCCTAACATTTCTGAGCTAAATAATATCTTTTAACAAATCCCTTTTATGTTTTAACTATCTAGGGTGGATTCTATTTGTGAAAAAGAACTCTGATAAAATTATTATGTTT
Organism: Panthera onca; assembly: GCF_046562875.1. Classification (NCBI taxonomy): domain Eukaryota; kingdom Metazoa; phylum Chordata; class Mammalia; order Carnivora; family Felidae; genus Panthera; species Panthera onca. Next base: position 57,029,074 of record NC_138351.1, on the reverse strand, counting down.
AATAAGTCTCATGTTCCATCAATTACAAAAGGCAAGTTATTTTATGAACTACAGTTGACCCTCAAACAACACAGGTTTTAACTGCACAGGTCCACCTATATGTGGGTTTGTTTTTTTTTTATAGTACCTTAAGTGTATTTTCTCTTTCTCATGATTTTCTTAATAATATTTTATTTCTCTAGCTTACTTTATCATAAGAATACAATATATAATGTATATACAAAATATTGTTAATCAACTGTTTATGGTATCAGTAAGACTTCTGGTCATTAGTAACCAATTAGTAGTTAAGTTCTGAGGGAGTCAAAAGTTACACACAGAGGGTGCCTGGTTGGGTCAGTGGGAAATGTGTGTGATTCTTGATCTCGGAGTTGTGAGTTTGAGCCCGCGTTGGGTGTATAGATTACTATTTAAAAAAAAAAAAAAAAAAAAAAAAAAAACTTAAAAAAATGTTTTTAAAAAGTTATACATGGATTTTTGACTATGTAGGGGATTGGTGCCCCTAACCCCTGTATTGTACAAGGGTCAACTGTACTAGGAAAAATAAAACTAAAAAACTGTTACATGCCACTTTTTGTAAGACTATATTCTGATTTCAGTTTAAACTGGGGGGGTGGGGTGGATGTGCTTTAGGATGAATAAGCTATTAGCAAAAGGAATTCTCCCCCAGATGAAACTGACAGCTGATGATGATTTTAAAAGAATTGTATCATTCTGGGAAGAAAATAAAACCACACCCAATCCTCATAAATGCAGAGATCTGTGATTGTTCAATCCCAGGATAATCCCTAAAACACCACCAGAAAGTGTAGTACTTATTAGTACAGTGCCCCACAGAGAAATCCTCCACAATTATGCTCTCAGAACACTGGATAAGGGATCACATCTTTGTGGGGAAAACCTGGGGCAGCCAGATTGGCTGACTGAGAAACTGTAGCTAAAGAAGTGAGTCAAAAGATGCCATGAGATTTCCTACCCCACAATTTTCATTGTCATTCATGGCCAAAAAATATAGATGATACCCTTTCTCCTTTCTTCCTTCTTCCCTCCCTTCCTTCCTTCCTCTCTTTCTCTTTCTTTCTTTCTTTCTTTCTTTCTTTCTTTCTTTCTTTCTTTCCTTCCTTATATTTATTTATTTATCTGTTTGTTTATTTATTTATTTTTGAGGCAGGGGGGCGAAGAGAGAGGGAAAGATCTCCTACCAACTAGAAGATCATGACCTGAGCCGTGATCAAGAGTCAGATGCTTAGCCAACTGAGCCGCCCTTACAGTGCTTTCCTTTTACTCCATTTTATTCTTTATTTCTTCCATCTCTAGATATCAGGAATTTGGGGGTTGGAGTTTTTTTGGGGGGTTGGGGGTAATGGTTTAAAGGAGTTCAAAGGCAGTTCAAACAAAGGTAATGAGATTATTAGAAGCCATATTCACACCTTATAGAAAACTGACTGGAACATGAAGGGACAATACCCAGAGAACCTATATATGAAGAACAATGGTGCTATGATATAACCCCAGAAGCAGTAGCTGGATGTGTCATTGATCTGCTCTATACTAGAGAGGAGGTGAATTTACTGGCAGAAATATCATGGAATGGCTGGAATATGTAGGTGGGGACATTTTTGGAATCATACATATAAGAAAATGATGTGTGTGTGTTGGGCAAACAAGGGGTGGACTAGGGCAAACACCTGCCAGTCTGCATTCTGTCTTCTCCTAGGACCACCCCTCTGTCCCCCAATGCCATGTTAGGCAATCTGAGCCTCATCCATCTCTTGACCACAGTTGATTGGTCTAGAATTAAGCATCTAACTAAGCTGAGCCAATCAGAATACTTCCTGAGGAATTTGCAGACTGTAACCAAGAAAAAGAAACCAGTGTCTTGTTGAGTGCCTAGACAATAAGATTGTGAAGCTTTGTGACTGTCTGAAGTGATGTTTTTTACCATGTAGACCAGAAAAGCATTGAAAGCCAGTCTGGAGATGAGGATGATAGGGGCAGGGGAGAACAGAGGAGAGACTGGCACAAAGTAACAGATGAGAGGTGGAGAGAGAACCTAATGGCTTCTGTGACTATTAGTTCCAGTTGTTCCTGAGGCATTCCTGTCTTTAGGTTTCAGTATCTGATTATAAATGTTTTTTGTTTTTTTGTTTTTGAACCAGGTCTTATTCTTCGGTGAGCTCGTCCACTTTTCTGATTTGACTACTACTCATTTTCTGATAACTCACAACATGTCTTGAGCCTGAACCCCAGACCTGCTTACCCAACTGTCTATGGGACATCTCAACTTGGGTGTCCAATTGGTACCTCAAATCTAGCATACCTAAAACAATTCATCATCCTCCATCTCCCCCCACACACACACCACCCCAACCCCTGTTGAAACTCACCCCTTTTCGTGTGTTTTCTATCTCAGTAAATGGCATCACAGTATCCCTAGTCACCGACCTGGGAGTTATCCCAGACTTTATTCTCCCTCTTACTCCTCATGTCCTGTAGGTCTAAGTCTCTAAGTCCTGCCAGTTGTAATTCCTAAATATTCTCATTGTTCTCTTTTTCTCTCCAATCTTCTTCCCCTACATCATTTCAGTCCTTTGTCATTACTCTTTGCCTTCACTGTCAAATGCCTTCAATCTCTCCTTCCACCCAGCAGCCCATATCATCCCTCTAATTTCTGGATATGATCACATTTACTCCTCTGCTCAAAAATTTTCAGTGGCTCCCCACTGTTTTCAGGATAAAATCCAAACTCCTGCAGCTGGGTCACAAATTCACTCACATGACAGATGTGCAATATAAGTCTCCTCTGTTTCCTAGAAGTAATTGATCTTGCTCACAATGCCCCCACCCTTGCTGGGTAACAGGGGCAAGGGAACTAAATCCATTCTGGTAAAGTCAGTAGGGTCTAAAAATTTATTTTAGACAGTCTCTAAGTAATTCAGTAAGTTTGGATGACTCAGTCTTTCAGATTACCTTACCCTTCCCTTACTGGTTTCCAAGATAGCATTTGGATTTATAGGGATCTCATGTGAATTTCACGGCATTGAGGAAAGGGGCCTCTTAGCTATATGGTCCTTGGAATTGTGTCAGTTGGTATTTGCTGAGATGTGGCTGGTCCAGTATAAATGAATTGGTGAATTACAACCCTGAGCGGTAGCTATTACTAAAACAACTTTACAGATGAAGAAGCTGAGGCAAAAAGGAGTTAAGTAACTTGCTCCAGGTCACGAAGTTAGTTAAGTGGCAGAACCAGGAATCAACACCACCCTTATTCTGGAAGGCACTTCGATCTATGTCTAGAATTCCAGAGATAAATTAAGGCTGGATTGGGGAGCATTGAGAGTCTTCGTGGTATAGTTTTAGGATTGTGCTCATCCATGGAGAATATGTAGAGCAGGATGGAAAAAGGGTCCAGTTCAGAACACTTAGAAATCACTGGTGTATGAGGTGGGTAGGAAGGCCTACCTGACAGCTCCTGCCCAAGTTGATCTTCCTCTTAGGAGAGACTCTAGGATGGAGAGAGTCAGGAGCTTCTAGGATGGAGAGTCATGCCTGGTCCTATTCCCGCCATGGATGAGCGATCTCTCAGAGTACCGCATTCCTCTCTGTCCTAGGCTCTCCCACAGCGCAGCAAAGCACGAACCCCCGACCAATACTGGGTAGGAACTCAATAAATATGTCCAAAGAACTTGTATTGGCAGAGCTGCTCACATCTCCTGGGGCCAGGGAATGTAAAGCCGCCTACAAACCCTCTAAAGTGGGGGTGCAGGGTCCACCCCCAGGTGGGAGTGGATGTGCAGAAGTCCAAGGGGCTTCCCAGATGAGGAGGTTCAATCTCCTCCCAGATGTGGGGGCCCAAGGCCTTCCTCCAGATGACCGCGGCAGAGGCAGATATGGAGGGGCAGTTTCCTCATGTATAAGGGGTACAGAGGCTTTTCTCAGATGTTGGATGTACAGCTCTTCCGGGTGTTGAAGGTGCAAGAAATTCCCAAAAGTAGGTGGGCTTCATCCCCGCCCCCTTCCCCCGGAGAGATCGAGACCAAGTAGTCCCTTCAGTCCTTCTCCCGCCCCCTCCCCACCCGGGCACAAGGGTTGAGCCAGTCCCCACCCCAGCGCGCGACCAATCGCCCAGGAGCCTGGCGCAGCCAGCCAATCGGGTGACAGCAGTGGCGCGGAGATGGCTCCGCCCTCCACAGGCCGCCGGCGCCGGCCTCTCAGGAAGCGAGGTTCTCCGCTGTTTTTGCTGCCTGCCGAGCCCAGTCGAGCCCAGCCGAACCCAGCCGAACGTAGCCGAGCCTAGCCGAACCCCGCACCCGGGCCGCCGCCGCCGCCCGAGCGCCGCCGAGCGAGCTAGCGAGCCTCCGCGGCCGCGGAGGAGGCACCGCCCCTGGGGGAGGAGGTGCCAGCTCGCCGCAGACCGCCCGCGGCAGAGGCCGCCCCGGTCGCGCCGCGGCGGGAGCGGCCGGCGGAGGCTGCGCGGCCGAGGGGGAGGGCCGGGGGAGGTGACATCGCCCCTGCCCGCCTCCAGCCCCCCCCTCCCCTCCCGCAGGCTCCTGAGTCTCAGTCGGCGCCCAGCATCCCGCAGCCCCGGACCCTCCCGCGGGCGCGCACACCGGGCTCAACTCAGGTAAGGGGGCCCTCCCCCCACGGGCACGGGCCCCGAGAACTAGAGACAGAGACAAAGAGACCGAGACCCACATGGAGACGTAGCGGCACAGCCGGGGGGGGGGGGGGGGGGGAGGAGAGACAGACACAAAGAGACACACGAGACTCACAACTACAGAGACAGACCCCACGGAGAAGGGGAGAGAGACACGTCCACGGGGACAGAGCGACACACAGCCGGGAAGAAAGACCGAGAGACACGAGACCCATACACACAGAGACGGATACAGAGATACACAGAGATAGCCTGGGCGAGAAAAGAGACACTCAGACACTCAGAGATGGAGACAGAGACAAATATAAAGAGAGCCACATAGCTGCACAAACATAGAGGTGGGTATACAGAGGCAGAGGCACACATCTAGGCAAGGGAACCTAAAGACAGATTAAGAGCCAGACACAGACATACACAACTGACCTGGAGAGACAGTCCCACAGAGAGGCACACCCCAGTATACAGCCTTGGATACACAGACCCACACATGCCTGCCAGGGCCTCCACAAAGTTCCCTCTGTCTGAGCTGGCACCTCTGGAGGTCTCCTGGGCTGGCTGGCTGGCTGGAGTCCTGAGAAGGGGGAGGCGCCCAGGCCACACCAACACTGGTCACAATCCCCATCCTTCAAGGCCTTGGGCTTCCTCATCTCATCCATTCTCACAGCACTTTTGAGGGCTGGAAGCTTGGTGGGCAGGGCCAGGCCATGCCCATTGGTTCTAAGGAGAATGAGATATAGGCTGTCTACTCTAGCTTCCCCACTGTGGCTACACCCCCATCCAGGTGCCCAGAGCCAAGCCTCAGGATGGGGGTGTTGGCTCTGTGGGTTATTGGGCCTGCCGGGACCCAAAGTCTTCTGCCAGGGAAGCCAGAGATGTGGGACAGGATTCTCTTTTTTATCCCTCTCCTCCTAGGCCTCACCCTACCCCTTCCTCACCACCCTTTCCTCTGCTGTGTACCTGCCACAGGCTCAAGACTGCAGGTGGACATCTCCATTGCCCAGGAATCATTGAGTGTGTGGACAGAACAGCCTCTTTGGAAGGCCAGCTGTACTGGAGTCCTGCCTCGGCATGGGCCTTGCCATCGAGCCAGCCCCGTGGTCTGTGCTGGTCTGAGGGTGCTGCCTGTCATGGGGGCAGCCATCTCTCAGGGGGCCCTCATTGCCATCGTCTGCAACGGCCTTGTAGGCTTCTTGCTGCTGCTGCTCTGGGTCATTCTCTGCTGGGCCTGCCATTCCCGCTCTGCGGACATCGACTCCCTCTCTGAATCCAGTCCCAACTCCAGCCCTGGCCCGTGTCCTGAGAAGGCACCCCCACCCCAGAAGCCCAGCCATGAAGGCAGCTACCTGCTGCAGCCCTGAAGGCCCCTCACCTAGCCTGGAGTCTGGGACCTAAGTCTACCCCACCCAGAGCCTGGAATCAGGATCCCAGGGTCTAGCCAGCCTGGGGTCCAGAACCCAGAATCCAGCCTGTCTGGAGCTGGACCTAGCAGCCCAGAGTCTAGCCAGCCTCGCTCCAAGAGGGGCTCTGGTGGCCCTAGGTAGACAGGCCTGGGGTGGGGATCAATGAGTTGGTGCTAGGGCCAGGGCCACCTCGACTCTGCTCCGTACTGAGGGCCACGGGTTGGGTCCACCTCTCCCTAGGCCAATCGCCTCCAGGCCCTTGAGGTTGGGGAAGCAAACTGGAATCCATGGCAATAATGGGAGGGTGTCCAGGCTGGGCCCCTCCTTGGGTCCTCCCACTGTTTGCTGGATAATAAATGGAACTATGGCTCTAACCTGAGATTCCCTCCTCTTCCTGGGGACTCTGTGGTAGAAAAATTAAAGGTGTGGGGTGAGTTTCCAGACACAGGTTTATTTGTGTAAAGTAGGATGCGATAATGGTTGAGGGCTGAGTCCTGGGGTGAGGTGCTGGGACCAGGGCTGAAGGAGATACTAAGGGTAGATACTGGGACCTGATCAGGGGTTGGGTCACATACTTGGTGCTAAGGCTGGGCTTAGGTACCAGGGTCAGGGGTTACAAGTACTGGGTTCAAGAAATGGGACAGGGATTGAGACCAGGCTCTCAGGTCTTTGTTTTCACTTCCCTCACCAGGTTCAGCAGTTTATCCAATTTTGCGATCTCCACAGCTGGACCCTTCTGTACCTCCTGCCCCTTCTTTTCCTGGAGTGGGGGGAGTACATGTGGGGGAGGAATGGTGAGGGGTGGGCCACGTTTCTCTGGGTCCCACCTCTGGCTCCTTTGCCCAGCCTGCCCCAGCTTTGTCCCACCACTTTTCTACCCAGTTAGATACTGGATCCCCGCCTCTCCCCACTCCCACAGGGTCCTTCCCCAACTCAGGTTAGGAGACATGGGCTCAGCTGGGGCCCTCAAGAATCTAGGTGTGGCTCTGAATCTAAGATCAACAAAGGGTCTTGATGCTGGGAGAAGGTTTCCACCCACTGACCCTCCCAGGAACTAGCCATTCAGGCTAGGGAGGGCTGTAGCTCTGGGGAGAGGTGAGGGCTCTGACTGTTGGGACCACCCTTCCACAGGAGTGTCCCTGGCTGAGTCCTAACAAGGAACTAAAAGATGGGTGTTTGCTGAGGGAGAGAGGTGTGGACAAAGCCACAGATGCCCTCACCTAGTACCAAAACTTTCAGATCAGGTTTGGAGTGGAGTGACATTTGGGGCCAGGTCTGCTGTGTCAGACATACCCAGGGTGGAGGAGGTTGTCAAGAGACCCAGGAGGGCAAATGAGATATCCCATGTGATTCCAGATGTCATTAGGTGCGACTGTTCCTCAGAAGAGCAGATCCTAAATTTATGACCCCTCACCCCGGTCCACAGGGCACTCTAATGCCCTGAGAAAAAGAGAATTGGGACACTGGGGTATGTGTAACTCACAGGCCCCAAGAGCTCTATGGCAGACCAGCACTAGTTCCATACTCCCTTCTGTTCAGGCAGCGGGATATGGGCTAGGCTGGGGCAGCTGCCATTTCCTGCCTTCCCTCTGTTCCTGAGCCCCCTCCCCTGCCTTCTCAGCCACCTGTGCCCACTGCTCATTGGCACCTGCTCCAGCCTTGCCTGCTGAGGGCCCAGCCTAGGTTTGGCCTGGGCTGTGAGGAGGGGAGAGAGTACATGGCCAGCAAGCCCCTTCCTGGCCCCATCCGGGCCGCTGACACCACGCAGATCTTAGATTTCCTCCTGGTGTGATTGCTGCACCTGCTCCGAAATCTGTCTCCCTCTCCCCTTGTGGCCCAGTGCCTTTGCCACTGCCCAGTTCACCTCTACACTCTCTAGGCAGAGGATAAAGATGACTTTTTCTCTAACTACTCTCCCTCCCAAATCAAGTTAGTGCTCTCTTCTTGGCTTCACCCCATCCCCTAGGAATTTCGGGACGTGGCTTTTAGTTTCAGCTTTGTCATTAATTCCCTATATGACTTTGGGCAAGTCCCTTGCCTTTCTGGGCTTCTGTTTCCCATCTATATGGTAGTTAGGGAAAGATAGTCTTTGACCTCTGACAAGTTGTGCTCTGACACCAATTAGGGGAAGCTTCATGGGTCAGGAAGTTGGGCCTCTGTGGCCAAGCCCTCCTGAGAAGGGCAGGGAGACTGAAGCCCGAAGAGGGGCGGGGGGCGGGGTAGGGATGCCCAGAAGACTTCCTTTTGCACAAATCACTTGACTACTGATAGGATCAGATGACGGTTTCACAGGAACCTCTAATCCACTGAAGTACTAGCCCTCAGCTGTGTCACCTGCTCAGGTCCTCTGTTCCCCGGGCATCTATTTCCTCAGGTCTTCAGAGATATAGGTCGCCGGATATACAGAGCCCAGCTCCCTTAGCTATGACTGACCCTTGCTCTGAGAGGAGTTGGGACTAGGGGAGATCCTTGCCTCCCTGGGTCAGAGTGGGCAAGGCAGCCCTCCCCACCCCCAGATCTACCATCCTCATGGTGTGATGGTTGTACCCTTGTCTCTCACTGGGCTGTCCAGCTCTGCCAGCTCAATCTTCAGTCTCTCTCCTCACTAAATTAAGATCAGATTTCATCTGTTCCTTCCCTCCTCCTTGAGGCCAACTAGCTGGGCTCAGCAAAGAGCTTCAGACCATGCCCAACTCCTCCATCCCATCCCACCCCACCCCATTCCTAGCCCACCACAGCCTCTAGGCCACAGCTGCAGGCGCTTAGCAGCCTTCTGAGTATTTATAGCCAAGTCCACCCCCTCCCCCAGCTGGCTACAATTACAGGCCCGGCCAAACTCCCAGTCCTTGCCTTCTGGTCATTGTGCGGAATAGATGAGGCAGGTACCAGAGGTACGTTGCGGTAGCCCCTGCCTTGGTAAGGGTGCAAGGAGGCAGGTATCGGTAGTTGAAAGAGGCCTGCCCTTGCCTCAAACTGCAAATAAATGCCCCATATTGCAACCAAGAGGTGTAGTCATCAGGGCAACTTGGTCCAGCCCTGGCCCAGCTCTGATCCTGGCCTAGAACCCGGCAGAAAACAAATTCCATATCCTGTCTTAGCACCCAAATGGGCAGGACTGGGCTCTGGGTTATTGGGCTCTGGATTCTAAGGCCTGGACTCTTACATCTGAATCAGGACTCTGAGATCTAGACTTTGAGGTCCTGGCTCTAGGTTTCATGGCCTGTTTTCAGGGCCTTTGGGCTCTGGGCACCGTCTCCAGATCAGTACAGATCTCGGAAAGGAACCAGAACTCAAAAGGAGGGCTGCCTAGCTGCTGACCTAGTTACCCTCTTTTCCTTTTTACCTTTTTCCCTGTGTGGACCCGCAGCTCCCAGCTCAGGGACCACTAGAGCTGAGGCCCTTTAAGCCCAGCCAATGACTAAGTGACTAAGCTACAAGCCCCCTGCCTGGATAACCTGGTCTACACCAAATAAGCTGATGATGTCCCCGTGCTTCCCCAGGCTTTGGACCCAGATAGTCACCTGCTTACTGGATGTCTCTACGTGGGAGCCCCCCAGGTAACTTAGATTCAGCATTTCAAAACTGATCTCATTGTCTCTCCGCAAACCTACCTCTTTTGTGCTCCTTATTTGGGCAATGACGCCACCCTTACCCTGCATTTCCCAAGCCAGAAACGGGCGGGGGGAGGGGGTCACCTCCTGGCTCCTCCCCTTTTTCTCAACCCCCACCACTTTGGAAACTTTATTTCTTACAGTAGCCCATACTACCCAAGCCTGTACCTTTGGCATCTTGCGCAAGTTGGGTGAGAGCTTGAGGCAAGTGACGTGCCCACGGTCATCACCCACAATGATGATAGGGTGGATGGGATTGAACTGCACGTGGGTGATCTTGTTCTTCTTTTTGGCCACCACAGGCTGGTTGCAGATGGCCTCATACTTGTTGATGGACAAGTCAAACACATGAGTCTGTGGAGAGGTGGGTGTCAGCATACTCAAGGATAATAGGGACCCTGTCCCCCACTTCAGAAGAACTAGCACATGAGTTTTCTGGGGAAACACATCAGAAGTCTAGCACACTGGAGCTGGAGACAGTGGGAGAGGGAATTTGTGTCTCTGATTACATTTTCCTGTGGTTGAGGGAATGAGAATAAAAAGCTTAGAAAATTTATGCAGAATTAACAATAATGGCAGCTACCATTTGTTGAACACTTACTATGTACCAGACTTTGCAGGATCATGTTACATAGTTGTACACCTAATAATCCTCACAGCCACTCTATAGGGTAGGTCCTGTTATTATCCCCATTTTATAAATGAGGAGATAGAGGCCCTTAAGGCTAACTTGCTAGTAAGTGGCAGAGCCAGGGTTTATATCATATGCGAGGGTTTAATATATGTGAGGTGCTCAGACTGCACTTGTCATATAAGTGCTCAACAAATATTTGATCTTATTTTTACCATTCCCTAAGTCCAGACCATTACTAACTCTTGCCTGGACAACTGTGGCAGTTTCCTAATGGGTCTCTCTGCTTCCGCTCTTGCCCCTCTACAATCCATGCTCCAGGCAGCCTCTCAACTTACCTTTAAAAAATCTAAAATCTTCCAATAGTTTCCCTTGGCAGTATATATACAATCCAAATTCCTGACTCCAGATTCTCCGCTCTCCACTCTCACTTCCTGCTCTCTCCTTTGCTTCCTAGACCCAGCCATATTTGCCTGCTTGTTCCTTAAACACCTTCAAGCTCATTCTCACCTCAGGGCATTTGCACTAGCTATTCCCGCCATCTGGAATGCTTCTCTCTGTCTTCACACGGGGCGGCTCTTATCATTCAGCTCTCAGCTTGAATGTTACCATTTGAAGAAGCTTTCTTTGACGACTCTAAGAGACCAGTCCTTTTCTTTACATCACTCCCTTTCTCTCTCTCTCTCTTTTTAAAATTTTCTTCAAGTAATGACTTATTTTTATTAAGTTTTTTTATTTTGAGAGGGGGAGAGAAAGAGAATGCCAAGCAGCCTCTGCACTGTCATTGTGGAGTCTGACGTGGGGCTTGAACTCATGAACTGTGAGATCATGACTTGAGCCAAAACCAAGAGTTGAGTGCTTAATGGACTGAGCCACCCAGGTGCCCCTTTTCTCTCTCCTTTAAAAAAATATAACTTTATTGAGATATAATTCACATACAAAAACATTTACCCACTTCAAGTGTACAATTCTTGGTTTTTAGTATATTTACAGTTATGGAACCATCACCACAACCAATTTTAGAACATTTTCATCACCCCAAAAGAACCTTTGTACCATTAGCAGTCACTTCCTGTTTTCTCCCACACCCCCAGCCCTAGGCAACCACAAATCTACTTTCTGGTTCTATAGCTTTGCCTATTCTAGACCTATATAAATGGAATCCTACAAGTGTGTGGTTGTGACTGACTTCTTACACTAAACACGTTTTCAAGTTCATCCATGTTGTAGCATGTATCCAATACTTCATTCCTTGTTATTGCTGAATAATAATCTTTTTGATATACCATATTTTGTTTATCCATTCATCAATTGATGGATGTTTGTATTGTTCCACTCTTTGGCTACTATGAATACTGCTATGAACACTGTGTACACACATACTCCTCTTTTAATCCCTGCCTAGCACTTAACACTATTTTTGTTGTTGCTTTTTTTCTCTGTCCCTTCACAAGAATGTGAGCTCTTAGAACGATAGGGACCTGAATTGCCTGGTGCTGGGCCCTTTCTGTTCAGCAAATAGATGACTGATTGACTTTAGGGTGATGCCTTAAACTATAGTCTTTCCTTGAGTAGTTGCCTGTGAGTTTATATCAAAGTCCATAAGGAAAAATGGATTTGTATCCAAGAATTTTCTCAAAAAATGTTTGTTTCTGAGCTTTTACCAATTCTCAGTGTTACACAGACCCCTCTCATCTCCCCTTCTCAGACTCAGCTTGCACACTCTCAGGGATGAGGAATTTGCTACCTTTTAGACATTATTTCAATCACAGATAAACTCTGGCTCAGAAGTTTCCCTTACATCAAGGTTGTCCCTGCCATCCTGTAGCTCCCTCCCCAGGGCCTTCAGAGAAGATAACTGCTCCTCATGGCATCTTATCCCCCAGAGTGTTCTCTCCTTTAAGATGAACAGCACCATTTTCTCCTTGAAGCCTCATGGGGTGAATGATTCTTTTTTTGATAGGGCTCTGGGTTGCCTAACCCTTGAGAATACAGAATCCTTATGTCCCACCTTCCCCTACCTGAGCAGGGTACTCTGTGGGATAAGAGGGAGCCCCTGAGATACTTCATCCTATCTCTAGTAGAGGGTTGGCCAGGGCACTCACCTTCCCATTGGTGGTAACCGCTGCAAACACAGTAGAAGAGTATGGTGCCCAGGCCACATCGCCCACAGCTGAATTTAGATCATAGATGAACATTGGGGTCCTGCAGTGGTGGAGGGGTAGAAAGTTTGCCATACAGAGGGCTCATGGTGCTAGAGCCCCGGTGGCCCCAGCCCACAGTGCGGCCTGAGGGAAGGCATGTGTCTCACTTGATGGTGTGGTCCCAGATCTTCACTGTCCAGTCGGAGCTGCAGGACATGAAGACCTTGGTGTGGTATGGGTTCCAGGACACAGCATCCACTGCCATGTTGTGGGCATCATAGGTGTCAAGGAATTTGCTGGAGTAGGATTTAGAGCACTGGGGCAAGGGTGAGGGTGGTGGGGGGGGTCAGGAATGAGAGAGAGGTCAGCAGCCACCACACTTCCCTGGGTGCCCTGGAGGGTCAGAACCTAAGACTCCTCTTCTGTCCCCACATTATTGTCACCGCTGAAATGGGACTAAGCTACTGGCTGCTCTTCTCTGTGCCCTCAACACTAGAGAGAAAGGAGGGGGGCACCTGGGTGGCTCAGTCGGTTAAGCTGCCGACTTCAGCTCAGGCCATCATCTCGCGGTCCGTGAGTTCGAGCCCCGTGTCGGGCTCTGTGCTGACAGCTCAGAGCTTGGAGTCTGTTTCAGATTCTGTGTCTCCCTCTCTCTGACCCTCCCCCATTCATGCTATGTCTGTCTCTGTCTCAAAAATAAATAAATGTTAAAAAAAGAAATTAAAAAAAAAAAAAGAAAGAAAGAAAGAAAGGAGGGGCTTAATGGGCTGGGGGTTGGGTGGGTAGGGAGTTTTCCTGGAGGGTGAGAGGCAGTGCTGTAGTCTGCCCAGAGGATTCCAGGCCAAGTAGAAAAGGCCTTCTCTCTGGGAACCAAGGCCAAGCAAGCCTGGGGGCCCTGGGTGATGTGTGCCTTAGCCTTTGTCCAGGCCAAGGCCTGAGTCCACTCACAGCCTATAGAATCCTCACAATAGTGATAAACATTCCACCTTGCCCAGGTAAGAGCAGGTGCAGAGCCAGAAGCAAGTCCCAACTCATGACTTCCCATTGGGTTTCTTGCCCAGACCATCATGCCCTTCCCTCTCTCCCTCCAGGAGATAGTGTGACTGACTAGTCTCTTCCCTTCTGCCTCTCCCACGCTGCCATAGGGAGGGGTGTACAGGGGGGTGGGGACCTCTTTTGCATTCAGACCAGCTCCTGCTGGGCCTTAGGGGCTCCCGGGAGGCTGCCTGTAATTAACATTCTGAGTTTTTGAGCCTAAGAAAAGCTTGCAGCAGAGCTATTTCTGGATGGATGGAGGTTCAGAAGGATGTTCACCTACTAACACTGAGACCTTGCAGAAACTGGCCTTGAAGTTCCATCCTACTGGCTGAGACACCCAGGATTCAGAGATTAATTTTCTTGTTACCTGGCTTTCAAAGCTCAGCTGAAGTTCTCATCTCTTCCAGGAAGTCTTCTCAGAATGTTCCAACTCCCCCCCAACACCCACTCCTACTTCTACTTCCTCTACTCCTAGGAAGGGAGGGAGGGCCCAGAGGGAAATGTGCCAGACTGGGCTAAAGTCACCGTCTAGATTTTCATCCTCTTTCCTGCAGTCATCCACTCTTCCTGCCACTGAAACAAGTCAAGAAATACCTTCTCTTCTCCCAAGAAGCTTCCTAGAACTGGTCAAACCCTAAGATCTGTCAGAATAGGGTCTGTTGAGAAGGATAAACTCTCGTGGTTCTCAGGTCAGTGCTGCCTCACCTTGTAGATTTTTCCTTCCTCTGTGCCCACTAGGAACATATAATCGATCTCTTTGTGGAAGTCAAAGGCGGTGCCACAGCCTTGGGAGAAGAGGTACAGCAGTGTTAGACCGGTTCTGGGAGGGAGGCTCCCAGCACCTCCTTTACCCAGCAGACCCCTGTGACAGCCAGAGCTCTGGCTCTTGCAGGCTGTTGCAGGGGCTGGGGCTAGGCAAGCAAACAGAAACCGGCCGCCTGGCCTGCTGCTTGTCCCAGGCAGTTGGGACTGCAAACGGCCAGTGCTTCTGCAGACAGGATGGGGCCTGGGTAAACAAGGAAGGAATTGATTTAAACAGGGTCAGGGTCAGGGTAAACAGGGACAGGGTCTGCAAACAGGGACATGGTCTATGCAAACAGGGATATACTCTGCATAAACAGGGTAGGAATTGAGTAAACAGGGACAGGATCTGGGTAAACAGGGGCCTGATCTGCATAAACAGGACTGGATCTGCATAACAGCACCTGATCTGCATAAACAGGAACAGGGTCTGCAAACTGGGATGGGACCTGCATAAACAGAGAGGGTCTGCAAACAGCCAAGCACTGGGAGGACAGGGCCAGGCTTCCATCCAGCAAAAGTGGAGGAGGGATTGCTCGGTAAAGGGGGAGGGCTACCATCTCTGACCCTCATGAGGCCTGAGTGAGGTGGCCGGGCCTGGGTGTGAGTGGGTTGGGGATCTTACCCACTGTGTGTAGCTGCAACCCATCGAGACCACCCGTGGTACCGCCCTCCACTTTCAGTTTGATGACATCTGTGTGAACCAGTTCGCTCTGCAGTCACAAGGGATGGGGGAGGGTACATGGGTGGGGCCACATCAGCAGGGTTGAGAGCAGACTTTGCCATTCAGCTCCCCCCAAGCCCCATCTCCACCCCATATGACCCTTTTTGGGAAACAGGCACCTTTAAGAGCGTCCAAGACACAATCCTGCCGTCAGATGACACAGAGAAGAAGTTAAGGTTGTTGTCCATGTCATCCTTCTGCCACCTGACCTGAAACATCCCAAACCGTGAGCTGTGGGACACTGGTATGGTGTCGAGTTAGGGCTGGGAGCTGAGCAGGGCTCCCTCAAGAGTCCATGTCAGGTTCAGAAGCAAGTTCTGGGAGCCCATTTCCCAGAGTCCTGCAATTGGCCTTCCCTCCCTCCCTCCTTCCACCCATCTCTGTCTCTCTCATCCCTCCCTCCCTGACCATCCTGGGATAACAATGCCACTCAGGGCACTGCCCTAATCCCCTGGCTTGGTGTTGGAGGTGCCCAATTCCTCCCTGGGTTGGGTTCCAGAGCCAGTTGTAGGGGAAGATGGTGTCTCTGGTCTCAACCTCCTTATGTAGAAAGGGCCTGAAAAGGACAGAGTCCATCAACCAGTTTCCTCATTTATAAAATAGGAACCATAATAGCACAGGTTTGTTGTAAGGACTAAATGAGACAATGAACATGAGGCCCTGATGAGAGAACATTGCAACTATTAAATGTTCAATAAATGTTAGCGAATATCCTCATTATGACCCTCATCCTAGGAATCAGGGAGCCAAGGTTCTGCAGGAGAGTTTTTCCTGCTCTCTTGGGGGACAAGGAGGAGAACGTCCCCTCCCCTGCTCTCCGCTTCCAGGTGGGCTTTTCTCTAGGTGGTCTCTCCTCTGTTCCCACCTTCACTTCACTACGAGCTCCTGCTCCCAGAATCGTGCTCCCAAATCTCAGATTTGAGCTGCATTTCTGCATCTGCAACTTGGGGTTAATAACCGTGCCCCACCCATATTCTCAGGGCTGGAAGAAAACATATGGGAAAGTGTTTTGGAGACAGAGCTGTTGTCTTATGAAGATGACACGCTTGAGGCTCAAGTTTCTGTTGCCAGATGTGGAGGCCTGGCCAAGCTGTGTCCCAGAGAGCTAGGGTGGGGCTGGGTGCCCAGAGCTTTCCATACTCCAGCTCTCTCCTGACCTCCCATGCTGGGACCCTGTCCCTTCACCCTGTCATAAGTAGAGGCCCAGTGAGGGAGGATAGAACCCAGCTCAGCTTCCTGTGACCAGAGCTGTCACCATGGCTGTTGAGGGGCGTGGTTTAGGGGAGAGGGGATGGCCTATCCCCAACCAATCCCCAGGCCTGGCTGATCAGAGCTACAGGAGGGCGGACCCAGTCCTGCCTGGGCCTGTCCTGTCAGCTGGTTCTTTTTTCCACTGGGGGGCCTAGAATACCACAGAGCCTCTGAGGTATAAGTCAGAGCTGACCCTTAGGCTGAGACCAATTCCCCTTCTGTGTAAAGGTAGTCTCTTTAAAGGGGGGAGGGGACAGGGGGTGTCAAAGGCCAGGCTGTAAGAGGCGCTAGGGAGCTGCAAAGGGAAGTGTTTAATGAGCAGCCGCCAGCATGCATGGAAATTGTATTTCACACCCCACTTAGCAGCCTGATGCCCAATGGGGGTTGCTGTGTATATTTGCAAGTGAGCCTCTGTGTGTGTGTGTGTGTGTGTGTGTGTGTGTGTGTACAAGTCAAACACATGCTCCTGGGGTGGAGGTGGTAGTGTAGGAACAAATGGTGGTGGGGGGGTGTCAGGTGGTAAGTGGGGTTAAGAGAAGGAAAGAATGACCAGGAAATTGATAAGGTAGTAAGGAGCAGATGAAGCCTGCTTAATTGATTCCTTCTCTTCTGCCTTATCTGATTAGGGCAGATATACTTGACCCCCATCTCTGCTCATCTATCCTTCCCGGTGCCCTTCCCCAGTATAGCACAGGACACACACACACTCCAAAGAGTGTTGCTGGTTGAGGCTTCACAGTGGGGCTTGAATAGTGCTGGGCTACCCAGATGAACTCGCTTGGGAACTAGTCTGTGCCATGGGGCAGGAACCCAGTCCCATTTGAACAGATAGTTCTCTCCCTGGCTCCAAAATCTTCGATGGCTCCCTGCTGCTAACAGAACAAAGTCCTTCTATCTCAGCCCGGCATTTGAGATCCAAAATAACCTCTCTGGTCTCCTCTGAGACACAGTCCCTTTAAAAAGGACCTAGACTCTGATGTCTCTGACATACCATTAACCAGCCTAAGCTTTCCTCCAGGCTCCAGGCTTATACAACCAACTGCCTGTAGGACACCTCCTCTGGCTTTTTTTTTTTTTAATTTTATGTATGTATATATGTACATATGTATGTATTTAAGTATAAATAATGTATGGTGTTATATTAATTTTAGGTGTTCCTTTAGCTTCTTGGATTCTGCCTAAACCTGCTCCTGCTCTGGCATTCCTACCTCTGTGGATGCTCTACTGGGTACTCCCAACCAGAGTGCCAGGTAGCATCACCAATTGTTCCCCTTTCTCATATCTGTCTAGTTTCCTTCTATTGATTTTATTGCCTCAACAGCATTCAAGCATACCTTCTCATTTCTATCTCCACTGCCCCTGCTCTAGCTCAAGTTTCAAGATCTCTCATGCTGCAGTGAGAGAACATCTCCAAGACACATGCATGACTGTGTTACTCCTCTGTCCCCACACTCTCTGATGGTCTTAGGAACCTTGTGAAAGTATCTTAGAGGACAGGAGTGACAACAGGGGACGCTCAAGCCAGCAGGACCTTGATTCACCAAAGCAGCCCTACCCCCCACTGTTAATAATGTTGGAATTCTGTACTAACACTTCATGAAACCACTGCCTTAAAGTCCAAGATTCCCACTTGCTAGAGACGCATACTCACAACTGGGTGCCTGTGTTTTCCCAGGTCCTCCCTGTCTCCCGCACTGTGCTCCAAATGGTGTGTTGC
Organism: Panthera onca; assembly: GCF_046562875.1. NCBI lineage: Eukaryota > Metazoa > Chordata > Mammalia > Carnivora > Felidae > Panthera > Panthera onca. The sequence continues at coordinate 57,011,100 of NC_138351.1, read as the reverse complement.
TTCCCAGCAGGCCATGCTGTTTGATGCCTCTGTATATTGCACATGTAACCCCTTTGTACCCTTCCTTATCTAACTAATAGTATTTTAACTAAAATCTATACTTCATTCGATTTTCTTAGTTTTCTCCTAATATCCTTTTTTTTTGTCCTAGGATCTCATATTATATTTAATTGTCATTAACTAATACTTCCTCACCCCTTACAATTCAGCTCAGGTGTTTCTTCCTCTAGGAAGACCTGATGCTCCTGCCCCTGCTCCCTGTCCTGGATAATCTAGATGTCGCTCCTCAGTGCTCCCATGAGCCCTCTTTAGCATTTAGCATATTGCCTTGTCCTGCCTAGCCTATGGCTGTGGTTATCGCCCCAGTAGGAACCCCAGGGACCAAACCCTTAAGCACCCTCAGCTCCCAGAGGAGCAAACAGAGAGGAGTTACTGAGATGAATGAGGCAAGGGGGAGGGAAAAAAGGGAATAAGAAGTCAGGAAATGAGCGAGACAGGCAGGCCCCTCCCATGTCAAAAGCCATGATTCCTGCCAAGAACTCTTGAGTCTTTGGTTTTGAAAAGGCAGTAGCCCTGCTTTCCTGACAGGATGGTGGGAGAGCAGAAGGCCATCCCTGTCTGGGTGGGTTCCAGTCTCTCTGGCACCCACCCAGTGAAAGCAATAACGTGTCTTCTGCATGCCCCATTTCGTTTCCCAACCTGCTGTCTGATTCAGAGAACATAGCAGTGTGGCAGTGGGATGGTTGACCTTGGCCCCTTGCCCTCTCCTGGGCTTGAGGAGGGTGGTCAGGCCAATCAGAGATGCTCTGTGCTTTGCTCTTGGCTGTGTGAGCCGGGACAGCAGGGGCAGGCCTGATGTTTGTTTAGTCTGATCTAAGCAGGTCTTTTCTCCTCTCTTGGGTCTTGATGTCTGCAGATAGCCTCCCCTTGTCTGGAGACCTCCATGTGCCTGGAGGCAATGAACTAGAAGGTAGGATTTTCAGAGGAGAGAACTCTTGAGATTGTGAGTTTTGGCCCCTGCTCTGGTGGAGAGTAGCGGGGAGGATGTCTTATGGAAGGGGACATCTGAGCCCTGACTCTGGGTAAAAGATAGAGTGGAGAAGACACCATGTCCCTTGTGCCTGGACAGTCCTCCCTCTGCTCAGGCCTGTCTGGGAGATGAGAGCCAGTTCCTAAGGCAGGTGTCCACATGGCTCAGGTAGCTCAGGGCCAGAAATGCAGGGATGCAGAGCCTGCCTGGAGACTCTACTAGGGCAGGGGGCTGAGGAAGATGAGAGGACAGAGTCCCAGCACTGCCTGAGGAGCCCAGAGATCTTGGGAGGACTTAAGGCAGAAATTTATCCTTGGATTTCCCCAGACCTGTCCATGGGTAAGGGTATGCAGCCTCAGAAGGAGGGGGACTTTTGGAATACAGTAAGGAAGGGTCTGCAAAGCCAGAGCTAAGAGACTTTCTGAAGATGAAACATGAAATCCACTCCTAGTGCGATAACATGGGGAACATAGGGTGAAATCTAGCCCTAGTGTCAGGGTAATTGTCCCATCCTATGCCTGTCTGGAGAAGAGCGATGCTACAGAGAGGCCTCAGGGACAGACGTTACCTACCAGGCCTTACAGCCCCACCCAGAGGGCAAACAATGGGCAGCACCTACTCCCACCTACTGTCTGGGAGTGCCCCCAAATCTAGCCCAGATGGCAGAGGAGAGCCCCCATGGGGAGTTTAGGAAGCCCATACACAGGGAACTGGAGAACTGGAGCCCTTGACATACTCAGCTGAGTATGTCTGTCAGGTCTTAGAGTCTTCTAGCCATGGGCTATGAGTCACTGATCACTGCACCTAAGAGACCCTTAGCAGACAGATGCGGGCACTCTTGATAGCAGCTCTGGAGGAGCAGACCCAAGCTCACTGCAGACCCCTTACCTCCTAATAACCACCTTTTGCCCTCCTCTGCACCTTCTCACAGCTCTTTGGCCTCTAAGCTTGCCTATGGCCTGTCCTCCCCAAGGTCCCTCCTCCAGGGATCCTATACCCGTTTTTCCCAATCCTGGTTCGAGGCTGACCTGCCACACAGGGTCCGTGTGCTTGCCAGACTTGGGTGAGCTGCGGAAGGAAGGCTGGGAGTGGGGCTTCTTGAGGTTGTAAATGGCCACATTACCGTCGTAGTGGCCCACCACCACCAGGTAAGGGTGGTCCACGTGCATGTCAAGACACATGATGCCACTCTCGCTGCTGAAGATGTATTCAGGGAAGCTGGGGTTCTTCATGCTGTAGAGCAGCAGCATGCCCCGGCTCTGCTTCATGAAGTCATCTGTCCCAGGGAAGAAGCCAGGCTGTGGTAGGATTCAGCTGACCCCCATGCCCCTCCCCCACTGGATGGACAAGATCCGCCTGCTCTGCTTGTCAGAGAGAGTGGGATTCCTCTCTGGGCTTCATCTCTTCTCTTTCGGAAATGGAACCAGGAGACCTGACTTACCCCTTCTTAGGCTTCATGGGAGGGTCCAACAGATAAGTTGACCAGGCTTATCTGAGGGACGGACAATCATTCTCCTTAATCTCCCTGGGGTACAGGAAAGAGGGATGCAAGCTCAGAGCTGTTAGGTGAAGAATGTATGTGGGCTTGGGACAGAGCAGTAACCTCAGAGAGGGTTCAGGAGCCCAGCCCAGGGGCAGGTGGTTGTCCTTAGATGCCTGGATAATGCCCATGTGTTCCCCACGCCCAGCCCAGGAAAGGAGTTCAGTTTGGACTAACATGGAATTGTCTCTACGAGTTACAAATTAGCCACCTATGGGCATCTTCCCATACCCTCTAGCGCCACAGTCCCCAGCTGCAGCCTGCACCCTAGCTGTAGGCATGCTCCCAGAATTGAGAGGTCCCAGGACAGCCGGTCATCCTTCTGTGTCATCCTTCTGGCCTGAGCACAGCTTTTGGTCATCAACAGTGGACCACTCATCCCCCTCCCTGCCTGTCCCGTGTCAGTGGGGAGCCTCCTGCTTACTTTCATTCTCTGCTCATGTGGCACCCATCCTCATAATGTAGTCACTGAACATTATAGTCTCATCCCTCAAGTCTAGCTCTCCTGCCACCAGTCCAGGACCCTTCCCAAGCTCAGAAGAGGAAGTCTAGAGCAGCCCCCCATCTCAGGGACCCTATGCTAAGGGAGACTTTTATCTGAGATGAGGGCTGTCTTCCCTTCTCTGCCGGGCTACCTCTTTTGTCCCTGGCAACTGCAGGCCTGGGCCGTCCAGACAAGGTGGCCAGTCCTGAAGTCTGGAGCCCATAGGTGGGAAAAATAAGGAGGCCACTCCAATTTGACTAGTCTCGATGAGTCATTCTTTCTGTCCTATTCCTAATGCTGCCCCTTACTCAAGAGAGTAAGTGCCTGGGCTGGGCTCAGGGACAGTCTGGATTGGGTTCCCTGGGCTCTGGACATAAGCTTGACTACAGTTACCAGATACCCCCAACCTAGGCACTCTGAAAACATCAGTTGGTACACACTGGGAGCCAGGACTAGGGAGCAGGATGTAGCCAGGAGCCAGGCTGACCTTAGGTGGGTAGAGTTGGAAGCTGAGGCAAGCTGGCATGCCCACCACAGCAGCTCTCTATGGGGGAGCCCACCTTCCCTTGCTAATCCTCACCAACTCTGGGATTCCCATTGGGAACCCCTCCAGTGATCACTTGCAAAGGAGGCTTCGTGTGCAAGGAGGGAGTTGCCCCTCCAGTGGAAGGTTCCAGGGTGCAGCTTGAGCCATGGGGAAGGCACACAGTGGTTCAGGAAGGAACATGGTTATGCTCTGGAGAAAGTGAACCTCCCACAAAGAGGAGGATCTGGGGGCTTCTAGATCCTCTGGAGCCAAGTGGGTCACCCTATGCCTGGCACTATCTCAAAGCCAGTAGGGAGTTGGCAGTCCCTCACCCTATAGGGCTCCTTCTGTATGGCCCTGAGGGATGACTCTCAAAGGGAGAGATTTGTAGCTGCTGAAGGAAGTACCCCACCCAGATCATGCAGGGCTTGAACTGGGCAGTGTGACAGTCACTTGTAACTCCTTTTGTTCATCACACAAATCCTGAGCACCTGACTGGGCCTCCCCTTGGGCTGGACTGTGGCACTGCACTGTTTATGTGGGCTTACCCTCAGCAGTCCTTAGTTTGATGAGAGAGCCAGACCCTGCAGCTGAATGAGGCCAACCCCTCCATGGGTAGTCAGTGGTAACTGCCAGGCCACAGGAAAACTATTGATGCCCTTAATGTTCAATCTGTCCTTGATGCTGGGCAAGACTGACAGGATTAGTGGGTAAGCACAAAGGTGAGTGGGTGAACAAGTGTGAATGAAAGCATGAGTAAGTGGGTGACTGAGATGCTTGGACTGAGTACTCAGATGCTCTCCTTATTTCACCAAGGGGCAAAGGCAGGTATGACCCTCGCACTTGCTCCTACTGTGGCATAGGACCTGGCCCCTTGAGGTACAGCAGTGATGACTCACTTTCTCTAGACAAACTTTAAGCACCCCCTGCCCCTGCTTGTGTACACAATATCTTCATGACCAGTGAAACGACAAAAGGAAGGTCGGAAACCCTAGCCTGGCTTAATAATTCTGTAGTGAGGACACCTCTGGCCTGCTCACAGAACCACTGAGACTATAGGCTGGACTTACAGCTCCAGAATTTTATAGATGGGGAAACTGAGGCCAGAGGGGAGAAATAGTGTGCCTGAGTGCATCAGACCCATCACATGGTGTTTGCCTTATGCAATATCTTGTTTATCACTGAAATTACACTGTACTAATATGGTATTCACATGGAAGTGGAGAAAGGAAGGGATACCAGACTTAATGTGGTGGTGGTGACTGGAAAACGAGTCTAATCTCTCCAGAATCTGGACTAGAGAACATGTAAGGGATAGGGTAGTCAAGCATGGTAAGGGGAAACTCCTGGTATAGAGAAACATGAATTTCAAGAGACAGGGACACAGAGAACAATCAATCACACAAAGACATTAGACCTATCTTAGTTCCCAAGCCATATGCATCCTGACAATAAGTCCCTGTTTCTTAACCCCCCTCTAGTGGCCTCTGTTACTTGTAACCAAATGAGCCCTCCTGACATAAAGATCACAGTTTCTTTTCTTTTTTCTCTTTTCTTTTCTTTTCTTTTCTTTTCTTTTCTTTTCTTTTCTCTTTAAGTAAGCTCTACACTCAATGTAGGGCTTGAACTCACAACCCTGAGATCAAGAGTTGCATCATGCTCTACTGACTGAGCCAGCTAGGAGTCCTAAGATCACAGCTTCTAATCATGGCTAGACTATGTGTTTCCTAAATGCCAAAACCACAGTGGAAGAACACAGAAAACTCTCGTTTAACTGGGGCTTCCACTGCACTCCATCTTATTCTATGATCTTCTCATCCCTGAATCCAGTGGTCCCTGTGAGACCTCACTATTTCATTCTCTAAGTATACCCTGTGTGACATCACAGCCCAAATCTCCAACAGTAACATCATGATACCATCATCTTGTCTTCCAGAAGTCCTAAAATGACATCACTACTCAGACCACAGGTGGTCCCCATGTAATATAATCACTCAGGCTACCAGCAGTCCTAGTGATCATTGCCCAGCTCTCTAGCATTCCCAGTATGTTATCACCGACCAGCAGCCTAGTGACATCATTGCTCGGCCCTCCAACATTCCCAGGACAATGCCACCAACCAGGAGTACAACATTGGCATCAAGGTCACCTACAGTGCCTTGGTTCCCAATAAAGACTAGAATCTCATCAGGCTCAAGGCTTACAGGGCCCTGGGCCCTGGGGTACTTTGTCCTGATCCCACAAATTCTCCGGTTCCTCAAAGTAGCTCCAGTAACACAGATGGGGGCCCCCACCTCCACACTCCATTGTATAGTGGCAGAGACTCTGAGATCTGGGGCCCCTGAAGGAATTCCAGGTTCCTCCAGGCTACAGATTTCAGTAAGTATATGTGACTATGTAGAAGGGGAGGAGGAATAGAGGAAGGGAAAGAGGGAGAAAGAGACAGAGAGAGGGAGGGGGAGGCAGAGAGAAACAGAAGGATAGAGAAACCACCTAGTCTGTAACTCTGAGACAGAGGGAGAGGGCTGCTGGCCTGGCCTTAGCTCCACTTCATGCTCTTGCCCTTCTCCAGGAAGTCTTCCAGATCATTCAGCCTCTCCTCTGTGTGTGCCCCCTCACTCTTCTCTACCTATATGTCATTATGACAGGTGGTCATGAGCAGGTCTTTTCCTTAGCCTGCCACAAGACTCCATCAAAGGATGGAGTGAGCATGGCTTGGCCCAGCAGGTTTACTCCTTCCAGTGTGAGGGTTGCCTCCTCCTACCCCTGCTCTGCTAGATAATCTCTAAGGCCTCCCTGACTCTGACCTTCAAGGATTCATAAGATTCTGGGAAGGAGAGTCAACCCCCTAATAGAATCTGATCTGGCAGTTCTCAGAAAGCCATGGTCTCAGGGGAGGGAGTGCTTAATTCCACCACAGACCAAAGCTCTCACTCCCTCAGCTCCTTGTGCTAGGGCCCTAGCAGAGTAGTGCCCAGGGAGGAGTAGTTCTTCTTGAACTGGCCCAGTGGGGGCCGCAGTCCCATGGCTCCACCCCTGTCTTGCAAGTTATAGCTGTAGATCATAGGGGGCCACTCTGGAGAGTTGTGGCTGTCAGGGGAAGCCTGGGCTCTTGCTCAGGATTCAGGGAAGGCAAGGCAGACAGAGGGCATGTCGGTCCACCAGGATAACACCAGGTCAGTGGCCAGAGAGAAGTAGGTGCCAAGCTGCAGAGACCAGTTTACCAAGCCAGCCTCGACAGCAGGCTTCTTCTCTCTTCACTGTGGCTTTTCAAATGAGTCCAGCCCAGGGCTGACTTCAAGACAGCAGCTGCTTAATGACTCCCTTATTAAGTCTGGCAAGAGGCATTTGGAGGGGGCCTGTGGTAGGCAGAATAACACCCCCTAAAATGTCCAAGTCCTAATCCCTAGAACCCATAACTATGTTACTTTGCACAGCAAAAGGGGTTTTGCAGATGTGATTAAGTTAAAGACCTTGAGACAGGGAGATTATTGAGTGGATTATCTGGATTATCTGAGTGGACTCAGTGTAATCACAGCAGTTCTTACAAGGGAAAGAGGGAGGCAGGAGAGTCAGAGGAGATGTCAGAATAATGCAATTGCTAGCTGGAAGGGGGCCACAAGCCATGGAATATGGGCAGCTTCTAGAAGCTGGAAAAGGCAAGGACATGGATGTTCCCCTAAAGCCTCCAAAAGGATTGAAGCCCTGCTGACAACTGATTTTTTTTTCTCAGTGAAACTCATTTTAGACTTCTGACATTCAGAACTGTAAGATAATAAATTCGTGTTGTTTGAAGCCATTATGTTTGTGGCATTATTGTAGCAATTTGTTACAGTAGCAATAGGAAACAAATATAGGCATTCGGGGAGGTTTGATCCAGATTCTACTTCTAGGAATCAGAGGGAGAAGTCCCATAGATAATAATATTTCTTGGAATGGTTTGGAAGCAGTGTTTCTAGAAGTCAGGAGGATGGATGCAATGATCCCCAGCTGTTCTAACCACAATAACAAAACCCTCCCTCAGTTTCCTACACCTGGCCCTGCCACCTTGGACTCCAGGAATAGAAATGCCCTTTGGGTTAGGATTTTTAGTTTCCAAAGGCAGGGAACCAGCCCAAGGCTTCCCCAAGAAATGGCATCAGTGCTAGAGGGTTCCAAACCTCCAGGATGGCCCAGAGGCCACGGTGCCAGGCTGGGTTCAGTCTCCCAGGCAGCTGGGCTTTGCCGAGCACTCTCATCCGATTAGAAGTCATATTTAAACAGTGTAGGAAATAAGAGCAAGGCCTTGGAGACAGAATACATCAAGCGGGACATTTAATTTGATTTAGGGAAAATGAGGCAAACATTTGAGAACCTAAATAACTAACCAGTAATTAAACTAACAACGGGAATGCCCTTGCACTACAACCCAGTGAGCACAGTGGCCTTTATAGACTGTATTTACAAAGAGACCTGACAACATAATTAGTCCTGTAAATTTTACGCAGCCTGCAGCTGAGGAGTGATGGATTTTGTGTGTGGAGGATGAACAGGGAGAAATGAGGTGGATGAATTTCCATTTTCAGTAAATGAAATTAACACTGCTTAATTAGTGAAGCTGACAAATAAATGATCAGGAAAGATTTAAGTCCCTGCAAGTGTATCTCTGGCCTAGGCAATCTCAGAGACAGGCCAGGATGTGATGGTACAGAGTGGCAAAGGGTTTAGTGCTGGGACTCAGGGCCTGACTTTGGCCACTTTTAATGGCTGCTCCCAGAGGGAAGAGGGGCTGAGAGACAGCTAGCTCTTCTGCCTTTCTTAGATGTAGCCCACTGGGAAGCTTCTTCCTCATCTCCGTGCGATAGCCAGTCAGAACCACACAGAGTGTCCAGGATCTGTTCCGCCATCTCTGCCCAACAGATCATGAGGAGTCCTCATTTCCCTGCTATCAACTGGCTAACGGGCTGGAAAGGACCCCTTCAGTACAGTAGGCTGATAGAATTGCATCCTAGCTTTGCCCCATGGGCCATCCCTTCCTAGACTACTTTCCCTTGCCCTCCAACGTTCCTCCCTGCTTTCACCTGCTGACAGCATCTTTTTCCACTCTGCTGAGACATGGAGCCTGGCCCTAGGGGACATCCCAGTGTCTGCCTTATATGCAGATTGACATCCCCACCATCTCATACCCAGTAGCCACACAGGGGAGGCAGGTGCAAATGTGTCTTTGCTATTGCAGGCAATTTCCTGGACTCCCTTTTCTCCACCCATTTGCTCCTGACCTGGCCTTGCTCCAGCCAACCTGCTCTGTGCCCAAATAGGAGAGTGGCCCCAGTCCTTCTTAGGTACGTGCCTACCCCTTCCAACGACCTTCTTGGCAGTGTTATAGAATAAATATCTGGGAATTCCAGGCAAAAGGAGGTCTGGGCTGAGCTCATCAGTATCAAATCCAACAACAAACCCAAATTCTCACTCCAGTGTTTGTCTGCCTGAGGCAAAGTCTGATGCTGGGAGGCTGGCATCTGGGAGTTTCCAAAGTCAGTGTGATGCTGGCGACCCAGCTGCTCCTCACAGTGACCCCATCTGGTAACTAGGGTGCCTAGTTTTTTCCCTGCCTCAGCTTTGCCCTCTTTCTTCCAGGGGGCTTTCGGGGTATTCGAGAGCACAGGACTCCCAGAGGTGACCTCAGAAATGAATGCAGGAGCCCTTCTGAGTCTCAGCGCAGACCGGCTCTGCTCAGGCCTCTGCAGAATGGTGCTGAGATGTGCAAGGTTCTGGAGAAAGATGCCCACGTGCAAGCTGGCCAATAACTCTGGTGCCAGTGGCAGCAACAGCAAATACCACCACCGCTGCTGCTGGGGCCTGCTCTCTAGAGTAGGTAGGGGCTTGTCTGATTCTCTTCCATCCCCACAGCCCCCTTTCTCTGCTTAGGTCCCCTGAGACTCCTGCAGGAAAGAGAGGGGACAGAATGACAGACAAATCAACAATGATTGTCCTTTATGTGTGGGTAGTTCTTATAGTTCACAGGACCCATTTGCTTTTCTTTCAAGTGTGTCTAGCAACAGCCCAGGAAGTCTGGCAGGTGTCAGTTTCTTCATGTCACGAATAAGGAAGCCAAGGCTCAGAAGATACTTCTGGGGGCGCCTGGGTGGCTCAGTCGGTTAAGTGTCTGACTTCAGCTCAGGTCGTGATCTCACGGTTTGTGAGTTCGAGCCCCATGTCGGGCTCTGTGCTGACAGCTGGGAGCCTGGAGCCTGCTTCAGATTCTTTGTCTCCTTCTCTCTCTGCCCCTCCCCAACTTGTGCTCTGTCTCTCTATGTCTCAAAAAATAAATAAATGTAAAAAAAAATTTTTTTTTAATAAAAATTAAAAAAAAAAAAAAGACACTTTTGGCCCCAGGTCACACCACTGGGAAGTGACCCTTCAGCCAGAAGGTCTGCCATGTGGCCAGCAAGGGACAAGGAGACCTTTCCTGGGTGCATGCCTGCCTAAAGGAGACCATTGGGTCTGTCAGGCTTGGAGTCATCTATTCCTGAAGGGTGGGTTACTCTTCTTCACTGTTCCTGGCTAAAGCTGCCCCTGTGGGTAGCCTCTGCACGACCCCGACCAGCCTGCCACCCTGCTTCTGGCCCTGGGTGGGAGGAGGATGGGGGTAGAACTGATGCATTTTCTCCTCCCACCTGCTAGGGAGCCTCCCTCACCCCTGCCTCCATCCTGGGCAGAGAGCCTGGGCTGAGAGGAGCCTCACAGGGGGTCCACACCCACTCCCTGGAGGGCCTGCCCAGCCCCCAGGTCCTGTTCCAAGCCCAGTAGCTGTAGCAGAGCAGGAGGAATGTGCTAGTTCCCTGCCAGAGGGGGAGGGTGCTTCCAGCTTGGCAGCAGCCCACCCTCAGGAGTGGGGACACAAAGCGGGCATTTAGGGCATCCTCAAAGGCAGCCCAGACTACGAGACTGGGAGCAGCTCCAAGGTCTCCTCCCTGAGAGGAATGATAAACACCAACTCCTCCTTGCCCTCCCTCCCACCTCCCGCACCCTGGTCAAAGAATGGGCTGGGTGGACAGGCGGTCTGAGGGGTAGAGCCCAGGAGCTTGCATGTCTGCCAGCCAGGAGAAGCTTGGAGAATGGAAGGTTTTTTCTGTTCACAGAAGCTGATCCTCCCAGCCAGGGAACATGCTGTTAGCTTGGGGAGCTGCGCTAACATGAAGTGTGGGGCCCTCTCCCGTTAGGAAAAGGGAATGTCCAGGCCAGCTTGGAGGTAGTGGCTTCTGCAGGGACCATGGAACATGAAGGCTAAGCAAACTACCACAGTTACCACAGTGCTGCCTCCTGCTGCAGGGGTGAGGGGGGCACTGGCAGGAGTGAGAACACCCTGGACAATAGTGGTCTTCCAGGGCCCAGGGGCCAAGTGATGAACATCAAGCCCTTGCTCCCACCCCTGCCTGTTCCCGGGGCCGGATCAGGAAACTTCCCTCCCTCAGCCTCACCATCCAATCTCTCCCCAGGTCTGGTCCAGCCTACCTTTTCAAGCTTACCAAACCTACTTCTCCATCCCCGGTCCAAAGTCGTGCTCCAGATACTGCCATCTCTTCTTGGGGTGCCTTACCAGCCTCCTAACTGGTTTCCCAGCCCCCACCCAGTCTCATGCCTGCAATTCCCCCTGCGCTGGTTCTGTCCCTGTGCTTCTCAAATTCCTTCAGTGATTTCCCCTCAGGAGAATGTCCAAGCTTCTTAGAATGACTTCCCAAACCCTTTGGGGGCCAACCCTGGCTTCTTCAACAGCTTCATTTCCTCCCATATCTCTTGTGCTTCTGGACCTTTGCATATGCTGGTCCCTCTGTCAGAAGTGCCTCCCCTCTTTCTTCACCACAATAACACATTCAAGGCTCACTTTGCTATATTCCTTCACCCAGCACCAATTGCTGGTATGACTGTCAGTCTTCCCCATTAGACTGTGAGCCCCTTGAGGGAAGTGACTATATCTTAGTCATCTTACTTCTTTCACATCTGGCAAAGAGCTCTGCATTGAATAGGTACTTAAATGTTTGCTGATTGAGTGAGCAAAGGAACAAATAGCCAGATTACTTACAGGAGCCATGTCCCACTGCAAACAGATCATTGTACTTTGGATTCCTGCAAAAGAAGTAGGAACCCATTGGCCCAGGAAATGAACATGGCTTTCCTGTGGACATGAGCGTTCCCATGGATACTGGTGCCTAACTATGCTGCAGATATCTACTGTTGAGTGTTGAGACCTGGGATAATCCCACAATCCCTTAAGAATCCCAGTCTCATTTTTTTTCTATAATGCTACGTGTCATCCTCAAAGTAGTTAAGTGCAATAGAAGTGTCGTGCTCGGGGCTTGGCACCCAGCAGGCGCTCAGGGGTTCCGGGTTTGTTGCAATGTCTACACTCACCAGCAGAGGGCGGTGACGGCCAGGCGCTTGGCTTTGTCATTTTGGAATTTCAAGAGCGGCAGCAGAGTACCCTCCTGGTCTCGGTATTCGTCGGCAGCATCCTCATAGTACTTAAAATCTTAAACAAACATAGGCTGAATCAGCCCTAGGACTGCCATTTTATGGCAAGCCCAGGTCCGCCACTTTCTGTCTGTATCCTTGGCCCAAACAATCAGACTCTGTGTTTCAAAGTGAGAACAGTAATAGTACCTATCTCAAAGGACTGTTGTGAGGATTAAATGTTAATATATGTAAAGTACTTAGAAAAATACCTGGCACCTAGTAAGCTCTCTATATGTGTTATTGTTACTGTCATCCCTGTTGTTGGAGGCAAATTACAATAAAGTAGCCATGTCCTCATAGATAAAATCCCAGGTTTGTCCGTCCTTATATCTGCGGCTAAACCCCACTATGGTGAAGCTTCTTGGATCCCTGATGGGTTCTCTGAACTTAAGTTCATCTCCAGCCCTAAATTGTCTCTGCCTCCCATTTCCTCCAACTTAGGCAAAAGCTCCATCTGTCCTTCCACTTGTCTAAGCCAGAAACGTGAGTAATCCTTGACTGATCTCTCCATCATCTCTCATATTTTCCTTCTGACTACTTTTAATCCATTCACTTCTCTCCAAACCCATAGCCACTGCCCAGGCCCCAAGAGCCATTGCCTGGATTATTACACCATCCTCCTAACTGGTCTGCCCACCTCCAGTAACTCCTCCTCCAGCCCATGCTCCACAGAGCTACCTGAATGCAAATAAATAAATCACCTCACCACACTACCTCCTTCAACCCACTGAAAATCCCCCAATGGCTCCCCTTGCACATGGCTCCGTGGTCAAACCAAGGCTCCAGACCATGACTTCCATGTCGTTTCCAGCCAGGTGTTCACATAACCTCTGTATCAGTGTCTGAAATGTCCTGCTCCTTCATCTTCCTGGCAAACTCCTATTCATTGAAGATCCAGATTAAACTCTTTCTCCTCTATGAGGCCTTCACTTTCTTGTTGAGCAGAATTCATTTCTTCCTCCATTCCAGCCCTGTCTCTACTGAAATATCTGTCATGCTGTGTTGCTTCTATTTATCCTTTTGGTTGTCTCTCCTACCAGGCAGCTCCTGGGGAGCAGGAAGCATGTTATATTCATCTCTCGACTTGCAGTGCCTAGCACAGGGCCAGCCATAGAGCAGACACCCAATGACTGTTCAAAGAGTGCGATGAAATAAATCAACAGAAGTGAAAAGTTTCTGTCTTTTTTCCAGTCAAGGGTAACCCATTAGAAAACTAATCCTCTCATCCAACACGGTCAAGGACATGCCCAGGCACTGCCCCCCAGCCTTGAGGTTGTGGGACTACATTCAAACCTCAAAAATGTCTCAGAATAAAAAAAGACTTGAGTGATCAGAGGCATGAGCTTTGATCATATCAGAGATCCCTGAGCTTAGGCTATCTTTGAAAATACTTCATTTCAGGAGATTAATTGGTAATACTTCTCTGTTTTCACTTCTTCATGATTACACTTTCCCAAAGGGAAAAGAGTATGCAATTAAAAAAAATCAAAGTTCAATGCATTTTTATGTGATTGTGTTCTTACAAATGAAAAAGGTTCACCAAGGCCAATTTCTCCATGGATATTAATCGTGTTTGCAGCCCTTTGGTGGGCTGGTTGCAGAGGCTGGGTTTCAGGAAGCCAAGCTGCGTGAGTGACAAATTCATTCACAGCTGCTGTGTACTTTGACAGCTTTGAAAAGCACTCAAGGTCGTTTTCCAGCCTGAATGATAACAAGGGGGCTTGTTTAGGCTTCTGGTCTTGGCAACCCTGGTTTCTATGTCCCATGGGTGAGCAATGAGCATCAAGTCACCAAGAAGAGCCCTAGGCTGTCAGCAAAGGAGACCAGCCAGCAACAAGGAGCTGCCAACTTTGGGGAGGCAGCTGCTCCAAATAAATGCACAACCTCTTAGGGAAATACAAGCCACTTGGGAATGTGCTGTTCATGCCATGGGAAGGATTCTGTTTCCCTGGCTCTGTCAAAGACACCAGAATTTCCCAGGCCCCCAGGATTTAAGCGTTTCTGAATCAATCTCTTTCTTCACTTCATCACTAATTAATCACCAGCATAGACTTATTGAATGTTTTTTTTTGTTTTTTTTTTTTTGAAAAGTCTCTTCCAGCCCAGTGGCTCTGTAGCTTTGTGATGAAGTGCTTCAGCTATGGATCTAAGGGGCTGTGTTCAAGTCCTGATTGTACCACTCATTTGTCATACTAGCTACTATTTTGAACAAGTAGCAATAGCCCAAATCTATCACCTATAAAATGGAGATATTAATGGAATTCACCTGACAGTGTGTCTGTCAGGATGATATAAAATAATACAAGTAAATTGCACAGCACAATGCCCAGTACATAGGCCATTCCCAGCGAATGCTGGTACTGGTTTTTCACTCATAGCTGTTTCCTTTTCTCCATTTCCTGGAAAAGGTGTGGTGAGGCCCACTCCACCCCACACCTGAACCTCATTTTTGTCTCTGTCCCTGTATTCTGTCCAATTGCATCCTTCTCCAGACATACTCTCACTGGGCTGTGTTCCTGCCTGGACAGAATCTTTGAACTGTCTGCAGAAAAATCTCAGATTCCCTGAGATATTCCAGGCCCTTCATTAACTGCCTCCAATCACCTCTGTAGCCTGAGCTTTCACTACTTTCCAAGAAACCCCTGTTTGAATCATTGAGCCTGCTGCACTCTATTCCCAGAGACCAGTCCCATTCATTTTTACCACCAAGTCACTGCTTTTGCTGTCCCTTGCCCAGAACATCTGCCCTTCTGCTAATCTACTCATACTCTGCTTATCCCTTGGCATTTAGCTTAGCCCTCCCTACAGCCTTCCTTGACTGTTGCCACTCATCCCTCATTTCTCTTCTTACATTCTTGAGGATCCCCAGAGCAGTTTCAGTCTGCATTCTAGCATTTATATTATCTCCAAGCTGGACACAGCAGAGAAAGAGCACAGAATTAGGAAACTCAAGACCTAGATTTGGGTCCTCTCTGCCATTCAGCAGCCAGGTAGACTTGCCCTTACCTGCCTCTTGTGTAAAGTAGGGGTAATACTCTCTGCTCTGCCTGCCTCCCAGACTGTTGCGAAGATGACATTGGATCACTAATATGTAAGTTTTGCTGCACTATTGTCAGATCTCATCACTATACCCATTTTTCTTATTCCATTGTTTGTAGTTGACCTGTGTGTGTCTTGTCTCCCTAGTGACATCCAGAGGAGGAAGGGATTAGTTTTTCTCCTCTTGCACCCCTATAGTACCTAGCATGGGACACTCAAATACTTGCCTTGTATGAGGAATTTTTAATACAGGCAGTAATAGTAGTTGCCAGCACTTCAAATCTTACCTTGAGCAACATCATCATAAGTGTTCTGGTTGACCATCCGCTCCACGATTTTAGCAGCCTGAGTCACTTTGGTGATGTCATCACTCTGTGGAGATACAGAGGCCACAGGCCCTCTTAGCTAGCACCTGGAAAGGTTATGTCTTGAGCCACAGCCCAGACTTGCAATTTTCTCTCTGACACCACCCACCCCAGATAGCTCCGTAAAGATATCTCTTCATGCCTCCAAAGCCAGATCACCTCACCACCCCCTTTGGGGAATGCCCAGCTCTTAAATGGCGCAAGGAGTTTGCACTGCCATACTTTGCCCCTGGGTACAGCCTGTCTTGTACTCTTTCATTCTGAACTTGTTCTGGAGAAGGCATATCTCAGAGCACAACACAAGACATTGAAGAGTATTGAAGGGGAGAGCAGAAAATGGGAGGTAGGAGGCTTCTTTAGTGGAGACAGAGAGGTTTTATCATCTCAGGCAATGACAAAGACTCTCATTAAAGCCTCAGAGAGCTTCTGGTCCAACAGATATGCTTGTATACAGGGAGTAAAAGGCAGAAATGACTCCTAATCTAAGGCCTTGCCCACTGCAGGAAGAAACCAGCTGAGTGGGCAACCCTTGAGGAGCTTCAGAGCACCAGGCCCATGGCTGTTGAAAATGAGATTTACTAGCAGTGCCAGCATCAGGCAGTGGTTAAGAGAATGGATTCTGGAGCCACACAGACCTTCATTCCCTTCCTATCCCATGCATTAGGAAGGAGCCAGTTGGCAACTTTAGGTAAGTTACTTAAATTCTCTGAGTCTTAGAGTACACATGATCCAGTGGGGATGGATAATGCCACCTGCATCTGGGGTCATTGTACTATACTAGCAACTATACATAATCTTGGGTTCTCACAACAATCTTACAAAGTAAGATCATTAGGATGTCTTTACAGATGAGGAAACAGGTTAGAAAAACCTAGCTAATAAGTAGCAAAGCCAGGATATAAACTCAACTCTGTGGATTCCAGGTCCCATGCCCTCGAGCCCACACAGAAAGCCAGTCCCTCACCAGTCTGACCACCTTTGCATGGTCCTGGCAGTCTCCAGGTTCCAGATGTGTGGTGGACACTGCCTCCCTTGTTCTGGATACTATACTACTTGAGAAGACACAGCTTTTTGTTGGTTCTGACTAAATTTGTGGCCTCTCAGACCTTTCTGCCATTCCCATCCTAATCTTTCAGATCATATAAGCCTGCATTCATTTCTGTATATTCATCCAAATGATTAATGAGACAGAAATCTGAGATCTATCATTGCAGACTTTCCTACAGGGTATCATAGAGTTATTCTGCTTTCCCCCTCCCACTCGAGTTTTATACCAACCTCGTCAGATGCAGGTCTCTGAGAAAGGGGTGTCACTCTGTGCATGCACTGGGCCTGAGCAAAAGATCACTCTATTCTACAGATAGCCAGGGCCAGTACTTGAGATTCCCAGTTAAAACTCAATTCCCTTGCTTACAGGTTGCATACTAAGGTATTCACTGATGTTGGGGGGTATCTTATATCCCACAATGTTATGCCTTCACTGTAGCTTCTTGGTCCAGAGAACTGAGCTCTGCCTGCATCACAGCCTTCAATGTCAACCAAAGCTGGAAGAAAGTTCAGTCCTACTTCCCTGGACATATTAGACACCAAGTCTGATATACATGTTAGATCCCAAGGGCTTAGACCCAAGGACAATTTTCACTTTCAGCCACAGGGATATTTCTTTTCTTCTCTGGGTCCTGGTGGCTGCAGTTAAAGTTTCTGCAATAATAGTCCTAGCACACAGCCAGCCTATAGCCAAACGCTTGATGGATCTTCAAGTGAAACTTGACCCAGGCTAACACCCTCTCTGAAGCTCCTAACCTCTAGGGAATAGTACAGGGGAAGTCAAGGGTCTGGACAGGGCAACCCATGGGACAGGGACTTCATCTTTCACTTCAGAGTTCCAGTACTCAGCATGATCATGATCACAAGTGCTTGGTCTGTAATTGAATGAAATGGAATTGGGGCAGTTTATATTAAGCCAAATCAGGGAACTCTTAAAACTCCCAGAAAATGTGACTTTTATCAGGGACATGTAATTGAGTGGAAGTGGGCATACCTCAAACAAAGGAAGCAAAACTTACTTAAACTTATCTGGCTTCCATAGCAAAATCGCTTCCTGGAGAGCTGTCTGGGAGCTCTCCAGGGTGCTGAACCCAGACCTCATCTTTCCCATCCTATTACAGGTCAAACACATCCATACTAGGACTCTGGCTCCTGATTCAGCTTTCTTTCTGTTGAAAGGACAAATGTGGCCCTTCAGCATCTCTCTGTGGTGATCTTCTTTGTGGGGACCTATCACTATAACTTCCATAATGATCCCCAAGCCTACACTGGCTATACTCACAATGAGCCCCACAAAATAGACCTCTATAATGACTCCTATTATGTTTCTTCACGGTAAATCCAGCCCAGAGTGGCCACACCCATCAGCCTGAACCTGCTGGTGTCTGTGATCAGCCCTGACTTAGCACCTGGCCCATAAGACTCACCTAAAAGATTGAGCACAAATAACCCAAGGACTGAAGGTCAAAGAGCAAATCACTCTCCAAAGCCCCATGACCCCTTGCTCAGGGAGGTGGTGCCTTATTATCACATTCCATCCCATCCTGAGAAGACTCCTGAGCTCTTTCAGGGTGTGCATTGGGCTTTCAATAACATTCGTGTCTTCTGTTGTCGCCTAGCCCCCAAACCCTGAATCCTTGCTGGCCTCCAGACCTATATAAGATTGGGAAGAGGTGTGAAATGCCAGAGGCAGCTGTGGCTCTCCTCAAACCTTCCTACAAGGAAAGAACTATTCATATTTCAACATTAGCTCCCCACCTAAGGTCTGTAAAGTCCTTCCAGATAGCCAGGCTTCTCTCTACCAAGAGACCAAGATCCCACTCAGTCATTCTCTGTGACAGATCCATGGGAAACCCCACCAAACCTGGGACTCCATAGATGTCATCTTCCTCATGGCCATCTTCCCCATTTTTTTAGCCACTGGTGTCTTTGCCTTCTCTTTCTCTTTGGTCTTTTCCTGCTTCTCAAGCTCCTCTACATAGGCGTCGTAGATCTCCCACTAGGCAAGGGCAAGATGAGAAGGTTCATTGCAGGGCAAAATCTTCACCCAGCCAGCTCCTATTCAGCTTTTAGAGCTTGAGAAATAGATTATGTCAGGCCCTGTCACATGCCTCTATAGCATCCTCTACTTGGCCCACTGTATGTATTCAATGTCTGTCTTCTGTGCTGTCAGCTCTAGGACAGGAATGAAGGAATTCTCAGGGCAGCTCTGGGATGGGCTTTCCACCCTGTGTCTCAGGGGCTCAGTTTTCAGCTGGAGATCAGTATTGTTGCAAACTACAAATCCTATTAGGCAAAACAAATGGGCAAATATCAAGGTGGATCACATTTTTCTTGGTGATTTATAAGACTCTGAACTAGGAAATTTAAAAAATGTTTCCCCCATGGAGATGTGATAAACTTTCTAGTTCATGTTTGGCTAACTACAGCACTGACCACACCTTCTGAGCATAAAAAGATAAACAAAAAGTAAGGGAACTCCTGCTAACTGCATCTGACAGCAAGAGAAGCTCAAGGATCATAACAAAGGAAGCAGCAAGGATGGTGGGGGGGGGGGGGGAACCCAGATCACTGTGTGCTCTCCAGAGTTGGGCAGTCACTGCCACCTGGAGGCCAGATAGACACACCTTATATTAACAATTCACCATGGGCCAGTACTCCACACCACAACATAATTCAATGTTTGTTATCTCATTCAGAGCTTTCCAACAGCCCTGCAAGGCTGATTGTTGTCCTTGCTTGACAGAGAAATAGAAATTGAAGCATCAAGGGTGACATGGTTTGCCCAGGGTCTTACAGTATGAGCAGCAAAGTTGGAGCCTGAGCTCAGGTCTCCTGGCACCATATCCTGCTCAAATCAGCATGGCTATCCAGTAGAATTTGAGGGGGAAAGAGGGTCTGCAGGAACAATTAAGACTGCTGGAAGGACAGATTAGAGTGCTAACACTTCAGAGTCAGCATGGGGTGACTACAGAGAGTTGGAAGCCATGCCTATTTCCCTCTTTGACAGTCTTGCCCCTGAGAGGCATGTGGCTGGTCCACAGCTCACTAGGTGGGGACCTACTGTCTAATATGCCTGATGTTCAGAGCCTGGACAAGGAGCATGGAGATGGATGGATGAGGAGGGCAGGCTGCTAGAGGAATCTTTGACAAGGATGCATGAGGTAGAGAGGTGGGGGTGTGGTGATGACTTTTAGACTGACCCAGGGTCTCACCTGATTAGCTGTAGCCGAAAAGTTTGTCCTGGGAGGAGGTTCCATCTGGCATTCTCGGTCCTAGTGAACAATGACAACAAGAAACCAACAGAGAGCCCTCAACTCCTTCTCACTTAATCCAACAGTATATCCATCCATGGGTGAAGCATTTCAGTTGGAGCAGAGGGAGGGATGGGACACAGAACTGGGAAGTAAAGAGGGGCTGAACAAAGGATGAAATGATGCAGTGAAATCCTACATTTTCCTTCTAAGCTTCCTTCAGAAGACTAAGCTAGAAATAGGGGGCAATGAAGCCTGATTATGCCAGCTTCAACTAAGTGGGGGTTAGGCAGGGCTCTGGCCAGCCTTTAGATGAAAGACACAGAGGTCATCCCCTGGAAAGCTACTGGACTAATATCCCTCACCCTGAGAAGACTTCTCCCTAATACTGGGGCCTGTGGCTCCACCATGGGAATGCACTCCCTCCTCATTGTGTATCACCCAGATCACTGAATAGGGAGTACACAGTGTGATTAGAATCTGCCATAAACCCACCATGTAGACTTCTGCCCTCCATTCACAGATTCATTTCTGTAAAACACTGTCTTACATATGTGAGTCTCTCCCCTGAAATCCTGAGAGATTCTTTCAGCCTGTATTCAGGGTCCTCCATACTTATGAGCCAGGGAGATTTTTCGGCCTTTTCTAGTTAGTCTATCACAGAGACCATCAACTTCAGTCAAACTGGCTCTTAGTCCTGCCTCCCTGGCACATCTGGCCTCTCCTCTCTCCCCCAGATCTTGACCTCCTCTTCGAGGCCCTTACATGTTTCAATCTCAGTTGAAGGGCTCCAGATTCCTTGTTACCCACTCTGAACTCCCATGAGGATGGCTTATAAGGACTGAACACATGCTTCAAGCTCTCCTCAGAGAATTTAACTGTGGTGCATGCCTGTCACCCTTCCAGACCAAGAGCTGCTGAGGCTGGAGTCAGGCCTGTTCCTTTCCTGCCATGCATAGTATAGAGCTGTGAGGTAAAGGGGCTGGGGTGGGGCTGCTCTACCCGGAGAGGGTTGTTTAAGGTCTGTGAGGCCCTCTCACTGAAGTTGAACTGGTTGGTGAGCTTTCGCTCCTTGGGCTGCTTAGGAGTCATCAATTCTTCTTCAGTCACTTTTTCAGCTGCCTGGAAAAAAAGACCCATAGGACCAGGGCTCAGCTGTGACAAGAAGATGGTGGGGAGTCAGGAGTGGGGAGAAGTCATGTCTTAGGATAGGATAGAAGAGGGAGAGGGTGATGATGCCAGAGGCATTGGCACCTGCAGCCTCTAACATCTCACCTTCAGCCCCACCCCATGACAAGTTACCCCTGAAACTTCCATCCACAGCTAGAGCTGGAAGGGGAGAGATGGGAACAATATTATATGGTACCTCAGCTGCAGGCATATCTATTTGACTCCCAGCTTCAGTTTCAGCTTCAGCTTCAGATTCCTTAGGCTCTTCTTCTTCTTCAAGGATTTCAGTTTCTGAAATCACCACCTTGGTGGACTCCTGAGAACCTTGGTAGGATATTGCAGATGAACCCAAAGTCCAGGCCTCCTCCCCCATCCTCTGGTAGGGCAAGGCTTTCTTGGTTCCTGTTTTTGAGACCTCACCTACCCCAGGGTTCTCATGGGTTAACTCCCAGACCTATCCAGGACAGCCAGCTGTTGGACTTTATGTAAGTAGAGGCTCTGCAAAGTTATGGCTTAGTGATCTGCTCCCTAGGGTGACCACAGAAAGGGGATGAGGCTCTGGGCTGTAGCATCAGGCTCACCCTGAGGCCTACCTGCTGCTAACTCATCACGGTAGTGCTGCCGTCGTCCTTCATCCGAGTCTTTGGGGATCAGATTCCCAACCTGGCTGAAGTGAACTGCCAGTTGGTTCACAACACCAATAAACTTATATGTGCCTTCCTAAGAGGAGAGAAGACTGGGTAAGACCAAAAGTCCTGAAAAGGGCTGCTGGAGTCAGAATGTAGTCTGCCTTCATTCTATAAGGCTTAACGTGGCCCATCTGTTAACGATATATATAGATCTCATCAAATCCTCAGTTAACCTGAAGTTTTCATTGCATTGCAGCTTAAAGAGGAGGCAAATGAAATAAAATTTTTAAAAATTCTCATAAAAGACATATTTTTAAATATCTTTTCTTTCCAACTTTGAATAGCCCTGGATTTGTCTATCACTGGCTCTTACATCCATGCCAAGCAATCCTGGTATACCTGTTTCATCACAGATTCCAGGCAGGTCATGCATAGTCCTCAAACATACCTGGCCTGGCCTACTCTGAACAGTATTTAGTGAATGTGAGGGCTGGATAGATCCTCAGAGATACCAAATCTCCAATTCCCCTGTTTCCATACAAAAGGTCACAGATAGCTAGAAAATGTTTGAGTTTGGCACTTGTCCAGTTTATAAAATGTCCAGAAAATGAAAATCAGGGCTAGTCTTAAAGTCTAAGTAACCTTGTTCATTTCTTCTTCAACAACTAATTTTTAAACAAATACAACATGCCAAGTATTTTGTTTTAATTTTTTTAATGTTTATTTATGTTTGAGAGAGACAGAGCATGAGCAGGGGATGGGCAGACAGAGAAGGAGACACAGAATTCAAGGCAAGCTCTAGGCTCCAAGCTGTCAGCACAGAGCCCGATGTGGGGCTCAAACCCACGAACTGTGAGATCATGACCTGAGCCTAAGTCAGATGCTTAACCAACTGAGACACCCAGGCACACCAACATGCCAAGTATTTTCTAGGTTCCAGAGACATAAAGCTTAACAAAAGCAGATATGATCCCTGCTTTCACAGGGCCTATTAGTCTGGTTCTTCTAGACAGCCTCCATATTGACAAGCATCTTAGTTGTACTGTTGACTTTGAGACCAAGGTTTCCTTCCTTTTTTCAAAATATATCTTCCCAGCCCTTTTAAAGTCACATAGATTATTGTTGTATTTGTATGACACACTAGGGTAAACTCACTGGAGAGGAAACCAGCCCATGGGCTCCAGCTGTATCAAACCCACCTGCCTCTGGAGGGTTGAAAGAATCACTATTTCTGCACATAGGTTGGGACACTCTGCCTTAAAAAGTCATCACAAAGCCCTTCTTCTCTCAGTAACTCAGATGGATGGGAAATGAAACAGTGCAGTTATTAAAAGCATGGTCTATGTTGGTGGGCAGAATGGATTCAAATCCTGATTCCTTCCCCTATTTTCTGCATGACCTTGGGCTTAACCACTCTAAGCTTTATTTTTTTCATATGTAAAATGAAGATAATAATATTTAATTTTTAGGATAGTTATAAGTATTGAAAATAATGAAGATAATTTATTTATTACTGTTTAAAAAATATTAGATAGAGCATGAGTCTGAGAAAGGGACAGAGGGAGAGAGAGAGAGAATCATAAGCAGGCTCCACACTCTGTGCGGAGTACAACGCAGGGCTCAATCCCATGACTCTGGGGTCATGACCTGAGCTGAAATCAAGAGTCAGACACTCAACCAACTAAGCCACCCAAGTGCCCAGAAAATAATTTATTAACAGTGTCTGACACGTAATAAGTACTCAATAAGATTTCAAGGGAGATTCATTATGGAATTTTTTAAATCTCTGGAAAATTCCATGTAAAATTTCAAGGTTCTGGTCAAAGACCAGAGTTTAAAGGTGATCTCTCTAATAGCAGAGAAGCTTTTGGAATGTAGCAAGTCACTGCCAAACCAAGGAGCACCTAGAGGCCCCTACCCCAGAGGGGATGACTTACTTTGAAGCTGTACCTGACGATGTTCTGGGGTGCATGTGGGTTGTTGGCTGTCAGAATGCGGGTGAACTCCTCCTTTAGCTCCTAAGGGAGAGAGATACCAAGAAATACCAAAGGCCCACACCTCTTCTGAGATTTGGGAGGGCTCTTCAGGGTGTCAGCAGACATCTCACACCCAGGTTCTGTGCAGGCTCCTAATCAGTACTATGAAAGAACACATCTCTGAGGGTAGAGAAGGTAGAAGGGGCAAGGGCAGGATGCTGCTCACTCACCGCATCAGTCAACTCCAGCTGGTCAGGGGGTCTAACTGTGGCTTTGGACTGGGCCCATTCATCTGCTCCTTCTCCCACTTCAGTCCCTGAATCTTCATCCTGGACAACAACCTCACATGAGGATCAGCAAGCAGTGCTCCCCCTTCATTCACAAATCCTCCCAGAAGCCAAGCTCTGCCCCTGATAAGTAGAATACAAATGCACAACAGACCACTCTTCCATGGAAGAGTCCAAAGGAACTGCTTAGGTCAGAGTTCTCATTGCCTGGAAGATCTTGGCCATGTCAGCCCTGGGGGTCAGTACTTATCTGGAACATTGTGGTGGGCCTTTTGAGCCAGAAGTGAGACCAGAAGTGGCCCCTCCCTATTCTCTCCCATACAGCCTGGAACCTAATGGTCAGGACCAGCTGCCAAAGGCAGGGCTTTATGCAAAATGAAAGGACATCCAGCTGTTATTTAAGATGCTTCAGCCCCGATTCATATTTTATCTTCCAATTTGCCACCTTATGGTTACTCTTATGGCAACACTGTCAGTACTTGGTAACTTTAAGCCTCAGAGTCTCATTAGATCCTTAGAGCAAAAAAATCAAGGACTAGAAGTTTTTCCTTTCTGTAATAGACAGTTAAACACCTTGCTGAAGTGGCCCATGATGTATTAAAAAAAACTCACCCTTGTTAGCAAAAATATGCAAAGTAAAAGAATGCAATTCTTCACTATAAAACTGTTGAAAACTAAAACAACAACAACAACAACTACAAAAACCCAAAACAAAGAGACCACTCAGCCAAACAAAACTAATCCAGTGGTGGTGACATTGTGGGAAAATTGCTACCCATAAATTAGTGCAATCTTTCTAAAGAGCATTTTGGAAATATTTACCAAAAACCTAACAAGCATTTATTCTCTGTGACTGAAGTTTCTATGTATAGGACTTTATATTAAAGAAATAACCAAGGACATGCCCAGAGATTTAAATGCATGAATGTTTGCTGGAGAATTGATCATAATAATGAAAAAGAGGAAATATCTAAGTGTCCAACAATGGGGCATGGTTGAACAAATTACAGTATAGCCTTAAGGAACATATGGTAAAATATTATACAGTAATTTTAAATGATGCTATAAAAGTATGTTTATTGGCAATGGAAAGCACTCTAAATATATTATGTAAAAAGCAGATTATAAAATAACTTACAGTTTGATTCCATTTAAAAACAGGGGTGCCTGGGTGGCTCAGTCGGTTAAGTGTCCAGCTTTTGACTTTGCCTCAGGTCATGATCTCATGGTTTATGAGTTCAAGCCCTGAATCGGGCTCTGCGCTGACAGTGTAGACCCTGCTTGAGATTTTCTCCCTCTCCCTCTCTCTTCCCCTCCCCTGCTTGTGCTTTTTCTCTCTCAAAATAAATAAACTTAAAAATAAATAAATACACATAATTTTTATATATGCACAGAAATATCTGAGAGAGTATAACATCATGTGTTAACTAAGAGGTTTTCAATAATGGTGGGTTTAAGGGTGATTTTTTTTTAAAAATAGGCTTCACACCCAGCACAGAGCCCAATACGGGGCCTGAATTCAACCCTGAGATGAAGACTTGAGCTGAGATCAAGACTCAGCCGCTTAACCGACTGAGTCACTCAGGTGCACCTAAGGGTGATTTTAATGGTCTTTTTGCCCATTTGAATTTTCTAAAAAAGATATAGCTAATATTTTCAACAGAAAACAATGCTGTTAGCATCTTGCTGAGAGCCTTCAGTGGGCTCAGCACTTACTCTCTTCCTGGCTCCTCTGCCTATGTTGATGCTCTGAAAGAAAGAACAGAAACAAGAGGTAAGTCATAGGCAAATCTCTGTGGGAATATCAGAAACAGTATTACAGGGAGGCTTCTTCCCAGAGATCTCAAAGACACTGGACATTGAGCTTTCCCAAGTCTTAAAAGTGGTCCTCTTAATGGCAACATGTGCTTCTTACCCCAGTCATGGAGGCCCTGTATCTGAGGCAATCCCATTCCAGTGTCAGTGCCACTGACCCATGAAAAGCAACCAGGTAACTTAGCACTGGGCATTTCTTATTTGCAACTAGTTCCACAAACATTTTTAAAAAGCATATTCTAAGTGCTCAGCTCTGTACTATGCGTTAAGGAGATTTCGAGGTCAAATTATATTTATAAATACTTGTTTGGGATGAATGTAAGCTCTTTATAAGCAGGTACTTTGTTTTATACACTGCTGAGAATATAGTAAGTGTTCAAATACTTATTTTTTTCCCCCAGAGTGAACATAATCCTTTATTTCAAGGTGATTCTTTTTTTTCTATAATTCATTTTTTACAATTTACATCCAAGTTAGTTAGCTCATGGTGCAATAATGATTTCGGAGTAGGTTCCCTAAGCCCCTTATCCATTTAGCCCATCCCCACACACACAACCCCTCCAGCAACCCTCTGTTTGTTCTCTATATTTAAGAGTCTCTTATGTTTTGTCCCTCTCCCTGTTTTTATATTATTTTTGCTTCCTTTCCCTTATATTCATCTGTTTTGTATCTTAAATTCCTTATATGAGTGAAGTCATATGATATTTGTCTTTCTTTGACTAATTAATTTCACCTAGCATAATACCCTCCAGTTCCATCCACATAGTTGCAAATGCAAGATTTCATTCTTTTTGATTGCCAGGTCTTCTTTATCCATTCATCCATCGATGGACATTTGGGCTCTTTCCATACTTTGGCTATTGTTGATAGTGCTGCTATAAACATTGGGGTGCATGTGTCCTTTCGAAACAGCATCCCTGTATCCCTTGGATAAATACTTAGTAGTGCAATTGCTGGGTTGTAGGGTAGTTCTATTTTTAACTTTTTGAGGAAACTCCATATTGTTTTCCAACTGGCTGCACCAGTTTGCCTTCCCACCAGCAGTGCAAAAGAGATGCTCTTTCTCCACATCCTCCCTAACATCTGTTGTTGCCTGACTTGTTAATGTTAGCCCTTCTGACAGGTGTGATGAGGTGGTATCTCAGTGTGGTTTTGATTTGTATTTCCTGGATGATGAGTGACATTGAGCATTTTTTCATGTGTTGTTTGGCCATCTGGATGTCTTCTTTGGAGAAGTGTCTAATTCATGTCTTTTGCCCATTTTTTCACTGGATCATTTGTTTTTTGGGTGTTGAGTTGGATAAGTTCTCTATAGATTTTGGATATCAACCCTTTATCTGACATGTTGTTTGCAAATATCTTCTCCCATTCCGTTGGTTGCCTTTTAGTTTTGCTGATTTAGTTTTGTTTCCTTTGCTGTGCAGAAGATTTTTATTTTGATGAGGTCCCAATAGTTTATTTTTGCTTTGGTTTCCCTTGTCTCCAGAGATGTGTTGAGTAAGAAGTTGGTGCAGCCGAGGTCAGAGAGGTTTTTGCCTGCTTTCTCCTCGAGAATTTTATTGACTTCCTGTCTTACGTTTAGGTCTTTCATCCATTTTGAGTTATTTTTGTGTATGGTGTAAGAAAGTCGTGCAGGTTCATTTTTCTGCATGTTGCTGTCCAGTTTTCCCAGCACCATTTGCTGAAGAGACTGTCTTTATTCCATTGGATGTTCTTTCCTGCTTTGTCGAAGATTAGTTGGCCATACATTTCTGGGTCCATTCCTGGGTTCTGTATTCTGTTCCCTTGATCTGAGTGTCTGTTTTTGTGCCAGTACCATACTGTCTTGATGATTACAGCTTTGTAATACAGCTTGAAGTCTGAGATTGTGATGCCTCCAGATTTGGTTTTCTTTCTCCAGATCGCTTTGGCTATTTGGGGTCTTTTCTGGTTCCATACAAATTTTAGGATTGTTTGTTCTAGCTCTGTGAAGAATGCTGGGGTTATTTTGATAGGTATTGCCTTGAATATGTAGATTTCTTTGGGTCAAATACTTATTGAATAAATGAAGAATGTCATCAAACCGATTAGTGATCATGATTCTGGGAAAAATGTTTTTCCTCTTTGGACCTCAGTTTCCTTGTCAGTAAAATGCATAGGATTGGATGTGATGACCTTCCAGCTCTAACACACTAAAATTTTATGTTCCCAAGAGCAGCATGCTTTATTCAGCTTGATAAACATTTATTGGGCATCTATTTGTGTGTCAGGGACACACCTAAGCAGTAGGACACAGACAAAGAGAGAGTAGGTCCCTACTCCAGTTTGTTCAGGGTGCATGGAGGACAGAGCAATGTAAGAATGTTCATCATTTACTCTCTCATTCACTCACTCACTCACTCACTCACTCACTCTCTCATTCAGTACTCCTTTGAAAGCCTCCTCTGTGCCAGCAACAGAGATATGTGTACCCAGGGTGCTATAGGAGTACACAGAGACACCTACTGAGCACAAGAAAGGCTCCCAGAGGTGGCTGTTTCCCAGCTGGGTATCAAAGAACAAAGAACCCAGCTGGGTTGTCTAAATGGAGAAAACATTATTCAGAAGAAGAAAACAGCATATACAAAGGCAAGAGAAGAACAGTGACAGAGCCAGTAAAATATTCCACCAAACAAACAAAAACCCTGCAATATACATATATATACATATATATAATTGTTAATATATATAATCATTCATATATATATATATATATATATATATATATATATATATATTACAATAGGTGTTTCAGATGATCAAGCAAAAGGGAGATCAGTGGAGGCTAGAAATGTGACAGAAGGGTTCTTGGAAGAAGCAGGTTTAAAGTATTGAAGGAAAGGCCAAGGCAACATGGTGGCAGTACAGCACATTGGACAGAGACCTCTGCTCCCAGTTCTTGCAGGCCACCTGTATATTCTTGAGGAAGTATCTTGGGCCTCAGTTTCCCAAATACAAAGTTAAGAGAGTTAGACTAGATGGGCTCTTACAGCTCTTACATAATATAGTCTATGGGAGAGGATTTGATGGTGGAGAGGAGGAAAGGGATTCCAGGGAGAGGGAAGAGCATGTCTCAGCTTGGGTTAGGATTGTTATTGGTAGAGCAGGCAGCAGGATTCAGATCTCTGCCAGGTTGCCAGGGTTTCCAGTGATGGAACCCTTCTCTGAGGCTAAGCTGCATAAGACAGAAATCTGCTTTTTTTTGAAGCACCTCTGATCCCTAAGGTAACAAGATGCAAGCGTCACAACTCCAACAGCTTTCTGGCCCACAACAGACATTGGAGGGCCAATCCCAACCCAAACTGCCAGCCTTAAATAGAAAACGAGATCCAGTTACCATTGCCCCCCGTAAATATGTCTGTAAAACATTTATCTGGCAATAAAAGAACTGACAAGGCAATTTGAATGTAATTGTTTTTGGCAGTTGGAAATATTTCAATTAACACACTATAAAAGCCACACTATAATAAATGCAAAACAGGCCAATGAAATCAGCTGCAGTCCTGACTTCCCAACCATGGCAAAGGAGATTGAATGTCAGGCTGCCACTTTGGGCCCTTGGTCTTCCAAAAGGAGAAGACTGAGATGGACAAGCCTGAATTCCTGGAAAGCTTTTGATGGTTCCTCCCAGAAGCCATCAAACCACAGAAGAACAAAGCCCAAACTCCCTCCCTGGCCTTCAGAACTCTATCATCTGGCCCCACGTCTCCATTCCAGCCTGCTCTCCAGCCCTTCCTGTGCTAGCATTTTGAGATGCAGCCTAGCAAGGCTACCCACATTTCCTGAGCATCAACTGTGCTTTCCCACCTCTGCACCTTTGACTTTTTTTCAAAAAATAATTTATTTATTTTTGGAGTGCCTGGGTGGCTCAGTCAGTTAGGCGTCCAACTTCAGCTCAGGTCATGGTCTCGTGGTTTGTCAGTTCGGGCCCTGCATCGGGCTCTGTGCTGACAGCTCAGAGCCTGGAGCCTGCTTCAGATTCTGTGTCTGCCTCTGTCTCTGCTCCTCTGTCTCTGCTCCTCTCCCTCTCACGCTCCATCAGTCTCTCCCTCTCTCTCAAAAATAAACATTAAAAAATTTTAAAAATGTATTTATTTTTAAGTAATCTCTATACCCAACATTGAGGTCAAACTCATGACCCTGAGATCAAGAGTTGCATGTTCTTCCAGCTAAGCCAACCAGGTGCCCTTGCAGTTTTGCTTTTTACTGTTCCTCTTGCCAGAAACATCATCTTCCCTTTCCCTCTTACCACTCCCACTATCTCTGCCTAACAAAACCCTACCCAACTAAACTCTACTAGTCCTTTATCTAACCCTGACATATTATCACTTTTCTTGTAACTCCCTCTATTCTTCCATTCTTCACTTTGAGTGGCTGTTGTGAGATGAAGGATGAAATGTATCTGCAAATAGATACTCTGTTATCTCTGGATTTTGGTCTGCAAAAGGGAATAGTATTATGAAAAGAAATATAATACTGCAGTACACATTAGACGCAGCTTGGACATTTCAGCAAAGGAGGTCTACCATTCTTATACTCTTGACCAAAGAATATCCTCTACTTTTGGATAGGTCATTCTATTTGACTGAGGGAGGATGCCTATGGAGGAATGATGCAGGAAGAGGAAATATCCCCCTACCCCCCGACAGACCACCCTATCAGTCAAATTAACCCTGATAATCAATGGGATAACAGATGTCCCAGTCTGAACTCCTTCATAATAGATCATTTTTCTATCCTCATTATTACACATTTTAGTATGAGCATCTTAAGCAAAGGAACTGGTAAAAATTCATTTCTCTTTCAGAATGAGGGCTCCCTTGCTCTTTCTTGAAACTTCTCCACCTTCATTTCCATGTCACCTCTCCAGTAATTCCTTCTTAATATCCTTGACCAGGAATATATGCTTGGAATATACCCTTGACCAGGAATATATTCTACACACTCCTCTTGGGTGTTCTTATCTCCACACAGAGCTTCATCTTCTACCTTATGATGAGGTTCAAATCTATTTCTTTTTTAAAAATATTTCTATTTTTTTATTTTTTGAGTAATCTCTATGCCCAATACATGGCTTGAACTCACAACCTCAAGATCAAGAGTCACACACTCTACTGATTGAGCCAGCCAGGTAACCCAAAGTTCAAATATATTTCTGTAGCTTAGACTTCTCAGAACCCCATGTTCAAAAAAATAGCAGAGTACCCAAACTCAGTATGTTTAAGAGCCAACCTCATTATGTTCTTTTTCCAACCCAATCATTATATTCTTTTTCAATACCACATTTCCATTTCTTCTAGTATTTCTTATCTCATTCAAGTGCATCCCCATCCACTCAGTCACCCACGTTGGAAATTGGAAGCCATCAAAGACACCTGCCTTTCCTTCTCTCCCATTAGCACCATGTTTCAAAGTCTAACAATTCTATCTCTTCAATATCTTTCATAACTATCCTCTTCATTTACACCTTCCTTAATTCAGGCCCTTACTATCTTTTGCCTACATTTGATTTCCCTGACTCCAGTTTCTCTCCACTCTAATAATTATATCATTATCATCATTCTCAGCTATTGAACACTTACTCTGGGCTAGTCATTTACTAAGCAACTTACATGCATTATCTCATTTAACCTTCAGAACCACCCTATCAGGTAAGAGCTACCATTATTCTATTTTACAGATGAGAACACTGAGGCTTAGAGAGATCACCCAAAAATGACCAGGATTTGAACCCAAACTAATCACTATCTATAAGTGATCTTCCTGGAAAATTAATCTGATCATATCACTCTCCTGTTTTAAAGCCTCCAAGGGCTGCTCAATAGCCCTGAGATAAATCTCAAATTCTAACACAGCATCCACATTATCCCCTACTCTTTTCCTCCCACAGCTATGGGATGGTGATTTGACAATGAAAATTCTGGGGCACCTGGGTGGCTCAGCTGGTTAGGCATCCAACTTTGGCTCAGGTCATGATCTCACCATTTCTGAGTTTGACCCCATGTCGGGCTTTATGCTGATAGTTCAGAGCCTGGAGCCTGCTTCAGATTCTGTGTCTTCTTCTCTCTCTGCCCCTCCCTTGCTTGCACTGTGTCTCTGTCTCTCTCAAAAATAAATAAACATTAAAAATTTTTTTAAAAAAATGGAAGTTCTGGTCAAGGTAACAGATGATTATTATTGCCACCTACTGGGCATTTACCTAAACTTAGATCAGTTTTGGTACATGGCCCCCTTAAAAGCATAAGCAACCCATTTGTTCCTGAGCATATTTTAGGGGTAAGGAGATAAAAAAATTATTAAATTACTTCCTATCATGAAGAGGTAAGATTTATAAAACAAATACATGATCAGATATACTGATGGAGCCCAAACATGGGCTCTGAAGTCAACCATACCTTGGTTTGAGTCCCCACTCTGCCACTTGTTAGTTCTATGACTTTAGGCATGTTACTTGTCTTCTCCGAACCTCAGTATCCTTATCTTTAAACTGGGCATAATGGCATCTTCTCAATCATAGGCTTGTCATGAGAATTAAATGAGTCAATGCACACAAAATGCATAGTGTGGTGCTTAGCCAGAGTTTATGCTCAATTAATGATAGTAGGCAGCATTATATTCCCATTTATAGACCCTGCTCTGCCCTTAGTCACACAGATTCTGTGTGGCCCTTGTTTACTAGGAAGCACCTACCCTAGGGACTAGAGCCTTCAGCAGCTCACATTTCCACCTAAAAGTTCAATACTGAAACATGTTTGTTCCTGGAAAGAGGGGCTCTTTGAAGCATGCAAACCCACAGATGCAGCATCCTCCTTCCTGGAGCCCAGGAGACTTCGTTTACCATTTCAATTGTCTTGGTCCTTATTTTAAAACTCACTAACAGGTTTCCATTAAGCTAAATTGAAACTAAATACCTCACCAGCTTGCAGTTTCCATTTTTAAAAGGGTAAGAGCTCTTAGTCCCAAAGGAATAGTAATTCACCAACAAATCTTCCTCTGGCTACACTGACTACATTTTAAATCTCTGAGCCTAGTGCGGTGTTAAATGCACACAGAAGGCACTCAATAAGTGTAGTTGAAAGAAATCTCAAAATTTTGAAACATTAGATATGAAAGGTAATAGACATTATCATACACTATTGTGGGAATGCCAATTGATGCAAACTTTTCATAGGGTTATGTGGCAATACCTGCCAAAATTTTAAATGCAGATACCCCTCAACTCAGCAACTCCACTTTCTTGAATTTTTCCTGTGAAAGTACTCATACACATGCATAAGATGTACAAAATTGCTCACTGCACCATTATTTATAATATTTTTTAATGGGGGAGACCCAGATATTCATTTGTGGGGGCCCAGTTAAATAAATTATGGTATAGCCATTCAATAAGATACTATGCATATTTTTAAAAGAATGAGATAAACATTTATGTACTGTTATGGAAAGCTCTCTAAGGTATATTGTTAAATAAAAAAGCAAGCTACAGAAATAGATGACCCATCTGCTTACTTTAAGAATATGCATATATGTGTATTTGCATATACATATAAAATTTCTGCAAGAATATATAGACTCTGTTGATAGCAGTTTGGTTTAGGGAATATGACTGGGGAATTGTGGGGAAGGGGACCAATACTTTTATTGTATACTCATTCTCATGGTTTTAATATTTCTAATGTGAATGTGCATTACTTTTATTATTTACATGCTAATTAAGAATTTTTAAAATCAGAGACACCTGGGTGGCTCAGTAGGTTGAGCCTCCAACTCTTGATTTTGGCTCAAGTCATGATTTCACAGTTCGTGGATTCAAACCCCACATAACAGCATAGAGCCTGCTTGGGATTCTCTCTCTCCCTCTCTCTATGCCTTCTCCCACTCATGCTCTCTCTTTCTCTCTCAAAAATAAATAAGCATTAAAAAGAGAATTTTTAAAATCAATGAAGTACAGTTAAAGAGGTTTTTCTTTGCTGTTAATGCAGTGTTAGTTAGCACAGTGCTCTGAATGCAGAAAAAGGAGATATGAGACCAGGCTGGTGCCTCCATGGAAACCTATGGGACCCTTGCCAGATAAGGCTACAGAAGGCAAGGAAGGTAGGATTTAAAGGCTGAAGCTCTAGAGTATGCCTTGGCTATGTTCCTGACTCAGCCATGAACTATATGTGTGACCTTGAGCACAGTATTTAGTTTCTAATCCTCATTTTCTCTTCTCTAAGGTAGAGAAAAATATTAGTGCTCTTCTCAGAGTTGCTCAGAGGATAAAATAAAACAATTCATGAAGAGCACCTAACTCAGAGCCTAGCACTCAGTAAACCAAGTAACAGTGGCAGTGTAGACTTTGTGATTGTCATTATTTTATTATTCTATCATGGTCTGCTATGCATGGCAGTTGAGTCCCATTCAGAGGGCATTTATTGAACAATTGAAAAGTGTGTTATCCAGGCTCCAAGAGGTCCTTATCAGAAAGGAGCCTATAACCCTGAGAGTGTCATAGAGGGATAACAATAAAAACACCTTCTGTTTATATAATATCTTTCAGTTTACTAAACACTTTTGAGTACATCATCTCATTTGACCCTTAAACTAATCTTTGGTGGATGGATGTTAAATTTTGTCCTTTTTTCCCCCTGAATCTATTGAGATGTCATTATATGCTATTTCCCCTTTGTTCTGTTTTTTTGTTTTGTTTTGTTTGTTTGTTTTTTACTTTTTAAAGTTTATTTATTTTTTTTTCTTGAGAGAGAGAGAGTGGGGAAGGGGCAGAGAGAGAGGGAGAGAGAGAATCCCAAGTAGGCTCCATGCTGTCAGCATGGAGCCCAATCTGGGGCTCTAACTCCCAAACCATGAGATCATGACCTGAGCCTTAACCAAGAGTCAGACACTTAACCAACTGAGCCACCCAGGCGCCCCTATTTTTTTTTTAATGTTTATTTATTTTTGAGAAAGAAAGAGACAGAGCATGAGCAGGAGAGGGGTAGAGAGAAAGGGAAACACAGAATCTGAATCCAAGCTGCCAGCACAGAGCCTGACATGGGCTCTAGCTCATGAGCTGTGAGATCATAACCTGAGCCAAAGTCAGATGCTTAACCAACTGAGCCACCCAGGCACCCCTGTTCTATTAATGTGAAGAAATACTTTGATTTATTTTTTAATGTTGAGCTGACTTTGCATTATTGGGATAAACCCCACTTGATCTATTATTCTTTTTATGTATTGCTGAAACAGTGTTGTTAATATTTTGTTGGAGTTTTTGCATTTATGTTCATAAGGGATATTGGCCTGTAATTTTCTTTTCTTGAAGTAACTTTGATTTTGATATCAGAGTTATTCTGGCATCATCAAATCAGTTGGGATTTGTTCCCTTCTCCATTTTCTGTAATACTTTGTGTAAGATTGTTGTTATTTATACCTCATGTACTTGATATAATTCATCAGTGAAACCAGTAAAACCTTCTTTGTAGGAAGGTTTTAAGTTAAGGTATGGAGTTCTCATATTTTCCTTTTCTTCTTGTGTCAATTAAGGTAAACTGTGTTTTTCAAGAAATTTGCCCATTCCATCTAAATTGAATTTATTGCCATAAAGTTGTGATAATATTTCCTTATTATCCTTTTTAATGTCTGTAGGATCAGTAGTGATTTCTCATGTTCCATTCCTGATATTGGCAGTTGTGATTTCTTTTTTTATTTAAGTTTATTTATTTATTTATTTATTTTTTTGAGAGAAAGAGAGCATAAGTGGGGCAGGGGCAGAGAGAGAGGAAGAAAGAGAATCCCAAGGAGGCTCTGTGCTATCAGCACAGAGTCCAATGCGAGGCTCAATCCCACCAACAATGAGATCACAACCTGAGTCAAAATCAAGAGTTGGATGCCTAACTGACTGAGCCACCCAGGCACCCCTGTTGTGACTTCTTTTTATCTTGATGTGCTCTGCTAGATTTTGTCAGTTTTATTAACCTTTTCAAAGAACGTACTTCTGGCATTGTTAATTTTCCCTATAGTTTTTCTCATTGTTTCTATGAAACATTGCGTTTAAATCTTTCTTTTTTTTTTTTTTCTAAATCAGGCATTTAAAACTATGCAGTTCCATTATGCACTTTAGAAGCACCCTAAAACTTGTGATGCCATATTTTCATTACCATTCAATTAAAAACGTTTACTAGTTTCCCTTGTGCTCTTTCTTTTCTTTTCTTTCTTTCTTTTTTATTGAAATATAGTTGAGACACAGTATGACATTAGTTTCAGGTGTACAACATAGTGATTTGACAAATTTATACATTATGCTATGCTCACTACAAGTGCAGCTACTATCTGCCCTTGTGCTTCTTTTGACTACCTTTATTTAGAATTATGCCTTAATTCCTAAATATTTGGGTATTTTAAAGATATTGCTGTTATTTTTTATTTAATTCCATTTTGTTCAAACTATTCCTAGTATGCTGAGATTCTTTCTCTCATGGATGGATGTTGAATTTGAGTTGAATTAAAATCTGTAAAATTTTAATCTTTTGATATGTCTTGGGACTTACTTTATGTCCCAGCATATGGTCTATTTTTGTGAACATTCTGCAGTTCTTGGGTGTAATTTTCATTCTACGGTTCTTGGCTGTAGTGTTCTATAAATGTTAATTAGGTCAAGTTGGTTAACCAAAATCTTCTATATCTATCAGTTACTGAGAGACAAGTATTAAAATAAACTATCTTTGTGTATTTTTCTTTCTCCCTTTAGCTCTGCCAGTTTTTGATTCATATATCTTGAACTTCTTTTTTTAACTTATTTTTAATGTTTATTTATTTATTTTGAGAGAGAGAGTGTGCATTCATGTGTGCACATGCATGTGACAAGCCAGGGAGGGGCAGAGAGAGAATCCCAAACAGGCTCCACATCTCAGCACAGAGTCCCACATGGGGCTCCATCTCACAAACCATGAGATCATGCCCTGAGCCAAAACTAAGAGCGAGCCACTTAACCAACTGAATCACCCAGGTGCCCCAATGAGACATTGGAATTTCATCACTAAATTTTTTTAATTTTTATTTCTTTATTTTTGAGAGAGAGAGAGAGTGGGAGGAGGACAGAGAGAGAATCTCAAGCAGGCTCCATGCTGTCAGCACAGAGACTGCTGTGGGGCTCAATGTCATGAACTGTGAGAGCATGACCTAAGCTGAAATCAAGAGTCCCATGCTCAATCAACTGAGCTACATAGGAGCCCCCTTTTTCTAGAGAGAGAGCACACATTCAAGAGGAGTGGAGAGGGAGAGGGGGAGAGGGGGAGAAAGGGGAGAGAGGAAGAGAGGGAGAGAGGGAGAGACGGAGAGAGGGAGAGAGACAGAGAGAGAGACAGAGAGAAAGAGACAGAGAGAGAGAGAGAATCTTAAGCAGTGTCCATGCTCAGCACAGAGTCTGACTCAGGGCTTGAGCCCATGACCCTGGGATCATGACCTGAGCCAAAATCAAGAGTCCCACACTCAACCAACCAAGCCACCCAGGTGCCTTCATATATCTTGAACTTCTATTAATAGGTGCATATACATATACATTTGTGACTTTATGTCTCCTCTTGAATTGACCATTTATCATTATGAAATGTCCCTACAAGTAGGGACATACTTTGGGAATACTCCTTATCTTGAAGCCCACTTAGTCCTGCTAATACTTTAACCACATAACTTTCTTTCGATTGCCATTTGCCAGGAGAATTTTTTCTACTCTTTTATTTTCAACCTTTCTATGTCTTTGTGTTTAAACCGTATCTCTTGGGGTGCCTGGGTGGCTTAGTTGGTTAAGCAACTGACTCTTGATTTCAGCTCACGTCATCATCTCATGGTTCATGAGATCAAGCCCTGCATTGGGCCCTGTACTGACAGTACAGAGCCTGCTTGGTTTCTCTCTCTCCCTTTCTCTGGCTCTCTCTCTCAAAATAAATAAATAATCTTAAAAAAAAAAATAAACTGTATCTGTATCTCTTATAGGTAGCATATAGTTGGGTCTTGCCTTTTTCCCCCCTAACTTAATAAACTCTGCCTTTTATTTTTTTTTATTATTTTTTTTTTTTTTTACGTTTATTTTATTTTTGAGACAGAGAGAGACAGAGCATGAACGGGGGAGGGGCAGAGAGAGAGGGAGACACAGAATCAGAAGCAGGCTCCAGGCTCTGAGCCATCAGCCCAGAGCCCGACGCGGGGCTCGAACTCACGGAAAGTGAGATCCTGACCTGAGCTGAAGTCGGACGCTTAACCGACTGAGCCACCCAGGCGCCCCAACTCTGCCTTTTAAAGTAATGGTATGGTTGCCTTAGTATGTTGCTCTTTATTTTTTATTGTTTTCCACCTGCTTTTCTTCCTCTGTTCAACTTCTACCTTCTTTTGTGTTAACTGAGTTTTTTTAGTATTTCATTTTATTTTCTCTATTGGTTTTTTAGCTGTGCCTTTTTATGTTACTTTTTAGTGGTTACTCTAAGGTTTATAATATGCATCCTAAACTTATCATAGTCTACCAAGAATAATTAACATACCACTTCATATTTCACAATGCAATAATCTTGTAATGTCTTAGTTCCACTTATCACCACCACCTCATCTTTTGCCCTATTGTCACATATTTTATTTTTATATACATTATAAGTCCTACCTCATAATGGTATTATTTTTTGCTTTAAACTGTCACATATGTCTTTTAAGAAAATAAATAGAAGGAAGAAGAGCTAGTCTTTCATCTTTAGCCACATATTTATCATTTCTAGTACTTTTTGGTCCTTCCCATAGATAGAGCTTCTATCAAATATCATTTTTCCTTTAGCCTGCAGAACTTCCTTTTGTACTTCTTACAGTGAAGGTTTGCTAATGACAAATTCTCTCCGCTTTAGTTTATTTGAAGATGTATTTATTTCACCTTTCTTATTTGAGGGATATTTTTTGCTAAATGTAGAATTCTGGGTTGACAGTAATTTTCTTTCAGTGCCTTTAATATGTCATTTTATTGTCTTCTAACCTCCATTATTTACAATGAGAAGTGAGCCATAATCATATCATTATTCCCCTGTATGCAGTGTGTCATTTTATTCTGGCTACTTTCAAGATTTTATTTTTATCTTCGGTTTCCAGTATTTTGACTATGAGGGACATACAGTTTTCTTTGTATTTATCCTGCTTAGGGCTTACTGAATTTCTGATAATGCTATACGTTTTCCACCAAGGTTAGGAGATTTTAAGCATTATTTCTTCAAATATTTCCCTCCTCTTCTATTTCCTTCTGGGATTCCAATAACATACATGTTTCCAATACACATATGAAATATTCCCAAAAGTCACCAAAGCTCTTGTTTTTTAATCTTATTTCTCTCTGATCTTCAGATTAGATCGTTTCAATGGACTCATCTTCACATTCAGCTTTTAGGCCCATCTAATAAATTTTACATTTCTGATATTTATTTTTCTGTTTCCATTTTTCTGCTTAGATTCTCCATGCATTAAGTCAATATTTTCTGTAAGTCCATAAATATATTTATAACAGCTGCTTTAAAGTCATTGTCTGCTACTTCTTTCATCTGGGTTATCTCATTGGTATCAGTACACTCTCCTTTGAGATCTACCTCCCTGAGCCATGGTTAAGAAATTGTTCCCTGCCACAGAGCAAGGATAAACACATGACTGACTCATGCTGGGTGTTTTCCTTCCCTCAGGAATCACTGTCCCAAGGGAATGCAGCATATATTGTGTCCAGAATTATAGCTGTTAACAGTGGTAGGGCAAGTCCAGTATGGATTATTCCATCGTGGCCAGAATATAAGTCCCCTATACCAAGGTCTTTAAAAGTTATATACAGGGGCGCCTGGGTGGCTCAGTCGGTTAAGCGGCCAACTTCGGCTCAGGTCATGATCTCACGGTCCGTGAGTTCGAGCCCCACGTCGGGCTCTGTGCTGACAGCTCAGAGCCTAGAACCTGCTTCGGATTCTGTGTCTCCCTCTCTCTCTGACCTTCCCCTGCTCATGCTCTGTCTCTCTCTGTCTCAAAAATAAATAAACGTTAAAAAAAAAAAGTTATATACAGTGTGCTGCATTTTAAAACTCATTGCAGAAATGGGATGTTTAAAACACACATACAAACAACAACCCTAAAGTAAAGGCTTTTGTAAAAGATGGAACCTTTTGTAATGTAAATATCAGCCCTGAATGGTGGCACTGGGTTGGAAGAAATTGGAGGCCCTTCCTGCACAATTTTTGGGAAAGATTTTTCAGAAACATTGTAGAAGTTACTTTGCAGTAAAGCAGGTTATACCTTGCACTCCTTGTAAGGGAAACTACCCTGCTCATAGCTTTGGCTGCTTGGAAAGCCATTAGGATTCTGTCCCTCCCTGAATCAGACTAGGGTGAACAGATAAGCTAGGGTCAATCAGATTCCTTCTCCACGAGTTTGAACTGGGAGTACCATGAGAAACGGCGGTTGGATGGAGATAGTGATGAAGATGGTTGTGAGTCAGAGAGAGGCCGAAGTGGCATGATGAGCTGGAAACACACTAAAGTTATGAAGGAGCAGAAACCGTGGAAAAATTCGCTGATTGGGAAATGAAAATAGGGAATGAAACATAGATGCTAAGAGAAGTAGACCATGAGAGATATGAGAAATTAATTAGTACTTGCATCTGTTTCAGAACCAATAGCTTTCCAATTCTGATTCTAGGCTACTTATATATTTATAATATACACCCACAATCTCCCACAAATACCCTTTACCCCTTCACCCACCCTCCCTTTACTTGAGGTAACTTGAGTGAGCCAATGTTCTTTGCAATTTAAAGAGCTTAACTGAAATTTGTGTGCCTTAGAGTTTGCCAGGCCCATAAAGAGCAGAAGTAGGAAAGCCTTGAGTATTCCAGGCCAAGGGAACAAAATCATTAACAAAGAACAGAAGGTTGGAATCATGTGTCTGTCTAGGGATCAGCAGATTTTTTTATCCACTTATATTCCAATTTGTCCCAAAGCAAGATTTGAGGCTGACTATATGACACATGGAAAAAAATAAATAAATGAGAAAATGGATGTGAGGTAAAAATAAAAGTAGGAAAAAAAGCTTAACATTAGGAGTAGGGTCCCTACATAATTAACAGAATTAGATTGCTGCTTTGACAAAGACAAAGTCATGAGCCACTTCTGCTTCAGCCCCAGAAAGAAAAGTTAGTAGTCACGGTATTGTAGTACGTACTTTTCCAACATTCATTTATTTTCTCATCAACTAATCCATGCAGTCATTATTCATTCATCCAGTAGTTATTAAGCATCTACTATGTACCAAATCCTAGGATGACAGCTAAAGAAAAACCCAGGTTGAGTTAGTCCTACCTCCAAGAGTTCTCAAATCTAGGTCAGATAAATAGAGGACGTAAACCCACCATACAAACCAGAATCCAGTGGCTTCATGAGTAGGACGGTGTTTTGAGACACAAACAGTGAAAAAGTTTGATCAACAGCTGTGTCCTTTGCTTACTTCTTCCATACAACTCTGTCCCAGTGATAGGGAAGACTGAACACTCCATTCAAATCCCTAACTGGCAGAAAACAATTTCATGTCACTTGCTCACAGCTGGAGCCAGAGAATCAAAAGTACTCTTCAGCATCAGCTTGCAGGCTGCAAAGCCCAGGGATAAGCACAAGCCCTCTGCCATTGTTATTCGAGTACCTGGCATGTACTGAGTACTAACAATGTGCTAGGCTCCACAGTAAATAGGGCAGGAGACTAAATTCTGGCCACAAATGCTAACAGCTGTTTTGTAATCTGATAATTGTGCATGACAAACCTCAGACTGTAATTCTGAAAATAGCATGACTATAATCATAACAAAATGGAACAGCCATTGGAAAAATTTGTTTTCTAGTTATCACTTCCAGAAGGAATTCCATAACACGACTAGAGTTAGAGAAGAGAAAATTCTCTCAACTTCCTGCCACTAAACCTCTAAATTATCATCATCTGCATCCATCCCTTCTTCTTTTCTTCTCTCCTGTTACAGTCTCCTGTCCACAACTGATCCGCTCTCACCTCCTCTTCTCAGAGACTTGGCTCTAGTCAATATGTTATCTGTCTCCTGATCCCCAATTTCTTCTTATCTATGCCAGAGTCCTTCCCCTTGGCATTTAACATATTCAAGTCTTACTGTCATCCCTTAAAAAAATCCTTGTCAACCTGGTCTTTACTGTCTTCTTGGTTCCATTCAGTCTGGCTCTCACCTCAGAAATTGTTCTTTCCAGGGTCCCCAGTTGCCTAATTAGGAAACCCCAGTTTCCTAATTATTATATCTAATGGCTATATCTGGTTCTTATCTTCACTGACCCCTTAGCAGCATGCAACATGGCTGACCACATACTCTATAAACACTGTAAATACACTATAAACACACTCTTCTTTAGGACATTATTCTTCCTTGTTGTCTGCCATGTATGTTCTTGTATGTCTTCTATTCTGTGTTGTCTTCTAACTTCTCTGGTCACTTCTTCTTATCCTACATTTTGAACTCTTCTTCCTTTGTTCAAACCTTAAATCATGGTGCTCCTCCTAGAAATCTTCCCTCATCCCCCAGAATCAGTTGTTAGCATACCCTACTACATGCTTTCATAGCACTCTATGCTACTTCACAACCACATTCTATAATTCATTCAATAATCATTTATTGAGAGCTTCTGTTGTGATGGTCACTGTGCTAGGAGCTTGAGAATAGATGTGAGCAAAAAACATCCACAGGTCTTGCTCACAGTCTAATGGGAGAGACATACAATAATCAGATAATTACACAAACAAGTGAATAATTACATACTAAGATGCAGGCTAAGAAAGAAAGGATCAAGAGCAATGAGACTACATAATAGAGGAAACAACCCTATGTTCATTAACAGGATGGCAGCATTGAGGCAGGTTGTGGGGATTGATGATTGGGCTGAAATCTTAGGAATACGTGTATAAGAGAGGATTTGAAGAGTGTTCCAGAGAGAGGAACAGCACTAATATGGGAAGAGTGGTAAAAATTAAGGCTTAGAGATCTAAACAAGCCTCAGCCCATATAGGCCCCTGAAGTGTTATCTAAAAAAATTTTCCCTATCCTAAGAGCAATGGGAATTCATTGAAGGGTTCTAAACGGGAGATGACATAATCAAAATGACAGGTTTTTGAAAATGTCTATTTATTTATTTATTTTGATGGAAAGAGAGAGTGCAAGCATGAGCAGGGGAGGGGCAGAGAGAGAGGGGAGAGAGAATCTCAAGCAGGCTCCCTGCTATCAGCCCAGAGCCCATGGGGCTCCATCCCATGAACTTTGAGATCATGACCTGAGCTGAAATCAAGAGTCAGACGCCTAACTGACTGAGCCACCCAGGTGCCCCTCAAACTGACAATGTGAAACAAATCATTCGATGCAGTTGTAGAGAATGGATTGTAAGGCATATGAGTGGATGAGAGTACTGGTATAAGGCTTTTACAGTACTCTGAGTGAGAGATGGTATAGGCTGGGCTAGGAAGGTGACAGTGAATATGAAAAAAGTGGTTTGATTTGAGAGGTATTTAGGAGATAAAGGGGTGAATGATATCTAGGGCTTGAGGAAGATGGGAGGTATAAGGATGACACTGAGAAAAAGGGTCACAAGAGAGTGGATATCTTAGTTTGAACATATAGAAACACTTTAACTGCCCTTAGATTCCACTCACCTCCTCTTGTCCTTTCTTCTATGGATCCCAGGCTCAGTCACCAGGTCAAAATCTCTGAATCATC
This sequence comes from Panthera onca, assembly GCF_046562875.1. Taxonomy (NCBI): domain Eukaryota; kingdom Metazoa; phylum Chordata; class Mammalia; order Carnivora; family Felidae; genus Panthera; species Panthera onca. The sequence continues at coordinate 56,967,675 of NC_138351.1, read as the reverse complement.
TAAGATTCTTTTTTGGCCTTGTATGCATTCTTGCCCATTCTCCCCTACCCTAGTCACCTCTCATCAAGATCATCAGTTCTAAAAGTACTGTCCCTCAGGGGCCTCTGGAGAGACCATAAGATGATCCAAAAATGCAAATGCAAGTCCTTTCTTTGGCTCTCACAGGCAAATGATGCAAAGTTCCAGACTGATTTATTTTTTTTTTTATGGTAACTAACTGAGTTATAAAGAAGTACTAAAATTTGTTAGTCATAAACTAAAATTAGCTTTTAACTGGAGTTCACAGAAGACTCTAATTCAGTTCTCTACTAAGAAGTCTGGCTGCCAGGCAATGTTTGGCAACGTTGCAAAGCTCCTCCTGCACATATACACATTGCAACCAGTTGGAATTCTCAAATTTTTTGGGAAGGACACTTTGTTATTGGGGCATTACCAGTGATGTTTTGAGCTGGTCATGGTTTATGGTGCCTGACATTCATGCATTTTAATTACAAATTATGATTCATGGAGCTCTATCACAACCAATTTAATATGCCGTGGGTTATTTGATTAACCTTATAGAGTAGAGGGATACACCTCTCTGATCTTATTTCCTGCCACTGCCCCGCTTCCTCCTGCCTTGCTGATCTAGAACATTTATAGCAAGCTTCCACACCAGGAACTTTACTCTTGCTATGCCCTCAGTCTGGAGGCTAACTTGTTCATTTCTTCTGGATCTTTCTCGAATGCCACCTTTGTGAGGCTTTCTGTGACTGCTATGTTTAAATCATAATCTTCTGGTTCCCTGAACTTCCTACTCCATTTCCCTGCTTTATTTTAATCCTTGACACCTATTATCATCTGATAAGCTGTATATTTTACTTATTTGTTTATTGACAATTTACCTCCAACTAAAAGATAAGATCCATGAGAGCAGGGATTTTTGTTTGTTTTGTTTGTTTCTGTATCACCAGTGCCTAGAACAGTACCTGGCATATAGTAGGTGATCAATAAATAATTGTTGAATGAGAATGACTATGGCATCAGAATTGTTGACCTCTTAAATCTCTAATACCCAGATCTTAAGGCATGGGTACATGTGATTCAATTTTGAATCATTCATAGCTCTACTGCCAAAGCAGATATAAACATGAACCCAGAAAAACATGCTTCTATAGTGACATTTTCTTGATATCACTCCCCACTAGTCTCTTCATCTCAGGCGTTCCCCTTCCTATACTTCTTTTTTTTTAAATATGAAATTTATTGTCAAATTTGTTTCCATACAACACCAAGTGCTCATCCCACCAGGTGCCCTCCTATACTTTAAACACACTCAAAGGGGGCGCCTGGGTGGCTCAGTTGGTTGAGCATCCGACTTGGGCTCAGGTCATAATCTCACGGTTCGTGGGTTCGAGCCCTGCATCGTGCTCTGTGCTGACAGCTCAGAGCCTGGAGCTTGCTTCGGATTCTGTGTCTCCCTCTCTCTCTGCCCCTCCCCCACTCATGCTCTGTCTCTCTGTCAAAAATAAATAAACATTAAAAAAAATTTAAACACACTTAGATCAAAATTTCTAAAGAATAACTCCAGGCATTCAGAACTCATATTCATTTCATTTTCAGAATTTAATATATTCCAGGCATTGTGCTATGTTCAGGGGAATCAATGATGAATGAGACAGACATTCTCACTATGCTATCACATAGTCTAGGGGGGCTATCACCCTATCCTGTCTCTCCAAAAAGAGGACTTAATATCTTACAGAATATGACAGCCAAGCTGAGACCTGATGTATGGCTGGAAAATGAAGAAATTTGAGGTAGAATGGCATGGAAAAGGTGGACACAGACAAATGATTATACCAGGCAGGTAGAGGAAACATCAGTTTCAAAGGTCTGGAGGAGAAGAGTGTGTGGATGTCATTTTCCAGGAAGTGAGGGCAGTTCAGTGTGCTGCAACTATGGAATTTTCACAGAGCAATGGTGGGATCTGAAGTAGGTTTTGTGGCAACAGCTAGACCTTGCAAGGCTTTGCAGGCCATACAAAACAAGTTGGACTTTTGGGACTTTATCCTGAGGGCAAGAGGGAGTCACAAGCTCAGTCCTGACCTTCCCTTTACACTGCAGGCAGCCAAGTCATAGATACCTCCTCCCTGAAGCTTAGGCTGCTTCAACCTGTATGTCTCTCTTCCTGCCAGACCCAGGGATCCCATCCTCTCTTATCTTTGTATGCCTGTGTTCTCTCTCCCCTAGAGGGGGGAGTTGTGCTAAGTTCAGGGGAACCCCAGAGTTCCCCAGAGTTCCCAGAGGAAAGGCACAACTTCTCAAACCTCTCTAGACTGTCGCACACCCAGCTCACCAGTAACCCTGATTGACCTTCACTGAGACAAGAGAGTGAAGAATACAACCTAGCACAACCCAACCTTTTCTCACACCCCACTCACCAATATTACACATTAAAACAACTCTTCCCTCTAGGGGGCAGCACTGATGTGTCCATAGCCAGTGTATACATATGTGAACATAGGGTTGTTTCCATGCGTCCATGTGTATATGGCCAGTTGACCCAGCTTTTCTGCTTCCTATCTGCTGTCACCGCTCTCTGCTCTCAGTGAAACTAGACTCTAACGTCTCCCCCTAATGGGCTGGAGAAACTGACCCCAAGCTTGTTCAAACTTTAAGTGCCAGGAGACACAAATCTCATCTGCAAGTGACAGAAAGCAATGGTTACCTGGGCCTGCAGGGTTGGGAAGAACTGACTGGGATGAGGCACAAGAAAACTTTGGGGGTAGAGGAAGTGTCCTATATCTCAATTGTAGTGGTAGTTCACAAGTGTATAAATTTGTCAAAACTTGTCAACATGTACAACTAAAATGTCCATTTCATTGTATGTGAGCCAGACATTAGTAATGCTGAATTTAAAACAAACTTTATGTAAATTAAGTCAGTAGGCCCAAGCACTGTATATGAGCTTAAAAACACAGCTACCCTGACATAAAACTAGGGCATGGCCATACAGGAACAGCAGCCTCCTTGTAGTTGCAGAGATCTAACAGAGATGAGTCCACCTGCTCTGGAAGGACAGGTGAAAGAAGCAAACTAGCAAAGACTAATATGGAGAAAGCCAAACCAAAATATGTAAAGTCACAAACAGCATGGACACAGATTTGCTTTCCAAACCTCAAAATTCCTAGATCTGAGTGAAGGAAACTTAGAATAAATAAATAGAAGTCCTGCTTCACAGTCAGAAACCGCATATTAGTCCCAAGGTGATAATTCATAAAGGGTTTGGAAAAAGTGAATTCTTAAAGGACTGAGTGACAACCACAGAGGGCTCCTTGAGAAGCTGGGCCTTACCTTACCTTCCAGAGTGATGCTGGGGAGGAAAGCAGAACTCTGTACTTGGTGGGTGAAGGGGCTAACTCTTGGGTATCCAAGTTACCCAAGGGATGACATCTGGCTAGGTGGCAACAAGGACACAATGTTCAAATGGTTGAATGAGTCACAGGAGTGGTCCAGGGACTCACAGCAAAGAGAGACATATGAGGCTCCAGAAATAGTGGGGGCCAGTGTTTGGTGTGTCCAAGTGTGTGATGTGGGGGTGGGGGGCAAGAATGGGAAAAAGATCTCTCTTCTCTTCCTCTTTACCTGACCTCTCTCTCCTCACAAGTCTCCCAGCACAGAAAATCTAAGCCAAACTCCTGTACATAATCTGTTCTGTGTCTCCTGTACAGTTCTCTTGCACTCCCTCTGTGGGGTCTCAAAGGCCTGTGTCCCCACCTAGCCCAGCGCTGGACATACAGAAAACGGCTGGAAAAAGAATTTCTTTGGGACAAGAATATAAGGGCAATGAGGAAGGTATTCGTGGGAGTGGGGGTGGGAGGTAAGACAGATGGACTGGTCAGGACGGTCTGTGGTGTGACTGGAGAGAGGGAATGGAATGGCGAGGGGAGGACAAGTGAAAGGAAAGTGGGAAATAGTGGATCAGGGGCAGTGTGTGAGAGAAAGCTAGGATTAGAGGGAGAGAAAAGGACAGGGTTAGAGGTCAGTGGAAACACAGGCAAGGGGTCACAGAGAGAGAGGTTAAGGGTCAACAGGGAAAGGAAGATGAAGGATCAGTAGAAGATGATCAGTGTCCTCAGAGGTCATTGGGAGAGGGCAGTCGGGGTGTGTGGTACCTGCTTACGAGGCGGCTGTTTATGGGGCATCTTGGAAGAAGCAGGAAACACCTCAACACTTGGAACACCTACAAAATACTCTCTCGCCTGAGGATTAGAAATGTGTTTGTCCTCTCGATCACGCACAGGAAATCCGGATTCTCTTTCACTTCAATTCCCAGTTGCAGGGGTTCTTTGGGGACAGCAGTCGATGTGGGTCCCCGCGCCCTTGCAGTATAGAATCGGCTCCTCCCAGACGCGGTTGCCCAGCAACCAACCTTTAGCCAAGGCGCAGGCGCCTCTGACGCCCCCTCCCGGCTCGAGGGAGAGGCGGGGCTGGGCGCGCGGGGAATCTCCGGCTCCACTAAGACCCGCCCCCTCAGGAATAAAACGACCCGCGGCCGAGCGCATTAGAAACTCCTGCATGTGGGCGGGGCTGGAGCACCCAGGCACCACCTCCTCATGAATAATGCAAGTCAGGCGGTGTCCCGGACCCGGAAGTGGAGTTGCCGAGTCACCGCAGTGGCTGAGCTGCTGACAGGAGGCGGCGGCGGAGGAGGAGGCGAGGCAAGACCTGCGGCTCGGCCGGGCCCCAGCCGCGGTAGCACTAAGGCAAGCCCACGGAGCCACGCTGGTCTCAGTCAGCCAGCGAACCTCCCACCCCTCGCCCACCCCTCCATCTGCCCGGACGCCTGCCCGCCCGACTCGTCCCGGGCGGCCTAGGCTGCACCACCCACCCGGCTACTGGGGCCGCCGCCCCGCGCTGTCCCGTCGGCGTCCCTGGCCGCGCCCGGCCCCGGGCCCGCTCGCCCGCCGGCACCATGATGGAGGAGATCGACCGGTTCCAGGTGCCCACCGCGCACTCGGAGATGCAGCCGCTGGTGAGGGGGCGGGCGGCGGGCAGGCCAGGACCGGGAGGGGGCGCTGCCCGAGGGGGAGGAAAGGAGGGAATCAGGCTTTGGTGGCTGTGCGGAGGGGGCGCCTTGGGATGGAGCAAAGGGAACCTTGAAATCGCATCGCCGGGGGAGGGGGACTTGTAGGACTAGAAAACCGTAGGAGAATGAGCGGGGTGACAGCAAAAAGGCATGTAAGGGCTTAGGGCATAGTCAGCAGAGACAGGCCAAGGGAGCAACGGGGAGGGCCGTCGGGTGGAATGTTTGGGGCACAATGGTGTACACCGCTAGTGGAGGCCCTTAGCTGGGAAATGAAGGAAACTGTCATAGGGCACCGCCGCGGCCAGGCCCAGGGGCTGGGATGAGAGGTGAGGAGCCGCTTAGCTTTAGAGGCCTGTGATGCTCAGCGCGGGGGAGGGGGCCAGGGAGCAATTAGGCTAAAAGGGACTGGGAGTAGGCTTGCAGAGGAGGGAGCATGCCTGCCAGTTTGCTGGATACGGATGGGAATTCAGGCCTGGGCCAAGGACCGGTGGGCAGGGGGTCGGTGCAGGACCCCTGAATTATGTTCTTCTGAGGAGAGCGCAGGCAGTCTAGGCTGGGGGTGCTAGAGCTGGAGTCGAGGGGGAGAGAGCTCGGCGGCGAGGTGGAGAAACAGGGGCGCGGATGAGAGAGCTCTGGAATCGACGGGAGAGGGGGCGGGGTCGCGCCGGAGCCTCCAGTGCCCACCCTTTCGAAGAGCCCCCAGCATCCTCGGCCTACGTGCTTTGAGTCTTTGCTGGGCGCCCATCCTGCTGCCTGTCCGCGGTCCGGGAGTCTGGGAGGAATGATGTCATCGCTGCCGGCGCGGAGGGGATGGAAGGGGGAGGGCGACGCGGGTGACCGAGGCCAAGCTTAGGGGAGACCATGCCCTATGGCCACCGCTCAGGGGGGGTTACCTGACTGGCTTGTACGACCGGCGGTGGGCAGTGGGGCGAGAGGCGCCGCAGCGGCCTAGCCAGCTGGTATAAGGAGAGGGGGAAGGGAGGGAGTGCCCCGCTCTGTTCACTTTTCCTTCTCCCTTCCTCCTTGGAGCCTGAGGGGGAGCTGGAAGGAGGCAGGGTAGGCCAGGAACCTGAAAGGCGTGGATGCCCTACTGTCTGAGCTCTGCTGGAGCCTAGCAGAGCTCTCCAAAGCTTGAAGATCTAGGGCTCCCTAAGGCTCCTCCTTGTATGTTAGGTGGGGAGGTGAGGAATATGTTCCACATTTGGGCCCCTAGACCCCTGGCTAACAGATGAGCTTTGTAGCTTCCTGAGTAAGTAAGCTGCCCATTACAGCAGACCAGACAGACTTTGTCAGGGACCCATGACCAACTCTAAGCCACACCTTTTGGGGGATGGTAGAGAGAATCATTAGGAGCCACCTAGCAGGAAATGAGCCCTTTTCCCTTTTTGTTACTACTTAGTTCTAGAAGCCCAAACAGAAGCTCTACATAAGTATACAGTATTAAACTGGGGAGAGAGATGCTGATGGACTTTTTTTTCCTAGGCTGATACCATCATTGGAATATTTGGGGGCCAGAAAATCCTGGTGAGAAGTCTGTCCCATGAACTTGAAGAACTTTAGGCTGGTTTAAGAGGACATTCTTTTCTGGATTATCTTTCCAACCAACCTGGCTTGTCAAATTAGATGGCCCTTCCAGTTCTAAGCATCTAATCGAGAACCAAAAGGGATGATGGATGAAATAGGAGGGAAAGGAGGTCCAAGTTAGTCATGAGAAGAAAGCAATGAGTTGGTTCTTGCCTCCCATCTGGGGTTCCTGAGAAGGTAGTCAATAGTTGTCCAAGGAAAGGGGGGAAGGAATGAGGTCACAAGGCTTTCTTAGTTGTCCTTGGTACCTTTGTTATTGCCTGAAATTCCCAATGATAGTTTGAGTAAATAGTGACCCCAGAAGACTCCTAAAATGCCCTGGTCTGTGTGACTCTGGATTAGAAGTGCTTATGTGAGGAGGCACTTATCAGAAAAGCTGTGGTTGCCTTCAGACCCTTTTCTTGAAGGCTAAAGGAGTCCTCTGTAAGAGGATACTTTGTTGAGGTTGATGAGAGTGATGGGAGTGGCAATTCAGTAATCCCCCCCTTTAGGGGCACAGACATTGCCCTGTAGATTTCTGCTTCTTGACCTCTGTTTCCAGGTTGAAATCTAGAGGATCCCCAGAACTCTTTAAATGCTCTGTGTATTATTGAGACTAGCAGATTCTTGTGTAGCATTTCTGAAAGAGCCTTCATTGCAGGGCATAAGGAATCAAAACAGTATACCACAAAAGAGAAGAGCAAAGTGGCTCTTTAGAGGTATTTGAGTAGACCATAAAAACTAGGGTCCCAGGATCAAACTCAGCTGTGACCTATTTATTATTTATTGAGACCTCTAGGAAGTCTCTCCTCTCCTCTGGATTCAGTTTTCTCATTTATGAAATGAAGACAAACTATCTCTTTAAAATTTAAGCAATAGCTCTTCACTCTGTCTTCCAAGGAATATCATAGGGAGTTGATATCACTGATTTAGCTAATTCATTCACCAAATATTTATGTAGTATCGTCTCTGTTCCAGATCTTATACTAGGTATTGGGGACACAGTGGTTAGCAACACAGACACAGTTTGGCAGAAGTTTATTGTTCATGCTTACTCCTTCAGTGTGGGCCTGCCCCTCTGAGGGCAGAATAGGGGCTGTCTCCTTTAGCCCTAATGGAAACAAGGCAATGCTGGTATTAGCTTCACTGCTGTGGTTGGTTGTGCTGTGTTGGTTGTGCTGTTGGTTTTCTGGACCAAGCTGTACTGATAAAGGCCTATCACAGGGACTCCATCATTTAAATAACCCTCCCTCACCCATAGTGGTGGAAAGAATCCAGAAGCCATTCCTTACTTAAAAGGCTCTTCTAGGGAAGAAGATTTTTATTTCTTTTTTTTTTTTTTTTTTTTTTTTTTTTAATTTACTTGAAAGAGAACCTCAGGCTTGAAAAGGAGGTCTAAGAGAGTGGCAGGAGCTGGGAGAGAAGGCACAGCCAGCAGATCTGGGTGTTTCCAAGGTGCTAATTTAAGCATTAGTTCCAACTAGTGGGAAGAAGAGGAAGAGATCCCTGCCCTGTTGTTGCTGCTGCTGTTGCCACAGCTGCGTGGAGCCTCCTGTCTGGGGTGGGAGTTTGCCTGAAAGGAATGGCTTCCTTTCTTTTCCCATCACAATTATTTAATTGGCCTGGCTGCATCTCAGCAGCTGAACCAGGCCTGGGCCTATCACTGAGAGCTCCCCAGGGTCTCTTCCTGCCTCCTTATGAAAGGAATGAGAATTGCTCTTGGAGACCTAGTCCCTGTGCTCCACTCCTGCTGTGTTCATCTCCTAGACAATCCTGAGTGTTTCTGAACACAGATTTTCCAAAGAAACTTTCAGGGATAAGTACACCTTGTACTCAGTTTTGTGTCCAAGCCACACATGCACCTCACTGATCTAGGGAAGCTCCCAGATATCCAAGGCTCTCTGTTGAGCAGTTGGGTTGGATTTGGGCTGTTGTTTGTGTGAGTAGCAGGGATAGTCTCTCTGGCCCTATTTGTCTGTTGGGCTGGTTGGTGAGGCCTCATAGTCTATGTCTTCTCTTTGGCTTCAATTGGAAAGGAAGAGATTTGTTGAGGGGAAAAAAATGGAGCTTTTAAGGACTTAATTATGTCAGGCAAAATCTTACCTCTTGTGCTCTCAAAGACCTAAGAGACAACCAAAAAAAAAAAAAAAAAAGCATATGGCACCATATGGGGTCTCTGTACGCCTGAAAGAAATGCTAGTCTGTCCTCCTTGAAACCCATATTATCCATTAACTCATTTGTTTAGTTCATGAGCATATGCTCATTTCCAGATACTTTAAGGATAGAGACAAATGAGATTTCTCCAGTAGGTGGCCAGGAGAAGGATGGGCTCAAATAGCTATAGGAAGCTCTTAGATATATGTCAGGAAAGAGTGGAAATCAGTGAAGGGTGCCCCTGAGTAATAGTGGCACCTCCCTTGGAAGAAGATGAGGAATACTGAGGTTTTGATCCTTTGACCACATGAGTTTGGAAAGATATCTGAGGCTCCTCTTGCCTCTTGACACTCATGGATGGGGATGGTCAAGATAGTACTTCAGTGAGTAGGCCACAGTAGCTCCTGAAAGTAGCAGAGAGAACATTGTAAAGAGAGCAGGAAGCCACTAAGGGAAACTGACCCATGTGTATCCTGTGGTCTGGGAGCCTCAAGTTACCTTCTTGTGGTCAGATGGCTTTTCAGTTTAAGAGTAGGTTCTCCTAGTGGGTGCATGCGGCTTATGACCCAGTAGTACTTCTCAGGTTTTGGGAAGAGGAACACCCTCTTCTCTTTTCCTATATTGCAAAGGGAGGATCAGATTTGCTCAGGCCTCCACCTTCTCCTTTACTACTCCTCTCTTCAATCAACAAACATTAAGAACTTACTTTCTGCCAGATGTTGTGTTGGGCTTGATAACACAGATTCTTGATTCAGGAATACACACAGTCAAAATGGCTTGAGGTACTATGGGTAATTAGCACTGCACGAAGTAAGAACGACGTCAAGCAGGGCCAAAGGAAAACAGGAAGGGCTCTCATCAAGTGATCAGGAAAGGCTTCACAGAGGGGACATTGCTGAACTGGCTCTTAGAAGAAGACTAGCAGCTTGGCAAACCAATAAGATGAGGTGAGGGTAAGGGTTCCAAGCAAAGGGCATGGAGGAAGAAACAAAAACGTGCATTTGAGTGAATGAAGGGTTGTAATTAAGGGAATAAAATGGTCAAATTTGAGTTTAGGACTATCACTCCAATTCTGGATGAGAGATGGGAGGTGACATTGGAGGCTGGAAAACGAATATGGAGGTGGTGCAATAATAATCTAGGCAAGAGATGATGAAAGCCTACGCTAAAGCAGAAAGAGAGGAGGGACACATATATAGATCCTAATACAGCAGAATAGGCAGGATATGGTATATGTCTGAAGTTCTGATGGAGAGGTCGGGAGTCAAGGATGACTCTCAGGTTTATGGCATGGATATCTGGAAGGCAAGAGGCACCATCACCACCCCAGGAAATTGTCGTGGTTTGGGAGGTTGGGTCTGTGTACCTCTTGGCTTCAGGGACTGCTTATATGGGAGAAGTCTGCTGTTTTCCTTTGCTCTGCTGTTGAAACTGCATTCTTGGGGTTATGAGGGACCCAGAAGTCCTGGAGCCAAAGACCAGAGTGACACTGGCCCCAACAGCCTCAAAAAGGATACTAAGACATGTGCTCACCTGCCAGTAAATACTTTTCTCCTGAAACCTGCTTTAATGAATGCAAGCGAATTGGTGGCAGTAAGGAGTCATGGTATTTTGTTGTTGTTGTTGTTGTTTTCCCAGCAGCACTTTGATGAAGGAAAAATAAAATCCTTTGTTGGCTAAGAGAGTTCTTTATTTTGCATTTTCTGGCCTGGCCTTTTAACATCACCCTGGTTAAGCTTATAACAGTTTACTCTCTACTTGGTTCAGCTAGACTCTTTCACTGACTTCTTTTAGAATGGGTGTGTAAGTTACCGCTTCACTTGCAAGAGTCAGAATGGAAAAGGACACATACCCCCCTTCTCTGAGACCAGCCTGGAAAGCTGCACTTGGGAGAGAAGCAGTTTCCAGGCTGCTATCTTCCAGGCAGGGTGTACCAAGGGAGCAGGCTTCTAGAGTGAGATTGCTCGGAGGTGACTTGTCTTCTTAAAGGCCCCAAGTGTAGTCTCAGTTGGCAGGTGCTTCCATGGGCAGCTGGGTGTTAGGCTGAATCATTTCCAGCCCCCAGCTGCCTGCTGCTTTTGACTATTGCCCATAGTGAAAAGAAATGGAAAACAGAGCCTTCTTCACTTGAACCTGATTCACCTCAGGCACCCCCTCCCCTACTTGAAAGGGCAGATGGAGCCTTGTGTCTGGAAAGGATGTAGGAGACTCAGCTTCTTGGGCTTAGCTGCTTCATGCCTTCCAGCAGACCCTGGGAGAACAGGTACAGGGAGCCCCAAAGAGAACTGGAAGAGGAGAATCAGACTAATAGCAGATACTCAGAGATGCTAGCTGAAGCAAGAGGCATGGCTCAACAGGCTCTCAAGTCATTGTTCCCTAAGGAGACTCTAGTGGGAAAGTGGCCATCCGGGCCAGAGAAAGGAAGGAAGGAAGGGGGCAGAGCTGGGACCAGCTTTGGATCTAGCTCTGCTCTGGAGTTCAGAAATTGGCACATGACCCAAAGACTTCACTGTGGGGCAGCCAGATGAACTCCTTGACTCTAGGAAGGGACTCTGGAGTGGAGAAGCCCACTAGAAAGGAGGCTCATGGGGTCTGGCCTGGAGGACCTTAGACAGGGACCAAGTAGGAGTTCCCTCTAGGTGATAAATTCTTAGGAGCTAGTTCAAGCAGATATGTCATTGCATTTGCTGTTGCTGCTATTGTTATTTAGCAATGCCAAGTTGAGTATCAGGTGGTTCTTGAAGGTCAATTTTAAGTTTCTATAATAACAATGATGTATTTATGTGCATAAGACGGGACTAATGGCCACAAAGGGTGTTCTCTGACCATTCCAGCCCTGAGAAACGTAAGTATGACAAAAGGCCACACTCAGGCAGAAACAAGCCCAGCTACTGTGGTACCTGGCCTGGTTTTTCCTGTTTTCGTCACCAGACTTTGGCTGTCCTAACCAGAGTCCACCCCATCTATCTACAATACCTGAAGGGATACTTTAACTAAGATTTATTGAATTAACTGCATCTGAATCATGGAGTAAGAACCATACTATGGTTTACTATGTAGTTAACTTAAACATAATTATCTACAAACTATAAATGATTTATAGTTCCCATAATAATTTCCAGTTTTATCTTTGTAAAGGAATTGGTGAAGCACTTAGCGAAGCATGGCTTAGACCAGCATTTTCTATAGTATAATTCTTAGAAACATTGGTCCTTTGAGATACTTTATGGGGGAATAAAAAAGATCTATAGACAAATTCCTTTGGGAAACACTATACACTATCCCATCACAATGTTTACTAGTGTTTTAAAGGCTCTGAGAAGTTCTGCAATAAAGAAACCTTTCCAGCTTTGTTTAACCCAATGTTTCTCAAGTTTGTGTATCTATGGTAATTTTTAAAAAAATATTTATTTATTTTTGATAGAGAGAGGGGAGTGTAAGTGGGGGAGGGCAGAAAGAGAAGGAGACACAGAATCCGAAGCAGGCTCCAGGCTCTGCGCTATCAGCACAGAGGCCGATGTGGGACTCAAACTCATGAACCATGAGATCATGATCTGAGCTGAAGTCAGACACTTAACTAACTGAGCCACCCTGGCACCCCTATGAGGCCTTTTTTCATGTTACATCTATTAACATCCTACAGAACAAATGTGGTTTATGGAATACTCTTTGGGAAATTCTGTCTTAGAAATTAGCCTCTTTTTTGATTCAGTCTAGATTTGTAGTATTCCCAGTTCTTTTAAGTCTCTTTTATAACCCACACCATTTTATCCCATGCTAGTCTGTAATGGGATGTTGCGGCTTTATGTCAAGGTCTGGACTTACTGCCATTAGTAGGAAGTTCTTGGTGAACTTTGGTCAATGCAAAAGCAAATACCTAGTGCCTAGTTTTTCTCATGATAATACTAAAGGCATTTTACTTCCTTTCAGTCCCTCTACTAAATGTTGGTCTAGTGAAACCAGTATTTTTACCTTTAACTTTTTTTTTGACAGCTTCATTGAGATATAATTCACATACTGTACACTTTACCCATTTAGTACTTTACTTTTAATCTTTGTGTGGTTGCTGCTTGCCTCAATTCTGTTTCTTCTTTTTACCTGTGGGCTGTGCTCTGCCCTTTTGTGTTGTGCTAAGCAGGAGAAACTATAAAGATTATAGTCATCAGAAAGAAATCTCTCATCAGAAGGAATCCCATCTCAACTGGGATTTAAGCTGAAAAAGTGATTTCCTGATTAGGTAGGGTACCTCAGTACTTCCTCTATGGTACCATTAAATGTGCCCCCTGGTCTTAGCAGCTCAAAAGGCATTCCCGAATAATCATTTTACACTCCCTACTCCATGGGCTATATAAAGCATGAATGATAAGCAGGTTTCACCCCTTGTATCAATGTCCATTGATCAGTAGTGGCTGTCTGGACCATGTATTAAGGTGGATTCTGAAGCAGAGTTCTGGGTCAGTGAGAATGAGTGATGTGGTTGATTTTCCACATCTGCCATAGTCTTTAGCGGGGGAAGCATAATTTCTGCTTGCCATCCTGGCAGCCCTGAGGCCTGAGCCATCATAGTTATCCTAGGCAAAGAACACAGGAAAGGAAGAATCTTAGAGATGTTAGCCAGCTCAGCAATCTGTTTCACAGAGGGGCTGGACTCTTATGATATGGCTCTCTAAGAAATGAATGGAGACAATGGAATAGAATAGAAACCCCAGAACTAGACCCACAAAAGTATGGCCAACTAATCTTTGACAAAGCAGGAAAGAATATCCAATGGAAAAAAGACAGTCTCTTTAACAAATGGTGCTGGGAGAACTGGACAGCAACATGCAGGAGGATGAAACTACCACTTTCTCACACCATTCACAAAAATAAACTCCAAATGGATAAAGGACTTGAATGTGAGACAGGAAACCATCAAAACCCTAGAGGAGAAAGCAGGAAAAGACCTCTCTGACCTCAGCCGCAGCAATTTCTTACTTGACACATCCCCAAAGGCAAGGAAATTAAAAGCAAAAATGAACTATTGGGACCTCACGAAGATAAAAAGCTTCTGCACAGCAAAGGAAACAATCGACAAAACTAAAAGGCAACCAACGGAATGAGAAAAGATATTTGCAAATGACGTATCGGACAAAGGGCTAGTGTCCAAAATCTATAAAGAGCTCACCAAACTCCACACCCGAAAAACAAATAATCCAGTGAAGAAATGGGCAGAAAACATGAATAGACACTTCTCTAAAGAAGACATCCGGATGGCCAACAGGCACATGAAAAGATGCTCAACGTCGCTCCTCATCAGGGAAATACAAATCAAAACCACACTCAGATATCACCTCATGCCAGTCAGAGTGGCCAAAATGAACAAATCAGGAGACTATAGATGCTGGAAGGATGTGGAGAAACGGGAACCCTCTTGCACTGTTGGTGGGAATGCAAACTGGTGCAGCCTCTCTGGAAAACAGTGTGGAGGTTCCTCAAAAAATTAAAAATAGACCTAACCTATGACCCAGCAGTAGCACTGCTAGGAATTTACCCAAGGGATACAGGAGTACTGATGCATAGGGACACTTGTACCCCAATGTTTATAGCAGCACTCTCAACAATAGCTAAATTATGGAAAGAGCCTAAATGTCCATCAACTGATGAATGGATAAAGAAATTGTGGTTTATATACACAATGGAGTACTACGTGGCAATGAGAAAGAATGAAATATAGCCCTTTGTAGCAACGTGGATGGAACTGGAGAGTGTTATGCTAAGTGAAATAAGCCATACAGAGAAAGACAGATACCATATGTTTTCACTCTTATGTGGATCCTGAGAAACTTAACAGAAACCCATGGGGGAGGGGAAGGAAAAAAAAAAAAGAAGAGGTTAGAGTGTGAGAGAGCCAAAGCATAAGAGACTCTTAAAAACTGAGAACAAACTGAGTGTTGATGGGGGGTGGGAGGGGGGGGAGGGTGGGTGATGGGTATTGAGGAGGGCACCTTTTGGGATGAGCACTGGGTGTTGTATGGAAACCAATTTGACAATAAATTTCATATATTGAAAAAAATAAAAAATAAATAAATAAATAAAAACTGAGAACAAACTGAGGGTTGATGGGGGTGGGAGGGAGGGGAGGGTAGGTGATGGGTATTGAAGAGGGCATCTTTTGGGATAAGCACTGGGTGTTGTATGGAAACCAATTTGACAATAAATTTCATATATTAAAAAATATATAAATAAAATAAAATGAGGCAATACATGTTCGGTGGCAAAAAAAAAAAAAAAAAAAGAAATGAATGGAGAAAACTGATCTTTCCTACCCTCATCTTCAACATGGATTTTTGAAGTATTGACCTTATATAAAGTTAATAATCCTTTGGAAATAGATAGGCCAAGCAAGAGGAAGTAACCTTGACTCTGCTGACCGAATAAGGGGAAAAGAGGCAGATTTAGGAAAAAACCTCGTAAGTATCATATAAGTAGTTGGCCACACTTCAGATGAAAATATAAGCCCTTGACTAAAGGAGCAATGAGAAGGAATAGGCTATAAGATGAGACCCTTAAGCCAGCAGTTACTGGAGAGGAAGGGCCCTACTGTGAACTGTACAGCCTTAGCACTCTCTTTTTCCCAGGCTAAATAGAACCTGCATTTTCCTCCTACCATTTTCCCAGAGACTGGTTTCCACATCTCCAGTTATCCTGGCTGCTGTAAGTGGATACTTTGAGGTTGTCGTCCCTGGAACTAGACCTAGACCTCCTCATCTGGTCTGACTCAGACTACTGTGGGACCAGCCGCAATCCATAACATTGATAGTGTACTCCTATTGTTATCAGTTGAGGATTCATGATCATCTTTAATAACTGTACCTGCTGTTACGTTGAACTCAAGATACATCTGAAATAGGGTAAGCCTTTGTCTTAGCAGTGTAGAATCAAGGCAAGAAACTGGGGTCACATGTTGGGCTAGGCTGGCTGCTAATACAGGTAAGGATTCACTGGAGCTAGTGAGATGGTGGTTTCATATTTATTAGAAACTATGCCACAGGGCACCTGGGTGGCTCATTCAGTTAAGCATTTGACTCCTGTTTTTGGTTCAGGTCATGATCTCACAGTCATGAGATCAAGCCCTGCATCAGACTCTGCACTGAGCAGACCCTGCTTGGGATTTTCTCTCTCCCTCTCTCTCTCTCTGCCCCACTCCTGTTCTCTCTCTCTCTCAAAATAAATAAATAAATAAATAACTTAAAAAAAAAAAGAAGCTATGCTACATTTTGTAATTGATTCTTACTCTCAGAGAGGGAGCTGGCTGGATTCAGCAATGTGGAATTTGAATCTAGGTGAGGCTGTGTGATTGTGTAGGCTAGGATAGACCTTCAGAAAGCTAGTGCTTATATGGACAAAAGACTTCATATAAACCTACTATGTGACATGGCCATGAGCAAAGGTAACGTGCTGTTGAGCCGCATTCAGGTCCTAGGAGTTCAGGTCCTTGAAGGTGACAGGTCAGTGCTATCTGAAGTCATATATTCTATGCTGATGCCATTATTCAAGAGGGGAAGTGATTGGAATGAAGAAAGGAGTCAAAACCATATTACGTGAGAACAGTTGGAAGAACTGAGGCTGTTCAGCCTGTAAAAAATATATATATATAGTTGCAGGGAAAGCATTTTAAGATTTTTAAATGCCTAAACTGCTGGAGTTAAGAAAGGAAAAACAGTTAGACTTAATATTCACAAGGAGGAACCAGGGCCTTTGGGTTGGGAGCATAAACATGCTTCTATCTCTGGGCTTCATTGCCTCCTGTTCCCTGTGGTAACGGTTCTCAAACTGGGGCCAGAGGCCACGGCACCTGGAAAACATGTTGCTCTTTGCAAAATGCCACACTAAAGGAGGAGCTAGGAACAACACTCTAGCAATAGACGTGGCTCTATTATGTGTGTGCAATATAAACATGCCTAAAAAATCCACTGTGGAATTTAGCACGAGCAGCAACCTTCCTACTTTTCTGTTAATATGTGTTTGCTAATCTTTCCTGTCTTTCAGGGCCTATCACAAAAATGCCACATTCTTCATGCATCCTTATCTCTCTTTCAATAAAGTATGAACTGTCCATTCTACCTGTCCTGTGGCCCTAATACATTCTCTTTAGAATTTGAAGTTTATGGTTGCAATTATCCTTATTGTAAATTTCTTTCCTTTTTTTTTAAACTTTTTTTTAAACGTTTATTTTTGGCAGAGAGAGAGACACACAGAGCATGAGCGGGGGAGGGGAAGAGAGAGAGGGAGACACAGAATCTGAAGCAGGCTCCAGGCTCTGAGCTGCCAGCACAGAGCCCGACGCGGGGCTCGAACTCACAGACTGCGAGATTGTGACCTGAGCCGAAGTCAGACGCTCAACCGACTGAGCCACCCAAGCGCCCCTGTAAATTTCTTTCTAAGGTAGATGAAAAGATGTTTCCAAAGTACCTGAATCACCTTGTGAAGCGGATTGGGAAAGTCATTTTTGCCCATTTTACAGATATGCAAGCAGAATCCCAGAAACGGCTTGGCTATTAAACAGCTGGAGGTTGGCATGGCCAGAACATCCTGACTCCCAGGCCCTTGATACAATTTGGGACCTAATTAAATTCTTCATCAACTTAAACTTCTCCACTTGCTTTTGAGGCATCTACACTAAGTTTTGCTCCTCCTGGCTGGCCATATTTTCTACCATTCATGCCAACTTTCCTTGTGATAGGTCTAACCAGGCCCCTCACCTCCTCTTGTCTATTGGCATCTTAAGGCCAACTCTCCCCACCCTTCTTTTAGGTTTATTTATTTAAGTAATTTCTGTACCCAACATGGAGCTCAAATTCATGACTCCAAGATCAAGAGTCACATGCCCTTCCGACTGAACCAACCAGGAGCCCCAAGACCTCCTCTCCTCTTAAGAACTCTCTCCCCTTTCCTTGTCTGCCTATCCCACCCCCACCTATCCTTCAGAAGACCATATAAACTCCCTTTCTCCAGGGGAAGTCTTCTCTGACTATTCTGGTGAGGTCTCAACCATCCCTAAAGCCTCTAAAACCTCTAGCACATAACTTGATACATATGATATCCTAATTTGGGGGGACCAATTTTATGTGCCATTTTGTGAGTTGCTTTCATGAAACAGAACTACAGAAGAGTGCAACTGGTTTCTTTAAAGATGAGTACGAATGGAGAGGATATTAGGAGGTGATTCTAAGGAGGGGACCTAGTAGAGACCCAGAGGAGAATGAGTAGGTGGGAATTAATGAGTGGAATAGAAAGTACATGTAGAGAATTGTGAGAGATTCAAGGGGATAGATGAATTGGGGCTCTCATTCATTATTCAAAAAATACTATTGTTGGCGGAGGGGGGATGCCTGGCTGGCTCAGTCAGTAAAGCATGTGACTCTTGATCTTGGGGTTGTGAGTTCAAGCCCCACATTAGGTGTAGAGATTACTTAAAAATAAAGTCCTATGGGGTGCCTAGGTGGTTCAGTCAGTAAAGTGTTTGACTCTTGATTTTGGCTCAGGTCATAATCTCATGAGTTCGTGGAATCGAGACCCATGTCAGGCTCTGCACTGTCAGCATGGAACCTGCTTGGGATTCTCTCTCTCTCTCCCTCTCTTTCTGCCCCTTCCCTGCTCATGCACATGCACTCCTTCTCTCAGAATAAATAAATATACTTTTTTTAATCTTAAAAAAGTACCATTGGACATTTGTTCTCTGTAAGACACTGTACCAGACACAAGGAATAATGTGATGAATACAGCAAACATGGTCCCTGCCTATATGAGCTGGAAGTCCAGTAGGAGAGATAGATACTAAACAAATGAAGTGTGCTAACAAAATTACAATAACAAACTATGACAAGCGATGAAAAAGACAAGAACAAGATAGCATGAGAGAGAATAATAAAACCTCCCACATTAGACTGGGGATGTCAGGTAAGGCTCCAATGAGAAAGTAATGTTTGGGATCCAAAATTTATAAAGAACTTCCCAAACTAAACAAATAATCCAGTTAAGAAATGGGCAGAAGACATGAATAGACACTTTTCCACAGAAGACATCCAGGTGGTCAACAGACACATCAAAAGATGTTCAACATCATTCATCATCAGGGAAACACAAATCAAAACCACAATGAAATACCATTTCACACCTGTCAGAATAGCTAAAATTAACAACACAAGAAACAACAGGTATTGGCAAGGATGTAGAGAAAGTGGGAACGGTCTTGCACTGTTGATGGGAATGAGAAATGGTGCAGACACTCTGGAGAACAGTATGGAGGTCCCTCAAAAAGTTAAAAATAGAACTATTCTACAATCCAACAATTGCAGTACTAGGTATTTTTACCCAAATAATACAAAAACACAGATTTGAAGGGGTACATGTACCCCAATGTTTATAGCAAAATTATCAACAATACCCAAATTATGAAAACAGCCCAAATGTCCATTGACTGAAGAATGGATAAAGCAGATATGGTATAGGGGCGCCTGAGTGGCTCAGTTGGTTAAGCGTCCAACTTCAGCTCGGGTCATGATCTCACAGTTCATGAGTTCGAGCCCCGCGTTGGACTCTGTGCTGACAGCTCAGAGCCTGGAGCCTGCTTCAGATTCTGTCTCCCTTTCTCTCTGCCCCTCCCCTGCTCATGCTGTGTCTCTCTCTGTCTCAAAAATAAATAAAAACATTTTTTAAAAAGCAGATATGGTATTTATATACGATGGAATATTACTTAGCCATCAAAAAATATGAAATCTTGCCATTTGCAACGATGTGGATGGAGCTAGAGTATATTATGCTACATGAAATATGTCAGTCAGAGAATGACAAATACCATATGATTTCACTCATATATGGAATTTTGCTTAAGAAGCAAACCAGATGAACATGTGGGAAAGGGGGGGAAAGGGGGGCGGAAATAAGTCATAAAAGACTCTTTTTTAAAAAAATTTTTGTTATTATGTTTATTTATTTTGAGAGAGAGACAGAATGCGAGTAGGGGAGGGGCAGAGAGGGAGACAGAATCTGAAGCAGGCTCCAGGCCTGAGCTGTCAGCACAGAGCCCAGTGTAGGGCTTGAACCTACGAACTGTGAGATCATGACCTGAGCCTAAGTAGGACGCTTAACCAACTGAGCCACCCAGACACCCCATAAGAGATTCTTAACAACAGAGAATGAACTGAAAGTTGATGGAGGGAGGTGATGAGTCGCTGAATTCTGTTCCTGAAACCAATGTTGTGCTGTGTGTTAACTAAAATTTAAATAAATATTTAAAAAGAAAAAAAAAAAGATAGGGCGCCTGGGTGGCTCAGTTGGTTGAGCGTCTGACTTCGGCTCAGGTCATGATCTCACGGTCTGTGAGTTGGAGCCCCAGTTGGAGCCTGCTTCAGATTCTGTGTCTCCCTCTCTCTCTGCCCCTCCCCCACTCATGCTTTGTCTCTCCCTCTGTCAAAAATATATAAACATTAAAACAAAATTTTAAAAAGAAAGAAAGTCATGGTTGGGGCACCTGGCTAGCTTAGTCAGTAGAGCATGGGATTCTTGATCTCAGGGTTGTAAGTTCAAGCCCCACATTGGGTGTAGTGATTACTTAAAACTAAAATCTTTTTTTTTAAGTTTATTTATTTATTTTGAGAGAGAGAGAGAGGGAGAGAGAGAATCCCAAGCAGCCTCTGCACTGTCAGCACAGAGCCTTTTGCAGGGCTCAAACTCATGAACTGTGAAATTAAGACCTGAGCAGAAATCAAGACTCAGACGCTTAACTGACTGAGCCACTCAGGTGCCCCCCCAAAAAAAATCTTTAAAAAAAAAAATCTAAAAAAAAAATCTTAAAAAAATAAAAAGTAATGTTTGAGCTCAGACCACAGAATGAGAAAGACCTGGAATCCCTGACAAGGAGTGACTTGCTACATGTTCTCCGGTGGGGTGGGGGCTCCCAGATTTGGTAGTCTGAATCTCTTACAAATTGACCTTTCTCCATCCTCTCCCTTTACAGCATTAGGTAAGTTTTCAGGAGTAAAGGACATAGAAGAATGTAGGAGGGCTGGTCCAGCCTGTCTCTCATAGGTAGCAGAGCTGATGACTGTGCTGCTAGCTTTGTTGTGAGACTGGAGGAGCTATTAATGGAGTTGTGATGTGTGACGTGTAATATTTAGTGAGCAACTTGACTGTCACAACGAAGAGCTCCTACCTGAGTCTTCCAACATTATATGACTTGCCCACATCCTCCTGGAGATGGAAAAAAATATCTGGAGCTCTTGGAGGGAGGAAAGAGTGCCAGCCTGGATGTCTTGTTCTCTGTGGGTTAGGCACGGGGTTCATATTCTCCTTACCACGAAAGTCAAATGCTACAAGCTATTCTGTCCAGGGGCAGACCTGACTCCAGTGGGAAAGCCAGCAGCCACACTGGCATGTAGATTGCAGCAGCTAGTGAGAAGGGCCTCTACTGGGCCTCTTACAAACTCCAAAGGTGTTCGCTAAGGATTTCAGCTTCCAGAAAGTCCTCTCTGCCCTCAGCTGTCCTGCTGCTTCCAGCCCTGGCTCAGAGGATATCATAAGCTCAGAGAAAGGCCAAGTGGGGATAATGATGTGGGAAGGTGGTGGTGGTGATCAGTGGCTGGGGAAAAAAGAGGAAGAATTATGTGGAGTCAGGAAGGGAGACTAAGTTGGGAGGTGATAGTCAAGGTAGTAAACAGCGGCACCAAAGGGAACCGGTCAGGAACCATCTATCCATCTCCCTGTCAACTTCCTAATGGAACCTCATGTTTCAGATCCTTTATTTGCCAAGGGACTGAACTATAGCAGTGAGGCAGTCTCAGGGAACTCCTACAAGAATTGGCTTGTGTATCCTTGAGGGGCTATGGAGATGAGGGTGACCTACTGAGGGGCACTGGCCTCAGGGCAGGAGCTGTACACAGCTGTGGTAGAAAGTTGGCTGGGTACATTCTAACTTTACCACTTTTGTTATGACCTTTAGCCAAGCTCCTAAACTCTTTCAGGCTATTTATAAAATAAATAAGATCACGTACATGAAAATGAACTGCAAATTACCCTCTCATTTCTGATCTAAGGGTTGATGGCAATTAAGGGGTTGGTGTTTTCCATTTATTGGTCAGTGGTTCCCAAGGGAGCTTTTATAGGAGAGGGTGAAAAGATGGCTTATTCTTCTCATCATCAAATGAGGAGAGCCCCTGGCCTCCTTGACAAGGCCATGATGAGACCAAGCTAGAGATGGAAGTACTCTGTGCTCCCATTGATTCCCAAAGGGGTTCCATTGACTAGAGGAGTCCTGCTCTGCCCCTCTGTACCATGACTGTTTTAGAATTCTTTTGGCAGAGTGGGGCCTTCCTGGAAAGCCCCAGTACTGATGTTAGAGGAGGATGTCCTGCTTCTGTTTCAGCTCCCATGGGCCAACTTTCAGGGCCCAAGAAACAATTGAAAATGTCCACGTTGCTACTATTCTCCCCAGTGGGGACTTGAGAAGGTAGTTTCTAGTCTGCAGACCTTCAAATTTTAAAAATGTTTTGCTATGGAAAATCTCAAGCATATGCAAGGTAGAGGAAAAGGTAAAATGAATTCCCTAGTACTCACCCAACTTCACCGATGATCAACCCAGGGCTAACCTTGTTTTACCTATACCCCACCCCCTAGATTACTGTGAATAATTATTTCATTTATAACCCTGTCTGTCTCCTATATTTCTGCAAGCTGGTAATTATATCTCAAGGTCTGATTAGATTCAGATTCAACTTTTTTGTGAAGAATACTTCTGAGGTGTGCTGTGTACTTCCTAGTGCATCACATCAGGAAGGAGGTGCAGGACATATGGGTTGTCCCACCTTTTGTGAAATTCAGATTAACTAGTGGTATAGTTAGTCTAATCTCTCCATCACAAATGTTGCCTTCAGCCTTTCACTTAAAGTTTTGAGCAACCATTGCTGGTCATTGCCTCAGTCCATTGTCTAATCAGGAGTTTCCTTTACATATGC
This sequence comes from Panthera onca, assembly GCF_046562875.1. Lineage (NCBI taxonomy): Eukaryota > Metazoa > Chordata > Mammalia > Carnivora > Felidae > Panthera > Panthera onca. The sequence continues at coordinate 56,944,895 of NC_138351.1, read as the reverse complement.
ACAGCAAAGAACCCCTGTCAATGTTCTGCCTATATCCCCCACAGGTATTACAGATATCTCTAGGCCTTTCTCCTTTAGGCCCTACTTTTTCTATCACTGCCCTTATCCTATACCATCATTTCCTACCTTATCAGCCCAAGATGTCCCTAGAATGTCTTCAGACCACAGGTACTCACCCTGCTTCACGAACGCTTATTTGGAGTCTCTTCTCACTGAGGCAACACTATCTCCCCCACGAAGCTTCTGCATCTGCTCTCTGTGAATCCTGCTAGACCTATGCTTGACCATGCTAGAGTGTGGAGGCAAGTCTAGTGTTTTCCTCCTCTGGGAGAGAATTCAGCAGGGGCTGGGTTTATTTTACCTTTCCAGGGATTTCTAAGCAGCCTTCTTCTATGCTGAAGACAGACTTTCTCACTTGTTTCCTGAGCTTCCTGCTCCAGCCTGGGTCCTGGCAAGGACCCAGGCCTGATTTCCTGTTTAGCTGGGCTGTGGGCTGTGAGAAGTTGGAGGAGGGGTGGGGCAGGCAGCTCTAGCAGCTCTAGCAGCTCTAGCTCTTAGGCCCTTTTCGCTTTCCAGCCAACTTAAAAAAAATCTATGAGAGCAAGAACACAGCTATCTCCTTCTAGTACTTTAGCATTCCTGTGCTGCTCAGGGTCTTCACTCTTAGTTTCTCCCCTTACAAAGGAAAGATTGGAAGACTGTACACTCTGTGCGCATGTGCCCCAGACAAACACACTGTATATACTATGGGTGCTGTAAGCTAGCTAACCAGGAAGGCACATAGAGGTTGAGAGCTTCTTCCTGCAAAGCTGAACCTACCTCAGGGCCCTGCCCCTGCCCACAGGAGTGCTGTGCCTCCAACCACCCCATCTTAGTAGCTATTGATGCCTTAGTCACTATGTCCAATCAATGCGTGGAGCAGCTGATGGGGCAGGGAATCTGAGATGTGGAGGCTGGCTAGGGACCTGGCTATGCAGCCACCAGAAAACATTAGGAGTTCTGTAGTGACAGCCTGTCACCAGTATAGGATTTCTTATGAGAGTCTCACAGCCCTGAATGTCCCACTCACATTCCTCTTTATCCCTAGTTCTTCCTTGGTCAATGGTTTTGAGAAGAGACCTGTTGCACATTACTTTTTTGCTCCCTTCTCCTGAATGGCCACAGCAGGAATTGTGTGAAGCCCTATCCCTTTATCCCCATGAAAGGAGATATCAGAGGAAAGTGTTGCCAAGTAGTAGGTATGCCCAGTACAGCCCCTTACATTTCAACAGCTTCCCCCTTGCTTAACTTGGCCTGCAAAGCCTTATGTCTGGTTCCTGACTTCTTCTCCAGCTTACCTCATACCACATTAACCCCAATCACTGCATCCAACCTTACTGGCTTTTCCTCCATTTCTCTGATGTCCCAGACTCCATTCTGTTTTAGTGCCTTCACACATGTTGTTCCTTATGCCTAGAATGTTTTCCCTGTACCTTCTACCTTTTTTGGTTGACTCTTACTCATCATCTTTCAGATCTTAGCTCAGCTATAATTTCATCATAGAGGCTTCCTTCAGACTCTAGACTTTGTCAGTGGCCTTCTCCTTATTTTACTTTTTACATTTATAATTTTGCATATGTTTGTATGAGTATGCTATTCATATGGATCCTTTTGAAGGCCAAGTTTCATGAAGGCAGAGATCATATCTACTTTTACTTCCCATTATGTCTCTTGTGCCTCGTAAGGTGACTTACACACAGTAAAAATTTACTAGATATCTGTCGAATTAATTAACTAATTAAATCTTCTTGTTCCCTTTATTTAGTAACCTCATGTCACATCTTACTATTATATTCAACCGTACACCCTGTGATGTGTGCCTTGCTGTTTATGGGCACTTACTGTCAGGGTACACACATTTTATTTAATCCCGTCCACAATATGAAGAAGGTATACTCTTAATCTACAAAGAAGGCAAGTGAGACCCAAGGTCACACAGCTAATAGATAGCAATGCCCAGATTCAAGCCCAAGTGTGGAGTCAAAGCCTGTGCTCTTAACCATAACACTACACTGCCCCCTTTTGGCAGTTTGGAGAGTTATCACTGGCCTTTTTCAGTCACTACTAGGTCCTGGTTAATTTCAACCCTGATTATTTCAATCAATACTTTTTGGAACTTACAGCCCTAAAAATCCATGATCCAGTTTCAGTCCTTCTGCTTTTGGGCCAGGTTGTGGAAGTATACAGGGAAGGGAATTCAATCTGTACTCCCCAGTGTCCAAGGGTGCATGTGTCTCGGGTCTGTTTTCCATCTGTTTTCCGTAGGACCTCTGTAGCCTCCAGGGCTTAATGCAGTGTCCTATTTTAAAGAACAGAAAGTTCAGCTGTTAAAACGGCTTAATGGACAGTGGTCTGGGGAATAAGTACAGCCTGATTAAGATTCTAGGAAAGATCATTGAGATGGGGAGAGATTGTCTTTTTGTGATTTAGTCACTAAAGATAGAGCTCTGGAAATTGGCTTCAAGTATTTCTTAGGAAACAGACTCAGTAAGAGGACAATATCTCTTGCTGTTGATTAGAAAAACTCAAGTTAGTATCCCAAGCTCTTTTTTAGTGGCCAGGGAATTCTAACACTGGCCCTGTAAAGAGGGTAATATTACATCCCTAGAAGGAAAAGGGATGTTGGAGTGCCTGGGTGGCTCGGTTAGTTAAGCATCTGACTCTTGACTATGGCTCAGGTCATGATGCCAGGGTCATGGGATTTAGCCCATGTTGCACTCCATGCTGAGTGTGGAGCCTGCTTAAGATTCTCTCTCTCCCTGGGGTGCCTGGGTGGCTCAGTCGGTTAAGTATCCATCACTGGATTTCAGCTCAGGTCATGATCTCACAGTTCATGGGATCAAGCCCACATCGGGCTCCAAGCTGAGAGCTTGGAGCCTGCTTGGGATTCTCTCTCTCCTCTCTCTGCCCCTCTCCCCACTTGCATGTGTGTGGGGGAGCTCTCTTTTTCTTTCTCAAAATAAATAAATAAACATTAAAAAAAAAAAAAGATTCTCTCTGCCCCTCCTCCCCCCCTAAAAAAAAACAAAACCAAGAATGGTAACTCACCAAAGATCATATAATCAGCTATCCTTAAAACTAATCTAGGTCTTTCTAACTTCAAAACCTGAGTATTCCCCACCTCCTGTTGGGAAGTACTGTATATATTGTCACAGCCTTTCTGGGAAAACAGCTGGCAATATAATGTGTGCATACCCATTGACCCCTTCAAAAATTCTACTTCCAGGAATTTATTAAACTAAAGAAATAGGGGCACCTGGGTGGCTCAGGTGGTTAAGTGTCCATCTCTTGACTTCTGCTCAGGTCATGATCTCATGGTTCATGCGATTAAGCCCCGGGTTTGGCTCTGCGCTGACAGTATGGAGCCTGCTTGGGATTCTCTCTCTCCCTCTCTCTCTGCCCCTTCCCCATTCACACATGCACACACTTACTCTCTCTCAAAATAAATATAAATAAACGTTAAAAAAATAAATGGATAAGTGTATAAAGACTTTTTTATAAGATATTATAGTAGCTATAAATTAATAGTAACAATATTATAACATTATATTACACTGTTGTAATAGCTGCAACATAATAATGGGTGGGGGGAGAAACAACATAAATCTCCATCAATGGGAACTGATTAAATAAATCATGATACATCCATCCATCCCACAACATATGTATAGGCAGCCTTTTTTTTTTTAACAGTTAATTTTAAAATAAGTTTTTTAAGTTTATTTATTTGAGAAAGAGCACATGAGCTTTAGATGGGGAGGGGAGAGAAAGAATCCCAAGCAGGCTTTGCGTTGTCAGTGTGGAGCCCAATGTGGGGCTCAAACCCACAAACTGTGAGATGATAACCAAGAGTCAGACACTTAACCAACTGAGCTACCTAGGTGCCTTAGGCAGTCTTTTAGAAGGAGGAAGAGATAAAATCCAATATGGATTGACATGAAAAGATGTCCAGATATATATCTTTTTTTATTGTGTTAAAATACCTATAACATAAAAGTTACTATTTTCATATATCATTTGGAATGTGGATGATATGATTCATCTATGCCTACCCAGAAGATATAGCATTTACTTCATAATTCCCATATTTTTCAATCAGGTATGCACATCAACAAGTTGGTGAAATGAATTGGCTATGGAAATGCTGCCAGATACCTGGATGCCACCCGTCTGGCCAGTCTTGTTCCTTCTGGGCACCCCAAGTTTTGAATGGACTGGCCGTACTTCACTCAGTTCTTCTCACTTCCTTCTTAAGTTCTATAGAGCTCTGTAGCTTTGGGAAGGCAGGCATTTCTTTGAAAACAGAATGCCATCACACCAATTAGATACATTTCTGTTTCTTATTTCCTTTTTAGAGATCTCCCACAGTCTCACTTTCACCACTGGGAAGCAAGGGAACAAAATTATTCTCACATTGCCCAAGGTAAAGCCATGATCACTGATGTGTCAATATTCTGAGTGGTTCTCTTTGGCTTCTGGCCTTGCTCCCATTAGTGTTGCTGCTTATTGTGGTTTTCAGTATGGCCTTTTTATGAGGTAAAGTAGGAAAGGGGTCAGGAAACTTGGGACCTAGCCCTGGCTAGGGGACTTTAGGAGAGCTGATCAGCTTTTCAGGGTTTCCTTTTTTCTTCTCTGTAAAATTGGGGTAAAGAATAGATGCTGGATTTTTAGGGCAGTGAAAATATTCTGTACGATACCATAATGATGGATACATGTTACTTTACAATTGTCCACACCCATAGAATGTATAACATCAAGAGTGAATTTAGTTGATTATGATGTATCACTGTAGGTTCATCAGTTGTAACAGATATACCACATGGTGGAGGATGTTGGTAATGGGAGAGGCTATGTATATGTGGGTATACATAGGGGGTATACAGGAACTCTCTGTACCTTCCCCTCAATTTTGCTGTAGACCTAAAACTGCTCTTCAAAAAGATAAAATCCTTTATTTTTAAAAGATATACTATTTCTATCCCTTAGGATTGTCAGATTTAATGAGATAATAAAGAAAAAGTTTTGAAAGCATAAGTTGCAATGCAAAGATAAAGATCTATATTTTTCTGGATTTAACCTTTTCTGACTTGCATTGTAAACTCTTAAGAGGCATGTCTCGAAATCTGTTTCCTATGATGTAGCAACTTAATAGGGAGATAGAGATACTGAACAATCAGGAAAAGCCACTTCATTCTATTTTTTATGTTTATTTATTTTTGAGTGTAGGGGGAGGGAGGAGCAGAGAGAGAGGAAGACAGAATCTGAAGCAGGCTCCAGGCTCTGAGCTATCAGCACAGAGTCCAAAGCAGGGCTAGAACTCACAAACCGGAGATCATGACCCAAGCTGAAGTCTGATGCTTAACTGACTGAGCTGCTCAGGAGCCCCCAAAATCCACTTCATTCTTAAAACCAACCTGAGGAAAGCAGAGGGCAGAGGAGAGTCAGATACTCATTTCTGTTTTAACCACTTAGGTATTGTTTTAATTCTCCCCATTGAACATGCCTTACTTTTGTAAGTTAAAGAAGCCAATAAAGACTTTTTTAATGGTGGGGCGCCTGGGTGGCTCAGTCAGTTAAGCATTTGACTCTTGATTTCAGCTCAGGTCATGATCTCATAATTCGTGAGTTGGAGACCTGCTTCAGGCGCTGTGCTGACAGTGCAGAGCCTGCATAGGATTCTCTTTCCTCCCTCTCTCTCTCTTTGCCCCTACCCTGCTTGCGCATGCGTAGTTGTGCGCCCTCACTCTCAAAAAATAAACTTAAAGATTTTTTTAATGGCTTAAAATGATGTAGTTAGGGCTAGATAGAAATTGGAAGTCATCTGCACATAGAGCTAACAGCTGCAGCAAAGAGAACAAAGGATTTAGAAAGATAAGCAATTGGAAAAGCAGCTAGATTGTCAAATTGGGCCATATTATTAAAACTATCGAATGTTAGGTCAAGGAGTTTTTAAGTGGTGGGAGCCACTGAAAGGTCTTGAACAAGGGAATGTTGTAATCAGAGCAGTGTTTAATTTCCAGAAGAGTAATTTAAGAGTAATGCATAGGATGAGTTGGAGGAAGAAGAAATAGTTTGGGCAGATAAGTGGGTTACTCTTGCAGTGGTCCTGAAGTAAGTTAATAAGGAAGAAATTGTTACAGTAGGTTCATGATTAGCTTGCCAGAGGGATAAGGAGAAAACAGGTGGGTCAAAATGACTTCCCAGTCAGGTCAAAAGGAGACAGGAGTCAACTTGAAAAAGGTTCCAGTGGCCAAAGTTGGAACAATTTGAACAACAAAATAAATAGTGGTAGTATTGGATTATACCCCCCAAAAGAAAATATATGTGTATTAATCCATACTGGTATAAATAAATGGCTGAATAAATAAATGAAGGAGAAGGAACATTTTCAAGAATTATGATTTGTTATGTAAAAGTATTTTATGTAGAAGTATTTTTTTTTTTTTTTTTAGAAAGAATGAGGGGAATTTAAAAATTACCTTTAGGGGCACCTGGGTGACTCAGTCACTTAAGCATCCAACTCTTGATTTCAGTTCAGATCATGATCTCATGGTTATGGGATCAGGTCCTACGTGGGGCTCTGTGCTAACATCATGGAGCCTGCTTGGGTTTCTCTCTCTCTCTCTCTCTCTCTCTCTCTCTCTCTCTCTCTTTCTCCCTCTCTCCCTCTCTCCCTCCCCACTCATACTCTCCCTCTGTCTCTCTCAAAATAAATAAACTTAAAAAAATTACCTTTAGAACATCATAGTAATAATTGCTGCTGGCAAGATCCACTGATTGCTAAAACTAGTGGGTGAAACTTTAAGGAGAAACAAGATATTTGCACAGCCTATAAGAACCTCAACCAAAATATGTATTAATTACCATGGTAGTTTTAACATATATCCACAAATTCTTTGATACTCCTCCTCTAGAAAGTGGAGCTTAATTCTCCCTCGACTGTGGCCTGGACTTAGTGACTTGCTTCTGACTAATAGAGAATGGTCAAAATAAGAGAAAAATAGTAACTATAGTGGAGAAATATGGTAAACACCACCCCAAGTAATTAAAATTAGTATCACCAGCAGTAAGTCATATACCCCCTGATATGCTGTGATACAAAGGACACATCACTTATGTGGTATTCTTCCCCCAAATCCATAACCTCAGTCTAATCATGAGAAAACAAGGCACATTAAAATTGTTGGAATGTTTTATAAAATACCTAACCAGTACTCCTCAAAAGTCAAAGTCATGAGAGTCAGGAAAAGACTGAGAAACTAAGGAGACCATGGAGACATATTAATGAGAAGCAATATGAAACAGAAAAAGGGATATTAATGGAAAACTGGAGAAATTTGCATAAAGTCTATAGTTTAGTCAATACTATTGATTTGGTCAATGTAGATTTGATCAATGTACCACGATTATTTAAGATGCTAACATTAGAGAAAGCTGGGTGAAGAATGTACAAGGATTCTCTGCACTGTCTTTGTAACTCTTCTTTAAATATAAAATTATTTCAAAATAAAAGGTTTTTTTTTAATGTTTTGAGTTAATTTAACTGGGAAAGTGGTTTGTACCATTAACAAGATAAGGGTAGTCAACAGGATGAACAAGGCTGGGGGGCACAGCAGGGGATGACATCAGTGGAAGTCATAGGCAGTTGGAAATGTTGGTCTGGAGTTTAACAGGTCAGAGCTAGAGATATATATTTGGAGGCCAAACCCAGAGAGATATCACTTGAAATAATAAGTTTATAATATTATATTACATTTCTACATGCCAAGAGAGAACATGTGTAAAGAGTCAGTGATCACACTGAGGAAAGGATCTATGTCTAGGGTATGCGAGGAAGAACAGTAGGGAGGCTGGTCAAAACAGATAGGGATAGGATGTTTTTATAAAAGCCAAAGGAAAATAGAATTTCCAGAAATATCTGGTCAGCAATGTCCAATGATACTGAAAAGTGATGGAAGATCACCTGAGAAAAGACCATTGGATTTTAATTAGGACCTCAAGTGCTGACCTCCAGGAGAACAGAGTTAGTAGAGCAAATATGGAGAGATGGGGGTGGTAGACATAGGAATCAAATGGCCAGGACTTAGTGAGGAAGCAGGCTTGCCTAAACCAGGCAAAGGGACTTGTGTGGGTGCCAAGGGGGAAGAAGCCCTGGAGGAAAGTAGGATGCTCCTCGGCAGGGAAGCAGAAAGTACTAACCAGAGCAAGTAGGCCAAAAGGCTGGGGCCCAAAGTTTAAGAAGAGGAGGAACCTTGACCACAAAGCCTTTGCCATTTCCTGGCTATGGAACACAGGCTGAAAGATAGAAGCTCTGGATCAAGAACTACTTTTTTCCTTCCTGAGCTAGGAAGCCATTCTATTTCCCAAGTCCCAGCTTGTCATCACTGTGGCCTAGAAAGTTAGGCCAGAAAGAAAATGAAATAAATTGAACTTATTTATCCTCTCTTCAGCTTTTCTCTGAGATGGAGAATAGTCTGTTTTAAAATTAGGCATCAAGCAGTATTGCAGAGTGATTTCTATGGGGGTATATGTGTGTGTTTTATAAAAGCTACCCTGTATTGACTGCCTACCATGTGTCAGGGACTGTGGTAAGCACTAAATATACATGATCCAATTTAATCTTCCCACCAAGCTTTTGAGATGAGTACTATTATATTATGTTAAATATGAAAAACAGGGTGAGGAAGCTGAGCACTGAGAACTAGAACTAAGGCTGGAAGACTGAAGAAATGCAGACCACCAAGGCTCTACTCATTCTTCCAGCTCTGATCCACTGTTGTACCAGGGGTCCAGTCAAGAATGTGTCTGTCTCCTTCCTAGATAGGCTAGAAATCCAATCTAAATAGCCATCTACAGCAGCTCCCTACTCCAGGTGGCCAGATGGGAGCTCCAGAACACTGTTGTCTCCCAAGACCTTTACACAGTGGCCAATTGGTTCTGGGGTCACTACAGTTGGTGTGGCTGGTTCAGGGACTGGCTTTGGAATAGGATTTGGTAGCTTTATATCATTGGCTATGCTAGGACCTCTCAAGCAACATCTCTTCTCCTATGTTATTCTGGGCTTTGTCCTGTCTGATGGCCACCTTCCTCATCTTCTTCACCATGTGAGGGTCTGTGAGGGGCACCTACCCATCCCTGCTGCTTCAACTCCAGACCATGCCTGTACTAGAGTGAACTCAGTTTTATTATTAAACACAGTATTTCTCTAAACCTCCCCCTCCCACTACCAAAAAAAAGTTGAAAAACAGACCCAGTAAGGTTAGAAATGTGATCATGATTGCACAGATAAATGGCAGAGGTAGAACTTACTCTAAAACTCATACTTTTAACCATTTCACTATATTGCCTCTTACCAACACTCATGCACATGCACACACACACGTGCACACACATACAAAAGGGCCTAGGCTGTGTGCCAAGGGCTATAGATGGTGGGATTAAGGTTTTCTTCTTCTTTTTTTCTTCTTTTTTCTTCTTCTTTTGTGCTTATCTGGAATTTTTATAGTGACAATGTATTCCTCTTGAATCCAGAAAAAGAAATATTTTATTTATTTAAGTCTAAAGTTTTGGTACTGTTTGCCAGATTTCTGTAATATCCATGGTGAGAACAAAGCAGATACATTATGCTAACATGCAGACAAAGGAGACTATACCATCTCTGTAGCAGTACAGGCTCTGCAGTTACAGAGCAGAGAATCTGGCATGTGTGTATGTGCATGCATGCATGCTTGTGTGTGTGTGTGTGTGTGTGTGTGTACAAGCACATGTGTGCAGTGGCCACTGAAGTGAGGAGAGGAATGGCTGATCTGTCTGAAGATGTGCCACATGGAGACCTCTTTCCTTTCCCTATGACCAGCCACCTTGCCTGAGCCAGACCCATTTAGTCCTGAGCTTCCAGAAGTACTACAAGATACTTTTCACATACACCAAGATCCTTAATCTCAACCTTATAATCACTTGTTGAAAATCTGACTAGGGAGCCAGGCTGCTGGCATGAAGCCCAGGCTGCAGCTATATAGAATGACTTGAGTCACTACTTCAAGCAATGGGTCCAACCATTTAAGGTCAGTGTTAACTGGCATGTGGGGCTTTTGTTCAGAGACTCCTAGGTCTTCAGGTGGTGGCAGTTCAGGACCCTGGATAGCTCCTAGAAGAGCCCAGTCTCTGCCAGGTCTGAAAAGACTAGGTGCTTGAGTCATTAAGGCCCTTGCTTCTTTAATTTTGAATAGCCTTTCTATACATGTCTCTGGCTTCTTCTGTCTCCAGGATCTTCCCTATGAATCCAGGGACTCCCCCTTATCCTTTCCAGCCCTTGCCCCACCTTCTTCCACTCACATCTAGCCTGACCAAACTCTCTCTGTTGAGGTCACTATCACTCTGAAGGTGAAATAAGCTTTCAAGACAGCATCTGAGCTGTCCCTGGTTAGGGTCTCACACCCCAATACCTCAGAGCTGTAGAATTTTGGAGGGATGGTAAGAATCTAGTGGAACAAGGGAGTGTTAAAAGGACTTTTGTCTCTAATACATCTGCATTCCCATCTTTAATCTGGTATGTGAGGCAGGGGAAACTAAAGAGAAGCACTGAGCAGATTTCAAGGTCTGAGGCTGGAACGTTTCATGAGATATCACTCTGTACAATCAGCCTGGCAGTGGTGCACACTTGACTTAAAGTGTTTTGGATTTTTTTTTGTTGTTGTTGTTATTGTTGTTGTTGTTTTAGGGTAAGAGCGTTGACATAAGGTGTATAGGGGCAAGTGTAGCAAATAGAAACAGAAATGAAACTAGTGAGTCTGGAGGTTCTCAGCCTGACACCCTCACCCTAGCCATGCACTTGGACCCTAGGCAAAAGAAAGGTAATATTGTAGAGGGGTTTCCCTCCTGATTCCCCAAATCATCTAGAGGAGGGGTGTACGAGGAATCTGGAAGGGCAGAGGAATCACAGTCACCTACTAGGGATTGGATTTTCTAGTTGATAGTTCCTTTTCTACTTCCAGGCCTCTTCCATAGCTAAATTAATCAAAGCCAGCAAATGAGGTTACCGTGTTCTCACTTTGATTGCCTCGGCTGGTGAGTAAGGAGGGAAGGTAGGTCTACCTGGATTGAGGCTGAGTGAAAGCACTGAGGATCCTATCCCTCCAACAACCCTTGCTCTGGGCCTTGTGTAAGGCTCTCCTCCATTGCTTTCTTCACCTCTCATACTCTTAGATCCCTTATTGAAAGAACTGTCTGAACTAAAAGGCCATTACATGCTTTATACCCCCAAAGAACCTCCTGGTCAAAGAAACAGGTGCAAAAGCAATACTAAACCACCAGAGAACAGCTGCAGGCTCCTTCTCTTAACACTGGACAATCAAAATGGGACAGGCAAGGGCAAGGAGGAGAAAAGAGCATATGGTGTTTGCTGAGCCATGAGTAGACCTGACAAGAGTTTGGGCTGGAAGGACTAAGACTGCCTCCACTCTACCTGAAGAGGTTTGGCTGGATAATACTCCTGAAGATGGGAGTATTAACAATGTAGTAACTAAGTTATGGATGGAAAGATGTTCAGAGGATCTAGATCCAGACTGTCCCTCAGCCAGGCCCCTCTCTTGCCTGTGGAAACAGTGTTTTCTAGCTTCCAGGAGAGGCCCTTGCTATGGGATTAAGCACAGGCTATTGACATATAAGCAAGCCTAGACAAGAAACAAGAACAGATGAGGACTCTGTCAGATCCCAAGAGAGTTGCTTGTGTTGGTTTTTGTTCAAGTAGAACAGGCCTAACCTCAGCCAGAACTTGCTTTTGGCCTGTTTTCTCAGGGGCAAAGCCTTCCCCATGTTTGCCTTCCTTAACAGAGGATGCTCTGTATTCATTGTTTTATTAGGAGCAGTGATTATGTGACCACAAACCTTACTAAATTAAATATAGTCCTGAGCACTCAGAAGAAGAAAAAGCTCAGGACTCAGGGGAAGGAGCAGCTGGCTAGAAAGAAGAGTCCACGAATTCTAATTCCCGGGCTGCCATCTGGCATTGACCTGGGATAACTCATTTACTCTCTGCCCTTGAGGCTCTTTCTGGAATCTCAGGGCCTGAATAAAAACAGACCTGGGAACTCAGAGAGTGAAATGACCTGTCTAGACTCTCTAAGTCAGTGTAGTTCACAGGCAAACCTGGAATCCACTAAGCCCTACTCTCCAGCCAGAGGCTGTGCTTACTGTTCAGGGAGGTTTCTTGTATTTTCCTTTGCTGTCTCCTTGCCCTTATGTATGAACTCCCAAACGTTCCCATGCCTTGGGTGGCTCACTGCCTGGTACGCATGGTTGTAAGCCCCAGGTTGTCAAAACAGACAGAATCAGAGCAGCCCTGCCCCTATCTCCCTCCAAAGGATTTTCTGATGGTTTGGTTCCAAGCTAGCTTCCCACTCCTCTGAAACTTGATAGTAAGAGTTGGGCCTTACTCATTTGATGATGATGTATGTATATCAGCAAGCAAAATATGAGCCTGGACCTTAAGTCTCAAAGAAAGTTGTGTGTGCTTAGCTGTTGATCAGCCCCCACAAGTAGTCAACCTGGAGTTGAGCTGCTGCATTGGCCATGGGCCTTAAGTGAGTTTTAACTAGGCCAAACCTTCAGGCAAGCAAGGGAGTAAGTGAGGATTTGGGGACTCCTACTTTGGCTCTTCTCCAAAATAACTTCCTGGAAGGCAATCTTTCAGCCCCTAGGCTTACATAGAGAAGTGACCCTACAAAGAGTACACAATACATCTGTCTGGGACACCATTAGACAAGGCCCTGGCACAACCTGGCAGGCCACTGGACTTTTGCCACCTCTGTTTCAGAAAGAGCCTTGCTATGGCTCAAACCAAATAGAAAGCAATCTGTTTGTCTATTATCAGATCACAGCCCTTCATTCTCTATGCTAGGCACTGGGAGGACACAGAAGAACTAGGCATGGTCCCTGCCTTCGTGAACATTTGTTAAATAAATTATGCAAGTATTCACTGAAGTAAAATTTGATAAGTACATAAAAGAAATGGAAGGGGGGTAGTGCTGTGAGAGTATATTATAGAGGGACCTAACCTATCCTGGTATTAATGAAAAATTTTTTTTTCTTAATTTTTGAGAGAGAGAGACAGAATGTGAATGAGGGAGGGTAGAGAGAGAGGGAGACACAGAATGTGAAGTAGGCTCCAGGCTCTGAGCTGTCATAACAGAGCCTGATGCAGGGCTCAAACTCGTGAACTGCGAGATAATGACCTGAGCTGAAGTCAGATACAGCTGACTGAGCCACCCAGGTGCCCCCGTGCAAAGCTTTTTATAAGAGATGATGTGTCAGCTGAAGCCTGAAGGAGAAGTAAGGTGTAGCCAGAAGGGGAGCATGAGGCAGGAAGGCTCTTCATGCTCCACCAGCAATGAAGACCAGTGAGGCAAAATGTAGTAATGGGGGTGGGTGGGGAGAGTGACACAGGATTAAGTTGGGGAAATGAGAGGAAAAGTAAGTGACTGCTTCTTTGCCACCATTTCTAGCCCAGTCTGAATTGCTCCTTTCAAAAAAAAAGGGCTGGTTGAGACCCACCCAAACTGCTATGGCATACCCCCCCGCCCCCCCGGGGAGGCTGGTGCTTCTTCCATCTCCCCAGCACAGGGGATTTTCATAGGAATGCTCAGAAGAGGCACTTTTAGCCCCAGCATAGGGTTCACACAATTGGAGGGGTCTTCACCTGGCAGCGTGGCTCAGAGGAGGGGGGTGGACAAGAACTTTCCCTACAAATCCTCTCTGTATGTTTTTCCAGTACTTTGAACTACTTATTAATCTATGACAGAAGCCATTTCCTCATTTTGATGGTTCTGCTGGGAATTCCGCCCCATCACCCCCCTCCTGTGGTAGATAAAAAATGTCAGCTTTCAAGATTTTATACTTGGATTTCAGAATCTAAATTGCATTACTACATCCGGTGAGACGGCGCCATTCCCTGTTCCTATCTACGTGCTCCAGGCACCATGAGGCTGATAACATCAGCGTGTCGAAGCAGCTCGATCCAGACAATTTGCAGCTGGCTGGGGCTAGGGCAGAGGGGGTGGGTGGCAAAATTCTCTCAGAATCCAGAGCAGCCCAGGGTTGACTGGATTTTCAGGTTCTTTCTACAGACTATTAGTTCTCCTATCTGTAGAGAGAGAGTTTGTCTTGGTCCCACCTAGATGTAACAAGGAATTGTAAAGTACTCTCCTAAACATTGATAGGATAAAATCACTAAAAGCCAATGCTCAGGTTTTCCTTGGAGTGAAAGAAGAGAATAGAGGGAAGAGTAGAAGTCATAATATGAACAAGTGAAATTGGGTGTCCATATAGAATCCAAAATACTCCTGGAAATGGTTACTCTGTACTTCCTTGAAGCCCTGATGTGAGGCCTTGTAACTAACCTTCTGACTGCCATTAGCTTGTGAAGTACATAAAGAGAAAGCATTGTTCCCCTGCCAGGAAACACAGGAACTTTTGGAGTTTCTTTTCTAATTGTAACCACGACTTAACTCTGCAGAACAAACATTCCCTTCACAGCAAAACTTTTCAACTTATTGGGTTATTTTAAATGCATCAAATGGCATAAAACATTCATTCAACTCTGGCAGCATTCACAGATCCATTTTTGTAAATAGCCAAACAGGCTCTTCATCCTCAAAACATGATGTTTTCAAAGCGTAGTCAGCACCCAAGATCAAGGCTTTGGGAGAAGTCAGTCCAAATTCACTGAGCTTGCCAGTGCTAGGGCAAGCCTGGCTTTCCTGCTCACTGCCCACTCACCCACAGGTTCTGGTGTTTGGATGGAGGAGACAGAACTAGAATCTACCCCCAATTCTAATTATAGATATATTCTCTTACAGTGGAGGTATGCAGTTTACTGACTCCATTACTATACCTCAGGGATGCATCGATAATTAAGTCAAATGATTATTTTTAAGATTTTATTTTTAAGTAATCTCTACACCCAACATGGAGCTCAAACTTACCACTCCAAGATCAAGAGTTGCATGCTCTACTGACAGACAACCAGGTGCCCCTAGGTCAAATGATTCTTTAGTTTTACTTATATTTGTTTATTTTTATAGAAAAGTGTTATTGAAGGTTTAAAAATGAGAAATCATGATCACTACAGAACCATGATCACTTGGAGTATAGTTTCCAATGCTAAGCCTCTCCTGGATGTCCATGGTTGGTGGAGCAGGTGTTTCTCCTTCTAGAAAAAGGTCAATGCAGGCTTCTCTCCACTGACCTGGATTCCCAGGGTGCTCTTGTTAGGTTTGTGCAGGCCTCCTGCCTAAAGGACTAGAAGTCCAGGGTTTTTGCTGCTTTTTGCCATGGCCTGGGGAGAATGACCCAAGGATAAGTCATGGGACTGTAGTGCAGCCAGAACTCGGGCAGCTACAACCCACTCCCACTCAGTTTGCTGTTACTTTGAGGTTGCCCAGGCCCTGGTCAGCCTCTCTTGCCTTCAAACCACCCTTGCCCACAATTCCTAAGAAATAGCAGACCTGCCATGGTCTCGACCATGGCTAGATTTCTCTACTAGGGCTTCTCTTTGGGGAGTCTCAAGCTTCCCAAGGATCAGACCCATAATACTGAGAGAAAAATAGAGTTTTTGCTGAAATGTCAGCAAACCACAGAAGAACCTGTGTCTTGAATTCTCTTTCTTGACATCTTCAAACATCTGGCCCTTCTCCACTGTCTCCTACCTTTTAGTTTCAACCATGCTCCACTCCAGTCTCTCTTGTCATATAAGAGCCCCTTCAACACTCTGGTTCTGGTTCCTCCCTGTTTTACATTATCCTTCTCAAAACCTTATTCTTCCCAGACATCCATGACATCAGGCTCTCTTTGACCCTCTGCTGCTCTGACCTGGGCTGTCAGTTCTCTTCTTCCTACCCCTTCAACCCTTCAATGTTGGTGTTCCCCAAGTTCTTTTCTCTGATCATTCATATTTATAGGTGCCCCCCCACACACACACACACACTGAGGAAACCTGGAATCATCTTTGTCTAGGTCTTTCCCCTCAAACCCAGATCTAGTCAGCCACTAAGGCCTGGCAGTATGACCTTGATGTGTTTTTCTTCTCCAGTCCTATTATTTTCCATTAAAGTCCAAAGCCCCTGAATGTGATTTACAAAGCCCTTCATGATTTTAAGCCTTCTTCCAATTCTAGTCTCATCACCTGCCATTTCACCCCACCATTTAACATTCTAGCAAAATTGAGCTATTCTTTTAGCCTGCCATATAGTCATGTGTGTCTTCCTCCCTACTCCTTTCTTTTCTTTCCCTACCTCTTTCTCATCTGGTTCTTATCTATCTCCTACTCATTCTTCATGCCTCAGCTTTCTTTGGAGAAGTCTTCCCTAATTCCCCAGGGTGGAATAGGTCCTTCTGTTCTGTATACAGACAATACTCTATAAAAACCTCTGTTGTAGCATTTGCCTTATTATTAAAAATTATCTGCTTATTTATTTGCCTTTTGTACTGGCCTTTAAGCTCTTCATGGGTAGAGATCATATTATCTTTTTATCTGTAGCACCTAGCACAGTGCCTAGAATATAAGTGCCCCTAAAATTTAGGACCAGAACTGAATTGGTGGCTGAGACTCTTTCATCTCCGTTTTTTTAATGTTTATTTATTTTTGAGAGAGAGACAAAATGTGAGTGGGGGAGGCAGAGAGAGAGGGAGACACAGAATCCAAAGCAGGCTCCAGGCTCCAAGCTGTCAGCACAGAGCCCGATGTGGGGCTTGAACCCACAGGCTGCAAGATCATGACCTGAGCTGAAGCCGGTCGTTTAACCAACTAAGCAACCCAGGCACCACTCATCTCTCTCTCTCTCTCTCTCTTTTTTTTAATTGTCCTCTGCTTTTCTCTCCTGGGCTCAGGACTCTCAGTCTGTAGTGCTTTTTCTTGCCTCCTGCTTTCTGCTAGTCTGTCTCTGTCTATCTCTGTCTCTCTTTGTCTTGAGCTATTGAGTGCTTCAGTGACTCCAATATTTCCTTCCTATGGAGAACTTTTTGAACAGGAGGTTACTAATCAGAAAGTATCCATGCCATTTTCTAAAGAGGGGCTTCAAGTGTGTGCAGAGCACTGGAGACGTGATGAGACTACTAGCAGCCTTCCAAGTGCCTGCTTTATAAGACAACAGTCCCACAGCTGTGTAAGTTCTGATGTGTTATTAATCTCATGTCTTTATCTGATGTATAAGAAATGACAACTTAGATTCAAATTCTAGTGCTAACCACCCTTCAAGGTATGATTTTGAACATATTACTTGATATAAGCTGGTTCTTCAGTTTGAAAATGGGAATGGTATTTACCTTACTCAGTCTTTTAGGATGATTAAATGAGATAATATATTACAAAACACCAAGCACCATTTTTGTACATATAACAAAGTAACAGGTATTCAAACAATATTAACTAAATGATCTGCTGAATTCCAGATGAACCACACCTGGTCTGCATTGTTCTGAACAATTCTCTGCCTTCGTGCAGCCAGAGCTCTTAGCAGACAGAGCAGCCTCCCCAACTTGAGCTTTGGATCATCTCTCCTCCTCCTCCCCCACCAAACCATTGTCCTGTCTTGGCACTAAGAGTATAAAACCAAATTAAGGTGGGTACAGAGGGCTCTTTTAGAGGCTGTCTGGGGATGGTGTGGATGTAGAAAGACTGGCCTAGAACCTTGCTATTCAAAGTGTGGCCGCTGTACTAAGAGCATTGGTATCACTTGAGAGCTTGTGTGAAAATGCAGAAACTTAGGTTTCATTCCAGACCTACTAAATTGGAATCTGCATTTAAACAATATCCCCAGGTTATTTGTATGCACATTAATGTTTAATGTAGGAAAGAAGCACTTTCATAAGCTAGCAGGTATAGAGGGATGTAGGCTATGCATGTATGTCAGAACTGTCTAGAAGACATTAAGGCTGCACAGGTGGGGAGGAGCTATGAGGGAGTATAGTCAGAGCAAAGGAGGTGTTCCTCAGAGGTGTGGGCTACAGAACTGTATGGGTGCTCTTTGGATAGGTATTGGTTTTTTGTTGTTTCAGGGCCCCTTCCTGTTGATACCTCAGGAATGAGATTGTACCTTTGAGTTAGCTGGTTAATGTCACTGCACCAGCCAGAGAATGACAGGTGAGTAGAGAAAGGATCTCTACTACCCTGAGCCTGGGAAGACCCTCCAGCAGGGACCCCAGGACAGATGAATATTGTTTACCAGATGGATATTGTTTCCCTAGAGAGATACATAATCAGCAACTGGCTGGCTTCACTGCTGAAAAATTGCCTTGAGTTTGTGCTAGGTTAGAATCTCCCTTCCCGCTACTGTTCTACCACCAACTGCACACACTTCTCTCTCTCTCTCTCTCTCTGTCTCTCTCTGTCTCTGTCTGTCTCTCTCTCTCTCTCTCTCTCTCTCTCTCACACACACACACACACACACACACACACACACACACACTTAAAAAAACTGACTTGGGGCACCTGGGTGGCTCAGTTGGTTAAGCTTTCAACTCTTGATTTCAGCTCAGGTCATGATCTCACAGTTTGTGGGATTGAGCCCCGCATTGGGCTCTACACCAACAGTGCAGAGCCCACTTGGGATTCTGTCTCTGCCCCACGCTGCCCCTCAAAATAAGTAAATAAATTTTTTAAAAAACTGAATTAACAGAAACTCAGGGGATTATGAGTCTTTGTAGAGTTAACCCTCTCCTTCCCCTCTCTGACCTCCTTCACTGCTGGGCTGGGCCCTGAGCCTCCAGGAACCTGTAGCATTGACCTCTCTGCTGCACAAAGCACACCTGGTGGGAGTGACTGCAGGCTCTAGGCTTGTTTAGAGTCAGTAGGGTTTGTTTTACCAGAGCCACCATCTCTCCCTCTTAAGTACTCTTAGGACTCTGGATCCCTTTTTGCTTTCCCAATAGAAACACTTCCCAACCATCCACCTAGAGTCTCTTGACCTTTCTTTGTGGGAGAGTTGTTTGTGCATCTCAATGGTAAGGAAAAAGCCCTGTTATACCCACCCCCCACACAAAAATAGAGTAGGCTGAATGCCTGATAGCAACAGCAACTAAAAGTAGTTAGAATAGAGTCCTGGCCCTACACTCAACTGTCATTGCTCTTGCCAGCCACTTAATAGGTGAGCCTGTAGTTTCTCCAGGTTCCTGCCCAGGCCCAACCCTCTACATCAGGGAGGATAACAAACCTTTACCACCATCACTTTCTCCTCTGTGCTTCTACCACCCTTTATGCATTCCTCTCTCTCATGCTCCTCTGTCTGCCTTAAATGGGCTAATATGTGTTTCTGTCTTCTTTTTACCATTAGACTAAAGTCTTTTTGCAAGAATCAGTATCTTTCCCTCCCCAAAGTACATTGTTCCCTGCCTGCCCCATGTTGATATTCAGTGGCTATCAAGTTTTTTAAACAAGTGGTGAACTTACTGATGTTTAATTATTAGGAGGGCAAAAGGAAAGAATAGGAGACTGCTCTGTCCACAGAGCTAAGCTTTAGAACTGCAAGTTGTCTTTATGAGCAAAAAGTGGTGCTTGCCAGTTATAATGAAGGTTAGAGAGAACAGATTGAAAAGATGAGAAAGGATGGGGGTAGGAAACGCCACAGAAGGGAGAAGCTGTTTGATACCAGCCCTAAGTCCATTGTTCACTTGTTCACTGCAGACAGGTAGCTCTTTACTCTTCCAAGGCCAGAGGAAAAGAATCAGAAATGGCAGTTGTGTGAGGACATCCCATAGATTGCCAGACTATTTATTTTCTTGGGAAAACAAGGATTCCAAAAGATTCATGAACCAGGGCAGGGCAGGCTCGGTCCCTTGAATAACTGAAGCTTACCAAATACCTTCCAGTGAGATTTGGGACCAAGATCCATGTGAAGATACACAAGTCAGGCTGGCCTAGACCAAATGTTAATATCTGTTGAGATTTCTCCTGCTTCAGCTTCCTACCATGTATAAGGGTGAGGGACTAGTCTCAAAGACTCTCCAACCAAATGCCCTCTATTTGTAGGCAGCATCTACAGCATAGGGCAGCATCTTTCTTTGATGTTCTGAGCCTCCTTTCTTACCTTGGGGAACTATAATCCACATCCTGGAAGGAAATTGAAAGATCCTCCAGACATGCTCCCTAAAGCTTTGTTAGCCCTGAATATCTGATGTACTTTTCCCCCCTCCTCTGGGTCCTGCCTAAGCAGAAGGCCTCCAGAAACTCAACTCAGAATCCCTTGGCCCTTATGACTCCTTTGATTTTGGAATCACTTCCTTGCCCCTCTCCTATGAAAGGCCTCATCTCCAAAGTCTGTGTTGGCTGAAACTGAAGAAGAAAGGAAGAAAGAAAGAAAGAAAGAAAGAAAGAAAGAAAGAAAGGAAGGAAGGAAGGAAGGAAGGAGGGAGGAAGGGAGAAAGAAAGGGAGAGAGAAAGGAGAAGGAAGGAAGGAAAGAAGGAAGGGAAGGTGGATGGAGGGAGGGAGGGAGGAAAAGGACCTCCTTATATCCACTGCCCACCCTCACACATTTTCTCCTTCTGCCTTAGGCCCTACCAGTCTATCTTTTATTTTCTTCAACCTTTTTCATAACATAAAATTAGCCATTTTAACCATTGTTGATCTATTTTTAAAGAACTTTACACCTTCACCCCTTTTTCCATTAAGTGAGATAGTCTTTCCCTAAAGATGTTGAAATGGGAGCTGGAGGAGGTGTGGCAGGATAGCAAGCTCAGAAAACCCTCTAGGTCGCAAGACTGTATAGGCCAAGACATGTATCTCTAGCTGATCCAAAATAGGGCATCTGAACATCTGGCTCAGGGGATAAGCTTAAGGATAGGAATGAAAGTCAGGAGCTAGGTGAGGCGAGGCCTCCCAGAGGAACCAAGATTTTTCAATTTCTGGCTCTGGTTTCTACCTCCTGGGTCATGAGGCTTGTCCCCTAGGCCTTTATGCACAGGCTTCCCTCAAGCCACAGCTGCTGTAGTGGGTGTCCCTGAGTTGAGGTATTTGTCCTTTCTCCCAAACAAAGGCTTTTTAGTCATAGGGTTTCCAGGGGAGTAAGAGTGGGGAGGAATAGCAGAACATCAATCGAGGACAAGAAATCCTAACCATGAAGGAGGCAGAACAGGATTCTAAATCTTTTTTTTTTTTTTTAATTCACTGACCTCTTGTCTCCCCATTTAAAAAAGAATCTAGTTCTTTACCATCCCAGTACTAGTTTCAGATCTTTCACCATCTTTTTTTTCCCCCCTGAGTAGTTTCTGAGCTATTTTTGAAAACTAAATAATGGGTAAGGGAGTAGGAGCTGCCATTCTCAGTGGGTTAACTCCAGAGCCATTTTGGTTAATTTTCTTAACCCAAGTCTGAAAGCAAGGGATACTCATTCTGTGAAGTTTGCCTCCTGGCTCTGCAATTAGTCACGGTTCCTACAGCTGATGTACTGGCACAGGCCAAGGACGAGCTGAAGCATGGTGGCCAGCCATCAGGCAGTACTGTGCCCATTTAGAGTTTTTCCCAAGCTTCAGTGTAACAAAGTCTTATCACCTCTTATTCTTAATTGGTGGCCTCAAGTCAGGCATATTTTGTCTGGCAGATGGTTCCATTCCAGAGGGAATTCTATTCTTTGAAAGAAGTTTCCCCAGAGGCAACCAGGTAAGTAAGAACTGAGGCACAGTTCTCTTATAAGATGATGGATAGATGTGATGACCTGAAATTTCCTGGCACACAGTGAAAAATAAAATATTAAAAACCAGCTATAGCCCTTTGTCATGACTAGAGGCATTGTAAATTGGAACAGTCCTTTGGGAAAGCAGTTTGATGCTATGTATCAAGAATCTTAAAATTACTCCTGCTTTTTGACTTTGTAATTCTACTTTATTTAAGAAATTACCCTAGGGGTGCCTGGGTGGCGCAGTCAGTTGAGCGGCCGACTTCAGCTCAGGTCATGATCTCGTCGTCCGTGAGTTCGAGCCCTGCGTTGGGCTCTGTGCTGACAGCTCAGAGCCTGGAGCCTGTTTCAGATTCTGTGTCTCCCTCTCTCTGACCCTCCCCTGTTCATGCTCTGTCTCTCCCTGTCTCAAAAATAAATAAAACATTAAAAAAAAAGAAATTACCCTAAATGTAAATATATATGGATTTCAGCATTAGTATTATTTAGAATAGTGAAAAATTGCAAACAATCTGAATGTCCAAAATAAGTGAATGGTTAAAAAGTTATTATACATCCCCTTTATGGAGGCCATTACATTGGTGATTTCAAAAACTATGTAAAAATATGGATAGTTGATTATATTCCAATACTAATTTTCAAAAATACAGAATATAAGATACAGTTATTTTTCTGTATGTTGTTCTATGCAGGTGTTATAATGACAGAATTCAACTCAAACTAGTTTAAGCTAAAAAGAAAAGTAGACTAGGGGTGCTTGGGTGCCTCAGTCAGTTGAGCATCCAACTTCAGCTCAGGTCACGATCTCATGGTTGTGAGTTCAAACCTCACATCGGGCTCTGTGCTGACAGTTTGGAGCCTGGAACCTGCTTTGGATTCTGTGTCTCCCTCTCTCTCTCTGCCCCTCCCCCGCTCATGCGTGCTGTCTCTCGCTCTCTCTTTTTCCCCCAAGTGAGTGGGGGAGAGGTAAAGAGAGAGAGGGAGACACAGAATCTGAAACAGGCTCCAGGCTCTGAACTGTCAGCACAGAGCCGGATGCGGGCTCAAACTCAGGAGCAGAGAGATCATGACCTGAGCCGAAGCCAGACGCTCAACTGACTGAGCCACTCAGGTGCCCCCCAAAATTTTTAAAAAAGGAAACTAGGGGTGCCTAGGTGACTTGGTCGGTTGAGCATCCAACTTCGGCTCAGGTCATTATCTCGCGGTCTGTGAGTTCGAGCCCCACATTGGGCTCTGTGCTGACAGCTCAGAGCCTGGAGCCTGCTTTGGATTCTGTGTCTCCCTCTTTCTCTGCCCCTCCCCCGCTCATGCTCTGTCTCTCTCTCTGTCAAAAATAAATAAACATTAAAAAAATTCTTTTAAATGAAACTAGACTATAAGGACACTAGGATTTCTCATAGTATTCAAGGGTAGATGTGCCCTACAAACCTTAGAAGGGCAGAGGAAGTTCTACAACCAGAGCCTCTGAAGGACTTTCTCAATCTCTTGTGTTTGCTTCTTTCTGAACATCAGCTTTATTCTTATCTCCCTGCCCAGTGGCTTTCTCTACTACCTAATCTACAGTCTTGAGCTTTACCTCTCCTCTTGGTCCCACTTCCTATTCTGGGGGAGACCCTGATTGGCTCCACCTGGTCCAAGCAAGGGTGGGACCTGGAACCCACCCCTGTGGACTATGAGGAGAAACACCAGCTTCCAGAGAGGGAAACCCCAGAGTGTTGCTACTGTGGTATGCACATAAGACTTAAATATACTAGGACATTTACAGAGGTTGTCTCAAGGTAGTGAAACTAAAAATTATTTTTGAGAAAGTTAGCACATATTACTTTATAATAGAAAAATCTATTAAGCTTGCCATGGCTAGGCTATGATTGTTATTAGGCCTGGGGTGAGCAGAACTCTTTTCCATTTTGGTTCTCTCGATGAGAGTCACCACAAAATACTACAGCTTGGTGGTACTTGTTTTTGGTAATAAATTCTATCAAGTTGTTTAAGGAAACAGATAAGTCTCAGTTAATCACAGGACCAATTTAAGCTCTCAAACTCTAGCTGTAGCATAAAAATCCTTCCTTCTTTTTGGTTAACTTCACCTTGACCCATTGAATGTATTTCAGTTTTCATTTTCCCAAGAATTAATGCTTGGGGGTGAGGACAGAGGTTACCTTTCTTGTGGGAAAGCTAAAATTGAATTGTGTCTCTACCTCGACTCACTCATGCAGTCTGCAAGACAAAGGCAAAATTGTTCAGCACCACGGAGAGCGTTTTTCATCCTGGCAACTAGATCAAGGGCAGGTGAAAAGATGCTAGAAGCCCAGCCAGTCTGATCTCCCTACACTTCCGGCTAGTCATCAAGTACCCCCTTTCCCCCCAACCTCTTACTATTCAAACCCTTCCTTTACCTATCTAGGCTTTTAGGAATGAACTCCCTTAACTTTCTACCCGCCTTTCTGCCTCCATGTTATTTGCATCCCTCACTCATATTCACCCATCTTCCATTTCAGTAAGTAGCCTTCCTCCTCTGGTCCAAGGCTCTGTTTCCATCTCCTCCTCAAAGACCATGACCTACCAAACATCTCCTTTTCTACCTAGCTTCCTTCCCCTCCATCTAGGACATTGGTCAGGTGTCCCACAGTTTCAAAGAAATTCTTCAACTCCAGAGTTCCCTCTGACTGTCATTTATTCTCATTCCTTCTCTTCTCCATCTAGCTCCTTGAAAAAATATTCATGTTCACTCTTTCTGCTTTCTCTTTTCCTATTCCTTCCTAAATCCTCTATAATCTGGATTCTGTTCCTACTCTTCAACTAAAACTGTTTTGAGGCCACCTATGACTTCCTTATTTCCAAACATTGTCTGTATCTTCTGGGACTCAACTGGTTTTTTGACACTGTTGATAATTATTGGGAGCTCCCTAAGGATGGGGCCCTTTTCCATTTATATTTATGAACCACAGGCCTGCCATTGATAAATAACTGAAGAAAATGTTGCATGTTAGAGTAAGGAGAGAGAGAAAGCAGAATGCTCCCTGGTCAGGCCCCTCCTCATCCTCTGGAGGGAGTACTTTTTCCATAAATACCTCCCCACGTAATCTAGGACCCAACCTGTGTGATGCTAGGGTTGCATCTGTGAGCCAGTCACCCCTAGAACATGCTGTCCATGATTGTGTGGGCCTTATGGAACCTGTACTAATAACTTTATAACTAGCACAGATGTATTACTCAATATGTACTATACTGAAGTGCTTACGTATATTAACTCATTTTAACCTCACAAGAACATTTGACATAGGTATTAAAATTAGTCCCATTTATAAATAAGGAAACGGACACCCAGATCACATAGCCAGTAAATGGAGGAGTCAAGATTTATTAAAAAAAAAAAATGAGTTGATGAGTTGAATTTTTGAAGGTGATAAGTACCCAGGATCTCACTGTTATTTTCTCTACTTTTGTGTAAGTTTAATAATTTCCATAATAAAACATTTTAAAGGACCAGATTGGATTAAATCAATGGATTTTTGAAGATTTTATTTTTTTAATTTAACTTTTTATTGTTTTTAATTTACATCCAAATTAGTCAACATATAGTGAATGAAGATTTTATTTTTAAGTAATCTCTATACCCATTGTGGGGTTTGAACTCACAACCCCGAGATTAAGAGTCGCATGCTCTAGGGGCATCTGGTTGACTCAGCTGGTTAAGCGTCTGACTTTGGCTCAGGTCATGATCTCATGGTTCGTGGGTTCGAGCCCTGCATAGGACTCTGTGCTGACAGCTTGGAGCCTGGAGCCTGCTTTGGATTCTGTGTCTCCCTCTCTCTCTGCCCCTCCCCCACTCATGCTCTGTTTCTCTCTCTCTCTCTCTCTCTCTCAAGATAAATAAACATTTAAAAAATTAAAAAAAAAATACAGTTGCATGCTCTGCTGACTGACCCTGTCAGGCACCTCAAATTAATGGGTTTTGGGGCGCCTGGGTGGCTCAGTCGGTTAAGCCTCCGACTTCAGCTCAGGTCACGATCTCACGGTCCATGGGTTTGAGCCCCGCGTCGGGCTCTGGGCTGATGGCTCAGAGCCTGGAGCCTGCTTCCGATTCTGTGTCTCTCTCTCTCTCTGACCCTCCCCCGTTCATGCTCTGTCTCTCTCTGTCTCAAAAATAAATAAACGTTAAAAAAAAATTAATGGATTTTAATTTTTTTTTTAAGCAGAACTGTTTCTCCAACCAAAATTTTACAGAAAGGCTAGTATATAAATGAAATAAAAGAGTATCTCCATTCTCCATACTCTTGCTTCGTTCTTGGACTCAGCCCCACCCACGGCACAGGGTTCAGGGAACACAGTTTAATGAAAATCACTGGACCAGGCTAACTCTAAGGATTCTCCTAGCACTTTTGCCTTCCTCTAATTATACTGGCTTTGCACTGGCCATTAGCCTATATATCCTGTCCCAGAAACAGTGAGACTGGGCTATTAATCATTTCTGCAGTCTGTGGAGAATTTGTTTGAAGGGTTGCAGAAACATGGGTTGCTGTTAGAGATGCATTTCAATGTCTGTCTCTGCTGAGTGTTTAATAATTTTGCTAATCCTCACTCTAGTTCCTGGATCTAGCTAACTCCTGTCAGATGTCCTTGGGGGGCATTTTAAATTCTCCCTGATTTCTTGGAGCCAGACATTTCCTTCTGCCTGGATTTTCTCTGATACTTAACATTCATGAATATTTCACATTTAACCTGATTACATTTCCATGTGATGGTCATGGTGCATTGACTGTATTTCTCAGGGAAGACATACAGGAAGCCCACAGTAAAGGCTTGAATTTTCAGGCACAGTGCCAGATATCTTTGTTCTTGCCACTAAGATGGCCTATCGTGGCCAGTGACAGGTGAGATGCTGTATGGTGGACTTTGCACAGGACTTCTCAAGCTTAGGGTTCTGCACCCTGGCTTATAACCCAAAGGAACTGGTGGTTTCTCTCAGGGATCAAAAGCCACCAAGACCTGCCCAGTGGTGGCAAGGACCAAATGTGGCTCTCTGTGACCAGAATTGCTCAACAGCTTCCCAGGCCCCACTAAAACTCTATCCTCTGCATAGTCTCCTTCCAATGTTACCATTTCCATCTAGTACCTCCAGCCCGAGAGAAGCAACTCTGATGAACTCATCTGGACTGAAGAGGTGTCTGAGGGTTCATGTGTTTAAAGTCAGCCCCAGGGAAAGGACAGTGGACTTATATGGATTGATGGGAGCGTTACAGAGAAGATGCATGATTGGGAAGTCCATAGATTTAGAATGTTAATGCAAACTGTAGAAGACATCAGGGCTCCCCAAGGAGAGAGTGGTGGGCTGAGGGCAGGACTCTGTGGAAGAGACAAAGGGCTGTGGGACAAGATGAAAATGATGGTTAAGGAGGCAACATGAGTGAAGGAGAACAGTGTCCTCAAAGCCAGAAGAGGAAACCATATCCAAATGGATGGGATATGTGTATCATGTGAGAAGTGCTACAGAAAAAGTAATGTGACTAAGGAAATTGGAAAGGTGCCAATGCTTCCCTGGTAGGGTCCCTCAGGCATGTTTATTGGCTTTACCCTTTAAGAAGCCATCAGTCTGCTTTGAGAGTGAGTCCTACCTATGGCCTAAGGGGAAAGCCAGAACCCAGCTGTCAAGTCTTCATGCCCCCTGCAGGTAGCACCTCAGAGCTGTTTTGGCTGCAGAGAGGTATGTCAGGACCACTAGAGGCCTGCTTCTCCAAGTTTTCAGGGGACAAGGGGACAAGTGCTATCCCTAAGGAGTCTCTCAAGAAGGAACTGAGACAAGGAAGCAGAGAATAAAGGATTGGAGAGGACTGCAGCATGAGAAGTTGCCTGAGATGGAGGCACTGCAGCACCCCACTTTTTCTGAGCCCTGTCCCCTACAATACCAGCTAAGGGGTGGGGGTCAGAGTAGAGGAAAGAGGCCCAGGTTCTGCCCTCAGGAGCTCACAAACCACTATGGTGACAACAGCCCATCCAGGGTCTCTCTGGATGGCCTGAAGGAACACAGGCAAGGCCAAGATTTCCCTCCCAAACATTCTAGACTTTTTCTTTTCCCCTTGATGACAAGCATGTTTTCATCCCCCCATCTCATTCTAAATGCAACAGAAGCTACCATAATGGTTATATGTCCTTCCCTTGCTGGGTCACTCAGATCCCTGAACCTGACACTGTAGGACCAGTCCTGGGGCATTCTACCTGTCTGTCTGCTGTCTGCATCTCCAGAAGCAGAACAGGCACAGCCTTGGGTACACTGTGCAATTTTCAGACCTTGGGCATACCATTCTTTAGTCCTAGGCAGTTTCTCAGGGAGAATGTGAATGACTCCAGCCCCTTCCAACGGACTAAAGCAGGGTAAGCCAGGGCCCTGGACCTTGTAGTAGAGGTTTGGCATGTTTTAGAGGAAACAGTGAGGCTGGATTACTGAGCAGCATAAGACTAACTGGTCACCAGCTAATTTGCTTGTTATTCATCTTCTAACCTACCATACCCGGCCAACATTTCAGGTTCTCCAGGAGATACTGTTTAGGACTTATCTGTGAAATGGAGAAGTCCTCATGAGAATTCTTTTTGTCCAGTGGCTGCAGCCTTAAAGTCTGGCCTGGCTTGCCTAGTCCCTTCTCTGGATCCTGTGAAGGGACCCATACAATGCTAGAAAAAGAAAGTCTATCTTAGGGAGCATCTACTCTGACCTTTATCCAGACTTAAACTCATAGCAACTTGAAAATACCTTACCAAACAACTGCATAAGAAGAGCTCTGAAGAACAGGGCAATTAGTATGGGAGGTTGAACAAAGAGATCCTGTGGGTTAAAGGAATCACAGTAGGCTTTCTAAGAGGAGGCTGGATCACACAGGACTTTGAAGAAAGACACCCAGGTGAGTGTAAGTGGGGCTGAGATTCATGGCTCTTTACCCAGTTCAGGGTCTTCCTTCCAGGGTGTATGGGTCTGCCCTTCCCTCCTCAAATCACCTGCCTACTTCCAGGGGTTAATGCCCCCAAAGTATGGGTGGGAGGACCAGCTTCAGGGCTGAGAGCAGCCCCTTTTCACTTCCTAACAATTCTGTCTCTGCTTTCTCCTCACAGGACCCAGCCGCCGCCTCCATCTCAGACGGGGACTGTGACGCCCGGGAGGGTGAGTCAGTAGCCATGAATTACAAACCATCCCCGCTCCAAGTGAAGCTGGGTGAGTGTGTCTGGGGGGTGAGGGAGCTGTGGGGAGTGGACAAGGTGCTCTGGGCTGGGTCTGCAATGAGGTGACACAAATAAACCAACTCAGACTAGATGATTCCAAGACTCAAGCCACCAAGTCATTGGCACTACCAGACACCTTATCTCCTGCAAGGCAAAGAAGGAAGTCATAGTCCTCTGCAGTGCCTGAAGCTCTAGGAGGCATCTCTGAGGCCAAGAAGACTCCAGGTGTTCCGGGGATAGCTCCCATGGAACCCCAGATAGAGGATTAGAAGTTCCACCAAACACTACACAAGGCTGGGAAGAAGCTGCCTTAGAAGCAGGGTGTCAGTTACTACGTTTAAGGGGTAGAAAGGAATAAGGATCCCAAAATCTAGAAACTGAGATCCTCTCCCCATTTCTTCCTCACCCATCCAGAGATCTCAAGGTCTAGCTGGCTCCTGTTTGGAGGGGGGTTTCCCTTGGTTTTTCAGTAAGCCCAAATATCTCTGTACCCCCTTACCCTTGGGGGTTTATTTCATGTCCACTCTGAAATCAGTCTCTGTTGCAGCCTGCTTCTTTGAAGTCACTTGGCTCCCAAGCACTGCCCCTACCTCCTGCAGCTGCTGTTCTCACTTCACCCTACACCTAACACTGCCTTTCTCCCTTCAGGGACCAAAATTTTGTTCACCAAAGGCTACTGCTATAACAGACTTACTAAAGTTTGGTTTCATGAAGAGAAATTACAACACAGTGCATCCAGGAAGGAGTTTATAATTAAATACAACATATCAGTATCCTTCAAAACTTCTCTGCCATCCCTGCCATCCTTTTGGCCATTTTCTCCTCAGACTCCAGCTGCCCGCCAAATACTGGACCTTTCCTCGGTCCTGGCAGCCTTTCCCCATTCATTGTAAAACTTCTCCCTCTGTAGCTGCCAGAACTCCTTTTCACAGAATACTATTCTTTTATTCAGCTTTGGGGTTTTTGTTGTTGTTGTTGTGGTGGTGGTGGTGGTGGTGGTGGTGGTGGTGGTGGTGGTGTGTGTGTGTGTGTTTGGTGTATTTTTGTTTTTGCTTTTGTTTTGTTTTTGTTTTTTACCTTGCTTCTCTCATTCCAGACTATATCCAGGGATCTCCTCATGCTGTTTTTCTAAACAAGAGAACAGTTCTCTCAGTGGAATTTGTTCATCTTCCCAAGACACCAGACTCAAACTGCAACCAGTTTTATTTGTTCATTACTGTTTAACAAGTATTTTAACTTCTCCTTTTACTCTCCCTCACCACATTCTCCTTCCCAGAGACAATCATTCTAAGCCTTTTTAGTTTTTCTTGTTTTATTTTCTATTTTAACACAAGTGGTATCATACTGTACACATTTTTCTAAAACATTTTTTGTTTCTGTTTTTCACTTAATGCCTTGGAGCCCCTGCCAATGTCAGTATATAGAGATTAAGTTCACACTTTTTTTTAAGTTTATTTTTTTATTTTGAGAGAGAAAGCACGCACACATGCACACTCATGAGCAGCAGAGGGGCAGAGAGAGGGAAAGAGAATCCCAAGCAGGCTCCACACCCAGCACAGAGCCTGATGCAGGGTTCTATCCCACCACCCTGAGATCACGACCTGAGCCAATATCAAGAGTCAGATGCTTAACTGACTGACCTACCCAGGTGCCCCTAACTTCACACTTTTAAATGGTTGCACAGTAGTCCATAGTTTGGTTTTTCCAGTTTATTGTTTGCATTTTTTCACTATTTCAAACATGCTTTTAAAATAACACTT
Organism: Panthera onca; assembly: GCF_046562875.1. Taxonomy (NCBI): domain Eukaryota; kingdom Metazoa; phylum Chordata; class Mammalia; order Carnivora; family Felidae; genus Panthera; species Panthera onca. The sequence continues at coordinate 56,914,221 of NC_138351.1, read as the reverse complement.
TTTTTCCCCTCCCCATTATATTACCACCAAAGCTCCTCATGAAAATTCACGACCTCATCCCAGTTGGACTCACGATAATCACCACTGGGAACTTTAAGGCAAATTGCACCCCCTAGAGTCATGGAATGGTAATGGCAGCTGCTGCCTGCTGGAAAGAAGCTGGGAAAAAACTGGAATCAGATGAGCAGTGGCAGAGAGAGGGTCAGAGACTGAGATATGAGAGACTAAGAGACATGGAGATCAGGGGAAATTTCAGAGTCACAGTAGCTGGAAATTCCCATTCCATCCTTCCTCTCTGGAGCTAGTAGTTATTTTATGAGAGCTTTCCCCTAGTATCCCTCTCCACTCATCATCCCTTTTTCCACATCTGGGCTTAAGATAAATAGGAAAGGGTAGACAGGCCTCCTTCAGGACCCAGGCAGCTACTGGCTACTGGTAACAGTGCCACATACTAGGCAGAGGGTCACCTGGTGACCAGCTCCATGGATCTGGTAGACTCTAGAGCCTTGGAGAACTCAGAGGCTGGCACCACAGTCAGAAGTATAGCCAGAGGAGCCCCCCAGCCTCCTGCCCCTCACCCAGCTAGCCACATTCTGCCCCTCTCACTCAACAATTTCAGTTGCTCATTTGGCTTCTGCATTAATGCCAAACTCCTGTCTGGCATTCAAGGCCTTCATGCTCTGGGTTGTAACCAGAGCCCCCAACCCCTTAGCACAGGACCTAAGACATAATGGTGATAGATGGTTTTTGAATAAATGCCTGAGTAAATGTATCCTAATTTTCTAACCTGACCTCCCTCCAACTTCACTCCTCCATCCCATCTGGACCCATACTTATTCTCTTCACTTCTAAATGCATTTTTGTATATGCAATCCCTCCTTCTTAAAATGCTGTCCTCTCTCCTCTGCAAGAAGCCTTGACTTCTCCATCCTTCTCCTTCATCACTCCCTCTCCAGCCTTTCTTTGGCATCAAGCACACACTAACTGCCCCACATTGGAGTATAGCTCCTGGAAGACAGGAGTCAGCCTCTTCCTGTTGCCCCTCACTATCTGCCTCAGGTTGTGCAGGGCCAAGTACTGTCTCCACCAAGCAGCAGGGCCTGTAGTTGGGATCCCTGCCTCAGTTCCTAGAGAAGGAAGGGGTTTCACAATGGAGGCCCAGCCCAGCCAGCCCTGAGCAGTGAGGTAGGGTGGCCCTGGGAGCAGGACACAGCTTCCTTCCCATGTTCTCCTGCAGAGAAGCAGCGGGAGCTGGCCCGGAAGGGCTCTCTGAAGAATGGCAGCATGGGTAGTCCCGTCAACCAGCAACCCAAGAAGAACAATGTCATGGCCCGGACAAGGTAGAGGCCCCCCAATCCCACCTGGACCCTGCCAGTCAACATTTATGTCTGCTGGTCCTACGCTTCTCCTTCTTCCCTCCCTCCTCAGTCCCAGTTCCTCTCTGAGAGGAGAGTCTCAACAGGATCCAAGGGACAGGGGGGAGTGGTGGGTCAGGGCCTAACCCTGTTCCTCACCAGGCTACATGCTCCAGTTGCCAATCCAATCCCCTAAATTTTCTACCCAGGCTTGTCGTCCCCAATAAAGGCTACTCTTCGCTTGACCAGAGCCCAGATGAAAAGCCACTGGTCGCCCTTGACACGGACAGGTGTGTATGGGGATGTTGGGGCAGCCAGGCAAGCCACAGAAACTTGTGTGAACATACAAGTGGGCTGTACAGGACATACCTGCTATATTGTCAGAACAATTGGGTTGTTCCTCAGATAGCCAGGAGCTCTCCAAGGATGAATCCTCCAGGGAATGGAATTTTTTATCTGGAGGTGGGAAGAGCAGAGAGAGGAAAAGAGGATTGGTACAGTCTGATGCTATCCTGGGACAAGTGATCCAATAGCTGCCCCCTTGAATAGGCCCTGATTCGATGTTCCCTGCTGCTGGGAACACACCTGGCTACACTTGAACTTTGGGAAAACCCAACAAGCCATGGGAGGTTTGAGACTAGAAAAAAGGTGACAGGATGGGGGCAAAGTGTGTACAGCTCTATTTAGGAGGAGGTTAAGGGTGGCAATTTTAGAAGGGTGGGGCTAGGGAAGCTGAGCATTTGTGCAGCAAGCACAATTTTTATTTAGATCTGTTATTTGAAAGCATAGGGGAGGGGTATTAGGTATTGACTAATGGGTTAGGAGGTAGGATGCAGGGAGTTTTAATATTTAATATCAGGGAATCACTACCTCTCTGTCTTCTTTCTTCCACCACCAGCGATGATGACTTTGACATGTCCAGATATTCCTCTTCTGGCTACTCCTCTGCTGAGGTGAGGCCCCACTCCTTAGGGCCCTCCACACACCTGAGCAGGACCACCTCCATCCAGAAAAGGGGGTGCAACCAACACCAAATCACACCCTGAGGGGAGCAGTGGGCAAAGCTAGGTGGAGCCTCATGGGGGTGGGGCATAATGGGGCAGGGCCTGGGGTGGGACAGTGTCCAAAAGAACCTGGAGGCTGTTAAAACACTGGCCTCAAGTGTGGAGAGCCCAGTTTTAGGGGCAGGGCTTGAGCCTGGGGTTAGAACAGGGTTATTAAACAGAATGGAGTGTGAAATACAGGCTATGCTTTATGGGGGTCAGCCAAATAGAGACAGAAGTTGCCCCAAGAATGGGATGCCCTTTGTAGAGAGGTGGGGCGTCCAGGATGTACCTGTAAGAAGTGAGACCAGAACTTAGGCTGGGGCCTAAGGAGTGGCAAAGCCAGGCGTTTCGGTGATCTGGGATGGGACTGAGTTAGGTGCAGTTGGCCTGGGGATGCAGCCGGCTGTGGGTGGTGCCTCGGGATTGCCCTGAGCCTGACCTCCCTCCCCTTTGTCTACAGCAGATCAACCAAGATTTGAACATCCAGCTGCTGAAGGACGGCTACCGGTTAGATGAGATACCTGATGACGAGGACCTGGACCTCATCCCCCCCAAGTCCGTGAACCCCACCTGCATGTGCTGCCAGGCCACGTCCTCCACCGCCTGCCATATTCAGTAGCGGGCGGGGCATTTGCGGCCGCCTGGGGCAGGGCCCCCGAGGGTCAGGCTGGACAGGGTAGGGGCCAACCCCTCCCCAGCTCTTCTGCCTGTCCCCGGCCCTGTGCCCCCTACAGCCGCCAACCTCGTAACAGTCATTGCTTCCTCCTATGGTAGGACGTGTACCTCTGTGTGTTCATGGAGCCGGAGAAACCAAAACCGGGTCTTTCTCCATCCCGGGGGGCTGAGGAGCGGTGGGGGCTGTTTGTTCAGTTACTTGGGGGACCTTGCCCAGCACCCTGCCCCGCCTCCCCAAAGCTGTAGTGGGGTAGGGGAGAGAAAGGACTAGACATCAGGGAGGACAACACTAATGAGTGGGGGAGGGATCACGAAGCCAGGGGCTTGGCCCCACCCCAGTGAAGCCATGAGTCCCCCAGCCCAGCCTGACAAGGAAAGGGGCTGGGAGGAAGAAAGGTCCAGGGCTGTGGGAGCAGGGCCCAGCACCTCAGAGCCCCTTCCACATGCCCCCTGCCGGCCCATATAACTTTTTGTGTTTCCCCCTCATCTCCAGATGGGAAGCCTGGCAAAGCTGCCCCATCCATAGAATCACTGCCTTCTTCCTCCTTTTTGCCCCATTCACCCCATTCCTTACTCTCTGGGTCATGGAGGAGGGTAAGGTGGGCCTTAGAGATAGGCCAGAGTTTGGGGTGATATGATCTGTCCTCACCCACCCCCCAACCACTGCATCTATTTCTCTGCCGACTCCTCCCATCCCCTATGCTTCTGTTCATTGGTCTCCATCCCAGCCTGGAAGCCGGAGGTAAGGCTGGGCCCCGAATGCCCCATTCCCATCTCTCTCTAGCCCAAGATCCCAAAATGCTGCTTCCTAGTAAGAATCTTCAAGGAAGTAAGTTTAGGAGAATATAGTGGTTGCATTGCAGGTTTACGGTAGGGAGAACCTGGCAGAATGGGTGTGTGTCTGAGGCTGGCAGGGCATGTATCTGTGTCTATGTGTTGGGAGAGGTCTGTTTCTGTCACAGATGTGAGTGTCCATGGTGGGGAAGTGACTGTGTGGTCTGTTAACAGTGTAAGAGGCTGCTCAGCAGTGGACTGAGAGCCCTGGACCTGGAGTCAGAGGCTGGGGTTGTGGCCCTGGCTCTGGCACCCTTTCTGTGATCTTCAGCAAGTCACTTGTGTTCTCTGGACTTCAGTTTCCTCAACTGTAAAATGAGCAGTGTCTGAAATTATTTTTAAGATCTTTTCAAACCTAAAGGAATTTCTTCATAGGAATTTCCATGGAGGTGTGTAGGAAGGTCTCTATGTGTCTTTGAATGCACCTCATGGGCATCCTGAGTTGTATGTCTGTGTGAAAAGGAGAGGGGAAGTTCCTAAGGGACCTGTGTATGTTTGGGATCTTTTTGGGAATACATGTATGTGTGTCTGTGAACATGTATGTGTGGGAGGGTATATGTTGTGTGTGTAACTCTGTGCAGTGTCTGTGAGTCAGAATGTGTGTACTGCTGCTTCTGCTGCTGGTGCTGGTCGGGGGGAGAGGGCAGAAAAGCTGAGGATGAAAATCAAGAGCGAGGAGGTTACCAGGCCCACCCACTACTCCCCACCCCCGCCAACTGGGCAATGTAGACCTGCCCCTGTGTGAAGAAAAATGAAAGCACAGATAGCCTAAGACTGCTCAGGTTTCATGCCCACAAGCCCCATATCCCAGGACCAGGGTATACACTCCCCATCCCTCCATGCTGACAACCCACACATGTTGGTGTATCCACTCTCATATGTACCACTCACGTGCTGCAAGCATGCAAGAGGACACATGTACAGCCCACTCCCTGGATGCCATTCCTGGGAGATGGGAGCTGAAGGAGGGGGAAGGTAGTGAGAAGAAAGAATGAGGCTGCTGGCTTAGGAAGGGTAGCACCTCTCTGCGCACCACACCTATAGACTGCCAACTCCAAAGTTTTGAGGTGCAGCTCTCTACCTTCAGTTCCTCCAACCCATCCCTACCTCCTCTAGCAGCGACCCTGGTTAAGTGGTAAGAAAATGCCAAAGGGAGGCAAGAACAAAGAAGGCACTTGCAGGGCCTACAGGGTTCGTACTGGCCCCCATCTGAGCCTATCTCTCCCATCCTGGTCAGCATCCCCATCCTGTCATCTGGGCCCCAGAGCCAAGCTTCCTACCACTACTACCATCACCCTGGGCTCCCTGATTCACCCTTCTAGAACATGGGTACCTCCTCTTTTCTGGACAGGGCCCCCATGAGGGCTCATATAGATTACTGCCTTTGCTGCTGACTTGCTCTATGACTGGCCCACTGCTCAACCTCTCTGGCCCTGAGAAATCAGGGAAAAGCTCCCTACCCACAGGACATACCAGTTCCCTGGCAGGCAAGGGCTTCCAACTGAGGCAGTGTACAAGTGGTGGAGAGAAGTAGGAAGCTGGCAACCAGCACCTTCTGGGTCTAGGAGAGTGTGTGGTTCCCTCCTTCCCTATCTGGGATGTTGGAGGGGAGGAATCGAGGCCTTAGCTTGCCCCCCTGTCATCCTTCCCCCTTGTAGATACTGCCTTAACACTCCCTCCACCCTCAGCTCTGGCTGCCAACCAGCCAGGTTTCTCCGTGCTCACTAATTTATTTCTAGGAAGGTGTGTGGAAGACATGAGCCGTGTATAATATTTTTTTTAACATTTGCATTGCAGTATTGACCATCATCCTTGGTTGTGTATCGTGTAACACAAATAATGGTATTAAAAGCATCAAATAAGCCAGCCTCAGCTCCCTACCTGGGTTGTGGGCAAGGGGAAGGTGGTCTGGGAAGGAGAGAGAACTGATTCTCTGAATACACATTTCACTCTGCCTCCACTCATGGGTTCGAGGCCAGGCCTGCCACTGACCTTCTACATGACCCTGGACAAGTCGCTTGATGCCTCATAACCTCCATTTCTCTTCATCAAAGTGAGAAGTTTGGCCTAGAAGATCTCCAGAGACCTTCTGAACTCTTGGGCTTGGAAGTTGGGCTTTTTTAAAGAGGCTTGAGGCGGGGCGCCTGGGTGACTCAGTCGGTTAAGCGTCTGACTTCAGCTCAGGTCATGATCTCGCCATCTGTGAGTTCGAGCCCTGCGTCAGGCTCTGTGCTGATGGTTCAGTGCCTGGAGCCTGTTTCAGATTCTGTGTCTCCCTCTCTCTCTGACCCTCCCCCCCACCCCGTTTATGCTCTGTCTCTCTCTGTCTCAAAAATAAATAAACGTTAAAAAAATTTTTTAAATAAATAAATAAAGAGGCTTGAGGCAGTAAGAGACTGGGGGTGGGAAGGGAATTGGATCTCCTCACCTCTCCAGGGATGGGGCTGAGCCAGGTGATATCATAATGGGCAGTGCCCATCCTAGAGGGGAAAGCAGGGTGGGGTAGGAGCCGTAAGGTTGTAGGGGAGAGAAGCTGAGAGATCCTCCATAGGAGGGGTCACAGCAGCTAGCGGCACCTGCCGGGGTTGGAGGTGTGGGCTATCTGGGAGGGGGTGGAGGTCACTGATGTCTTACAGGAGTCCTTGGTAGGTAAAGCCCACCACGACATCCCCTAGACCTCACTATGTTCCTCTTCTCCCGTAAGACCAAGACCCCCATCAGCACCTACAGTGACTCCTACAGGGCTCCAACCTCTATCAAGGAGGTCTATAAAGACCCACCTCTGTGGGCCTGGGAAGCCAACAAGTTTGTGACCCCGGTAAGTGGGGGCTGGGTGGGCTGGCAGGCCAGAGTGTATGGTCATGTGTGTCTGAATGACTGGTAGTGTGTGGTTGTCATTATGTGTTTGTAATTATTTGTAGCTGTGTGTGTGTGTGTGTGTGTGTGTGTGTGTGTGTGTGTGTGTTTTATTCATTTGCCTAGTCATGGAATTTATAATAATATATAAAATAGTACAAAATTCTGCCCTCATGGTGCCCTGTTACCCCAACAGAGGAGGAGGGGAAAGATAGATAATTATCAAGAAATAAACAAGTTTTATAAATTATCCAAAATGCTATGTAGGAAATAAACAGATTAATGGAAATAGAAAGTAACCAGGCAGAACTACCTAGAGAGGTCATGGAAGAGCTCTTTCTCGTGGTGACATTGAACTGAGACTGGAAAGGTAAGAGAGAAGAACTAGCTCTGTGAAGAGCTCAAAGAATAGGGTTCCAGGCAGAGTGATCAGAAAATGCAAAGGCCCTAAGGCTGCCTGTGGGATATGCCAGGAAATGTGCTATAGGCATGTTTTCATGAATATGTATCACAATCTTCTTGTGTCTGTATGTCTGTGCTTGAAGGTAAGTGGTCAAGTGGGTCTGTGCTGCTTTCACAAGATGGAGACAAGATCTGTGAGTCTACTTGTGACTCTGCTTAAGAGAATTTATCTGTGTGTACCATCCAACAAATGGTGAGTATCTACATGTGCCAGGCACAATGCAGATACAACAATGAAAGCCCAGGCTGTGCCTTTGAAGAGCTCTCAGCAAACAAGGAAACAAAGTAGGGTTGCCCAGTGGATGTACTGGTACAAGAGCTGGAAAGGGGAAAGCATTCCTGGGCAGGTCTACTAAAAGATACTGAAGGAGGAGGCTTCCAGCAGAAAAGAGTTATGGGAAAGGGCAACCTAGAGACAGGAATCCACCAGGAATTAAGAACCGGAGCAGAGAGAGAGGCTAGCCTATGGTGAGAGGAGCCACAGTGGTAGGAGATTTGGAGGCAGAGTTGGGGCTCAGGGCTAGGCTCACAGTGAGGCGGTGAAGGATGAAGGAGGAGGGTATAGGTGAGAGATAAGGAGAGACTGTGACAGTGAAAAAGGAATTTTTTTAATAGGAGAGAATTTTTAAAATAATGTTTATAAAATAAATACATGCTCAATGCAGAAAATTGGGATAACTCAGACAAGCACAAAGCAGAAAGGCCTATAATCTCACTATCCAAATTAACCATTGTTAATTTATTATTATATGCCCTTTCAGGAAGTGAATATCTTTTATGGAAATGGTGTCACATTGTATACTAACATTTTGAATCTTGCTCTTTTCACATAACCACATATCCAGGTACATTTTCTTGTGTAAAAATATTCTATAATGTCATTTTAATGACTCTATGGTATTTTATTTTATGAATGTACCAAAATATATTTAAGGAATCTTATTGGAAATTTATATTATTTATAAAATTTTGCTAGTATAACCGTTTGTGTACATCTGTAGACTTCAACTATTTTCTTAGGATAAATTCTCAAACATGAAATTGTTGGGGGAAATGATATACACACTTCAAAAACCTTTGAAACACACTTCAAATTGCTATAATAAGGGTTATAATGATTTACGTGCCCATCAGAAAAATATGAGAGTGCCTGCCTGCTTTTTGACATTCAATAGGAGGGCATTTTAAAAAGTAGAACAACAGCTTTTGGTCACCATCTAGATATAAGGAAGAGAGGACAGATAAGGAATACTCCTGGGTTTGGGGCTCTGGCAACTGGAGGAGTAGTTCTATCAACTGAGATTTGGAATTGCAGATTAAAAAGAAATTCAGAGTTCATTTTGGGACAAAAATATTCAAGGACTTCCAAGAGATATCTGGTGAGTAGTTGGATATACTTATGTGAAGCAAAGGGAAGAGGTTTGGCCTACAGATACAGATTTTGAAATCAACATACCATGGTAGCTAAAGTCATAGGAGTGAATGAGATTGCCAAGGAAAAGTAAGAAGGAGGTCAAGGGTGGACTTCAGAGAATATTGATTGTTTAAGTGGAAAGTAAAGGAAGAAGAGCCATAAAAGGAGACTGGGTGATAGGAGGAAAACCAAAGAGAAACCAACAAAGACAGCATTATTAGACAAAGGTCAGAGTCAAATGTCGACACAGATGTGGATCTCTTGGATGTAGTAACCCTTAGTAATCTGGCCAGACAGCTTCAGTGAGTGGAGAGGTGTGAAATCCAGACAGCAGTGAGATTAAAAATGAAGGAAAGGCTTCTCCTTCTGGTAGTATGGTGAACTAGAAACTCTAAAGGGCCCTCCTGCTTCAAAACGACTAGGTCTTGCATAACAGTTTTTATGTTGTTTTGGACTTTCATGGAGATGAGTGGTAAGTATACTTAGAAGGAGGCCCTGAGGATGAATGCCAATATCAGCCCTATAAGCAGGAGTTTATAAGCTAGCTGAAAGGTGAAGAAACTAAATCTTAAACTCCAAACTGAACCAGAAAATTTAATGATCTCTGGGTCCCTTCCCCCACAATACACATACACACACACATGCACACATGATGAATGTATATCTTCTGTAGTGGAAAATATCCTGAATGTAGGCTTCCAAATATCAGAGTAAAGTCAATCAAATCTGAGTGCACAATAAGAGATAAAAGGAAACAAACCACCATATGACAGCAGAAACAACAGATAACAGACTAAAACCACCAAGGACTTCAGATATTGCATTAACAGTTAAAGAATACAAAATAATTATTATGAAATATTAAAAATAAAATATGATGGGGCGCTTGGGTGGCTCCGGCAGTTAAGTGCCCGACTTCAGCTCAGGTCATGATCTCATAGCTCGTGAGTTCGAGCCCTGCGTCAGGCTCTGTGCTGACAGCTCAGAGCCTGGAGCCTGTTTCGGATTCCGTGTCTCCTTCTCTCTCTGCCCTTCCCCACTCACGCTCTGTCTCTCTCTCCTTCAAAAATAAATAAACATTAAAAAAATTCATTAAAAAAATGAAATCATCAAAATGAGCAAGCAACAAGTGATTATATTTTTTAAAGACCAGACAAATGTAAAAAAGAACCAAATGGAAATTTTAGAAATAAAAAATATACGTATTAAAACCAAAAACTCAAATAAAAATAAAAAACCAAAAACTCAGTGGATGGGTCAAAGGGCAGATTAGACACAGTTGAAGAGCATCAGTGAAATGACAGAAACAGAAAGACATTCCATGCTCATGGATTAGAACAAATATTGTTAAAATGTCTCCACTATCCAAAGCAATCCAAAGCAGGATTTAATGCAATCCCTATCAAAATACCAACAGCATTTTTCATAGAACTAGAATAAACAATTCTAAAATTTGTATGAAACCACAAAAGACCGCAAATAGCGAAAGCAATTTTAAAAAAGAAAACCAAGCTGGAGGCATCACAATTCCAGACTTCAAATTATATTAAAAACTGTAGTAATCAGGGGCATCTGGGTGGCTCAGTCCATTGGTTGACTGACTCTTGGTTTCGACTCAGGTCATGATCTCATGGTTCGTGGGTTCAAGCCCCACGGTGGGCTCTGTGCTGACAGTGTGGAGCCTGCTTGGGATTCTCTCTCTCCCTAGCTCTCTGCCCCTCCCCCTGCTTGTGCTGGCTCTATCTCTCTCAAAATAAATGAACATTTTTTAAAAAGCTGTAGTAATCCAAACAGTATGGTGCTGGCACAAAAATAGACACAAAACAATAGAACAGAATAGAAAACCCAGAGATAAACTCACAACTATATGGTCAATTAATCTTTGATAAAGCAGGAAAGAATATCCAATGGAAAATGGAAGTCTCTTCAACAACTGGTGTTGGGAAAATGGGACATCAACATGGAACAGAAAGAAACTGTACCACTTTCTATACACAAAAAGTTCAAATGGATTAAAACATAAATGTGTGACCTGAAACCATAAAAATCCTAGAAGAGTACACAGGTAGTAACCTCTAACATTGCCTGTAGCAATTTTTTTCTAGATATGTCTCCTGAGGTGAGGGAAACAAAAGCAAAAGTAAACTATTAGGTCTACATCAAAATAAAAAGCTTCTGCATGGCAAGGAAACAATCAACAAAACTAAAAGGAAACCTTACAGGAGATGCCTCAGTGACTCAGTCAGTTAAGCTTCAGACTCTTGGTTTTGGTTCAAGTCATGATCTCATGGTTTGTGGGATCAAGCCCTGAGTACAGTTCTGCACTGGCAGTGTGGAGCCAGCTTGGGATTCTCTCTCTCCCCCTCTCTCTGCCCCTCCTCAGCTCTCTCTCTCAAAGTAAATGAATAAACTTTTCAAAAAAATTTAATTAATTTAAAAAAATTTAAAGGCAACCTACAGAATGGGAGAAGGTATTTGCAAATGACATATCCAATAAAGAGTTAATATCTAAAATATATAAAGAACTTTTAAAACTCACCCACAAAAGAAATAATCCAATTTTTAAATGGGCAGAAGACAAGAACAAATATTTCTCTAAGGAAGACATACAGATGGCCAACAGACACATGAAAAGGTGTTCATTATCACTTACCATCAGGGAAATGCAAATCAAAACTACAATGAGCTATTACTTCACGCCTATCAGAATGACTAAAATCAACAACACAAGAAACAACAGGGGTTGGTGAAGATGTGGAAAAATGAGAACCCTCTGACACCATTGATGGGAATGCAAACTGGTACAGCCACTGTAGAGGTTCCTTAAAAAATTAAAAATAGAACTACCCAATGATCCAGCAATCACACTACTAGGTATTTACCCAAAGAATACAAAAATGCTAATTCAAAGGGATACGTGCAGCTCTATGTTTATAGCACATTATTTACAATAGCCAAGATATGGAAGCAGCCCAAGTTTCCATCGACTGATGAATGAAGATATGGTGTATATATATATATACAATGGAATATTATTCAGCCAATAAAAAAGAGTGAAACCTTGCCATTTATAATGATATGGATAGAGCTAGAGGGTATAATGCTAAGTGAAATAAAAACAAATACCATGGTTTAACTCATGTGGAATCTAAGAAACAAAACAAATGAGCAAAGAGGAAAAAAGAGAGAGAGAAAGAAACCAAGAAACAGACTCTTAACTATAGAGAACAAACTGATAGTTATCAGAGGTGAGGTGGGTTGAGGGATGGGTTAAATAGATGATAGGGATTAAGGAGTGTACTTGTTGGAATGAGCACTGGGTGATATACAGAATTGTTGAATCACTATAAAGTACACATGAAAATAATACAACACTGTATGTTAACTAACTGGAATTTAAAAAGAAATGTTTTTAAATGTCAGTGAAATGAAAGAGCAAAAGAAATTTCCCAGAATGCAGCACAGAGACCCAGTGTTAAAAAATATAAAAGAAACATTAAGCAATATGAAAAGACAGAAGAAGATCCCATACACATCTACTCAGAGTCTCAGAAGGAAAGAGCAGAAAGGAAAATAGGCATTATCTGAAGAGAAAAAGGCTCCAAATTTTCCAGAACTAATGAAAGAAATGAATCCACAGATATAGAATTAAATAAAAGGAATTTCACACTCTGGTACCTCACAGTGGAACTTCGTAACACCAGCTTAAGAGATGACCTTAAAAACAGGCAGAGGAAAATTATTTTCAAATTCTCTTCCTTCAAGAATAAAAGTAAGATAAAGATATTTACAGGCAAACAAAAACTAAAGTGTTTACTACCATCAGACCTGTAATAAAAGAACTTCTAAAGGCCGTACTTTGGGGAGAAGGAAAGTGATCACATAAGGAAGGTCCGAGATGCAAAAAAGAATGGTGAGCTAAGAAATTAGTAAACATAAGATAAATTTAAGCAACCAATGTCAGTGAAAATAATTGTGATTTTTAATTTGTTAAATTTAAGAAAAGAGCCAAAATTTGGAAAACAACATGAGATAAGTTGCATATTGGAAAACAATATCATGTAAGATGCAAAGGTAAGAAAGGAATACAACAACCTTATTATTTACAGATGATACAGTTGTATTATTAGAATAAGAATTTAGAAAGTTGGGTGAATATAAGATAAAAAGTCAATGACATTTCTTTTTTTTGACATTTCTCTACATTAACAGCAAATATTTAGAAAGCATTATTTTATTTTGTTTTATTTTTTAAAAATTTTCATGTATTTATTCATCTTAAGTAATCTCTACACCCAACTTGTGGATCAAACTCATGACCCCAAGATCCAGAGTGGTGTGCTTTTCCTACAGAGGCAGCCAGGAGCCCCAGGAAGCATAATTTAAAATATATATCTATATAGGGGTGCCTGGGTGGATCAGTAGGTTAAGCATCTGACTCTTGATTTTGGCTCAGATCATGATCTCACCGTTCATGAGATCAAGCCCCCCATCAAGCTCTGTGCTGACAGCGTGGAGCCTGCTTGGGCTTCTCTCTCTCCCTGTCTCTCTGCCCCTCCCTCACTCATGCTTTCTCTCTCTCTCTCTCTCTCTCAAAAATAAATATTTCTAAATAAAAATTAAAAGATATATACACAGATACATACATATATGTATATCATTCTAGCAAGAAGAAACAAAAGTAAGTAGAAATAAATCTGTGTATAAAACTATATGGATAATATAAAACTTTTAATACTTAAGAATATAAATAAATGGAGAAGTATAACATGTTTTTGGATTGGAAGAATGACCAACATAAAAATTCAAAGCAATTCTCAACAGTATTTTTTGAAGACTTTGAAAAGCTGTTTCTAAAATTTATAGAGGGGTGCCTGTCTGGCTCAGTCAATAGAGAATACAACTCTTGATCTTGAGGTCATGAGTTCAAATCCCACCTTGGGTATAGAGATGACTTTTAAAAAAATTGAAATTTATAGAGAAAAGCAGAGGCCCCAGAAATAACTAAAACACACCAGAGAAGGAGGAGATTTGCCCAATCAGAAAGTAGTATTATTACTAAGCTATAGAAATTTATAAAGCATAGTATTACTGTAGGGACAGCCAAATTGATTGATAAAGAATGAAACAGATCAGATACGGAGCCATATATAAATATATATGGGAACGATATACAACAGAGATGATTGAAAGTAAAGCTATGGGAAAAGATATATCACACTTGGGGCAGCATTACAAATCAGTGGATGGGGGAGAGATAGACTATTCAATGAGACAATCGGTTGTCCATAAGGATAAAAAGAAAACTGATTCCTAACTCACACCCAACTCCAATAGCAATTCCTGACAGATTAAAGGCTTAAATATAGAAAGTAAAACTATAGCTTTTAGAAGAAAATATAGGACATTATCTCCATTATCTTAGAGTATGATTGTATTTCTTAAGTTACAAAAGTACTACATAAAAGAAGAGATTAATAAATTCATATATGTTAAAATTAAGAACTTCTGTTCATTAAAAGACACTATAAAGAAAATGAAGATACAAGCCACAGAAAGAAAATATTTGCAACATGTAATTGACAAAGGATTAGTACATGGAATATACAACTATAATTGTCTGGGCTAAAATTTACATATGTATTTTGACTCTCTCCTGAAACTCTCTAAAACTCCTGTAAGTGGAGTTTAACACATAAACTCACAAGAGTAGTAAGAGACAGAAGGGACAATGGTAGCAAAATTTCAGAGGCTTGAAAGTACAATAAATAAGTAGTACCTGACAGCAGATCTGAGAAAGCGGAATCCAAGCCAGCAGAAGGGAACACAAGACATAATTCAAATTAAAACTGCAGAATTTTCAAAAAAGCTCAGGAATTGGTAATACTAGGCTTCTCTGTAACTGAAGATGGGAAAGAACCAAGGCTAAAATAAGGATGTTTTGAAAGCCATTTAAGAAGCAGTTAAACCCGGGGCATCTGGGTGGCTCAGTTGGTTTAGCGTCTCTTGATTTCAGCTCAGGCTATGATCCCAGGGTCATAGGATTGAGCCCCACTTCAGGTTCTGTGCTGGGCATGGAGCCTGCTTGGGATTCTCTCTCTCCCTCTGCCCCTCTACCTCTCTCTCTCTCTCTCAAAAAAAAAACCCCAGCTAAACCCACTAATCCCCTCTTCTATTCCATGCCATGGGGTGACTGCCTGCCCCACCTCTGCAAAAGTTAGAAAGCTTATCTTTTGGTGAGGATCTCAGGCCCAGTTGAGAGCAGGGTACCATATTGAAAACAGGTGAACCTCTACATACTGAATCCTAAAACCCCCAGCACCTCTCTTCTCCACTAGGTTCTCAGAACACTGGCAGCCTAGGTCACCACCTGCAGGCTAGAGATTGAGTCTCTTATGAAAGATCTGATCAGCCCAAGAGGAAAGACCTACAGATACTGACAGAATTTGACAAAAGTAGTTTAGCCAAGCCATCCTACAATGATTCTCATGGTTGATAAAGCCCACCCACAGCTCAAAGCCTCCAGTAAGCTTTTTTAGTCTCCCACTCATAAACATGAGTAGACAATCAAAAATACACACATCTTCCCTGATGAACATGGATGCAAAAATCCTCAACAAGATATTAGCCAACCGGATTCAACAATACATAAAAAAAATTATTCACCACGACCAAGCGGGATTTATAACTGGGATGCAGGGTTGGTTCAATATCTGCAAAACAATTAACGTGATTCATCACATCAATAAAAGAAAGGACAAGAACCATATGATCCTCTCAATAGATGCAGAGAAAGCATTTGACAAAATACAGCATCCTTTCTTGATAAAAACCCTCAAGAAAGTAGGGATAGAAGGAGCATACCTCGAGATCATAAAAGCCATATATGAACGACCCAACGCTAATATCATCCTCAATGGGGAAAAACTGAGGAACAAGACAGGGATGTCCACTCTTGCCACTGTTATTCAACATAGTATTGGAAGTCTTAGCCTCAGCAATCAGACAACACAAAGAAATAAAAGGCATCCAAATCCGCCAGGAGGAGGTCAAACTTTCACTCTTCACAGATGATATGTTACTCTATATGGAAAACTCAAAAGATTCCACCAAAAACTGCTAGAACTGATCCATGAACTCAGCAAAGTGGCAGGATATAAAATCAATGCACAGAAATCGGTTGCATTCCTGTACACCAACAATGAAGTGACAGAAAGAGAAATCAAGGAATCGATCCCATTTACAGTTGCACAAAAAACCATAAAATACCTAGGAATAAATCTAACCAAAGAGGTGAAAAATCTATACACTGAAAACTATAGAAAGATTATGAAAGAAATTGAAGAAGGCACAAAAAAAAAAATGGAAAAAGATTCCATGCTCCTGAATAGGAAGAACAAATATTGTTAAAATGTTGATACTACCCAAAGCAATCTACATATTCAATGCAATCCCTATCAAAGTAACACCAGGATTCTTCACAGAGCTAGAACAAATAATCCTAAAATTGATACAGAATCAGGAAAGACCCCAAATAGCCAAAGCAATCTTGAAAAAGAACACCAAAGCAGGAGGCATCACAATCCCAGACTTCAAGCTATACTACAGATCTGTAATCATCAAGACAGTATGGTACGAGCACAAGAACAGACACTCAGATCAATGGAACACAATAGAGAACCCAGAGATGGACCCACAAACATATGGCCAACTAATTTTTGACAAAGCAGGAAAGAATATCCAATGGAATAATGACAGTCTCTTCAGCAAGTGGTGCTGGGAAAACTAGACAGCGACATGCAGAAGAATGAACCTGAACCACTTTCCTACACCATACACAAAAACTCAAATGGATGAAAGACCTCAATTTAAGACAGGAAGCCTTCAAAATCCTCGAGGAGAAAGCAGGTAAAAACCTCTTTGATCTTGACCACAGCAACTTATTACTCAACACGTCTCTGGAGGCAAGGGAAACAAAAGCAAAATTGAACTACTGGGACCTCATCAAAATAAAAAGTTTCTGCACAGCGAAGGAAACAATCAGCAAAACTAAAAGGCAACTGACAGAATGGGAGAAGATATTTGCAAATGACAGATAAAGGGTTAGTATCCAAAATCTATAAAGAACTTATCAAACTCAACACCCAAAAAACAAATAATCCAGTGAAGAAATGGGAAAAAGACATGAATAGACACTTCTCCAAAGAAGACATCCAGATGGCCAACTGACACATGAAAAAATGCTCCACACCACTCATCATCCGGGAAATACAAATCAAAACCACAATGAGTTACCACCTCACACCTGTCAGAATGGCTAACATTAACAACTCAGGCAACAACAGATGTTGGTGAGGATGTGGAGAAAGAGGATCTCTTTTGCATTGTTGGTGGGAATGCAAGCTGGTGCAGCCACTCTGGAAAACAGTATGGAGGTTCCTCAAAAAACTAAAAATAGAACTACCCTACAACCCAGCAATTGCACTACTAGGCATTTATCCACGGGATACAGATGTGCTGTTTCAAAGGGACGCATGCACTCCCATGTTTATAGCAGCACTATCAACAATAGCCAAAGTATGGAAAGAACCCAAATGTCCATCAATGGATGAATGGATAATGGAGTATTACTCAGTAATCAAAAAGAATGAAATCTTGCCACTTACAACTACGTGGATGGAACTGGAGGGTATTATGCTAAGTGAAATTAGTCACAGAAAGACAAAAATCGTATGCCTTCACTCATATGAGGACTTTAAGAGACAAAACAGATGACCATAAGGGACGGGAAACAAAAATAATATAAAAACAGGGAGGGGGACAAAACAGAAGAGACTCATAAATATGGAGAACAAACTGAGGGTTGCTGGAGAGGTTGTGGGAGGGGGGATGGGCTAAATGGGTAAGGGGCATTAAGGAATCTACTCCTGAAATCATTGTTTCACTATATGCTAACTAATTTGGATATAAATTTTAAAAAATAAAAAATAAAATTTAAAAAAATCAATGGGAAAAATTTAAATGGTTCTATAAAAAAATACAGACATCTGAGTAAAGCCTCTGAGGGAAAATTGATAATGTCAATGAGTTCTTTTAAATGACTCTGTATGTGTATGTGTGTGTGTATGATTGTATAGCTCTACATCTGTATGTGTGAATGTATGTATGTATGTATGTATAAAGGTCAGGGGAATGCCAAGTCATGGGGCTCTTTTACTCATATGGAGTACGACTGTGCAGGGGTCTGCCCACAAAACAAAACCTCAGCTGGGCACAGAGATCCAAGAAACCCCTCAGCTGCAAGGTTTTCAGGGAAATAGGGACACCAGGTCTAATCTTGGCCAAGAGAAGACTTTGCCCTTCATATCATAAGGGAGAAATGTGGGTACACATTTCCAGCACCTTGCTTTTCCACTATGTCCACCACATCCCAGCACCTTGCTGCCCACTATTAGGAAGTCCTTTCTGGTCTCTGACTTTGCTGATTGTCCCACCTCTGTAACCCAGCTGCCTTTTCATACAGCTGCTTGCAGAGATCTACTGTGTCACAACTAACTTGGTATTCTGCCCTCAGCTGAGAACAAGGGAGCCCCAAAGGTAGGTCTTAATCAGGAATTCCACAGATCTAGCCAAACAAGGGTTTGGGAGAGGGTTTGGGAGGGTTGTAGGAGATAAGACTAAGATGAGGTAAACCCCAAGAAGCAGAGGGACCCAGGGCCTCAAACAAGAGGAGGAAAAAGGTCAGGGTAGGATAAGGACTAGCGCAAAGTGAATGTCAGGGTCAAGGGTAATATCAGTGTCAACATCAGAGCCACAGTAGACTCAGGGTCAAGTTGGAGTCAGGGAATTCAATTTTAAATTAGGTGTCCTTCCAGCCCCATCCTACATATCCTTCAAGGTGCCAGATTTCCAGAGAGCACTCCCTGTCCAAAATACCTGCATAAGGTAGCTGGATCCAAGGACAGCCAGCTTTTCCCGAGGCTCCAGGTTATACCAGGGGTCTATTGGTCTATTGGACACCCAGGCCCTGCTCCCAGATAGCACACAGTCTGGAAGAACGAGGACAGAAATACCCAGCTCTTCCCTGAAAGATCTCCCAGTCAAGAAAAAGACAGAAATGAGAACATCAGAAAAGCACTCTGAGGACAAATGCCTGGCTCCAAGCCTGAGCCTTAGATAGAAAGAAAGGAGCAAAGTGTAATTCAAACAAAAAAAAAAAAACTATGCAGAGGGGGCCAAGACTGGCATGAGGATCCCTCTGGCATAGGGAGGAGTGTTGACCCACCTGGGCTGACTTTCTCAATAGGGGCTGTATCTGAGTCCAGCAGGACACCAAGGCTGGAGCCTCTATGAACCTAGCTATTTCCTCCCCTCTCCCTTTGCCCAGGGCCTGACTCAGACTATGCAGCGCCACGTGGATCCTGAAGCCCTGCAGAAGATGGTCAAATGTGCTGTGCAGGACTACAGCTATAAGAGTTCCATAGCAGGCCACCCCTACTTTCCTGAGAAATACTGGCTCTGTCAAGAGGAAGGTAGGTCCTCACCCCTTACTCAACTCTGACCCCACTCAGTGACCTCAACAATGACCCTTAACCTTAGTCCAACTTGGATCCTGATGTCCACCCTGATCCCATATCAACTTTATCCTCACCCATAATCTGGGCTTCTCCAATCACCTCCACCCCAGCTTGACTCCCAACCACCTGACCTGACCCTGTTCCTGACCCTATTCCTGACCCTAGAGGAGGAGACCCAGGCCCTGACTTTTGGGAGTTTCATACCTGTGCCAAAGAACCAGAAGATGCCTGGGTCTTATCCCTAGAGAGATGGAGGATTAACCTCCTCCAAACAAATCCCTCCAGGTATATTCCAGTGCCATCTTTTCCCATCTTCTTAGTGACCCTCTTCTATCACTGTCCCCATCTCTGCTGCATCTCTCTGCCCTAGCACACCTCTTTCCCCCCAACCGGAAGCCTTTTCTAATCCCTTCCTTCCTAAAAATTCCCTTAGTCCTCCCCTTCTCAACTAAGATTCTTGGAAACATAGTCTACACTCGGTGTCTCTACTTCCTTACTCCTTCTTACACCTTATGACAAATTATCTTTCCCATTTGGTTAGATGTTTATGAGGTCTCCCCATACATTCCAAAAGACCAGAGTCTTGTCTCATTTACAGTTGTGCCCTCCATCTAGAACACCATCAGGCCTAATAAGTATTTATTGAATTAATTGATGATAAATATTTATCCAGTTGAAATTGGGAGTCTGAATCTCCTACACTCAAACATTAAAACTGCTCTTGTGTAGTTCTAATTACCACATCCATGGGACTTTTCAATTTTTACCTTATGAGACCTACACTATGCATTTCAGTCTCTGACCACTCTTTCCTTCTTGAAATTCCTTCCTTCCTCAGCTTCTCTGATGCTTCATTTGCCTGGGTCTCTTATCCCCCCCATCCTGGAAATGTGGGGTTCCTCGGGGTGCTAATCTGAGCCCTCTTCTCTCCTTACTCCTCTCCTAAGACCATTTTATCTAACAATGTCTTAAACGACAACTCTCTTTATTTCTATCCTTGACTTCTCACCAGAATTCCACTCTCCATCGGATTATAGTCAACTTTACCTGAATGTCCCCAAACACCTCAAACTTAGTATTTCCAACTCACCAATCCAGAACTCCAAATCCCAACACACTGTCCCACCCATAAACACACCTGCTCTTCCTCTAGGGTTCCTACACCTCCTTCCCTGGTGTCTCTCACATGTGTTCTTTCAGAGTGTTAGGGTAGTAGATCACAGATGGCCTTTAGGATAGACTTAGATGACTGGGTGAGTGGGGCTTTGAAGGATTTTTAGGTAGAGAAGTGTCTTGGTCTGATTTTCATTTGTGAAAATCTATGTAGAGAGTGGATTTAGGATTTCAAGAGGAGACAGGGAGGTTAGTAGGCTAATTGTAATAATAGTTTTCTATGTACCAGGCATTGTTCCAAGCTTTTTACATATATTAACTCACTGAAATCTCACAACAACCCTGTGAGGTATATCGTACTATTACCCCATTTTAAAATTGAGAAGACTGAGACACAGTGAAATTAATTAATTCAGTCAAGGTCATATAGAGCTAATATTTGGCAGAGCTGAGATTTGAACCCCAAATGTCTGTGGAGTTCATTCTATTAATCACGACATGATATTGTCTCCTGCTTATGGTACTGAAGAGATACAGAGGTGAGATCATGGGGGACTGGAAGAGGGGATAGATTCAAGTGATTTTAAGGATGCAGAATAAGCAAATTTTGGAGCCTGGATGTGGAAGATGAGAGGGAGGAATTGGGAGAAGAATCCATTTTCAGGCTGGCTGATTCAGAGAGGGTGGTGCCAGGATGCAAAGTGATCAGCTCAAAGGATCCAGACCCCACTCAGGAGCTTGCCTTAGGTGAAAAATGGCCTACATCTCAGTGTCCAAATCTGGGGACAGGCTGGTCTTGACTGGCCTGAGGGATATTAGTAAGAGTCCAGCTTTGTGCTGGGGATCAGAGGAGAAACATCTAGGGAGACCTGGATCCTGGGGTAGAATAAGGAATAACAATGTCTTATGTCTCTACCCCTATGATCAAGTAGACAAATGCAACCCATACTACCTATGTGGTGACCGGTATAACACATGGAGGATGGGACCTTACAACTGTACCAGCTGGAACAAACATACCACATGCCTTCCCCAGCTACCTAAGGTATCTACTGTGACCAACCCAGATGCCTGGGGTCTGGGACACACACCTCCCTCCCCTTTTAAACCACAGTGACGGGGCGCCTGGGTGGCTCAGTGGGTTGAGAGTCCAGATTTGGCTCAGGTCATGATCTCACGGTGCATGAGTTCGAGCCCCGCGTCGGGCTCTGTGCTGACAGCTCAGAGCCTGGAGCCTGCTTTGGATTCTGTCTCCTCCTCTCTCTCTCTCTGCCCCTCTCCTGCTCATGTTCTGTCTCTCTCTCTCTCTCTCTCTCTCTCTCTCTCAAGAATAAATAAACTTTAAAAAAATGTAATAAAATAAAAAATAAGAAAATAAACCACAGTGACCAATTAGTTCCTCATCCCTTTCCCACCAGCAATGTTCCAGGGCTCTTTCCCAAGTGTGAAATTAGGGTTTGTATCTTCTAGGGGACAAGGGAGCCCAGGAATGGAGCTGTATGAAAAATTCCTGGTCCCCTGGATCCCAAGCTTTGGTGGGGCTCTGTGGGGACACAACTAGTGTGCACTCCCTGACTTGCTACCTTCCTGAAGCTTACCACCTGGCCCCTTCCCACAAGGTCTAGCCAAGAAGTCAATGACCTGCTCCACTCTCCTCTCCTTTATGATGTGAGCATTGACAATTGGAGGGAGATCAAGGCCACCCAGTGGCAGTGTAGATAGATACAGAAGAGTCTTCTAAGGAGATAGGAAGGAGCCCAGGCCGGAGGAAAGAGGAAATTTGAGAGGATGGGAGGCCAGAGCAGAGGTTCTCAACTGTAGGCTGATGGCTGAGCTCGGGTTTACTGAACACTTGTGAATCAGAACTTCCTCAAGAATCAGAATTTTTCACAAGTTCTCCAGGTGATTCTGATGGACAGGCAATATTGTAGTATTGACACTCCCTCTCCTCAATTAGAGACACACCGAGACACAACCACACAGAAGCTAGACAAAGAGAGGTAAAATCAAAGGCAAAGGCTGAGGCAGGGTTGCAGAGGTCCAGGTCCAGACCTGTCCACCTACAGCTCCACTTCCTTCCCTCCCCTTCCCCTCCCCGGAAGCAGAGTAAATGCGGTGCCGGGTGACAGTCCTAAACACTCAGAGCCTGGGAGAGTAGGGGATCATCTGGAGGGCAGGAGAAGACATGGCCTGGAACTGGTCCAGAGGTTCAGGGAGGACCCCCAAAAGGAGGAACCCTTCCAGGTCAGAGTTTGAGGTACCATGTGTGCCACTTCCAGGAGGCTGGAATGGAGACAGCTGTTCGAGGAATGCCCTTGCAGTGCCCTCCTAAGCCGGAACGACTCAATGCCTACGGTAACAGATGGTGGTCGGTGGTGGGGTAGACCAGAAGGACGGTGGGATGGGACCTAGGGGACTGAGCAGAGGATAAAGGTTCTATAGAGGGTGTAATCCTGTCTCTACCTGTCCCTGTTTTTGTCTCCATCTCTTCCTGTCTCTGACCCTGTCTCTTCCCTTTCCTGTAACTCTGTATCTGGGTCTCCTGGGCTTGGGGCCGCGGACGTAGAGCGTGAGGTGGTGGTGAATATGTTGAACTCGCTGTCACGGAACCAGCGGCTGCCGCAGATCACTCCCCGATGCGGGTGCGTGGACCCGCTGCCGGGCCGCCTGCCCTTCCAGGGTTATGAAAGCTCTTGCTCAGGCCGCCACTACTGTCTACGCGGGATGGACTACTACGTGACCAGAGCACCCTGCACGGAACGCTGCCATCGGCCTTTGTGCGCAGAGCAGCCGACTGTAAGGTTCGCTGGGCAGCTCCAGCCTTAGACGGGCCCGCTCCCGAACAAGCCCCGCCCCCCGGGGGGGTCCAGTTTACCGCAGCTGTGCGTGCCCTATCCCTCACCAGTTCTAGCTCTGCCCTACCCCTATGCCAGACCCTACCCCACTTGCAGCCGCCTCTAACCCGTACTGGGCCCTGTCCTGTTCTGCCCTCCGGCCCCAGGGCCTGGGCTGAGCCCTGAGACCGGAGAATCTGCACGAAGATTCCCCCAGGTTCCTGGCCCTATCCGTCCCGAACTGGGCTCAAGGTCAACCTGGTTCCTGTACCTGTTCTAGAGGCCCCACCCGGAAGGTTGTGGGGTTGGGGGGCGGAGGGTTGTTTGTTTTTTGTTTTTGTTTGTTTTGCTTTGTTTTGTTTTGAGGAAGAAACCCTCTGCACACCAGTCGGTCGCATCCCCTTCCCACACTCCGTTCCCTATCTGGATACCAGGTCCTGGAGACGCAGGTTCTAGCCTGCGGAGTGCCATGTGTGTTCCTGGGTCTTGGTCACTGTCGACAACAGGCAGGGTCATTGCCCCGTGTTATGTGAGCAAGGAAATAGTAACCGCATTACCAGAGGGGCCCTGACCTCGGAGCACCTCTGAAAGTGGACAACTTAGCGTGTTGCTGTTGAGGAAACAGACCCGAGAGCTCAGCTACAACCTTAACTGCAGCGCAACCTTCTCCCTGCACCAGATGGCAGTCGAAGTGGGCTGAGTCTGGGAGAACTCCAAAGTCCGCTGGGGGTCTTAGAGAGCTTGGGAGAGGAAGGGGGGGTCCTGGATCCTGTTCCTAACCCCTGGTGATTCCCTCCCCGCCACCCCCACCCCCACCCCAGCCCTTTCCCAGAGAGTCTGATTCATTGTGCGAGGCTGAGTCTCATCCCTCACAAGGGCAGAGGGGCGGGGGGAGCGAGAAAGTTCCTGAGCCTTAGAAATGCCGTTAGTGCTGGAATAGCTGCCCTTCAGTGGAGAGGATCCGGGGGCTCCCAGGTCTTCAACGACTGGAGCCCAGCCCTCCCCAGAGTCCACCGTGCTCCATGGCCCAGCCTGGGCGGCAGAAACGAGGCCTAACGAGGATAGGGACTTTCAGATGTCTTCCCAGAGGTGATACTTCCTTCGGTGGGGTCTTGAAGGGCCAAGAGGCAGGAGGGGAGGATCTCCGAGCCATAGGACTGACACCTGAAGCGCTGCTAGGAAACTTGGTGTGGGTTTGGGAATAGGATTAAATCAGAAGGCTCGACGTCCTCCTGCCCAACACTTCCTCTTCCAGGGGTGTATCGCCCTGCGAGCACCGGCCCGGAATGCAATGTGCTGTTATAACTCCCCCGCCGTCATACTACCCTTGTCCGAACCTTAGGTAAGTCTGGCGGAAACACATTGCAAATGCGCTTAGCGCAGCGGGGACCGCGGAGACAGTTGTCCGCTGCGATGCACTGATTGGAAGATACCACCAGGGGGCGCTAGTACCATGGGGACGTCAAAGCTGGCAAGGGAATGGAGAACCCCATGAGAGGGCACGGAGGCTGGCATGGAAGGGTCCACAGGTTGGCAGTGGGGCTTAGACTCAAGAGATCAAAGCACTAGGTTCAGGGCTTGAAGATAAGAAATTAATGTCAGGGAGTGTGTATTAGGAATCAGAAATTTAACAATAGAATCTAAGATCAGGAGGTCAGTGTTAGAGCATGGGGCAGTATTAGGGGCAAATGTTGGGGCACAGTTAGCACTGAGAATTGGAATCAGACCTATGAGGGTCTAAAAGAACTGACCCATTTCTCCCCACAGATGGGACACAAGTCACTTCAAGAAGACTGGTGGCCCCCAAAGAAACAACTATGTCATCCACCCTGAGTTTGTGTCTGAAACCTATCCTGATTGCCACTGCTGGTAGAGCCCAGGCTGGTGGGGACAAGGGGGCTGAGCAGTAAATAAACTCTTCACCCCAGAGGCTGCTTCCTGCATCCTTACCCAGCAGGATCTGGCAGTGAGGAGCCAGTCACACAGGCCTCTGCCAAGCCCCCTCCGAGCTGTAGTTTCTCAGTCATCCTGCCCTGAGCCCTCCCTGCCCCCATCTCAGTGTTTCTCTTTGGTGGCCCTGAGTGCCCTCCTGATAGATAACATCAGCTGGTGATCTCCCCTCCACCCAAACTAACGGGTCTACCTAGCCATGCAGGGAGGGCCCAAGGACCTCACACCCAGGAGGTCCCTCCAGCTGACATTTCTTCAGTATCTCCCAAACCTAGATGTTCCCTCACTGCCACATCTCAGTGGACCCAGAATCTTCCATTCTGCAGTCAGAGACCTATCCCTATACCCAAAGCTCTTGATCTCTTCTCCCAGAGTCTCCATCACAGTCCCCCAAAAGTCTATGTCCAGACACCCTTACTGCCCTGCCTTACCCAAGTCCAAAGGTCCAAAACATAACATTAGAGGGTTTCATGACTAAGAAATTTCGAACTACAAAGCAAAGCCCTGTTTCTCTGTCCCTCTAGAAGTAAGGGGTGGGGTGTTCTGGAATCTCTGGGATCTTTAGCATTTTTGCACCCAACTCCTCGAAGCAGGGGTATGGCGGGTCACGTCCATCACCTCACAGCACGGTCATTTCTAACGGCTGCTACCACGGGGTGTCGGGGGGCGGGAGAGGGCAGAGGGGGAATTGCAAAATCCCGATGTCCCCAACCTCAGAAACTACTGGTCCGGTGGGAACCAACAACTTGGGCCTCCCGGCTGGTGGAACTAACCTCCTCCCGTTGGGTCCTTAATAGGATCCGTCCTGCACCGAGCCTCTGAGATCCTCCCGGAACTCCGCTACCCTTTTTCTATATGAATTGTTTCCATATGGGAAATTTTTTCCACATGGAGAGCTAGTGAGAGCGTTATACCGAGATGGCCTCCACCTGCCCAAATCTGGAGGGGAAGGAATCCCAAGAGCCAACCCTGCCCCTTTACCCTGTGGCTCGTTTCTCCTCATACACATCCCAAATTTAGCCTAGAAGTGCAAGAATCCTAAGTCTACAACTGCTCCTTCCTTCCTCCAGAACTACATTTCCCAGAAGGCCTAGGGCAGAGCCCCGCCTGAATGCGGTAAGCAACTGCCCGGCGGGGGCGGGCCTGAAGGCAGGGGGCGGAGCCGGGAGACCTCCGGCTGGTCGCCCTCCAGAGTCGCCCGGAGGTGGGCACAAAACAGCAGAAGAAAGGTGGGGGCTAAGGGGTGGGGCCTTAGGTCCGCGTGACAATGTGGGCAGAGGGATCGAGCACCAGGGGCGGGGCTGGACTCCGAAGCCCGAAATGAAACGGAACGACCGGGGCGTGGCCGAGCAGGAAGAGGGCGGGTCCCGAGGAGGGCCTCAGCTGTTTCCCAGCTTAGCAGAGCCCCGCGCTGTGCCGTGGGAGCCCAACTCCGGCTAGCGTGGAGGGAATCTTCGGGAGCCTCCCTTCACCCCCACTTCTGGGGTCACTGCCGTGAGTGAGCCCAGCGGTGGGACTTTGGGGGGTGTTGAGGAAGCACACTTCCTGAACTTTAGCTCCTACTAATGAGTAGAGGGTGCGAGTCTGGACACTTGGGCCCCTTCTCAAGCCGCGGTTCCCAGCGGGAGGCTGGCCCCTAGACCTCATTCTGTCCCTTCGGGCACTGTAGCTGTAGCGCTGGGGTGGGGTTGGAGTATTCCAAGCTGTAGGCGCAGTCACTCGATCCCTTCGGATCCTGTCATTGAGGAGGGCAAGGAGATGGGCGGGATCGAGTTGCCTTTGACATTCCTCCCCCAAGCCCCCCCCCCCCCCCCCATGGAATTATGTTGGGCAAACGACTCAACTTGGCATGCCCTCCTTTCTTTGGGGCCAGGCCGGGCCCTCCCCCTCAGATCCGGCCAAGGGCCGGCGGCCAAGACTGAGGTTGAGTGTCAAGTGGGGAAAGGCTTGGCTAGATCAGACCCCACCTGCTGGCATTAGCCTGTGGTTGGCCAGATGGCGGAGGCGGCAGATTACAGGGGTCTCTAACGCTGTTAACACAGGAACCATAGTTCCTCCTCCACAGTCCCGATACCAGATGCCATTAAAATTGCCCCTTTCCTACCCCCAAGTAGCCTTCCTGGAGCAAGCAGCAGCATCAGTCCTTGAGAAGATAGGCTTCACTATGCACACACTCACCTGAGTGGGTGGGAGCCTGTCCCACCCTCTGGCCCACAAAGCTCCTTTCCTCTGCTGCATTCAGACAGCCAGTCGGACCATTATCTCCCATCTCTTGAAAATTATGCTGTGGAGGGTTAAGCTGGGATTTTGGATTAGGCAACCTTGCTACCTGGTGACTTCAAACAAGTTCTTTCTTCTGTTTGGGCAAGTTTCTTCATCTGTAGAATAGGCACTATAGCTATACTTCTTGTTCAGTATTATTGTTAGAGTTGGATGCTGTGGTGGCATTTGGGAGACCATTACAGGGCCTGCATGGAGTGGGTTCCTAGGCCTGTGGGTTCCTGTCCTTCACAAAAAAAAAAAAGCCCTTGGAATCCTAGAACATTAAGATTCTCAGAACCTGTTGGAAAGGGCTTTTGAGGTCATCTTGGTGGCCTTTCTATGCCTCCAGGTGTAATGAGATAGGCTGATTTAATATGAAAGTTTTGAGGATGCCCTGTTCTCTGTCCTCTTCAGATATGGACCCTTTCCCCTTATTCCCTCAGTGCCCAGAAGGGGCCTTGATTGTCCTGAATGAATGAATGAATGAATGAATGAATGAATATAAATGTACAGCAGGTACTTCTTTGGGTTTTGCTTAGCTTGAGGGCATCAGTTAAAGGCTACTGTGTTCATTCTCCAGGAGGGCTTTTCTAACCTGTTCCTACAGGAAGGGAAGTCCATATTGGTGTGGGGAAGTTTTGAAAGCTAAGTTGTGTGGGATGAGAGAAAGAGAGTAAGAGGCTGTTCCAGACCAGCTGGAACTGACCAGCTTAGGGAGTTGGGGGGAGGGAGCACAGAGAATGAGGTCCTGAGACAACACCTCACTGGAGGGGAGGGGAGATTGTAAGGAGCTATATATTGACATCTGGGATCAAATTCTGGTCTGTACCTGTCATTCTTGACAGTTTCTTCATGGGAGAGGTGGGGGAGTTGAGGACCCTGAGCAGTTCTGGCATCTCCTTGGAAATAGCTGAGGACTTTGAGACAGACACTGGCATCTGGGAGGAGACTAATTACTATTTGCCAGTCTCCCTCTCTACTTCCTCCCAGCTGGAACAGGTGGGCAGCCGGCTGGCACTGTGTATGTCGTGTGTGCACCTAGCTGGTGCTATGTCTTTGTTGAACTCTGCCCTGAGGGATGAGATAGGAAGGGTCAGTGGCCTTGAGTAGCAGATTGGGACACACACCTCCCCCCAAGTCTATGGGTTTTGTTTGTTTGGTTGGTTTTTGGTGGGTTTTTTTTTGTTTTTTGTTTTTTTTTTTTTTTTTTTTTTTGCAGTCATATCTGTGTGTTTAGCATACACTGTATGAGAGTGTATGTAGTGCAGTAGGGGGTGTCTGATAGGTGAAGGAGAGACATTGGCCCAGTGTGGCTAGGCAAAACTTCCTAGGGCATATGGCTGAAGGATTTAGATTAGGAAAGGAATGAGTTTGGTGGTCACAGGATAGGCCTGCCTGGAAATGGAATCAGAAAGCAGATGAGACCATGACATGCCTTAACTCTTGATTGCAAAGTTTACACTTCTGAATTTAATCCTGGGGGTCATGAGCAGCTCTCTAAACTAGGAGGAGATATAGTCTCATAAGTGCTTTAAGAAGATCACCATGGTTGCTGTAAGCAGAAGGCATTGGGGGAAGAAGAAGTTGGAAGCAGGGAGGTCTAGGGGGAAAGTACTGCAATGATACAGGGGAGAAATGACAGTGCCCAAACTAGGGCAAGGGCAGCAGGAGAGTCAGTGAGTGGTAGAGACACATCCAGGAGGTAGCTGGCCAACAGATGTGTTGCCAGGAGGAGAGAGCAGGAAGGTTGGCAGAGAAATGGACTTGGTGATCAATTACTGAGAACAGGGTGGAATTTGAGAGAGCAAAGAAAGGGTGGTCTGAGAAGTCACCATGGCCCCCAGGCAAGACTCTTTACCCCAGCCCTAATGTCCAGACTCAACCCTGCCTCTCTCCAAAGCAGGCCCAAGACCGAGGCTGGCTTTGGGTATCTTCTCTAATCTCTAGATTTAATCTGACTTTTGACTCAAGATTAAATTCCATGCCTGAGATGTTCCCCCTTCTCTCCTCTCCCCCTCTGGGGACA
Source organism: Panthera onca (assembly GCF_046562875.1). NCBI lineage: Eukaryota > Metazoa > Chordata > Mammalia > Carnivora > Felidae > Panthera > Panthera onca. The sequence goes on along the minus strand of NC_138351.1, from coordinate 56,884,817 downwards.
GGAAAGCCAGCCTACTGCCCAGTTAAAGGTCTGAAGGAGCTGGTTGGATTATCTTCCCTCTCCCACCATGGCGCTCTCCAGATCCCTCCTCTTCTCTTCAGCCTGAACTGCATCCATGTGTGATCCAGGGAGGCCTGACTAATTCTGTGAGTCTAGACAGCTCCCTGACCCTGCCTGGGTTTGTTCTTCCACCAGGGAAATGGGGATGTATGCCATCTGCCCCTCCCCATTCAGAGTCCTGACTAATTTTGTCAAAAACTGGGCTCATGAGAAAGAGTGGGTAAGATACAGACAGATGGTTCTGTTAAGGGTCAAGCCTTTAGTCCCAGACCTTACATCCCAGTAATACAACCTCTCCAAAGTATACACCTCTTCTTTCTTGCTGCAGCAAAGGGAGATACTATGGAATGAGAAAGCTCAGTTCTACTTCTCTCTTTCCCCTTCCAGAATCAGGCAGGCCAGGTTCAGATGCGCTTTGTTGGGTGGTCCTACTGCCCACTCCTTCCATAACTGGGGGCTGATGCCCCAGAACCCTCAGGAGAAGAGCCAAGCCTATCCCCGCCGCCGCCCTGGGAGCCACACAGACCATAAGAGTCCCAAGGCCACCGCAGGCGCAGCTATGTACACCTTCTTGCCTGATAACTTCTCGCCTGCCAAGCCCAAGCCGTCCAAAGAGCTGAAACCACTGCTAGGCTCTGCGGTGCTGGGGCTGCTGCTGGTGTTGGCGGCAGTGGTGGCCTGGTGCTACTACAGTGCCTCTTTACGCAAAGCAGAACGCCTGCGTGCGGAGCTGCTGGACCTCAATCGAGGCGGCTTCTCCATCCGCAACCAGAAGGGTGAGCAAGTCTTCCGACTGGCCTTCCGCTCAGGCATGCTGGACCTTGACTCCTGCAGCCGTGACGGTGCCCTGCTCGGCTGTTCTCGCACAGCAGATGGGCGCCCGCTGCACTTCTTTATCCAGACTGTAAGGCCCAAGGACACGGTCATGTGCTACCGTGTGCGCTGGGAGGAGGCAGCTCCAGGGCGCGCGGTGGAACACGCCATGTTCCTGGGCGATGCAGCGGCACACTGGTACGGCGGTGCTGAGATGAGGACCCAGCACTGGCCTATCCGCCTGGATGGCCAGCAGGAGCCACAGCCCTTCGTCACCAGTGATGTCTACTCCTCTGACGCCGCATTCGGAGGCATCCTCGAACGTTACTGGCTGTCATCGCGTGCGGCTGCCATCAAGGTCAACGACTCAGTGCCCTTCCACCTGGGCTGGAACAGCACCGAACGCTCGCTGCGGCTGCAGGCCCGCTACCATGACACGCCCTACAAGCCACCTGCTGGCCGCTCCGCAGCACCAGAGCTCAGCTACCGTGTGTGTGTCGGCTCTGATGTTACTTCAATCCACAAATACATGGTTCGACGCTATTTCAACAAACCGTCAAGGGTGCCAGCACCCGAGGCCTTCAGGGACCCCATCTGGTCCACGTGGGTGCTGTATGGGCGTGCCGTGAACCAGGACAAAGTGCAACGTTTCGCCCAGCAGATCCGCCAGCACCGATTCAACAGCAGCCACCTGGAAATAGATGACATGTACACACCTGCCTATGGAGACTTCGACTTCGACGAGGCCAAGTTCCCCAATGCCACTGACATGTTTCGCCGTCTGCGTGACGCTGGCTTTCGCGTCACGCTCTGGGTTCACCCGTTTGTGAACTACAACTCATCGTGCTTTGGTGAGGGTGTAGAACGCGAGCTGTTCGTACGCGAACCCACTGGCCGGCTGCCCGCGCTTGTGCGCTGGTGGAATGGCATCGGCGCAGTGCTGGACTTCACACGCCCAGAGGCTCGTGACTGGTTCCAGGGACACCTGCGGCGGCTGCGCTCCCGCTATGCTGTGGCTTCCTTCAAGTTTGATGCAGGAGAGGTCAGCTATTTGCCACGGGACTTTAGCACCTACAGGCCGCTGTCAGACCCCAGCATATGGAGCCGACGCTACACTGAAATGGCGCTGCCCTTCTTCTCTCTGGCAGAGGTTCGCGTGGGCTACCAGTCACAGAACATCTCGTGCTTCTTCCGTCTAGTGGACCGCGACTCGGTGTGGGGCTATGATCTGGGGCTGCGCTCGCTCATCCCCGCGGTGCTCACCGTCAGCATGCTGGGCTACCCATTCATCCTGCCTGATATGGTGGGTGGAAATGCAGTGTCTGAGCGCACAGTGGGTGGTAGCGAAGTGCCGGAGCGTGAGCTATATGTTCGCTGGCTGGAGGTGGCCGCCTTCATGCCCGCTATGCAGTTCTCAGTCCCACCTTGGCAATATGACGCCGAAGTGGTGGCTATCGCGCACAAGTTTGCAGCGCTTAGGGCCTCACTCGTAGCGCCGCTATTGCTTGAGCTGGCTGGTGAGGTCACCGACACAGGTGACCCCATCGTGCGCCCCCTCTGGTGGATTGCGCCAGGCGATGAGACAGCACACCGCATCGACTCGCAGTTCCTTATCGGAGACACGCTGCTGGTGGCTCCAGTACTGGAGCCAGGCAAGCAGGAGCGAGATGTCTACCTGCCTGCAGGCAAGTGGCGCAGCTATAAGGGCGAGCTTTTTGACAAAACCCCAGTGCTGCTTACTGATTACCCCGTGGACCTGGATGAGGTTGCCTACTTCATCTGGGCATCCTGACCCAACCCAGGACCCAGGAATCCCACAGCCCTAACCTCTGTCTTCATGCAGGTGTTTAACCCTCCATCACAACCACACCGTGCATCTCCAGGAAGGTCCCACCTCTGCAGTTCCCACTAAGTGGGTGCTGACATAAATGTGCTCTAGCCAACTCCTGCAGGGCCAGGTGAGGGGGCGCTGAAGCAACTTCCCATTTCAACGCACAATCCTAAAGACACTCTTTCCCTCCATGCTCGCTGCAGTCTGCAGAAACCTCTTTCTGAGGTGGGAGCGAGAGAACTCTGAGGTAAAATGCCAGCTATCTTCCTATTACACATGATTGTGTTTTAAAAGCACAGAGAGAAACCTTACTGTCCGTCCTGGCCTGAATGGCCATCTTTGTCCTTCTGAGGTTGGGACTTAATCCTTTTAATGTCCCCAAATAGCTCCCTGCCACACTTAGAAAGGCACATTCTTGGTGTTGGAAGCCAGGCCCCGAGTTCCCAGCACTTGCCTGAAGTGTATTGACCTGGTCCTACCCCAGCTAAGGAGATGGGATGGAGGTGTCTGGCCAACAGACAAGGAGGATGGAGGTCCCATCCCAGAGGATAGAAGGACTGGGCACAGCACTGAGCCATCATTGTTGTCCCTCACTTGTGAAGAGACTCCTAATGCTGCACTTACCCATCTATGTAAACACATGGGCTCAGCCCTGGACCAGGGCCATGGCCTAATGGGCAAGGACTTGCAAGGCCATGCAGGCCCAACTTGGTGCCTTAACTCAAGAACCTGTGTGTGTGTGTGTGTGTGTGTGTGTGTGAGAGAGAGAGAGAGAGAGAGAGAGGCACCATGTGTTCCTGGATCTATAGAATGAACACAATACTTCTGAAGCTGGATGAGCCTGGAAGGAGGGGACAGGAAGCAAATTTGAGGTTTTGATTGTTGATCTGGCCCTCTCCTGATTGATGTCTCTGGGACTATAGCAGGAAATAAATAGCGCTTTCAAGATTTCTCAGCTGCCTCACTTCCTGCATACATGGCAGGGGTGTGGCGTCAAAGGGAGCGAGCAGTGTTCTTTTTCTGATGTGGTGTGCTTTGGCACGTGAACTACATTCGCACATCGACACCTGTAAATACACATACAGGGTAAGGTGTTTCATTTCAGCCGTTTTCCCTTTCTAAGAAGAGCAACCTCAGCCAGAGTAAATCTCCCTGACTTTGCAGCTGAGTCTGAAGAAGTGGCTTGCCAGAGCGGGGAGGTAGGAAACAGGGCAGGGCTCAGCTTCCCTCAACTCCTAAAGAATGCATCCTTTTGTCCACTCCCCCTCTATTTTTGTCTACCCCCTCTATTTCCCCAGTGTGAAGAATGCCTAATGAAAGTTTGGGGGCACTCACAGATGTCTATCTTGAGTGCTGATTTTACCACTTGTCTATAAGCTGTGTGATTTTAAGCAAGCTGCTTATACTTATTGAACCTCAGTTTCCTCATATGTAAAATGGTGATGATAATGCCTACCTCCCAGGATATTGTGGGAATTATAAGTACAGATGTATGTAAAGTGCCTGGCACAAGTAGTGCTCAATAAAAGGTAGCTATTATACTATTTCTTGGTTTTTGTTGCTGTGGGGTTTTACTGCATAAAAACAAGGATTTTTCTAGGCCCCAGCTCCCAACCCAACTGGCTTCCTCTGGGCCTGCCTGTTTCCCAAACATTTGCACATAGCACCCAGTTGAGCTCTCAGTTTGTGACCCAAAGGGCACTGTGGTCCAGGAGAAAAGCAAGAGGAGAGATATCTGAAAGTGGGATGTCAGGAGCCAGGATTCCTGTGTCCCCAGGAGATGGGGAGTATGTGAATGAACTTCCTTCTCCTTTTTGTCAAGAGCATCCATCCATCAGTACTCAGTGATGAACCTCCTGGGGCCCCAGCAACCATCTTTAGCTTACTTCTTTTAGGTCTGTAGAAGCAGAACACCCAGGCTGGGTCCTGGAAGGTTCCCTAAGTGGCTGGAGAGCATGACTCACACTTGAATGGCCCTCCAACTTTCTTTGCAATCTGAAGCCAGTTTAACTAACCTCTTAAGCCATGGTTTGTTCATCTTTTGAATGGAATTTCTAGGATTCATTGAGATGTACCTGTAAAGCACTTATGCAAAAATTGGCAAAGAGTAAGTGCTCAATAAATGGTAACTCCTATCAACTCTTCTTTTAAACAAGGGACACTAAACAAGAAACAAACAAAAAAGCCTGCCTAGAACCTATGCTGTCCATGTGGTAGCTACTACCCACATGTGCCTTCTTAAATTTAATTTTAAAATCAACTAAAATGAAATAAAATTAAAAATACAGTTCTTCAGGCACACTAGCCACATTTCAAGTGTTCAAAAGCCATGTGTAACTAGTGAGTGGCTAACATATTGGACAGGACATATTATAGTTGCAGAAAGTTCCAGTGGACAGCCCAAGATGAAGCAGTGTGTGCTAAGATGGCATGGGGAAGGATAAAACAATCTGTAAGGCCTAAGTAATCTGGCATGGAGGAGGAGGCATACACCCTTCAGAAGGGCGGTAAGGGTGGGCAGCAGGGTCTTAGTGTCTTACAGCCTAGATGGGGGAGGGGGCAAACCGTACTCACTGAGCATTCACTGTGTGCTGGGACAGGGCCAAAGGGAAGAGTGCCCTTTTCTGGCCAAATTCCAGCACACTGGCCCTTGGCTTGTGATCTGGTTTCTGGCCAGGCTTTTGCCATTTTCATTAATCACAAAAGCACAGATGAACAAACTGAAGCACTGAGAGAGGAGGGTATTGGCAGAAGATTAGTAACCAAGACTAGACTGGAATGTGGTGTTCTGCATCCAAATGCCTAGAATCTCCTACCCACCTTTCATCAGCATGGTCTAGCACTGGCCTGTATACTACCAAGGATCGGAAGCCAGCCAAAATGTATATTTCTGAAGCTGCCACCCACTGTTACTGGGTCAAGAAGTGTTTTCCCTTCCCCACTGATACCAAAACAGAGAGATTCAAGAAGGGGGTGGAAGACCAGAATTGCAGGAGCCATGAGAAAGAGCTAGATCTTGGGAGATAGGGGAAGGTGAGGGAACTGAGTTGGAAGCCACCTCTACCCTTCTTTTGGCCCCTTCCAGCCTTGTCCTGCACCCCATCCCTCCCCATCCTCTTGTGCATTTCCAACTTATGTTTCTCTGCATATCTGGTGGCGGTGGCTGTCCTTACTCCATGGAACTTCCAGCAGCCTTGTATGACCAGAATTCCTAATTGGCCTCCCTATACCCCTGAGCTGGCTGGTGGGGGCTAATATTCAGGAATGGGGAACTCCTCCAGAGGTAATGGATGGGGAAAGAGTGGCCACTGTAGGAGATCTGGGACCGGGGCCTAATGCCCCCATTCTGTAACCCCATATACCCTGAGAGTCTGTCTTAGTCTCCTTTCTAATACCATATGAATCAGCTGAACCCTAGTCAAGCCCAAGATGTGAGATTTCTGAGGGTCTTTGCCCTTGTTCCCCAAGATTTGGGTAAGGTGTATCTCACTCTGGCTGGCTCCAGAGCAAGTCTTCTGCTGGTTCCCCTCACCAAGTTTCTGATCGCTTCTCCCCTCCTCAAGCCCAAGGCCAATGCTCCATCCCTTGGCCACTAGCCCACAACAGATCATATTAATTTTAGCCTGGACCACTGCAGTGACCTCCTTTTTTCACTCTTGGACCCTTCAATCTAATCCACATAGCAGCTAAGGAAATCTTTTTGAAATTCAATCAAATCACTGAGGAAAATATCCAAGCTCTGATGTTCAAGGCCTCTACTTTCTGAATATTTCTCACATCTCTGTTTCTATTTTATTCACACACACATACTTATGAATATATTTTGAAAAGCATTTGAAGAAATATTACCTTCTGTTCTGGGAACAGCTGCACAGCCCATCCCTGAGAGGGGAGGCCTGCCTCCACCCAGCCTTGAAGAAAACCACAGAGGCAACTGGGTAATTTCCTTTCCTGCTATTGTCTGACTCAGCGGGACTTCTGCTGACACCCTCCCCTCTCTGGCACACACCCCTGTTCCCAAGGAACAACCTGGTTTTTATCTTAAGGTTAGCCATTTACTTCATGCCCATGGATTTTTCCAGCAGTCTGAAGGGAGGGGAGAATCTTTTTTTTTATTCAATGCACTTTACCATTTTGATGGAATATAGGGGGAAACGGAGGCTGACCTCTTTTTTTATATTGAGATATAATTGACAAAACATTATATTTTTCAGGTATTAGTTTCAGGTATACAATGTAATGATTGGATATTTGTATATATTGCAAAATGATCACTGCTGTAAGTCCAGTTAACATCTGTCACCATACAGATATGGTGTATCAATACACCATATATACTATCAAATATTTTTCTTGCAGTGAGAACATTCGAGATCTCCTCTCTTTGCTACTTTCTTTTTTAAATTTTTTTATTAAAAATTTTTTTAATGTTTTTATTTATTTTTGAGACAGAGAGAGACAGAGCATGAGCAGGGGAGGGGCAGAGAGAAAGAGACACAGAATCCGAAGCAGGCTCCAGGCTCTGAGCTGTCAGCACAGACCCTGACGTGGGGCTCAAACTCATGGACTGTGAGATCATGACCTGAGCTGAAGTCGGACGCTTAACTGACTGAGCCACCCAGGTGCCCCACCTTGCTACTTTCAAATATGCAATACAGTTTTGTTAATAGCCACCATGCTGTATATTACATCCCCATGACTTAGTAATTTTGTAACTGGAGATTTGTGCCTTTTGACTCCTCCACCCATTAGGGAAGGGGAGAATTCATGACCTTAAGTTGCAAACCCTGAGCTTGGCTGGGCTTGGGGTTGGATGAGGAATGGGAAAACACAGAAGAGGAGGTCCTGTCCCTAGGAGTCCCCAGTCTAAAGAATAGGAAGAAATTGTGCCTCTGTACTCTGTATCCTTGTGTTTTTCCCTCCCTCCCTATCGCCCTTTTCCCTCCTCAGGCTGTCAGTTGAGATCTTCCTATTACACAGTCCTGAGTAGGAGGTGGATTGGGAGGGGAAGGGAAGGGAAAGGAGTAGAATTCCAGAAAGGCACAGAGCAGGTCTCACAGGGCATCTATAGCACAGCCTCAAGGGGGCAGCAGCAGGGCTGGCACAGCCTTCCTCTAGAAAAAAAGGGACAGGTTGGGCCACAGTCTGAACCAATGGAGATGTAATCCTCTGTTCCCCAAACATGGGGGTCCCACCTGAGGTCTCATACATATCAGCACAAGTATTTCAATTGAAATTCTACCATCAAATAACTACCATTATAGCTTCATTCCTTTAGGTCTTCAATTCAGCAAAGAAGTGCCTACTGTGGGGGTGTAAGGTATTACGTTTGGGAGTCAAGAGGGCATTTTAGTTTTCCAGAGCACACCCCAGAAGGTAAGTCTGTTAAGTGCTTCTCCACCCTGGGTGGTAGACACCTCTACTCCTCTACTGGGGAAAACAGGTGGAGTTCCAAGAGGAGCCTCTTCAGGTAGAGGTGGGAACAGGATAGTATTTTTAGGATGGGTGCTTATTAGGGAATGCTTCCAGGAGGACATGCTCTGGAGCATGGAGGGCCTCAGATCGAAGGGGATATTGTGGTCTCAGTCCCACATCTCTGAACAAGCTGACCAGAAGCAAAGTGGGGATGATGACAAAGCCTGCTCACCCACCATGTCCTAGTCTCAGTCCCACTCTCCCCCCACCTCATCCATCTCCTATAACATGCCATGGTCCCACCCTATCAATTCTTCCTGCAGAGAGTAGGTGAAGATAATTTATGGGGGTTCTGTCACCAAGGTACCTGTATTTTGGAGGCACCTGGGTGGCTCAGTCAAACATCCGACTTCAACGCAGGTCATGATCTTGTGGTACATGAGTTTGAGCCCTGAGTCAGGCTCTCTGCTGTCGGTGCAGAGCCTGCTTCTGATCTTCTGTCCCACTAGCTCCCTGCCCCTCCCCCGCTCATGCTCGCTCTCTCGCTCTCTCTCTCTCTCTCAAAAAAATATATAAACATTTAAAAAAAGTATCTGTGGTTTTTTTAAAGTTTATTTATTTTGATGTCAGCACAGAGCCCGACGCAGAGCTCAAACTCATGAACCGTAAGAGCATGACCTGAGTCGAAGTCGAATGCTTAACTGACTGAGCCACCCAGGTGCCCCCAAAGTGCCTGTGTTTTAATGGAAAACTCTGTAAGGCCCAGAGGAATGACTTCAAAGCCATATGAGATATTCTAAAGTAGAGTCTTCCCTCGGGCACTTCATCCTCAACACACCCCACATACAGGCAACTGCCAGGGCCATCTACCTTCTTAAGCCTCAATTTCCCCAGCTGTAAAAATGAGCAGCAAAATTAGGTCATTTTACAGTCCCTTCTAACTCTGACATATAAGATTTTAGCATCTTGAGTTTCGACAGCCTCCCATGCTGAGAGCACAGGGCTGGCCAGCTCTTGTTAGGAGGCAGCTAGTCTGTGGTTTGGCACCACTGCCCAGCCGGCATTTATTAAATCAGTGGGATGTGGTCCCTTCTGGCCTGGAAAGAGAACATTAAGCTCCAAAAACTTCCTGCAGCAGGCCTCCTTCAGAGAGTACTGCTCAGAGGGGTGAAGAACAAAACCATTCAGATCCTTGGCGGTGCTCCAAGATCCTGTTCACTAGTATTTTTGCCCTGTCTACATGGACAGCCAGTGACTAAAAACATCTGGAAGCCTGTTAAAGACTTGGGTGACTTCTTTCTCCTTTCAGGGGTGGCTGTTCTTGACCTTGGTAATCCAAGTTGACCTTTGCCAATGCCCCTTTGCATCCAATCTTCTGCACTTCATTGGGCAACAACCCTTTAATAAAATCCACATGAATCCATCTGCTAACAGCTCCTGGAAGGGCTGTAGGATCTAACACCTGTCCTGCATTCCTTGAGCCCTAGTAGCTAGGGAGAACAGGGCTGAGACCCAACTCTTGCACCTCTGGGTCTTACAGTTGAATTGGAGAGAAAGGGAGTAGGTAGGAAGAGAGAAACATACATGATGAGAGCTTGCTAAAGGTGGAGAAGGCAGCTGCAGGCAAGGAGTGCACAGGTGTAGTGATGGGGCTGCTGGGCAGCCTAGCAGAGTCCCCCCGGCCTGAGCCTGCCTCTTGCCAGTGACTTCAGTCGTGCTGACAAGGCCCATGCTGACTCTGGGAGGCAGGACTGGGCTGAGAGGTTGGGGTCCACATGCCACTGAACTGGTGGGCCAGTGTAGTCTGTCCCTCATCTCTCTCTTGTGACCTGGAATATGTCACAGATTCCTTGGGTCTCTATTTTAGGAAGCATCTACTGAGCACCTACAACATATGTGCCCGGTGCCAGGGAGAGGGTACATTTAGTGAGTAGAACAAACCCAATTCCCGTGCTCTGGTCCGACTCGCTTGTATTTCCCGTCCAACTACAGGTCACAAAGTCTCAGGAACGCTGGTCGGGTGGAGTTCCAGAGGCAGGAGAGTCACCCTGACTCCTCCCTTAGCTTCTCTGGGGTATGAGTGCATGGACACAGGATTCTCTCTGGCTAAGATCAGAGCTCCATTTCACTTTAGCTTTCTCCCCACCAGGGCAAGAGTCCAAGAAATAAAGACAACAGGTTAGATGGGCAGATAAGCTCCCTGAAGTTTATTTGTAAATTACAAGGATGTACTTATTACACCTAGACTTTTTAACTCCTCGTTTGCCTTCCTTTCCACCCAGCTGAGGTTTTTGTTTGCGTTCCTCTGAGAGTCCTCAGCTGATTTTACTAACCCATCTGCTCTTTGCTATGATGAGCCAAAGACCAACACAATCCTTCCCCGGAGTTGACAATGGTTCATCTTGAAAGGCCCTCAGGGATCCTACAGAGGTAAGTGACTGTGCTCTGGTCAGCTCATGAGGCTGTGGAGCAGAGAAACTGGTGTCCTTCTTGGAGCGCTGCCTTCATCTCTTTGAATTGAGCCAACTGGCAGGCCTCATCCAGCCCCAGCCAGCGGTAGGCTTGGTGCTCATGGGAGAGGCGGATCTCCACATTGCAGTCCTTTACCTCCGCCAGCCAGTAGATGACTGTTTTAGGCTTCTCTCTGGCCACATAATTGAGCTCCCTCCTGAACCCCTCAATAATGGTCAGCTGGTCTGCTTCTATGCCTGCTTCCTCGTGAGTCTCCCGCAAGGCTGCTTCTAAGTCATTTTCTCCTGATTCCACATGGCCTGGTTAGGAAAAAAAAGGAAGAGATAATCTTCAACAAAGGTGGAATTTTCAGGTCAGATGATTTAAAGATAGGGGGTCTTCGGTGACTTTTTAAATTTAAAAAAAAATTTTTTTAATGTTTATTTATTTTTGAGACAGAGCATGAACAGAGGAGGGGCAGAGAGAGAGGGAGACACAGAATCTGAAACAGGCTCCAGGCTCTGAACTGTCAGCACAGAGCCCGACGTGGGGCTCAAACCCACAAACTGTGAGATCATGACCCGAGCCAAAGTCGGATGCTTAACCGACTGAGCCACCCAGGCGTCCCTTCGGTGACTTTTTTAGATGTTGCTAGGCTAAAGGGGGTCTACAGATTGGCAACATCCTAACATGCCTAGGAATAGGGTACAGAACAGGTAGTGTCTGGGCAATTCCTCCTCCCCACCGTATCTTCTCTGCAGAGAGTTAAGACCATGGGTTTAACAAGTCTGATCTAGAAGATTGCTCTTCAGTGGTGAGAGAGATGGCCTTCCTCAGACCTCTGCTTTCTTATTCTTTGGAGCTCTCCTCAAGTTCTCAGGGAGACTTTTCCCTTGGAGACCTTAAATTGATTTTCCGAAGGAAGGGCAGTCACTTCTTGGCAGGTGAGAGCTGGCTGAAGAGGAAGCACTTTGCCTACAATCCACAGTGAGGACTCAACACTGTCTTAGTTGGTCCCTGAAGTCCCAGGGCCAACAGACAGGCTTCAAACCCTGCACTGCAGCACTGGCAGCTGTTTCCAAGTAGCTATCAAGGCTTTTCCAAATTGTTTTCATCTTTCTGAACAAGGCCAGATTCCAGTTTCATAGGGAAAGTCCTGATGGGAACTTAGACTAAGGACAAGCTGAGAGCCAGTTCTAAGAAAATTTGCTGGCAAGACTCAAACCCAACCAGACAGCTGCCAAGAAACTGCTGTAGGAGAGCCTGAAGCTCTGCAGACTGGGAGCAGCCCTCAGTTTTGCCTCTAGGACCTCCTTGCAAATTCTCAGCTTGCCCAGAGGGGCCAGGAAGGACAGGGAGGGGTCTGGCAGCCTCTGTCAACACATGGTTCCAGCAAGTTGCTGGGGGCCTCCTTGTTCAGGAGCTCATGGGGAACAGGAATTGTTAGCTGTTCCCTTCTTGGTTCAGAGACAAGGCGACCTCCTAGCCCTCCTCCTTCCCAGGGGCTCTCCCAGCAGTGCCCTGAGTCACCCGTTGCTGTACAGCTCCCACAGAAAGGAACCAGGAGTCGGGGCTTAAAAAACCAATCTAGCTCATGGCTTCTGGGAATCTTCTCTCTATAGCACTTTATGTAGCTATGTGCACAAAGCCAGGTAGGTACTGCACTGGGGGAGGAAGGTGAGAGGGATGTTGGTGGTAAGAGGTGACCCTGATCCCCACCTGCCCTCAGAAGTGTGGGGAGTCTCTGAACACGCCCTTCCCAATAGTGTCTGTGCTGCATTCTACCCATGAGTGTTAACAGGGTGACTTCTCCTTCAGGCCCAGGCGGGACAAAATTTGGAGAGGTCCTTTGAAATCTTTCAGTGAGAGGTACTATGCAGTATGACATTGGTGATCAGGAGACAAGTGTGAAGATTTCTATTCATAGAGTTTGTGACACTCTTCTTTCACCTTATTTCTCCTTAGTGAAATGCAAAAGTGCAAAGTTTATTTCCTGTTCCCATTTCCTTATTTTCCTCCAACCTGGATCCTTGTTCACCCCTCCCCCTGGCACTCCCCTTTAAAGTTCCTGCTCCCTTCTATCTGGAGGCTGTTCACTCTGGGCTCCTGACCTGTAACCCAGTAATGATTTGATCCCAAGGCCCCCAATTCCCAGCCCAGTGCCTTTTCTCCTACCCAGGCATTCACCACAGAGACTGGCACTCTAGTGAATGTGAGTCACACACAGAAAACCGGTGCTGCTTCTGCCCTGGGATTCAATCACAAAGTTCTATTTCCAGCTCTGCTCTGGCCTGGCATGGAGACCATGTATGTAGAAAGGATCAAGGGCTCCTGCCCCCACCTCCCCTCCTGCTGCACAGTCCCTGAAATATAAGCTTTGTGGAGGGCCTGGCAGGGTGGCTTTCTGAGCAACACTCAGCATTTTCCCGAGAGCCAGCCCCTCTGCCTTGCACCTTTGGGAGGAGTCCAGTGATGAATGCCATCTGATGCCTGCAGCAGTAGAAACTCAATCGCAGGGTTGTCCACCTTGGGAATGAGGCGTCTTCGGAAAATGATCAAGCCACACGCTCTGAGGGCCATGGTCTATCTGAGGACTTAAGGAAGAAGATGTGAGACCCTGGGAAGTTACACAAAACAGGAAGATCTACCCTGGGGGCAGCACTCTGGTGCTGGGGAATAGCACAGACCAGCTAACAGTGACCTCATCAGCTACAGAAAAAGGCAGCATACCGAAGACAAGATGGGAGAAACCAGGAATCAGAGGCTGATTTGTGTGTGATGGTAGGACCCTGGCCCCTACCCTGTCAGGGAAGCTCTATCCCAACTCCTCCAGGACTCCCTGTTAAGACACAGGGGCTGGGGCTGGTGTGTGTGCATTAAGAGACTGGAGGTCCTCAGAAGCAAACCCACTGAAACTGGAGAGATGCTATGAATGGAAGAGATGAGGAACATTCTCATCAAACCCATGGTCCCATTTCCTTTCGGCCTCCAGCCTGAGTCTGTGGGGCAGAGACCCCAGCAATGTAGTTTCAGATGGCTTGAGGAGCCATTCAGGGAAGGTAGGTTGGGGTACTAAAAAGCTTTTTGTGATTGATATTTTTAGTCTTTTATCCAGGTTTTAGAATGTTACACGTTCATGTGGTTCAAAATTCTAAGTACAAAAAGGCACACACAGTAGAAAATCTCTTTCCTACCCCATCAAAAGCAAGCTAGTATAATGGTCAAGAGTGTGAATCTGCAGCGTGAGTTCAAGTTTTGACTTTACTACTTATTCACTGTGTGATTAGCTCCTAAGTCTCATTTTCCTCAGCTCTATCTAAGACAGGATAGTAACAGTTCTACCTCAGGGGCACCTGGGTGGCTCAGTCAGTTAAGCAGCAGACTTTGGCTCAGGTCATGACCTCATGGTTTGTAGGTTCAAGCCCTGGGTTGGGCTCTATGCTGAAAGCTCAGAACCTGGAGCCTGCTTCAGATTCTGTGTGTGTGTGTGTGTCTCTCTCTCTCTGCCCCTCCCCCATTCATGTTCTGTCTTTCAAAACTGAATAAACGTTAAAAAAAATTTTAATAACAGTTCTACCTCAAGGGGTTGCTGTGAGGGTTGTTGTGACTTAACTTTTGTAAAGTGCTTTAGAACAGTGCCAGGCATGTAATAAGCATTCAAAAGATTTCAATATGCATAGGAAAATGTTTGGAAGGATACACATCATTAATAGTATTTCCTGGAGGATGAGATTATGGGGAGACTTTAATTTTCCAGTCCCTATATTTCTGTATTGTTTGGAAGTTTACAGAAAATATTTATTAATTTTATAATCAGCAATTCTGTGAAGACTACAATTTTTTAGCCTTTTCCATTTTAGTTACTTTTCTTTCCATTTCAGTTACTTTTCTTTCCATTTCAGAAAAGAATGTCAACAACAAGGAACAACAACAACAAAAGAGAGGAAGGGAGAAGAATAGAAATATCTGCAGAAGTGAAAAAACAACTCATCTGAAGGGGGACAGGTTATCAAGGTAACAAAATATATGGAAGATCTCTTATGTAAGGCCTTTCTAAAGAAAATTTGTCATTTGTTCAGTCAACAATATTGAGTAGCTACCATGTACTAAGTACATGCTAGGCCTTTGCTCTCATGCAGTTTATATTCTAGTGAGAGAGACAGATTTTAATCAAATAATTAAGCAAACTAAAAAATAATTGCCAATAAGGTATGTGCTACAAGGGAAAAATGTGTAATGGGTAACCTGACTTTGTCTGAGGGAACAAGGAAGGCTTCCTTGGAAGAAGGGATGTTTGAGTAGAGAAGGACGAGTGAAAGGTAAGTTGGCAATGGGAATGAAGAGAAGAAGTGTGTTCCAGGAGAAGTGGACAGCATGAATAAAGGTCCTGAGGTGGGATGGCAGAACGAAAAGAAAATCAGATATCTTAAATGCAGCAAAGGCCTGGGAGAGTGACCCAGGCAGGAAAAGACCCAAGTCAGCAGGGCCTCATCTGCAAGATTCCAGAGCCAAAGAAGGAGCTGGTATGTTGGACAGCAGAGCTGATGCAGAGAGCTGGAGCAGGAGGTGATGGCCTCCTCAGCCCCCTTGCTGGTACTCAATCGAGATAAGCCTGCATCTGTCAAAGGCACACAAATCAGACCCAAACTGAAACTCTTTCCAGGATAATTCTCAGAACTGTCAACACATGGCTTACCAAAAAACCAAATCCACCCAACACTGTGATCTTTCCAAATATTTCTAAACCTATAATGAATTTTTAAGAATTGGAAATAATTCAAGTGGGTTTTTTTAAGACTTAAAAAAATTTTTTTTAATGTTTGTTTATTTTTGAGAGAGAAAGAAAGCATAAGTGGGCGAGGGGCAGAGACATACACACACACACACATACACACACACACAGAATCCAAAGCAGGCTCCAGGCTATCAGCACAGAGCCTGACGTGGGGCTTGAACTCACAAGCCACGAGATCATGACCTGAGCTGAAGTTGGAGCTTAACCAACTGAGCCACCCAGGCACCCCTTAAGACTTTATTTTTAAGTAATTTCTATACCCATTGTGGGGCTTGAACTTACAATCCTGAGATCGAGAGTTGCATGCTCTATCGATTGAGCCAGCTAAGTGCCCCTCAAATGGGGTTTCTGAAATGGTCTGTGCTCTCATATACTGTTGGTAGGAGAGAAAATTAGCATGTCCCCTTAGGAAGGCAATTTGGTAATAATTATCAAAGCATAAAATGCATATTCCCTTACACCTAGCAATTCCATTCTAGGCACTCTGACATACACAAATACATGTTTAAGATATACACATAAGGATGTTCATCACAACCTTGTTTGCAATATCAAAAAGGAAAAAAAGGCAGAAACAAATATCCATCAATATGGGAAGGTTAAATAAAGTATAGTATATCTGTACAATGGAATATTATGGAGCCTTTTTAAAAAACGAGGTAGAGCCAAATGTGCTGCTTTTAAGAGGATTTTCAGACAGGGACGCATGGGTGGCTCAGTTGGTTAAGCCTCCGACTCTTGATTTCGGCTCAGGTCATGATCTCATGGTTCCTGGGTTCGAGCCCTGCATTGGGCTCTGTACTCATATTGTGGAGCCTGCTTGGGATTCTCCTCTCTGCCCCTTCCCAACTCTCATCCTCATGAGCTCGCTCACTCTCTCTCTCAAAATAAATAAACTAAAAAAAAAAAAAAAGATTTTCGGACATATTAAGTGAAAAATGTATGATTCAGAATAGACTGTATAATGCTATCCCGTTTGAGTTTTAAAATTTACATGTAAACTGGTAGCAGGCTTTTTAAAACATTATGTTCTATTTCCCTGCTCTCCCTATTTATGCCAAAAACCTTCCCCATTTTGGAAACCAGAAAGAAGCACCCTGTTGCCACCGTACTGGTGAACAGAGGTTTCAAATTAGTGGTTCCAGGCTTAGGCAGAAACAGGTACCAGATACCATGCCCTCCTATAAAGATGCTTATAAAGTAGTAGCAAGTTACTGGTGAAGGGCACCTTGCTCCTGTCTTGGGTTGAGTCCCATGGAATGAATGTTGGACCCCTAGATAAGCTTAGGGATCCAAGACTAGAGGGCAGTGCCCTGCCTTGGACAGAAGCCCCAGAGCATTGCTCTACATCACTGCCATCACCAATGCATCATGGGTAAAACAACACTGCCTGCCTGCAGGGGGGGGGGGGGGGGGCAAGACAGGCCTGGTGTGGCCATGTGGAGACACTGGAAAGAGGGGGGCAGGCCAATATTTTCCCATGGGGAAGTGGCTTAGGGTAGTGACAAGGGCACACCTCAGAAAAATGTATCTTAGTAGACACCAATGTGTAAGGGTAACCACATCTAAGAACCAGACCAACCAATGGTTCATCTTAATGGGACCAGAAGAGCTAGGATCAGATGTTCACTTTCTACCTATCCTATTGACCTGTGGAGAGGACAGTTGTTCTAGAAAGGCAAAACTCCTATTTACCTTTTCAATTGCTTGGCTTGAGCCAGCTGTTCTCTAGAATTTCTCTCTCCTTCCCCATACATGCTTCCTACTCATGCTTTCAGAAGCAGCTCAGTGTCACTTCTTCTGTGAAGCCTTCTGGCTTCTAATCATTCCATCTTCTGGGCTTTTAACATGGCTTGAATAAACTTCTGTAGCGTTTGATCAGAGAAACAGAACACTATGAGGAAATTAAGGATTTAGTGTAGGGATTACATCTTGTGCAGTTATGGAAGTTGATGGAGAAATCCAAGCAACTCTGTCACCTCTGCATCTGGTGTTGTGCCTGAAGTCTCTATATATAAGCAAGGCCAGCAGTTGGGAAGGAGAGCTGGATGTGAAGTGGAGGAGAGCAAGGAAAACTGGAACTTATGAAAACAAACCAGATCCTATGAAGACAAGTAGAACTCTTGAGGACAAATGAAACCTGTGACTTCTTTCACCATTTCCAAGCTCATGAACTTATAGGAGGAGCTGGAGCCCTTTGTCATAGAGCTGAATGGACATCTGGCCGAGCAGTCGGAGTAACTGAAGGAGGACATTCAGCAGGAGTTGGGGAGCTGCCGGCCTGAGTGCTATATCCTACACCAACAAGGTGAACCGGCAGATCAGTGTCAAAAGGTAAGCACTGCCACATGCTTGGTATCCTGCTCTGTCCTTCACAGTGTACTGTTGCTACTTCACTTAAGCTTTCCAAATCTCGCACAAAATTTTCTTGAGGTTGACCCTAACTTGGAACCATGTAGGAAGGGAATCCTGGGAAACACAGTTCCAGTTTAGCTAAGTGGACACAGAACAAAGCCACCACAAGCACAATACCTAATCTGGTAAATCTCAGTCTGTACCTTTGGCAGGGAAGAGCCGGACTATGCACTCTGTTTCCTTGGGACCCAGCACAGCAGCTTTCAACAGATGTTCATTAACTCAACAGAACACTCTCCCCACATCCCACTCAAACAAATGCTCAGGGTATGTTCTGGGATTTTGGGAAACAGCCCAGTGTTTTCCTGAAGAGTGCCATTTACATAAAAGTCAATGGAGCCATTGTTGTACATTTTCTGTTTTTCTGGAGACCATGAAGGGAAACTGTTCTGGGGTTTGAAAGTTGTCAGCTTATAGAGAAAGATACACACACACACACACACACACACACACACACACACACCAGACTCCAAGTAGATTCAAACCTCAGGGGGTTAAAGAACACAGCATCCAATATGCAAATGTGCTTGCAGCCAGGATTGCAGAGATGAGAACTCCAAGCTGACAGCAGGCAATTCACACTTCAGAAAAGTGGCAAAGTGCCTTAGGTGGTTAAAAAAAACCTGAGTAAAAAAATCCTCAATGTCATCAGAAGGTTCCAGAAGCTAAGGAAAAGTGTTCTTGCCTTTCTCTCTATATACATTTCCCTTACAGCTCAGGAGGTTCAGAACCTAGGTGCCAAAAAATAATTCACAGATAAATGGCTGTACTGATGTATTGTGTTCCAATGTTTTCATCAAATTAATCAGAGTGCTATTGCAAGCATAGCTCAACCCCAAACGCCCTCACAAATATACCTTTAGATACAGAAAGAGCTCCCCAAATTCTCGACTTGTTCCTTATAATCTTAAATCCCTTTAACAGAAACTGTTTCATGCCACCACGTTATCAATTAAGCATCTGCACTGTGCCAGCTATACTGTGCAAAGTTCTTTACGTGTATCTTTTCTAATGCTCAAGACAAATCTTCATGATAAGCATGACTGTCTCCAGTTTTGGATGAGGAAACTAAGACTCAAAAAGGTGAAAATACTTGCCCAAAGGCATAGCCCAAAGGCAAGATTTGAATCCAAGTAAGTCTAACTCCAAAGTATATCTCCCTCCTTATACAGCTCTGCTTACCATGAAAGATCAGGGCTTAGGGCACAAATGGCCTGGAGAGAGGACATGCAAATAATTTATAAAATTACTCCCAGTTCCAAAATGCCCAGTTTTTGATCTATATTCATATGGGGAATTTTTTTTTTTTTAATTTTTTAATGCTTAGGGAGACACAGAATTTGAAGCAACTCCAGGCTCTGAGCTGTCAGCACAGAGCCCAATGCAGGGCTCGAACCCACGAACAGTGAGATCATGACCTGAGCTGAAGTGATGCTTAACCGACTGAGCCACACAGGCACCCCATACATTTTAAAGGTGCCCAGCTGGAATCCTTTCCATAGAATAGGTTTTAGTTGGGGGGCAGGGAGTAGAGATGAAGATCTTGGTGCCCAAGGATGACCTGGAGAGGTAAAGTGTAGCCTTAGACCCCTACTTTGCCTTTCTATGAGTCCTCTGCTTTTTCTCTGGGAAGTAAGGACCTAAAACCACATGTTCAAAACCATATCCAGTAGCCTGGGGGTTCCTAAGCACCAAGCGTTGGGAATACCCTTAATGCTAGCCTTGAACAAGCACAAAAACACCTAACTTAGGCAGGGTGCTGGTATCCAGGAAAGTTGCCCGGGCCACTCCGCTGTGAGGAGGAAGGCCAATTCTGCCTGCTTACAAGCAACTCTGACTGCTCGGCTTTCCCTCTCTTCCCATATCATAATGGTCTTTTCTGATTCTTCAACTCCCCTCCTCCCTTTCAAAGGATGGAATAGACATGAGGTGCCCATCAGTGAATAAAGCTCTCTCTTTCTTGTGACAAGCAAGCAAGCAAGCAAGCAAGCAAGAAGCTCCCAACTACTGTGAATAAATTGAGACAAAGAAAATGTTCCCTTAATTGCACCTTTCCCTGGGCATCTGCCACTCTCTTTTCTCACAGAGACCAAGCTGCTGAGTCATCTTGCTATCTTTGCTATTTGGCTGAGGGCGAAAACAGGAGATTTCACCTGTAAAGGCATGAATATTGGCTTCCAGGATGGGGCCAAAGTCAGACAAGGTTGGAACAAAAATCATTCCTAGTAAAGAGGATCTGTTAAGTGGCCTATTAGTGCCATCTGCTGTACAATTCTAGAAAGCAAACATGGAGAATTCTAATATTAGCGCCTGAAGGGATTTACTTACTCATCTAACATCTGTTGAGTATGTCCCACTTGACAAGCAGTATGACAGAATTGAAGAGTGGATATAGAGCTGAATATTATAAAGCCCCAGCTTTCTAAGGGTTCACAGTCTCGTGAAATCGGAAGGTACTTAGACAAGTTGCCAGTGTGTTTTGTGCATCATTGGGGTATGTGTAAAATGGAAAGGAAGAAAAGAAGAGGGAGTGATTATCTTTAGGTCAAAGAGGCACCCCATAAGGATTCTGAAGGATGGCTAGGAATTCACCAGGCAGAATAAAGGTGGAGGCAAGGGGCATTCCAGGCAGAGAGGAGCGTGGGCAAAGACCCTCAAGCACAAAATGGCATTCCATTGATAAACAGCTTAGTTTATATTCTGTAGGCAATGAGAAGCCTTTGACTGATTTTAGGCAGGGTTGGTGATATGGTCAGATTGACATTTTACAAAGGCATTCTGGCAGCAAGGAAGGTAGAGAATGAATTAGGATTGAAGGCAGGGAGATCAACGAGTTACAAGCTTGTCACCAATAGGCCAGGTGACAAATGATAGAGTTAAATTAAGGCAGAGACCCTGAAAAAGGAGAGGAAGGGATGAATTTGAGAAATATCTCGAAAAGAAAACCAACAGTATTTGATGTTTCATTGTTCAAGGGAGAGAGGAGGAAAGAGAGATTGTTTGGTTTGGGTGACAGTGGAATAGGGAGTAGAATGTAAAATAATGATTTGCTTGGGACAAGATGAATTTGAAGTGCTATAGACTACCCACAAGGTAAATGAACAGATAGAATTGTGTTCAGTGATCTGATCACCTCATCCCACCTCTTCATTGCCCAAGGTGAAAATTTCCTTTGGAAAAAAATTTTGCTTCCACTATAGGTACCTCTGCAGGCCACCTCCTCCACTTGGGTAAGTCTGCCTGTGCATCTGATATTCAAAGCATTTTATCCTCTTTCAGTCAGAAACAACATGGAAAAGCATGGCTGGCTTTGCAGTGAGAAAGACCTAACTCCCTAATTCAACAGTTGTATTACTTTAAGCAAAATACTTCCTTAAGCCTCACTTTCCTCATCTGTAAAATGAGGGTAACCTCTATTTTACATGGTTGTAGTAGGGTTAAAAATAATATATACATAAGATCAGATATATCAGAAGTACTGAATATATAGGAGTAATTTTTATCCCTGTTGTCATAAAAGGTCATCAGAAAGCTTCTGTATTATGATCTAATAGCATGCTCTTAGCTTCTATTGATAGCTGAATCAAGAAATGGCTTTTCATATTTCCAGCAAAACTGCTGGTGACCACACTGTTCACTACACCATATATATTCCTTATGTATAAAGTACCACAAGATAAATTCCTTTCAATATAGGAACTGGGAAGAAATTCACTCTTTTGAAAAATGGTTTCCTTTTTTGTGTTATTTCTCTGACAAATTTTGAACTAAATTGGGTGCTCGCAGTAAGTCTACTGGCCTTGTTGACTAGTATATTTATTTGTTTCTATTATGAAGGTAAGAGGTACCATTTTGGGGGGGGGGGGAGTTACTGCTTGTCAGGCATTGTGCCAAGTGCTTTACTTTCATCAATTCACTTAATTTTCACAACAACCCTCTGAGCCTTTACCGTAATTTTTCAAGAGGAAAAAAAAGGAAAGATATGTCTGGGTAGACTCAAAGGCAGGTCTGCCTGACTCCCAACAACCTTGTTCTTAACCTTGACTCTGTATTACAGTTTTACATTTGGCTATATGATTGCAGTCAGTTTAGTAAAACCTTAGTTTGCAAGCATAATTCGTTCCGGAAACATGCCTATAATCCAAAGCACTTGTATATCAAAGCAAATTTCAAGAACCATTGGCTCAGTTGTGATCATGTGACATTTGGCGTCGGGTACTACTTACATCGCAAGACATTGTCCATTTACCAAGTTAAAATTTATTAGAAACCTTTGCTTCCCTTACAGAACACTCCCAATCCAAGGTTTTCTTGTGTGTATATGCATACATATATGTATATGTGTGTGTGTGTGTGTATATATATATATATATATATATATTTTTTTTTTTTTTTAAGATATATAATAACAAATAACAAATACATAGGGCCCAAATCAGACCACAACAAAGAACAAGGAAGTTATGTTTTAGGTGGTGGGACTCTCCTGTGATTTTCTTTCTTTACTTCTGCTATAATTGCCACGATATTATTCATTCAATAGATGAAACATATTAGAAAATATAAAATCTCTTCCGGAAAGCAGGCAGGGTTTAAAGGGCAACAACAAAGTGAAACTGAGGCCGAGGGAGGGGAAGGTATGGCGTTCTTGCCGTAGGGCCCTAAATGTGAACTCTGGGATTCCGATGCCCCACCCCATCGTCACCTGCGTGCGGGCCAGCAAGGCTCAGAGCCATTGAACCCTCCCCTCTTCCTGAGCACAGAGGAAAACTGAGGTGCTGCGAGCGGCGGAGGGGGTGGAGTTGGTTGGGGGGAGGTCTGGCCTGCCCACGCCTCACTGCCAGCCTGGGGGAGAGCGCGTCCACCTTTGACGGTGCACCGACGGGAGGCTATTCAGCTGCAGATTCTCATCGGTCAAACCTCAGTACCTTAGCACAGAATTCAACACAGAGGCCGATCCTTAAGACTACTCACCCAAGGCCGAGGGAGGCAGGAGGCGGGCCTTGAACGGAAAGGGGGAGTACGTCGACCAATCCGGAGGGTTCGGTTGCGCTTAGAGCGACCAACAGTATAGGGAGAAGTCTCCTCCACCCGCCTCAAAAATGCCTTTCTTTCACTTAGAACGTCGCGAGATCTTCACTCAAGCTGTACGGTTGGTTGAAAGACGCAAAGTGAGGGTTACGCCCACTGCTTCCTCGGTTCACTGATTGGTCTTCTAGAGGAAAAGGGATTCAACGTCAACGAGTTCCGCGAATGCCCATTGGTAGATGGTGCGGCCCTGTAGGCGCGCGGGCGCTGGCGCGGGCGTTCGAACCCTGGGTTGGCGGCGTTACCATGGCGATGCGGCCTGGCCGGAGCAGCAAAAGCCGGTGAGTTGACAGCACCCCGCCAGCTTTCGGGCTCTCTCCTGTCGGTGTTGTCTTCTGTCCTCAGACAGGGTTGACCGAGGGGGAAGTTGGAAGTCTCTGAGGTGAGAAATGGCGGGGGGGACAACCGGGGAGGCGAGGGGTAGGCCTCTGCCCCCCGGAGGATGGCACTCAGGACGCCCGCTGAACGCGTGAGGAGGCGGCGGTTGCAAGGAAACTGGGATTTGGCCTCTCATGGTTGTTTGAACGCTCACCTGCTCTTTTCTTCATCCCAAAATCTCTGCCTTTTTTTTTCTGTGACTATCTCGAGCGCTACTTCTCCCATGAAGCCTTCTCTGAGTCTCGAAATCTTGCCTTTGAACCTGTAGCCCTAACTGGAACCTTTCTTAGAAGGCACTTGTATTAGGCGTTGGGTTATTTGTGTACTTCGGTGAACCTCATTCTCCTCCTTCCTCCCATTTAGAGTTCTTTGAGGCAGAACAAGCATCTTTCATTCACAATGTCTTACACACAGTAGAGTTTTCAGGAATTATTTGTTGAGTTGAATTTAATTCACCACAAATAGATTGGATTCCCCTCTGTGCCCTGTGCTGTTTTCCCTCGCGTTTGGAGGTTCTTTTCTATTTTTACGAGAGTAGAGGGAGTGCACCCTAATTCACATGAGAAGGACCTGAAAGTCCACAGTCCACGTTGGCCTTTCCACTGTTTGTGAAAGGGAACTTTTTTTTTTTTTTTTTTGAATGCTTGCTACAACTCTGGCACTGTGGCTTTTAGTCTTGTTCTCCCAATGCTTTTATTAAACTCCTTGTGAGTCTTTGCTTAAAACAAATTACTGTATGCCAAGAGTGTCTCAGTTTCTTAGTGACCTGCAGCTATTGTCACATTTTAAGAGTGCTTTGGAAACTGTTTTAAAGTATTTTCTCCTTTGTATTTTACTTGTAGTGAGAGACTACATGTAAACTACATGTAGCGAGAGACTATGCTTCAGGTGCATATAACAGCTGCTCTTGTAGCTATCCAATCATCAGGTGGCCATGATAGAATTGCTTTACCAAGACTGTTGTTTGGGGGCACTTGGGTGGCTCAGTCGGTTAAGCATTTGACTCTTGGTTTCGACTCAGGTTGTAATCTTTGAGTTTGTGGGATTGAGTCCCGCATCAGGGCTCTGTGCCAACAGCACAGAGCCTATTTGGGGTTCTTTTCTCCCTCTCTCTCTGTCCTTCCCCTGCTTACACTCTGTCTCTCTCAAAATAAATAAAGGTTTAAAAAAAAAAAAAAAAAGACTTGTTTTGTCGACTCCTAAGACTATAATATTGCCAATCCGGATTGTTGATGATTCTCATGTCAAATTCATAGCTCAGTGATGGTTTTAATAAAAAGATTGAAAAAGTCAGGTATAGTAACAGTGCTATTATTATCCTCTTATAAAAGTTTGAACACAACTGTATAGCTAAATTGCAGATCTGTGACATGTAATGGAAACCAAACGGGATTCAGGGTTTGGCGTTGGCTCTGTCTCTACTCACTGTAGCTGGCTTTGCAAGTCAGTTAGCCCTTTTAGGTTTCACTTTTTCCATCTGGAAAATCAAAAAGTGTTGAATTAGTAGAGCCACAGGGATTCTAGTCTATCAAGTTAGTCAAGCAGCTGTTTGTTTTTTTAATTCCAGTATAGTTAACATTGTTATATTAGTTTCCGGTGTACAGTATATTAATTCAATAATACTGTACATTACTCAGTGCTCATCATAAGTGTACTCTTTTTTTTAAAGAGTTTATTCTTTAAAAATGTATGTTTATTTTGAGAGAGAGCAAGCGTGAACGGGGGAGAGACAGAGAGAGAGGGAGGGGGGAGAATCCCAAGCAGGCTCCATGCTCCAGTGCAGAGCCTCATGTGGGGCTCAATCCCTGGACTGTGAGATCATGACCTAAACTGAAATGAAGTGAGCCACCCAGGTGCCCCTGTGGTAAGTTATTCTTAATCCCCTTCACCTATTTCCCCCATCTCCCCACCTACTTCCCCTCTGGTAACCATCAGTTCTCTATAGTTAAGAATCTGTTTTTTTGGTTTGTTGCTTTTTTTTTTTTCTTTGTTCATTTGTTTTGTTTCTTAAATTCCACATATGGGTGAAGTCATATGGTATTTCTCTTTCTCTGATTGACTTATTTCACTTAGCTTTTTATCCTCGGGATCCATCCATGTTGCTTCGGATGGCAAGATTTCTTTTTCTTTATCAGTTCTAGTAGTTCTTTATTTTTAATTTTTTTTTTTCAACGTTTTTTTTTTTTTTTTTTTTTTTTTTTTTTTTTTAATTTGTGGGACAGAGAGAGACAGAGCATGAACGGGGGAGGGACAGAGAGAGAGGGAGACACAGAATCGGAAACAGGCTCCAGGCTCTGAGCCATCAGCCCAGAGCCTGACGCGGGGCTCGAACTCACGGACCGTGAGATCGTGACCTGGCTGAAGTCGGACGCTTAACCGACTGCGCCACCCAGGCGCCCCTATTTTTAATTTTTTTTAATGTTTATTTATTTTTGCGAGAGAGAGCATGAGCAGGGAAGGGACAGAGAGAGAGGGAGACACAGAATCTGAAGCAGGCTACAGGCTCTGAGCTGTCAGCAGAGCCTGACATGAGGCTCAACACAGGGTTCAAACCGTGAGATCATGGCCCGAGCTGAAGTTGGACGCTCAACTGATGGAGCCACCCAAACGCCCCAAGTTTTCATTCTTTTCGATGACTGATATTTCATTATATATATGTGTGTATGTGTGTGCCACATCTTCTTTATCTGTTCATCTGTCAATGGACACTTGGGCTGCTTGACTACTGTAAATGATGCTGCAATAATAAAAAAATGCTGCAATAAGTAATGTTGCAGTAAAACTAGGGCTGCATATGTATTTTTGAATTAGTGTTTTCATGTTTTTTGGGTAAGTACCCAGTAGTAGAAATACTGGATCATATGATAATTCTTTTTAATGTTTTGAAAAAGCTTCATAATCTTTTTCACTGTAGTTGTACCGGTTTGCATTCCTATCAACAGTGCACAAGGATTCCTTTTACTCCACATCTTTGCCAACACTTGTTTCTTGTGTTTTTGATTTTAACCATTCTGACAGATGTGAGGGGATAGCTCATTGTGGTTTTGATTTGCATTTCCCTGATGATCAGTGATGTTGAGCATCTTTTCATGTGTCTGTTGGCCATCTGTATGTCTTCTTTGGAGAAATGTCTGTTCTTGTATAAAAGCAATTGGTTATTTTTTGAAAAAATTTTTAATGTTTATTTATTTTTGAGAGAGACAGAGGGGGAGACACAGAATCTGAAGCAGGCTCCAGGCTCTGAGCTGTCAGCACAGAGCCCAATGTGGGGCTTGAACCCACAAATTGTGAGATCATGACCTGAGTCAAAGTAGGACACTTAACTGACTGAGCCACCCAGGTGCTCCAAGCAATTGGTTATTGATATCAGGTAAACATCACATGTTCAGTCTTCCAAGGACTATACAGCTGAAACTGATAGCTGCCATTTATTGAGCATTTACCCTGTGCAAAGCACTATATCAAGGGCTTTATATAAATATTACATTTTTCTTAGCATAGTACATCAATGTACTGCCCACAGAGCATTTCAGTAAAAGCTTTTGGTTTATGTTGTTAATGTAAATCTTTAGTTATTGTATGTTCTAGTGCATGTCCTTGGAGCAAACTAGGGCAGGATCCTCTCATCTTCCAGTTTAGGAGAAATAGTTTCTTTGGGCTGCTATTTTATTGTTTATAAAGTAAGGGGTTGAAGTCTTCTCAGTCCCTTACAGATTAATTCATCAATTAATCCAGTTTCTTGTACTGGCTCAGCAAACCTGTTCATAATTTGTACAGAAAAAATCCTCAACAAATTTTTTAAATGAGCAATAGAGTTCCACTTATACTATGAGTGTTGTGGTCATTGTATACTTCCCCAGTTAATGTCTCAAGGATTTTGATGTTCATATCTTATTGAACAAGAAGACTTTTCCATAGGCATAAACTAATAATAGGTAAATAGGTACCATTTGTATTGAGAAAATGCCATTTTCTACCTATGTGTCTTTTCCTGTGTAGGAAAAACCTCATTTCTTTCCCTCCTGTCTGTCTCCTTTACCACTCATAGAAGACTTCACTTCTGACACTTCTGGCTAAATGTGTGGGGACTTTTCCCCCACCAAGCAATTCTTTGTGACACCAGCTGGGTATCCTATAATTTAACTCAATCTAACTCTACCTATTTGGAGATAGTGTCCGATCCCACAAGTTAAGAGCTCAGTCTGACACCCCACTTCAGATGCCAACTGTTAAGTAGTAGGTCCCCAGGTTACCTACAACTTCTGTCAGATTTGGCTACAAATCAGAAGTTCCCATGACCCCCTCCATGGACTCAATTTGCTAGAATGGCTCACAGAACTGAGGGTAACACTTAAGTTTACCAGTTGGGGGCGCCTGGGTGGCTCAGTGGGTTAAGCATCCAACTCTTGATTTCTGCTCAGGTCACGATCTCATGGTTTGTTGGGTTGGGAGCCTCATACTGGGCTCTCCACTGACAGTGTAGAGCTTGCTTGGGATTCTCTCTCTCTCTCTCTCTCTCTCTCTCTCTCTCTCTCTCTCTCTTAAAATAAATAAAAATAAACTTCAAAAAAAAGTTTATCAGTTTGTTAAAGGTTATGTATGATAAAGGATGTAGATGAACAGCCAGAAGAAGAGATACATAAGACAATGTCTGTGAGGGTCTTGAGCATAGGAGCTTCTGTGCCTATGGAGTTGGGGCATGTCACCCTCCTGGTGTGAATGTGTTCACTAACCTGGAAACCTGCTGAACTCCATACTTTTGGTATATTTATGAAAACTTTGTCAAGCTTATGGCTTGATTTTTTTGGTGGCCAAACCCCACCCAGAGTTGCATCATTAGAACAAAAGATATTCCTAATGCTCTTATCATTTAGGAATTTACCAGGGTCTTAGGAGTTCTGTGCCAGGAACCATGGGCAGAGACCAATATATACTTTATATTATCTAGGTGAAAGATACTAGGACCAAACCACCAAGGCTGTGGTGGTTGGAATGAGGATAGAGGGGGGAAATTTGACAATTTACTCTATTAAATTGGCTGGACCTGTTGATTAGATTTGGGATTAAAGGAGAGGAAAGGAATCTAGGATGCTTCCCAGTTTAGCTCTGAGTCACTGGTTCATGATACTGTCACTCACGCACTCCCACCCCCTCACCAAAGAAGAGAAGGATGGAGGGGCAGTTTTGTGGGGAGGTCATGAGTTGATTATTGACAAATAGTTCAGATGCTTAATCATGGAAACATTTTGATAATGATCCCTGAATGTTTTTGCTGCAACTAAAGTTACACTGGAATTCTAGAAGTATCACTTAATAATGCTGTACAGTATTCAGGCCAAAAAAACTCTAGGTGTTTCATCAGCAATGAGGAGGAGTCTTTTAAGTTAGTTACCTTCTTGTGTTGAGATTTGATTGGTTAAAACTAGTGGCATGGAATTGCATAGCCAACATATGAAATAAATCCATATAGTTGTTTTTAATCTATGCCTTGGTTCCTTCATTTTAAAAAAGGAAGATGGTGATAATTGCCACTTATCACAAAAAGTCTTGGAAGAATCAGGTAGCACAATTAATTACATATTAATAATTTAGATCCCAGTGAATGGAATTATTGTTTGAATTTTTTCTTTGCTTTCTCAGCATCATTCCTTTAGAAATAATTCCTGGTGCCAACGTGGCAACAGTTCCCAAAAGGATGTAGCCTTGGGTAAGAGTCTATATCACCTTAGTAATTTATAAAAAACTGATTTAATAATTATTTTTCCAGTGAAACCCATGAAGATATATTTTGTCAAAAGTATTTTGTAACTGCAAAATGGCAAAAATCTGCAAATGACAACTTACAATTGGATTAGACCAGGATTTTAAAATTAAAGCCCTGATTTTAAACCCAGCATTGGCTGGGAATTCTTTAAAAATTAAGCCTCTAGGGGCACCTAGGTGGCTCAGTTGGTTGAGTGTGCTAACTTCAGCTCAAGTCGTGATCTTGCAGTTCATGAGTTTGAGCCCCACATCGGGCTCATTGCTGTCAGCCTGTCAGCACAGAGCCTGCTTTGGATCCTCTGTCCCCATCTCTCTGCCCCTTCCCCACTTGCCTTCTCCCAAAAATAAATAAATACTAAAAATTAAGCCTCTATATTTAGAATAATACTTCTACTGTTTTAAGATAACTGGGTTCGACAATTTTGTTATGTTTATTTTTAGGTGATTATTCCCATGCTTTTCACCAAACTTAGAAACTTAAGCTCATAGTGGGGCTTTTGAAAGGAATCGCAGTAATTGCAAAGTATTGGCTATCTAACCATAAACTTGAAATTTATCTTTTTCCAGTGAAAACAGAATCTCTCAAAAACTGCTTTTGGGTATAACTCACATAATTCGTATCCTAAAATCCACCTCTATCTAGCCTTAAGAATTCCATTAAGTGTCATATATTCTCATTCCTTTGCAGCTGTTGTTTTGAGCAGTTGTTTAGTAACACTTGTCTTCTGTTGAGATCACTAGTCTATAGATAGAATAATCCCTAGAGTTTGAAATAACTAACTCCCTTGTTGAGGGAAAAGTGTATACTATATCATCCACCTCTTAATCTTCCAGTGATAATACTGAATTTCTTATGTTCTTAATTAGGGAACTTATGCCTAACATGGAGTATGGAAACATTTTAATGAAAATTGTTTGAGAATACTGGGTTTGTATTGTATACTTAATGGTACGGTGGACCCAGTGACCTTGTTAGCGGTCCCTTAAAAAGTGATCATTGTTAGTGTGTCCTAGAGCTAGATAGGTTGGCGGTTTAGTATGTGAACATACTCAAAGCCATTGAATTCACTTTAAGTGGATGAGTTGTATGCTGTGTGAATTAGATCTCAGTAAAGCTGTTTTCTATATTTTTAAAAGTGGTCATTGTCACAATTTTAGGGGAACTTAGATGAAGAAATATTTCTTGGCAATCAGAAGCTATTTTAGTTCTTTTATTTTCATACTACTTCTATAATAATAATTAGAGTATATAATATGCTCTAATGCCTACTGACCTTCTGATGTAGTTCCCTTACTTTCAGAAACAGCATATTCATTTAAAACATACACAATTGAGTATGTAGAGAGGGGAAAACAGATGTTTAAAGAGGCCATGGTGGTTTAGCCTATGAAAGCTGTGTGATCATTGGAGAAGTCAATTATTCAGAGCTAGCTTTAGTTCCCGCATAAAATGAAGATGTTGGACCACATCCTAGCTCTCAAACTCAAACGCCCACAGGGCTAACCAGTTAATGTAAATGAATAAAGTGGTTTGGTTGGCATAAAGGAACCAGAAGCAGAGAGACTATGGTGTATAGGATAGTATATGCTCTTCTAATGTTTATTTTTGTTTGTTTATTAGAAAGTATGTGAGCTGTATATGCTCTTCTAAAGAGAGCAGCACAACTCCGTTTTAGTCTGTTGTTGCCTTATTTTATTGTAGGCTCAATGTAGCTATCTTTTGATTCTCGAGAAAAACAGAAACTGGATTTTTAATTGCTCTTGATTTTTAAATAGTGAAACGAATCCTAAAAAAGTTTTAAACACTATGCAAGCCAAACTGCAAGGTATGAAGGATGAAGGAATCCTTCATAGGCCAAATGTTCTAGATTACATCAGCTGTTGACTAAATGACCTCTTTTGACTTGGCTAGCCATAGGACTCCCCCCCCCTTTTTTTTTTTTAATCTTATAGAAATGCAGTGTGGTGCATACCAAAGAATATGTGTGAAACGTATATGTAGGTTATAAAGTATAATACAAAATGAATAAAATTCCTAGACCTAACACATCATCTCCCTTTGTTCTCCTCCTGTTCCACATTTCCCTGCTCACTCCTCTGAGGTAACCACTATTCTACATTTTGGGATTAGATGCTTAAATAATACATTGGACTTGCCTGGTTTTGCTCGAGCCTTAAAAACAACATAGTTTTCTAGGATTTGCTTTTCAAATGATGTTTCTGGGATTTGATAAATTGAGTGTAGCTATAGTTTGTTCTTTTATCACTATTGTATAATATTCCATTGTGTGAATGTATCCACATTTGTTTAGTCTCCAGCCAGTAAACATTCAGGTTATTT
The DNA here is from genome assembly GCF_046562875.1 of Panthera onca. Taxonomy (NCBI): domain Eukaryota; kingdom Metazoa; phylum Chordata; class Mammalia; order Carnivora; family Felidae; genus Panthera; species Panthera onca. Next base: position 56,853,467 of record NC_138351.1, on the reverse strand, counting down.
TCAGCTTTTGGTTCTTGTGAAGAGTGCTGCTATGCACATATTTGTATGTGCCTCCTGAAGCATGTGCAGAAGTTTCGTAGGGTATATGCCGAGGAGCTGAGTTGCTTGGTTGTATAATATATGAAGACTCAACTTCATAAGTTAATGTCAAACTGTTTTTCAGCATAACTGACTTAGCCCCATGATTCTTGACTCTGAAAGTTCTCCATAGCTTTGCCTTCTCTAATTTATTCTCTTCTTCCACACTTTTTTTTCTCTTGGTGAAGATGACCTGCTTCACTGCCCCCCTATTTTCTTTTTCTCAAGAACTATATGTTCTCTGCCATTTCACTTCATTAAGAATTTTTTCTCTAATAAAAAGATAAAAAAGGACTGGGATGCCTGGGTGGCTCAGTCAGTTGAGTTGTCTGACTTCGGCTCAGGTCATGAGCTCATGGTTCTTGAGTTTGAGCCCCACGTTGGGGTCTGTGCTGACAGCTCAGACCCTGGAGCCTGCTTTGGATTCTGTGTCTCCCTCTCTCTGCCCTTCCTTCACTCATGCTCTGTCTCTCTCTCTCAAAAATAAATAAACATTAAAAAAAATGTTTTAAAGGACTTTAATAGAATAGAATCATATTTAAAAATATTATCTTTTCATATTTCATATGTGTAACTTGCTAAAGGAGCCTTTTTAAAAGTTTTTCCATACAGAAATATTTACTGATAATGTAATGGTCATTCAGGCACCTGGGTGGCTCAGTTAAGTGTCTGACTCCTGGTTTCCACTCAGGTCAAGGTTTCACTGTTCAGGGAATCGAGACCCGTGTCGGGCTCTGTGTTGACAGCATGGAGCCTGCTTGGGATTCTCTGCCTTTCTCACTCTCTGTCTCCCTCAGAAGAAATAAATAAACATTAAAAAAAATTTAATGGTCATTTAAAGAACTTTGTAAATTATGTTTGTCAGGTTCTGTATAGGATTACATTTAAGTTTAGTTTACTGTGGCTGTGTTTTTTTAACTGCCTCACAAATGATCTGGATATTTCTGGCACTTATGAGCTCTTAGTTGTTTCAGGAATTGCTCAGCATAAATAATTTGAAATTTTATTGTTGGGGAGTTTTTTTTTTAATTTGGGAACATGAATTTTTCTGTAATCAATTTGAATACTTTTAAAAAGGCTGTGAACACACAAATGTTTTCAGCTACTGTAAAAGCTACCCAAAGCCACATTTTATTTTCCTCTTCACTGTATTTTTTTGGTTTGTTTATTTAGTTATTTTGAGAGAGAGAGAGAGAGAGAGAACAAAAGGGAAGAGGGATAGAAGGAGAGGAGGGAGAGCAAGAGAGTCTTAAGCAGGTTCCACGCTGTCAGCACTGAACCTGACGCAGGACTCATCCAACTAACTGTGAGATGGTGACAGCCAAAATCAAGGGTCAGATGCTTAACCAACTGAGTCACCCAGGCACCCCTTCACTATATTTTTTATAATAGAAATAAATCATTAATTATTATTATTTAATCATTATAAAAATATTATTTGATACTATGAAGTCCATGTACAAGTGAGTCAGGCTTTTTTTCTTTTTCTAAACAGGCAGGTTTATTTTATTTAAAATAAATATGGATAGAGTTCCTAAACATCTTAACAAAATGAGGTAGGTTTTGGTTTATCCATTATTAAGCTTATATTGAGTTACTTTTTTTTTTTTTTTAATATATTTTGTTTTTAAATAATCTCTACACCCACATGGGGCTCAAACTTACAAGGTTACAACCCAGAGCTCAAGAGTCACATGTTCTATTGACTGAGCTAGTCAAGCGCTGCTGTAATTACTTTTTAAAAACTGTGGCCACCACACCCACCTAGAACATGTTCCTTATGCCCTTCTTTTTTGTTTTTAATTTTTAAAAATGTTTAATTTATTTTTGAGAGAGTACGAGCAGGGGAGGGTCAGAGAGAGGGGGACAGAGGACCTGTAGCAGGGTCTGCACTGACAGCACTGATCCCGATGCAGGGCTCAAATTCTCCAGCTGTGAGATCATGACCTGAGCTGCAGTTGGATGCACAACTGACTGAGCCCACCCAGGCACCCCTCCTTATGCCTTTTTCATTTATCCAAGTAAAGCTCTTGAGATTTTTGTTCTCTGCTTGAAGAGTCTAAAAAAGTGTTCAGCATGTGCATTTTTTTTTTTTTTCAAAGTAGGCTTTATGCCCACTGTGGGGCTTGAACTCAGGACCCTGAGATTGAGAGTCACATGCGGTACCAACTGAGCCAGCCAGGCACCCCCAGCATGTGCATTCTTGGCAACTCTTAACCACAGCTCAAATTTTCTTAAATTTAATTTAGTTTTATTTTTAAGTAAACTCTCTACCCAACATGGGGCTCTAACTCATGACCTCAAGATCAAGAGTTGCATGCTCTGGGGCGCCTGGGTGGCTCAGTTGGTTAAGTGTCCGACCTCAGCTCAGGTCATGATCTCGCAGTTTGTGAGTTTGAGCCCCATGTGGGGTTCTGTGCTGACAGCTCAGAGCCTGGAGCCTGCTTCAGATTCTGTGTCTCTCTCCCCTTCTCTGCTAATGCTCTGTGTCTGTCTCTCAATAATAAGCATTAACAACAACAACAACAACAACAACAAAAAAGAGTCACACGCCCTACTGTCTAAGCCAGCCAAACACCCGACAGCTCAAATTTCTATAGAAAATTTCAATACATTTTATCATTTTCTTCTGTGGTTAATTTTGGTTTTGATAACTTTAGAAATGAATGCTTTAGGGGAAGAGCTTTTCCCATTTATTTATTTTTAAATATTTATTTATTTTTGAGAGACAGCATGAGCAGGGGGAGGGGCAGAGAGAGAGGGAGACAGAATCCCAAGCAAGCTCGGTTCCATCAGCGCAGAGCCGGATGCGAGGCTTGAATGCAGGAGTTGTGAGATCATGACCTGAACTGAAACCAATAATTGGATGCTTAACCAACTGAGCCACTCAGGCGCCCTGCTTTTCCCTTTCAGATGTTAGTGTAACATCTAAAATTTAATGGTATGAGGTTTCTTCTTAGAGTGATAAAAATGTTCTAAAATTGGATTTTGATGATGGTTGTACAACTCTCAATATACTAAAAACTGTTGAATTGTACTCTTTAACTGGGTGAGTTTTATGGTATGTGAATTATATCTTAATAAAGTTGTTAGAATTTAATGATGTCCTAGAGGGATTTATTGACCCTTTTTTCCTGTTTCTTTTTTGATAATCAAGTATTCGGGATGTCACATTAATTTGAGAAGCTAAAAATAACTTCTATGCTTTTGAACTTGGACCATTTTCCCCTAGTTTTTCTGATTGGCAAGGAATACATAGATATTACATTTAGGTTTTCTACTTTTTTATAGTGATCAAAATTTTAAAAAACATTTTTAATATTTACTTATTTTTGAGACAGAACGCAACCAGGGTAGGGACAGAAAGAGGGAGACACAGAATCCAAAGCAGGCCTCAGGCTCTGAGCTGTCAGCACAAAGCCCGATGTGGGGCTTGAACCCACGACCACAAACCATGAGATCATGACCTGAGCCAAAGTCGGACACCAAACTGACTGAGCCACCCTGGCGCCCCAGTGATCGAAACTTTTATTAGACATATTGAATAATCTTGACAATTCTACAAGCAGACAACAGTGGATTCTGATATGTTCTTCAAGTTTTTTGAAATTATAATACCTGCCCCTGGGTTAATGTTACTCAGTTGTCTCCCCCTAGAGGTGGAACACAGAACTCTTTTAGCATAAATATTCTATTTACCCATGGGATTGCTTATTTTCTAATAGGTAATATTTTCCCCAAGTCATTGATACTATATGTTTTTCTCAGGTTGACTTTAAAAAATTAGACTGATGGGGCCGCCTGTGTGGCTCAGTTGGTTAGGTGTCTGACTCTTGGTTTTGGCTGAGGTCATGATCTCATGGTTAGTTAGATCAGGCCCCACATAGGGCTCTGGGGCTCCTTGCTGCACTGCAGAGCCTGCCTGGGATCCCCTCTCTCCCTCCCTCTCTGCCCTTCCCCTGCTTGCATGTGTGCTCTCTCTCTCAAAATAAACTTAAAAAAAATTAGACTAAGCAATTTCTTCTTTTATGTCATCTAGGTCAGTGAAAAAAGACTTATGAAAACCGGTATTTTAACTTTATTCCAAAGGCGTAAGAAATAAAAATCACACAGTTGAATGGATTTAAAATAACAATGGATTTAAAATAACATGGATTTAAAATAACAATGACACTATATGATTTTATTTTATGTGACATTCTAGAAAATACGAGTCATCTATGAGACAGAAAGCAGGTTAATGGTTACCTTGGGCCCAGGGTGGAAGAGAGGATTGACAGCCAAGGGTGTTTAGGAACTTTCAGTAGGTGATTGATGGGACTGTATTGATTGTATTTTGACTGATATAGTGATTACATGGATATATATTTGTCATAATTCATAGAACTATACCCCTAAAATGGATCTAGTTTATTATATATAAGGAAAGTTGATTAAAAGAAAAATCAAATAAGACCACACATACACATGACGTTTATTTGTATCAAGTATTGATCTTTCAATATATAGCATCATCTAATATTTCCCTGTTGTATATGTAATCAGACATTTATGTTAACTATTTCAGTGGAGAGCAAAGTACTTGTACAATTGTCATTGATGAAATAGTTTGAATAGAAGCCTACACATAGTATTTTGCAAATATAATATGTCTACTTTAGTAACTCTAATTCCTTACCTTTTGATTCTATGTTATATATTCAGGTTTTGACCAAATAATAGAAATTATCTTGTAACCATGTTAAAAGTCTTCATACAGTGCATCTATTTGTATCTAAGTCAGGTGGCCAACACTTTCTACATGCCAGGCATAGTGACCAGTGCTGAGTAAGAGAGCATGGCCCCATCCTTATGGAGTACTTCATAGTTTTCAAATTAGTTTTACATAAATATCTTACTGCATCCTTTGAGAGAGGGGAATGAAACTCAGAGAAACTGACTTTGTCCAGTTTACGCAGCTAGATGACTGAGTTAATATGATACCAAGTTCAGTTTCAGGCAATTTAGGTGGATAAAGTTACATAGTTCAGGTAGATGAATGGAAAGTTTGAGAGGGTATGTTAAATAGTTGGATCTTATCCACATCCTGGAATGTGAATAAACTTCCTTAATTGTATATAAAGTTACATGTATTCCCCTTCCAGTTGATTTTCTCTAACACCAGGATAAGAAAGTTTGAATTTCTTGGATTTCTTCCAAGACTATTTCTGATTGTTACCCCAACAGCTGAGACCCAGTAGATCCTGGGTGTCACAGGGGAGAACTCTGCATACTTGTGGCATTGAATGTGAGTGGGCCCTACATACAAAAACCTGTCATCTGATCCCATATTGATTTCACTGATTTGCAGGGCATTTTCATGGTGGTGGCAGCTGTGAGCTGAGCTGTGTTGTGCTGCAGCACAGATGCAGGAAGCTGCCAGTCTACTGAGCAGTGTAGATAGTGGGCCTGTCATGGGGGGATGGCAGTGTGGCTGTCTTTGCCACTACTTGTGAAGGAGGCAGAATGGAATAGTGGAGAGAACATGGGACTAGCCATGAGAAGACCTAAGTTCCAATCTTAGAACTGTTACTTGAGAGTTATATTACTATGGGCTATTCTCTGTATCATTCTAGTCTTCTAAGTAAAATGAGGGAGTGATCTGTGCACCACAGATAAATCTCAACATCATTATGCTGAATTTAAAAAGCCAGATACAAAAAAAGACTATATTTTATAATCCCATTTATAGAAGACTTCAGAAAATACAAACTAATATATAATGACAGCAGATCAGTGGTTGCCTAGGGCCAGGGGCAGAGAAAAGGAAGGAATGCAAAGAGACATGAGGAGTCCTGAGAGTAATAAAAATGTTCTGCATTCTTTTTTTTTTTTTTTTAAGTTTACTTTTATTTATTTTGAAAGAGAGTAAGCAGGGGAGGGACAGAGAGAGGGGGAGACAGAATCCTAAGCAGGCTTTGCACCATTAGCACGGAGGCCAATATGGGCCTCGAACTCATGAACCACAAGATCATGACCTGAGCCAAAATCAAGAGCTGGACCCTTAACCAACTGAGCCACCCAGGCACCCTAGACAAATTTCTTAAAATATTGAAATGCTTAATTTACCCAGATTTTGATCTTATATTCCATTTGATTGTTTTGCTGCTTCATGGTTATTATATCCTGTCACCTTTATTTACATCCTTATAGTCACAGTGTGACAAAGGTGTCAGTGGTAAATTCTTAACTCCAGTATATTTGGAGCACAAGAAACATGGAAAGAAATCATGGAAATGACTTGACACCATCCCCTACACCAATTTTCATCCTGTATTCTATTAATGGTTTTAAATGCTCAAAATCTGTCTTTTTTGTATTGTTTTTGTTTGTTTTTAAATGTTTATTTTTGAGAGAGTAGGGTAGGAGCAGAGAGAGAGGGAGACAGAAGATCTAAAACAGGCTGTGTGCTGACAGCCCCATGCAGGGCTCAGACTCACAAACCGTGAGATCATAACTTGAGCTGAAAACGGAAACTTAACCAACTGAGCCCCCCAGGTATCCCTGCTCAAAATCCTTCTTAATAAATACTTCCAAAAGCCAAAACCAATTGTTAGGAGTTGACATTGAAGTTGAAAATTAACCTAGGGAAAATATTCAGTAACTCAAACATGAAGTAAGTAGCGACCATTCTGGATTAGTTGTGGCTGTATACAGCTATTCCTGATCTCCTTTCCCTAATGCTCAGGCCCTCTGTGCTTAAGACTTGCTGGAAACGCATAATCTTTAGCTGGACATGGGACAGTGGGCAGCTACTTCTGAGACGTGTTTCTTGGAGGAAAGCTGATTTTAGGTTTTGGTCAGAAAATAATACAAGATGAAACTGTCAGACATTAATTGATTGAAACACAGAATATATATTTAAAAAACCAAAACATGAGTTAATAGTGAATTTTTAAAAAGCACCCCCCACCCAAAAAAAAGGCAAAACCCGAATCCTAAAGGAACTCATTAGATACCATCCAAAACAACTAGGGCAGGTGTGCCTAGGTGTCTCAGATGGTTAAGTGTCCGACAGTTGGTTTAGGCTCAGGTCATAATTTTATGGTTCGTGGGTTGGAGCCCTGCATGAGGCTCCATGCTGACACTGCGGAGCCTGCTTAGGATTCTCTTTCCCTCTATCTCTGCCCCTCCCCTGCTCACTCTCTATCCCTCTTTTTCTTAAAATAAAATAAATAGACATTAAAAACAAAATAGGACATTACTTCTTACTCTGAAAATTGGAAATTAAAAGGAAAGAATACCTTTATTGCTGCCTTCATGTACAAACTTTACTCTGGATGATCAAATAGCCCTAGTTGTTAACTGAAAGTTTTTCTTTACAAGAAAATTCCACCAACAATGATATATTCTGAAAATTACCATTTTGCAACCCCTAATGAAATAATTGAGGCAGGTAGCAATCATTGGATGAAACTATTGGATTGATTGGCTGATGAGAAAACTTTACGATGAAGGAATCAGCCTGCAAATCTAGCAGACATTTGCATATATTCTGATATGATGGGTTTTTTTTAATTTTTTTTTTTTACATTTATTTATTTTTGAGAAACAGAGTGAGACAAAGCGTGAGCGGGGGAGGGGCAGAGAGAGAAGAAGACACAGAATCCAAAGCAGGCTCCAGGCTCTAGGCTCTGAGCAAGCGGTGAGCACAGAGCCTGATGCAGGGCTGGAACCCATGAACTGTGAGATCATGACCTGAGCCAAAGTCGGACGCTCAACCAACTGAGCCACCCAGGCGCCCCCTAATATGATGTATTTTAAAGTGCATAGTAACACCTATGAAGTATTTTTGCCCAAAATGTAGAACTTGATTCTAATATTGGGTTGTGAGATTAGGCCAAAACACAACAGGACACCTAGTTAAACTTGAATTTCAGATGAATAATGAGTGATTATTATTATTATTTTTTTTTATTTTTTAGTATAAGGATGTCACATACTTGGAACATACTTGGTTTCTGCAAAAAGTCATTGGAGTAGAAAGGGAAAAAAGAAATGGGGTATTGCTCTGTAAGAAAAAAGATTTAAGAGACATGACAACCAAATGTGTGCACTTTGTTTGGATCCTGAGTTAAAAATATTTTTGTAAAAAGATATTTTTAAAAATATATGTTTAAATACTTTATTGTTGGGAAAACTGGACAGCAACATGCAAATACACAAAAATTAACTCAAAATGGATTAAAGTCTGAAAGTAAGAGCTGAAACCATAAAACTTCTAGGAGAAAACGTAAGTGGTAAGCTCTCTGACACCAGTTCTGGCAATGATTTTTTGGATTTGACACCAAAAGCAAAGGCAACAAAAGCAAAAATAAAGCAGAACTGCATCACACTAAAAAGCTTCTATATGTCAGAAGAAACCATCAATAAAATGAAAAGGCAGCCTACTGAATGGGAGAAAATATTTGTAAATCATATATCTGATAAAGGGTTAATACGTAGAATATATATTAAAAAAAAACCCATAACTCAATAGCAAAGTAAATCTGAAAACAAAAATAAGCAGAGGATCTGAATAGCCATTTTTCCAAAGACCTACAGATGGCCAACAGGTACATGAAAAGATGCTTAGCCTCACTCATCATCAGGAAAATGTAAATCAAAACCACAGTGGGGGGCACCTGAGTGGCTCAGTCGGTTAAGCTTAGGTCATGATCTTGTGGTTTGTGAGTTCTAGCCGTTCATTGGACTCTGTGCTGACAGCTCCGTGCCTGGAGCCTGCTTCGGGTTCTGTGTCTCTCTGTCTGCCCCTCCCCTGCTCGCTCTCTCTCTCTCTCTCTCTCTCTTTCTCTCGCTCTCTGTCTCAAAAATAAACATTAAAAAAATGTGGGAGGGGCACCTGGGTGGCTCAGTGGGTTAAGCATCTGACTTCAGCTCAGGTCATTATCTCGCGGTCTGTGAATTCAAGCGCCATCTCGGGCTCTGTGCTGACAGCTCAGAGCCTGAAGCCTGCTTCAGATTCTGTGTCTCCCTCTCTTTCTATACCTCTCCCACCCACACTGTGTCTCTCTCTCAAAAACAAATACACACTAAAAAAACTAAAATATATTTTTTAAGATATTTTAGCAAAGGAAATAAAGAATAGAAGAAGCAAGTATGGCAAATTTTGATAATTGAAGAATCTAGGGGTAGTTAATGTGAGGGTTTATGGTACAATTCTATTCACTTTTGGGATATTAGAAATTTTTCGTAATATTTTAAAATGCTGTGGGTAGATTACTGTGCTTGAAATTTGCCAAGCAGTTAGTAGGTGCTTTACAGAATCTGCCTGGTATACAATCAATACACGTAGAGAGTATTTTAATATATCTAATTGTACTGTCAATACCTGTCAATACCAATTATTTTAGTTGAAGAAGCTGAGGCCCAGAGACATTAAATAATTTAATCACATGTCGCGTCTGATTCTTGGCAGAGCTTGACTGGATCCTGAATTTTTTTGACACCTAATCCAGTTATTTTCTGCTATATTATTTACTACTAAACAAACTCTTTGATGGTCTACTGGCCCGTTTAAAATAAAAGTCTTATTTGACATCTTAAAATAGAAAAGAAGAAACAATGTGAATGTTTTGCTCTCTGTTCAGTTTTCTCCCTACAGAATAAAAATATGTTTGGTGGTGGTAGTAGTAGTTTTAAGATCCGTGTTTATGGGATGTCCATGATGTGTTATACCAGTGCTTTAGTATTAGTTCCTTCTAAATCCACTGACAAAGTGGGCATGTCACTATTTTATTATAGCTAACATTTCTAAGAAGGATGAAGGGATGTTCTACAATAAAATAACTACAGAGAAAATATCAAATAAAAGTAAAAACATGCGTTTATGGATAGGTGTAAAGAGAAGGGTCATTATCCTGGTAAGCCTGCCTAAAGAAATCTAGAGCAAAAATCCTGGGGTACAGAAAAATAAAGTTCATTACAGTGATGTTTTGGCAGCTTGAATCCCAACGTACTTAAATAAATTTGTAGAAAAATTAGTTTAGTGTAGTTTCTTCCCTCCACCCTCCACCCCTTCTAAGGGAGACCTATTGCTACTCGTAGGTTACAGCCTTTGTCTGGGAAACTATTACAACTTACAACCCAGGTTATCTTGTTAACAGACCACCAGTGTTGGACTTTTTTGTTCTCCCTAATTATCTAATCAGGTGCTGAGGAACGTACTTTTAAAATGATCCTTTGCTCTCATCTTATTTAACCACTGAAAGATAAACCCAATAATACAATTTGAATAAAACATGATTTTAAGAGTAATTTACATTTGCATTAGTATTGTCAATTTAAGATGACAACCGGGATGCCTGGGTGGGTCAGTTGGGTAAGTGTCCAGCTCTTGATCTTGGCTCAGGTCATGATCTCACAGTTTGGGATCAAGCCCTACATCAGGGTCTGTGCTGACAGTGCAGAGCCTGCTTGGGATTCTCTCTCTCCCTCTCTTTTTGCCTCTCCCCAGCGCGCACGTGCGCTCTCTCTCTCTCTCTCAAAATAAATAAACTTAAATAAAATGACAACCAATAAACATTATTTTAGGGGTTCACTCCAAGATGTTTTTAAAAATGTTTTATTTATTTTGAGAGCAAGCGAGCATGCGAGCAGGGGAGGGGCAGAGAGAGAGGGAGAGAGAGGATCCCAAGCAGGCTCCGTGCTGTCAGCACAGAATCAAACACAGGGCTCCATCTCCTGAACTATGAGATCATGACCTGATCTGAAATTAAGAGTTATATGCTTAACCAACTGAGCCACCCAGGCACCCCTCCAACAGGTTTTTAAAAATGAAATTCTGGTGGCACCTGGATGGCTTAGTTGGTTAAGTGTCTGACTTGGCTCAGGTCATGATCTCATGGTTTGTGATTTCAAGCCTCATATCCAGCTCTGTGCTGACGGCTCAGAGCCTGGAGCCCATTTCAGATTCTGTGTCTCCCTTTCTCTCTGCCCCTCCCCCCTTCTCACTCTGTCTCTCTCTCAAAAATAAATAAACATTGGGGCACCTGGGTGGCCTTAGCTGGTTGAGCATCTGACCTTGGCTCAGGTCATGATCTCACAGTTTGTGAGTTCGAGCCCCACATTGGGCTCGTTGCTGTCAGCCTGTCAGCGCAGAGCCCACTTCAGACCCTCTGTCCCCCTCTGTCTGCCCCTCCCTGCTTGTGCTCTCCCCAAAACAAATAAATATAAAAAATTAAATTTTTAAAAAATTTTTTAAATGTTTATTTTATTTTTGACAGAGACAGAGGGGGGCAGGGACAGAGAGAGAGGGAGACACAGAATCCGAAGCAGGCTCCAGGCTCCAGGCTCCCGGCTCCCAGCTGTCAGCACAGAGCCCGCCGCGGGGCTCGAACTCACAGATCATGAGATCATGACCTGAGCTGAAGTCGGACGCCCAACCGACTGAGCCACCCAGGTGCCCTAATTTTTTTAAATTTTTAAATGGAATTCAGATTTAGCCAGATGAATAGAATAGTTTGTGTAAAGGACTTAGGCATAATTCTTTGCATAAAATATAACTCAATACATTTTAAAATATAACTCAATAAATTTTAGTTTAATCAGATCATCAAAGTAGTATGACTGTGCACTATCTGCTGAAAAAATGTGATTAGCCTTATTACATAAAAATTTTTTTTGAACTATATTAAGTGCAAAGGTGACGTTGGTAAATATATTGTATCAGGCTTTTCTAGTTTTTAAGGACTCTGAGGTTGTCTCCATTACTTTGGGTGATGGGACTTGTAGAGTTAGGAAACAGAGAAAATGGCTCCAACGATGTAAGTTTCATACATTTTTTTTTTTTAATGTTTTATTTATTTATTTTTGAGAGAGAGAGAGAGAGAGAGAGCTTGAGTGGGGGAGGGACAGAGAGAAAGGAGACACAGAATCTGAAGCAGGCTCCAGGCTCCGCACTGTCAGCAAGCCCCAACCCACAAACTGAGATTGGGACCTGAAGTCATATGCTTAACTGACTGAGCCGCCCAGGTGCCCCCAGGCAATCTTGTAATCCTTTAGTTGCCTTGGTTAAAAAATAGAAATGGTGAAACTTTTTGTTCTTTGTCCTAAGCAGATTGTGTTCGTTCAACAAATACTGGTTACGCACCTTTCTAGCTCAAATGCTAGACTGAGCAGATCATACTGCTTTTCTCTTGAAGAATTCACATTATAGTATAAGGCAGAGCCACCTTATGTCATCTCTGGAACAAGGATGGCAATAAATTTAAAAAATATATGAGTCTGTAATAAGTGCCCTATCAGTTTTACAGTCAAAACACTATAGGAGTTTGGAGAGAGAAATCTTATCTCCCTGGGGTAATTCATGTATTCAGCAAACATTATTTATAATTGTGTGAATTTTTTTAATGGCTATAACAAACAGCATATGAAAATGCTTATGTAAATAGATTTAAAAAGTGGATTATAATATAGTTATGAGTACAATGTTATATACAATGTTTAAAAAATGCATTAAAAAAAAAAAAAAAAAAAAAAGGCCAGGGAGAAAAACACCAAAATAGTAACAAGTAGTTGTATCAGGTCAATTTGAGAAGGTTGGGAGGGAGGAAGGTAGATGGATTTAGAAATATATTTTTTAAAGAAGATATAGTGGCATAGTTTCAAAATTTTAAAAACAGCTGTTCTAGAGGTCCTGCTCTGGGTGATGGAGACAGCAATGAAATAGAAATAACAATAGGAAAGGTAATAGATACCAGCATTTATTGGTATATAATAGTCCTCCTTCGGGGAGGGGAACTAGTTGGTAGAGGGCAAGTGTTAGAAGGAGACTATTACATAACAGCTTTTGAATTTGGCTCAGGTCATGATCTCACAGTTCGGTTGTTCATCTCCTGAGATCAAGCCCTGCATCGGGCTCTGAGCTGACAGCACAGAGCCTTCTTAGGATTCTCTCTCTCCTCTCTCACTGCCTTACCCCCTGCTTGAGTGCTTGCTCGCTCACTCTCTCTCTCTCTCTCTCTCTCTCTCTTAAATAATGTTTAAATAAACATGTAACCAATAAATTGAGAGTTTACTTTCCGCTCTGTAATTGCTTCACAGTATCCCATTTAATGGGTTGTTATTAACCAGTTCCTATACTGATTCTTTGTTATTATATAAAGTGCTGTGATGAATAACTTTGTACCTATGTCACTTTGTACTTCTACACAATATCTGTAAGATAGGTTCCTAAAAGTAGAATTGCTGGGTCAGTGTATTTGCGTTTGTAATTTTGATAAATATAGATCAGTGGACTAAAACCATAGCCACCTGGGGGACTTGTCAGTGTTATTATGTTAGTCCCCCTCAATGCCTGGGAGGTTTGTTTTTTTGTTTTTGTTTTTTTTTTTTTTAATTTTTCTATGTATCTGGGATGGGGTTCAGTTATCTTTATATTTTTAAGTTCCTAGGGTGATTCTGATGTTTACCCCAGAAGGAGGAAGAGGTTAGACCTTTGTAAAATGGAATGTGGTACAAAAAAGCATATCTAATTTTAAAACAAAAGAGCAGCTCTTTCTGCTCATGGGTCCCATCCCTGTGCTTTAATGAAAACACCTTTTTCCTTTGCAAAAAGAAAACACAAAAAATAAAAGAATGTAGGCTAACTGTGGGGCTCAGAAAGGCAGCACGCTGCCAGTTAATACAGAAGCATGCCAGTGGCTGCTTTAATCTGCATTTTCAGATTACTACTATCTCCAGCATCTTCCCCTCCCATGGTATTATGGGATATGCAAGCATTGTAAGAGGAATATGTTAGTATTTCAGGTACGGATTAAGGGATGCAGTAGAAGTCATGGTTATCAGAGTTTGGTATGTCACCAAGGAAATGAGTATGTGAAATATACGATTTTGTACAGCCTGTGGAAATTGAAGACTGCATAGCACTTAAACTGTTGCTCTGGGTTAGGCTGAGCCAAGTAGGAAATGTAACTGCTTAGAAGTAATTTAAAACACAACAAAACATTGAAGGCTTATTCTGTTCTAGCATCTGTGCTAAGTGAAGTTAGTAGTATAGAAATAAATCACAGTAGTAATAACTACCAATACTTACTGGGCACTGAGTATGTACGAGGCATTATGCTGAGAGTTTTACAAGTATTTTCTTATTCATTCATTCATTCATTCATTCATTCATTCATTCATTTTTAAAGTGTATGCTCACATGCAAGCAGGAGATGGGGAGAGAGAAAGAATCTTAAGCAGGCTCCACACTCAGCACAGAGCTCGATGTGGGACTTGATCCCTTGACCCTGGGATCACGACCTGAACAGAAATCAAGAGTTGGTCACTCAACTGACTGAGCCACAGGTGCCCCAAGTATTTTCTCATTGAATCCTAATCCTAGGAACTGTAGGGGCTATTACATTCCTATTTAACAGTTGAGATGGGGCACCTGGGTGGCTCAGTCAGTTAAGCATCGGACTCTTGATTTCGGCTCAGGTCATGATTTCACGGGTGGTGAGTTCAAGCCCCACATTGGACTCTGCACTGACAGTGTGGAGTCTGCTGGGGATTCTCTCTCTCTGCCCCTCCACCACTCACACATGTGCTTCTCTCTCTCTCAAATACATAAACTTAAAAAAAAATTAACAGTTGAGAAAAATGAGTTTCATAGATGTTAAATAAATAACTTGCTGAAGGTCACACATGTATCTACTTCCTAAGATTAAAGGTTAACAAATGGTATTTAGAACAGTGCCTGGTACATAATAAATGCTCAAAAATATTAGTTGCTATTATTATTATTATTATTACTGAAGTACAGAGGAAATACCAGTTATCCCTCGCCTAGGGCATATGTCACAGAAGAAAAATATAAATAGAATTTCTCTTGGGAAAGACAGATATTCCAGCTAGAAGAAACAGTTGTAAAGGGACTGGTAGCCTGATTTGGCTACCACATAATGTACTTGGTGGTAAGATGGTAGAAGAGGATGAGAAATGAAAGAAGGCATCATGGGAGGGTGGGGCAGAGAGCTATTGAGCTATTTTGAAAGGATGTGCATAACTCATTTTAGGCAGGGGGGTTGGGAACATTTCAAGCAAAGATACAACATGTAAAAAGGCATAGAAACATTGTTACAGTTATCTACTTCTGTGCAGTAAACTACCCCAAAATTAAATGATTTGAAACAACTATTTGCCCACGGTTCTTTGAGTCCTCTGTTTGGACTAGGCTTAGCTAGGTAATTCTGGTCTCACTGGGCCACTCGTGTGGCTGTAGTCATCTCGTGGTGCCACTGGGGCAGAATAGTCTAAGATGGCTTCTCTCACATGTCTGACTTTGATGATGACTATTGGCTGGGCTTCCCCTGTCAGCAGAGAGTTGCAAGAGAACAGAAGCTGCAAGGGTTCTTGAGGCCTAGGTATGGAAGTCACAGAGTGTCACCCCCACCACATTCTGTCAGGTAAAACAAGTCACAAGGCTAACCTAGATGCAATGGGAGGAAAAAGACACTGCCTCTTGATGTGAAAGGACCTGCAAAGAATTTGTGGCCCTCCCTGACTCCCCCAAATCTACCACAGATGGAAAAGGTCAGGATGAGTTTAGGATATATTACTTAGGCTTCTTTGGCCTTTTCTGTAGCCTAAGTAGCATTTCCTCCAAAGTTAATTATACAATGTACTTTAATCACCTTTATTACCTGGCCCTGAGCTCTGTTTCTCTAACAGTGGTGTGGAGAATTCCTCAGGATCCTGATTTTAGTAATAAACCAGGATTATGTGGATTATGTGTTATTAACACATTATTTGTTAGTATTAAATACCTCACTGTTAAAAGTTTTTAAGCATTTTAATGTTCTACCGTATAAAACCTTTTTTTAAGTTTATTTTAATAATTGCTATACCCACGTGGGGCATGAACTCACAACCCTGAGATTATGAGTCACATATTCTTCCTACTGAGTCAGCCAGGTACCCCAGCAACCATATAAAATCATTTTTTTAAAGCACTTGATTTTTTTTGGTAATTACTGTTTTTTAAAATAATATCTACACACAGCATGGGGCTCGAGCCCACAACCCCAAGGTGAAGAGTCATATGCTCTACCAACTGAGCCAGCCAGATGCCCCTATAAGATCTTGACCAATTTTTTAAATCTCAGGTAAATTACTTTATTTGTATTCTGCACAAGTTGACATCTACAACCACCTACCTTTACTTACCTTTTAGAATGATCTGAGACCCTGAATTAGATTCTGAATTGATGTTTTTACCTCTTTATTCAACTAGCTTTTACCAGTACCCAGCAGATACAAATGTGATTTCCTGAGTTATGTTAGTTTATAATCCTCTGTGGTTTGCTATTTAATTCTGCTTTCCATTCTGAAGGACTTCTTAGCCTTTGTTCATTAATCATAGGAAACAGTTGTGCAACATGCCTTGACATTAACTTGAACATCTAAAATTAGTCTTGCTACAATCAGTGGTTGGGAACAATGTTTCAGTAGTTTGTGACATGTGTTAAGTAGACATTGCAAGATTGGAAGGAACTCCCTAGAAAAAAGTAAGTGACTTGTGTGTGTGTGCGCATGTACCTATGTATATACACAATTAAAGTTCCATTTGATAAATTACATCTGTTACTACAAATGCATCATAAGCATCTTTGCTTGTGCACTGTGCTGTTTAATTATTTCAGAAGAAAATGTATATTGAAAACTTGGTATGTTAGAATGGATTTTCTGCATGTTTGTTTTGTGATTTTCATTTTTAAAGGAATATTTCAAGTGAATGGCTTTTTTCTTTTCCTATTCAGAAGTTACAGAAACTCATTCACAAAAAATGACATCTTGGTTGTATGAATGCCTTTGTGAAGCTGAACTTGCACAGTATTATCCTCATTTTACTGCCCTTGGTCTTCAAAAAATAGATGAATTAGCCAAGGTTACAATGAAGGACTATTCCAAATTGGGAGTCCATGACATGAATGACCGCAAACGTCTCTTCCAACTTATCAAAATCATTAAGATTATGCAGGAAGAAGATAAAGCAGTCAGTAGCCCAGAGCATCCTCTTCAGACAAACGGCCTGTACATTAAGCCTCAGGAATCCAGATCTGGCCCTCGCAGACAACTGCATTTTGATTCTCCTGCTGACAACAAAGACAGAACTACCAGCAACAACGGGCTTGAAATGTGCAGGTTATCAGATTCTTCTGTAAACAAACAGAAGTCTAGTTACCTAAAAGTGCTCCAACGCATGCTGCCGGCTGATTCCCAACACCATACAAAAACAAGAATTCGGAATGCCACAGCTGCTGGTTCCTATGTGCAAACAGAAACTAACACTTCACTCTTTTCATCAAATCACTTTTCTCCAATACTGGGGGATTATGATATTCCCGTTATTCAAAGAGTCCCTCGTGTTTCAGAGTATAACTATGGAATCCCTCAGTCCTGTATCAGGTAATAATTTATTATCTTTTTTGGGGGCGTGGGGGAGACAGAGGCAAGAGCAAGCCTCTCCATGACTGAGAGCAACTGCTTCTTAGATATAGAAAGTTATAGTGAACAACTTCTGCAGCAACAATAGAAGTACTTTGATGGGGGAAAGTTCATGAGGAATTGGGACTTTCCAGATGGGAGAAAAATGATATTGTTCATGTATGTTCAAGCTGCTACTTGCCAGGATCTGCTATTCCGTAGCAAACCTATTTCTATTGTTTATTATACTGTAACATGATACATCTAGTGCATCTTTGAAGGTAAAATAGTTAACTGGCATTCTGTAATGGAAAAAGTGTGTGTGTGTATGTGTGTGTGTGTGTGTCTGTGTATTCCACAGGATTTTTTTTTTAAGGCTATCAAATTCACTTCAACCAGGAGACATAAAGCTTAGTTAAAAACAAAGAGCATGTAGTTGGATTAAGTAGATCTCGGGTGCAGTTAGCTTACCTACACATGTTGAAATAGGGTCCTGATTTTGAGTGCTTTCTTCAGTTCCAGCCCTGGAAGAACATGATTTTGGTAATTACAAAAGAGTAAGACACTTTTGATGCACTTGTGACTTTGAGAGTCAAGGTGACAATAAGTTATTTTCACCTAGTGCTTTAAGTTAAATGTTGAAATGTCCCTAAGAGCTAAAATATTGACTAATCCCTAATACCAGCATTGGTATGATAGAAAACATATTCTTTTAAAAATAACATGTCTTGGTTGTTTTGTTATTGTAAAAGTTGCACATGGGGAGTTATAGAGAAACAAAATACATTCTTTTTTTTTTTTTTTTTAATGTTTATTTATTTTGGAGAGAGTCACAGTGAGAGTGGTGGAGGAGCAGAGAGACAGGGAACCACAGAATCTGAAGCAGGCTCCAGGCTCTGAGCTGTCAGCACAGATCCCAACATGGGGCTCAAACCCATGAAACGGTGACATCATGACCTGAGCCAAAATTGGACGCCCAACTGACTGAGCCACCCAGGTGCCCCCAACAAAATACATTCTTAAGCCACATTTTCTTTCTTTCTTTCTTTCTTTCTTTCTTTCTTTCTCTCTCTCTCTCTCTCTCTCTCTCTCTCTCTTTTTTCTCTTCCTTCCTTCAAGCTATTATTCATACCTTAAAAGAAGGTATACATTTAGATCTGGCCTTATATTGGCTAAGCTTTCAGAGAATCTCATAAGCAACCAGTTCTTTTATTCCAAAGGAAAATAGAAGACCCAATTTTACAGGTAAAAGTACTTTTAGTAATTTGAAGTACATAATGAATTTTATAGTGTTTCTGAAAACTTTATTTGGTTTAGCAGAGCACAGAGTAACATATAGCACTCTTTTCTTTAACTTTTTTTAAGGTTTGAGAGACAGAGCTTGTGCACATGTGTGCACGTGCAAGCAGGGGTGGGGCAGAGAGTGAGGGAGAGAGAGAGAATCCCAAGCAGGCTCCACATTCATCATGGAGCCCAGTGTGGGGCTCGATTTCACAAACCATGAGATCATGACCTGAGCTGAAATCAAGAGTCCACACTTAACCAACTGAGCCACCCAGGTGTCCCTCTTTTCTTTTAATTGTTAGAGAACTAGACTGTTCATGACTATCAAAGCCAGGATTATTACTGTCCTATTGGTTAGCTCTGAGGTGAAAGAACAGATATTTTCTTGAATGTTAGTCTTTTTTTGAACAATACATAAAGATCTAAGTTGGAATTATTTATAAATAAAGACACTGCTTTGCATTATTTATTTGGATAAAATGAATATTTTAGTTTAAATAGGCTCTTTCATTTAGTTGGTGCATATTAAGTACATCTCTTCCAGGCCTGATTCTCGATATAAAGATAATTAGGATATATGGAGGCTCTTAGTTTCTTAGGGTGCAGGGTGAGTAGGAGTATAAACAACCATACGGTGCAATAAGTGCTCTTATAGAGGTTTATACATGACAGACCCAGAGCAAAAGCTATTCCATTGAGCTTTCTTACTTTTTACATATCATTATTTTATATTTTATCACTCTTCCTACTCTTTATTAGAGAAGTAGAGATTTTAAAAAGTACATTTTACCCAGTAATCCTCATACTGTCTTTTCACCCAAATGTTTCTAAGTAGGGGTCAGGGTTTCAGAACTCTGAGAAACTCCCTCATGAACTTAAGGCTTGCTGTTAGGATGTCATCTTGTCCAAAGAGCATTCTCTTCAGGTGCCTCAAATCAAGTAAGCTCAGAATACATTACTGGTCTTAGGTTGTTTTTTTTTTTTTTTTTAAGCTTATTTATTTATTTTGAGAGAGAGTATATGTGTGTGCACTCAGAGGAGGGACAGAGAGAAAGAGGGAGAGAGAGAATCCTAAGCAGGCCCTGTGCTGTTGGCACAGAGCCTGATGCAGGAGTCAAACTCACGAACCATGAGATCATGATCTGAGCCAAGATCAAGAGTCAGATGCGAAACCAGCTGAGCCATCCAGGCCCCCTGGTCTCAGAATTTTAATAAAAGTTCAATGCATTTAGAAAACTAGTTGCCCTGACTTATTTAAGATTTTAAATAGACCTAACTCCAACTGTCTGAACTCTTTTCATGTCAGATAGATACAGCTTATTTCTTCTAGGGAACACTGGGCATTAAAAAACCAGAGCCTTTTAGGGGCACCTGGGTGGCTCAATTGGTTGAGCATCCATCTTTGGCTCAGGTCATGATCTCATAGTTCATGAGTTTGAGCCCAGCATTGGGCTTCGTGCTGACAGCTCAGAGCCTGGAGTCTGCTTCGAATTCTTTGTCTCCCTCTCTCTCTGCCCCTCCCTGCTTGAGCTCTGTCTCTCTCTCCCTTAAAAAAGAATAAACATTTGGGGCGCCTGGGTGGCTCAGTCGGTTAAGTGGCCAACTTTGGCCCAGGTCATGATCTCGCGGTCCGTGAGTTTGAGCCCCGCGTCGGGCTCTGTGCTGACAGCTCAGAGCCTGGAGCCTGCTTTGGATTCTGTGTCTCCCTCTCTGCTCCTCCCCCACTCATGCTCTGTCTCTCTCTCAAAAATAAACATTAAAAAAAATTTTAAAAACAAACAGAGCATTTTAGGAGAAGAGCAGTCATTCCTTTTTGCCCCTTTAACTTGAAAACTAGTTTTTGACCACGTGACCCATCTAGAGTCCCTAGTCAATTTTTAAAAAATTTTTAAATGTTTTATTTATTTTTGATAGAGAGACAGAGACAAAGAATGAGCAGGGCAGGGGCAGAGAGGGAGGGAGACACAGAACCTGAAACAGGCTCCAGGCTCTGACAGCTCAGAGCCCGACGCAGGGCTCAAACTCATGAACGGCGAGATCACGACCTGAGCCAAAGTCAGGTGCGCAACCGACAGCCACCCAGGCACTGTCAGTCCCTAGTCAATTTTTAAAAAGGCATTTTCTGTTCCCCTTGATTAACTTTATATGATTAAGTTATTAATATCCCCCAACAACTAGAGATTTTGACACAGGCCCTTGTTAAAAAATAATGCATTACAATTTTGTTTTTCTTGTTAAAAAAAATTGAGCATATGCAGAAGGGAGAATAGAACAGTGAATCCCCCATATGCCCATCATCCACTTTTAATTGTCAGGATTTTGCCACACTTAACCTCAAAATGGTACATTTTTGTTTTATTCTATTTTATTTTACTTTAAGTTTATTTATTTTGAGAGAGCACAAGCAGCAGAGGGGCAGAGAGAGGGAGAGAGAGAATCCCAAGCAAGCTCAGTGCTGTCAGCTCGGAGCCTGATGCAAGGCTCAAACCCATGAACTGTGAGATCATGACCTGAGCAGAAACCAAGAGTCAGCTGCTCAATCGACTGAGCCACCCAGGTGCCCCAAAATGGTACATTTAAAAAAATTTGCTCTATGTTGGTTAAAAAACAAAGCATGCTTTAAAAGCTTGGAGTTATCTTTTATGCACAATATTAGAAATTTTATTTGCTCCTTTTTATTAGTTTTAGATCCTGACAAAAAATAATTTTCCAGCCAGTTGGAGGGCTCAGAAAATTGAAATTGATATGAAACAGTTATATAGTGAAATATCCTGTGGAAAATCAATTATAAAAGGGTTTTTAGGAGCTATTAATTAAATTCTAAAGTGTAAAGGAAGGGAATAATTTGTCTTGCCAAGACATTCTAAAGTATATAGACCAAAGGCATTGATCCTGTAAACTGCTTTCAAGAATTTTATTTTCTTGTTACTTAGGTTAAGAGGAATTTCTATACAGGTAAATGGTCAGTTCTTAGAGATATGCATATATACCCCCATTAGGCTCAGCAAGTAAAATGATGAATTTTGTATCCCTAGCTCAAGGAGTATTTCATCAAATATTCTAGCTGTTAAGGTTGATAAGTTCACTGAAGCCAGAGCCAGAAAAGAAATGTGTCTGAATAGAAGGGTGATAGTGGTGGGCAGCACCAGTCATAAAATTGTCCTGGGAAGAAAAAAATAGAGGATTGTGTTCTAACAAACACACATCAGGTGACAAAAAGAGGAAGAGCGAGACAAAGGGAGGTACAGAATATACCTGGGAAGAACAGAGGAAAAGTACATTGAAACCTACCACCTAATTCAAGGTATTTAGTAAACCCAGGTATGATTAAAAAAAAAAAAGAAAAAGAAAAAAAATCATTAGAAGTTTTTGGAAGACCACATCTGGAAGTCAGACACACAGTCTAAAAGCTAAAGCAGTTCTTAAGGTTTGGGGGTTGGTTGGTTGTTTTCGGCAGGATAAAGGATGGGGTGGAGTAGGGATAGAGATAGAAATAATCAGGAGGATTTAGTTATTAAAAGAACTTTCTGTACACATAGTATGTATAAAATTACATGTATTTTTAACATTTATTTATTTGGCGGGGTGGGGGGAGGACCAGAGAGAGGGAGACAGAGGATCTGAAGCAGGCTCCACGCTGTGAGTGCAGACCGATGCGGGCTCCAAGTCACAAATCATGATATCATGACCTGAACTGAAACCAAGAGTTGGCTGCTTAACCCACTAAGCCACCCAGGCACCCTGTGTAATGTTACATATTAGAGTGACAGGGCGCCTGGGGGGCTCAGTAGGTTAAACGTCCTACTTGGGCTCAGGTCATGTTCTTGCCGTCTGTGAGTTTGAGCCCCACGTCAGGCTCTGTGCTGACAGCTCACAGAGCCTGGAGCCTACTTCGGATTCTGTGCCTCCCTCTCTCTCTGGCCCTCTCCCGCTCACGCTTTGTCTCTCTCTCAAAAATAAATAAACACAAAAAATTAAAAAAATAGTGTTGACACTGAGGAAGTTTTTTTATATATAATATATATGTATAAGGTGTGTGTATATATATTAGGCATAATGTATATACAAAATAACAAAATGTGCTCATACTTTGACCTCTTAAGTAGTCATCCTATTACTAAAACTTAAAGCCCACTTACAAATATATATCAGACAGAACACCTCAGAGAAAGAGAATCCTTGGACTGAGATGGAGAAAATCAGAGTTTGTGTTCGAAAACGCCCTTTGGGCATGAGGGAGGTACGTCGTGGAGAAATTAATATTATTACTGTAGAAGACAAAGAAACTCTACTTGTTCATGAGAAGAAAGAAGCAGTTGACCTCACACAATATATTCTGCAGGTATGATGCTTTCCTTTTGTGTTTGGAACTAATGTTATCAAGTGTGTCAGTTTGTTGCTTTTCTTTGAATAGCAACACACAAATTCTAAAATCCTGTTTTAGCTTTGGGTATTGGCATTCTTTTTTTTTTTTTTTTTTTTTTAATTTTTTAAGTTTATTTATTTATTTTGAGAAAGGGAGCGGGGAAGGGGCAGAGAGAGGAAGAGAGAGAGAATCCCAAGCAGGCTCCGCATTTTCCACGCAGAGCCTGATGCGGGGTTCAAACTCACAAACCGCGAGACCATGACCTGAGCCGAAGTCAAGAGTCGGATGCTTAACTGAGCCATACAGGCACCCCACATTCATTCTTGATGTAAATCATTAATACCCTGGGCCTTCATTAAAAAAATATATAGATAGTGCAGTGGGGGAAACAATAACATAATTTCTGCACTCTAGGGCAATAGAGTTGCATCATACATTCGCTTGACACATTTTACGTGAATGTAATTATACCTATTCAGCAAAAAGTGGGGCCCAAGGGGATAAAAAGAATGTAATGAATTGGTGGTAGATAGGACAGGTCACTGAGGTGTGCCCCAGGGTGACTCTGAGATGATTGCATAGTTAGTCTCAAGTCTTGCCTGTGTCTCACAGTGTGAATTTATTCTGCTGAGTGTGTCTGGAGTTTAATGATGGAGGATATGTTTTTGAGCAACAAGGTTCCAGATTGCCACTCAGCTGCTTATTTCAATTCTCAACTGTCTTTGGACTTAGATTTAATTTGGTGGAAACTGGACTCTTGAGCAGGCCACTTGGTGAAGGTTAGATTATAGTGTGAGTAAATGTAATCCAGGGATATGATTTTTACATATAACTTACAAGGATTTACATAAAACACTGGTAACTTAGACACAAAAAATATTCACTCCCTGCCAGAAAGATCACAGAATCCAAGGACAGAGGCTTGGTATTGAAGGGAACTTACTTAAAGTAGATAGATACCCTTGTAGTAATTCTCCAGTCTCCTATGGAAGCAGCAAGTCCATAGATGGGAGACACCATAATTTAGGTACTCTTAAAATGATGAAGCAATTGTAAATAAAACAGAGGATAATCTACTGGATGTTAAGATTTGAGAATTTGGGTCTCTCTTTCTCTGAATCTGCCTCCCTAAACATGCACGTTATATTCATTCTTCTCTCTCTCTTTCTCTTGCCTCAAAACCCAGTGACTGGTAGAGAGAAAAAAGTGGTGAGTAATCTGTTGTGCTAGCATTTCACTTTAGTCAGCTGAGATTTTTACCCTCCTGGAATAAATACGTTAACGCTGAAGTCAAATTAACACTTTCCCCCTCTTTTACACATGCATTGTTCATCTTTTTCTTTGGCTATCAAAATTGAGTTTCACAGCAACGTTCAAAGTAATCCACTGACTCTTTGGGCACTAAATTAGTAGGTCACTGTATAACCAACCCAATCACTTTAACAGCCTTATTGACTGCTGATCAATGCACAATCTATTAGGTCTAGATGGGAGATATTTATTTTGAAGACGGTCTAAATGCCAATTAGTTATAAGGTTATCTAGTTCCATACCTACTTGTAACTGTAGTAATAGCCCTGTCCAGTCACCATCTACCCAAGACATCGTTAATGATGCTTTTGTCACGGTAATTCCCTCAAAGAAGCATCAGCTTATCTTTTGTATTTTTCCATTATCCCCAAACACAATAACCTTCCTTCTTTGTCATTACCATTAGTCAATACTTATTGAATACCCATAGTTTTCATAGCACTTACTCTGCAGTTTGAACTTTGGACCTTTGCTCTCATAGGTCAAAATCCTTACCTATCAATGCTATAATACAAGTGTTGGGAGGGCTTTTACCCCCTTTTCTTTTCTTCAGTGGAAAGAAGTAAAGGGAGGTTTGTAGCAAACATGGCAAATAAATATTGATCCTAGATTCTTTGGGTTTTATTTTTAAGCTTACTTAGGAATTCAGACAATAGGTTTATGTATCCATTTAATTAAATGTCCTATCCTTTCAAATCTTCTTTTGTTACTTAGTATATATGATCATATACATGTAGTGTGCTGTCTTACCATTAAATTTTATATCAACATAATGTGTGAAAGGACAAGGAAACAAATGTGTATATGTTTCATTCCAATTTCTTAAATAAAGAAACGTATATAGAAAAAAGATGGTACTGAAATATATCAAAAAGTCAATAGTGGCTCTCTCTGTGTAGTAAGATGTATAGGCAATTTGATTTTCTTCTCTGTTGTTTTCCATGTTTTTAAAATTTTCTATAATCAGCATGTTACTTTTATATAAAAAGTAAAAACTTTTGAGTAAGATAGAGTCACCTATTTCAAAATCAAAACATACAAAAAGGTATGCAGTGAAGTATCCTGCTAATCCCATTTCCTCCTTGAAGGCAACCACTATTACCTGTTCTGTCTTTCCAGAGAAATTCTATAAATATACATGTTACTTTTATAATCTGAAAAAATTTTATTTAAAAAATAAATTATGGAACTCTGATCATACCAAGGCTAAAGTGAGTATTAATCCAACCTAATTGATAAAGTGTGATCAAATGAAAGTATCTGTGATGCAAAGGATATTATGGATTATATATATATTTATATATTGTGCTAGCATTTATTATATTTATATAATAGCATTATTATAATTAACATATATAACATATGTAACATGTTAATTAGAATAATCTTGCATGTTCATATATCTTTCATTAAGGATACTTACAGAAGTACTGGAAAAATCAATACCTAAATCCTCTTGGAAGGAAAGATACTAATCCCTTTAATCAATAAGTGTTTTCTAAGGTGTTTACTCAGGAGCTGAAGTTATTCACAAGCACTCATAGAAGGAGATGAAGAATAGCCATATATTCAATGAAGTAAAAGAACACTTTTTAAAACTCCCACGTTTACTTGTTTTCACTTTTTTCTTATTTTCCTGAGAAACACCAAAAAATATATTTTAGAAATATATTTTACTTTTTATTATCGCCATTTTCAAGTTTATTAAAAAATATAAAGAACCCCTATGTACCTATCACCCAGATTCAACAGTTAGAAACATTTTATTCTTAAAAACATCACATATTTTGGGGCACCTGGGTGGCTCAGTCGGTTAAACGTCTGACTTCGGCTTGGGTCATGATCTCGCAGTTCGTAGGTTTCAGCCCTGCGTCGGGCTCTGTGCTGACAGCTCAGAGCCTGGAGCCTGCCTTCGGATTCTGTGTGACCCTCTCTCTCTGTCCCTCCCATGCTCACTTGCTCTTTCTCTCTCTCTTTCTCTCAAAAATAAATAAAACAAAAAAAATTTTTTTTAATCACATTTTATGCCACTAAAAGTTCACAGATTTCTTTATCATGCTGCACAGATTCCTTATTTTCTCACCTCCTAACTTTTGGAGATATTTTCTAACTGATAAATTCATCTTAGTGGCCCCAATTTCTGCTCAGGTGC
Organism: Panthera onca; assembly: GCF_046562875.1. Taxonomy (NCBI): domain Eukaryota; kingdom Metazoa; phylum Chordata; class Mammalia; order Carnivora; family Felidae; genus Panthera; species Panthera onca. The sequence goes on along the minus strand of NC_138351.1, from coordinate 56,826,825 downwards.
CCTAACAAATTTCCATTCTAATGTAATGGCACACGAAACAGAATCAAATGGGGGTAGAGTGACCTATAATAAATTGCCCCAATTTACTTTGCTGGGTTTTCCCATGCAATTTTTCCTTAACTGGATATTTAGAGCAGGCCCAAGAGGTAGCAGAAGATAGGGCCTCATGTCCCCCTTGTTGTGTATGGACTGCCATTATTACACTACAGTCAAGCTTGAAATTAGGACTTTTACTCAGAGATAGCTGGGCTACCAACATAATAAGCCTCTAAATTTTGCAAGTGATTATGGCTGCTGAATTAATGCTTTCCAGACCCCTTTTAGTAGAGTTATCTATCCTTTTCCAAATTATCATGGTTTTTCATTTGGGAATCATCTTTTACTACTTTTTCTTCCCACTAATCCAGGCCATTAGTTGCCAAATTTCTCATGCGTCCATCTCCTCTTTATTTTCATTGTCATCATCTAATTTAGATCCTTCTTACCTCACCACTGGATTAGCAGTGCCCCTGTTCTTAGTCCATTCACAGTGTGCAGTAAGATTAGTCTTCCAGTAAAATGGCTTGGATCATCCCTTCCCTTTGCAAAGGTTTTTGTCTTCCCACTATTTGCTAAATTATATATGAACATTCTGACCTTAAGGCTAGTGTCCCAATACTCATACACCGTAGTCCTAACTCATTATTCTAGCCGCCTGTTTCACCTTTCAACCTACAAAATCCTGTATTTCAACATTGAATCTTCCCTGTTCCCTAAAATGTTCCATGTGTTTTCCTGCTTTGACTATTTGCTCATGTTTTCTTTGTGCCTGGACTCTCTTCCCTGCCTCCATCTATACCTCTCAAATTCCTCTTCTTTCCCCATGGCCCTTTATCTATACAGTATTTTTCATAATCTCTTTTCTAATTAGAAGGAATATGTTTTTCTTTTGAATTCTACATGTACTTTATCTCTCACATTTTTTCTAGCTTAGAGTCATGTGTATACTGTCTGGATTCACACCTTTAGGTGGTCGAGTCGGGTAATGGTAGGGTAATGTCAATATCTTTGGGCCCTTTGAAGTGCCTACTACAGGTACACATGTTACCAGCTGAGCAATACATGTTTATGGAATTAAAAGCTCAGCTGTGTAACCTATGAAATGGAAACCTTCCTCTAGAATTTCCCTAAATTTCAAATATGCTGGCCCTAGCTGGGCTGTGAGGATAATCCCCATAGAATTGAGTTCTCCTGGACCTAAGGAGGATTGGCTTACTCTTGTACTCATCAGTTTACTTCACTTAAGAGAGAACAAAAATTATGTGCCTTAGTTTTTACATTATAAGAATATGTCTACAGAGAGCTCAAGTAAAAGAAGGCCCTGTCATTTGACAGTTATTGACTGCTTATTTATCTCTAAATTTGTCATAGTCAGTAGTTAAAAACATATTCGCACCTTTCTTATGTGTTAAGTAGAATAGTGGTGAAGAAAATCCAGGAAATGTCTCTATAAAAATCACATTTCTTTTTCAGCATGTTTTTTATTTTGATGAAGTCTTTGGTGAAGCATGCACCAACCGGGATGTATACATGAAGACTACTCACCCACTCATTCAGCATATTTTCAATGGGTATGATAGTAATTATTTGCTTCTCTTGCTTCATATTTTCTCTTCTCCATAATCATATTTCTTTATAAACATCACTTAAATTTTTCAGTTTTTTAATTAAACATGAATTTGTGTCTTAATCTGATGAATTTAGACTCTGTTAAAGAGTGCCTTATCTCTATAGGAGTTACCAAGCATTTAGAAATTTTCAGCAAAAATGTTGTTAGCAATATAATTTCATCAAAGTCCTCAGAATAAAAAGGTTTAAGTGGTTATAGTTTGAACTTTTGATAACAGGAATTATGTATTCTGGCTATATAGTTCAGTTACCTTTTTCATTGGAGTGGGATAGGTAAGTGACTGTCATCTGTTCTTTATAGATGTATTTTTTTTAATTTTGAAATAATCACACTTTAAATAAACATATAAATGGGATAGAAAAGGCCTTAGGGAGCCCTGTTGTATATTCAAAATATAGGCATGTATTGATAGAAAATGCCAAATGGTCTGCTATAATCACTGATACCAGAGTATTTTGACTTTTTAATTTTGTTTATTTATTTAAAAAAATTTTTTTAACGTTTATTTATTTTCAAGAGACAGAGTGCGAGTGGGGGAAGGGTAGAGAGAGGGGGAGGCACAGAACCTGAAGCAGGCTCCAGGCTCTGAGCTGTCAGCACAGAGCCCCATGCAGGGCTCAAACCCACCAACTGTGAGATCATGACCTGAGCTGAAGTTGGACGCCTGACTGAGCCACCCAGGCACCCCTATTTATTTATTTTTTAAATGAGTTGACTTTTTTTTTTTTTTTTTTTTTTTTTTGAGAGAGAGAGAAAGTGCACACAAGCTGGGGAGGGGCAGAGAGAGTGGGAGAGAGATAACTTTAAGTAGGCTCCACACTGCCAGCATGGAGCCCAATGTGGGACTTCAACTCATAAACAGTGAGATCATGACCTGAACTAAAATCAAGAGTCAAACACTTAACTGACTGAGCCACCCAGGTGCCCCAGAGTATTTTGACTTTTTTTTTTTTAAACAATTATTCATTTTTGAGAGACAGACCTCAAGCAGGGGAGGGGCAGAGAGAGAGGGAGACACAGGATACAAAGCGGACTACAGGCTCCAAGCTGTCAGCACAGAGCCTGGTGTGGAGCTCGAACCCACGAACGGTGAGATCATGACCTGAGCCGAAGTTGGATGCTTAACCAACTGAGCCACCCAGGTGCCCCTGACTTTTTTAAAAATAATTTTTATAACTTTAAAAATATTGAGATATAATTCACATATAGTTAGATGTACAGATCTTAAGAAGTATTCAAGTTTCATGAGTTTTAGTAGTTGTATATATCCAAGTAACCAATACCTTGAACAAGATACAGAACATTTCCGTTACCCCAGAAAGTTCTCTTGTGTCCCTTTTTAGTTAACCTCCACCTCTACCCTCAGGTCTTATATAACCACTGACCTGCTTTCTGTCACTATATATTTTGCCTGTTCTAGAATGTCACAGAAATAGAATCATTCCCATATATGTTCTTTTATGCTTGGCTTCTTTGGCTTAGCATAATGTTTTTTTGATATTAGTACATGTATCTGTAGTTTTTATTACTAATATTCCTTTCTATGAATATACCATAATTTGTCCATTCTCCTGTTGATGGATATTTGGGTTGTTTCCAGTTTTGGACTATTATGAATAAAGCTGTATGAACATTCTTGTACAAGTCTTTGATTCTTGGACATGTTTTCATTCATCTTGGGTGAAACCTAGACATGGAATTTCTGGGTCTTAGGATATGTGTGTGTTTATAAGAAAGTGTCAAACAGTTTTTCTCACACCATTTTGTATTCCCAACAGCAATGTGTGTGAATTGCATTTCTACATCCTCACCATATTTGGTATTGTCAGTCTTATTTTAGCCAATCTAATAGGTATGTAACTTTATCTCATTGTGCTTTGAATTTGAATTTCAAAATGCCTAATGATACTGAGAATCTTTTCATGTGCTTATTGCCATTCAGATACCTTCATTTGCCCCTTTTTTGTTTGTCTGTTTTCTTTTTATTGTTGTTTAATAGCAGTCATTAAAATTTTTTTAATTCTAAGTAGGCTGAAAAAGTGAAATGCCTTTCAGGTTTGATTTCTTATATATCAAATTTAGGGAGTACTTTTTAAGAGAGCAAGTTTGTAAAGTTAGAATTTGAATGTTAGGACAGTACCAGTTAAAAAATAAGAGAGCTACAAGTTAAGTGCATCCATTATGCAAAGTGTAATAAGAGATTTTTCATGCCCATATTGTTGTTTTTCAAAAAGATCATCACTAAAATGTTCAGAAGATAAGGTAGATATTATTCTTTACTCTCATTCTGCTAAATCTTTTTTTTTTATTTTAGAGAGAGAGAGCATGAGCAGGGGGAGAGGGGGAGTGGGGGGGGGGGGAGAGAGAGAGAGAGAGAGAGAGAGAGAGAAAGAGAAAGAGAAAGAGAAAATATATCTTAAGCAGGTTCCACACTTAGTGTGGACCCCAGCACAGGGCTTGATCCCAGGATCCTGGGATCATGACTTCAACAGAAATCAAGAGTCAGCCACTCAATCCACTGAGCCACCCAGGTGCCCCTCATTCTACTAAATCCTCTGCAATGTGTTTACATTTTCCTCCATTAATCCTTTCCTATCTGTGCCTCTCCTAGTGTATTCAAATGCCCATACTACTGGGAGCCTGGATTCAAAAGACAAGGAGTACCTGGTCTCTGCTCAAACAGCTTAAATCTGATTAGCTACCATCTCTTTATTCTCACACTTATATGGTTCCTTTGCTGTTGTCCTATTACTGGTTCTTGGGTTTCTTTCTGGCTTCAGGCCTCTTTCTTCATGTTCTTCTCTCTGCCCACCTCCAGTGTTCCCTTACTTCTGTGTATTCACAGACTTTTTTTCTTACTGCAAGTAGCTACTTTTATCATTAATCTCCATGCAATTTCCTGTTCAAGAGTCTGCAATAGCTGCTTATTACTTAACATTATGTTCATTTTCTACTCTGTACTACATAGTTGAGCCTCCAATACTCAGGTAATCTTGGCCTCTAGCTCCTCCAAAAACATGCGGTGATTGGCAGGATAGTTTCCCAGCTCTCCTCTGCACCTTTTATTCTGCAGTTCTTCACACTCATACCCATGCACATACCCACCCTACATGCAAGAATAGTGATTCTTACTTAGAACCACATGGTGTCAGAGCTAGAAGGGATCTTAGAAATCAAGTAACTAATTAATTTATTAATGAAAGTGAAAACTGAGGCTCTTAGAAAAACCCTTCTGTGAGTCCTTCCTCAAATATCTTGCTTATTCACATCTAAACTTCATTAATATTTATATGAGTGGTCATTACCACCCTGTTAATCATATGGTCTTCTGTTATTTTTGTATTTATTTTAATTCTCTATTCTTTCATCAAGCTTACTTTTTCGGATTAAGACAAAATCATCTCTTAGATTCTCTAGGACATCTAGCATGGAATTCTTATTTGCTTCCAGACTTATCATATAACCAGTTCCATGAAAAATTCCTATTAAAAAACTCATGTGCTGCTTTAAGAATGTTTTTTCCTCTTCCTGTGTTTTTATCATGTAAAACCCTCCTCTCCCTAAAGGATTGTATGCTCATAGCTGAATTTTGTCAGCTATAAACAGCATTCTGTTTCTACCTGACTTTGGTCATGAAAAATCTGTACGTAGATTAACATTTCTCTTAGTGTATATGTTATATGAATGATTTTTTTCCCCTAGAGGGAATGCCACTTGCTTCGCATATGGACAGACAGGTGCTGGGAAGACCTACACCATGATAGGAACTCATCAGAACCCAGGACTCTATGCTCTGGCTGCCAAAGAGATCTTCAGGCAACTAGAAGTGTCCCAGCCAAAAAGGCACCTCTTTGTGTGGATCAGCTTCTATGAAATCTACTGTGGACAGCTTTATGACCTCTTAAATAGAAGAAAAAGGTACTGGTTATGAATGGGAAACTACAAATCTGTTCATCATTGTTTTAAGCGAGGGTCCACAGAATTAATGATCATGGGATTTAATGCAAGGTCTTGTTATATTAGTGCCCTTTTCTGAGATGAGTCTCCTGAATTAGATGAATATTTTTTAAATCAGTTCAGCTAGAAAAGAATGCAAATTAGCCTTCCATTAGTATTTTTTAAGTGATCCATATCCGTATGTTTATCAAAAGACTATCCCTTTTACTTTGATCTGCGAAAGGGTGATGATTTCAGGAAATCAGGATATCAACATGTACTTAAATACCTTCCTATTCTTTTGCCTATTATTACATTGGAAGAACTATAAATAATGTTTCTTGCTTTCTCTTATTTTTTTTTCTCAATAATCTTAGGGTAAACTTAATGATAATTTTCTGAGATCAGTTAAAAAAAATACATCTCGGGGCGCCTGGGTGGCTCAGTCGGTTAAGTGTCTGACTTTGGCTCAGATCATGATCTCGCGATCCGTGAGTTCGAGCCCCGCGTCGGGCTCTGTGCTGACCGCTCAGAGCCTGGAGCCTGTTTCAGATTCTGTGTCTCCCTCCCTCTCTCTCTGACCCTCCCCATTCATGCTCTGTCTCTCTCTGTCTCAAAAATAAATAAACGTTAAAAAAAAAATTTTTTTTTAAATACATCTCTCTTCTTCACGTTAGACTTTTAACTCTTCTAAGTCTTAAACTGTTGCCCTTGAAACATAATACAGTAACTTAGAAATGGATTTAAATCCTATTGTATTTTTCTGGCCTCAAGTTTTGTTTAGGTTGAAAGAGCTGACTTTAACTGAGCAGGAAACAACAAAGTTGTGAAGGTACCGACTGACTGGGAGGATAAGGAGGAGAGATGGAATAAGGGGGGTGGAAAGATAAAAGAGTGTCATAACCGAATTAACCAGAACTGTGACATGTTGGGAGCAGTCACAAGTGGAGAGAAGGGAATTGGGGCAGAGCATGGTGGTAGGCTAGGGAAACTAAATCAGTGACAGAAACTAGCCCCCAGCAAAGGTATCCAAGCCCCTACAGAGCTGTCCAAAAGGATGTGCAAATTCCAGGCAAACACTGGAATGGGGGTTGGGCTAGAAGAGCATCTGAGTTCAGTAGAGTGTGATAGGGCAGGCCCCCATGCCAAAGGTGCTGACGTTTGAAGGGTTGGGGTCCAGAGCCAAGATGGCCAAGAATGAACTCTTGAGATGTCTTTGGTGCAAAAAGGTGGTTTTATTAAAGCACGAGGACAGGACCCGTGGCAGAAAGAGCTGCACTGGGGTTGGGAAGAGTGGCTGATTATAAAAGATTTTCTATCCTGTGGAGGGGAGAATGAGGTTAGGGCTCTAGGAAATTGAATCCATAGGTTTCTGGAGATTGCCTTTTTACTTGTAAATTATTAAGACAGTTGCAAACTGATGCAAACTCTTGTCCTGCATGATGATCTCTATCAGTTAACCATTTGTTTTTCCCTTTCCTTTGTTCTTGGGCAGCCAGGAGTGCCTGAAGAATGTTTTACAAATCCCACCTGGGGGATGGGTGGTGGGGGTGTTCGCTTGTACTATGCTCTCAGCTTGCCTTTGTTACCTATAAGAGTATTGAGTAGTGAAACTGGAGAAGCCATCAACTGGGCTTAGGCAGACCACCATCTGTGGACTATTCCAAGAAAAGGGGACCTTTAGGTATGCCACAATTCAGAGGATGTACAGGTGTTCAGGGTTTAGTCCTGACACAGCAACTGCCAAATAAAGGGAGGGTTCTGCTCTAGGTTTGGTTTGGAGAAGAGTTGCTTTTCTTTATTATCCTCTGTTGGTTTTTGAAGCCTCAAGTTAGCTCAATCACAGCTTCTCTTCCAAGGCCCCAACACTATTACTTAGGAGATCTTTCCAGTCAGAATGTAGCTGGACACTGGCAAGAGCATCTGGCTCTGGAGGTCTCAAACAGACCAGGTTCAACCACTAGCCACCAACAAAATCCAAAGGCAGAGAAACAAGTAGTGGTGAAACAAGAAAGGAATTTAGTTCAGTGGGGCTACCACCAGGAAGACAACGGACTAACATTTCAAAGATTGCCTCCAAAGTGCCGAAAATATTTCTAGGTTTATATAAGGAGAAAGTGGGACAAAGGTCAATGGGTTTGTGCAGGTGGGCAGTGAAGTCAAGTTGATCATTGTCTTAGGGCCAATCATGGATAGAGTCTTGCTGGCTTGGGACAGTCCTTTATTGCTTGAGGGGGTAGTTTGTGTTCCTTTCTGGGGATGCTTTGCCTGCATGGTCTTTTCCCAGAGTTAAGAGTATGATACGCTGGAATGAACTTAATCATTTAGAAAGTTTGAGGTCAAAATGCAGGAAGTTTAAGTCCTCTTTGTTTAAAGAACAGTTGGCAAGGGGATAAAAGCTGTTGTGGTGTGTGTGTGTGTGTGTGTGTGTGTGTGTGTGTGTGTGTGTGTGTGTGTCTGGTTTGTTGGTTGGTTTCTTTGGGTGAAGGGACAGTCAGGATATCTAGTTATTTGTGAGTGCGGTTCTTTAATGAATGACTCAGATATATTGCCCTGTATATTTGCATTATTTTCAGTTTATTTATTTTGAGAGGTGGGGGAGGGACAGAGAGAGAGGGAGAGAGAGAATCCCAAGCAAGCTCTGCACTGTCAGCACAGAGCCCAACTCGGGGCTCAAACTCACAAATGGTGAGATCATGGCCTGAGTTGAAATCAAGAGTCAGAAGCCAAACCAACTGACTGAGCCCCCCAGCAACCCCCAACCCCCAACAAATTAACTCTTAAAGTAGAGGATAAATTGTTTTTATAGGCTTGCATAAAAAGTGATAGAAATACATTTCTGGCTTATAGAATTTAAAAAGCTAGAAGTACATTTTGGGCTGTCCATTAGGAACTGTTCTGGGGTGAGCTCAGGGCATAGGGCCTGTATGTTTAGGAATGACCTGAGGGCTCTGAAAGCTTGATCCCTCTTTTATTCCAGAAGCCTGACTGTTCTAATAGAACTAGTTTCTGATAGGTCATGGGGATTGGTGAAGCAGTTTTTCTCCAGTTCTGTAAAAATTTGGAAATTTGGGGTGAAACAAACTAAAAAATTTTTTGAGAAAATCATTTCCTTTTTTGGGTATAAAGTGGAATTCCATTCTTAACCTTAATCAGTATCTTATTAAGGGAGAAAAATAATCTTCGAGTCTTTGATAGATTCAATATATGCCCCTTGATATATCTGGTTTAATGATGATGATAGACCATAGCCTTATACATAGGCCTGAGAAATTCAGTTATAGCACCAGCTCTTCCTTCCTCCCTTGGAAGATATATGAAGACTCCTTATGTTGGAAATAGAGTAGAACCCAGTTTCTGTACATCTCTCTGCTCTACCTTCTATGATGTTAGCTTTCAAAATTAGCCCTCTAGCAGATACGGAATGGCTGCCACTGCTCCCAGGGCCACATACTTTCACTTCCAGAAAGAGCACCAGCACCTCACCCCCAGGCACCTAACGACCAGAAACAAGAACTATTTTGATTGAACCAGCAGAGATCCCATATCCACTCCTGAACCAATCACTAAAGCCACGAATATACCATCTGTTGATTGGCATATGTCTGCATTATATGTTCATTCTTTTAATTGTAGCCAAAGATGTTGATTTGTTTACAATAGTCAAGGACCATCTCTGAAGCCCAGGGCTGTGATCAGGAGGTGTGCGAGTGGGGCGGGGAGGATACACATCAATCTCACTCAAATAACAGAACTGCTACCTAATAGGGAAATGGTGGAAGGTTTCTGGGGAGGCAAGAACAAAGTCCATTATAGCAGGTCTGTTGTACCAACCATGTTCTTGTGTCTGCAGGCTCTTTGCAAGAGAAGATAGCAACCACGTGGTACAGATAGTGGGACTGCAAGAGCTTCAGGTGGAGAGTGTGGAGCTCCTCTTAGAGGTAACTCTTCCTTACTACCCCATGATAGTAACCTAAGTACAGGGAAAGAATTCATTTTGCTATCTAGCAAGAATAATGGAATTTAGCCAGAGGGCCATGACAAGCATGCTACCTAACATTTGTAAAATGTGAGTCCTCTAAGAGGATAGCTCCTTTCTGTACAGGGTTGTTGTCTAAGTGCCATCGAGTGTGTGGGAGAACCTTGTGCATGAGAGGCTACTCTTGTGCTAGTTTGACAGACTGCTAATGTGTATATCTATGGTAGTGGGAAAAGCTACTGGAGAGAAATATTCTTTTTTTAAGTTTATTTACTTATATTGAGAGAGAGAGAGTCAGCAGGGGAGGGGCAGATAGAGGGAGAGGGAGAGAATCCCAAGCAGGCTCCACACTGTCAGCACAGAAACCTAATGTGGGGCTTGAACTCACAAACCGTGAGACCATGAGTTGGAGTCAAGAGTTGGACACTTAACTGACTGAGCCACTCAGGTGCCCCGAAATATCCTTACTTTTAAGTAAAAATTTTAATGGGTAAGGGGCACTTGACTGACTCAGTAGAGCATGTGACTCTTGATCTCTGGGTCATGAGTTTGAGCCCCACATTGGGTGCAGAAATTACTTAAAAAAAATTTTTTTTAATAGTAATTTTCACATGGGTTCGGAATTCAAGAGGTACAATAAAAATATCCCTTCTATTCCCTTTTCAAACTGAGGCAAGTTTTTTTGTATATCCTTCCAAAGACATTTCCAAATCTTTCATGAAAAGTTCTTTTAGGGGCACTGTCTGTCTCTCAAATAAATTTGAAAAAACTTCTAAAAAGTTATCTTTTAACACTTGCTCATTATTAGATACAAACCTTGCAAAAATATGTAAGAAGATAGAAGAATAAAGGCCACTTCCAACTTACTGTATACAACTCCCTACTCCCCACTGAGATATCCACTGTTAACGGTTTAAAATCATTTTTTTTTCCTTTTCTGGGAATTTATTAATTTATGTACAAATATATTTTTGTTGAATTGTCCTTTAATGCAGTGCTCCTCAACCACTTAGATCACTTTATTGTGAAAAATAGCCTATACAGAAATATGCTTAAAGCCTAAATGTGTATAGTATAGTGTAGTATAGTATAGAATAAAGAAACAACCACTTTCATAATCAGTTACCCAGATTAAGAAATAGAACATTTCAGCACCCCATAAACCCCTATACAACTTGCCAGTCACAGTCCCCTGTACTCCTGACATTTATGCTAAATCACTTTCTTGTTCTTTCTTATAGTTTTACCACTTATGTATTCATCCATTAACTATATAACTTACTGTGCACCTGTTTTTTAACTTTTATGAATAGAATCACACCATATTATTTGTCTTCTTTTGCTCATCATTATACTTTTGAGTTCAGTCTATGTTTTTGCACATGGCTGTAGTTTTGTTCTTATTTGCTATATAGTGTTCAATCATATGAATATACCACCTTTTAACCATTCTGTTAATGGACAGCTGGGGTTGTTTCTATTTGGGGGGCTCTTCTGAACATTGTAACTGTGAAATGTCCTTATACCTGTGTTCCAGTACAGTTCTAGTTGTGAGGACATGCAGATCTTCCACTTCATTAGCTTTCCAAAGCTCTGTATGCTACCACAAGTGGTGTATGAGCAATCCCATTGTTTTTCATCCTCGCCAACACTTCCTGTTGATTTTCAAATTTTTGCCAGTCTGGAATTGTTTAATTATATCTCATTGTAGTTTTATTTTCCATTTTGCTGATTGAGAAATAAATTGAATAGCTTTTCATATTTTTAATTTATCTTATGGGTTTCCTCTTTGGGGAATGCCAGTTAGGGTCTTTTCCTCATTTTGGGTTGTCTGTCTTTTTCTTACTGATGTGTATATACAGATGTGAGTCATTTGTTAGTTTTTTGTGTCATAAACATGTGTCATTCTGTGGCTTGCCTTTCTAGTTTCACTGCAGTGTCTTTAAATGCTTACTTGACTCTGAGGTCAATGAAATCAGAATCTTTTAAATCAGTCAGGCCTAGATGTAGATATTAGTGTTATCCTGAACTGAAATATTGGTCACATACCATAATTCACCTTTTTAAAGTGTATGCTTCAGTGTTTTTAAATATAATTTTCTTATTAAAATATAATCCACATAAAATAATCACCCTTTTAAAATATGCAGTTAAATGATTTTTAAAGTATATTCAGAAAGTTGTGCAGCCATCTCCTCTATCTAATTCCAGAACATTTTCATCACTTCAGAATGAAACCCTGTACCAGTAGCAGTTGCTCCGTATTTCCTTCGCATCCAGGCCTTGCAGCCACTAATTTCTGTCTCTTTGAATTTGCCCATTTTGGCCATAGCATATATGGAATCCTACAATATGCAACCTTTTGTCTCTAGTTTCTTTCACTTAACAGATTTTCAAAGCTCACCCATGTTGTAGCATATGAAAGTACTTTCATTCCTTCTTGTGGCTGAATAATATTCTATTATGGATACATTATTCATATATATATATATATATATATATATATATATATATATATATATATATATTTTAGAGAGGGAAAGAGAGAGCAAGCTTGTGAGTGGGGGAGAGGGGGAGAGGGGCAATGGGAGAGAGAATCTCAAACAGTCTCCACACTTAGCTCAGACCCCAGCATAGGGCTTGATCCCACGACCCTGGGATCATGACCTGAGCTGAAATCAAGAGTCAGACATTCAATCGACTGAACCACCTAGGTGCCCCATATTATTCATATTTTATTCATCCATTCATTAGTTAATAGACACAGAGGTTGTTTTTACTTTTATAGAAGCACTGTTATGAATAATACTGCTATAAACATTCATGTATAAGTTTTTGTGTGGACGTATGTCTTCAGTTCTCTTGAGTCTATGCCTAGGAATGGAATTGCTGGGTCATACTTTTTGAGGAACTGCCAAACTGTTCTCCAAAGTGGCTGTACCATTTTACATTCCCAGCAGCAATGTATGAAGGTATATGTCATTTTAAATGCTCTCCACGTGATTCTGACATGCAGCCTGCAGCCATTATAATCATTCTTACAGTATTCTTTTAGTAGCAAGCCTGGCTAGAGTCAAAGAAAGAAGGCTAGAAGGACAGGCCAGGTACTTGACCAGACGTTCCTTTAGAACAGCTTCACAATACACCTTTCCAGGGATTTGGGTGTATGAAATGGCAGGGTGACCCACCACTGATGTCTTTTTCTTTTTTTAAAAAAAAAATTTTTTTTTTTAATGTTTATTTATTTTTGAGACAGAGAGAGACAGAGCATGAACGGGGGAGGGTCAGAGAGAGAGGGAGACACAGAATCTGAAGCAGGCTCCAGGCTCTGAGCTGTCAGCACAGAGCCCGACGCGGGGCTCAAACCCACGGACCGTGAGATCATGACCTGAGCCGAAGTCGGCCACTTAACCGACTGAGCCACACAGGCGCCCCACTGATGTCTTTTTCTAACAGTTTCTTTTTCCTAGGACAAATAAGTAAATTTTGCTTAAGGGCTGAGACCTCATATTTGTGTGACTATTATATTCTTAAGTCCTGGGATAAAACATCTGAGGATAGCACACGAGTGTGGCTATTTTAGAGTTACTTAAGAGCCAAGGGCCCCTTTCTAGGAATTGTAAAATCAAGTGCACAACAAAAGTTTGTGGGATGTGTTGAAGGGGCTTCCCTGAGATTGTGACCATTCTTTTTTTTTTTTTTTTTTTTTTTTTAAACTTTTATTTATTATTGAGAGACAGGGAGAGACAGAGCATGAGTGGGGGAGGGGCAGAGAGAGGGAGACCGAATCTGAAGCAGGCTCCAGGCTCTGAGCTGTCAGCACAGAGCCCAGTATGGGGCTGGAACTCACAAACCGCAAGATCATGACCCAGACCGAAGTCAGACACTTACCTGACTGAGCCACCCAGGTGCCCCTCTTTTTTTTTTTTTTCCCAATGTTTATTTATTTTTGAGAGAGAGCAGGGGAGGGGTAAAGAGAGGGGGACAGAGGATCTGAAGCAGACTCTGCACTGACAGCAGAAAGCCTGAGCGGGGCTCGAACTCATGAACCATGAGATCACAACCTGAGCCAAAGTCAGACACTTAACCAGCTGAGCCACCCAGGTGCCCGGAAATTGTGACCATTCTTTTTTTTTTTTTTTTTTTTTTTAATGTTTTTTTACTCTTGAAGGAGAGAGATAGAGTGTGAGTGGGGGAGGGGCAGAGAGAAAGGGAGACACAGAATCCAAAGCAGGCTCCAGGCTCTGAGCTGTCAGCACAGAGCCTGATGCGGGGCTCGAGCTCACAATCTGTGATATCATGACCTGAGTGAAGTTGGTTGCCCAACCGACTAAGCCACCCAGGTGCCCCAAGATTGTGACCATTCTTAACCTGTCCAGAGTGCCCTCCATTGTGGAGTCCTAAGAAAATTGTTTCTTATATTCCTGTTCCCTGTGGTTCTCTTGCCCCCACCTCCCCCAGCCATTCCTTCATTTGACAGGAGAGTTACTGCCCATGATGCCTTTATCCCTGAAGATTTAACCAACTGAATGGGAAAGGAAGAGATGTTTAGGAGGAGGTCCCTTTCCCTTAGCTATGGCCATAATTGTGTTAATGGGCAGTCTGGTGTCATATCACTCCCACTACCTTTGGAAGAGTTTATGGTACTGCTCTATCTTAAGATATCTAAGAAAAGCCACCTGGGTGGCTCAGTTGGTTGAGCATCCGACTCTTGATTTCGGCTCAGGTCACGATCTTATGGTTTGTGAGTTTGAGCCCTGTATTGGGCTGTGTGCTGACTACAGAGCCTGCTTGGGATTCTCTCTCTCCCTCTCTCTCTGCCCCTCCCCTGTTCTCTCTCTCTCTCTCTCTCTCTCTCTCTCTCTCTCAAAAAATTAAAAAAAAAAAAAAGCAGAAAGAAGTTTCTTGTTAGTCAGTGTTCTATATCATCACCATCGATACTCTCAGTCTACAAGAAGTCAGCTGAGATCAAGATGGAAAGTTGCTATAAATTATGGATGTCCTCATGAACATTTACTGACTCGAAACAACAGCACTTGCTAACTCAGGTGTTGCACTTTCTCAGGTGTTACTGTACATGCTTGCTCAAGTATCACCCATGTGTTTGCTCAAGTGTCACCCTCACAGATCACCCTCAGGTTCACTCAGGCATGGCCACTTGCATGCCTGCACAACTAGCAGCCATATTTTTCCCACAGGATTGTCCTTCTTCCAGGAACTCTCTCCTTCAAGTGTATTTTATTACCTGGTCTTAACAATGCAGACACCAGGTCTTCCCTGCCTTTACCGAGGACGCACTGACTCCTCACATTTCTCAGTTGTGGAATCAAGATTTCTTCTGTCAGGGAATTGATGAGTATTTTTTCAGTTGTAGAGATTTACAGATTTTTAAGTCATTTCGATAGCCACTTTATGTACTTACGGGCATCCATTCTCAAACTTCTCATAAACCTGTTTCATATTTTATCATTGCCCTAACCGCAATTGGTAACGGAGGCCCACATGGCAAAAGCTTCCCCTAGATGAGCCTCGGTTGTATGCCAGTGGTAGAGACTTACTATGCACACAGTGCCTATGCTACTGACATGCTCCTAGCCCTCCTTCGGTATATGCACAGAAACCTTAGTGATTAAAGCCTTACAACCATACAGAGGTGGGTCCTGGTGCCATGTATCCTTCAGCATGTCCTTTCCCTTTCTGAGCCTGAAACATGTGGATGATAGTAGATGATTGGGTTGGATGATAGAGGAGGAAATGAGATAACATATAGAAAATGGTTGGTGTGACACTAGTTCAATTTGCCACATCTGTTCTTATTAATAGTCTTTATTAATAATGTCCTTGAATGTTACCCAGGCAACAGAATTGAGCAGTTGTCTTTAGTTTCTTTGGTGGCAGGTCCCCATTTCACTACTCACATAACATGTTTTGTCTAAAGGACCTAGATTTAGAAATTTGCCCAATAGACTTTAGTTACAGAAGGAAGAATTCAAGAAGGAGGAAGTGGTAGAGGAAAAGGAAGCCTACTGATTTTTCAGTTGATTGCACTATTTTTGCTTGGCTCCTAGGCTTGCATTTGCCCCCAAATATTTTGTTTTTCCCTTTTCTTCTTCTTTTTTCTTTTTGGTTCACTTGTACTGGGGAGCCCATGGAGTCTCATGTTGATCTGCAAAGCTCTATTTCCCCAGGAAACTCTCATTGTTTTACATTTCTGAAAAGAAATAAAGTTTTGGAAGTTTACACAAAAATGTTTGTTCTTGGGGCACCTGGCTGGCTCAGTCAGTGGAGCATGCAACTCTTGATCTCAGGGCTGTGCATTCGAGACCCACATCAGGTTCTCTGCTACCAGCATGAAGCCCACTTCTCTGTCCCCATCTCTCTGCACCTCCCTCACTCCTGTTCTCTCTCAAAAATAAATAAACATTGGGACACATAGATGGCTCAGTCGGTTAAGTGTCTGATTCTTGGTTTCAGCTCAGGTCATGATCTTACAGTTTTGTGGGTTCAAGCCCTGTGTCAGGCTATATGTGCTGGCAGCATAGAGCCTGCTTGGGATTCTCTCTCTACCTCTCTGCCCCTCCCCTGCTTGTGCTGTCTCTGTCTTTCTCAAAAAAAAAAAAAAAAAAACAAAAAAACTTAAAAAAATTTTTTAAATAAAAATAAATATTAAAAAAAGTTGATCTATCTGATGACCTTTATAAACTGAGTCATTTTTACTCATCAGAGCCCAGGTGCTTTATTTCACTTTCTGAAAGGCATGGTGATTGTAGCCTGTTTCTGAAGCTGAGGAAACTGAACCAGAACCAGAAATCCTTCATGCCTTCCCTAAAAGTCATTAGTCAGGAAAGGTATCCTCAACACATTAGGTTTTCTGGGATGTACTCACAGGTACCTAATGCATCATGATGGATAAGGTGGACAAGGTGCATGAAAAACCAAGTGTAAAACTTTATAACAGAACCCCAGAAGCCAACCTTTCTTGACTTCCCTGGGGGTGAACCACAAACCATCCTCTAAGCGTCTGTCTGTATCCGCTGTGCCTAGCTAGTGTGGCCTTGAGGCCTTTCTCAGCTGTGTGTCCCTAGCATCATTACTCTCACGTGGCAGAGGCCACCTGGCTTCTATCCCTAGCCTGACGATATTTGACCTATGTGACCTCGGGTAAGTCACTAACTTCTCTGTTTCTTCCCTTATCAAGCATATTGTTTATACAGATGTAGAGATTTAAAGGATCTCCCCTGTCTCTTCGTGGGGCTTGTAAAAGACCAAAACCAACAGGCAAAAAACAAAAAGAGGTGTGAGAACCCTAAAACTAGAAGGAAATACACCAGAATCTTGTTAACTCTGGATTTATGTGAGGTATATATTTTCTTCTTGATAGTTTTCCTACATTTTCCAAGTTTTCCACAGTAAGCATGTCTTTCTTTTCTAATAGAGAAAAAAGAAAAGTTTGATAAAAAGAACATTACACATCATCCTTGCATTAGTCTATGTACGCACGAAGTCAGAGTGACAGGAGAGAGGCCAGGATAAAGAAGTACATTTGAACTAGGTGGTTCAGTTACAGATGTGCCTGAAGCAGCCTAGCCAGCATCCGAGCTTAGTTAGCAGTGCAGGGCAGGGGGACCTGCCACACCCAGTGTAAGGGACTACTACTGTCATTCTTATGATTTCTAATTAGCAGTAACATACTAGCTCTGCAGTTGACAGTCCAGTGTTATAAATTAACAGGTTCTTCTCTTTATAAAAAGATTCATCGGATAGACCTATTACACTTTTAGCAAGCTATTTACAAAATGAGTGCATCTAAAATATTCTAAATTTGATTCTAAAATACAATTCTAGGGGCACCTGGGTGGCTCAGTAGGGTAAGCAGCCAACTCTGGATTTCAGGTCATGACCTCGTGGTTTGTGAGTTCAAGCCCCACATCAGGCTTTGAGCTGACAGGCTGACAGTGTGGAGCCTGCTTGGGATTCTGTCTCTCTCTCTCCCTCTTTTTCTTCCCTGTGTATTAGTCATTCTGTGACACACATTTCTGTCCTTTGCTTTAGTTACTAAGATAGATGGCTACTGTGGGACCTTGCTTTGGAGACAAGTCATGCCCTGGAGATTGTAGTCAGGCTAAATCTATCAAAGATATAAAAAAGAGTTTATGAGATCAAGAAGTAAATTAGCTCTTCAGCTATTAAATGTTCTCCCCCAAGGTGAGTATTCCACATTGTTTGCATTGCTGTTGGGTACTTACTCTGTATGATTTAATGTTTAGGCAGCTTTCTGCTTGGAAGGAAAATGACTGCAGTGTACTGACAAAGGTATATGCCTGGTCTCTATTGCTCTCAGCCAACTCTTAGAAACCAGAGGGCTTTTTTATTTCTTGGGGGAATCACCCTATGGATTTTATTTTCAGGTGATTCTGAAAGGCAGCAAGGAGCGCAGCACTGGGGCCACTGGAGTTAATGCAGACTCCTCCCGCTCCCATGCTATCATCCAAATTCAGATCAAAGATTCAGCCAAGAGGACATTTGGCAGGTGAGCTGGAAATATGCAAGGAACTGCATTGTCTGCCTTTCCGTAACGTGACTTTGAAATATGTGTTATCAACAACAGGACACTCTGCCACCATGGAGTTTTTAATAAATATCAGGGATACAGAGTAGAGTTGTTAGCCCTGAAATAAATCATTGTATTAAAGTGCCATCAGTTGATTAACCATGAAGTAATGACCTATTGTTGGTCAAGCCTAAGTTATTAAAAGGGACATTGATTGCTTCTAACATGAAACACAGTATCAGTAAAGGAATAGTAGGAAATGCATCTCAGCTTACAGGCCAAAAAAAAAGGGGAGGGGGGAGAGAAAATTAATCTAGCCTTCTTGAAAGAAGCCATAAGACAATTGAGTACATTCATTGCTTCCCTGGTGCTATCTTAGCAAACTCTGCCACACTGATGGATGAGCCTATCTCACTTCTCAGTAATGAGTCTTTTTCTTTTCTTTTTTTTTTTTTTAAACTTTCTTTTCTTTTCTTTTTTTTTTTTTTTTTGGCTGGAAAGCAGCCCACAGAAGTTTCTGTTTAATTATCTAAGTGGTCACATACGTGATTTGCATTGCAGTCATTTAGCTTTATGGGAAGAATGGTGGGGGTTTTTTTGTGGGGGGAAGAATGTTTTATTAATTTTAGTCATACTTTCTCACAAATGATTAAAACCAATGGAAGTGTCTGAGTGAACAGTGCTATCAACAGCTGACAGATCAGGATCTTAAAATACTTTTGGAAAGCTGACAGTAATGTCTTTTCTTTCCTGAGGATGGGCCAGTGTTAATTTCTTCCTGCCGCCACAAAATGCTGACTGTTGTAAAAATAAACCAAAGCCCCAAAGAAGTTATCCTTGCTGTGTCTTTTCTCTAGGATCTCTTTTATTGACTTGGCTGGCAGTGAAAGAGCAGCAGACGCCAGAGACTCAGATAGACAGACAAAGATGGAAGGTGCAGAAATAAACCAGAGTCTTCTGGCTGTAAGTTGTTTGACAACTTTAATCTAAAAATC
Organism: Panthera onca; assembly: GCF_046562875.1. Classification (NCBI taxonomy): domain Eukaryota; kingdom Metazoa; phylum Chordata; class Mammalia; order Carnivora; family Felidae; genus Panthera; species Panthera onca. The sequence goes on along the minus strand of NC_138351.1, from coordinate 56,807,695 downwards.
CTTCTTGAGGGGCGCCTGGGTGGCTCAGTCAGTTAAGAGTCCGACTTCAGTTCAGGGTATGATCTCATGGTCCATGAGTTCGAACCCCGTGTCAGGCTCTGTGCTGACAGCTCATAGCCTGGAGCCTGCTTCGGATTTTGTGTCTCCCACTCTCTTTGCCCCTGCCCTTGCCCCTCCCTCCCTCTCTTTCCCTTCCTCCCTCCCTCCCTCTCTCCCTCCCTCCCTCTCTCTCTCTCTCTGTCTCTCAAAAATAAATAAATAAACAAAAACTTAAAAATTTTTAAAAATCCTTCCTGAGAGATTTTGCCCCTCTTTACATGCAGCCAGAGTGGGTGAGGGTGGCTGGGTGGTATCAGTAGAGCAAGGGCATGCTCTTAGAGTCTGGCAGTGGAATTCCAAGGTTGGAATTGGGCAGAGGCTGCCCAATCAGATTCTCAGCAAAGGAACACACAAGTATTTCTGCAGCTGCTAAATGGTTAACTTAGGTAAGCTTTCTCCCTCTCATCAAATTTTTAGATTGTATTAAGTTTTCAAACATACGAAAGTAGAATAAATCATTTAATGACCTCCCAAATACTTGCACCCAGCTTCAACATGTGAAAAATCTAACCCTTCCCTTGGATTATTGTAAAGCAAATCCTGTCATCCTGTCACGTCTTCCACAAATATTTCATTATGTCAAGGAGATGAGGGCTCATACTCTTTTAAATATACCTGCAATGCCATTATCACACCTAAAGAAATAATTATGTTATATAATCTATTATCTAGTAAATGTTATCCTTCCTCCAGTTGTCCCATAAATGGCTTTTCACAGTTGGTTTGTTCAAATCAAGATGCAAACAGGACCCTTGGATCATTTCTGATAGTCTCTTTTATTCCATATCAGTTCTTCCATTCTCTCTCTCTCTCTTTAATATCAATGTATTTGTTCAAGAAAACAGGGTCACTTGTCCTATAAGATTTCCTGCATTCTGGATTAGGTTGACTGCATCCCCATGTTGATGTTTAACATGGCACTCTGTTCTCTCTATTTTTTGTAAAGTGGTTAAGGTCTGTATTTGTGCTGTACAGTACAGTAGCCACTACGCCACATGTGGCTATTGAGCACTTCAAACATAGCCAGTCTGAACTGAGATATGCTCTAAGTATAAGATACACCCTGGATCTTGAAGCAGGCATAATGTCTCATTAATATTTTTCATATTGATTACACAATGAAATAACATTTTGGATGTATTGGATTACATAACATGTAATTAAGATTAATTTGGAGTGCCTGAATGGCTCAATCGGCCAAGCATTGGACTCTTGGTTTTGGTTCAGGTCATGATCTTGCAGTTCGTGGGATTGAGCCCCGTGTCAAGCTCTGCGCTGGCAGCGTGGAGCCTGCTTGGGGTTCTCTCTGCCCCTCTCCTGCTCATGAGCGCATGCGTGCGCGTGCGCTCTCTCTCTCTCTCTCTCTCTCTCTCTCAAATAAATAAATAAACTTAAAAAAAGATTAATTTCATTTTTTTAAATGTGAAATTTTAAATTACACGTATGATTTGCACTTGTGGCTAACATTTCTATTGGGAAAGCACTGTTCTAGAAGCTTGATGAGATTGAGGTTCTGTTTTTTGACAAGAATTCATGGGTAGTTTTTAGATTTCCTATAGGAACATGTCAGGAGGTACAGAATGTCTGCTTTTCTCTCTTTGTGATTTTTTAAGAATTGAGAAAAATTCAAGTGTCAGCTTAATTCCTCCATTATAGTTTCCTATCAGACTTTTTCATTGAGTGGTTTTAGCAGCCTTTGATGAGCATCGCCTATATCTGCTGTTTTACTAGAGATTCCAAAATGATGATATTCTAATACTCCTTCTTTATTAGCTGGAAAGAACTTTCCCTCAACTGTCTGATTCTGAAATCTAGTTCATACAGTAGAGACCAGATAAATTCTTGCTTCTTTGCCTTCACTCACCATTTTGCAGAATGACTGGTGTCCTAGTAACCTAAACATGACCAATGAGTTTGTTATTTACTTTTTTTTTGTATTATTATAAACTCATTATAATCATTATTCTTTTTTTGCTATTTAAATTGTACATATTTGGCCAGTGGGAGCTTTTTCAAGTATGTTCCTTTGTTTTTTAGACCAGCCCTCTTAGTCTCAAATAGCTTCCTGGCTTTCTGGTATGACAAGATAATCTAGGCTCATCTTGTACGTTTCCTTTTCCAGACCTTGAATCAGCCAGTTCTTCAACAAGCCTTGGTTTTAGAAGGAAATGGCATTTAGAGACCATTAAGGGGCCCTAGGGGTGCTTATACCATAAGTGGGTTAGTAGACAGAGCTAGGAAATAGATTTTTTTTTGAAAGGGTAAGGTAGATCAGGGATTCATACTAATAAATTAATTCAAAATTAAGATTACAAGGGTTTTGGTTAACTTTTTTGAATTTATATTTCCCTTCTCTCCTATGCTAGAATTCTTAGTTCCTAACATTAATTTATTAGCTCTACTTCAGTATGTATACATTTCAAAATAATCCTAACACTACTCATAATGTGATTACTGAATTCAAATTAATATTTCTTTGCAGTTTCTTTTTCACTCTTAAGTTGTATCTGGCTAGGGATGTGTAGTCCTAATACTGTGTTGCGAAGTCACTTGATAAACACACATACACACACACACACACACACACACACACACACACACATACATTCAGTACATTGAATATATATGTATTCAACGCTGTTCTCAGAAGCAAAAGGGTAGCATACTGTAAACACTTTGCTTTTTTCCCTGACCAGTATCCTGGAGCTCCCTACACGGTTCTATATAAAGATCTTCCTTATTCCTTTTTGCAGCTCTACAGTGCTGCCTGTGTTCCTCCATATTATTTAAGTCCTTTTGACCAGAACTGAAGTCTCTAGCTAGGTACTTTATTTCTAGGCCTCATGAAGGATAAATTGCAAGGCTAGAAAGGTGAGAGAGCATCTGTTTTTACCTTTTTAATTTTTGAATAATTTTAAGTTTACAAAAAGATGCAAAAATAAATGCCCAGCATTCCTTCACCCAGCATCCATAATATTAACATCCTATGTAACCATAATAAAATGCTCTAAATCAGGAAATTAACATTGGTTATAATACTGTTAACTAAAAAAAGAAAAATTTTAAAGGAGTGCCTAGATGGCTTAGTCAGTTGAATGTCCAACTGTTGATTTCAGTCATCCCAGGGTCATGGGATCGAGTCCTGTGTCAGACTCTGTGCTGAGCATGGTGCCTGTTTGAAATTCTCTCTCTCACTCTCTCTCCCCCACCCCCCCCGCCTGCCTCTTTCTCTCTCTCAAATAAAAGTTTTAAATATTTAAAAAAGTAATAATAATACTATTAACTAATCTACAGACCTTGTTTTAATTTCACCAGTAGTCCCACTGATGTCCTTTTTTGGGTCCAGGACCTTATATTGCATTTAGTTGTTCTGTCTTCATAGTCTCCTCAGTTTTTGTTAAAGTCTGTGACTTTAACACCTTTGAAGAGTGCTGGCCTTTTATTTTGCAGATTGTCTGTGGATTTGGGTTTATCTGATGTTTTCTCAGATTCGATCAAGGTAAAGAATTTTTAGCAAGAACACCACATAAGTTGTGTCCTTCTTGGTGGATCATATCAGGTGGTGCATGAAATCAGTATGTCTTACTACTGATGATGTTCACTTTGATCACTTAAGGTGGTTTGTGCTAGGTTTCTCCACCGTAATGTTACCATTTTTCCTTTTGTAATTAATAAATATCTTATGGGGAGATACTTTGAAACTATGCAGATATCCTATTTACATCACACTTTTGCTGCCTAATTTTGGCATCCATTGATGATTCTTAATCTGCAACAATTATTATTGTGGTGTTTACCTGGTGGGATTTACTGTTCCTATCACTCTTTTTACATTAATTAGTTGGAATTCTGCTGTAAGAGCTATCCTTCTTCTCCAATTTATTTATTAGATTATAACAGTAAATGGATATTTCTTTTATTTGCTAGATTATAATACATTTCTATCATTATTTTATTGCTCAGATTGTCCCAGATTTGGCCATTGTGAGCTCTTTCAAGTTGGCTCCTGTATCATTTTGATATATATGCCCTCATCATTTTTTGTTGTTGTTTATGTATTTTGAGAGAGGGAGAGAGAGCACAAGCAGGGGAGGGGGCAGAGAGAGAGAGGGACAGAGGATCTGAAGTAGGCTCTGGGCTGACAGCAGAGAACCTGACACGGGGCTCGAGCTCACAAACCGTGAGATCATGACCAGAGGCGAAGTCTCAGGCTCTGACTGAGCCACCCAGGCTCCTCATCCCCCATCATTTTTGAGCATATCCTTGCCTTTTGGCCTTATAAGATGTCACACACTCATCTTTATGCTTTCCCTGCCCTAGCCCTGTAATCAACCATTTCTCAAAGGAGCCCCAGAACCAATAGCATTTACAGGTTAAGTTTCTAAGACTCAGATGGATTAAGTGAACTGGCCAGGGGTCCATATTCTCTAGCTACAAATCTGTGATTCTCATATGTAAAATTATGGTCCAGGAATCAAGTATAAAATCTGGGAAGAAGTCCATGTGAAGTCATACAACCTCTTGAGACTGGACTATGTCTATCTCACAAGGGCAGGAGCATGCAAAGGAGCCTAGAAACAAGCCTTCAAAAACAGCATCATAATCTTGTGCTTTGTGGGGCACCAGGGGGGCTCAGTTAGTTGAGCATCTGACTCTTATTTTCAACTCAGGTCATGATCCTAGGGTCATGGGATCAAGCCCCACATCAGGCTTTGCACTGGGCATGGAGCCTACTTGAGGCTTTCTCTCTCTACCTCTGTCCCTCTCTCTTGCTTGTGCTCTCTTTCTCTACAAAAATAAAATTTAAAAAAATAAATAAAAATTTTAAAAATATTTATCAAAAAAATCTTGGGGTGCCTGGGAGACTCAAGTCGGGTAAGCATCCGTCTTGGGTTCAGGTCATGATCTCGCGGTCTGTGGGTTCAAGCCCCGTGTTGGGCTGTGTTGACAGCTTGGAGCCTGGAGCCTGCTTCAGATTCTGTGTCTCCCTCTCTCTGCCCTTCCCCTTTTTGCACTCTCTCTCTCTCAAAAATAAATAAACATTTTTTAAAAATTTTTAAAAATCGTGTGCTTTGTAAGGTACACAAAGGTACACCTTATTTTCTTCTTGGGTATTCCCCTTAGTTCTCCCTTAATAAGTTTAATAAAGTATACTTCCCATTCTGATTCAACAGGGCTAAAGGGACTCAAGGACTCATAGGGATTGGTGGCCACACTTGGATTTGAGTATGTAAGGGGCAGGTGTAACTCAGGGGCAGGATTTGGCTACCTGTTTGTCCCTTTTGGAGAACTGTCCTAGTGCTCAAGTTTGGGGTATTTGTAATAAAAGAGGAAATTCCCTTATATAGGTTTCTCTATCTGAAAATAGAATTTTCCCATGAAACCATTTGTAAGCCAAAATGGCATAAGGCAAAGAAGTGATTACCATTAATTTATATGGGAAAAGTGTGTGCATTCCCAAAATGCCAAAAATAGCCTGTCTTCGGCTTTTCTGATACCTTAAGATACATCTTGCTAATGGGTGTACAAACTAAATCAAAATAAAGCACAGATCGAGGAGCCTAGCTGGCTTAGTCAGTGGAACATGTGACTCTTGATCTTGGGGTTGTGAATTCAAGGCCCACATTGGGCTTAGAGTTTACTTAAAAAAAAGAAAAAACTATTAAAAGATAAGGGGCACCTGGGTGCCTCAATTGGTTAAGCATCCAACTCTTGATTTCAGATCAGGTTATGATCTCACAGCTTTTGCATTCCAGCCCTGTGTTGGTCTCTACGCTGACTGCACAGAGCCTGCGTGCAGGATTCTCTCTCCCCCCCATCTCTGCCCCTCCCCCGCCTGCTCGCTCTCTCTCAATACTAAGTTAGTTAATTAAATTAAATAAATAAAACACAGATGGAAATACAGTTCTGCTGAGATGTTGAATGTACTTCCCTGGGAAGCAGTTGGACGGTACCACTCTTGCCGCTCAGGGTACACGCACTGCACCTGTAAAGGCTTGTTGCAGAATAAACGCTGAATACTATTTTTACTTTTCACCTTACTCTTTAATGTTTATTTTTGAGAGAGCGAGAGAGAGAAAGCGTGTGTGAGCACGGGTGGGGGAGGAACAGAGAGACAGGGAGACAGAATCTGAAGCAGCTCCAGGCTCCAAACTGTCAGCACAAGAGCCCGACACAGGGCTTGAACTCAAACTGTGAGATCATGACCTGAACTGAAGTCAGACGCTCAACTGACTGAACCATCCAGGGGCCCTTACTTTTCACCTTTTAAAATAAAAGTGAAAATCCTCTTTAAATTTCTTTTAGTTAGCACAGACAGGTACTAATGTAGGCCTTTTATAAAAGTGAAATGGCATAACCTGAACTTTCAAAAAGTGGAGGATACTTGTTCCCTCTTATATACTGCAGCTTTTTGGATAGAGAGGAGTTAGCTGTGGACCTCAATATTTGCCACTAAGAACAGCCATAGCAAACTCTCAAGGCTAATTACCTGTTCTTGGTGAACTCCAGCATGGGTACTTCCAAGGATTCCTTCCATCCTCTTTCCACCCTTCCTTTACATTTACTTTATTTTAACCTAGGTACATGACTCAGAAATAGGAGATCTCTTCTCCCTCCTCCTGTTCCCCTCACCCCTGCTGTTCTGTTCTTTCTGATGAGTATGTTACCCCTGGAGGTCTACATATGTGGATCTCTGAGCGCTAGTGATGTTCAAATGTGCACTTTTTTGAGGGGCTTATGTCTAGGAGCAAGTGATACGTCCTTGCCTTTGGGACACAGTCCCTGCCTTTTTAAAATAAGAAGGTAAAAAATAAAATGAGAAGGTAGACTTAGGTGATTTCCCAGTTCCTTTCCAGCTCTGACTCTAGAATTTCTTCTGTCCCACTCAGAAAACTTTTATCTGAGTCTACACTTGAATCTACACCTATAGGTATGCATGTGGGAGCAGGGAGGTTGAGGGAGTCAAGTAGATATTCTCTCTACTTCAGCACATCCATAGCTGATAATAGTATAAGAGGAGATGAGAAAAAGGGAGGTGGCAAGCCAGAACTGCCACCAGATAAGCTTGGACTCTGGGCCTTGTGGGAAGTTACCTGGTTTGTCTGTTCCCTGCTATCAGGGCTAATTCTAGGATCACAGCCTTTATATTGGGTGGCCCTTAACTAGACACAGATAGCACAAGATGTTGTTTCCCAGTCTAGCTTGATTCTTCTTGTTGGACAAGAAACTACCAGGGCATTTGACTTCCTTTTGGAGGATTGCCTGAGTGTGGCTTATTTAAGAAAAGTCTGATCTGTTAACTCTCTCTTTGCATGTGATATATGATGTGTTTGTTGTTATTCTACTCTGCAGCTGAAGGAATGTATCCGAGCATTGGATCAGGAACACAGCCACACTCCCTTCAGGCAAAGCAAATTAACTCAGGTAAAGTTAAATGTGAGCTTTGAGTTTGTTCTCACTTGTTCTTTCATTCATTTGTTCATTCAGCAAAGCATCCACTGCCAGCAATGCATGATGCCAAGCTTGGGGGTCCAGGGAAGGAAAGAGTCACATTCTTTCCAGGAGCTCATTCTAGGTAGAGAGGGGCATCCTCGGGCAGAGATGCCTGTGGTGGGAGGCAGCTGGGCATTTTCGGGGCAGTGGTGCTCTTCTGGTCATCACTCAACAGCTTTTTGCCAATTTCTAATATAAAGAAATATTTTTTATTTAGTGGAGTCTCTGAGCCTTTGAAGGGAGGTTGGTGTAGTTGTACTAAGTACTTTCTTAGCTGTAAGACTTAGACTAGTGTTTCAAGATAAAAAATAACAGCTGGAGTTAAAAAGAATGAGATAGATGTATTTTTGAAGAGTTTATTTTGGGGCGCCTGGGTGGCTCAGTCACTTGAATGTCTGACTCTTGATTTCGGTTCAGGTCATGATCCCAGGGTTGTGGGATCAAGCCCCGCATCGGGCATTGCACTGAGTGTGGAGCCTGCTTAAGATTGTATCTCTCCTTCTCCTCCTCTCCCCTGTTCACATGTGTGCATGTGCTGTCTCTCTTAAAAAAAAAAAAAAAAGTAAAAAAAAAATTATTTTTAAGTAATGTCTATATCCAACAGGGCTTGAACTTAAAACCCTGAAATCAAGAGTCACATGCTCTACCAACTGAGCCAGCCAGGTGCCCCGGATGAGCTAGATTTTTGACAGGTTCTGATAGGAAAGATGACCAAGATCTATAGTATAAAAATATGTTATGAGACAAAAACTACACAAAAAAATTCTGCATGTATTAACTGATTATTCTGAGTGTTAAAACTATAGGTAATTTTTTCCTCCATTTTTCTGTCATGAAACTGTGCTTTATTAACAGAAAATGCTAGTAAGTCAGCATTGTAATAGCTATAGAAAAGTGGCCCGTGGAGGGGTCTACCTACATATAAACTGCTGTGAAGGCAGTTATGGGTGCTTCTGATTCCCTTCTGCACCAAGTCCTGTGCCCAGTGGAGAACTGACTAGGGTAGAAGGCAGTTTATGAGATCTTTGTATTTTGGGAGAGGTTTTCAGTCTGTGCAGCTATCCTAATGGCTCCACAGGGCCTGTGGCAGAACCTATAACATAACTCCTTAGTAGTCGGAACTGGTTAGATGGTGTCTTCTCAAACATTTCAGCCAGAAGCTTAGAAAACCTTTCTTATGGGTGATTCTGACATTAGTTCTGTTATTTTTTTTTTTAATGTTTACTTTTGAGAGAGAAAGAGACCATGTGAGCAGGGGAGGGGCAGAGAGAGAGGAGGACACAGAATCTGAAGCAGGATCCAGGCTCTGAGCTGTCAGCACAGAACCCAACATGGGGCTCGAACTCACGTCCTGTGAGATCATAACCTGAGCTGAAACCAGATGCTTAACTCACTGAGCCACCCAAGTGCCCCTTGGATCGGTTATTTTTTAAAACAAGTTCACCATCCCCAGAAAATGTGTTCCTACTTAATTAAATAATTCAGGGGTACCTGGCTGGCTCAGCTGGTAGAGCATGTGACTCTTGATCTCAGGGTTGTGGGTTCAAGCCCCATGTTGGGTATAGAGGTTATTTACAAACAAAATCTTTAAATAATAATAGTGATTCAGACCATATATACAAGTACAAAGAAGATGGTAGGAGGTACCAGAAAATCCCACCTCCCAGTGATAATCACTGCTGTGTTTTGGTGGACATCCTTCCAGACATTTCTCTGTCCATATATCTACATGTAGATCTACTTACACAGTTATGGAGTAATATGCCTTTTCACTCAGATTAAGTTTTAGATCTTCCTGTGTACCTAAGTACAGCTATACATAATTTTTTAATCATTTATTTTTGAGAGAGAGAGTGCAAGCACGAGCAGGGAAGGGGCAGAGAGGCAGGGGGGTGGGAAGAGAGAATTCCAAGCAGGCTCAGTACTGACAGCACAGAGCCCGGCATGAGGCTTGATCTCATGAACTGTGAGATCATGACCTGAGCCAAAATCAAGAGTTAGAAGCTTAAGCAACTGAGCCACCCAAGTGCCCCACATAATTATTTTTAATGGTTGCATTATATTCAGTTAACAATTTGTTCACTACTTATAAATGCCTAGATTTTCCAATTTTTATTATTATGTTGTAATGCATATCCTATATATATATATATATATATATATATATATATATATATATATATATATATATATATTTTTTTTTTTTTTTTTTTTTTTTTTTTTTTTTAATTGAGCAGTTCTCTTTAGGATAACATTCTGGAAGTGTGCACTTTTTTTATGTTTTCATGCATATTGCCAAACTGCCTTCCCAAAAGGAAGTACCACTTCGTGGTACATGCTACATGAGTAGTGTAGCAATGTAGAAAAGTACCCATTTCCCTGGACCCTCACTAGGGCAGGCATCATGAGTCTTAATCTTATGGGTGAAAAATATTAGTATTTTTAATGGCTTGTTTGTATTTCTTTGGTGGTGAAGTGAGTACCATTTTTTTTTTTTTAACATGGTCATTTGTATTTCTTCTTTGTAAACTGCCTTTTTGTAGGGGATGGGAAGCTATGGCCCAGTGTCCTGCCCACAATAAGTAGTCAATATGCCCCTTGTTAGTTGACTTCGTTGACCTGACTTCTGTTTTGGACAGGTCCTGAAGGATTCTTTCATCGGTGATGCCAAAACATGCATGATTGCCAACATCTCGCCAAGCCACGTGGCCACTGAACACACTCTGAATACCTTGCGTTATGCTGACCGGTGAGTTGCTCTCAGGTAGCAGGTCGTGTGTACAGGTCTCATACACACATAGGGGTCTGATCTTGAGCTCCAGAAGCCTGTTCTTGAGGCAGTGATCCTAGTACCAAAGGGGAATGTGCAGTTGGTCATTTGAAGAATGGGACCTGGTAGGCCTTGCCATTTTACAAGTGTAAATGTGACAAGAGGAAGAGGACACGTTCCCCGGTTCAGGAGACAACTCCATTGGTGATTTTTAAATGGCTATTGGGAAATGAAATTTCTTTGGAGTTGAAGGCTCAAGGTTTTCTTCCTGCTAGCCTCAGCCCTAATCGTAAGGGATAGAATACATGTTACTTGTCAAAGCAGAGACTCTTAGAACTTTGTAGGTCCAGAAGAGAGCAACCCAGATATAACATGTTACAGAAGGATAAATTGAACCCAGAGAAGGGCAGGAATTTTAAAAGGGCTCATTGGGAATTGGTGGTAAAGCCAGCACCTTTGACTATATATTTGGGGTGACTTTGGTATCTGCCAGGGTCCCCCCAACCCCACCCCATGTCTTACTCTGTGGTCACATATGTTTCCTACCATGGATGAAGACGCTACCATTTCCATTCTTTCCTCTGGCTGCTTTGCTGCTTGGTCCTGTCTTACATCTTTTTCTGTGGTCTCCCAGAAGCTGTCTCCTCTCCAAGGTTAACAAACTATTTGAGGGAAAGCTTTTCTTTTTTCTTTTCTTTTTCTTTTTTTTTTTTTTTTTTTTTTTACTACTGTTGAGGAATCTTTAGTATCCATGGCATTTTATGAAATTCATTGGGAAGGAAAAGTGAGGTATTATTTAAGTTCAGTGAAAACAGGAAACCTTATCTTTTTCTCTACCATATCTATTGCTCAGACAGTGCTTTACCTGGTAGACGCACAATAAATATTTGTGAATGAAAGGAGGAACTCTTCCTGTGTGTCAGGGTGAGGCACTCTGTGTACCGGCTCATTTAGATAGGAGAGATACTTTACACAGTGGTTACAAGAGCTCTGGAGTCCAGACTATCTGGGCCAATATCCTACTTCTGCCTCAAAATAGCTGAGTGGTCTTGGGCATAAGTTTTGGGTCCAGTTTCCTTATCTGACAGGGGATATTAGCATCTACATCATACAACAGTTACATGGAATCAGTGAGGATAATATGTGTGAAGGGCTTACCAACATGCTGGGCACACAGTGACTACTCAATATGTTAATTTAATTTATGTGTTAATTTAACCAATGGTAATACTAATAGGTCCCCAAAATAGGTTTCTTTTATTGCATGATTTCCTAATGCCTGCTCACTAGCACTGCTAGAGGAAAGGCTACTTCATGAACTGAGATCAGATAGAAGATACGAGATGATCCAAACTTGTTTCCAAAAACCCAGTATGGCTGGAAATTCTTTACCCCCATGTATCCATTACCCAGCTTCAACAGTTATTAACAGTAAGCTGAACTTGCTTCATAACCCCACTCACTCTCCAAATCACAGACATTGTTATCAATTGCTTAGACTAATAACTTCATCATTAGAAGCAGAGAACAAGACCATCTCCTCATTTAGTGACTCAGTAAAGGAAGATGAAAATAACCCTTTCTCATAGGGGATGTATTAAGTATAATTGCAAAATTATTTGAAATAATTTTGGCTTTAAATAGAATGGAAAAAGTATAATAGAATTCTCTTCATTTGAAGCAGTCTAATACATTACTGAAAATAAATGAAGGGCACCTGGATGGCTCAGTTGGTTAAGCATCCAACTCAGATTTGAGCTCAGGTCATGATCTCACATTTCATAAAACAGAGCCCTGAGTTAGGCTACGTGCTGAGAGCAAGGAGGGGGCTTGGGATTCTCTCTCTACCTCTGCCCCTCACTCACTCAATGTGCTCGCTCGCTCTCTCAAAATAAAAAAATAAATGAAAGCCATTTATTTTAGGTGCTTAAATGAGGCCTAGAAGAATGTTGCTAAGTAGTCCAGAAATAAAGTTCCATAGTTCTAATAGATGTATCAGAAGAGCTCACTGATAGTTGTGATTTTGGTGACATGAAAAGTACACTGGAAGCAGTTAGCATCAATGACCAAATTACCTGTAGGATTCCTTCTGGCACTCAGCTGTCTATAGTTATTTACTGTGACTCCTAGTGAGAAATTTTGGTGTTTCTCTCTTAATTAAACTAAAATATTTAAGATTTTTATAATAGGAAGTAATATGGAACCATCTAGACTTACCGTGGCACCTCTCAGCCCGTTGCTTGTATGTCCTACTGCAACACCTAAACAAAGGCCCGTGGATACAATTCGTGTGTCTTTAGCCACATACTACATCTCTTTGCTTAGCTATGTTGCCTGTCTTCCTTGGCTCTCAGACTTAAAGGTAAGATTTAAATGAAGTCTCAGTGTCAGACTTACGATCTTGGTTTTCAGAAATGACCAGGTGTCATTTGGCTACCAGTAATGATTGGATTAAAACCAAAACAATGGAGGGGCACCTGGGTGGCTTAGTCAGTTAAATCATCTGACTTTTGGTTTCAGCGTGGGTCATGATCTCACAGTTCATGGGTTCAAGCCCTGCATCAGGCTCTGTGCTGGCAGTGCGGAGTCCTCTGTCTCTGCCCCTCCCCCACTCATGTTCTCGGCCTCTCAAAATAAATGGATAAACTTAAAATAATGGAAGAGACATTTTATGGGAGCCCCCAAGTAGAAGTAGTACTCCCTTCTAGAGGATTGTTAAATATATCTTTTTAATTAAGTAGGCTCCATGCCCAATGTGGGGCTTGAACTCATGACCCTGATATCAAGAGTCGCATGCTCCACCGAATGAGCCAGCTGGACACCCCACCTCCTAAGGGATTTTAATGAAGAATCTACAAACTACTGGACAGTCACATTTTTACTTGATGTCACCTTGTAATTATAAATTCCTACAGTGTTTTTAAATATCACAGAGTAAGAGACTGAACTTGACAACTAAATCCTAGCAGAGACCTAATTCTGGCTTTTCCATCTTCTCTAAAATTCCCATGTGGAATAGAGCACGGTTCTCTATTTCTCTACCTAGGAGGCAACTTTGCCTCCCACAGGACATTTAGCAATGTCTACAGACATTTTTGATTGTCATGACTTAGAAGTGCTTCTGACATTTAGTAGGTGGAAGCCAAGGATGCTGCTAAACATCCCATAGGGCACAACACAGGACAGTTCCCCACAACAAAGAATTATCTGGTTTTCCAAATACCACTATGCTAAGGTTGAGAAACCCTAGGAATAGACAGGTCACTTTTCCTTTAGTGGAATTAGCACAGCCTGCTTATTTCCAGAAGGTTTTGCTTCCTGAGTTCTAGCAAGTTTGAGGGAATTCATTTTCTTAGAGAAGCCTGAAAGGAGATGGGCTGCAGGAAAAGTGGGCAGGTGAGTGGTAGACACCAGGCTCCTGAGTTGGTCCACCTTCAAGAAGTACAGCATGGGCCCTACATGGATGTAGTGCAGTTCCAAGACCGGCTCCTCTGGCCTATCCCGTGGGACTGAGGTGATTTCCAAAACTTCTGATCATAGAATGCTAGGTATATGCTTATATCCTCAGAGAATACACTCGTCTTTTTTGTAATACTTTTTGTTTGGTTTTTAAAAAATATAGAAAAGGAATTAAGGAGCATACAGGAATACACATTTAACATAAAATGGTAATTTACAGGGTCAAAGAACTAAAGAAAGGCATTAAATGTTGTGCTTCAGCTACCAGTCGAAATCGGACCTCTGGAAACTCTTCTCCAAAACGAATCCAGAGCTCCCCTGTGGCCCTGCCAGGGGATAAGTGTTCTCCCAAAAAAGTCAAGCTGGGACTTCAGCAGTCATTCACAGCAGCTCCTGGCTCCATGAGAGGGAAGGCTCATCCTCTGGCAAACCGCCCACCCAATATCCCTTTTGCTCCTGTACCTAAAGTTCCCAGTAAAAGGGGTGGATCCAGAGGGAGTCTTCACCAAGAGTGGGTCATTCAGACTAGCCCTGTGAAGGGAGCCACACGGTCTGGACATTCAGTCAAAAAAAGAGAAGAGTCTGCCTCATTGTGCTCTGAGAAAATTCAAATGAGCCACAAAGCTGCCCGCAGGTGGGGAAGCAGGACCCCCGGCCCAGGAGAAGACCCGGTGCATGGCAAACTGCCCTCCAAGTGCAAGAAAGTACAGACTGTGCAGCCAGTGCAGAAGCAGCTTGTGTCACGAGTTGAGCTCTCCGCTGGCAACCTCCACCACTTAGCAGAATACAGTCAGGGCAGCAAGGGGAGCACACCTGCCAGGTCTGCCTCTGAAGCTCGGACAGACATCCCTCCACACCAGAAGGAGAGGGAGGAACATTTGCGCTTTTATCACCAGCAGTTCCAGCAGCCGCCTCTCCTCCAGCAGAAGTTAAAGTACCAACCACTGGAAAGGTTTTTATGCCAGTACAGGCCCCTAGAGGGGCAGCTCCAGGAGACCCCTCCTCCCTTCTGCTCTTACTCTGAGAGCCAGGATGGAGCCCAAACTGAGGACCTTGATGACAGCGATTTCAGTGAAGATTCTTTTTCACATGTCTCCAGTCAGAGAACCACAAAGCAGAGAAACACCCTAGAGAATAGCGAAGGTTCATTCTTCCTTCATCAGAGGGAACAAGGACCTGAGGAGCAGGTGGCTGAAAGGCAGCGAAGTCTGCTTTTTAACCCCAGGACAGATGGTGATGAGAAGTGTCTAACTGGAAGCTGGATGTACTCCAGGGACCCCACAAGCCACAGAAGAGCAGCACTTAATCGTGGCCACAGCCCAAGTAAGTTACCTTTGGACTGGAGCAGAGAGGAGGACTCTGCCTCCTCAGCACCTTCTCCCAGAGACAACCTGGCAGAGAAGCCTTACTGCTCACAGGTAGAGTTTGTATATGGCCAGAAAAGAGGTGGAAGCCCAGCCTTTGATCTCAGACAGAATGCCTTCAGAAGTGAGGTTCCTGGGCAGGCCGAGGGTACTTCACCATCCCTGGAGGCAGATGGTTTCATTTTCTCACTATCCCACATCGCAGTTGCAAGATCTCCAGACCAAAGAGACACAGTCAGTACACCTCTGAAAGAAGTCAGACAAGACAGCCCAACAGCAAAGAACAGTTACGCATACCAAGACGACGACTCTAAAGGGGAATCAGGCACATGCTCTGAATATGCTTCTGGAGTGATGGCTCCCCTCACTGTGTCCCTCCTGGAAAACACAGACAATGAGGGCTCTCTTTCCTTGGAGCAGCTGGCCCAGGATGGGCCTGTGCATAGTCTAGCGGCAGTGGACACAGGGGGACCAGCTGTGGACCACACAGTGTCATCTGATGATCAAAAGGCACTTCTGCCAATCTCTTCGGCAACTGGGCACCTGTGGCTCTCATCATCTCCCCCTGACAATAAGCCTAGTGGTGGTCTTCCAGCTCTGTCCCCATCACCCATCCGTCAGCAGCCCCCAGACAAGCTACCTACAAGTGAGGCCGACCTAGGAGGGGTCTGCGAGAGCACAGAGACTGCTCTCTTCTCCCAGGAACATGTGGGTAGCCAGCAGTATGATGCTGATGCTAAGGACACAGAGCTGAACAGCTCCCAAGGTTTCCCAGGAAAGCCCTTCCCCACCATACATACTGGAGGACCCCACCCTGGGCCTATATTCACCCCACAAACAGAAAGTAGTGATATGGCTGACCAGCCCTGGGTCCAGGAAAGAAAACATCCAACAGGTCTTGGTTGGCAGGAGCTGACTTTGTCCACAGACCCCATCAAGTTGTCCTGCTCCAACACAGACGTCATATGGCTCAAATACAGGCTGATCCCAAGATGCTTAGCAAGGCCAGGCTCTCCCCTGATCGCCAGCTGCTCTCCAGAGACGGCAGGAAAAGTCCATCAGCTCACCCTGGGGCATGCACAGTAAGTTGGACACTCCCCAAGACTCGAGCCCCTCCGGCACCCCTACTTCCACCCCAGGTTAACGTTTTGTCTGTCCTGGGAATGGCTATTGTTGGCTCAGTGTCAGAGCTATTCTACGACTAGAGAGGCTTTGTCCGGCTTTTCAAGGGAGCTTGCCTAGATGCACCTGACATGGAGAGCAAGAATAAAATGTATGGGAGCAGGCCCACCAGGGTGGATGAACCCTGAGTCTGGGAAAGCTGGGACTTGAGTGGGAGAAAGGAGGATCTGTCACCTGTGGTAAGTTCAGAATCCTCTTCATTCTGTCGGGTCTGTATTCCTGAAGTGCCGCCCAGAGATGCAAAAGCTGTAGCCTTGTGCCCGCAGAACCAAGACAGGCTGGCCACCTTCCAAAATGGTGAAGTTGATCAAAAACAGAGGGACTAGTGGCTTGTACTGCTTTCCCCAAAGGATGCTGTAGATGGTGCAGCAAAAAGAGATGGGACAGAGGCATAGAGAAAAAAAGGCAGAGGGATCAAGCAGGGCCCCTCTCAGCATTAGAGGCTGGGAGATGGAGGGCAGGGTGGGTGTGTGGGAACAGAGGCTACAGCCCTTTGCTAGGGCTCCTGATATCTAGGCCGGCTGTGTGCCTGCTGCTCGCTTTGGCTCCAGGCCAAGGCCATGGACAAAGAAAAGGACGTGCAGGGATGCATAGGTGAGAGGAACCTGGCAGATCCTCCAGTTTCTAGCTCAAACCCCCTGCTTTGGTCCCTGGACGCCCAGGGAGGAGAGATGATGGCAGGCAAAACAGCAGGCTCTACCTCCTGCCAAGTGTGTCACCTCCAGTGGTCACAGCCTTGAACCTTTTGGCAGGGAAGCTATGGGCAGCTCCTGTAAAGAGCACTCATCCCTGTCCTTCAGTGTAGCTGGGGAGGCAGGGACAGCTTGAGAAGTGCCTCTTTCGTGGTATCTTCTTGGTATACTCTAGTGCCTAAATAAGCCCTAAGAACAGGTGACAGGGGAGGAGGTGATGGTGAGCTGGCCTTGGTCAAAGCTTTGACCACTTTGGGCAGAAATAAGGCCTGGAAATAAGGCTCTCAGCTCCCAAAAGTTGCCCAAGAGAGATGGAAGGCCCAGAGGATCACACTGTCCCCTCTGGTGTTTCCAGGCAGGTGGTCATCCGAGCACACCAGGAACAGCTGGATGAAATGGCAAAACTGGGCTTCAAGGAGGAGACCCTAATGAGCCAGTTGGCTCTTAATGTAAGTGGCCTTGGCTAGACCCTCAGGGACTCTTGGGAATTAGCCTGTGGGTAATTTGATGGTCATCCTTGTTTGCTGCAGTTATGTGTGGGATAAGGTCTGCTATCCTACTCTAGGAGGCCTTGTGCCATTCCTCTGACATAGCTCAAGGGGGGCGCAAGGACAGGTGAGAGATGGTACTACACTCCCTGTTTCCAGGCTAAAATGTTTCCAGCCTCTATCCTGTGCCATTCTGCCTTCTTGACTTGCTAGGGCCCCTCCCTGTGACAGTAAGTGACCTACCACATGCAAACCAGGGGTACTTTCACAAAAACAACCCTCTGTCCTGTAGAATACCTCTCATAGAAGTTTCTCAAATGCAGGGGTGCCTACCTGGCTCAGTCAGTGGAGCATGCAACTCTTGAGGTTGTGGGTTTGAGCCCCACATTGGGTAGAGATTACTTTAAAATAAAAACCTTTTTTTAAAATTCATTTTGAGAGAGTGCGCGCAAGCTTGAGCAGGGGAGGGGGTGGGGGGAGAAAAGAATCCCAAGCAGGCTCTGTGTTGTCAGCGCAAAGCCTGATGTGGAGCTCGAACCCACAAACTGTTGAGATCATGACCTGAGCTGAAGTCAGATGCATAATGGACCAGGTCACCCAGGTGCCCCTTAAAAATAAAATCTTAAAAAAAAGTTTCTCAAATGCAGAGAAATGAGCCTCACCCTGTGCCATAGTGACTCTCCTGCAGATTTTCCAGCTGAAGGATGGACCTGGGCTCTGAAAACTTGCAAGAGAAGGGACTAGAAAAGCAGATCCTGAGAGAAGGCTAGCAAAAGCTCCATTTGTCCTTTGTTTCCTTTCTCAGGATTTTGAAGATTTTGTGACCCAGCTGGATGAAATCATGGCTCTGAAATCCAAGTGCATCCAGAGTCTGAGGAGCCAGCTTCAGCTATATCTGGCCTGCCACAGGCCAGCCACCGCCCCTGAGAGAACAATGGTGTCTTAGAGTAAGACCCAGTATGAGGTGATGGCAGCTCGGGAGCCTGTGCTGAAGGGGCCTCTGCCAGGTCCTCCCTGCAGATACCAGACCCACTCCCTGATCCTTCTCAGGCTACCCTTTCCCTAGCCACACATGGCCTTGACTGGGCCCCAGCTCCTCTCTCAGGACCAAGACTCTGTCCCTCAATTTCAAGCACAAGGCCATCTGTAAGGAAGGACAGAGCAGCCTAAAAAAAACAATATGCCCCTCCCTTTTCTTTGGGGCTAGAAGAGAATTTGTCTTACTGACCTCTTGTCTGGAAACACACTTGGGTCTAATAACCTTGTAGATGTTTCTGAATTTAAGGCTCAGAGGATGAGGTCAGTGGTAATGTAAATGCCAAAGGCCACAAGCTGGAGAAGAAAACATGCTGAACTCAGGGGCTTTGTTAGATGAATTCTGTTCTTCAAGACTTAGCCAAAAACTAAAACACTGGTGGCTTGTAGTGGGGGCTCGGTGAGCTCTGCCCCATCAGCCCTTGGAGACTGGTTTGGGCTTTAGGTTGCATACGTGGGACAGGCTTTATACCCCCAGTTCCCCTCCCTTCCTGCAATCCAGACACAGAAGGGAGTGTTCATATTACTGCATTATTCTTTTCCCATCTCTGCCTTATGCTGGATGACTGGCCTATTATAAGCCCTAACAGCACCCATGCTCCTGTGGCAGGCAGTTCCTGGCTCCTGAGTCCTCACCTGTCACACCCTCTCGTGGCAAAGTTGAAGGGGAGGATCTCAGGCAAGTCCATCTCCTAGTGTTAACTTTAACATGACCCTGACTGTCTACTACCTCAAGAGCCTGTGTTTAGTAGTATCTTGGCACAGAGTGCTCCAGTCAGTAGTCTTGAGAATCTGAAGCAGAATTTTTACACACCCCTTCATATGAGTCCTCCTTGCTATGTATCTTTTCATCAGGAAGAGGCTCAAGACAAAGACAAATACAAACTGGTCCATCACTTACTAGGGCCTCCTGGGTCAAACTTGAGATTCATGTGTCACAGCCTTGGCCCAGATGCCCACTATAATGTGTGAATCTTCAATTTCTTACAGGGAAAGGATACCTTTGTAAGGTTTTAAAAGGAAGGCTTAATTAAGAGGATAGAAGCATTAACTGGCTTTCAACAACACTGCAGCCCTGCCACCCTTTGCCTGATCTGAGCACTAGAGGGCGGCCTCTTTCCTGGCCAAAAGACTGCAGTCTCTCCTCACATGATCACTCAAAATACTAGACCCATTCCCAGCCATGAGCATAAGGTAGGGACTGCAGGATGGCATTAAGTATAAAGACCAGAAACTTCAGGGAGGAATCTAGTTCTCTCAGCTACAACAGCACCACTGAGAGCTGGTGAAACAGTCTGAATCCAGTTCTGCCTGTGGCACACAGCACATAAATGCCTGATGCTTCTCACAGGAAAAGGTACTTCCTCGTTTCTGAGTGACTACACCACAGGCCCAGCCTGTCTCACCTCCACAGTCTTGCAGGAAGGCATATGTCCTTGTTCCAGAGACTGAGCTACATCAGGTTTGTAACAGATCCTCATCTGGGTCTGCCTCTGCAAACCAAAACCCAGGGCAGACTGCAGGGCCAGCTTCTGGGTACCAAAGGCCTACAGTGGGAAGAAAGTACTAAAAAGACAGAAAATTGTTAGCTCCTATTTCATGAGCAGCAAATCTAAGCAGGAATCTCTTCACCACCCACCCCAACCCCTCAGTAAAACAGCACTTGGCAATAAATTATCACAGCAGAACATACCTTTTAGAGTTTTATTAGTAGTTCTCTGAAGAATCAAAATAGTTAGCAAATTACTTTAGATTCAAGACTGTATATCTTTTGTATTTAGATCTTTAATGATGAACAACATAATACAAAACAAACGAAAGAGACTGATTTCTATGACTAGGTGTTACTCATTGTGTCATCCTAGAGCAGGGGGCTGGAGGGAGAGGCTGTTCTCCAAGGAGAACTGAGGTGGAGTTAGTGCTGGGCTACTAAATTGCAGCCTATTTCTCCCCACTCGATGTGCTGGGAAGGGGCTGATGATTTCTTAAACCAACAACTGCTTCCAAGAGAAGGGAGCTCTAAAATCCTGGGTAGCAGAGGACTGTGGTCCAAACCAAGCCAAAAGAAACAGGCTGGGGCAGGGAAGCATGGTAACTGCCTGGCAGAAGAGGCAAACTCAGCGCCCCATGGGGAAAAGGGCATTTTTTTGCACCTCAGAGACATTGCAGAACCAGTGTAACACTAAGATTTTGTTGAAAGAAAAAAAAAAAAAAACAAACCCTGGAAGAACCTTTCAATTGCACTCAACCTGGATCAGAGTTCAGTCCACCAGTGCAGGGGAGGGAAGCATCTAGCCCTAAAGCAGCAGAGTCTGGCCCTCCCACCCCTTCTTCCTGACTCCTTTTGGCAGCTGGGCCAGGTTTCGGCTGAGGACAAACAGACCCCAGAAGGACCAGGGAAGTCTCTCTGGAGGGCCAAGGTGGGAAGGTCACTTCTCAAAATACAAATACATTTAATATGGAAGGAGCCAGAGCAGTTCTGGAGGCATTCACATGCCCAAATCTTCCCTACTTTCTCCCCAGCTCAGACTGGCAAGCACAGTCTCCACGCCTGACCTTCCACCCCCAAAAGAAAATCGGGAAGTGTGTCCCTTCTCCTTCCCCACACATGGGATCCTCAGGGCCTCCTGCGGGGGTGGTTCCATGGCAGGGCCTACGCAGCGCCTGGTCTCAGCTGGCTCCTGCCCGAGCCATGAGGTCTTCCAAAGCATTGTCCTGGTCATTGTTGTGTAGTAGCAGAACTTCCTTAATGTCTTTCAGTTCAAAGCCCATTTCCTTAAATTTGCTCATTAACTGAAGAAACTCCATCATCTAAAGGACAAAAGAGAAGAAAGATTGAAGAAAGGGGTCTGGCCACATAGTAGGGTAGAGGAATGTGTATGTAGGGGGCTGCTTGGGGGAGTCTGCATTTTTTGCCAGAGCCTCATGAGGTCCCCCAACAAGCACAAGGGGGCTGTAGAGGAAGCCAGGCAGACAGGCTGATGCCACAGCCTATCATCCTTCAGGAACTATGCCCAGTTCCAACTCCTGCTGTCTCATTTGCATCCCACTAACCAAAATCCACACTCAAGGCAGGATACTGAACCCAGAAACAGCCAGGAAGCAGGCTGGGCAAAGTGACTAGCAATCTCCTCAGTCATCCAGAAGTACGGCTTTTTGCCCAGGTCATTTCCCCTTCCCTTCCCTGGGACTCTAGATAATCTTCAACCCAATACTTCATCAAGCCTCTAACAACCCCAACTATCCAAATGCTGTCTGGACACTTAAGAAATTATGTATTTTGACTACCTCTGCCTGCACTCACTAGTAGGGAAAGGTGATTCTTGGACAGGAGACACTACTTTGTCCCTCCTTTCCAGAGGGTTCCCTTGAGGCACAAAGGGTCCTACCTTTTCCTCTGAACACTGGTGCATTTCCAGAGCCTCTTCCACTAAAAGAGGGTCGAAGCCCTTCTCACAGAGCTGTCCATGTGCAAAGAGATAGTCGAGAATCTTAAAAAAAGAAAAAGGTTTGAGCACTTATCACCACTCTTGCCTGAGTTTCCCAAGAGTCTTAAGCCAGTAAGGGTGACGTCTGCTTCCCACCTGGCTATTAGATCCTGGATAGGACTTGAATTTGTATTGTGAACTGCATCCAACACAGTAGGACCTCGGTGACTATTTGCTGAGAAGACAGGCATACCCTTCTAAACATGAATAGCCATTTTTCAAAGGAGTTCCTGTCACAGCTGATTCATATCTCCCAGAATGTCAACTCCACAGACTGGGCAGAATATACTAACAAATAGCCCAAATCACAACATGCCAAGATTTAGGTCTCCAGTACCCCATTTTGGAACACTCTGGGCATCTATGACAGGATAAACATTTCTGGGAGGAGACATCAGACCATATCTCAAGACTAGTGTGCCCTTTCAGGAGGGGCAGAGAACAGTCCAACGGCTCCAATGCACCCTTTCCTCTAGGCTTTTCTCTAGCATAGGTCCCAGGGCAGCCCCCAAAGCAGAAGCACTACTGCTGAGGCTGCTACTTTCTCCAAAAATATTGCCCTGAGTCCCGCCAACTCACAGGAAAGGACGCTGGGGCTAGGAGTCTGATGGGGCTCTAGGATATAAGCAGGACATTACTCCAGCCCCAGAGGTCTAGGACCTCTCTCCAGGCTGACCACTCACCACCCACCCCACGCCAACCCCCAGCCAACCAACCACTCACCTGCTCAATATTCTCTCCTTTCTTCTTCATGGCTCTCAGGACACACTCATATGAGTAGCCCATGTTGACCACGGTCTCCACACACTGCCGCTCACTGGGGGACAGTGTCTGCAGTTCAGAATAGGCCTGGGGACAGCTGGGAGTGTTGGGCACTTGTGACATTGAGAAATTAGGAGGTGTGACCTGGTGGTGGAGAAACCAGAGGATCAGGCAGGAATAAAGACAACTGGGGCCCCAGAAGACATGTCCCCTAAGTAGCCCAGTCCAGGGGCTTGCTATTTCTGACACTTACCACATTCCCAAACAGTTGACCTGGTAGAAAGGGCCAGATTGCTGGCCAGACATCCTAAAGATGGGTGAGGAAAAGAAAAGCTGGGAAGACACCTGCAATTGGATTGTCCTCTGCCCTCATCCCAGCTTGCAGAATAAGAAAATACTACAAGAGCTACATGCCCTTCTATGTTCAAATCCCTTGGGCTTGAATTGGAGAAATAAGTTCTGAGGCTGCCCATGGGACTGAGGGCAAGATGGCTGCTATGATTTCTCTCCAGGGCTCCATTATCCCTTTCACAGGTTGTGCTTCAGAGTCATAAAAAGGTTCATTCACCTCAGACACCCCTAACTCTGGGGCTCTTTCCCAACAATGTCTCTATCCCTGCTTCTATCCCTGGGCTGGGCAGAGACTGCGAGTGCTGTTGCCCTGCACCACAAGCTACAAGGCTTCAATTCCCTGCTACAGCTGCCAATACTGAAGGACTATTAGCCACACCAGGCTGGGCCCTCAAAAAATGGAATGTGTACTCCAGGGCCCTGCTTCTACTGTCCTGCAGGCAGCCTGCTACATGCCCTAGGACTCTATTAACCTCAGTCGGATTGATGGGTAGAACTCTTTCTACCCCTTCTGATAATGACTCAGGCCCAAGGCATGAAGGCTGCTCACTCCCAGGCCTAAGGACCAAACCACAATGGAACAAGGTCATAGTTTAGCCCAGCTCCCAAGAACCAGGGAAAGTATTTCAACAGAATTCTTACTTCCTTTGGGGGGAGGGAGGGTGTGCTTAAGAAGCAGGGAACTCAGCTCCCCCCCGCCCCTCCGCCCCATCCTAGAAAGACATTCAAAGTTAATAGCTATAACCAGATACTTTCCTCAAAGTCAGTTGGGAAAAGCCAAAACTATAGGCCTTAAAGCTCACTGTTTCCTCTTATCCATCTCACCCACAGCACACCCCTGGCAGCCTAGTCACAGGGCTCACTCATTGAGTTACAGGAGTCACAACAGGGCAGAGACTGGATCAAACCATTCTGGTACTTCGCAGGTCCCAAGAAATCTCTCTTCAGGGTCAGGGTCTAACTGGGCTTGAGAATACCAAAAGCCAAATATGATTAATCATACTGCTGGCACAGTACTTATCACATCACAGTATTGGTGTTTACAGGCCCTGCTCATCAATTGTTGAATAAATGGAGGTCTATTAGGACTTTTTTTTTTTTTTTTTTTTTTTTTGAGAGCAAGTGGGGGAGGAGCAGAAAGAAAGGAAGAAAGAGAATCTTAAAAAGGCTCCAAGCATGGAGCCTGATGCAGAGCTCAATCCCACAACCATGAGATCAAGACCTGAGCTGAAATCAAGTCAGATGCTTAGCCACCCAGGTGCTCTGGTCTATTAGGATTTCAAAGGGGGAATTTAATTTAACACAGCAAATTGACACTGATTCTCCCTCCCCAAAACCCACTACAATGATAATAAAACTATTAATCTTTAAGGTCAAAAAAAGAGGGAACAGCAGTGGACAATATATTTCAATGAAATATTAGAACATGGAATGCTAGCAGAAGCAGTGAAGTTATAAGTAAGTGGGAGAAAGAAGAGTCAGTCCACCAGCCTTTCAAAACTCCTGAGAGGGGTTCAGCATTTGGAAGCACCAGGTACTGTTGTGATAAGGCAAGGACACAAAGTGAGTGATTAGAGCGATAAGACCCTCAGGGAAAACCTTCCCCACCTGACCCTCACCCTCTTCAGGGGGGCAGAAAGTTCAGTCTCTAGCACTAAAATATGGATACAAGGGATGGCATATGACAAAATGAGCTATAAGAACAAAGAGGGAATTTAAGTAAAAATCCTATACACCAGACTGCCCCAACCTTCCTTAACCCTCAAGCAGAATTCTCAGGTGAAACTGTAAGCCTCCAAAACCTTCACATGTTGACACTTTGCAGAGCCCCCCAAAGCCTACTAACCTTCAACCTACAGTGAAACTTAGTGATTGGCAAGTACACCCCAACACACACATTTTCCCCTCTGCTGATTTTTTTTAAGTGCCTCGCTCTTAAATGTGAATACAAAGCCAGAGATCCCAAACCAAGAGAGAGAGAATAGACAAAGCACTTGGAATTTAAAGTATGGTAAAGTAAAATTTTATTTAAAAGATTGTGAGATTTTTAAAAAATGATTATAAGACAGTCAAAGATATATCCAGAAAGTAAAACATAAAGACAAATAGATAAGGGGCATCTGGCTGGCTCAGGCAGTAGTAGCACGTGACTCTTAATCTCTGGATCATGAGGTAGAGCACCACACTGGGTGTAAAGATTACTTAAAAAATAAAAACCTAAAAAGTCTCCTCTTTTAAAGAAAAAGTAAAGGACAGGCAACAAAAGGATAGCACATTAGAACAACAGTCAAGGAGGTCCAATATCCAGTTACAGGAATTCCAGAAAAAGAGAAAACAAAATATTAATAAAAGAAAAAAAATCTCAAACAACAGATGTTGGCGAGGATGCAGAGAAAGAGGAACCCTTCTGCACTGCTGGTGGGAATGCAAACTGGTGCAGCCACTCTGGAAAACAGTATGGAGGTTTCTCAAAAAAATTAACAGTAGAACTACCCTATGACCCAGCAATTGAACTATTTGGTATTTATCCAAAGGATACAAAAATGCTGGTTCGAAGGGGCACGGGCACCCCCATGTTTATAGCAGCACTATCGACAATAGCCAAAGTATGGACAGAGCCCAAATATCCATCGCCTGATGAATGGATAAAGAAGATGTGGTATATATATTCAATGGAATATTACTCAGTGATAAAAAGGAAATCTTACCATTTGCAACAACATGGATGGAACTAGAGCGTATTATGCTAACCAAAATAAGTCAGAGAAAGACAAATATCATGTGATTTCACTCATGTGGAATTTAAGAAATGAAACAGATGAACATAGGGGAAGGGAAACAAAAATAAGACAAAAACAGAGGGAAACAAACCATAAGGGACTCTTAAATACAGAGAACAAACTGAGGGTTGCTGGTGGGGTGTTGGGGATGGGCTTAGATGCGCGGTGGGCATTAAGGAGGGTACTTGTTGGGATAAGCACTGGGTGTTATACAAAAGTGATGAATCATTAGATTCTATTCCTGAAATCATTATTACACTATATCTTAACTAATTTGGATTTAAATTTTTTTTTTAAATCTCAGATTTTTTAAAAACTGAGCTGAGCCTTATGAAAGGATCTAGGAGGGCCTAGTAGCACAATAAATGAACAAGGCACAGCACACCATGAGTAAACTTCAAATCTCCAGAAATGAAGATCCCAAAATCTATTTGAGCAGGTGTTGGTTGGAAGAACACAGAGAAGCACAGGAATGCTAGAAAGCAGTGGAGCTTATACTTCAATAAAGTTTCTTTAAAAAGAGAAGGAACAATGTCTTGAAAATTCTTAAAGGGAAACAATCTTCAACTAAGAAATCTAAATCCATCCAAACTATCATTAGCACATAAGGTTAAAATTAAGACATTTCTGGACACTCAAGGACTCAAAACTGATAGGTTACCCAGTGTGTTTGGATGTGTCAGAATGAGAAAATTATCATTGGGTCTCTGATCGCTCTCTTGGAGCATTTGGACAAAACTGGAAACAAATACAAAGAAACTATGCAGAGGAGCACCTGCCTGGCTCTGTCCATAGTGCATGTGACTCAATCTTGGGGTTGTGAGTTCGAGCCCCATGTTGGGGGCAGAGAATACTTTAAAAAAAAAAAATCTTCAAAAAAATTTTTGTGACTTTTTTTTTTAAAGTATCCTCTACCCCCAACATGGGCTTGAACTCACAACCCTGAGATCGAGTCACATGCTCTACCAACTGAGCAAGGCAGGTGCCCCAAACTGCAAATTTTTTAAATGGAGTAATTTATGAGAAAAAACTGCAAAATTAAAAAAATATATATATCACAATACAGTATCTGAATTTGACAATAAATATTTACCCAATCATAAGAATGTGAACAGCACCATTAATTTACCAAGTTTTGTGATATAATTATGATGGAAGCTATAGGAAGAAGGTAGAGGAGCTATTATAAAAGCTAAATCCTCAACTATAACAAAGCATAAAACTGTCTAAAATTGATAAATTTAGGGGGCACCTGGGTGGCTCAGTCAGTTGAGGGTCCAAATTTGGCTCAGGCCATGATCTCGTGGTTCATGAGTTTGAGCCCCACATCAGACTCGCTGCTGTCAGCACAGAGCTGGCTTCAGATCCTCTGTCCCTCTCTCTGCCCCTCCCCCACTTGTGCTCTCTCAAAAATAAACATCTAAAAAGAAAGAGTAAAATAAAATTAATTTAGAAAAAGCAACATAAGCACTTTATTTAGAAATACATAGATAAATCCCAGCAGAAATAGCTTAAAGAGTCCAAAGTGCCTAACTAAAGGAAGCAAAACTGGAGCTGGGGAGTGGTGAGTCAGGGAGCTACTGTTCTTCAATATGACTTGATTGGGGTGCCTGGCTGGCTCAATCAGTAGAGCATGTGACTCATGACTCTAAGGTCATGAGCCTTACATTGGGTGCAGAGATAAATAAGTAATTTAAAATAAATAGGGGCCCCTGGGTGGCTCAGTCGGTTAAAGCATGCAACTCTTGATTTCTGCTCAGGTCATGATCTCACAATTCATGAGATCGAGCCCCACATCAGGCTCCCCACTGACAGCATAGAGCATGCTTGGGATTCTCACTCTCTCCCTCTCTCTCTGCCCCTCTCTGACTCACTCATGCACACACATGCACTCTCTCTTTTTCAAAATAAACAAACTTAAAAAAAAAAAAAATTAGAGGGGCACTTGGGTGGCTCAGTTGATTAAGCATCCAACTCAGGTCATGATCTCGCAGTTTATGAGTTCAAGTGCCACATAGAGCTCTGTGCTGACAGCTCAGAGCCTGGAGCCTGCTTCACATTCTAGGTCTCCCTTTCTGTCTCTGCCCCTCCCCCACTCATGCTCTCTGTCTCTCTCTTTCTCCTCCTCAAAAATAAAACATTAAAAAAAATTTAGGGGCGCATGGCTGGCTCAATCAGTTGGGTGTCCAACTTTGGCTCAGGTCATGATCTCACAATTTGTGGGTTCAAGCCCTGCATCAGGCTCTGTGCTGACAGCTTAGAGCCTGAAGCCTGCTTCAGATTCTGTGTCTCCCTCACTCTCTGTCCCTCCCCCACTCATGCTCGCTTGCTCTCTCTCAAAAATAAAGATTAAAAAAAAAATTTTTTTTTAATTTTCATTTAAAAAAATCTAGAGATACAGGGGCACCTGGGTGACTCAGTTGGTTAAATGGCCAACTTCAGCTCAGGTCATGATCTCACGGTTTAGGAGTTCGAGCCCCACGTTGGGCTCTGTGCTGACAGCTCAGAGCCTGGAGACTGCTTCGGATTCTGTGTCTACCTCTCTGACCCATTCCCACTCATGTGTTCTTTCTCTCTCTCTGTCTCTCTATCTCTCTCTCTCTTCCCCCCTCCTCAAAAATAAACATTAAAAAAAAATATCTAGAGACAACAGAAGAATTTGTAAGTATTAAAGCAATGGCAACAGAAGAAATGATAAACAGATGTGAACACATAAAAGTTAAGAGAGTATATGTCAAAAAAAATTTTAAATACACTTTTGGAGGGCACCTGGGTGGCTCAGTCAGTTAAGCATCTGACTCTTGCTTTTGGCTCAGATCATGATCTCACAGTTCTCTCTCCCCTCTATCTCCACCCCTGCACATACACATACACACTCTCCTGCACATACACACTCTCTCTCAAATAAATATGTATTTTTTAAATAATAAAATATACTTCCAAAGCAAACTGGCACTACTAATGCTTACTGGCCAAATTAGTAAATTCAGAAGTATAAGGAAAAGGCAAAGTATTTTGCTGAATCAACTGTGTAAGAGTAAGAAATGTATCCATAACCAGAGAAAGAGAACCCCAATGGCAGAGTGAGACTAACCAGTGAGCAGAGCCAGGTCCACAAAAGGCTGACATAGAGTAAGAAAAGCATGGCTAGGGCTAGGTCAGGCAGTTCTATGCTGGTCTCAGAAGAAGGGCGCATTACAAGATTATTCTTCTAAAGCTAATCCATAGACTTCTCAACTTCTAAGATTAGTTTATATAAACACTAAAACATGGAATCAGAATCTGAAAAGTGAGACCCAAACATCAGGCCTAAAATAGCCAACAAGAACTAAATTCCAACAACACTTCCCTTAGTTCCTAAACAGTGTATACAGGCCAGTTAACTCCTTTACTCCCCTCCCCCATCCTCAAGTCACTAACTATCCTGAAGAGAAGTGCTTTGTTCTCACCATGGGCCTCAAAAACTCACACTAAGATCAAGGGCCAGGATGGAAATCAGGCTTTGCTTCTTGGGGATAAGGGCCATGACTTCCTTAGAAAAACACCAGAACTTCAGTTCTGTTTATTTGCCCCTTGAAGGCAGAAAATCCCAAACCAGCAAGAAGCAGGTCCCCTTCCCACCCTGAAATGGATGGGCCCAAAAGAAACTCCACAATCAGGTGGGTCAGAGAATGACAGGCATTCTGGTCTGAGAACCATTTAGTTTATCAGCTTTGGTCTCTAAATGGTCACTGTAATTTTAAGGGGGGTTGGGGGTGAGGGACTTGAGGTTGAGGATCCCTAATCTTTCCCAGAGTGCTTTTAATTTCTCCACAGCATACACTGAATCCTGACCAGGGCCCAAAACCGGACCGGGAGGAATTAGGATGAAGTCCATTCCTAGGAGATAACACTAGAGTGTCATGCACTATCAAGTTTATCTGGGACAGGGGGTGCCTGGCAGGCTGTCAGTGGAGCATGTGACTCTTGATCTCGGGGTTGTTGGTTTGAGCCCCACGTTGAGTACAGAGAATTACTTAAAAAATAAAATCTTAAAAAAAAGTTTATCTGGGACAAGGTCTATGGAAGTTTATAAACAAAAGTGAGTTCTATGACAGTGGGAGCACTCACAGAGACAGTCATTTACCAAGAATGCTACTGCTGGGACTTTAGGTACTTACTGTAAAGTATCCCAAGGCTCATCTTTCTACCAGCTAATACCAGGCTTATTATGGTCTCTGACAGATATCCCACTAATATAATCAGGCTCCTCTCTGGCTCTAAATAAATAGTCTCTTGATATGTTGTCATTTAAAAAATCTGTGAGGGGCGCCTGGGTGGCTCAGTCGGTTAGGCGGCCGACTTCGGCTCAGGTCATGATCTCGCGGTCCGTGAGTTCGAGCCCCGCGTCGGGCTCTGTGCTGACAGCTCAGAGCCTGGAGCCTGTTTCGGATTCTGTGTCTCCCTCTCGTTGACCCTCCCCTGTTCATGCTCTGTCTCTCTCTGTCTCAAAAATAAATAAAAACGTTAAAAAAAAAAAAAAAATTAAAAAAAAAAAAAAAAAATCTGTGAGCTGGTATAGCCAAAAGTTCTTGGACTTCTAGGATTTCTATTCTAGAATGCA
This sequence comes from Panthera onca, assembly GCF_046562875.1. Taxonomy (NCBI): domain Eukaryota; kingdom Metazoa; phylum Chordata; class Mammalia; order Carnivora; family Felidae; genus Panthera; species Panthera onca. The sequence goes on along the minus strand of NC_138351.1, from coordinate 56,777,128 downwards.
ATGTATTATTCTGTGCTGCTTGAAACCACATCAAAAGCCTACCCTTTATGACAAAGGACTTACAACTTTTTTGAATATGACAAAATCAGATTTTCAGTGTAATACAAGTTGCAACTTTTATCATTAATCCATCTTTCAACATTAATCTGAATTCCAACCTTCCCCTCTCCCTCCCTTTGTAGGGATTCTTACTAGTGAGCAAAAAAAGGGGGATTACAGGATTTAAATCTGAAGGTTTTGGGGGCACCTGAGTGGCTTAGTCGAGCATCTGACCCGACTTCAGCTCAGGTCATGATTCCAGGGTTGTAGGATAGAACCCCAAGTATGGCTCCACACTGAGTATGGAGCCTGCTTAAGATTTTTTTTCTTTCTTTCTTTCTCTCTCTCTCTCTCTCTCTCTCTCTCTCTCTCTCTCTCTCTCTCTCCCCCCCCTCCCCCCCTTTCTCTACCCCTCTCCCCAACTCATGCTCTCTCTCTAATAAAAAAATAAATAAAATCTGCAGGTTTAAAAGTGACAAATTTCTACCTTTTGCTCGGACTTCTGATTCAAATTATCTCCCAGTTACTAAGGCACCACGCAGTCTGCAGAACCATAACCAAGTTAGGTAAATTATAGTACACACAAGAACCAACCTTCTGGGCAGAATGAGAAGGAAAGAGGAAAGCAGGGACAAGATACAATGAGGAGTACCAAGCAACCTTCAAAAAAATGAATAAAGTAGGAAAAAGTAAATAAAAAGTTACAAAGAAAGAAAGCCTGTTTAAAAAAAGGCAGCAGAGAAAGAAACAAAGTAATCAGAAAAACACCATTCATGCATGATATACATTATCTTTTTGAAGGAAAGACCAAAAAGATGCAGGTAGGAACAAGCGAACGTTAACCAGGCAAGCTCCTGGTTACTAACACTCCTTCGACCTCAGGAAACTAACCAGAACCTACATAAGCAAAGTCCATACAGCCACGTCCCATCTTATCCTAAACCTTAAAAAGAAGATTGTGAGGTGACAACTGTTAGGTAGAATTTAGAAATCTTTGGGGACTCCTGGGTGGCTCAGTCAGTTGAGGGTCTGACTTCAGCTCAGGTCGTGATTTCGCGATGAGTTTGAGCCTCACATCAGGCTCTCTGCTGTCAGTGCAGAACCCACTTCTGATCCCCCATGTCTCCCTCTCTCTGCCCCTCCCCCACTCATGCTGTCTCTCCTTCTCTCTCAAAAATAAACATAAAATAAAAAAGAACTTAGAAATCTTTGGAGCTCTAATTCAGAGGGAATTTTTTCCCCAAGAGGGATTTAAAAGGCTTACCGTGGGACCTGTATTTGGAGGTGATGATTCTTCTGTGCACACAGACAAGACAGAGAGGGAAGGCATCTGGGAGATCAGATCTGAGGGAGTCAGGGTTGGCACCTCTGTGCCACTGTCTAAGTTCAAAGCTGAAAGCCCAAGAGTATGATGCCCATTGAGCTCACTGGCACTGCTTTGGGTGGAAGGCTTTAGGGAATTCCGGAAGGTGCCATTGCGGAGGCAGGATGTGCTATGGAAAGTGCTTGCCAGCTTGGCTGTCTTCTGATTGCTATCATCAGAGTCAAGTTTGGGAAAGGATAGGGATTTGATATTGCTTACTGCAGGAATGGGGGGGAGGGACACTTTGGAAGACAGCGACATCTTTTCACAGTTGCCCAACTGTGGTAAGGTTATAAAGCCATTGGGTTTGTGAAGAGGCTTGATATCTAGGGTTGCCCGCTCAAGGGATGCCAGGACCTCCTCATCCTGTAACACAGACCCAGAGCCTCCTCTGGGCAAGTTATTGTCCAACAACTGAGCCATAATCGGTCCAGTGGTTCCTACCAGAATGTTTCTCAGCTCTTCCTTCTCATCAATAGTTTTTAACTCCAGATTATCAAATGGGTCTTCTTCACACTCAAAGTCAGCAGGATTGAAATCTGCCTTTGTGTGGGGTGGGCTGAGAACTTTCTGTTTCGTGGCACTGCTGCTGACCCGAGTCGGGGTGAGGATGCTGTTGTGCTGTAAGCTGGCAAGGATGGGGTTAATAGGAGGTGGCATTGTGGCTGTACTGTGAGTCTTGGAGAAGCTCATTTTGCTGTCGCCCTCTGGGCCACTCTTAGAATTCACTTTAGTTTCTACTTCCTCAGCCTTACGCTCTGCTTCCCGCTGGGCTTCTTGGATTTTCTTAATATCTTCAGCCCACTCAATAGTTTTCTTTTCCAAGGAGAAGTCATACTGCAAAGATATAGCACAGAAAGGAGGTGTGAACCCAGGTGACTGCCCTTCCAACTCAATTCCTCCAGAGAATTCACTTCTTCCTCACACCACAAAAGAGATCCATTCTAGGCAGCATATAAGGTGTATGGAACCATCCCCAGTCAGGAAAACTAAGGCTTCCTAATCTCCTTATATGGTTTAATCAAACTACACTCCTAGATTACATCTAGAAAAGAACTAGAGTTCCCACCACCTCTAATCCTATATAACAGGCCAAAGGTACCCTGCCAAGTACTCCCCGCCTTCCTTCTCTCCCCTCAGATCATTTTCCTTTCTAGAATTCTTCATTGGTGGCCTAGGCAGAGCTCAGTGGCCACCTCTAAAGCTTTCCTGATGGCCTGTTCCTTCCTCTGAACTCTTACATAGCATCTGTCTCTATCGTGTGACACCAAACACAAGTGACCGCACGTAGATTTAATCTTTAATTTTTTCCTAAACATTGTCCCCAACAATATCACAAACCTCTGGTGGGCAGCTACTGGGCTTTAGACCCTCTTGGAGTCTGTTATCTAGCACAATGCCCTAGATAAATCCTGCTCAATAATAACAGCCCCTAACATTTAAAAAGCACTTACCAGGTACCATGCAAGATTCTACGCACTTTGTATGTATTAACTCTGGATCTTTTAAACAACCCTTTAAAGTACCTACCTAAAAGTAGGTATTATTGTTACCCTCACTTTACAAGAGCTTGCCCAACGTCATAAAGCTGGTAAGTGGTAAAGCCTGGATGTGAATCCAGGCAATTGACTACAGATTCTATGTTCTTAAACCACTACCTATTAAGTTATAATGAACAGATTGTACTCTAAATACAGGAAAACTTCTTAATAAGAAATCTAGAAATATTCATATCAGGATTTTACAGTGCAAACTGCATAAGGATTCACTTCATGGTTGGCTCCTTAACAGTACCTTCGAGTATATCTCAATTTACAAGAACTTCCATTTGCATACTTGGAAAAAAAATATGATTACATAAAACAAAATTCACCTTGGACAGGAGAAAACAAAACTTTTGGTGTTGACTCTAAAGCCTCAGAACTAAACAACGTCTGTGTGCACATTCAAGGCTTCAGAGATTAAAAAAAAAAAAAAAAAAAAAAAAAAAAGGGTGGGGGGGGGAGGGGCGGGATGGAGAGGAAAGGGGCCTATATGCTCAGACCAGAGTTTTAGAGTACAAGAAACACAATAAAGTGTCTCTGGTCATCCCCAAGTCTTTCAGTTCAAACAACACAAGAGAAGCCTGGAAATGCACATGTCAAGAAGTTTGTTTATACCCCTGGGCACCTGGCTGGCTCAGTCAGTGAAGCATGTGACTCTTGATCTCAACCCCCATGTTGGGTATAGAGGTTACTTTAAAAAATTTTTTTCTCTTAAATCTTAAAAAAAGAAAAAAGGAAAGGAAGGAAGGAAGGAAGGAAGGAAGAGAAAGAAAGAAAGAAAGAAAGAAAGAAAGAAAGAAAGAAAGAAAGAAAGAAAGAAAAAGTTCATTTACATCCCTAAGCCAGCTGCTGAGCCCCACAAAGGCACCTTGTGATCATGGTACTGCCTTTCTACCACTAACGGTAGTGAAAAAACAGCACTGGGCAAAGACTGCTGCTTCTAACTGTGGAGTAAATCCAATTTTGCACCTGGCTTCTTCCACCAAATACGGCCTGTAACCAACTTCCCACCGCCTGTAAACACGGGTCCCTAAAATTTTACTCTCAAGAACTGGAAATTTATCTCCTTTTTTTGTAAAACCTTTATTGACTTTCATTTTTTAATTACCATAGTAAATACAGAATACTTGGAACACAGGAAAAACAGTAGAAATGTTACAGTGAAAAACTGTGATTTGAGTGTACAAATAAATAATAACAGCATCAAATATTTATGGAGTATCAGAAACCAGAATATGCATTATAAATGCATTATCTTATTTAATCCTCATAACAACCTTAAATGCTAATTATCCCCATTTTACAAATAAGGAAATGGAAGCTTGAAAAGTGTAAGAAATCTGTACAAGATTACACAGCTATTACATGGCAATTCCAGCTCATGAATGAATGATACCAAATTCTGCTCTAAATCGAAACACTGACAGCCATTCCCCACTACTGTGACCACCACCAATATGATATTCAGTGAAAGCTTTCTAGACCCAGGGTGCATGGATTATTTATATATGTTTTACTAGATCACTTTGATGAATGTTTAACTGAAAAATTGAGTTTGTACTGTCATGTATGGGCAAATATGACAAAGTTACAGGAAGCGTCAAGGTATCTATATGTCTAGGACTCTAGGTCTGACTCTTCTCTGAATAGGAAGGAGACCAGTACCAATACCACAACCAAATCCCCCATGGAGACCCAGAGTGTCAAAGTTTAAGGGTACTGTGTGCAATTACAGAACAAAAATATTTCAACTGTCCCACACAAAAATGGAGCTCCTATCTCCTCTTTTGTTATTAGTGGGTGCTATGAATATAGTGAGCACAGCACCATGCACTTATTAATGCTTTATGCTGATCAAATAAATAGAAAATTCCCAGCAATGCCTAAAATAGCAGCAATTTGGGATTCACAACAATTTTTCTGGATGAATCAATGAAGCAGTGAATAATATGAGAACTATTAAAAGAAAATGGAGATGTTTTTTAACACTATTGTTAACAGTATCCTGCACACAGAGAGGTATTTACTAATACTTGCTATCGCCAATAAAAAAGTCACCAGGTAGGGCACCTGGGTGGCTCAGTCAGGTAAGCATCCAACTCTTGGTTTCTGCTCAGGTCATGATCTCACAGTTTATGGGTTCAAGCCCCCACATCAGGCTCTGGTGCTGACAGTGCAGAGCCTGCTTGGAATTCTCTCCCTCTCTCTCTGCCTCTCCCCAAGTCGTGCTCACGTGCGTTCTCTCTCTCTCAAAATAAATAAATAAGCCTTTTTTTTAAAAAGTCACCAGGCAAAGAGAACAATGTAAAACTTTATATGGGATATCTGTGTCTCTTCTGGCTCAATAAATTCTCCATACACAACAGGGATAGCAATTCAGTATTTGAAAATATGTAAGATATTAAATATCATTAGTAATTAAGGAAACACACATCAAAACCACAATAAGAGACCCACTGTAAACTCCAAGGATGTATATAACCAAAAAGATAGATTAGAAGAGTTGGCAAGGATGTGGATAAACTGAAACCCTCACGCACTGTGGATAGATTGTAAAATGGTGCAGCCACTTGGGAAAATAGTCTAGTGGTTCCCCAAAAGGTCAAACGTAGTTACCATATGACAACCCAGCAATTCCACTTATACACCCAAGAAAATTGAAAGAATATGTCTACACAAAAACCTATATACAAACGTTCATGCCACCATTATTCATAATAAACAAAAAGTGAAAACCACCAAAATGTCCATCAAGCAATGAATGGAAAAACAAAACGTAGTGTTATCAATACAACAGAACATTATAAAGTCATAAAAATGAATGACATACCAACACTTCATTCATTACACATTGATAAACCTTGAAAACATTATGCTAAAGGAAAAGAGTCAATCACAAAAGACTATCTACTGTATTATTCCACTTATATGACATGTCCAATATAGGCAAATTCATAAAGACAAAGTAGATTTAGTGGTTTCGAGGGGCTAGGGTGAGAGGGAATGACTGCTAATGGCACTGCATTTCTTTTGGGGGGATGAAACTACTTAGGAATAAGACAGTAATAACGGTTATACACTCTGAATATACTAAAAACCATTTATGTGCAAACCTAAAAAGGCAAATTTCAAGGTATATGAATATCTTGATAAAGCTATTATTCTAAAAAATGTAACTATAGTTCCCCCATTATAATTACTCACTGCATTTAGACTGGAAGATAAATATTTCTTAGAGTAACATGTTGGTGCCTTAGAGAATCTCCCAGAAACAAAACTCCTTTGCCCGAAAGCTGTATTTTTTTTAAATCTTAAGTCACAGGAAGAAGTGTTTGATGGATAGTCAAAAGAGTTCCCATGTGACTCTTTCTCTAAACTGTAAGCTCCTTGAGGACAGTGATTAAGGTATTTATCTCTATCCCCAGCCCTAGTGGAACACTACTCAAAAGCAGGCATTCAGTAAATGTGTACTGAAGGAAGAAAGGAAGTCACAAAACATAAGGCTATTTGCTGCTTTCAAGAAGTAATTCTGTACATTTATACATAACTGCACTTTAAAGATGAGAGGATTAAGAAGCTATTGAAGAGGTGGCATTTAAGCACAGTCTAGAAGAATAAGCAGATTTTAACAGGTAGACAGCTTTCAGTACAGTGAGGAAGAGGAAAATATTCGAAGTGGAGGTAACAGCTCATGAGAAAAAACATAGTACATATAGGTAATATACACGGTATATTCAATGAATTGGCAGTAACCTGCTATGGAGGAAACATGGAGGAGATAATGAGCCGAGGTGCTTTACCACAACCTTACATCTACACTTGATTCAATAAGGACTGGTGAACCAGTGTAAGTTTTTTTTTAACAGGGATGTGACAATTTGAAACTTTAACTTAGTAGTATTATTCTAGAAACAATATGGAAAATTTTAAAAAAATGCTACAAGAAGAGGGGCCAATTAAAAAGGCTATTGCAATAGTGCAGGTGAAAAAATAAGGTTAAGGATGAACTGGATGGTAAAGGTGAGACACAGCAGAGAGAAAAATATCACCTTATTTGAATGACCAAGAAGATAATGAGGACATCAAAAGAGAGAAGGAAAAGAGGCGAATGAGCAAGTCAGATGGACAATGGAGATTTGTTTCAGACAAGGCACAGAATCCCAGGAATACACAGTCTAACAGATTGCAGAAGGTCTGTAACAGATATATAAACATATGTAAGTATGTGTGTGAGAGAGACAATGTGAGCCAAGCAATAACAGTTGCTATAAAAAATACAAATAAGAGATAAGATAATGGTTTTTTTTTTCTATTTCACTATACATCAAATTCTTACTTTTTAAATTTTTAAATGCACTAAACTTTAACTAAAAATTACCACTTACCTGTATTTCTCTGACAACCTGCAAACAATCAGGCAAGGAGAAGCCAATAGGTAGACCAACTTTAGCTGGTGTTTTGAATTTGTCTCCTATCTTAAATGGGACATCATCAAGGTAACTGAAAGTCCCTATAATCAAAAATAAAGTAGAAAATATCAGCAAAAAACTTTATTATTTGTTTTGCTATACTCTTACATCTAGGATACAACATTAAGTTATGCTAGCCTAAAACCAGAAGTTAGAGAGTTGCTTCTCTGACTGCTTACCTTCTCCTGACCCTAGATCTCCGTGCAGGGAGGAAATCCTACCTGAGCCTACTTGATCTTATAAGGGTTTATTTTCTATTATACTTAGCGAAAGAGCCAAAGTACTCACAGAAGCCTAAAAGGCCTCCCCAAAGCCCACTATCCCTCTGCCCTCAACTGTCTGTCGCCTCTAACTACACTAAATCAAGGTGATTCTCTGTCCCTCAACCATGACAGAGTCAAATCTACCTCAAAAATTCTGCAGTGGCTGCTCCCTTTATCTGGACTGTTCTCTTAGATATCCACATGACTTATTCCTTTGTCTCCTTCAAGTCTTTGTTCAAATGTCACTTTCTCAGTGACGCTTACTCTGACCATCCTATTTAAAGTTCCTGTATGACCCTCACTGCAGTACTCCCATGTTACTATCTATCTTTTCCTCCACAGCACTTAGTACCTTCTAACATATTATTCATTTTTAAATTATATTTATTGTCTGTCTGGCCCAGTGGAATGTAAGTAAGCTCCTTGCAGGTAAGTATGTAAGTCTATTTTATTCACTGATACTGTCTCAAAACATACACATATTAGGCACTTCATAAATACTGAATTAATGATAGAACCTCCACAAGAGAATCTCCTTGACTAGGTTTCTCTATTTCAGAAAGAATCATTTTTAATTAATACAAGGAATTACTCTACATTTTTTTAAGACTATATTCTGGAGCAGATGTGGAAATATTCAAGAACCACAACACTTATGAAAAAAGGAAAACCAGACCAGACCATGGGAATCAGAACAGGATTATCAGGAGACATAAGCCATATACAACTGAACTGCTTTAACTCCCTAAAGGTTCTCTGCCTAATAGCTGAATCATACAGAAAGACCAGGACATTATCACTGATTTATGGAGTCAGACAAAATGCGAGCAGCTCTTGTATGTAACTCTCACTAACTATACACTCCAAATTGTACATGGTTTCTTTTCTGGACCAGGTTTGGGGATAACTTACTGGCAGAACCATCACGGACAACAAAACAGTTGATAAAATTAATTCTGCTTTTTGACTATTAGTAGCTGTAAGGATTGCTTCTGGGCCTCACACTAGACAGTAGTGTATTTTCTTGAGTGCTCATGGACAGAATAAGACAATTAAACCTCTTCCATGAAGATGCCTTCTCTCCCTTTCTAAAAATTGATAGATTTCAAGACTTAACAAGCTCAAGATGTAGCTGTAATCTTGTCATCATTCCCATTTCCTCAGGTAAATACTGCTCTGATACACCTGACACCCTCCATCAGGAAGAAGGTCCCTGCTCCCACCCTTGGGGGCTAGAGTTTCTAACATATCTTCTATCCAGAATTAAAACATTTTATGTATCTCCCACTCAGCTAGCAAATTAAATTCAAAACCGTGTCCAATTTAACAATTTTTCTGGGGAATAGTTTCCTAGTGGGTCATACTTTTTTTTTTTTTTTTTTTAACTTTTAATTTTTATTTTTGGGACAGAGAGAGACAGAGCATGAACAGGGGAGGGGCAGAGAGAGAGGGAGACACAGAATCAGAAGCAGGCTCCAGGCTCCGAGCCATCAGCCCAGAGCCTGACGCGGGGCTCGAACTCACGGACCGTGAGATCGTGACCTGAGCTAAAGTCGGATGCTTAACCGACTGAGCCACCCAGGCGCCCCTGGGTCATACTTTTAAAAGTACTGTTTTCTCAGATGGCAATGCCTGTCACATTCCCACCCCTTTCTACTTGATTATTTCTAGTCCTTTAAGAATGAGCTTTACAACTCCCTTCTCAATCTCAGAACACCCAGTTTACACCAGCACCTCAGGTTGTACGACTGTGTTAAGTTTCCTTATATTCCGCCTAGAGACTGTGAGTGAGAATCTGAGTGTCCCCTAAGAAGGGATAAAAATGTTTCAAATTTATACCTCCCAATCTCAGAGTAATATCTGGCAGAAGACATGCTCAATAAAGTAAAAAACAAAGAATACATAGTCTTATGCTTCTTTCATATTTAATTCTCACCCCCATGCTAATTCACATTCAATTAATATTTATTAAAATTCAAAGTAATTTACCAAAACTGGCAAGGCTAGTCACAGAAATGTACCAGGTACCCCCACCCCTCAAAAAACTATCAGGTATCATCATAGCTTGCCAACAAAACCAAGTATTGGTTACAACACTAAAACTCTGTCACTTACAAAATTCTTTATATTATAGAGATTAAAAGGAAAGTTGTATCTAATTTTAAAAACTGGGAGGGAGGGCATCTGGGTGGCTCATCCAGTTGACTCCTGGCTTCAGCTTAGGTCATGATCGATCCCATGTGGGACTGTGTGTGGAATGTGGAGCCTGCTTAAGATTCTCTCTCTCCCCCTCTGCATCTCTCCCCTGCTTGCTCTCTCTAATAAATAATAATAAATTTATCTGCCCTCCATGAACACAGGTGCTCAAATTTTCCTGAAAGTTAAATTTTAACTTTAGCTAGTATCCTGATTAACTGGAAACAAAGTTGAAACTAGCGTTTTCTAAGAAGCACTGGAAAGATTTACAGTCAAACTAACAATCACAAAATTAAGTCTTTTGTTTAACAATGTTTATTCATTCAGGGGAGCCTGGGTGGCTCAATCAGTAAAGTATCCAACTTCAGCTCAGGTCATGATCTCACAGTTCATAAGTTCAAGTCTTGCATCAAGTTCTCTGTTGTCAGCACCCCAGAGGCCACTTCAGATCCTCTGTCCCCCCTTTCTTCCTTCCCCTCCCCCACTCTCTCTCTCTCAAAAATAAACATTAAAAAAAAAGAATGTTTATTCATTCCAAGCAGGTTTATATAACACACACACTGAAAAAAATCCTATCCATAATATACAAGCATATATGATATATAAATATAAGAAAACTCATCCACACGAAAAGTAACAAAAAAAAATCTTTTTAAATGTTTTGCTATTTGAGAGAGACAGTGCGTGATCGGGGCAGGGGCAGAAACACACAGATACAGAATATAAAGCAGGCTCCAGGCTCTGAGCTGTCAGCACAGAGCCCAATGTGGGGCTCAAACCAATGAACCGTGAGATCATGACCTGAGCTGAATTCTGAAGCTTAACTGACTGAGGCCACCCAGGTGCCCCCTAACAAAATTTTCTTAAGTGAACAGTTCTGTTAGGGCACCTGGCTGGCTAGGTGTAATGTGTAACTCTTGACCTCAAGGGAGAGATTACTTAAAAATAAAATCGTTTGAGGGGTGCCTGGATGGCTCAGTTGTATGAGCGCCTAACTCTTGGTTTCAGCTCAGGTCATGATCCCAGGGTCATGGATTGAGCCCCGAGCTAGGCTCCATGTTGTGTGTGGAGGCTGCTTAGGATTCTCTCTCTCTCCCCCTGTGTCCCTCTCCCCAGCTCATGCTCTCTCTCTCTAAAAAAAAAAAAAAATTTTTTTAATGAAATCTTTTAGAGACACCTGGCTGGCTCAGTCGGTTGAGTGTCCAACTTCAGTTCAGGTCATGATCTCACAGTTTGTGAGTTTGAGCCCCACATCGGGCTCTGTGCTGACAGCTCATGCCTGGAGCCTGCTTTGGATGCTCTGTCTCCCTCTCTCACTGCCCCACCCCTGCTCACGTTCGCTCTGTCTCTGTCTCTCAAAAATGAATAAATGTTAAAAAAAAATTTGTTTAACGAAACCTTTTTATAAATAAGTATCTTTTTTAAAAGGGCATTTAAAGAGATGGCAACAAAGCAAACAACCCTTTAACAAATATATCAAAATATGTATTTCTCATTTCTCAATACATCTTTTTTTTTTTTTAATTTTTTTTTTTAACGTTTATTTATTTTTGAGACAGAGAGAGACAGAGCATGAACAGGGCAGGGGCAGAGAGAGAGGGAGACACAGAATCTGAAACAGGCTCCAGGCTCTGAGCTGTCAGCACAGAGCCCGACGCGGGGCTCGAACTCACGGACCGCGAGATTGTGACCTGAGCCGAAGTCGGCCGCTTAACCGACTGAGCCACCCAGGTGCCCCTACATCTTATTTTTTAAATAGATTCAATAAAAGTTCAACTACAGAGAATTAAACACTATGACTAATAATTTTCCAGCTTACACCAAATACTTTTTACTTTCAGTCTTTTTTTTTTCATGTTTATTTATTTATTTTGAGAGAGAGCATAAGCAAGGGAGGGGCAGAGACAGAAGGAGAGACAGAATCCCAAACAGGCTCCACACCGTCAGCACAGACTCCAATGTGGGGATCAAACCCATAAACCGTGAAATCATGATCTGAGCCAAAACCAAGAGTCCCACACTTAAGCTACCTAGGCACCCCTTTCAGCATTTATTACTGAATATCTTTCTTTTTCTGAGTATCTTTCTAAAATGTCTGGGCCTGTTTTCTTAAAATTTAGTTTAGAAAAAGAAAATTAAGTATATCTGTGATGACTGCGGCTGTGGCAGTTCCCTGAAGTCAGGTTCTGTATCGCTTTGCATTATGCCACAGAAGAGACCGGGCTGAAAATGTAGTATATCTCAGGATAAATTCTGGGAAGACTTCATTGTGTTTTCTTTCTTTCTCAATTGCTGATATACTGGTGATCCTGTGACCTGCCTGTTTCCCTGAAACAAAGTTACAATTCCAGGGAGGAGGTGGGATGAATTCTTAATGGAGGATAGAAACTGGATTATGCTTAATTCAGGTCTTACTGTAAACTCAAATTGAGGATTAAAATTTAAGTTTTTGAAAAAGAAGAACAGTAAAGACCAAACTTAAAATTAAGTGAAAAACACAATTCCATGACTGGGTATCACTACCTTAAAGCTGTGAAGTTGGCTTTAAAATTAGACACATGGACAGATAAATAGACACACACGTATACAGACACACATTAAAATTATACAGATATCTGCTATAGGATATGAAGTCACAATAAATGTTACTCACACCCTAACAACAACAGCCAGACAACCTACAAAATCAGCTTTTAAATACAGAGTGTCTGGCATTCAATCAAAAACAAGACACACAAAGAAGCAAAAAATGTAACCCATCATTAAGAGAGGAAGCAGTCATCAGACCCAAACTGAGTGATGGCCAATATATTGAAAGTATCAGAAAGGTGGTGAACATGTGTTAGCAGATGAGGAATTTCAATAAAAGGCAGAAATATAAAGAGACAAAACAATAATGCTAGAAGTGAAAAATGCTGTATCAGAAAAGAAAATCTTTGACAGTTCATAACCAGGCTACAGGGATAATCAGAAGACAATACTTAGCAGAGAAAACAATCAGAGAACCTGAGGTTAGGTCAAAAGAAATTAACCAAATTGAAACACAAAGGAAAAGAAAAAAGAAAAAAATGGAACAAAGCCTTAAGAAAGCTTTAGGAGTATCAAACAGCCTAATATGTGTATGATTAGAGTTTCAAAGGTAAGAGAGAAACAATGGGGCAGAAAAATTTAAAAGAGATAATGGCTTGCAAATTTTCCCAAAGTGATAAAAGACATCCACCCACAGATCCAAAAAGTTTAGCTAACTTCAAGCAGGATAAATACACAGAAAATCACACCAAGGCACATCATGGTCAGATTGTTAAAAACAAAGAGAAAATCTTGAAAGAAGGTGGGGAGCAACAATGATTAAATGATGGCCAATTTCTCTACATTACACTGTAAAGCATAGCTGATCAACTTTTGAAACAATTTAAATCTTTTTTTTTAATGTTTATTTATTTTTGAGAGAGAGAGCGCAAGCAGAGGAGGGGCAGAGAGAGAGAGAGAGACACAGAATCTGAAGCAGGTTCCAGGCTCTGAGCTGTCAGCACAGAGCCCGACATGGGGCTCAAACCCACCAACTGCGAAATCATGACCTGCGCAAAGTAGGACACTTAACTGACTGAGCCACCCCGGCGCCCCAACTTTTGAAACAATTTAAAATAAAATACCTTTCTCTATACCTCAGCAAGAAAAAGATGTCAATATCCTGGTAGAAATTAAACCAAGGGCAAAATGAACCTCCCTTAAAAACTAGCTAACTAGGGGCACCTGGGTGGCTCAGTCGGTTAAACTTCTGACCAGCTCAGGTCACGATCTCACAGTTCAGGAGTTCGAGCCCCAAATCGGGCTCACAGCCCACTTCAGATCTTCTGTCTCCCTCTCTCTCTGCCCCTCCCCAGCTTACACATGCTCTCTCTCTCTCAAAAATAAAGATTGTAAAAAAAAAATTTTTTTAATTTAAAAAAAGAAAAATAAATTAGCTAAGGGCACCTAGCTGGCTTAGTCAGTTGAGCACTGTGACTCTTGATCTCTAGGTTATGAGTTTGAGCCCCATGTTGGGTGCAGAAAGAGTTTAAAAATAAAATCTTTAAAAAAAAAAGTTAGCTAAGTAAATGGTCATAAATAGGATACCCTGGCATTTCAAAGGAGAGAGTTTAGTTTCATTAAGTTATATCTTATTATACAGACTTCTTTTTTTCTAAATTAGAATCTCAGGGCATTTTCCCAGATAGTAAAAGAATAATTTTTGTTCATTGAAACATTTTTAAAAGCCCTTTAAAAGTCGTTTCTGGAAAATAACTTTTTTCTTGGATGAAACAAGTGGAAAATGAGTTAAAAACTAAAGGGGATTAACATTGTAAAGCACCAGGCTCCAGGAAAAGCCTGATTTACACTGACCCAAGGGTTTGCAATTTACATATTCTAAGAACAATATTTTTTAATTTTTTTTAACGTTTATTTATTTTTGAGAGACAGAGCTCAAGAGGGGGAGGGGCAGAGGAGAGAGGAAGGCACAGAAACTGAAGCAGACTCCAGGCTCTGAGCTGTCAGTACAGAGCCCGATGTGGGGTTTGAACCCATGAACTCTGAGATCATGACCTGAGCCAAAGTCAGACGCTTAACCGACTGAGCCACCCAGGCACCCCTAATGTTTATTTATTTTTGAGAGAAAGTGTACAAGCAGGAGGGGCAGAGAGAGAGAGGAAGACAGAGGATCTGAAGCAGGCTGTGTGCACTGACAGCAGAGAGCGTGATGTGGGGCTTGAGCTCCCAAATTGCAAGATCATGACCTGAGCTAAAATCGGGCACTTAACCAACTGAGCCACCCAGGCACCCCTATAGGAACAATAGTTTTAAAAGTCTTTGAGAATTGTTTACATCTCTTATTCTGTTATTTAGGGATATGTAATTATTAATGACAGTGGAAGAAGTTCAACCTCAGTTGAAAAAAACAAACTTGAAGGTAAGTTAAATACCAGTCATAAGACAGCATAGCAAAAAAATCTAGTCAACTCAAATATTTGAAAAGAAAAAAAAAAACTATTTAATATCCAGTCACAAGAGCAGATGCTACCTCCTGTTCACACCCCAAAATGCCCCTGGAAGAATTACACACACACATATACCCACTAACCCCAATGGGCCAGTCAGATAATACCTAACTTAGGGAGAATCAATCCACAGGCCTATAAGCTAGGCTGTGCCAATCAGATTCTCCCTTGGCCAAAAGACAGAAAAACTTCAGCTATATGATGCTAGCTGCTTAAACTGAAAGATCAAGTACCAAGCAACACCATATGGGGGGAGGGGGTGCATTTCTGGCCCTATGCACTCTATACAAGTAGGCAAGTAGGCCAAGAAAGCAAGTCTATTAAGAGAAGAACAAAAATGGAGCACACCCGCAGAGAAAAGCAGTAAGGAAAGGCTATGTAGCCTTCTGAGAGATGGGAGCAGATGCCTTAGTTTCCTGGCTTTCTGATTTTGTAAGGCCAAGCTGAACTTGATTTCCCACACTCAGCTACCTACAAGACTGCCTACTCCCATTTTTTTTTTTTTTTTTTTTGCCTATTTCCTTTAATTTCTATTCCTTAAACTACATGATATCTAAAAATAAGACTCTTTACTCTAAAAACTCAACGAAAGCAATGGAAATTCAGGTAGGAACTCAGCAGTTTAAAGCAGAAGAAGCTGAAGAGAGAAAGAGAAAATCTATTCTCAAATTTTATTCCGAATATTTTGCTTAATAAAATTTTGGTGAGGAATGCATGGAGGACTTTCTAAAAAACAAGTCTTTACTGATCAGGTAACTTCAAAATTAGAATCTTCTCTCTGGATTGTTTAGCTGAAACACATAATCTGGAGTCCATCTTATTTTCACTCCAGTCAAAAAGGATTTCCTAAAGAGCCAAGATATATAACTTGTCTTTTGAAATAAGGTAAGTTAAAATTTTTCTTTTTTGCTATTTTCTCCCCTAGGTCTTTCCTCTGTCATTTGCTGTCCTCTTTTTTCTTGAAAAAAGCTATCCAGAAGCAACTTCAGATCTGCCTCTCTACTATCATCCAAATACTACAAAAGTGCCACATAATAATCCTTAAATAATACAAAATAGGTTACCTGGCAGATCTGATGCCCCACCTGCTACACAGAATGCAAATTCCAGAGTCTGAATGACTTAACTCCAAAAGGATTTAACAAAACATATACAAGTGATGCATGTAAGGATAAACACAACAGTAATTCAAAATATTAAACTCTTGTGTAAAATATACTAGCAAGTTAGAACCCCAGTGACTGCTCCAGCACCCTGACTCAGCTGATACTAACAAGCAACCATTTGTACATCAGAAGAGCATACCAACACATGTTGCCATGCCGTCTGGCAAACCATTCTTACAATGACATGATTTTAAAAATGGAAAATCAGCTTTAAAAACCTACTTAAATTAACGGTGTTGTCTGGATATTTCTGTTGTTTAATTCTACTATATGAAAAGAGGGTCTAATTTTAACTTCTTAGGCATCTCTATTCCTCCCAAATGCATATAATAAAGCTTACTAATGTATTCAATTTTGGAAAGTCATATCTTAGAAAAGGATGACAGGGGCACCTGGGTGGCTCAGTCGGCTGGGTGTCCGACTTCAGCTCAGGTCTGATCTCACCATTCATGGGTTCTAGCCCCACATCAAGCTCTGTGCTAACAGCTCAGAGCCTGGAGCCCTCTTCAGATTCTGTGTCTCCCTCTCTCTCTAAGCCTCCCCCACTGACATTCTGTATCTCTCTCAAAAATAAATAAACATTAAGAAAAAAAATTTTTTTTTAAATAACAAACTATTATGGGGCATCTGGGTGGCTCAGTCGGTTAAGCGTCTGACTTCAGCTCAGGTCATGATCTCGTGGTTTGTGAGTTTGAGCCCCACGTCGGGCTCTGTGCTGATGGCTCAGAACCTGGGGCCTGCTTCAGATTCTGTGTCTCCCTCTCTCTCTGCCCCTCCCCTGCTCATGCTCTGTCTCTGTCTCTGAATCATAAATAAACGTAAAAAAAAAAATTTTTTTTTTAATGATAAACTATTAGTTTCTTTTTAATTAAAAAAAAATTTTTTTAATGTTTGTTTTTGAGAGAGAGAGAGAGAGAGAGAGAGAGAGAGAGAGAGAGACAGAGCATGACAGCGGAGGGGCACAGAGAGAGGGAGACACAGAACTCAAAGCAGGCTCCAGACTCCGTGCTGTCAGAGCAAAGCCTGACGTGGGACTGCGAGATCATGACCTGCGCAGAAGTCGGACGCCCAACTGACTGAGTCACCCAGGCACCCCCATATTTTAAAATTTTTTTTAATGTTGATTTATTTTTAAGAGAGCGAGCGAGCGAGCGTGCACACAAGCAGGGAAGGGGCAGAGAGGGAGGGAGACAGAATCCAAAGCAGGCTCCAGACACAGGGCTCCAACTCAAGAGCCGTGAGATCATGATCTGAGCCCAAGTCAGATGTGTAACTGACTGAGCCACCCAGGTGCCCCAGATGATAAACGATTAGTTTCAAATGCAAAACTGTAATTACTACTACTGACATTCCTGTAATTACTGATCCGCTGATCATGGTTTATTTGTAGTAATTACTTCCTATTATTGTGGGACAGGAAGGATGAGGGGATGGACACTAAAACAAACCATTATTAAGTATTAACTAAAGATTCAGAATTTTTCACATTTGAGATGGCAAAGAACTATGACCACGGGATAAGAAAGGGAATGGTAACTACTTCAAAATACTGCTGAAGAACAATAAAAATAGATAGGCTCCCTATCCATCCCTGGTAATTTTAAGTACAATAACCAGCGAGACTCTAAAGTTTAACTACCTACTTAAATACTAAATTACCTGAAATCCATTGGAATGTATATGCTACCCTGTTGTACAACTTTTTCTCAAGCTGCCCATTTAAATAAATAAAAAGGGGCACTTACTTAAACAATGCTAAGTGATTTCAAATCCTCTAATCAAATCATAACTTAAACCATTATATCTAACAGTCCACTTACCATGAAAATCTGCACCCAACTTCTTAGAAGCCATTTAGAACCTGAAAAGCAAAGAAATATTTTTAGGCACATGATACTCTGAGGGGATATAAACAAATTATAGGAATATTGAGACTATAGGGGCAACTGGGTGGCTCAGGGTTAAGGATCTGATTCTTTGATTTCGGCTCAGGTCATGATCTCACAATTTTGTGACAGAGATTTGCATGGGATTCTCTCCCTCTCTCTATCCCTTCCCCACTCATGCACGTGCTCTCTCTCTCTCAAAATAAACAAACATGAAAAGAAAAGAAAAGAAAAGAAAAGAAAAGAAAAGAAAAGAAAAGAAGAGAAGAGAAGAGAAGAGAAGAGAAGAGAAAAGAAAAGAAAAGAAAAGAAAAGAAAAGAAAAGAAAAGAAAAGAAAAGAATATTGAGACTACAAAAAAGAAATCAGGGGGCGCCTGGGTGGCGCAGTCGGTTAAGCGTCCGACTTCAGCCAGGTCACGATCTCGCGGTCCGTGAGTTCGAGCCCCGCGTCGGGCTCTGGGCTGATGGCTCGGAGCCTGGAGCCTGTTTCAGATTCTGTGTCTCCCTCTCTCTCTGCCCCTCCCCCGTTCATGCTCTGTCTCTCTCTGTTGCAAAAATAAATAAATAAAAAAAAAAAAAAAAAAAAAAAGAAATCAGAAGACTAAAAGGTTCCAGGACTGATACAGTCCTCAAATTTCTCAGCCCCAAAGTCTCAAAAAAGAAAGCAGAAAGGAAGAGATACTAGTTTTCTACAGAAAAGTTAACTATTTATAAAACTGCATGTTCTGAATATACTAAATATATGAGAAGAAAAGCATACTAACCTTTGACCAATTGATATGTGGACTACCAAAAGGAAATAATTACAAAGCATATACCTTCTTGATACAAACTACAAATATGTCAGTAATAGATTAAAAAAAGCATTTTTCAGTTATGCAAATATAGACCTTTTGCTGGCAACTAACTCTAACAGTAATTTCTTAAGCAGGGAATGAATTACATATAATCTTCTGTACAGTTTAATTAGTATAAAATTTTTCTAAATAAAAGAAAAATATCAAAACCACACATCTAGCTTAATATTACCTTTGCATTTTCAACCCCTATATAAGTAGGTATTAAGTCCTGTCTTACACAAATAATCTGAGCTCTTCAACCTAAAAGTTTATTGCCCTTGACATGATGTTTATACCTTTAACTTGCCTAAAACATAAGCAGGAAAAAAATTAAGGTTAGCTATACGAATTTATGGTCTTTGGTCTATTAACCTGCATTACAATACACTGAAAAGCATCATACTGAAAATAATCCATTTTCACTGAAAGTAAAAAAAAAAAAAAAACCAAGTGTATTACACCTGTCTTGTGAAAATTATTCAAAATAGAATTAAAATCTGCACAGGATTTATTACATTTGTTTACTTTGAAATTGACAAGGGGATTTTAAAATTTACATGGAAAGGCAAAGAAAATAGAATACCCAAAATGATTCTCAAAAAGAAAAAGTTGGAGAACTTATCACCTAACTTCAAAGCTTACTATTAAGCTACAGTAATTAAGATTGTGGAAATGGCATAAGGATATCATACATCCCCAAAAAAGAGTCCAGAAATAGAGCCATACACATATAGCCAGTTGATTTTCAACAAAGGCACAAAAGCTTAAAGGGGAAAGGATCGTCTTCTCAACAAATGGTGCCAGACATTCATATGCAAAAAAATAAACCTTTATCCATACTTTGTATCATATATAAAAATTAATTCAGGGAAATGGGAAGATAGTGGCTCAGGGGTACAGGGTTTCTTTTTGGAGTGATGAAAATGTTCTAAGACTGATTGTGGTGGTGACTGGACTTTTTTTTTAATAGGAGGGTTTTTGTTTGTTTTTGAGAGAGAGAGAGAGAGAGAGCACATGCAAGGGGACGAGGGGCAGAGAGAGAGGACAGGATCTGAAGCGTGCTCTGCAGAGAGCCCAATGAGTGGCTTGAACTTCCTAAACCATGAGAACATGACCTGAGCCAGAATTCAGAAGCTTAAGCAACTGAGCCACCCAGGCACCCCCAGACTGTATACTTTAAGTGGATGAACTGTGGGGCACCTGGGTGGCTCAGTCGATCGAGCATCAGACTCTTGATTTCAGCTCAGGTCATGATCCCAGGGTTGTGGGATTGAGACCCGTATCGGGCTCTGCGTTGATTATGGAGACTGCTTAAGATTTTCTCTCTTCCTGGCCCTCTCCCCTGGTCTCTCTAAAATTAAAAAAAAAATGTTTTTAATTTAAAAAAAAATGCATGGTGCTCACTTCAGGAGCACATGTGCTTTAAAAAAAAAAAAAAAAGGGTGACTTATACACAGTATCTGATACACCACAACCACACAGACAAATCTCAAATGTATCATGGTATATGAAAGAAGCCAGGATCAAAAGGTAACATATTATATGATTCTACTTACAATGAACTATAGGAATAAAAAAAAATAGGGCTCCTGGGTGGCTCAGTCTGTTAAGCATCTGACTTCAACTCAGGTCATGATCTCACAGTTTGTGAGTTTGAGCCCTGCATTGGGCTCTGCGCTGACAGTTCAGAGCCTGCTTCAGATCCTCTGTGTCCTTCTCTCTCTGCCCCTCCCTTGTTTGCACTCTCTCTCAAAAATAAATAAACATTAAAAATAAATAAAATAGAGACTGCTTCTTTAAAAAACAAAAAAAGGAATAAAAAATAGGCAAGACTATAGGAATAAAAAAGTAATCTAACTACCAGGGACTATACAGGATAAAATGTATTACGTAAGGGGCACCTGGCTGGCTCATTCCGTACAGCATACGACTCTTGATCTTGGCCGAGGTGTCAAGTTTGAGCCCCGTGTTGGGTGTAGAGATTACTCAAAAATAAAATCTTTTTAAAAATTAATAAAATTTAGAGGTGCCTGGGTGGCTCAGTCAGTTAAGCATCCGAATCTTGATGTCAGCTCAGGTCTTGTCTCAGGATTGTGAGTTCAAGCCCCATGCTGGGCTACACACTGGGCATGAAGTCTACTTAAAAAAACTAAGGGGTGCCTGGGTGGCTCTGTCGGTTAAGCACCCAACTTCAGCTCAGGTCATGATCTCATAGTTCACAAGTTCAAGCACTGCGTTGGGCTCTGTGCTGACAGGAGCCTGGAGACTGCTTCAGATTCTGTGTCTCCCACTCTCTCTCTCTCTCTCTCTCTCTGCCCCTCCCCTGCTCACGCTCTCGCTCTCAAAAATAATTTTTTTAAAAAAGGCATTAAGGGGCACCTGGGTGGCTCAGTCGGTTGAGCGTCTGACTTCGGCTCAGGTCATGATTTCACGGTCCGTGGGTTCGAGCCCCGTGTCGGGCTCTGTGCTGACAGCTCAGAGCCTGGAGCCTGTTTCGGATTCTGTGTCTCCCTCTCTCTGACCCTCCCCCATTCATGCTCTGTCTCTCTCTGTCTCAAAAGTAAATAAACGTTAAAAAAAAATTAAAAAAAAAAAAAGGCATTAAAAAAACTAACTAAAAAATAAAATTACGAGCACCTGAGTGGCTCAGTCGGTTGAGCATCCGACTTCAGCTCAGGTCATGCATGATCTCATGGTTCGTGAGTTCAAGCACCACATCAGGCTCATTGCTGTCAGCACAGAGCCCACTTTGGATCCTCTGTCCCCCTCTCTCTCTGCCCCTCTCCAGTTCATGCTCTCTCTCAAAAATAAAATATTGTATAAATAAATAAATAATTTTTTAAATTAAATTTTAGTAAAATTTTAAAATGTTTTAACCAAAGTGGATCCTCTAGGTGGTAGAACTTGAAATAATTCATGACATTTCTCTATGGCTTCTGAACAACATTCTATTGCAAACAGGTATAAAATTCATAATTTCTGGGGCACCAGGCTGGCTCGGTTGGAAGAGTGTGTGACTCTGATCCTAAGACTGCCAACTGAAGCCCTATGTTGGGTGTAGAGATTACTTTAAAAATCTTTTTTTAAAAATTTGGGAACACCTGCATGGCTCAGTCAATTAAGCATTTGAGTCTTGATTTTGGCTCAGATCATGATCTCATGGCTGGTGAGTTTGAGTCCCAAGTCGGGCTCTGCATTGACAGTGCAGAGGCTGCTTGGGATTCTCCCTCCCTCCCTCTCTCTCCTTGCCCTTCACCCACTCACTCTCTCAAAATAAATAAACTAAAAAAATTTTTGTCATACCTTCTTTAAAGTTTTACTTAAAATTTTCTGTTTTTTGGGGGGCACCTGGGTTGGTCAGTTGCTAAAGCATCCGACTTCAGCTCACATCATCATCAACAGTTCTTGAGTTTGAGCGCCACATTGGGCTCTCTGCTGTCAGTGCAGAGAGCCCAATGCCTCCCTCTCTCTCTGCCCCTGCCTCGCTTGTGTGTGCACACTCTCAAAAATAAATAGAAACATTAAAAAAAAAGTTTCGGTTTTCCAGCACAAGGTGGGGATGAAGTATTCTGGTTGATATTCTAATTAGTGAAGATTTGAAATTATAAAGTACATGGATCATCAAAACATTTTACATACGCAGAAGACATTTCATTGGCGAACATGCTTTTACAGTCATCAAAATGTACATAAACCACAATACAGTGAGACTTTAAAATTTTTTTTTAATGCTTATTTATTTTTGAGAGATGGAGACAGAATATGACTGGGTTAGGAGCAGAGAAGGAGACACAGAACCCAAAGCAGGCTCCAGGCTCCGAGCTGTCAGCACAGAGCTTGACGCAGGGCTTGAACTCACGAGCTACAAGATCATGACCCGAGCTGAAGTCGAATGCTCAACTGACTAAGCCACCCAGAAGCCCCAAGACTTCTAAACCCAATAAGCAAGAATGCGGGCAGCCTCAACCTTCACACACAGACATATATCAGAAATATGTTTTTCTAAGTGTCTGTAGAGAAAAGCAGTATTTAAGCATCCACCAAAGAAAGCTGTGAATATGCTCCTAAACAGATACAGAAAATGAGTATTTTCATCTATATGTCCCTAATATTTATTAATATTGTGGGATATAAGCAGTTTCAAGAAGGAGCTGTTTTGAGATGTAAATGGCTTGGGAGAGGCTGCTTGGGCCTCTGATTTAAAAATAATTTTTATGGAGGGTCTGGATGGCTCAGTCGGTTAAGCATCTGACTTCGGCTCAGGTCATGTCTAGCCCCATGATGGGCTCTGTGCTGACAGCTCAGAGCCTGGAACCTGCTTCAGATTCTATGTCTCCCTTGCTCTCTGCCCCTCCCCCACACATGCTCTTTCTCAGTCTCTAAAAAATAAATATTAAAATAAAAAAATAAAAGATAATTTTTATTGGCAGTTACATGGCCCACAGCCGCTTGCACCCACTCTATTGTACACCTTTTTTTTCATTAAAAAAAATTTTTTTAATGTTTATTTATTTTTGAGACAGAGAGAGACAGAGCATGAACAGGGGAGGGTCAGAGAGAGGGAGACACAGAATCTGAAGCAGGCTCCAGGCTGTGAGCTATCAGCACAGAGCCCGACGTGGGGCTCAAACTCATAGACTGTGAGATCACAACCTGAGCAGAAGTCGGATGCTTAACCGACTGAGCCACCCAAGCACCTCTACTGTACACTTTCAACCAACACTTTTTCAGACTAAAGGCCAAAACCTAAAAAGTTATTAATAATAAAATAAAATAAAAAATAATTTTGCAAGGCCCCTGGGTGGCCAGTCAGTGAAACATCTGGCTCTTGACTTCAGCACAGATCATCTTACAGTTCATGGGTTCAATCAAGCCCGACATCAGGCTCTGCACTCACAGTGCAGAACCTATTGGGATTCTCTCCACCGCCCATGACCCTCCCCTGGTCATGTTTCTCAAAATAAACTTAAATATTAATAATTACTATTATTATTTTGCAAACGGGGTGCCTGGGTGGCTCAGTCAGCTGAGCATCCTACTCTTTTGATTTCGGCTCAGGCCATGAAAAAATGCTCAACATCACTCATCACCCGGGAAATACAAATCAAAACCACAATGAGATACCACCTCACACCTGTCAGAAGGGCTAACATTAACAACTCAGGCAACAACATATGTTGGCGAGGATGCAGAGAAAGAGGATCTCTTTTGCACTGCTGATGGGAATGCAAATGGGTGCAGACACTCTGCACAACAGTATGCAGGTTCCTCAAAAAATTAAAAATAGAACTACCCTACAACTCAGCAATTGCACTACTAGGTATTTATCCAAGGGATACAGGGATGCTGTTTCAAAGGGGTACATGCACCCCAATGTTTATAGCAACACTATCAACAACAGCCAAACTATGGAAAGAGCCTAAATGTCCATCGATAGATGAATGGATAAAGATGATGTGGTGTATATATATACAATGGAGTATTACTTGGCAATCGAAAATGATGAAATCTTGCCATTTGCCACTATGTGGATGGAACTAGAGGGTGTTATGCTAAGCAAAATTAGTCAGAGAAAGACAAATATCACATGACTTCACTCATATGAGGACTTTAAGATACAAAACAGATGAACATAAGGGAAGGAAAGCAAAAATAATATAAAAACAAGGAGGGGAACATAAGAGACTCTTAAATACAGAGAACAAACAGAGGGTTGCTGGAGGGGTTAGGGAAGGGGGGATGGGCTAAATGGGTAAGGGGCTTAAAGGAATGTACTCCTGAAATCATTGTTGTACCATGTGCTAACATGGATGTAAATTATAAAAAATAAATAAATAGAAAGAAAAAAAAAAAGTCTCATGCTCTACTGACTGAGCCAGCTAGATGACCCTAAATGGATTCTTAACAACTTTTTTAAAGAAAAAAACGCCCCTAAATGGATTCTTAATAGCTTTTTTAAAGAAAAAAAAAGCTCCACCAAAACACAACCCACAAAATGGGAGGGGCTTGTATCTAGAATACATAAATAAGTCCACAACTCAATAATAAAAAGACAAATAATCCAACTAGAAAATAGGCAAAAGAATATGAATGGTCAATTATTCAAAGAAGATATACACATAAGATGATGTTCAACATCGTTATTCATTAGTCAGGGAAATGCAAATCAAAAACTCACCTTCTTATTCCCCATTTAAAAAAAAATTTTTTTAATGTTTATTTTTGAGAGAGAGGGAGAGACAGACAGAGGGTGAGCGGGCAAGGGGTAGAGACAGAGGGAGACACAGAATCCGAAGCAGCTCCAGGCTCCGAGCTGCCAGCACAAAGCCCGACACAGGGCTCAAACCCACGAACTGCGAGATCATGACCTGAGCCGAAGTTGGACACTCAACCAACTGAGCCACCCAGGCGCCCCTCCTAGTCCCCATTTTAAAGCATGCATATTACCTTCAACAAAGCAAAATTTCTACTAAAAAATAGTAAGTGAAAATCAAAATACAGTATTCCTTATTACTAAATAAAAGGAAATAAATTATTTAAAAATTTGCCTCACTAAAGGTGATAAAATGTAGATTTTCTAGGGGTTTTCTTTAAATAGTGAAACAATTCACTGAATGCAACTCCTACATTTTCCACAAACCTTAAGAAACAGGAAATTCATATCTGGTCACTTACATTAAAGATTTTTCTAATGTCTGATATGCAGTAAAACTTCACTGTCTCTCAAGGACCAAAAGGATTTTAATAGCTATTTGGGTCAATATTTTTTTCCTGGAATATCTGAAACAAATCAAGTGAGACAGATAATTTATTGCTATTTATATTTCCTTATAAGCTTCCCATATTTAATTATAACTATTTCTTATAACATATTCCTATAATCTAAATGTTTAATTATGGGGAAATGATTAAATAAATTATGGAAAAATTCAAAAGACAAGTGGTAATGCAATTAAGAATGTTTATTAGGGGTGCCTGGGTGGTTCAGTTGGTGAAGCATCCAACTTCAGCTCAGGTCATGATCTCATAGTTCGTAGGTTCGAGCCCCACATTGGGCTCTGTGCTGACAGCTCAGAGCCTGGAATCTGCTTCAGATTTTGTGTCTCCCTCTTTCTCTGTCCCTCCCCAGCTCATGCTCTGTCTCTGTCTCTCAAAAATAAAGTAAAACAAAACAAATGCTTATTAAGAGCATATAATTGAAAATAAGTGTAAGTTTTAAACTGTTTTTACAAGCTGGACTGAATTACTTTAACTATGTAAAAAATGTATACAAAACAAGACTGAAAAAAATACATTTGCCCCCAATGTAAAATTATAAGTGCTCACAAGGGGAAAAAAAATCCTAAGTAATCATAAATTTCCATTAAAATAAATATAAGTGCTTATATTAAAGGAAAAGTATCAAGTAAATAAGAACAGCACACATTCTTAAATGACAAACTCTTACACTAATAAAATGTAGAACTCCCTGAAGCACCCAGGAACTTAACAGCAATGTTGTTGTTGTTTTAAGTTTATTTATTATTTGCGGGGGGGGGGGGGGGGGGGACAGAGAAAGGGGGAGAGAGACAATCCCAAGCAGGCTCCACACTCTGTGCTGAGCCCAAAGTGGGTCTCGATCCCAAGGGATCCTGACATGAGCCAAAATCAATAGTTGGACACTTAAACGACTGGGCCACCCAGGCACCCCAACAGTAATGTTCTATTTTTGCCAGTTTAGTGCCACTTCAGTTCAAATGCTATGGAAAGAAAACCTGGTAACTTAAAATTTAACTCACTAATTAGATATCTGAGAACAAAAAGAGATGGGGAAATAGGTAAAAGGAAGAGAACTGCATGGAGAAGAGGAGCTAGAGTGCAAGAAACAGAAGAGATGGGATAAGGAATGGAAAAAGGGAAAGGTGAGGAGTGTAGGGGTAGGAAACCAAGACAATGCAAACATCCTGCCAAAGCACAGGCCCTTTCTTAAAGAGAAAGCCCAAGGGCAATTACAATGATGTTCTCATTTTCTTTCTTCCCTTTTTTAGATCATTAAATTCCTATTACATGAAATTACATTCTATAGTTTCCTAATACACAACAGCAATTTAGTATCTCGGTAAGCTATCACAGTCACACATTATACTGCAACAAGAGATGCAATCAGTAATTTCCCAATATACAAATTAATCCAGAAAATTCTCCAACTTACAGAAAAAGAAGCTTCTGGAAATCATCAGATTTCAAGTCTAAAAACAAAGTGAACACCTATACAACTAGCATTCACACCAATATGTATAAGACAAAAATCACACTTGTAGAAGCCATTAATATGTCAATTCTAGGCTATACTATACTCATCAGAAAAAAGCTTTATTTTTTCACAGATCTCAAGAGATATTTTGGAGCCTCAGTTCCAACAGTAAAATAGTAAATAAGGGTAGTAGACTGAATAATACGCCAACCCTAAACATACCATAAATCTATCACAGTAGAATAAATTAAGCAAAAATATTTGTTTCCATATTAAATATTTAGTACTCATGGGGCGCCTGGGTGGCTCAGTCGGTTGGGCATCTGACTTCAGCTCAGGTCATGATTACAGTCTGTGTGTCCGAGCCCCGCATCAGGCTCTGTGCTGACCACTTAGAGCCTGGAGCCTGTTCCTTAGTATGTTTCTTCCTCTCTGCCCCTCCCTACTTGTGCTCTGTCTCTCAAAAATAAACGTTAAAGAAAAATTAAATATTCAGTACTCAGGATAAGTGATATCATCATTTACTATATACACAGTAACTTTTAAAAGAGGTCTCTATGGCAAAACGAAAAGCTAGCAACCATGTTAATACCACCTCCCCCTTTTTAATGTTAGTGATCCATGAAACCCAAAAGTCTGGAAACCATTTTCCTACACCACATGTAAAATAACAACCTCAAATGAGTATGGTTATTAAAAAAACAAAAAACATATCTTTACATAATGCTTGAGACTGAGAAAGAGCTCAACAAAGGTTGGTAAAAATATAACTTAGAAGAGAGTAAACCACTTGCCAAGTACTCTACCTACCAGTAAACTGGTGTACCTATACACAATAATGTAGATTTTTATTTGAATATTAATATTAGACTCTTATTCTGGGGTGCCTGGGTGGCTCAGTTGGTTAAACATCCCACTTCAGCTCAGGTCATGATCTCATGGTTAGTGGGTTCGAGCCCTGCATCGGGCTCTGTGCTGACAGCTCAGAGCCTGGAGCCTGCTTCAGATTCTGTGTCTCCCCCTCTCTCTCTGCCCCTTCCCCACTTGCACTCTGTCTCTGTCTCTTAAAGATGAATAGATGTTAAAAATAAAAAATAAAAAATAAAAAAATATTAGACTCTTATTCTGATGAAGAACATGGCCATGAACACTGAACAGAATTTTTATGAGACCCTACTTTCAGTTTCTTCAAGTCTGAGAATTAGCCAGAGACATTATTTTCAGGGTCTATCACTGTCCACAAGCTCTGTGTTTGCAAAACTAATCCCCTTACATCAGCATATTTGGCTTAAGATGGAAGACCAACAATAAAGGTCAACAGTACACAGATTCACACTGAGGAGCATTTCAATAACACCAGTAAGTTTTTCTTTTTGCATTAATTTCTACTTTCAATTCAGCTGGAATAGTGCTTGTTCAGTCAGATTTGTCCTGAGAACCACTGTTTTACAGAGAGTGAAAAGGGAAAACCTAAATTTGAATCACTAACCTGCAGAAACAAGATCTAATAGGCCCTGCAATTTTAGAAAACAGGAGCATATGTCTGTGTAAATACAGAAACAAATATGGTGGTTCTATTTGGATGATGGGTTTACAACATGGGGCACTTGGTTTTCTCTTTTGTGCTATTTGCTTTCCAGGTTTTCTATATGGAGCACATATCTCTTGATGGACACACCTTGTAACTAGGAAAAAAAACCTAGGACTCACAAACATATGGCCAACTAATCTTTGACAAAGCAGGAAAGAATATCCAATGGAATAAAGTCAGTCTCTTCAGCAAGTAGTGCTGGGAAAACTGGTCAGTGACATGCAGAAAAATGAACCTGAACCACTGTCTTACACCACACACAAAAAATAAACTCAAAATGAATGAAAGACCTAAACATAAGACAGGAAGCCATCAAAATCCTTGAGGAGAAAGCAGGCAAAAACCTCTTTGATCTTGGCTGCAGCAACTTCTTACTCAACACATCTCCGGAGGCAAGGGAAACAAAAGCAAAAATGAACTATTGGAACCTCATCAAAATAAAAAGTTTCTGCACAGCGAAGGAAACAATCAGCAAAACTAAAAGGCAACCGACAAAATGGGAGAAGATATTTGCAAATGATATATCAGATAAAGGATTAGTATCCAAAATCTATAAAGAACTGATCAAATGCAACACCCAAGAAACAAACAATCCAGTGAAGAAACGGGCCAAAAACATGAATAGACACTTTTCCAAAGAAGACATCCAGATGGCCAAATGACACATGAAAAAATGCTCATCACCACTCATCACCCGGGAAACACAAATCAAAACCACAATGAGATACCACCTCACACCTGTCAGAAGGGCTAACATTAACAACTCAGGCAACAACATATGTTGGCGAGGATGCAGAGAAAGAGGATCTCTTTTGCACTGCTGATGGGAATGCAAACGGGTGCAGCCACTCTGCACAACAGTATGCAGGTTCCTCAAAAAATTAAAAATAGAACTACCCTACAACTCAGCAATTGCACTACTAGGTATTTATCCAAGGGATACAGGGATGCTGTTCTGAAGGGGCACATGCACCCCAATGTTTATAGCAGCACTATCAACAATAGCCAAAATATGGAAAGAGCCCAAATGTCCATCAATGGATGAATGGATAAAGAAGATGTGGGGTGTGTGTGTGTGCGTATACATATATATGTATATAATATACATATATATATACGTATACATATATATACATATACATATATATACATATAGATATATATATACATATACATATATATACACATATAGATATATATATATACATATACATATAGATATATAGATATATAGATATATATAATGGAGTATTACTTGGCAATCGAAAAGGATGAAATCTTGCCATTTGCAACTACATGGATGGAACTAGAGGGTATTATGCTAAGCAAAATTAGAGAAAGACAAATATCACATGACATCACTCATATGAGGACTTTAAGAGACAAAACAGATGAACATAAGGGAAGGGAAGCAAAAATAATATAGAAACAGGGAGGGGGACAAAGCATAAGAGATTCTTAAATATGGAAAACAAACAGAGGGTTACTGGAGGGGTGTTGGAGGGGGGATGGGCTAAATGGGTAAGGCACATTAAGGAATCTACTCCTGAAATCAGTGTTGCACTATATGCTAACTTGGATGTAAATTTAAAAAATAAATTACATATAAATACACACACACACACACACACCTAGGAAGCAACAGAGGGAAAGAATACCCCAGATACCTATAAGGGGACTAAACAGAAACAACACAGTATGCAATCAATGAAAGACTGACCTCAAAGAGAGGAAATACAATAAAAAAAAGAATAAATCGGTAGTTTCTAAGACCAGTAAGAATACCACACAAATGGTCACGGACGTATAACAGGTGTTTCAGTTTATTGATAATAAAGGATGTAATCCATGATGAAGAGCTAACTTACAAATTGCTCCAAATAACACTGCATCATCACTCATAAAACAAAAACTACAGGGGGGCACCTGGGTGGCTCAGTTGGTTAAGCATCCAATTCTTGATCCTGGCTCAGGTCATGACCTCGTGGTTCATGAGACTGAGCCCCACCTCTGGCTCTTCACTGACAGTGCAAAACCTGCTTGGGACTCTCTCTCTCTCATTCTCTGCCCCTCCCCAACTCATGAGCACAGGCTGTCTCTCAAAATAAATAAATTAACATTTTAAAAAAACAAGAAACACAAAACTATGCAACAGAAGAACTAGGTAGAAATACATAATTAATAAGATAGATATAACTTATATCAAAAGCACCCTGAAAGCAGAATATACCTACAGTACCCACAGAACACTGTACAAAAGTCTAAGTAAATATTAAGCCACAAAGAAAATTCTAATAAATATCCAAAATCAGAAACAGCACAACTGGGGCACGTGGGTGGCTCAGCCGGTTGAGCGTCCGACTTCGGCTCAGGTCATAATCTCACAGTTCATGAGTCTGACCTCTGCATCAGGCTCTCTGCTGTCAGAAAAGAGCCTGCTTCAGATCCTCTGTCCCCTCCTCTCTCTGCACCACCCCCACTTGCTCTCTCTCAAAATTAAATAAACATTAAAAAAAAATAGGGTGCCAGGGTGGCTCAGTTGGTTAAGCATCTGACTCTTACTTTCATCTCAGGTCATGATCTTGCATTTTATGAGTTCGAGCCCCGCATCAAGTTCCACAGTGACAGTACAGAGCCTGCTTAGGAGTCTTTCTCTCTCTCTGTCCCTCCCCTGCTCATGCTCTCTTTCTCAAAAACAATAAACAACAAAAAAAAATTTTTAATGAAATAGCACAGCCAACAGTCAAAACACAAAAAGATTAGAAATTAATTACATCAGAACACACACACAAAAAAAATCCTACTACCTAAAGCTCTAAACTGTCTCTTGATCAAAGAGGAAACCAAAAATAAAACTGCAGAAAACAATGACAATGAAAATACTGCATTTAAGAACCTACAACATGCAGCTAAAGCAGTAATCAGGAAAATTCACTGCCCACTCAAGTACTAAGAAGAAAATTCACAGCACAATGACTTAGGATATAAAAAATCACCTGAGGAAAACACAAGAATGGAAACAGGGACATAAGCACAAAACAATCCATTAAAAATCAGAAAAATGACCAACTAACAAATTAACCCAAGAGCTGTAATTTGGAAAATAAACCATCCAACTAACTTAATTTTAAAAGGAAGGGGTGGGGGGGCACACCTGGGTGGCTCAGGTCATGACCTCACTGCTCGTTGAGTTTGAGCCCCGAATCAAACTGTGCTGACAGCTCGGAGCCTGGAGCCTGCTTCAGATTCTATCTCTGTCTCTCTGCCCCTCCCCTGCCCGTGCGCTCGCTCGCTCTCTCTCGCTCTCTCAAATATAAAATATAAAACAAAAAAACAAAACAAATATATATATATATATATATATAAATATATATATAAAAGAAGAGAGAGGGGTGCCTGGGTGACTCAGTTAAGCGTCGGACTATGGCTGTGATCTCACAGTTCATGGGCTCAAGCCCCGCGTTGTGCTCTGTGCTGACAGCCCAGAGCCTGAAGCCTGCTTCAGATTCTGTCTCCCTCTCTCTCTGCCCCTCCCCTTCTCGCACTCTGTGAGTCTCTCTCTCTCAAAAAGTAAAATAAAAGAACATTTTTTTAAAAAAGGAGAGAAATAGTGTACACAACAGAGGAAATTAAAATAATCTGAAGACACTGCTTTGTTCATCTCTTTGCAAATACAAGTGACAACCTGGATAAAATGATCTTCTAGGAAAGTACTATTTATCAATACTAACAATACACAAGGCAGAAATCTTAACCAGACCAATAACCACAGGGAAAACAGAAAAAGCTGTCAAAGAGGTCTTGCAATCCAAAAGAAACCTAACTGCAATGACATTTTAATGGTTTCAAAACACAGGAAAAGACGTTTCTAATTTTTTTTTTGCAAAGCAAGCATAATATTGATGCTATCAAAGAAAAAACTACAAAAAAAATCTCACGTATGCATGGAGATAAAAAATACTGAAAATAAAAATGCAGGGGCGCCTGGGTGGCGCAGTCGGTTAAGCGTCCGACTTCAGCCAGGTCACGATCTCGCGGTCCGTGAGTTCGAGCCCCGCGTCGGGCTCTGGGCTGATGGCTCAGAGCCTGGAGCCTGATTCCGATTCTGTGTCTCCCTCTCTCTCTGCCCCTCCCCCGTTCATGCTCTGTCTCTCTCTGTCCCAAAAATAAAAATAAATAAAAACCGTTGAAAAAAAAAATTAAAAAAAAAAAAAAAATGCAAACCAAATTTAGTAATAGATTATAGGAATACATCACATCCAAGTGGGATTTAGCCCACACATTAAGGATACTTCAATACTAGGAATCTGTTGATATACTTTACCATTCATTAATAGATCTAAGAAGAAAAATCATATAGTCATCTCCTTAACATGAGATTGAAAACAACAACAAAAACAGAGGGCACCTGGGTGGCTCAGTGGGTTAAGCATCTGACTTTGGCTCAGGTCATGATCTCACAGTTTGTGTTTTTGAGCCCTACACAGGGCTCTGCACTGACAGTGCCAAGCTTGTTTTGGATCCTGTCTCCCTTCCTCCCTCCCTCCCTCTCTCTCAAAAATAAACATTTAAAAAAAAAAAAAAAGGGGGGGGGGGCATCTGGGTGGCTCAATTGGTTAAGTGTCTGTCCATATCTTGGTTGCTGGGGTCAAGACCTGCATCGGGCTCTGGATGACAGTGTGGAGCCTGCTTGGGATCCTCTCTCTCCCTCTCTGTTCCTCCTGCATGTGCGTGCGCTCGCTCTCTCTCTCTCTCTCTCTCAAAACAACAAAACCATCTCTCTCAATACCAAAGCCAGAGAATGTTGACTAATGGGGAAATAAAGGATTCCCATAAAAACAAGATGTCCACTATTATTGTAATTTGTTAACATTATTTAACACTGGATGAAAGAAGTTAAAAGGTATAAAAAGTTAGAAAAAAGGGGCACCTGACTGGCTCAGTCTGTTGAGCGTGCAGCTCTTGATCTCAGGGTCTTGAGTTCAAGCCCCATGTTAGGTCTAGAGATTGCATAAACTTAAAAAGTAACTTAGAAAAATGGCTTTCCAAGGGAAACCCCAAAACTGAAATACTATTACAAATAAAAGGGAATACAATGTTTCTAGATACAAAATTAATATAGGCATACTTTGCCTTACTGTGCTTTGCTTTACTGCACTGCACACTGTCTTTTACATACTGAAATTTCAAGACTTCAGTGGAAGAAGTAAGTGCAGATGTGGTGGAAATAGCAAGGGAACTAGAATTAGAAGTGGGGTCTGAAGATGTGACTGAATTGCTATAAGCTCAGGATAAAATTTTAATGGATGAAGAGTTGCTCCATATGGATGAGCAAAGAAAGTGCTTTCTTGAAATGGAATCTACTCCTGATGGAGATGCTAAGAAAACTATTGAAATGACAGGAAAGGATTTAAACTTTTTTTTTTTTTTTTAAAGAGTGCATGAGCCAGGGAGAGAGGCAGAGAGAGAGAGAGAAGGGGGGGGGGGGGGGGGGGGGAGAGAGACAGGATCTCAAACAGGCTCCACATTCAGTGCAGAGCTCAATGCAGGGTTTGATCCCACGACTTTCAGACCATGACCCGAGCCAAAATCAAGAGTCAGACATTTAACCAACTGAGCAACCCAGGCGCCCCTGACAGCAAAGGATTTAGAAATTACAGAGAGTGATTTGATAAAGCAGTGGCAGAGTCTGGGAGGACCGACTCCAATTTTGAAAGTTCTGCTGTGGGCAAAATGCTATCAAACAGCCATCACATGCTAAGGAGTAATTGTTCATGAAAGAAAAGGTCAATGGAGGGGGTGGGGGGGGGTGCCTGGGTGGCTCAATTGGTTAAGTGTTCAACTCTTGATTTCGGCTCAGATCATGATCTCATGGTCCCTGGGATCGAGCCCCACTTTGGGCTCTGCACTGACAAAGCAGAGCCTGCTTGGGATTCTCTCTTTCCCTCTCTCACTCTCTCTCTCTCTCTCTCTGCCCTCCCCAGCTTGTGCATGTGCACTCATGCTCTTTCAAAATAAACTTTAAAAAGAAAAAAAAAAGAAAAAGTCAATCATTGCAGCAAACTTTACTTTTCTCTTATTTTAAGAACTTGCCACAGCTACCCCAACCTTCAGAAACCAACACTCTTATCAGTCAGCAGCCATCAACATCAAGGCAAGACTCTATACCAGCAAAAAGATTACAAATTGCTGAAAGCTCAGATGATGGGTAACATTTTTTAGTAATGAAGTACTTTTTAATTAAAGTATGTACATTGTTTTTTCATTTTTTAGGTTTTTTTATTTATTTTGAGAGACAGAGTGCACACACAAGCAGGAAAGAAACAGAAGGAGAGAGAGAATCCCAAGCAAGCTCTATGCTGTCAAAACAATGAGATTATGACCTAAGCCAAAATCAAGAGTCAGACAATTAACCAACTAAGCCACCCAGGTGCCCCTGCTACATTGTTTTTTTGCTTTTAATGTTTATTTTTGAGAGTGAGACAGAGTGTGAGCAGGGGAGGGGGAGAGAAAGAGAGAATCTGAAGCAGGCTCCAGGCTCTGAGCAGTCTGCACAGAGCCCAAAGCAGGGCTCGAACTCACAGACTGCGAGTTCATGACCTGAGCCAAAGTCAAACGCCCACTCGAGCCACCCACCTGTTCTTGTACATTGTTTTTTTAGACACAATGCTACTGCACACTTAATAGACTACAGTACGGTACAAACATAACATTCATACAAACATAACATTCATGTGCACTGGGAAACCAAAAGGTTCATTTGACTTGCTTGCTTCATTGTTCACTTTATTTGGTGGTCTGGAACCAAAGCCAAAGTATCTCCAAGGTATATTCTAAAACAAATGCCCTTCATATACACAATAACTAGATAAAATATAATTGAAACATGCAATGTGCCACAGAGGTAAGAAGCAGGAATAAACTTAAGATACAAAGGAAGAAACTAAAGCTCTACTAAGCAACAGAAAAGAGGACTTATGTAATTGGAAAAGCATATACTAAATCTTGGATAGGACACATTACATTATTAAGATTGATTCTCCTTAAGCTACTCTATAAATGTGTCATGATAAAAGTGAAAACTAAAGTCTTCTGTTTTATTAACTAGAAAAGCTGATTCTAACTTTCATATGGAAATAATATAAGTAACAGCAGCCAAGAAAACTGTGAAGAAAATAATGGAGACTAGACTGTCAGATATTAAAATATTTATTGTAAGATTTAACACTTACAGCTGTGCCATACTGGCACATAAAGAGATCAGTGGAACAGAACAGAAATCCCTAAAAATACCCAAATTTGGAAATGTGGTATATAATAAAGCTGCCATTTAAAATTTTGTGAAATGATGGGGGCGCCGGCCAGCTCAGTCAGTAGAATGTGCAACTCCTGATCCCAAGGGGTCATGAGTTCAAGCCCTATGTTGGGTACACAAATTACTTAAAAATAGAATCTTGGGAGGCGCCTGGGTGGCTCAGTCAGTTAAGTGTCCAACTTTGGCTCAGGTCATGATCTCATAGTTTGCAGGTTCAAACCCCGCATCAGGCTTTCTGCTTGAGTGTGGAGCCTGCTTGGGATTCCCTCTCTCCCTCTCTCTGCCCCTCCCCTGTTCTCTCTCTCTCTCTCTCTCTCAAAAA
This sequence comes from Panthera onca, assembly GCF_046562875.1. Taxonomy (NCBI): domain Eukaryota; kingdom Metazoa; phylum Chordata; class Mammalia; order Carnivora; family Felidae; genus Panthera; species Panthera onca. Next base: position 56,740,865 of record NC_138351.1, on the reverse strand, counting down.
TAAATAAACCTTAAAATAAAATCTTAAAAAATAGAAAGTGAGGAAAGTGACAAAAGGAAGGAAGGAAGGAAGGAAGGAAGGAAGGAAGGAAGGAAACTTGTGATGTAACAACAGGGTAGCTACTTAGAAAAAGGTTAGAGGCTCACCTCATACTCCATCCCCAAACAGATTCCAGATCAAAAGTGTAGTAACATTATGCAACTACCCAAATATATCAATCCTATTTTCATTCTACATAGAAAGGTACAGAGCAAAAATAACTTTCTGAGACTCAAAATTCAACAAAAGGCTTACCTTATTTAAAAAAAATTAGAAAATGAAGGTTTTTTTTTTGTTTATTTTTTTATTCAGTAATCTCAACATCCAACATGGGGTTCAAACTCATGACCCTGAGATCAAGAGTCTCATGCTCTTCCAACTGAGCCAGTCAGGCACCCCAGAAAATGAAGGTTATTTTAAAGACAGGTTGCTGTAATGTACAAGTTTTCTCACTAATTATTTGAAAATGATGCTTTACCAATTATTAATCATACGGTATACTTGAGGCTATAAGAGCACCTAGTGACTCAAAGCTCATTTTTTTTTTTTTTTTTGGTAAGAGCAAGCATGTGTACATCCAAGTACAGAAAGGGCAGAGAAAGAGGGAGAGAGAGAGAATCCCAAGCAGGCTCCACACTGACAGTGCAGATGCAGGGTTCAAACTCATGAATCCTGAGATCATGACCTGAGCCAAAATCAAGAGTCAGTCACTTAACTAAATGAGCCATCCAGGCTCCCCACAAAATTCATTTCACATAGTTTAATACAAACTGGTTATAGCTGAGTATCAACTTGCTAAAATTTAAAAAGCAATTAGCAGTACATAAAAATATAGTATTTGTCAAGGTAAATTACTGACCCAATCTGTTTTCATGAGAACTGCTGTTAAGAATTCTAGCTAATTCCTGGGGGCCTGGCTGGCTCAGCTGGTTAAGCGTCCAACTCCTGATTTTGGCTCAGGTCATGATCTCAGGGTTCATGAGATCAAGCCCTGCATTGGGCTTTGCACTGACAACACAGAGCCTGCTTGGGATTCTCTCTCTCTCCCTCTCTCTCTGCTCCTGCCCTCCTCACACTCTCTCTTTCAAAATAAAAAAATTAAATTAAAAAGATTCCCTCTCTCCCTCTGCTCCTTTCTCTAAAATAAAAAATTAATTAAAAATTAAAAATTAACAAACTCCAACTAATTTCAAAATGGGTCAGGAAAAATCCAGATAAGGATTTCCTCAACTCTGAATCAACTCTGGGTTCCTCTTAATTCTATAAGCATCTAGCATATCTAATCTTTAGCAGGGAGGGAGGCCTTTTCATATCCCCTTGCCCTCTTCCCTTAAACTTTCTGAAAATATGATAATTCTGTAACTAATATTCCTAACTAATATGTATTTTATAAATATGAGTAAACAAAACAATGCCCTTAAAATGAAAAAGTTAAGAATGATTTTTGTAATCACCAATAGTCTGAAATCATAAGGCCTATGAGACTAACATAATGTAAGAACAAGAAAGTGCTGACAATTACAAGTTAGAATGGGGAGTCATAACATAAAGCATAAATCTCAAGGTCACGAGTTCAAGCCCCACGTTGGGCATGGAGCCTAATATATATACGTATATATATGTGCACTTATATAAAATATAAAAAGGAAAAAAGGGGAAAATAAAAGTATAATGTCCCAAAAGGAAATACAGCCACAAACTTATCAATTCAATTCTTTCAACTGTGAATTAACATTGGGAAAAAAAATAATTTCAAGAAGTAACTGAAGCAAAAATGTCATCTCCTCCCCAACTCTTTCAAAAATCACATCACAGAGAGCCTGGTTGGCTCAGTCGGTTAAGCATATGACTTTGACTCATGTCATGACTTCACAGTTGAGTTCAATTCCCACATCAGGTGAGTTCGAGCCCCCCTTCAGGTGACCATGAGCCCTGCATCCAGTGATCTCAAGCCCTGCTTTGGGTGGGCCCCACTTCTCTCCCTCTTTCTCTCTCTGTCCCTCATGGGATTCTCTCACTTGCACCCTCTCACACTCTCTCAAAAAAAAAAAAAAAAAAAAAAAAAAAAAATCGTATCACAACTAAAAAAAAATCATATCACAACTCATGCCAGAATGTAAGAAAGAAAGAGAACTCCAGACAGTTAAAAACATGAGTTCTAGCCTTAATTTTTCCATCAGTTTGGGATGGTTTAGAGCCTGTCAAAATCTTTGGGGGAGGAAAGAATAATTCAGGACTGCTTCTATAAAAAGAGGAAGGCTGAAACAAATGATCTCTGACAACCTTTTCAGAATTAAGGGTCTGGATATATTCTTTTATAACTATGGACTTCAGCAGCTTTTATGCTCTTATAATAAAAATAATGCAAGACTTCATTCAAATTCTTAGTTATGACAGCATATTAAACACATGTAATCACTTGTTGAGCCTATGATTCAGTATGTACACACAGTCCACACCCACTTTTTTAAGTAGAAAATGCTTACTATTTAACACTACTAATAACCCTATTTCGCTCTACAAGTAGCCAATTCAACATAATTGGTTGACTTGTATTTTATACAAGGAAGCTAAACATCATACCATGGGCTATGAATCTGACCCAAGAGAAATAATCACAAACATAATTTTTCTGTTCTTCCAACAGTCTTCATGCTCAGTGGATTATATCATTCTGTTAGAGTCATGTGAAATCTGAAAGGTTTTTCCCATGGAAACAAAGAACTAACAGAGCCCTGTTCACCAAACTCAAGAACTTATACCCCAAAGGGAATATTGTGCAGTACCAAAGGAACAAACAATATAAAGATGGCACAACTTCATAAAAGCAGATGATCCTCATCAGTAGCCTAATGGTAAGTCACAATGCCTACGACACTTCATTTCATTCATCACGCATTCATCACGCATTTTATCCATCACCCTTCATTTCATCACGCATTTTATCCATCTCACATGATCACAAGAAGGGGGAGTACAGTACAATAAGACACTTTGAGAGAGAGAGACCACATTCACATAATTGTTCTATTTTATTTTTTATTATTGTTGTTAATTTCTTACTGTGCCTTATTTATAAATTAAAACTGATCATACCTAGCCAGATACATAGAACACCTGGCTGGCTTTGTTGGTAGAGCATGCAACTCTTGATCCAGGGTTATGAGTTCAAGCTCCAAGTTGGGTGTAGAGATAACTTAAAATATTTTTTAAAAGATGAATAAATAAAATTGGTCATACATATATATGTATAAGAAAAACCTTACTACAGATCTTCTTCAACTTACGGAGTTTCATCTCAATAAAACCATCGTAAATTGAAAAAAAAATCCTGGGGCGCCTGGGTGGCTCAGTCGGTTAAGCAGCCGACTTCAGCTCAGGTCATGATCTCGCGGTCCGTGAGTTCAAGCCCCGCGTCGGGCTCTGTGCTGACAGCTCAGAGCCTGGAGCCTCTTTCAGATTCTGTGTCTCCCTCTCTCTGACCCTCCCTGTTCATGCTCTGTCTCTCCCTGTCTCAAAAATAAATAAAACGTTAAAAAAAATTAATAAAAAAAAAAAGAGAAAAAAAATCCTGTCACAAATACAATTAATACACCTAACCTACTGAACACCATAGCTTAGCTGAGCCTACCTTATACGTGCTCACAACACTTTACATTAGCATATACTTGGACAAAATAATGTAACACAAAGTCTATTTTATAATAAAGTGTTGAATATCTCATGTAATTTATTGAATACTGTACTGAAAGTGAAAAACAGCTATATGGGTACAAAATGGTTATAAGCATATAAGCTGTTTACCCTCATGATCACATGGCTGACTGAGAGCTGCAGCTGGCTATCACTGCCCAGCATTATAAGAGAGTATCATACCATAACCTGGGAAAAAAATCACGATTCAAAATTCAAAGTATGATTTCTACTGAAAACATATTGCTTTCACATCATAAAACCAAAAAATTGTAAATCAAACCATTATAAGTTGGGGACCATCTGTATATAAACTGGACAACTGCACAGTTTCAGGCATCCACTGAGGGTCTTAGAACATATCCCCTTGTGGATGGCGGGTGGGGGAGGAAACCACTGTACACAACAAAATCTTCCTTCTTTATTTTACAACTGAGAAACCTTAATCTGAAATGATTTCTAATAAAAAGACACAAAAAACACACAGATCTTTTCATTAATCTTAGGTACTTTATAGTTATCTATCAAAATAGGTTGTAATTTCTATCTGGTAACAAAACTTAACATATTCTTCTTACAAATAAAAAAAAGATTTATAATATTAGAAATTAAATAGTACAATGGAGTGAAACTAAGGAGGGTTATTATAAGGATTAAATAACATAATACAAGCAATAGTTACTCACCAGCGTCTACTGACACCTCCTCACCTTCCTAAATCTTATTTTAATAAAGCCACATTTCAATGGCTTGTACTTACTCTATAGAACAAAGAAAGGTGATTCCAAAAGACCATCACCTACAGTAAGAAACTCATTTTTCTAAATTTTTTGAAACCCATTTATTTTTGTTTATTTATTTATTTTTGCAAGAGAGCACGTGAGTGGGGGAGGGGAGGAAAAAGAGCGGGGGGGGGGGGGGGGGGGGGAATCCCAAGCAGGCTCCACACTGCCAGCATAGAGCCCAACTTGGGGCTTGAACCCATAACTCAGATCACGATCTGAGTTGAAACCAAGAGCCAGACACTTAACCAACTGAGCCATCCAGGTGACCCGAAAACCATTTATTTTTATATTAACTTATGAGTTCCTGGCAATCAAATGGAAAATTCTCTATAAAGGTTAAATATATGATTTCAGCATACTTATGTACTAAATCTTTTGCAACTCTCCTGGAAAATAATCAAAAGTCTATCATCCTTCAAATAATAAGAAAATATTCCGGGGTGCCAGGGTGGCTCAGTCTGTTCAGCGTCTGACTTCAGCTCAGGTCATGATCTCATGGGTCATGAGTTCAAGCCCCATGGCGGGCTCTGTGCTGGCAGCTCAGAGCCTGGAGCCTGCTTCAGATTCTGTGTCTCCCTCTCTCTGCTCCTCCCCTGCTCACACTCTGTGTCTCTCTCTCAAAATAATAAACAAACATTTAAAAAAATATATTTCACTAAGTTTCTTCTCCCACCATCATTAAAAGTTGAATAAACTTTTAAAAAGAATGAAGATACTGGTATACATACTAATTTAGACTAAAAAAAAAAAAAAATCACAGCACATCACTAAAACTTCAATGTAGTGGACTATGTCCATTTTAAAATATATATATACAATACAACCTTTTCATATCCATGTCAAATAGAGAATCAAATCTTACCAGATTACTGGAACAGTTACTTAATAATATCCCAGGTGCCTGGGTAATTGATTGATTGATTGATAGATAGATAAAATAGGCAAACCTGTGTTTTCAAAAGAAAAAAAAAAGGGGGGGCACCTGGGTGGCTCAATTGGTTAAGCATCCGACTTCGGCTCAGGTCATGATCTCTTGGTTCCGGAGTTTGAGCCGGAGTCAGGCTCTGTGCTGACAATTTAGAGCCTGGAGCCTGGTTCGGATTCTGTGTCTCCCTCCCTCTCTCTCAAAAATAAACAAACATTAAAGGGGCGCCTGGGTGGTTCAGTCAGTTAAGCATCTGACTTCGGCTCATGCAGGTCGGGCTCTCAGTCCGTGGGTTCAAGCCCGGCGTTGCACTCTGTGCTGACAGCTCAGAGCCTGGAGCCTGCTTCAGATTCTATATCTCCCTCTTTCTCTGCTGCTCACACTCTCTCTCTCTTTCCCTCTCTCAAAAATGAATAAACATTTTTTAAAAATGTTTTAAACTTAAAAAAAAAAAAAAAGACATTCCAAATATGAAAGTTCAACATGTGGACTATATGTCGTATAGAATTACTTCCAATATAAATGTAAGCATAAATCTTTAAAATTTCTCACCTCTGTAACAATTTTGTCAACTCTAACACAATGCATAAATTATCCAACTACGTACAATCCAGCTAACTTACCTATAATGTAAAGGGTGTATATGATTTCCAGGAATATGGGAAATATTAGCACCAAAAGCAACACAGGCAGTTTGGAAACCTGCTTGTAGCACAACAAAACCATAGTGCTTGTAGCACAACCTAACCATTGATTAGGCCGACATTAAAACTCAGAACACCACTGACTTCAAATAAAGCATCAATTCTGAGGTGCCTGGGTGACTCAGTTTGTTCAGCATCCAACTCTTGATTTCAGCTAAGGCCATGATCTCATGGTTCATGGGATCAAGCCCTGAGTCGAGGTGGGTTAGGATTCTCTCTCCTCTATCTCTGCCCCTCCCCCAACTCCCACTGGTGAGCGCTCTTTCTACTTCTCTTTCAAAAATAAATACAGGGTGCCTGCGTGGCTCAGTCAGTTAAACATCTGACTCTTGACTTTGGCTCAGGTCATGACCTCATGGTTCATGAGTTCAAGGCCCGCACTAGGATCTCTGCTGTCAGTGCAGAGCCCACTTCAGATCCACTGTTCCTCTCTCTCTGTGGGCCCTCCCCCTACACTCATGCACTCTTTCAAAAATAAATGGATAAACCTTAAAACCTGAGGCCAAGCCCCACATCAGGCTCCACACTGACAGAAGTAGCCTGCTTGGGTTTCTCTCTCTCCCCATCTCCTTCGGCTCCTTCCTCACTCACTATTTCTCTCAAAACAGATAAATACATGATTTTTTTAAAAAAGAAAGCACCAATTCATTTCTAAATAACAACAGAAGCGCACCTGGTGGCTCCATCAGTTGAATGACCGACTCTTGAATCCAGCTCAGGCCATGATCCCAGGGTTGTGGGATCAAGCCCTGAGTCAGACTCCGTGCTGAATGTAGAGCCTGCTTAAGACTCTCTTCTCTCTCTCTCTCCCCCTTTGCCCCACTCGCACATTCCCCCTCTCTCTCTTTCAAAGAAAAATAAAATAAAATAAGGTTTGGTGGCTCAGTTGGTTAAGCGTCTGACTTTGGCTCAGGTCATGATCTCGTGGTTTCTGAATTCAAGGCCAGCATGAAGGTCTCTGCTGTCAATGCAGAGCCTGCTTCAGATTCACTGTCCCCCTCTCTCTCTGCCCTGCCCCCCTGAAATGCAAAAGCACTCTCTCAAAAATAAATGGGTAAACCTTAAAAATATTAAAATAAAACTAAGAAAAACAAACAGAAAACTAAAACCTAAAGGTGATTCTTTACAAAGGTTAATTAAATTGATAAACCCCCTGGGCAAGGCTTATCAGAAAAAAAAAGAAAAAAAGAAAAAAAAAGAAAACTACTGCTATCAAGAATGAAAGAGACCATACACATTTACAAAGATTAAAACAGAATACCATATCAAAACAATTTTATGCCAAGTCTGGCAATCTGGCTGAAATGAACCAATTTCATAAAAACCACAAACTGCCAAAGATCACTACAGAAGAAACAAAAATAGCCCTATACCTATTAAAGAAATTAGATTGGTAATTTATAACCTCATCATAAAGAGAACTCATGGGGCACCTGAGTGGTTCAGTTGGGTAAGCATCCAACTTTGGCTCAGGTCACCATCTCACAGTTCACGGATTCGAGGGAGAGTGGGGGTGGGGGGGGAGAGGCAGAGATGGGGAGAGGGGGAGCAGGGGAGAGAGAGAGGGACAGAGAGACAGAATCTTAAGCAGGCTCCACACTCAGCACGGAGCCGGATATGGGCTCAACCCTGGGATCATGACCTGAGCAAAATCAAGAGTCAGACACTCAACCATATGAACCACCCAGGTGCCCCTAAACTTGTTATTTTAAAAATGTCTGTAGGGGTGCCTAGATGGCTCTGTCGGTACAGCATGTGACTCCTGATCTCAGGGTTGCCAATTCAAGTGTGTGGAGCCTACTTAAAAAAATAAAGTTTTTTAACTTCAAAATAAATAAAAATGTAGAAGCAAAAAGACACTATCGTTGAGCATCCCTAGCATCTACATTTTGAATTCTCAATATCATTTCTGCATTAATTCTTAGAGAAATGGTTATTTTCACATGTACAGGAAGAATTTGTAAGATTAACCTGGGTCATCTGTTGTGTATGAAAGACATCTTTCAAATATTTTAACGTTTATTTATTTTTGAGAGAGAGACCGAACACGAGTGGGGGAGGGGCAGAGAGAGAGAGAGGGAGACACAGAATCCAAAGCAGGCTCCAAGCTCTGACCTGTCAGCCCAGAGTCTGACACAGAGTCAAACCCTTAGCTCGAACCCACGAACCATGAGACCATGACCTGAGTCAAAGTTGGACGTCCAAACGACAGAGCCACCAGGCACCTCTATCTTTCAAAGATTTATAGTTCATGGGGCGCCTGGTTGGTTCAGGCAGAAGCGCCTGGGGTCGTGAGTTCAAGCCCCATGTTGGGTGTAGAGATTACTTATATAAATAAAACTTTAAAAAAAAATTACAGTTCATATGAAAAAGCTACCAACCTGAAATGGTTAGGGTTGATCAAAGATGAAACAACTTGTATATCAAAATGGCTACATGTAGAATATCCAACTCCTGGATCTCAGGGTTGTGGGTTCAAGTCCCACACCAGGTATAGAGATTACTTAAAATCTTTTTTTTTTTTAAATTACTTAAAAACAAAATCTTAAGAAAAAAAAAAAGAATGACTATAACTATTTCAAACACATGGTATAAATCCCCAAGTTTATAATAATCAAAGATCCTTAGAAAACCAACAGTCAAAAAAAATTTAAAATCCCAAAAATAACCTACTGTAAGAGACTACTGTTATAATTTTTTTTTTTAATTTTTTTTAATGTTTATTTTTGAGAGAGAGAGAGAGAGAGAGACAGAGCATGAATGAGGGAGGGGCAGAGAGAGAGGGAGACACAGAATCCAGAGCAGGCTCCAGGCTCACAGCTGTCAGCACAGAGCCCGACGTGGGGCTGGAACTCAGAGACTGCAAGATCATGACCTGAGCCAAAGTCAGAGGTTTAACCAACTGAGCCACCCAGGCACCCCTGTTATACTAACTTTTTACTCTGAAACTGGTAATTAAAAGAACAAAGCATTTGTCCTTTTTATTTTTTTCTTTTTATTGTTTTTATTTTAATTCCAGTATGGTTAACATAGTGCTATATCAGTTTCAGGTGTACAATACACTGACTCAACAATTCAATACATTACTCAGTGCTCATCATGGTAAGTGTGCTCATCCACCCCTTTCAACAGGAACTAAACTTCAGTATAAGCCTGCTACTAAGGGAAAGCTCTTTAGAAAAGAACAATACTTCAAAAACATAAATATGACAGAAATAGCACAATGATACAATTTCAAAACTTCTAATTAAATAACTGATTCAAGTATCATCAGTGAATTCTAAACTATTAAGTAAAGATTTATAGGGAATTTTATAATATAAGGATCACACTGACACCATCTGAACAACTAACAACTAAACCACTAAAATCACTAAAAGTGGGACAACCATTCATTATATACCTCCTTGTGTGATGTAAACGAAAGTACAGAGCACCACCTATGTGCTGTTCCCCTTACTGTCAAAAAATAAAAATAAAGGGGCACCTGGGTGGCTCAGTCGGTTAAGCATCCAACTTCGGCTCAGGTCATGATCTCACAGTTTGTGGGCTCGAGCCCTGCATCAGCCTCTGTGCTGACAGTTCAGAGCCTGGAGCCGGCTTTGGATTCTGTGTCTCCCTCTCTCTCTGCTCCTCCCCTACTCATGCTCTGTCTCTCAAAAATAAACAAACATTAAAAAAAATTTTTTTTTAACAAAAGAATTGTTTAAATAAATAAATAAAAATAAAAAAATGAAATCAAGCTTCTAACTATTAGTTTACAAAAAATACAGGAGCAAGTGAAAAGAAACACGAGAATGTACATAGGATACCTACAGGACAAATGGCCTGGTTTCTCCAATGAATCAATCATATGAAAAGGGGATAATTATCATATAATAAAAAACGCTTAGACATGAAAGCCAAATAAGTGATAAATACAGACCTTATCTGAACTGTGAATGGAACAAACTGCCTGTAAAGTGACATTTTTAACACAATAAGAGAAATCTGAATATAGATGACATTATATTAAGGAATTACTAATTGTTCAATGTGATAATAGCATGATGGTTATGTTTTTAAAAGAAAGCCTTAACAAAGGTTCGTAACAATGTATTTACAGGAAAGTTTGAGATTTGCTTTAAGGGGCGCCTGGGTGGCGCAGTCGGTTGAGCGTCCGACTTCAGCCAGGTCACGATCTCGCGGTCCGTGAGTTCGAGCCCCGCGTCAGGCTCTGGGCTGATGGCTCGGAGCCTGGAGCCTGTTTCCGATTCTGTGTCTCCCTCTCTCTCTGCCCCTCCCCCGTTCATGCTCTGTCTCTCTCTGTCCCAAAAATAAAAAACGTTGAAAAAAAAAAATTAAAAAAAAAAAAAATAAATAAATAAAATACTTCAGGCACTAGGGCGCCTGACTGGCTCAGGTTGTAGAACACGTAATTCTTGATCTAGGGGTCATGAGTTTGAGCCCCGTGCTGGGATAGAGATTACTTAAAACAATAAAAAAAAAAAAATTACAAACATATAGCATGTCTGGCAGAGAAGGGTTTCCTAAATATGATATAAAAAGCACAAACCATAAAAAGCTGAAAATTTCAATTCATTAAAATTATGAACTTTTCTAATACCAAGACTATAAAGAGATGAAAAGTCACAAATTGAAAACAGATTATTTGTAGCCCGTAGTTAGCAAATAATTAGTATACAAAATTACATATATAAAGAAGTCTTAAAAGTCAATCAGAAAAAGAGAAACAAGAAATTGGCAAAGAACTTGAACACACACTTCATGAAAGAAGCACAAATAATGAATGAATATATGAAAGGAGGCTCAACTTAAGGAAACGTAATAAAAACCAAAACAGATACCATTTCAAACCCACCAGATTAGAAAAAAATTTAAAAGTCTGACAATATCAAGTGTTGTGGAGGAAGTGAGGAAACCAAAACACATACTGCTGGCTCTTGACTCAGTAACCACAAGATGCACAAATACCATGAGCCAACTCAGTGACTCAAACATTAAAAGTGTTTGGTAAGCAATTAAGCAACTGATAATGACCAATCCAGAATTATGAGAACACATGCGGACTACTGCCAGATACAAATTCTGGCCCTTAATGAACTGAATCAAACCTGACACAATAGAAATAAGAAAACTTAGTCTCTTACCCAGTTTATCCAGTTTATTTCGTTAAGTACAAAATATTCAGGTATTCATTTCCTCAAGTACTAATGACATCTTAATGACTAAAATTTTAATGAACTATTTATCATTCCAGTTACACTATACTACAAAGAGAACAAGTAGTTTTAAATAGCTTTGAGTTCTTTGTCTCACTCTCTCTGCCCCTCCCCCCGCTCTTCCTCTGTCTCTGTCTCTGTCTCTCTCAAAAATAAACATTTAAAAAAATTTTTTTAAAGAATGAATGAATAAATAAATAAATAAATGAATAAATAAATAAAAATAGTGGCTATACTTTAAATTTACTTTATAGGAAATGAAATGGCCCTGTGACTGCCTAAGAGGGATGAAAGTGTAGCAGATGTAGTTTGGGCATTGAAGTTGAACAAATCTGAGTCCAAATCCAGACTCGACCATTTTATAGCTGTAACCTTAAATTACTCAACTTCACTGATCCTCAATTTCCTCAACACCTAAAAAGTATGTGTATCACAAACTGCCTACCTAATCAAAGATTAGAGATTATTGCAAATTGCAAAGATTAAGAGATTATGTCAAGTGCTTAACAATGCCTACCTCATTAGCACAGGCCCAGTGTTAGCACACTTCCCTTTATAAATCTTGCTAATCTCACCTAAAAATTTTAAAACCTAAAATTACAACTCTCAACTGATAGGAAAATATTACTCTTAATTCAAATCATTTCCAATATTACAAAATTGTGCACTACCGGTTAGAAGAGGAATACCTGCCTACGTCTTCCTTTATTACATTATGGAAAAAATAGATTTTCACTTATCTTCAAGATATAGAAGCAGGATTCCCAAGTTATGCCAAAATATAAACTCATCTGATTTCTTTTTTTTTTTTTTTTTTTTTTTTAATGTTTGTTTATTTTTGAGACAGAGAGAGACAGAGCATGAATGGGGGAGGGGCAGAGAAAGAGGGACACACAGAATCTGAAGCAGGCTCCAGGCTCTGAGCTGTCAGCACAGAGCCCGATGCGGGGCTCGAACCCACGAACCGTGAGATCGTGACCTGAGCTGAAGTCGGACGCTCAACTGACTGAGCCACCCAGGCGCCCCTAAACTCATCTGATTTCTAAGATTTAATTCAAGTTTTTGAATCTAAATAAAAGCTATTTAATATTTAAGGTACTACATACCACTTTTTACATTTCCTGAAAAAGCCTGTCTAAAGAAAAATTACCTGATTAATGATGAATTGATGGTATTGGGATTTTTTGGTTTGCCTGTGGGAAAAAAGTTTACAGTTAAAATAATCTACATGTTAAAAATCTCAAAACAGGAGGGGCAGAAGGGTGGCAATTGGTTAAAGCATCTGACTTGAGCTCAGGTCATGATCTCCCAGTTCATGGGTTTGTCAAGCCCCACACTGGGCTCCACACTGAAAGCCCACAGCCTGCTTGGGATTCTGGCTCTCCCCTCTCTCTCTGCTCCTCCCCCACTCACACTTTCTCTCAAAATAAATAAACTTAAAAAAAGAAAATCTCAAAACAGCAACACCTGAGTGACTCAGTCAGTAGGGCACACAACTCTAGATCTCAAGGTCACGAGTTCAAGTAGAGCTTACTTTAAAAAAAAAAAAACAAACTCAAACTATTCAATTTAATTAGAGATCAGGGAAATTTATAATACAGGCCATCTACACTGTGGGATAATGAAAATACATTTGTAATGCTGAAAATACTCAAGAGGATTTTAGTCACTGAATTAAATTTCAGGAATCATCATTTTAAACACCTTACCACATTCAAGATGTAAAAGAAAAGATGCACAAAATAAACTTAACATTTGCCAATCTGAGAAATATGAATAACCAGTGATGACTGTCTACAGACCTAATATTATCACTTCAGGATACTGTCTCCTTCAAAACCAAAATAAAAAATAAAATCTTTCAGGGGTGCTTGGGTGGCTCAGTCAGTTGAGCGTCCAACTCTTGGTTTTGACTTATGTCATGATCTCATGGTTCATGAGTTCAAGCCTGTCGGGCTCTGCACTGAAAATAAAGAGCCTGCTTGGAATTCTCTCTCTTTCTCTCTCTCTCTCCCTCTCTCTGCCCACCCCCCGCCCCACCCCACCCCGCTCACTCTATTAAACTTTAAAAAAAATTTTTTTTAAATAAAATCTTTCAGGGGCACCTGGTTGGCTCAGTCGGTAGAGCATGAGACTCTTGATCTCAGGGTTGTGAGTTCAAGCCCCACATTTGCGTAGATACTACTTTTAAAAAGGATTTTTTTTATGTCAATAAAAATAACGTAAATAATAAAATCTTTCAAGATACACACAAAATGTCATGATGAGGTCATGAGTCAAATTCTAAACCAAAGAAAAATTCAGAAACTTCTTATATCCACAAACTTTAATTTTCTTCCACTGTCTTTATTTCTAAAGTAACCCTTTTCTTCCAATGAGGCCACTTGTTAGTAAGTTATTTGCTGTGCAGTGATAGAGATGATCATTAGAGAAACATTAATTTTCCCATTTCCATAATGAGAATGACTCTTAATGCAACACAGAGCACGCATTAAATGTTAAATGAATAACAGAAAAACGAAATAGAATGGATTAGAAATAAAAATTTAATTTCTAAAATTCCACTTTATAGGCTAATGCAGAGAATGTAATTCTTTTAGACTTTGAACACTTCACATTTTTTGTTATAACACAATACATAAACTTTCAGTTTAACTAGTTTGGGACAGTAACAAGAAAGAACTAGCTATCACTAAAGACTAAGTACCCTGTTTTTCCCACCATCAAATATGACAAAATTCCAAAGAGAAACATCCATCGTGTCTATCCAATTTCTCAAATGCTAATAATTATAACTGAGGAAAGAGAGAAAACACTAGTAAGTGGGGTTAGAACAGAAAGTATTTAATAGTCAACTAAATTGCCCAATCTGGTTTTCTAACACTGCATGTTATTTTAAAACTCTCAAATTTTCACTTCAGTTTAATATAAAATGCATTTTCATGCCCAGCCATACTTTTAAAAGACCAGTCTGGAAACAATCCAAAGTCAGAGATCCCTGATAGAGATCAAATAAATGAAGTATAACTTGATGTTCCACAGGAAAGATTTGGGACTGTTTCTGAGGCCCAGGTGGACTATACAGGTAAGTCTCCACCCAAGAAATAAACAAAAGAGGCAAGACAAATATACTGGGGAAGACCAGACAATGTCAAAGATATCCCCAAAGGCCCTTCACCCCGGCTCTGGTTTCCTCCCTTTCTCCCTAATCTCAACGACTCAGGGAGAACTAAATCTGCATCTCACTTCCCCAGCTCACCCTCAACTCCAGATCACTCACCTTCTTTACTAAAACCTGGATCCTCCTCCCCGACATCCTCTAATTCCCACAGAGCTCTTACTCCAGCCAGATAGACATCTACTGCGCCTGTCTTTCAGTAAGGTATTAGTTCCCTTAATCCGAACTCATTTTCCGCATCCCATCTGCCTTCCGCCCCTTCAACTCGGGTCCCCTCACTCCGACCTTTCTCCCAGAATCCTCCCAAGTCACCAATTTCTAGCCCCTTCTCCCTCCCACTCCTCAGCTATAGCTCCTTTCTTCCGGCTCGGCCTCCAACCTCTTCCCAAGGAACCCTCCCCCATCCGTCTCCCGGTACCGGTCCCCTCCCCCAACTCCGCCCCTCTCCCCTTCTCCCAGCGGGAGGCCCCCCTCACCTGAACGCCGCTGCCGCCGCCGTCCCAGAAGCCGAAAGGTGCTGGCGCCGGCCGGCCTCCCAGGCTCGGTCCCCGCTGAGCTCCTGACGGCCTCTAGGGAGAGCGAACGCCACCACCTCCAACTCTGCCCGCCCGGGGCCAGGCCGTCACCGTAGCCACTGCCAGTACCACAGCCGCCATGTTGAAGTCCTACTTCCCTCCTCCTTCCCCTCACTACTCCGCCCCTTTGGGCGTCGGACGTCAAGGCGCCGCGCTCCACCCTCCCTGGGCCAATGGGAGGAGCCGACGGTGACGTAACTAATCTCTCTTCTGCCAAACAACTCCAGTTGCCTGGACCGCTGCAATTAGAACGAGTGGACCTTGCTGACCCATAAGGGAGAAAGGGAAGGGAGGTGGGGGGAGACACTCAGAGGTTAAGGCGTAGAGGCTGGAGAAGCGGCCCAGGAGGGAATCTGAGAGCCTCGAATCGTGAAGGGACGCACAAAGACTTACCAATGAGACCTACTTGGGAGTGAGAATGTCTGGCTTCTGGTCGCAGGTCAGTGACCCGGTACAAGTCCTACCCTTTCCGGACCTCACTTTCCCCATTTACAAAGATTGGGTTGAAAGATGACCTCTAAATCTTCCTCCAATTGTGACATTCAACGATTTAAACTAGGTAATCCAATCCCAAATATTGACTGCCTTGTGCATTTATTGGATGTCTCTTGAAATTCGGTGCATGGAGGATTCATAACTGCGTGAGATGAATCTTTGTTCCCGAAAGTTCCTATTTGGTGAGAGAAATAGAAGCACAGTTAACTCGAGGAAAAATCAGAGAGTGATAATGGCCTAACAGGTGCGTTAATTGCTCTGGACAAAATGGCTTTTGGCTGGAGGATCAGAAAAGGTTCACATCTCTACACTTTCTGGGTACATAAAGAATGTGTGTGCGCTCATACCTAATTCTTCAGCCCTGTTTTCTCTTCAGAGCTCCAGAGAAGGTACCGTTTGTACTTTGAAGGGTGCAGCAGTTTTAACTCACAATGAAAGAAAGTGGGCATTCCAGAAGGGGGAAGTTAAAATAAGCAGAGAATAGCAAATCGTCGATTCTGGATTATTTGCCTACTTAATTCAACAAATAATGGGCAGCCACAGAAGGCTTGTGGAAGACTACTGGAACAAAGCTCTTCATCAGGAGAATTTAAATGGTAGCAGTGAATAAAATGGACTGCAGACTACAGGGCAGACTTCTGCACTTCTGCACTGAGTAAAAGATTCACACCTGAAGTAAAGCAGAGACAGCAGGGATGAAGACCAGGGAATGAACTGAACCAAGATTGAAGGGATTAACTCAACAACACTCCCATGTAGAGAATGGGAGGGAGAATAAATCATGGGAGAATAAATCATAAGAAAAAGCAAGTTCTGGGGGTCTTTTTTAAACATAAACAAAAAAAAAAAAGTAAGGTTTACTGAAGTGCTAGAGGAGATAATAGTGAGTTCAGCTGTCCAAATTAAGATGATGGCAAATTTTCCAGAGAGATGTCCAGGAGGGAATGTAAACTTGGAAATTAAAAAGAGGCAAGGAGTATATATGTGTAGTATACTGATACTTCTTGAGCAATTAAACTTTTCACTCATAATTCAACAAGCATTTCCTGACTGCCTGCAGTATACCAGGCACTGTTCTATGCACTGGGGATAGAGCAGTGTATAAAAGAGACCCCTCCCCAAAAAATCCCTGCTCTCACAGAGCTTATATTCGAGAGGAAAATGACTAATAATAATGGTGATAGGTGTTAAGAAGAAAAAATAAAGCAGAGGAAAGGAGATAAAAAGGTATCCAAGGTTGAAATTTATAAAGGATGGCCAGGGAAAGGTGATATCTGAGTTAAAAATTGAGGGAAGTGAAAGATTTGCAGATATTTAGGAGTAGAAAATGCCAACTGAAGGGAACACCAAATAAGAGATCCTGAAGTGGAAGCTCACCTTCTATGTTCTAGGAACAGTATGCAGCCCAGTGTAGCTGGAATGGAGTAAGCAAAGAGGAGATGAAGTCAGGTGACAGGGGACTAAATCACACAGGGTCCTTTAGGTCATTTTAAGGACTTTGGCTTTCACTCTGAGCTGAAAGCCATTGGAAAGTTGTGAGCAGAGAAGGGAAATGATCTTTTTAGCAGGATCACTCTACTCACTGAGCATAAGCTAAAGAAGGGCAAGAGTGTAAGAAGAAAGACCATTTAAAAATTATCGCAGTATTCCAAGCAGGAAATGATAGTCCTAAGTAGGACTGTACAGTTGTAGTAGTAGTGAAACTGATTAGAAATAGCTCGGTTCTGGGTACATTTTGAAGGTAGCACAGTAAGAATTTGCTCCCAGATTCGATGCACGATGGAAATGAAAGGACTCAAGGATGACTTTAAGGTTTTTGACCTCAAATTCTTACAGGTTTGGCTAGAAGAATGGAAAATCAGATTAATTAAAATTTCTGAGGATAGGACCCTTTGGAACACTGACAGGGCATGGGAAGACGAAGCAGGGAAGGATTTGGAAAAGTAGTGACAAGAGTAGTAGAAAAGGAATTAGAAGACTATGGTGCCGGGTGCCTGAGTGGCTAAATTAGTTAAGCATCTGACTCTTAATCTTGACTCCGGTCATGATCTCACAGTTAGTGAGTACAACCCCCCCCATTGGGCTCTGTGCTGATGGCATGGAGCCTGCTTAGGATTCTGTGTCTCCTTTTCTTTGCCTTCTCCCATTTGTGCAGGCTTTCTCTCACGCTTTCTCTCTCTCAAAATAAATAAACTTTAAAAAAAATTTAAATGTCTAAGAAAAGAAAGACTGTGGTGTCATGGAGGATTAGGAAGGGAAGAACCTTTGGAGGTCTGGGCCTGTGCCTCTTACAGTAGGACTCCCTGAGACCAGAGACATGCCTCCCCTATCAGATAAGGACTTCCTGAGATTTCCCCACCAGCCTAGGTCTCCTGATCCAATAATTTTTCCTTCTCTCCCTTCTTGCTTTAAGTAGGGATCAGGTTTCTGATCCCTGAGAAACACTGATCAGTGTTCTACTCCTGAGCCAGCCTGCTGTGTGCCTGTTCTCCATGGACACAACTCATTTTATTTTTTTAAAGTAGGCTCCACACCCAGCGTGGAACCCAGTGTAGGGCTTGAATTCATGACCCTGAGATCAAGACCTGAGCTGAAATCAAGAGTTGGACACTCAACTGACGGAGTCATCAAGGTGCCCCAGACACAACCCCTTCTTAACAAATGGAAATGAAGTAAGGACATTTCCTGGAGAAACAAATACTTCACCTTCCTAGAAGTGACTCATAGTTGACAATTTCCATATGTGAATGCTGATGGTAATTCTCTTGGGGTCAGAAGAGGTTGAATAAGACACCAGTCCTCCACTCCCCCTGCCCTGTGTCTTTCCTTCCCAATGCACCTAGATGGTGCCAGCACACCCCATGTCTAGAAGCAGCACTCCAGGCCAAGGGGCATCAGCTTGCACTCCTTCCACTTTTCCTTTTCTTTCTCCTTCACTTCATAAATGAGGCTTTTGGGGTGTCTAAGAGCAGAAACAGGAAAGACAACCAGCTCTTAATCTTTAGCCATCCAGAATTTACTTAGTCGGACCATATGCCAGACACCATGAGTCTGCAGAGATACTCTTAAGGAGGTCAAGTGAAAGAATCAGGCAGGTGTACAGAAAATGATAGTATCTGGCAGAAAATTATGGAGTTCCCAAGGTAGTACATTGCATACCTCAGAAGTAGAGAGGGGAGAGAATCTGAGTAGACTTGAGAAACAAAGGAGAACTATATGGAAAATTGAAGGATTTATGCTAGACCTTAAAGAACAGATAGAATGAAGGGTGCCCAAAGCAATGAGAACAAAGCAGTTTAGGCACAGGCATGGATTCAAGAAAGCTCCACAAAAATTCAGAATCAGTATGGGTATATGTAGGAGAGCAGAGGAAAATAAGGCTGGAGAGAGCAAGTACGAAGAGGCGTGGCTTGGGTTTAATAGTTCTAAGGCTATAAATAAAGTCACTGGAAGCTTTTCTCCTGGGAAATTAAAGAGAAAAGTCTGGATAAATCCTTAGAATCATGGGGGTCAGGTTGAAACCCTTTGCCCCTCCCTAGAAGCTCAAGATAACAATTAAGGACTCAAGTCTTGGAGCACCTGGCTGGCTTAATCAGTAAAGCGTGCAACTCATGATCTTGGGGTTGTGAGTTCAAGCCCCATGTTAGGTGTATAAATTACTTAAAAATAAAATCTTGAGGCACCTGGGTGGCTCAGTCAGTTAAGCACCTGACTTTTAATTTTGGCTCAGGTCATGATCTCACAGTTCGTAGGATAGAGCCCCAAGTCAGGGCTGACAGCCTGGAACCTGCTTGGGACTTTCTCCCTCTTCCTCTGCCCCTCTCCCTCTGCCCCTCTCCCTCTGCCCCTCCCCTGCTCGCTCTCTCTCTCTCTCTCTCTCAAATAAATAAAGTAATTAAATGGTTGAATAGAAAAATATGGGTATAGGGGCACCTGGGTGGCTCAGTTGGTTAAGCAACCAACTCCTGATTTCGGCTCAGGTCATGATCTTGCAGTTCATGAGTTTGAGCCCTGCATCAGGCTCTGTGATGACTGCTCAGAGCCCACTTGGGATTCTCTCCCTCCCTCTGCCCCTCTCTCCCACTCATGCTCGCTCTCTCTCTCACAAAATAAAAGTTTTTAAAAAAATACATGGGTATAACTTGTCAAGAGGCAATTCACTAAAGAAGAAACAAATAAATAGCTAGTGAGCATATACAAAGATAGCCAACATGACTGATAATTTTTAAAAATGGGGAAAGGCCCCATTTTTCACCTAACAAATTGGAAAAAGCTAAAAGGATTAATTATATCCAATACTGTCACGGATGGAGAAATAAGCATATTTATACACTGTTGATGGCAGTACAAATTGATGAAACCATTTTTGTAGAGCAGCATGGCAGTGACTATCACAATACATTGTGAAGTAAAAAGCCAGTTATAGAATAATGCTTATTGTATCCATTTTTATAAAAAAAAAAAAACAGCTAGACATACAGATATAAATATAGACATAGATATAAGTACAGGTTTAGAAGAATGCCCGGCTGGCTCAGTTGGTGGAGCATGTGATTCTTGATCTTGGGGTCATGAGTTCAAGCACCACATGTGGCATAGAGTTTATTTAAATAAAAAATAAAAATAAATGTAGATTTAGATATTTTAACATAGATAACAGACTGCAAAGATACACACCAAACTCTTATTGTGGCTCTGAAGGGAGCAGGACATGCCTGAAGGGGGTGGGCAGCAGGACTTGGAACCAAGGAGGTGGGGGAAGTGGAAACCAGAGAGAAGGTCGCAGTCACTGCTGGAAAATGTGACTGGAAGAAGTCACAGCTGTGAGAGAGGAAGAATTGCCCTGACTTTTCCCTTCCTCCAGTTTCCTGCCATTGCCTCTCACCGTTGGAATCTAGCTAGCAGCTGGCAAAAGGAGCCGGAAAATGTAGTTTTCAGAACAGAGAATGGGTCCCAAAACAGAGACATAATGACCAACCACAAAAAGTTATTGAGTGGTTCACAGAATCAAAGAGAGAGATGGAGAAGCAGATATGAAAAGCAAGAGAAAACCTAGTAAAAAAGAGCAAGAAGCCTGGTAAGAGTCACCTGTGAAAGAGTTATAAAAGACAATTCCTTAATAGTAAGTGGTAATAGTAAAAGATAATTGTATCAAATTTGTTTAAATGGTGTGAGTAGACTATCCTGTCCCTGAGTTAAAAGAACCCTCTCTCACCTGTTGGGATGAGCACTGGGTGTTGTACGGAAACCAATTTGACAATAAATTTCATATATTTAAAATAAATAAATAAATAAATAAAATAATAAATAAAAATAAATAAATAAAAGAGCCCTGTCTCTAGTAATCATTCAGCTGATATACTGAGGTCTACTATACACCAAATCCAGTGCTACAATGGGAACAAAGAATAAATAATACCAGGTTTCAGTCATCAAGAATCTTTGGAGGAAGACAATCATAAACAGACAATTATAATAGTTAATGTCAGCAAGCTTGAAGACCAGCCACTATGCTAAACTGTGGCTTTGTGCAAAAAAAAAAAAAAAAAAAAAAAAAAAAAATCATCCTTTCTGAGTGGATGCTATGCCAGGGATAAAGCTTGCGAATTGAGTGCAGCTGGATTTTAACCCTCTCTGGACCCCTCAACCAAGCACTTTTATGAGCACAAAGGACACAGCCATACATAGCTGCCCTGCTTAAGGAGGTAGAGACTGGCACCAATGGAGGAGATCAGAGGCAGCCTGTGAGGATGTGTACCCACCTATGCAGCAGGAAGGCCTGAAAGCCCAGCATCTCAACCCAGAACTTCATTAGAAAACACAATGATTTCATTTGCTTCTGGTGCTACTAACTGTAACAAGGAATTTGCAAAGAGAACCCTCTGGAAATTTGGAAAGACTCCTTTGGAAGGAAAAATTAACAGATGGTGTTTACAGCTTTGCCTTGGTTCCCCCATCAGAGTGAATGCCAGATGTTTTCTTCTGGTTTCCAAGACAGTGTGTGAGATCGAAAAGGTTCCTTTGCCCAAAGGTAATGAAATATTAGAATGAGTTAATTGTGAGCATGTGGGCAAGTGAATCCTGTGCCAGGTCAGCAAAGTTTGACTTGCTGTTGTGATGTTATCATTCTAGTCTTTTCTTTTAACAGCGTCAGTGTCCCATAAGAGGGGGTTGGCGGGATAAATGCACATGAGACAATGTTATGCAGCCATTAAAAAGGATGTTATAGGGACACCTGAGTGGCTCAGTCGGTTAAGCTTCTCTTGGTTTCAGCTTAGGTCATGATCTCACCGTTTCGTGAGTTCCAGCCCTGCATTGGGTTCTGTGCTGGCAGCATGAAGCTTGCTTGAGATTCTTTTTCTCTCCCTCTCTCTCTCTCTCTGCCCCTCCCCCACTCGTGCTGTCTTGTCTCTCTCAAATAAATACATTTTAAAAAAAAAGATGTTATAAAAGGATGTTATGTAGATACAGTAAGATCAGCGGTTACCAGGAGTTAGGGGAGGGGGATAAATAGGTGAGATACACAGCATTTTTTTAGGGCTTTAAAATTATTCTATATGACACTATAATGGTGAATACATGACCTTATACATTTGTCAAAATCTATAGAACTATACAATACAAAGGGCGAACCTTAATGTAAACTATGAACTTTGCTAATGATAATTCATCGATACTGCTTCACTAATTGTAACAAATGTACTGCATTAATGCAAGGTTTTAGTAATAGGGGAAACTGGTGGGGTTGGGGGAATATGGGAATTCTCTGCACTATCTGCTCAATTTTTTCTGTAAATCTTAAACAGTTCTAAAAAATAAAGTCTAAAAAAAGGATGTTATAGAAGTATGTAAATATGAAAAGATGCTTGTAAAACATTGCTAAGTTAAAAAGAGCTACTAACCATATATTCAATATGGTCTCATTTTTGTAAAATTATACACATACACACAATATAATTTTCAATTTGAAATTCTGAAAGGACATATGCCAAAATATTATAGTGGTTAACTCTTGGTGGAAGACTTATGGGTAATTTGTAATTTCCCCCCTCTGTTTGCTTATTTAAAAATGCCCTGGTGGGGGACACCTGGGTGGCTTAGTTGGTTGAGTGTCTGACTTTAGCTCAGGTCATGATCTTATGGTTCCTGGGTCTGAGCCCTGCATCGAGGTGCAAAGCCCTTTTGGGATTCTCTCTCTCTCCTTCTCTCTCTCTGCCCCTCCTCCACTTGCACACTCTCTCTCACTCTCACTCTGGTTCTCACTCTCGCTCTCTCTCAAAATAAACAGATAAACTTAAAAAGAAATGCTCTAGGGGAACCTGGCTGGATCAGTTGGTAAAGCATGGGACTCTTGATCTTGGGGTTGTGACTTCAAGCCCCACAGTTGGGTGTAAAGATTACTTAAAATTTAAAAGTCTTTTAAAAAATGCTTTAGGGGGCACCTGGGTAGTTCAGTCAGTTAAGCATTCAATTCTTGATTTTGGCTCAGGTCATGATCTCACGGTTGGAGAGTTTGAGCCCCGTGTCAGGCTCCACACTGACAGTGCAGAACCTACTTGGGTTTCTCTCTCCCTCTCTCTCTCTCTGCCCCTCTCCTGCTTGTTCTCTCTCTCTCTCTCTCTCTCTCTCTCTCAAAATAAATAAATAAACTTTAAAGAAAAAATGTTTTAGGAGCACCCGGGTAGCTATCGGTTGAATGTCTGACTACAGCTCAGGTCACGATCTTGTGGTTTATGAGTTTGAGCCCTGCGTTGGGTTCTCTGCTGTCAGCACAGAGCCCACTTCAGATCTTCTGTCCCGCTCTCTCTCCGCCCCTCCCCCACCAAACCCCCACCCTACCCCCACCCCCGCTCTCTCTCAAAAATAAATAAATATTTTAGGGGTGCCTGGGTGGCTTGATCCGTTAAGTGTCTGACTTCAGCTCAGGTCATAATGTCACAATTCCTGGGTTTGAGCCCCATGTCGGGCTCTGTGCTGGCAGCTCAGGGCCTAGAGCCTGCTTCAGATTCTGTATCTCCCTCTCTCTCTGCAACCCGCCCCCCCCCCCCACTTGCACTGTCTCCCTCTGTCTCTCAAAAATAATAAACATTAAAAAAATTTTAATAAACATTTAAACAATTAAAATGCTTTAAAACATTTTTACTACACAAAACACATAAATATTTTTCCATTGTAAATGGTTCAAATGATAGAAGATGTATTTTAGTACTGCTGTGGTGTGCTCCCCAGATCTCCACCCTTCAAAACTGAAGCATTCACTTCTCCAGCTGCTGGGAATGTTAGTGGCTGATAGCTTGCAGTTAAGCACTCCAGGCAACCTTGCCTGAGAAGAGCTGCTTGCTTTCAAATCATGCCCTCTTCCCCAGGGCAGCTTACATTCAAAGACTGATTAGTGCAAGAGTATAAAGGCCTGATTACCCTGGCCCCAAATAGGGACAATTCTGCAGGGCCATCCTAGCTCCAATGCTCTATGTGGAATAGACTGAGGCTTTTTTTTTTTTAAGTTTATTTATTTTGAGAGAGAGAGAGAGAGAGAGAGAGAACTAGCAGTAGAGGGAAACAGAGAGAACCTCAAGCAGGCTCCATGTCCAGTGTGGAGCCTGACTCTGGACTTGATCTTATGACTCTGAGATTATGACCTGAGCCAAAACCAAGAGTCAGATGCTTAACTGACTGACCCACCCAGGCGCCCCAACTCCTTCTTGTTAAAGATTACTTTTCCCCCTTGCTTGAAGATGATGGAGAACTCTCTCTCCTATTAAAAATGTGCCTCCCCATCTGGATCCCATCATCTCAACCTAGCCATTAGACCAATAACTAGGATTAAGTAACAACTTGAATGACCAAGACATGATAAAGGAGGAAGGAACTGTGTCCAACAGAGCTATAGAACATAGCCAATATATATTGACAGAGGCCAGGAACATATACATGGGACTACACTCTGAGAACTCTGAGGCTTGATCTAACCAGGGCAAAGTTGAACCTAAAGTTGGATGAAGGAGAGGTTATTAATAGGGAAACATTCTGGGGATGCCCAGGTGGCTCAGTTGATTAAGCATCCGACTCTTGGTTTCAGTTCAGGTTATGATCTCACTGTTCGTGAGTTCGAGCCCAACATAAGGCTCTGCACCAACAGCATGGACCCTGCTTGGGATTCTCTCTCTCTCTCCTCTCTCTCCTCTCTCTCTCTCTCTCTCTCAAAAAGAATAGGGTTCCTTGATAGCAAATGAGAATGATAGCATCGCAAAATAATATAGGCCAGATGGTAATGCTTAACCATCAGAAGCAATGTAAATGCAATTATTGTAATAAACTATGAGGTTGGAATGGCAGCCAGAAGGGCCTGACTTGCAGAGAGATGGCTGATAGTACACAATGTTCCTAAAGGTAAGATGGCCAACATAGCAATTAAAATAAATCAAAGTGGGGAGATCAAGGGGCTGAGTCATGATTCATTGCCCAGCTTCTGGACTAGAACCAGCTTCCAGACCCGGAAACGAATGACCAATGGAGAGACCAGGTCTCCAGGAAGAAGGGCCCTGTAACACCATGGCAAGTACAAGATAGCAATGATTCCTTCAATCCTTCCCCCAAAGGGGTCCACTGCCATTTACTTGGGCAGGCCACACAGGGGAAAAGGAAATACTATCCAAGGGATTCAAGGACTTTAAGACAACAGGAATTCAGAAGTCTGAGATGAAATTGATTATAGGGGATCAAAAGCATCATCAGGGTCCTGCAGTTAGAGTGAGATGTACCAGCTTCTTTGGTTAAAAGAGAAAGGGTCTGAGGTTCGGATGTTTCAGAATCATGAATAGTTGTGAGTGCATTTGCTGGCTAGTAAGAGACCTTGAATGAAAATGACTGTAAATCAGGGATAAGGAGGCCTAAGGAAAAGGGCCCTGGCCTGGCTCAGCAACTGGAGCATTGTGACTCTTTTTTTTTTTCTTTTTTTTTTTTTAAGTAGACTCCTCAAGGAGCTTGAACTCATGACCCTGAGATCAAGACCTGAGCTGAGATCAAAACCTGAACTGAGGTCAAGAGTCATATGCTTAACTGACTGAGCCACCCGGGCACCCTTGGAGCATGTGACTCTTGATCTCAGGGTTGTGAGTTCAAGCCTCATATTGGGTGTAAAAATTACTCAAAAATAAAATCTTTTTAAAGAAAAAAAAGGTCTAAGGGAGAAGCATTTGGGTGGACCTATGGGAAGGGGAATGAAGTACAAAGATCTTTATATCACATGTGTATTAGTTTCCTAGGCTGCCATAACAAAACACCACAGACTGAATGGCTTAAACAACAGAAATTTATTTTCTCACAGTCTAGGGGCTACGATCAATGTGTTTTCAGGTTTGGTTTCTTCCGAGGCCTCTCTCCTTGGCATGCAGATGGCCTTTCCTCTGTACGTAGATATCTCTAATGTCTCTCTGTATGTGTAAATTTTCTCTACTTATGAGAACACCAGTCAAATTGGATTAGGGCCCATTCTAACAGTCTCATTGTAAACTTAATCATCTCTTTGAGGGCCGTATCTCCAAATACAGTCACATTCTATGGTACTGCAGATTAGGGCCTTAACATGGAAAACTTGGCGGGGGAGCAGGGGGAGTTCAGTCCATAACAACATGGTAATACATATTAGAGAGACACCACAGAAGAGTCACAGAACAACCAAGTAAACAAAATGACTCAGTCACTTGATAAGTCAGTCTGTCATTGACCACTCCAGAGCAGGTACAATGGTCCATAAAGTAACCATAGTGGGACTTTTCATGAGTCCAACAGCATAGATTCACACTCACCAAGCTTTTCCCATTTCCCCAAATTGTCAAAGAAATTTCATCAATTTACACTAAAACCAATGTGTATGAAGGTTCTTACCAACATTTTAGTTTTTTTCTTACCAACATTTTAAATTACCAATCTTCAGGTTTTGCCAGAGAGGGGATAAATGACTTTTTATTGTATTTTAATTTGTATTTCCTTGTGTTTGTATTTCTTACATTTATTGACCATTTGTGAATTGCTTGCTATTACTCCTGCCCATATTACTATGGGATTGTTCCCCTTTTCCTTATGGATTTGTAAGGCTGTCATATATTCTATAATTTGTAACCAAACCAAAGTGAGTTCTCTCCTTGGTGAGTCAGAAACTGCACCAGGTTGAATTGTCACACAAACTTCATTTGCAACAAATGAGATCATGAGAAATAGCTTCCAAAGCTGTGACTCCCCAAGCAACGGTGGATGGGTTCCTCTTACTTAGGCTTAGGATGATTGTTTACTTAGGGAAGTCTTGTCACTGTACATAGAGGCGGACATAAGATTGCAGATGAGCCTTAAGAAAACATACACACATTGTATGCTATGTAAATGAGGATTGTGCTCCCCTCCTTCTGCAAAGATTTTAGTATTATAATGAGATAAAGGTAGTTGTCAATCATTCTAGAGGATACTTCAGGCACAGGCATGAGTCTGGGTTTAAATTCAAACTGGTCTGGGTGGTCTGGGCCAGCTGGAGGTCTAGTCAGGTTTGTTGCAAGGGTGCTTTCGCTTTCCATTTGCCTGAGTTAAAAGATAAGCTGGAAAGAAGAGCTTAAGGAGAAATATGGGGCAAAGGTCAGTAAGTACAAGCAAAAGGTGAGTAAAGGTCAGGTCTTGGGGTCTAGCTGGTGACAACATTAATCATCTGATTTGTTGATGATTGTGAATTGCTTGCTGTTGTTCCTGCCCTTTTATTATGCAGTTGTTTCCCTTTTTCTTTCTTTCTTTTTTTTTTTTAAGTTTATTTATTTATTTGAGAGAGACAGCACAAGCGAAGAAGGAGCAGAGAGAGACGGAGAGAGAATCCCAAGCAGGCTCTGTGCTTATAGTGCAGAGGCTGACGAAGAGCTTGAACTCATGAAACCATGAGATCATGACCTGAGCCAAAACCAAGAGTTGGACACTTAACCAACTGAGCCACCCAGGTGCCCCAAGATTTTATTTTTAAAGTAATCTCTATACCCAATGTGGGGCTAAAACTTACAACCCCAAGATCAAGAGTCACATGCTCTACTGACTGAGAGCTCCTCCCCTTTTTCTTCTGGATTTTTAAGAGCTGTCACATATTCTATACATTAATTATCTGTTAAATGCAATAAAAAAATATCATTTGCCTTTTAAGTTTAATGATGTCTTTTTTTTCCCTTTTTTTATTCCTACCTAATTAAATTAAATGGATTAAGAGTTTATCTACAGGCACCTCAGTGGCTCAGTCTGTTAATCATCCATCTTCAACTCAGGTCATGATTTCATGGTTCAAGAATTCAAGCCCTGCATTGGGCTCTCTACTGTCCGTGCAGAGCCTGCTTCTGATCCTGTGTCTCCCTCTCTCAAAAATAAATGAACATTGGGGCACCTGCGTGGCTCAGTCAGTTAAGCGTCCAACTTCAGCTCAGGTCATGATCTTGTGGTCTGTGAGTTCGAGCCCCACGTTGGGCTCTGTACTGACAGCTCAGAGCCTGGAACCTGTTTCAGATTCTGTGTCTCCCTCTCTCTCTCTGACCCTCCCCTGTTCACTCTCTGTCTCTGTCTCAAAAATAAATAAATATTTTTAAAAAATGAACATTAAAAAAAATTTTTTTAAAGAGTTTATCAAAAAAGAGATTCTAGGGGCGCCTGGGTGGCGCAGTCGGTTAAGCGTCCGACTTCAGCCAGGTCACGATCTCGCGGTCCGTGAGTTCGAGCCCCGCGTCAGGCTCTGGGCTGATGGCTCGGAGCCTGGAGCCTGTTTCCGATTCTGTGTCTCCCTCTCTCTCTGCTCCTCCCCCGTTCATGCTCTGTCTCTCTCTGTCCCAAAAATAAATAAAAAACGTTGAAAAAAAAAAAATTAAAAAAAAAAAAAAAAAAGAGATTCTAACTTCTACCAGAGGAATAGATGGTACTGGACTTGCCTTCTGGTGACAAAGAACCAGAAAAGTGGACAAAATATATGAAAGAACTATTTTCAGACCTTGCACTAACAAGCAGTGTGGGACTATGACCCCTAGGGTAGGAAAACAAAGAAGATAGGCTCAAGCTGCATGTGAATAGGGTGAAACTCCAGAAGGTTGATCCTGGTCAAAGAACTTATCAAAGACAAACAAAGTCAGACACTAGTTAAAGTGGTAAGAACAGATCTTAACCAGTAATATACTATTGCAATAGGGAAGAGAATCCAGTATGAATTGAACTCAACTTTGATCAGTACAGAAGTGAATGGGCATTTTATTTATTTATTTTTTTATTTTTTTTATTTTTTTTTTTTTTTATTTATTTTTGGGACAGAGAGAGACAGAGCATGAACGGGGGAGGGGCAGAGAGAGAGGGAGACACAGAATCGGAAACAGGCTCCAGGCTCCGAGCCATCGGCCCAGAGCCTGACGCGGGGCTCGAACTCACGGACCGCGAGATCGTGACCTGGCTGAAGTCGGGCGCTTAACCGACTGCGCCACCCAGGCGCCCCATTTATTTTTTTTTTTTATTTTTTTTTTTTTTCAACGTTTATTTATTTTTGGGACAGAGAGAGACAGAGCATGAACAGGGGAGGGACAGAGAGAGAGGGAGACACAGAATCGGAAACAGGCTCCAGGCTCTGAGCCATCAGCCCAGAGCCTGACGCGGGGCTCGAACTCACGGACCGTGAGATCGTGACCTGGCTGAAGTCGGACGCTTAACCGACTGCGCCACCCAGGCGCCCCCCCATTTATTTTTTTAAAGTTTATTTATTTTGAGAGAGAGAGCTTGCTCACATGAGCTGGGGGAGGGGCAGAGAGAGGGAGAAAGAGAGAATCCCAAGCAGGCTCCACACTGTCAACACAGAGCACCACTTGGGGCTTGATCTCACAAACCATGAGGTTGTGACCTGAGCAAAAATCAAGAGTGGGACGTTTAACCAAACAAGCCAGCCAGGTGACTCCAAATTAAATTTTTTTAATGAAGAAAAAATACTTTTTCAGCTAAACAAAAGCTGAGAGATTTATTACCCTTAGATCTGCCAAAAAAATGTTTAAGAAAGTTCTTTCTTTCTTTATTTTTGGAAGGTTCTTTAGACAAAAATATGATGATACCAGATGAAAAAGAGAACCAGAAATTGTAAATATGTGGATAAAAACAAAAGATACATAATTTGTAAATATATTTAAGAGATAAGTGACTGTTGGGGCACCTGGATGTCTCAGTTGGTTGAGTGTCTAACTCTTAATTTTAGCTCAGTCTATGATCCCAGAGTCATAGGATGGAGCCCCTCATCAGGCTCAGTGCTGAGCGTGGAGTCTGCTTGAGATTCTTTTTTTTTCTCTCTCTCTCCCTCCCTCTGCCCTTCTCCCCTGCTCACACTTGTTTTCTCTCTCTCAAAAGAATAAAAAATTAAAATAATAAAAATTTGAAAAGATAACTGGCTTAAAAATAAAAAATAAAAGATAATTGTTCATTTTTTTTAACATTTTATTTTTAAGTAATCTCTGCATCCAACATGCGGCTCAAACTCACAACACTTCAGATCAAGTCACATGTTCTAAAACAAAAGAAAAAAAAGAGTCACATGCTCTATTGACTGAGCCATCCAGATGCCTGATAATTGTTTATTTTATTCTATTTTATTATTATTTTTGTTAATGTTTATTTTTGAGAGAGACAGAGACAGGGACAGAGCATGAGTGGGGGAGGGGCAGAGAGAGAGGGAGACAGAAATCTGAAGCAGGCTCCAGGCTCCAAGCTGTCAGCACAGAGCCTGACACGGGGCTCGAACTCACAGACCGCAAGATCATCACCTCAGCCAAAGTTGGACGCTCACCCAACTGAGCCACCCAGGTGCCCCTTATTTTATCTTTTTTAAGTTTGTTTATTCATTTTTAGAGACAGAGAGAAAGTGTGCACAAGCACATGTGAGAGAGTGAGAGAGGGGCAGAGAGAGAGGGAGAGGGAGAGAATCCCAAGCAGGATCCCCAATAATTAACTGTTTAAATAAAAAATATAGAGGGACACCTGGGTGGCTCAGTTGGTTAAGCATACAACTCTTGGTTTCAGCTCAGGTCATGATCTCACAGTTTTGTGGGTTTGTGGAACCTGCTTGGGATTCTCTCTCTCTGCCTCTCCCTCTCCCATGTTGTCTCTGTCTCTCTCAAAATGAATAAACTTTTTCATAAAAAATTTAAAAATATAGAAATGTATTTTTAGGTAGACTCCACACCCAACATGGGGCTTCAACTCACCACCCTGAGACCAAGAGTCGCATGCTTTACCAACTAAGCTACGTGCCCCAATAAAGATATACTTTGTAGTTTATAACATAAATAGAAAAAAATGTATTATAGTAACAATAGAAAGAACAAAAAGAAAAGGAAATGAGGGGTGCCTACCTGGCTCAGTTGGTAGAGCTTGTAACTCTTGATCTTGGGGTTGTAAATTCAAGCCCCACGTTGAGTGTAGAGATTACCTAAAAATAAAACCTTTTAAAAACTAACCATAAAAAAAGAAGAGAAGGAAATGAAGAAGGAGAACAGAGAATATAGAGGACAAAGAGCAATAAGGTATGTTTAAACCGTATCAGTAATTACATTGAATATTAATGGTCTAGAGTTTCCACTTCCGGCATGAAAGCATGAAGATTTCAGTGGAAACTGGTGAAAATTATTTTAAAACACCAACAACAATATTAAAATCTCTGGAAATGGCTGTAAGAGCTTAAGCAAAGAAACAGTTATTAAAGAAAATCTGCTAAAACTCTATATAAACCGTGACAGTCTGTGGTATTTGAGCCAAGATGGGGCGGGACACCAAGGTGGCTCAGTTGGTTAAATGACTCTTGATTTCAGCTCAGGTCATGATCTCACGATTTGTGGGATTGTGGGATCAAGCTTCACATAGGGCTCTGAGCTGACAGTTGGAGCCTGCTTGGGATTGTCTCTCATCTCTCTCTCTGCCCCTCCCCCTGCTCATGTGCGCTCTCTCTCTCTCTCTCTCTCTCTCTCTCTCTCAAAATAAATAAATAAACATTTTTTAAAAAGAGAGAAAGCGGGGCACCTGGGTGGCTCGGTCGGTTGGGCGTCCGACTTCGGCTCAGGTCACGATCTCGTGGTCCGTGAGTTCGAGCCCCGCGTCGGGCTCTGTGCTGACAGCTCAGAACCTGTAGCCTGTTTCAGATTCTGTGTCTCCTTCTCTCTGACCTTCTCCCATTCATGCTCTGTCTCTCTCTGTCTCAAAAATGAATAAACGTTAAAAAAATTAAAAAAAAAACAAAAGAGAGAGAAAGAGGGGCGCCTGGGTGGCTCAGTCAGTTGAGCGTCTGACTTCGGCTCAGGTCATGATCTCACAGGTCATGATCAGTGCAGAGTCTGCTTCAGGTCCTCCGTCCCTCTCTCGCTGCACCTCCCCTGCTGGTGCACTCTCTCTTAAAGATAAATAAATGTTTAAAAAAGAAAGAGAAAAAAATTTCACCCTCTGTCCCCCCACTCCCAGCTTAGTGAGACAGAAACTCTTCTCTAAACTGGTACAGCCAAGAACAAAAAGGTCCCCTCATACACCAGCTCCCAATCAAAGGTCTATCTTCTTGGAAGGGACAGCACACCAGCATTTCTCATTCTGCCCCCAGCTATCTGTTGCCAGTGCTAAGGTCTGGGTGAGAGCAGGAAAATAGAGGTGGGGGATTCCCTTCTTCTGCCCAGCCATCACTCCTTGGATGTGGTACAGATGAGAATACTGGGACCCAGATTGCCCTTGTGGCTCATGGGCAGGGGTTCTGGGCAGAAAGGCAAATGAAGGAGATGTGGGCCTGCTTCCTCCCCTCATCCACCAAGCACTCAGCTTTTAAAGTGGAGATGTCACTCAGAAGTATACTACTGTGCTTGCCCCCAGCACCAGAGTCATGGCTCAGAGATTTTGACAAGGGCAGAAGCAGACTATAGAACTGTGAGTTCCAATCATTCCCCAAAGGAATTGACTTCATTTGCAACTGACTATGGAGAAATTCAATCCTAAAAGCACCCTCAAAAACAGTGGAAGTTGTGGCAAAAGGCTACTGAGAGGGGATTGGTAGTTTCATTGACAATATACGCTAAAATATATGCTAGCTATAATGCCAGAGAGAAATAGGGAAAGATATACCTAGAAAGATCCCTCCTGAGGGCACCTGGGTGGCTTAGTTAGCTAAGCATCCGACTTTGTCTCAGATCACGATCTCATGGTTTTTGAGTTTGAGCCCCACATTGGGCTCTCTGCTGTTGGCAAGGAGCCCGCTTTGAATCCTCTGTTCCCTTCTCTCCCTGCCCCTCCTCCAGTCGTTCTCTCTCTCTCACTCTCTCTCAATAAACAAATAAATAAACTAAAAAAAAAAAAAAATGAAAGAACCATCCCTCCTGGGGTTAGAACACTGACTTCAGAAACTATAACTTCAGGGACCTCAAATTTGATTGGATTTCTCTGTGAGGCAATTTATGCCCTAGTACTGTTGAAAATATAGCTATCAGTGGACAATTAGTGGAGCTTAATTGCTGTGTGTGATCAGAGAAAGAGATAGTGAAAGAGAACCAAAAAAAGAAAAAAGCAGGGAACAGAAATTGCCTGTGAGAGTAGCCAAATTTGAGATTTAACCAACAAAGACTTCAAAGTGGCCGTTATAAATACGTTTAAAAAACATAACAACACAGAGAAAAATAGCTGATTAAATTTTTGTAGCAAGGAGATTACAAGATGAACTTAGGACATGTTGTGTGGGGAATCAAAGAAGCTTTCAAACACCGATGAAGTTATGTCAAAAGTTCACAGAAGTTGATCTTGAAGGTGTTCCTACCGATCAAGCTAAATCAATTTGAGAACTGAAAAAAATGATAATTGCTACTGAATGAAACACACTAAATCTCTAAAAACCCATACCTGCAAATGGTATTCAAAGAGACAAAGCCAGAAAAAAATTATTTTTCACCTTTTGAAATAGCTACAAATCAAGCAGAAAGAATTAAATATCTTATCTTTTCATTAGGAACCATATTTCATTGAAACTAAATTGCCCGAGGGTCACCTGGCTGGCTCAATCAGTAGTGCATGCAATACCCTTTTTTTTAATGTTATCTATTTATTTTTTAATGTTTATTTATTGATTTTGAGAAATAATAACATAAAAATGTTATTATTTATTTATTTGTGCATGCACGCAGGTGGAGGAGGGACAGAGAGAGAATCTCAAGCAGGCTCTGCAGTACGAATGCAGAGTCTGATGTGAGCCTGAACTCATGAGATCATGACCTGAGCCAAGATCAAGACTGCGAGGTTTGGGGTGCCTGAGTGGCTCAGTTGGTTTAGCATCCGACTTCAGCTCAGGTCATGATCTGACGGTTCGTGGGTTGGAGCCCCGCATTGGCCTCTATGCTGACAGCTCAGAGCCTGGAGCCTGCTTCAGATTCTGTGTCTCCCTCTGTCTGCCCTTCCCACACTCACACTCTTTCTGTTTCTCTCTCTCTCTCTCTCTCTCTCTCTCTCTCTCTCAAAAATAAATTAAGAAAAAGAAAAAGAAAAGAAAAGAAAAAAAAGACTTGGAGGTTTAACCAGCTGAGCACTCAAGCACCCTGAGCATGAGACTCCTAATCTCAAGGTTGTGAGTTCAAGCTCCACGTTGGACATGGAACCTACTTAATTAAAAAAAGAAGAAGAAGAAAAGAAAGAAAGCAAGAAAGAAAAGAAAGAAACTTAATTGCCCAAGTTGAGGAGAGAATATTCTTCTTTATCAAAGATGACTGGCTAATAAAGGTATACATAATGAAAATAGTTGAAAAACTATCATTTTCCAGCACTTAATTAAAAGATTATTAATTGGGGAGGGTGACCTGGATGGCTCAGTTGGTTGAGCATCAGACTTCGGCTCAGGTGATGATCTCACATTTTGTGAGTTCAAGCCCCACATCAGGCTCGATGCTGTCACTGCAGAGCTCACTTTGGATCTTCTGTCACCCTCTCTCTCTGTCCCTCCCCTGCTTGCTTGCTCTCTCTCCTCAAAATAAACATTAAAAAATGATTATTAATTGGTACTAATCA
This sequence comes from Panthera onca, assembly GCF_046562875.1. Lineage (NCBI taxonomy): Eukaryota > Metazoa > Chordata > Mammalia > Carnivora > Felidae > Panthera > Panthera onca. Next base: position 56,706,196 of record NC_138351.1, on the reverse strand, counting down.
TTTAGTGAATGGTTAATAGGGAACTGGACATTTGTATGTCCAAAGCAACCCCACTCAGATGACTTCCTGGTGGCAAGGTGAAGAAAAATATAATTTTCCAGTAGAGGGATCAAGCTATCATTTCACTCAGTCCAGTGATTAGCAAGGTCTAACTCTTCATTAATGGTGGTACAAACCAGTCTTATGTATTTCCTTAGGTGGTAGGGGGTAGAAAATACACAACATCACCCATAAAGTATGTTGGTTAAAAATGTTTAACTTGACCTAAGTATCTATCAACAGATTAATGGATAGAGAATAAATGGTATATATATTACATATTTATACATATATATATAATATATATACCATTGAATATTACTCAGCCATAAAAAAAGAATGGGATCTTGCCATTTGCAATAACATGGATGGACCTAGAAGGTATTATTTTAAGTGAAATAAGTCAGTTGGAGAAAGGCAAATACTAATTACCTTATGATTTCACTTCTGTGTGGACTCTAAGAAACAAAATAAATGAACAAACAAAACAGAAACAGACTCATAGATTAGGAAACAAACTATTGGTTACCATAGTGGGGATAGCTTAGTGGGGCAAGTGAAAATACAACATAATAAATAAGTCACGTGAATGCAAAGTACAGCATGAAGAATATAGTCAATAATATTATAACAACTTTGTATGGTGACAGATGTTGACTAGACTTATCATAGGGGTCATTTCTTAATGTATAAAAATGTTGAATCACTATGATGTACACCTGAAACGAATACTGTATGGCTATTGTATGTCAATTACACTTAAAATTTAAAAACACTTAATTTGAACTAATCAAGCCTTTACATCTAACCTCTACTTATAGGAAATAGAAGAACAAATTTAATACAGCTCATGAAAGCAATCAGAAAAATCCAATAAATGGGACAATATACAGGTAAACTGGCCCAGGTTCATTAACAAGTGAGGGTAATAAAAAGAAAGAAAGGAGAGAACAGAAAGAGAGAGAGAGAGAGGGAGAGATGGAAGGAGGAAGGAAGAAAAAAGAAAAGAAAAGAAAAGAAAAGAAAAGAAAAGGAAAGGAAAGGAAAGGAAAGGAAAGGAAAGGAAAGAAAAGAATGGTTAAAGTGGGGCACCTGGGTGGCTTAGTTGGTTAAGCATCGACTCTTGGATTCGGCTCAGGTCATGACGTCAGGATTCGTGAGATTGGAGCTGACAGCACAGAGCCTGCTTGGGATTCTCTCTCTCTGCCTCTCTCTGCCTCTGTCCCACTTGCACTCTCTCTCTCTCTCTTTCTCTCAAAATAAAAAACTTTAAAAAAATGGTTAAAGTGGTAAATTACAAAATTAAATTTATACTTTTCAAATTATTATTTTAAATTAAATAAAGTACTATGAAAGTATGCAAATTTATCTGAAGTGTGCTCTTGATTAAATTTACTTTTGACCCATATTGTCACTGTAGGTTAATATTCACCATATCTAAATGAACTAAAAGTTATGAAAGGAACGCTATAGGTCAACATGTTTTTATTTTGTTTTGTTTTTTTTCAGGCAATCTCTGTTTTTATTCTATTTTAGAGATATAGATCATGTACACAGAGGAATATTTGACATATTCATACAGTTAAAAAAATAACAAAATGTACAATAAAATACATTAATAAATAGAACAAAACAATAATTTTGAATACACTTGTATATTCCTCCATAATCTCATCTTCTCCTCTTCAAAATGAAACTATAGTTCAGATTTTTATTATTGCTTTCTAAAATGTTTTTAACCACATAGGTATGTTTTCCCAAGTAATATATTGTTTAGTTTTGCTTTATATAAATAGTCATACTGTATATATCTTTTTTTAAAGTCTATCTATTTATTTTAAGAGAGAGAGAGAAAGAAAGCACACGTGTGCAAACTGGGGAGGGGCAGAGACAGAGGGAGAGAGAGAGAAGCAGGCGCCACACTGTCATTGAAGAGCCCAAATCACGGCTTGATCTCACTACTGTGAGACCATGACTTGAGCCGAAACCAAGAATGGAACACTTAATGACTGAACCACCCAGTTGCCCCCACTACTGATTTTTTTTAATTACTAGATTTTATTGAAGAAGTTATTGTATCATGAATACGATTTCAAAAATTTGTAGTACAAAAGTTGGGATGAATGGCTAGTGCTTTGTGTTTACATGGAAATGAACTGATGAAAATGTCTCAGGGGTGTGATGAAGTTACTGTTCAATAAAAGCATCCTCCCAGGGGAGAAGAATTGAACATTTAAAAATTTAAATAAATAAATAAATAATTTGTAGTACAAAATGGTATACAGTGAAAAGTAAGTCTCATTCCCACAGACACCCCTGAATCCTCAGAGTTAACTGATGTTATTAATTTTTAAAATTTATTTATTTTGGGGCACCTGGGTGGCTCAGTCGGCTGAGCATCTGACTTCTGCTCAGGTCATGATCTCGCGGTTTGTGAGTTCGAGCCCCGCGTCGGGCTCTGTGCGGACAGCTCAGAGCCTGGAGCCTGCTTCGGATTCTGTGTCTCCCCCTCTCTCTGCCCCTCCCCTGCTCACACTCTGTCTCTCCCTCTCTCTCAAAAATAAATAAATAAATTTTAGAAAAAAAAAATAAAACAAAATTTATTTATTTTGAGAGAGACAGAGCCCAAGCAGGGAAGGGGCAGTGAGAGATGGAGAGAGAGAGAATTCAAAGCTGGCTCTGCATTGTCAGCACGGAGCCTGATTTGGGGCTCAGACCCAGGAACCATGAGATCATGACCTGAGCTGAAATGAAGTGTCAACTGAGCCACCCATGCGTCCCAGATATTATAAATTTCTTATGTAAACTTTATACAAATGAAAGCCTATTACATACAATGTACTGTATTTTTTCTTTCTCTTTTATTAATTTACATTGTATCATAGAGTCATTACATATTAAGACATTCTACCGTATTCTTTTCTCTCTTTTTTTAATGTTTATGTATTTATTTTGAAAGAGGGAGAGAATGAGCGGGGGAGGGGCAGAGAGAGAGAGGGAGAAAGAGAATCCCAAGCAGGCTCTGCACATTCAGCATAGAGCTGGACTTGGGACTCAAATTCATGAACCATGAAATCACGATCTGAGCCAAAATCAAGATCTGGTCACTTAACTGACTGAGCTACCATACACCCCTCCCCCATTTATTTTTAAAGTTTGCTTATTTAAGAGAGAGAAAGAGAGAGCAATAGGTGGAGGGGAAGAGAGAGAGGGAGAAAGAGAGAATCCCAAGCAGGGTCCACACTGGCAGTGCAGAGCCTGACTCCAGGCTCAAAATCACAAACCATGAGTTCATGACCTGAGCCAAAATCAAGAATTGGACACTTGACCAACTGACACACCCAAGCACCTCTACCTTATTCTTTTATGTTTCATAGTATTCCATTTTATTAATGTATCAGAATTCTATCCATTCATTAATTCAACAAGGTTTTTTGTTTGTTTGTTTCTTTTTTTGCTATCTATCCACTATGCGCAGAGACAGATGCAAGTAGATAGGGGTGGGAGGACACTTAGGGAACAGCAAATATAAAAAGGTCTAAGACAAGAATATGCTTAACATGGAGGTTCCCCAGGTGGCTCAGTCAGTTGAGCGTCAGACTTCAGCTCAGGTCATGATCTCATAGTTCATGGGATCAAGCCCACGTCAGGCTTTGCACTGACAGCTCAGAGCCTGTTTTGGATTCTCTGTCTCCCTCTCTCTCTGCCCCTTCCCTGCTCATGCTATCTCTCTCTCTCTCGCTCAAAAATAAATAAACATTTTTTTAATTAAAAAAAAAAAGAATATGCTTAACATGTTCAAGGAGTAGCAAAGCCAGTGTTGGTGAAAAACAGTGAGGGAAAATGAAAGTGGAAGGGAAGAGATGGAAGAAGTGGCCAGGAGTGAGATCATGCAGAGTCTTGTAAGATCATAGAAAGACTTTGATGTTATTTTATTTATTTATTTATTTATTTATTTATTTTTTAGACACAGACAGAGAACACAAGCAGGGGAGAGGGACAGAGGAGAGGAAGAGACAATCTTAAGCAGGTTCCACACTCAGTACAGAGCCTGAGATAAGGCTCGATTCCACGATCCTGGGATCATGGCCTAAGCCGAAATCAAGAGTCAGATGTTGGGACACTCAGGTCATGATCCCAGGATCATGGGATCAAGCTCCATGTTGGGCTCTGTGCTGAGCATAGAGCCTGCTTAAGATTCTCTCTCTCTCTCTCTCTCTCTCTCTCTCAGGGTACCTGGGTGGCTCAGTTGATTAAGCATCCAACTTCGGCTCAGGTCATGATCTCAAGTTTCATGAGTTCGAGCCCTGCATCAGGCTCTGTGCTGACAGCTCAGAGCCTGGAGCCTGCTTCAGATTCTGTGTCTCCCTCTCTCTCTGCCCCTCCCCTGCTCACACTCTGTCTCTCTCTCTTCCTCTTGAAAATAAATAAACATTAAAAAAAACAAAAGATTCTCTCTCTCTCTCTCCCTCTTCCCCTCTCCCTGCCCACTTGTGCTCTCTCTCTAAAATAACTAATTAATTAATCAATTATTTATTAAAAAATAGTTATAAAACTGGTAAGATTTGCTGATAGATTTGAAACATTAGCTGGAATCAACCAATGTAGACCTGATTCCAGGCTAAGTACAACAAAAGTCCATAATTGAGGTTGTCCTGAAGCACTGGAATACTTTATATGTGTTAGTAACATGAGAGTATGAGGGATTGCCGGGAGGAGGTAGGCATGTAAGCGAGAACTAACATTTCTGTATCATCTGTGCGGTAGTGTTCAGACATTGCAAGTAACGGAAACTGATTCTGTCTAATGTGATACAAAAAAAAGAAGTCATTGGAAGGAAACACAGGTGCTGACAGTCTTGAAAGAACAGCTGAATCACCAGGCCTTAAACAACACAAGAACCAGATGGCTTCAGGAATCTAGATGACAAGAACTATCAGATGGTCTCTTCAGGTTGCCTCCTGGCATGAATCAACTCCAACCATTGTCCATCTCTGATTCACCCTTCAAACAATGCAAATTTAGGAATTAATGGTCTGGCTAGCCTCAATTGGGTCATATGCCCACTCAACCAGGACAGAAAAGCGTCTTGACTGACAGATCTACCATTAGAGTATGCAGCCGGAGAAAGGTAGTTCCCAAAGGAAAAATCGAAATATGCTACTAGGAAGATGGAAATCCAATACTAGTACTGGCAAAAACAGTAGGTTCCACCACAGCTTAGCATGCATTTGGCATACACATACCTTGTCTCATTTATTCATCACAATAACCCTATGTGATAGGTTCTAACATCTCTCAGAAAGGCTCAAAGAGATTGTGTAATTTATCCAAGCTCGTGAAGCAACTAGGCAGTATAACCAGCATTTGAACTAAGGTCAAAATCTTGCTTTCAAAATCCCTGCCCTTTCTGTTACACCACAATATTCCACTGGGTAGAAGATTAAATTTCTACTATTCCTCCCTTTTCCCATGAGTAGAAAGAAGTAACTACTTGCTCTGGGTCTCCTGAGCTTGGCTCAGGATGGCTTGGCTATCCAAGCTAACAGGTCTGCAGAGTAGCCAGGGCTCTCTTGGAAGTGAGTGGCTAGCTATTCCCTTTATTTCTTCTATCATTGATTAGAAGAGAAGAAGAAAAAGAAATAGTCCAATGAAGTAGATATTTGCCATTTTTCACCCGCTTGGTATGTTCCCTTTTTTTGTTTTTGTCTTTGTTATTTATTTTGAAAGAGAGATAGAGAGCAACTGAAGGAGGGGCAGAGAAAGGGAGACAGAATCCCAAGCAGGCTCCACACTATCAGTACAGAATGCAGGGCTAGAACTCACGAATCGAAAGATCATGACCTGAGCCGAAGTCAGGAGTCAGACACTTGACCGACTGAGCCACCCACGTGCCCCATGTTCCTTTTTTTCTTTTCTTTTCTTTTCTTTGCTTTTCTTCTTCTTCTTCTTTTTTTTTTTTTTTCTTGAGAGAGAGAGAGCGCACTCACAAGAGGGACAGAGGGAGAGAGAGAATTTTAAGCAGGCTCCAAGCTGGGCTTGGAGCCCTGACTCAGGGCTCAGTCCCACGACTCTGATTTATCACCTGAGCTGAAATCAAGAGTGGGACGCTTAACCAACTGAGCCATCCAGGCACCCCTCAAATGCTTAATATGTTCAAAGCATAGTGCTTTATATCCATCTTTGCATTTAATTCCCTTAATAGTCCATAAGATAGACAATATTATTAACCCAAATGTACAGTGAAGGAAACAGGTTTAGAAAATGGAAGTTATTGCCCAGTATCACTGGCTTTCAAGCCTAAGTCCATCTAATTCCAAAACTGGTGTTCTAAACCACTATGCTGCACTGAGTTCTCCTGCCGTGTTTGGACTGAGGCTAGAGGACCTTCACTTTACCAACCACTCTTGATGAGAGGAGGTGGTCTGTTTTCTCACTGACATAACAAGGGAGTCAGATTTGCTTACTTCTGAAAGGCCCTTCTAACTCTGATTTCTGCTTCCACTGACAAGACAAAGGGCTGAGTTGTATGTTACACAAAGAGTTCAATTCTGTGTTATCCAAATTGTTTCCTAAAAACTACCTGAAATTAACATTTGTACAGTGCTTTACAGAGTACTTCAGACATCAATTCCTCAGAGGATAGAGGTCTTTGCCACTGTACCTCTGGGCCCCAGAAACAGCCTAGTTATTAGGTGACTGAATGTGACTCTCCTGATTGTAACTCAGGCCAGAAGGTTTACCAGGAAAAGGAGGAGCATTTCCAACTAGTGAGAGCAATGGGAAGGAAAAACTGTGAACTCATGCTGATTCCCTGGGGGCATTACACTCAGAAACAAAATGAATTTCTCATAAAACACAGAAGGAAGGACAAGGTCCTCCTTAATGTACTTTGTGCCCTGACCAACCAGGAACTCTGAACCTGTGGCTTATTCCAGTAAATAAGGGGGTTCCCTGGGGTTACCTGGCTAGCTCAGTCCTTAGAGCATGAGACTCTTGACCTTGGGGTTGTGAGTTCTAGTCCTATGTTGGGCCTAGAGATTATTATTGTGTTTTTTTTTTTTAATGTTTATTTACTTTTGAGAGAGAGAGAGGGAGGGGCAGAAAGAGAGGGAGACACAGAATCCGAAGCAGGCTCTAGGCTCCAAGCTGACAGCACAGAGCCTGATGCGGGGCTCGAACTCATGAACCCTAAGATCATGACCTAAACTGAAGTCAGACACTTAACCAGCTGAGCCACCCAGGCGCCCCTAGAAATTATTTTTAAAAAAGAGGGACTCTCAGGGTGCCTGGGTGGCTCACTCAGTTAAGCGTCCGGCTTCGGATCAGATCATGATCTCATAGCTGGTGAGTTCAAGCCCCAAGTCGGGCTCTGTGCTGTCAGCTGGGAGCCTGGGGCCTGCTTCGGTTCTGTGTGTCTCTCTCTCTGCCTCTCCTGCACTTGTGCATGCATGCTCAAGGTCTCGCTCTCTCTCTCTCTCTCAAAAATAAACATTAAAAAAAAATTAATAAATACTTTTTAAAAAGGTGGGGTCTCTGGAAGACTGAGGGTGGAGAGGTGGGGGGCAAATGAGTCTTAGAAATGGCTGGGTAGGGGCGCCTGGGTGGCGCAGTCGGTTAAGCGTCCGACTTCAGCCAGGTCACGATCTCGCGGTCCGTGAGTTCGAGCCCCGCGTCGGGCTCTGGGCTGATGGCTCGGAGCCTGGAGCCTGTTTCCGATTCTGTGTCTCCCTCTCTCTCTGCCCCTCCCCCGTTCATGCTCTGTCTCTCTCTGTCCCAAAAATAAAAAAAAAAAAAAAAAAAAAAAGAAATGGCTGGGTAGAGTGAACAGTACTGTATAAAAAAGAGAAGTTGAATAAGAAAAGCAGGCCACTTTTTGCAACAAGCAACTCTTTTCCTTTCCTATTCCTCTTGCTGTCATCTTTAGCTCTATATTCTTTCTTCCCCATATGCTTTTTAAATTAAGTTTATTTATTTATTTTGAGAGGGGGAGAAGGGGCAGAGAGACAGAGGGAGAGAGAGAATCCCAATCAGCCTCCATGCTGTCAGCACTCTTCCTCATATTTTGGGGAGTCTAGGGAAGAGTAGATGAAGTTGAGGGGAAATTGCTGCTCAATGGCAAAAAAATTAAAAATTAAAAAAAGACACAAGAACTTAAATCAACTTTCTCCTCATTCTAAATGATAAGTAGGAATTGGAAAAATCCAATTTTGCTCATGATTTTTCACTATAGGGAATACATTTTAACCAGATCAATATACTGCCTTTACTAGAATTCTGCTATAATGTCACTACCTGTATTTAAGTGTAGAAAAAATATTCCCATGCTCACTCTGATGACTCAGCCTTGAATTTAAATTAGGACTGCAAAAGGGAGATAAAGCTGCAAAAGTTTCCATGGGGGTGGGGAGGTTTCACTTTTTCAGCCAGAGTAGGTTTACACCCACATGCAGCTCTTGGATTTTGGTTAGTGGCCAAGAGGGAGCTGATGTCAAATGGTCCTCTGATGTTTGCCAGTCCCCAGGGTATCAGGGGGCACAGCTGGGTGGGTGGATTTCAGCCTAGAGCTCCATCTCCCAGCCCTCTAAAAAAAGTGATCCCATAGCCAGATGGTAGGGGATGGGGAGTGGGGAAGGCTGGAGAAAGGAAGAATTAGCCAGATTAACACCTGGTTCCTTCACCAGAGCAGGGGCTCATGCATGAAAGCAGGACACAGATGGTCTTCCAAGTAATTAGAGAAATTAAATCCCCAGTAGTTTTAATCCCTGTATGGCCAGACTGCTAAAAAAAAAAAAAAAAAAAAAAGGAAGAAAGGAAGGAAAGGAAGATGTGAAAAGTCCTTTGAATCTTTGCTTGGGCAACGTGTTACATCTTGATATTCCTTTCCAGCAGTAGAGTTTCTCATCTTCCTTTTTTACAATACCCTGAATCATGTTTGTTTGTTTATTTTTAATGTTTATTTATTCATTCTGAGAGACAGAGAGTACAGGGGAGGGGCAGAGAGAGGAAGAAGGAGAATCCCAAGTTCTGTGCTGACAGCTGTGGAGCTCAAGGTGGAGTTCAATCCCCAAACCTCAGATCATGACCTAAGCTGAAATCAAGAGTCAGACCTCAACCAAATGAGCCACCTTGTGCCCCTGTTTTGTTTTTTAAGTAATCTTTATGTCCAACATAGGGCTCAAACTCACACCCCATGATCAAGAGTCACATGCTCTTCCTACTGAACACACCAGGTGCCCCCCTGGGCCTTTGTGAATATTGATCACACCACTACAGAGAGTGAATGATGCCCTAACAGTGTGATAGAGGGGAAAGATTGGGTGGCAATTGGTAAGGTTTTAGTCCTGCCTCTGCCAGTAATTTGCTGTGTGTCTTTTGCAACTTGCCTTACCTCTTTAAACCTTACATTCCTCTTTATTTTTTTTAACTTTTTAATGTTTGTTTATTTATTTATTTTTGAGAAAGAGACACACACACAGAGCACAAGCAGGGGAGGAGCAGAGAGAGAGGGAGACACAGAATCCAAAGCAGGCTCCAGGCTCTGAACTGTCAGCACAGAGCCCGATGCGGGGCTCGAACTCACGAACCTCAAGATCACACCCTGAGCCAAAATTGGATGCTTAACTGACTGAGCCACCCAGGTGGCCCAAATTCCTCCTCTTATGAATGGGGGTAATACTGTTTGGTTCTCAGAGTGTTTGAAAGGCTGAAACAGAAAAGTGCTGTGATATTTCGAAAAGCATAAAGTATTACAAAATAGATAAAATATGATTTTATCCATCTTCTCTTCTAATCTTTCTTTTTTATTTTATTTTATTTTATTTTATTTTTTAATTTATTTATCTTTGAGAGAGCGAGTGAGCACAAGTGGGGGAGGGACAGAGAGAGAAGAGAGAGAATCCCAAGCAGGCTTCTACTGCCAGTGTGGAGCCCGACACAGGGCTCAAATCTCTAAACCATGAGATCATGACCTGAGCCGAAACCAAGAGCTGGACACTCACTCAAATGAGCCACCCAGGCATCCCGTTGTTCTTTTATATTTTAAATGTATAAATGAGTCCCTTACCCTAGATCCTTACTCCCAACAAGGAAGTTGAACTGGATCATGCAATGATTTTAGAAGGCACCAAGCATGGACTGAAATTGATCTGAAAAGACATAGATAATAGGGCCATGATTTAACAGGTTTCACGGGGGGCATGTGTTCACTCATTCACACAACAAATAAGGCAGAAGTGGAGGTGTTCTTTTCTGCTGCTACAACAGCTTGTAAAGGCCTCTGGCCAGCTGCTTTATCTAACTACCATGCTGAACAATCGGTTGGTGCTGGGTAGGGAAAAAGTAGTTACTCTGCTTTTTGTGCAGGCATAGGGATGCTGGTTTGGAAGATTTTTAAAAACATCTCCAGTTGCTTGGAAGCATCATTCACAGGTTAAAATATAGCAAGTAGTTGGGTTTATCAGACTAGCAAATATATATATATATATATATATATATATATATATATATATATACACACACACACAAATACACAAAGATTTATTTATTTAAGTAATCTCTACACCCAATGTGGGGCTCAACTCAAGATGCCAAGGTCAAGAGTAGCACACTCCACCAATTCACCAACTTAGCCAGTCATGTACCACACAGTAGTAAATATTTAGTTTAATTAAATTTTATTTTATTATTATTATTTTAATTTTAACTAGGCTCCACACCCAACATGGGGCTTGAACTCACAACCCTGAGATCAAGAGTCACATGCTCTGCCAACTGAGCCAGCCAGGCACTTCTAGCAAAAAATTTTTTTTTGATGAAAAAAAGTTTATTTATTTATGTTAAGAGAGAGAGAGCAAGCAAGGGAGGGGCAGAGAGAGAGGGAGAGAGAAAATCCCAAGTAGGCCCCACACCCAACGCAAAGCCTGACACACCCAACGCAAAGCTCGAGCTCAACAACTGTGAGATCATAACCTGAGCTGAAATCAAGATTTGGATGCTTAACTGACTGAGCAACCTAGGCTCAGTCCCCCTTAGAGCCCCCTAGAGGGCCCCTAGAGGGGGCTCTAGCAAATATTTTAAACATTAGTAATAGTCAGTGTTAGCTAGGATGTGAGAAAATGGACACTCTCACAAGCAAAGTGGAAATTAGTAGAATCTTTGTAGGATGATGTAGCCATAACCGTTCCACTCCACCCCAAATTTCACAACAGAATCAGGCTATAGATGGGAAGAGGGATATCCCTTGATGCTGAAAGTCCATTTTATTATAGTTCTTAACATATTTAAAGCATTTTATAATTTTATATGCAATCCGATATAATTTAATAATATGTATATAATCATATACCCATTTGACAGATAAAGAAACCAAGGTTCAGATTTATCCCTCTGATTTGTTCAGAGTCTCACTGTTAACAAGTGGTGGAGGCAGGATTAAGACCCTTAAACTCTAGGTGGTACCCTTTTCCTAAACAACAAGATGGGCAGAATACAAAGGAAGGACCTCTTTGCTACAATGGACCAACAATAGTTTCTGGAATAAATGAATGTTTTAAAAAAGAAACATTTGGGTAGGCATACCATATGCCAAACGATCACTCAGGGAGTTGAGAAATGGTTTTGACGTCCCCTGTGGATTGTAAAAATGTGTTTGGTTGCAAGTAACAGAATCTCTACTCAAACTGCAGGAGAGTCCCAGACAGAGTCATCAGGGATGGTTTCTATCTCTTGGTTCTCTTTTCCTCAGTGTTGACTATATTCTTAGATAGGCTTCCCCCATGGGACGGCAAACTGATTCCAGCATCTCCAACCTTACATTGTTCTAGTATAATAACCCCTGCATTTGAAAGCCTTTTCCCCAATACCTCCAGTTTTGGCCAAAACTAGATTATGTATCCAATCCTAGAGTCAAATGGCTGGGTCAGCTCCAGGCCAAACCATGTGAACTAAAATTAAGAGTAAAATCAGAATTCTGTTACCAAAAGCACAGCTACTGTGATGATCAAAATAATACTTGCAATACCCTGTAAGGTAATGTGGAAAAGTTAGAAGTTTTGATGAAAAAAAAAAGTTTTGATGGAAAAAGGACATAAGGCATTTGTGATTTCCACATTGAAAACTTCTTCAAATTCTGGGGCTCCTAGGTGGCTCATTTGGTTAAGTGTCTGACTTCGGCTCAGGTCATGATCTCACAGTTTGTGAATTTGAGCCCTGCATTGGTCTCTGTGCTGACAGCTCAGAGCCTGGAACCTACTTTGGATTCTGTGTCTCCCTCGCTCTCTGCCCCTCCCCCACTCCTGCTCTGTCTCTGTCTCTGTCTCTCTCTCTGTATCTCAAAAATAAATAAATATTAAAAAAAAAATTTTTTTAAAGACTTCTTCAAATTCTCTTTTATGGAAGGAGAGAAGGCTTCCCAGGAGCAAGACAGCTCCTTTATTCCCCACAAATCTGATTGTACTAGGAAGGCAATGCCCTCTGCTCACCGTGACAAGGGAGAGGTGCCTGTCTACTGCCTGGCCAGATGCCTACTGCCTCACTGTACTCTGAGGAGAGCTTCTGAGGGAGGAAATGGTTTCCATCCTTAAGGCTATTTTACTGGCAGCTGGAATTAGCAGGAAAAATACAGAAGATATGAGTTCATTAGTATGTCTAGAGCTAGAAATCTGAAACCAGTGGGATATGAAAGAGCAAAGGTGTGTACATGTAAACATTTATGTATAACTATAACAAAAGGAGAATGGATTAGAAGAAAGGAAGTGAAGGCAAAAGAGAGAAGAAAAAAGAGACAGTTTGGTTTTCTAAGTAGGTTTTGTATTCTCATTGTCTTTCTTCCCTTCTTCCTCCTTTTCTTTTTTTTTTAAATTTTTTTTTTTAACGTTTATTTATTTTTGAGACAGAGAGAGACAGAGCATGAACGGGGGAGGGGCAGAGAGAGAGAGTGAGACAGAATCGGAAGCAGGCTCCAGGCTCTGAGCCATCAGCCCAGAGCCCGACGCGGGGCTCGAACTCACGGACCGCGAGATCGTGACGCGGGCTGAAGTCGGACGCTTAACCGACTGAGCCACCCAGGCGCCCCATCCTCCTTTTCTTAGTTAGCATATTGACTAGACAGAGACAGAAGTATCAGTGGCTTAATCAAGGTGAAAATTTCTTTCTTTCACAGGTAAAAGTCTGAGTTGATAAACCATGAAAACTGGTCAGGTGAGAGGCTCTGCTCCCCAAGGTCCTCCTCAGACTCGGTTCTGTCCATCTTTTTACCCTACCCATGGTATTAGCATTCTCATCCACAAGGTCAAAATTGACTCACCATTACTATATCTCAAAGAGAGGAAGAGAAGGGTTAGCAGCTTCCTATTAAATGTGTGACCTGAGAGTTGCCAAGATCATTTCAGCTGGCTTCCCTTTTGGCTAGAAGGTAGTCACGTTGTCCTACCCAGCTACAAAAGAAGTTGAAAACGTAGTAGAGTTGGGGCACTTGGCTGGCTCAGACAATGGAGCATGCAACTCTTGATCTCAAGGTTGTAAGTTCAAGCACCATGTTGGGTGTAGAGATTACTTAAAAATAAGATTTTTTTTAAAAAATACGGTATAGCTGACAGCCAAGCACCCAACTAAGCTTAGGGGAATCCATTACCAACTGAAAGATGGGCATATTGGGGAACAATCACTGTCCTTTACCCTTCCAATCAAAGCCAGTTTCTACCCATTGTTCCCCCTTGAAACTCTTCACATCCTTCAAGAATTAGCTTATGTGACCTCTTTTAAGAAGCCTTTCCAGGGGCACCTGCGTGGCTCAGTCAGTTAAGTGTCCAACTCTTGATCTCAGCTCAGGTCTTTTTTTTTTTTTTTTTAATGTTTTTATTTATTTTTGAGACAGAGAAAGAGCATGAGCAGGGGAGAGGCATAGAGAGAGGGAGACACAGAATCCGAAGCAGGCTCCAGGCTCTGAGCTGTCAGCACAGAGTCCGACGTGGGGCTCGACCTCACAGACCGTGAGATCATGACCCGAACTGAAGTCAGGCACTTAACCGACTGAGCCACCCAGGTGCCCCTCAGCTCAGGTCTTGATCTCAGGGTCATGAGTTCAAGCCCCATGTTGGGCTCTGAGCTGAATGGGGAGCCTACTTAATAAAATAAAAAATATGCCATTCCAGATCCTCTTGTTCCACTGAGTTCCCATAATTCCTTAGATTCTATGGTATTTTAGTTAGATGGGTTCTCCTACTAGTCTATGAGTTCCTTGAGGGCAAGGATGAGGTCCAAGTCAGATCTCTGCCAACCACCACACCTACCACACAATAGGGCCTAAAAAATGATTACTAAATTACTGAAACTTCTTCTCTTTTATGGACCTTTTGAGAGTAAGCTGGAAATCTTAGCATATTGAAAAATTAGAAACCCCTAAATTCTTCAGTGTCTACTTCCTAAAAGCAAGGATTTTCTTCCACATAACCACATTTTTTTTCTTCTTTATTGTTTTAAATATGGAACACCACAAGTTTGTGTGTCATCCTTGCGCAGGAGCTGTGTTAATCTTCTCTGTATCCTTCCCCTTTTAGTATAGGTGCTGCAGAAGCAAGCACTACATAACCACATTTTTAAATTATAATTTGACAGAGATCTCCTTAAATGCCTAGAGGAAAGGAAAGAAGTGAGGGAGGAAAAACAAAAAAAGGAGTAGATTGGAAAAAGAATCCCCAGGTCTTTGGAGTAACCTGTGTTTGGATCACTCCTTCCTTCAGGCTTAGCCAGGTTGTTTACAACTCTGCCTTAACTTCCACTTCCTGCTTGCCCTGAGCCTAAAGATCAGCCAAACGTGAAAGCTTATGGTCATCTCAGTTCTCTTAGCATGTGTTCTTCTTTCCCCATGCGTGTGGCTTTCTAGATTCCCCAGTATACCCAGGAACCTTTCAAAGCCCTTGTCTTATCTCCCACTAAACTCTCACTCCCTGGACTTTGTTCCCAGGCTTTTGGTGTGTCTATTGTTCACCCAGCTGTTATTTTCTGCCCAGGCAGCAACAGCTTGTTCACTTGCCTTTCAATGCTTTTAGGAAAAGTCCTCTGTTGTGCCATCATAGAATTCCAAATTAGGTAAAACAAAGGGAAGCCCATTGCATCAGTCCTTCAGGAAAACCCCGGAGAGCTCAAAAAGACAAACTCTATCCCTTTGGAACAAGGTCCACTCTGCTTCTGAAAGAACCAGTTACCCACACAAAGATGGCAGGAACATGGGCTGCTATCTTTTTGAAAAATAATTTTTTTTAATGTTTATTTATTTTTGAAGGAGAGAGAGAGAGCGCGCAGGGGAAGAGCAGAGAGAGAAGGAGACACACAGAATCCAAAGCAGGCTCCAGGATCTGAGCTGTCAGCACAGAGCCTGATGCAGGACTCAAACTCAGAAACCATGAGATCATGACCTGAGCTGAAGTCGGACACTCAACTGACTGAGCCGCCCAGGAGCCCCATGGGCTGCCATCTTTAAGACTGCTGCTACGCCTAGGGGCACCCGGGTGGCTCACTCAGTTAAGCATCAATCTCCTGATTTCGGCTCAGGTCATGATCTCACGGTTTGTGAGTTCGAGCCCTGCATCAGGCTCTGAGCTGACAGCTCGGAGCCTGCTTGTGATTCTCTTTATTTCCCTCTCTCTCTTCCCGTCCTCTGCTCGACTCTCTCTCTGTTTCAAAATAAATAAATAAACTTAAAAAAAAAAAAAAAAAAAAAAGACTGCCACTACGTGGAGCGAGGGTAAGTTAAAATACCACAAAGATCTCCTACTAAGTTTCAGTGAACTTTCTCTTGGCTAAACATTAACTAGGTTGCTGCAAACTTTTGACTATCTCCCAAAGTTCTGGTAAGGCTGAAACAGTTGTGGTCAAATTTTTTCAGTGTTTCTGAGGAGGGATGGATCCCCTTCTCTGGTATTTTCCCTGATGCCACTCTTATCTTCTATGCCTTTTTCTTGTACTTAATCTTTACATTTTTGTGCTATTCTTTAGGTAAATTCCTTAGAACCATCTTCTAATTCATTAATTCTCTCTTTGACTGTGTCCATTTATAATAGTGTATCTTGTAGATAAGGGCACCTGGGTGTCCCAGTTGGTTAAGCCTCCGACTTTGGCTCGGGTCATGATCTGCAGTTCGTGGGTTCAAGCCCTGTGTTGGGCTCTGTGCTGACAGCTCAAAGCCTGGAGCCTGCTTCAGATTCTGTGTCTCCCTCTATCCCTGCCCCTTCCCAGTGCACACTCATCTCTTCCTCTCTCAAAAATAAATAAACTTAAAAAAATGTTTTTAAAGATAGTGTATCTTGGGGCGCCTGGGTGGCTCAGTTGGTTGGGCGTCCGACTTTGGCTCAGGTCATGATCTCACACTCCGTGAGTTTGAGCCCCACATCGGGCTCTGTGCTGACAGCTCAGAGCCTGGAGCCTGCTTTGGATTCTGTGTCTCCCTCTCTCTCTGTCCCTACCCTGCTCATGCTCTGTCTCTCTCTGTCTCAAAGATAAATAAAAACATTTAAAAAAATTAAAAAAAAAAAGATGGTGTATCTTGTTTACTGAGATTTTTCCACCCCGGTAGTATAACAGATAGAAACTTAGCATGTCTAATTCCATATTGCTTCCATTTCCTTTGCTGTTATGATCTATAGTTTAGAAACTTCTGCTTAGCCCTGCACATAGACGTGTTACAGCTAAAATTTCCCAAAACTGTTTTTTACCCAAAACCTACCTCACCCAAGGAGATAAGGAAGTACATACAGAAATGATTATGCTATACTTAAGATTTATAGGAATAACATGTCCAGATTCCTGTATACAAAGATCAACTGACCAAGGACAAAGAAGTTTACCTGACTTTTCACAGAGTACCTGAGTGGCTCAGTTGATTGAGCTTCTGACTTTGGCTCTGGTCATGATTTCATGGTTAATGGGTTCAAGCCCCACATTGGGCTTGCTGCTGTCAGTGCAGAGCCCACTCCAGATCCTCTGTCGCCCTCTCTCTGCCCCTCCCTTGCTCATGAGTACTCTTTCTCTCAAAAATAAACATTGGAAAAAAAAAAAAAAAAAGAAGTTACATGACTTTTCTCAGAGGTCTACAGACATCAATCACAACTTTTGACTTCAACACCCCCCTCCCCACTTCTCCCTTTTGCTAACATAAAAGAGGCTTGAATTTCATGCTGAGGGGAGATGGTCCTTTGGGACAATAGTCATCATCTTCTCGGTTTGCTGGTTTTCCAAGTAAAGTTGTTTTCCTCACCCTAACATCTTGCTTTTCAACTTACAGGCCTGTCATGCAGCAAGCAAAATGAACTTGGACCCAGTTACAACAGCTATAGTTTTCCATTTTAGGAAATCTTTCTCCAAATTTCTAATTGACTCATTTATTTATTTTTTAAACTTTCCATTTAAAAAAATTTTTTAAGTTTATTTTTTTAGTAATCTCTCCTCCCATGTGGACTCCTCCCAATCAAACTCATGATTCTGAGATCAAGAGTCACATGTTCTTCTGACTGAGTCATCCAGGTGTCCCTAAACTTTCCATTTTTCATTTTTTTTTAAGATTTTTTTTTATTTTTAAGTAATTTCTACACCCAGCGTGGGGCTTAAATTTACAGCCCCAAGATCAAGAGTCACACACTCCACCAACTGAGCCAGCCAGGCACCCCAAA
Organism: Panthera onca; assembly: GCF_046562875.1. Lineage (NCBI taxonomy): Eukaryota > Metazoa > Chordata > Mammalia > Carnivora > Felidae > Panthera > Panthera onca. The sequence goes on along the minus strand of NC_138351.1, from coordinate 56,688,491 downwards.
TTTTCCATTTTTCAATAATCTTAGATTTATATAAGTTAGGAGGTAATACAGAGGGGTGCCTGGGTGGCTCAGTCAGTTAAGCTTCCAACTCTTGATTTTGGCTCAGGTCATGATCTCATAGTTCATGAGTTCAAGCCCTGCGTTGGGTTCCATGCTGACAGTGCAGAGCCTGTTTGGGATTCTCTCTCTCTTTCCCCCTGACACACTCTCTCTCTCTTTCTCTTTCTCTCTCAAAATAAATAAATAAACTTAAAAAGAAAAAAGATAATATAGAGAATTCCTCTGTATTCTTCACCTAGTTTCCCTTAAGGTTAACATCTCACGTAACTATAGTATGTTTATCAAAACTCAGAAACTAACATTGATACAATACTAATAATTTTATTCAGGTTGCCTCATTTTCTTCACTAATGTCCTTTTCATATTCAGAATCCAATCCAAAATACCACATGACATCTAATTGTCAAGTCTCTTTAGTCTCCTCCAATCTGTGACTGTTTCTCAGTCTTTTTTTTAAATTTAACTTTATTTTTTATTTTTTAAAATTTACATCCAAATTAGTTAGTATATAGTGAAGCAATGATTTCAGTAGATTCCTTAATGCCCCTTACCCATTTAGCCCACCCCCCTCCCACAACTCCTCCAGCAACCCTCAGTTTGTTCTCCATATTTATGAGTCTCTTCTGTTTTGTCCCCCTCCCTGTTTTTATATTATTTTTGTTTCCCTTCCCTTATGTTCACCTGTTTTGTCTCTTAAAGTCCTCATATGAGTGAAGTCATATGATTTTTGTCTTTCTCTGACTAATTTCACTTAGCATAATACCCTCCAGTTCCATTCACATAGTTGCAAATGGCAAGGTTTCATTCTTTTTGATTGCTGAGTAATACTCCACATTTTCTTTATCCATTCATCCATCGATGGACATTTGGGCTCTTTCCCTACTTTGGCTATTGCTGTTAGTGCTGCTTTAAACATGGGGGTGCATGTGTCCCTTCGAAACAGCACACCTGTATCCCTTGGATTAATGCCTAGTAGTGCAATTGCTGGGTCGTAGGGTAGTTCTATTTTTAGCTTTTTGAGAAACCTCCATACTGTTTTCCAGAGTGGCTGCACCAGCTTGCATTCCCACCAACAATGCAAAAGAGATCCTCTTTCTCCGCATCCTCACCAGCATCGGTTGTTGCCTGAGTTGTTAATTTTATGTTTCTCAGTCTTTCTTGGCCTTTCATGACCTTGGCACTTTTGGTTTTTTGTTTGTTTTTGTGTGTGTGTATTTTTGTTTTGTTTTGTTTTTTGAGCGAGAGAGAGAGGGCGCAAGTGAGCAAGAGGGAGAGAGAAAGAGAAGCCGGGCTCATCCCACTGGAGCTAGAGCTCGCCTGATGTGGGACTCAAACTCATGAACCGTGAGATCATAACCTGAGCCAAAGTCAGATGTTCAACCGACTGAGACACCCAGGTGACCAACCTTGGCACTTTTGAAGAGTTATCAGGCAGATATGTTGTAGAATGTCTAGAATGTCCCTCAATTTAGATTTTTTCTGATGTTTTCTCATTATTAAACTAGAGTTACAGATTTTGGGGAAGAATGCCACAGAGGTGAAGTGCCCTTTGTATTACATCACATGGAGGAGTATATAATGTCAATCTGACTTAATATTATTAAAGTTAACCTTGATCATTTAATTTAGGTGGTTACTGCCAGGTTTCTCTACTGTAAAGTTATATTTTTCCTTTTCCATATTCTATGCATCAGAAGTGAGTCACTAAGTCCAGCCTATACTCAAGGAAAGGAAAATTAATCTCCACCTCCTGGAAGGAGGAGTATCAAAGAATGTGTGTTCTTTTTTTTTTTTTTTTTAATTTTAGAGAGAGAGAGAGAGAGAGCAGGAGTGGGGACAGGGGCAGAGGGAGAGAGAGAGAATCTTAAGCAGGCTCCACATTGAGCACTGAGCCTGATACTGGGCTTGATCCTGAGATGCTGGGATCATGACCTAAGCAGAAACCGAGAATCAGATGCTCAACTGATTGAGCCACTCAGGTGCCCTAAAAGAACAATCTTTAAAATATTTCTTTAACATAAGTATGCATTAGATCCTCAAAGGAATAAAGGAAGAATAAGAAATTGTATAAAGTATAAAAAGAATAAAACATTATGAAATGAAAATAGGCAAAAATAAAATAAGAACAGGTATACATAAAAATCAGTCAATGTGAGGACATATGTTAAAACTACCATAGTAACTAGGACACCTGGGTGGCTCAGTCAGTTAAGCGTCAGACTCTTAATCTTGTTCAGGTCATGATCTCACAGTTTCTGAGTTCAAGCCCCACATCTGGCTCTGCCCTGATGGTGTGGAGTCTGCTTGGGATTCTCTCTCTTTCCCTCTGTCCCTTCCCCCCACCCCATTAAAAATTTGTTGTTTTACTTTCCTTTATATGGAATGAATTATTCTTCTGATTATGGACTTTTGGGTGAGGGGGCGTCTGAGCATCTGACTTTTCTACAATGAGTTCTACTAAAGAGTTTAGGAAATCTACTTGTAAACTCATTTTGGAGTGGGAAGTTTTGCTTTTTTGTTTCATTTTGTTTTGTTTTTGTTCTCATTGCTCCCACTCTTCCTTATGTAGAGTTACAGAACTCTAGTCCCAGGCAGGAGAGGGCAGCAGCTTGTTTCAGCTCCTCACCTTAGTCCCTAGTTTCTAGCACTGAGACTGGCTCCTGTTCACTGCTTTGGAGCACTTCTAATCAAGGCTTGGTCTTTCTGGTGACCAGTCACCATCCAGGAGCCCACCAAGAATCACCTCATTAAAACCAAACACACAGGGGCGCCTGAGTGGCTCAGTCGGTTAAGTGTCCGACTTCAGCTCAGGTCATGATCTCATGGTTCATGGGTTCAAGCCCCGCATCTGGCTCTGTGCTGCCAGCTCAGAGCCTGGAGCCTGCTTCAGATTCGGTATCTCCCTCTCTCTCTGCCTGTTCCCTGCTTGTGCTCTCTCTCTCTCTCTCTCTCTCTCTCTCTCTCTCAAAAAATAAATAAACATTAAAAAAATTAAAAAAAAACACACACTGTGGGGCACTTGGCTGGCTCAGTCAGGAGAGGATATGATTCTCAATCTCAGGGTTATGAGTTCAAGTTCCACAGTTAGGTGTAGAGATTACTTAGAAAGAAAAAAGACACTGCTATCATCTAGGAAATTCCAAAGGATTCACAAACTCTGTTAAGAACTAGAGTCAAAGACCAAATATTAGAAGAAAAGATATTCCTTGTGCTCCTATCACTAGGAAATTACAAAGGTTTCAGGAGGTATGTGCTAGGAAGCAGGGACAGAGACCAAATAAATATATTTTCTATTATGTCATACAATTATTTTGCAATATATATGTATATCAAATCATCATGGTGTACACCCTAAACTTACACAGTGTTTTATGTTAATTATATCTCAATTAAGGTAGAAAAAAATTTTGTTTCTACAATCAGTTGACTTTAAGTAAAGAAGATGATCCTTCATAATGTGGGTAGGCCTCATGCAACCAGTTAAAAGACTTTAAGAGCAAATCAGGTATTCCTGAGGAAGAAGAAATCCTGCCTCAAGACCACAACACCAACTCTTGCCTGAGAATTTCCAGTCTGCCCTACCGATTTTACATTTGCCAGCCTCCACAATCATGTAAGTCAATTCTTTGGAATAAATTTCTCCCTCTTTTTCTTTCTCTGTCTCTGTCTCTGTCTCTCTGATACATATGTATATGTATCATTTCTCTGATATGTATATATCAGAAGGATTTATATATATCCTCCTTCTGGTCTTTTTCTCTAGAGAACACTACCTGATAACAGACTAAAATCTAACAATAATGAAATAATTAATAAATTATGGTATATTCTTTGATTGAATTATTTTTCAGCATTTAAAAATCATGTTTTCAAAAGATATATAAATAACATGGGGACATTTTCAAAATATTATGTTAAGTTAAAGCAATAGAAGAAATTAAATCTGCAATTTTATTTTAAAAAAATAAGCACACCCATAGATGGAAGGAATATAGATATACATACATAATCAAGGAAAATCACAAAAACATTTATTGCATTTATTTCTTTTTGTATTTCTTGTTTTCAATGTTTATTTATTTTTGAGAGAGACAGTGCAAGCAGGGGAGGGGAAGAGAGAGGGAGACAGAGGATCTGAAGCGGGCTCTGTGCTGACAGCAGAGACCCCCATGCGGGCTCAAACTCATGAACCACAAGATCATGAACTGAGCTGAAGTCAGATACTCAACTGAGTGAGCCTCCCCAGGTGCTCCTCTTGATAATGGTTTTAAAAATATTTTCTGGGCATTTGTTATTGATGTTATCAGAACAAAAATGTTATTCTGTAACTGCCTAATGATAAGAAAATCTTTGTTCCACTTTGTAAGCCGTGTTATTTTTCTATCATTAGTTGATACCTATATGTTTGTTTTTATGCTAAGATTGCCTTGCATTTGAGTCAATAGATATAACTGGTAGAAAGTTCTTCAACAAAATTTGTACATAATATACTTCTAAAATTCTTATATTTCGCAATTAGGCATTTACAAAACGCATGAAGGAAATAGAATGACACCATAAGATATATATTTTAATTAGCTATTTTTTCCCATCTTTTTCCAAATAAATTACTTGAGCTTATAGGGGCGCCTTGCGGCTTTTGATCTCAGGGTCGTGAGTTCAAGTTGGATATGGAGACTAATTTTTAAAAAAATTACTTGATCTTATAAGCAGAAAAGTTTCATCTCTTGCTTTCATTTTTCATCTTATTGAAGTTACAAATAAAAGTAAGATTGTTTGAGAAACAGGAGGCAGGAGTCAAAAGCCAAGGAAACTGGGTAATTTATAAACTATATAATCAGTTTCTGAATGACTAGAAATTGTATGTTCTTAACACAAAATCTATCAGTGTTCACCAAATTATACATAAAATATAGAAATAGAATTTCTTCTCTCAAAGTAGTTGATGCTCTGGATAAAATAATCCAGGTTCTTAAAAAAGAAAAAAATAAGAGAGTACTAGGAAATGATAAAATAAATACCACTTGCAACTTCAACTGGACCCAGATATTTAATGCAGCAGAATTGAAAATAATCTGGAGCAAAGGTCCTGGGTTCCAGTCCTCACTCATCCCCTCTGACTATGACTTGACTTTTTTGGCTTTAGTTTTCTGTAAAAGTATGAGTTTAATGAGATGAACTTTCTCTATAGCATCTTCTACCTTTAGTAATCTATGCCCCAGGATCTGAAAAGTACTTCCACAGTGGGTGAAATAATTATCATTCACATGCCTTAGAGACCTCTAACATCTTTGAATCATCAGAGAGCAGTTATTGAGTGCTTACCATCTGTCCCCATTCATGTTCTTATGTCCTCCAGGTCTCTCCTTGCTGTTTTTTTTAATTATGGTTTGTGTGAATTAAAATACCAAATCCTTTCTCCTAACAGAAATGTTTTCCTCCCAAGCCCTTTGCTAGCAAGGATACTTAATTAGCTCCAACACATTAAGGGTAGAGTCATACAGGGAATTGTGGCAACATCTGCTTTGTTTGTTCCAAGAAATCTATGCAAATAAACAGGAGGATTTCCTGTTACTAAGCATGTATAACATAACTCAATTTGTCCAAAGTATTTTATGCTACTTTGTTGTTATTTATTCTTCCTGGAAACACCAAGCCAGGTATAAGGTGATCAGGTCCTGGGTCCTCTGCCTATCGAAGGGCCTCCTTCTGCATATCACACTGTGAAGGAATGGTTACAAGGACTGACTTGGAGGGGTGGGAGTGAAGAAGACTGGAACTGTTGGGGGTTTTATTTAAAGCTATAAAATAGTCAGTTTGAAATTATCTTTAAAAAGAGCAGTATGTGGGGCACCTGGGTGGCTCAGTTGGTTAAGTGTCTACTCCTGGTTTCAGCTCAGCTCATGATCTCATGTTTTCGTGTGTTCAAGCCTTATGTCAGGCTATGTGCTGACAGCACAGAGCCTGCTTGGGATTCTCTCTCTCCCTCTCTCTCTGCCCTCCACCCTTCTGCTCATTCTGTCTCTGTCTCTCTCAAAAATAAACTCAGGGCACCTGGATGGCTCAGTAGGTTAAGCGGCTGACTTCGGCTCAGGTCATGATCTCATGGTTCGTGAGTTCAAGCCCCGTGTCGGGCTCTGTGCTGACAGCTCGGAGCCTGGAGCCTGCTTCGGATTCTGTGTCTCCCTCTCTCTCTCTGCCCCTTCTCCACTCGTGCTCTGTCTCTCTCTGTCTCTCAAAAATAAATAAATGTATTAAAAAAAATTTTTTTAAACTTTAAAAAAGACCAATATGTAAGGATATATAGATACAGGTGCAAAACATACTGAGAAAAAGCTAGATCATACACCAAGATGTAACTTTTGGGTTTCGTGTCTTTCTTTTCTTTCTTTGCTTTCCAACTTTCTACTTTGAGCACATATTACTTTTTAATTTGAAAAAAAAAGTTATTTTAGGGGCAACTGGGTGGTTAAGTGTCCAACTCTTGGTTTTGGCTGAGGTCATGATCTCACAGTTTGGGGGATGGAACTCCTCGTCAGGCTCAGCTCTGACAGCATGGAGCCTGCTTGGGAGTCTCTCCCTCCCTCTCTCCCTGCCCCTCTCCCATTTCTCTCAAAAATAAATAAAAAACTTTAAAAAAAGAAAAAAGTTATTTTAATAAGTAAATGGATTTCTCAAGGTTCTGGATGCAAATTGTTGCTACATTAGTCTCATCACACAGTCTCTTCCCTATACCTATTGTTAAACCTACTGTGAACATACTTAGAGAACTTGTAAAACATATATTTGACTTACCTTTTGTCAGTCATTCAACATGTAGGGAATGTATAAAATATGCTAGGTACCTTCCCTAACACTAGGGATTTGGAGATAATTAAGGGCATCCTCTGCCATCAAGTAGCTCTCAAGCTAATAGAATAGATATGAAAACAGATCATTATCAGCCTGGCTGGCTCAGTTGGGAGAGCCTGTGACTCTTGATCTCAGGGGCATGAGTTCGAGCCCCCACGTTGGCTATAGAGATTAGTTTAAAAAAAAAAGTCTTAAAAAAAAAAAGAAAACAGATCATTACAATACAGTGTGATAAATTATCCATAAAATGTCCTGTGGGGGCACAGAGGAAGAACATCTGAGAAAAGTTGAAAGATGAGCGATGGTAGGAAGAGACCAGTCACAGAAAAGGTCATGCTTGAGTCCAAGAAATTATTAACTAAGAATGAATGATTCTTATTACGTGATGGAATGAATGTACAAACAAGGGATCTTTTTTAATCTTGGAAGTTTCAAAATGCATTCATTCATTAATCTATCCATTTATTCAACAAATATTTGTTGAATGTTAGCATGTGCACGTAGAGGCCATTTTTAGGCAAAGCAGCTGAAGTGATGGAATGTAGAAAGGGCAGGACCATCAAGTAACCCATCTCAAAATATCCATAGGTGCTAACTAACCAATGGACTACTTACAGATAGGCACAGTTACCAAAAAAGGGAAGATTGCATACCTCACCATACCTCCTCATCTTCCCCCTTTAGGAACAGCCCCCATGAGTTGCCTCTTTGCAGACAGCATCTTCTCCGCTGCCTGCCTACTTCTCTCTTGAGGTGTATTCAATTTGTTCTGCTGTGGGTGAATTCTTTCACCTCTCACACCACCGGCTTTTACCCGATCTTACCCCACATTTGGAGTCCCCCATCCAATCAAGAGATACCCCAAATATACACCACATGTAGAGATAACAATGATAGCAAAGACATCCATAGTCCCTACTCTCAAGCAGCTTACACTCTAGTGGGGGTGACAGACATTAATCAAATAATCCTACAAATGCATGTAAAATTGTAACTGTGATAAGTTCTCAAAGGAGAAACATACAATGCTTTGAAATTAAATAATGGAGGTGGGGGATCACAACTAATCAAGGAGCCCAGGAAACACTTTCCTAAGGAAGTAATGTTTCAACTGACATCTGAAAAATGACTAAGTACTACAACAGCAAAGAGGAATAGAAAGAGTATTTTTAAAAATATGTTTAATGTCTATTTATCGTTGAGACAGAGAAAGACAGACCATGAGCAGGGTAGGGACAGAGAGAAAGAGAGAGAGGGAGACACAGAATCCAAGGCAGGCTCCAGGCTCTGAGCTGTCAGCACAGGGCCCAACACGGGGCTCGAATTCATGGACTGCAAGATCATGACCCGAGCCGAAGTTGAACACTTAACCGACTGAGCTACCCAGGCGCCCCTAGAGGGAGTAAATCAAATGGAGATAAAGCTATACCCGGGCCCTGTGGCAAGAGGGAACATGTTGGTTGGATTTGGAAGGATTGAAAGAGGGTCAGTATGGTTGGAACTGAGAAAGGAGGAGAAATATAGTAAGAGATGTGGCTGGAGTCAAGTTAGGAGCCAGATCATGCAGGGTCTCAAGGGTCAGATTAAGCATTTTATTTTTATCAAAAGACCAGGAGGAAGACAGCGAGGAAGTAGAGATGACCATGTGGATAGTTTGATCAAATTTGCATTAAAAAAAGAACTATCTGCTGAGTGCAAAACACAAGAGGTCAGAGTAGATGCATGTGGTCTATCTCTGAGATCTTCACAAATGGTGCAATCAGTAGGTGATGGGGCAGCTGGCTGGCTCAGTCAGTTGTGCACGTGACTTGTTTTTTGTTTTATGATTTTTTTGAGGGGGTGCCTTAGTGGCTCAGTCCGTTAAGTGTTTGACTCTTGGTTTCAGCTTAGGTCATGATCTCACAGTTTGTGAGTTCGAGCCCCACATCAGGCTCTGTGCTGACACTGTGGAGTCTGCTTGGGATTTGCCCTCTCTGCCTCTCCCCTGTTTATACTGTCTCTGTCTCTTCCAAAATAAATAAACTTTAAAAGTAAAATAAAATTTATTTTTAAAAATTTTTATTTAAAAAATGTTTAATGTTTATATTTTAAAGAGAGCATGACTGGGGGAGGGGCAGAGAGAGAGAGGGAGACAGACTCTGAAGCAGGCTACAGGCTCTGAGCTGTCAGCACAGAGCCTGACACGGCTCAAACTCATGAACTGCGAGATCATGCCCTGAGCTGAAGTTGGACACTCAACTGACTGAGCCACCAAGGCACCCCAAAAAAGATTTTGTTTTTAAATAATCTCTACATCCAACCTGGGGCTTGAACCCTGAGATCAATAATCATATGCTCCACAGATTGAGCCAGCCGGGCACCCCAATGTGCATGTGACTCTTGATCTTGGGGTTGTGAGTTCAAACCCTGCAATGGGCATAGAGCTTACTTTAAAAAAATAAATAGGGATGCCTGGGTGGCTCAGTTGGTTAAGCATCAGACAATTGATTTCAGCTCAGATCATGATCTCACAGCTTATAATCTCATGCTCCCTCTGCCCTTCCCTTCCCCCTCCCCTCCCCAACTCATGCATGTGCAGTCTCTCAAAATATTTTTTTAAAAATTAAAAAGTTAAATTATTTTAAAAATTAATGAGTACATTGGTGGTGATGTTAATAAATGTGATTTAATTTTTTTTGAGAGAGAGAGAGAGACAGCGCAGCAGGGGAGGGCCAGAAGGAGAGAGGGAGAGAGAGAGAATCTTTTTTTTTTTTTAATGTTTCTATTTTTGAGAGAGAGAAAGAGAGCATGAGCAGAGAAGGGGCAGAGAGAGAGAGAGAGGGAGACACAGAATCTGAAGCAAGCTCCAGGCTCTGAATTGTCAGCACAGAGCCCAACAAGGGGCCTGAACTCACAAACTGGGAGATCATGACCTGGGCCAAAGTTGGATGCTTAACCAACTGAGCCACCCAGGTGCCCCGGGAAAGAGAGAATCTTAAGCAGGCACCGCACTCAGCATGGAGCCCAGCCCTGGGCTTGATCTCACACTCTGGTCTCAATCTCATGACCATGAGATCATGACCTGAGCAGAAATCAAGAGTCAGATGTTTAACTGACTGAGCCACCCAGGTGCCCCAATAAATGTGATTTAAAAAAATACATGACAGACTTGGACTAGGGTAGTGGGAGATGTGAATTGACTCAAAATATTTAGAAGGCAAAATAAATAGGACTGGGTGATGGAATAAATGTGTGAGGGTGTTTGAGGAGAGGTTACAAGAATTGGGAGAGACAAAGGTGATTCCCAGGCTTTCATATGTCTGGAGAACATTTTTTTGTTTTGTTTATAGAGCAGAGAGATGAATTCAATATCCTCTCAGATTAATTTCAGTCTAGGGTTGTGGCTTTTATTTTTTTATTTTATTTCTTAAATTTTTACTTATTTGAGAGAGAATGTGCGTGTACATACGAGTGGGGAAGGGGCAGAGAGAGAGAGAGAGAGAGAGAGAATATCCGAAGCAGGCTCCACACTGTCAGCACAAAGCCCGACGCAGGGCTCGAACCCACGAACCCTGAGATCATGACCCGAGCCAAAATCAAGAGTCAAACGCTCCACCAGCTGAGCCAGCCAGGTGCCCCAAAAGTTGGACACTTAACCAACTGAGTCATCCAGGAGCCCCAGATAGTTTGTGTGTGTGTGTGTGTGTGTGTGTGTGTGTGTGTGTGTGTGTGAGTCTATTTATTTTGAGAGAGACAGAGAGAGCACGAGTGGGGCAGGAGCAGAGAGAGGGAGAATTCCAATCAGGCTCTGTGCTGTCAGCGAAGAGCCTGACAGCAGGCTTGAACCCACGAAACTGCAACCTCATGACCTGAGCCAAAATCAGGCGACCCCCAGATTGTAGTTTTTAAATTTTCCTTCTTCCTATCCTGATTGTCTTAAAAAGTACAAGGGAAGAAACCAGGTGAAAAAATTTTGAGCACTTATATCTTTATATTGAGGTATACTTAATATAAACGGCATAAATCTTTTTTTAATGTTTACTCATTTTTGAGAGAGAGTGAGCAAGAGAGAGCAAGCATGAGTGGGGAAGGGGCAAAGAGAGGGGGAGGTACCGAATCCAAAGCAGCTCCAGGCTCTGAGCTGTCAGCCCGGAGGTTGACACAGGGCTTGAATCCACAGACTGTGAGATCATGACCTGAGCCAAAGTTGGTCACTTAACCAACTGAGCCACCCAGGCACCCCTAAACTGCATAAATCTTGAATGTACACCTTGTTGAAATTTTACATATGTGTACACTGTTATAATCATCACCAAGATCAAGATATAGAAGTTTCCAGAGCACCTGGCTGGCTCAGTGGGTGGAGCATGCGACTCTTAATCTTGGGGTTATAGGTTCAAGCCCCACATTGGGTGTAGAGATTACTCAAAAATAAAATCTTAAAAAGACATATATGTTTATATACTTATATAAATTTCTTGCACACCAGAAACCTCCCTGGGTTCTCTTCACAGTTAGTAACCACCAAGAGTAATGACTACTCTGACTCCTATTATATGAGATTGTAATATAATATGTATTTGGTCTTTGTCCTGATTCCTGGCACAAGAGCTCCTAAAACTCTTGTAATTTTCTAAGTCATAATGGTAGAAGCACATCATTTGTCATTTTTAATAAGTCCCTCTCAACCATACCTGAGTTTATATTAATGAGGTGACTCAAGATGATTCCTTAGATAGCTTCAGGATGGGGGTTGGTTGCCAGAGGAACCAACCATGTAATTATGAGTATGGAACTTTCAGCCTCATCCCCTAACCTCTGAGAAGGGGAGGAGAAATGTGGATTGAATCAAGGTTAATGATTTAATCAATCATCCCTTCATAATGGAACCTCCATATAAACCCTAAACTATGGGGTTTGGATTAGCCTCCAAGTTGGTGAATATATCCACATACCATGAGGGTAGTGTACCCCAAGCTCCACAGGGACAGAAGCTCCTGTGTTCAGGACTCTTGCAGACCTCACTTCCTGTCCATCTTCATTTAGCCCTTCATTTGTTTCTTTTATAATATCCTTTATAATAAGCTGGCAATATATTTATTTTCCTGAGTTCCATGAAGTATTATAACAAATTATGAACCCTGATTAGGAGGTCACAGGAACCCCCAATTTATCTATCAATTGGCATTTGAACTATTTTCATCGATTGACATTTGAACTATTTTCCATTTATGGCTGTTATGAATAAAACTGAGTACTCTCATGCCTTTTGGTGGACGTAAACACTCATTTCTGTTGATATAACCAGAAGTAGTTCTGGATCATAAGGTACACATACTTAGCCATAGTAGGTACTACCATAGATTTTTTCCAAATTGTACCAATTTATGTGCCCACTAGCAATGTATGAGAGTTCCAGTTATTCTACCTCACTAATCCTTGGTATCATCAGTCTTTATTTATTTTTTAAGTTTATTTATTTTGGGAGAGACAGCACAAGCAGGGGAGGGGCAGAGGAAGAGGGGGACAGAGGATCTGAAACAGGCTCTGTGGTGACAGCAGCAAGCCACCCACATGCCCCGTTGTCGTCAGTCTTTTAAAAGCAACTGTGGACTTTTAAACTTCAAGGTGAATCTTTATTCCACAGAAATTGTGAGCTCTGCTGGGAGGTACATTTGGCGATAGTTCCTGGGATGTCAAAATGAAGTGCACCAACTCTGAGGATAAGCCTACAGCCTTTGACATGGGCAGAGGATACCAGGAACCAAGTGCAGCCCAGCATGAGCCTAGATTCTCAAAGGAATTCCAGACTCTTGCCCAATGGGCTCCTGGGTCACCAAGGGCATTGTGAGGCAAGACAGAACTGCAGCAAGAGGCTCAAAAAGAAAGCTGAACCACTTCTGACCCATTCACCCTGTTCATGTCTCTGAAGGGATAGGCCTGACCAAGTAAGATGGGGCTGCCTTTCCCAAGGTGGCACTAGAGATTAGTGGCAGTGCCCACTTGGGATGGCAGAGGACTCTGTCTCAATCTGGCCTGTTTTGGCTTGGAAAACAAATCTAAATCTTGTAGGCAGAACCTTAGATGGGTCAACAGAGCTCCCTGGAGGTATGAAGCCTGAAGCGACCAGCAGGTAACTGGGCACTACAGCCCGAAGCCAGTCAACCCCAAGCAAGAGCATCCTGCTTCCTCAAAGGGTTTCTTTACCTGAGGAAAAGCGGAACCAGCGCTCAAATTCCTACAGCATCTTCTGAAAATGGAGGCAAGGGTGATCCTGAAGAAGCCCCCTTCTCTAACTGACAAGCAAAACGGCCACTATACTCTATAGTTCAGAATTTCACCCAATATGCCCTCATTGAGATGCAACCAGGGCCCAGAGGGAGAGGCAGGCAATGGCAGTCCCCTGTTCCTGTCCTCAATTTAGGAGACATAAGAAACATAAATTAAGGCGTGAGGCCTATTTCATAAAGCACAAAGACCCTGTGGCCCGCAGGTCGTGGGAGTCGAAAGGGAGGCGAGGTCGTAGCTGAGGGAAAGGTGACTGAGGAGCTGTTGCAGCTTGGGCAGGAGAGTCGGGAGAGGTGGACAGCAGGGAATCAGGAGACTGAGTGGAGAACGGAGCCTTAGGACTCTCCAGGGGTGGGAAGACGGGCAGAGGACCAGGGAGCGGCTTGGGGTGGCTGCGCCGGGCAGGGCAGGTACTCTAAAGAAGGAAAGTCTGGGCACGCCGGCCGGACTCCACCTTACGAGGGTGGGGGAAGGAGGTCCTGCCTCCTCGCACAGAGTCCAGCCCTTGGTGCTGGAGCTCCGTTTGTGATAGGTTCAGGGAAAGTGCGGCGCTCAAAAGGAGATAACCAGTGGTGGCTGCCCAGGAAAGGCGTGTGCTGGGAGGGATTCCTTCCCCGAGCCGGGTTAGTTGTCTTCACTTCCGGGTGCCTGCGGATGAGTAGGCGGGGGTCCAAGGTCAGCGGCCAGAACGCAGATTGCTTTGACCCCTGGTCTTCTACTTCCAGCGGCACTCCGACGACCGTTGAAAATGCGCGGGCGGCAGCAAAACGACAGCCGCGAATTTACCACTTGCAGACCCTAAACCCCACCCCTGAAGGCCAGGCGGCGTCTCCGTGGCGACGTGCAGCGAAGTGCGGCTGCGCAAGGGTGACGGAGCGAGGGCGAAGGGGAGGGGGTGTTTTGGTTCCAGCCGCTCGCCGTCCTTTCAGACTAGTCCGTCTGAAAGCTTCTCGTTCCTTCTTTCCCTAACCCCTTCCCTTTCCCTTTCCCTTTCCCGGCCCCGGTCCTCCCTCCCTCCTTTCCCTTCTGCCTGCCTCCCTGGGTCCGGGCCATTTTCCGGGCCAGGCGCTTTAAAGTGCGTGGCCCCGGGGCCCAGTATATGACCCGCCGTCTTGCTAACCCTCGCTACCCCCGCCCCATGTGGCTGCGGGGCCGCTGCGGCGCTGCCCACTATGGCCCGGAAAGCAGTTAGCAGGAAGCGGAAAGCGCCTGCCTCGCCAGGAGCTGGGAGCGACGCTCAGTGCCCGCAGGTGAGGGCTGAGAGGCCAGGACTCGGGTTATATCGCCGAAGCACCCAAAGGGGGATAGAGTCCTGAGATAAGGGAACCGGAACCCGGGACCAAGGTTTGTAATCAGAGGTGGGGCAAGAGCGTGGCCCAGCCAGTACGGTAAGGGCTGGGCCCCCAGGAATTCATAGGAGAGCAGAAAGGACAGAGAGATGACACACTGAAGGGAAACTTGGAAACAGTGTATACTCCTCAGAAGGCCTACAGCCGGGAGTGGGGCTTGAGGGGAAACTAGAATCTTGGCTTTGGAGGAAGGGAAACCGACGTCGAGTGGAATCAGGAACAAAACCTCCCAGAAGGTACGCGGAGGGAGAGTGAAGTCCACCTCCGGTGGGGGGGGGGAGGGCAGAGATGATTGCGACCTTTATATAGGAAAGATTCTCTGTCCCTCCGGCTACCTCAAGCCCCAACATGGGGTTTTTGGCTCCTGGACCTTTGTAAAAAACAGCACTTCTCAGGTATCATTCCTATACCTCCCTCTTTGAAGGAGAAGACCTTGTTGGACGCGTATTCGGACTCTGATTTCCCGTGCCTCCTACCCCGTTAGTGTTTGATCTTTCGAATTCTTCAACCGCCTGGAGCGCGGGACAGGGAGGAAGTCTTTGATAGTGCATCCCTGGAAGGTGTAGGACCCCAGTCTGGCCCTAGGTGCACTCTCCATGCTCCGCGGGGAGTACAGACTGAGAGAGAGAAGGGGACCGGGTAGAGATGCAGCCCAGGTCGGTATAGTAATTATGCGGCCCCTCATTCCCTTCCCTGTCAAGTATAGCTTTAGGGGATTTGAATCCTTCACTCCTAAAAGGCCTAGTAAACCTTTTGACCTCTTTTCTGCTTCCATTCCCTTGTCTTTCAGCTCTTGTTTCTCATAGGTTTGACTATGAGCAGTATCTTTTCAATGTTGGAAGAATTAAATTGGACTTTTCTGTATTGAGTTACCTATTCTGTTGTATGTGAATCCTGCAGGATGAGTTCTTGGTGATTTCTCTGATACAGGAGGATCTGTCCTTCTGAACGAAGGTAGCCAAAGCCCTAATTTCTAATGTTGCTTTACACAGTTTGGCTGGGATCACTCACTTCACAAAAGGAAAAGACTCCCCCCGGTGAAGAGATCCTTAGTGTACTACCTGAAGAACCGAGAAGTCAGGCTTCAGAATGAAACCAACTATTCTCGAGTGTTGCATGGCTATGCAGCACAGCAACTTCCCAGTCTCCTGAGGGAGAGAGAGTTTCATCTTGGAACCCTTAATAAAGTGTTTGCATCTCAGTGGCTGAATCATAGGCAAGTGGTGTGTGGCACCAAATGCAACACGGTAAGTGTCTGGGGTAAGTGAACCTTACCCTATGTCCTGCTCTAGAACCTCTCACTGCTCACTTTCCTCATCAGTTTCTTTTGGAAGGATATTGCCTTACTCTGCTTTCCATTCCCTCCTATCTGTTGATAACTTCCGCCTCTCTTTCTGTCCCTTTTGCCACTTCCTCATTTCTTTCCTGATAAATCTTCAGAGGAGCCTGTTTCTTTAGGCCTCTTCCCATATGTACAGTTGTTCCACTGCTTTTTTTGGCCTCATCTTTTTGTCTTGCTTTTTAAGTCAGAGAATGCAGAGGAAAGATTTAGGAAAGAATGATGCTCAGGGAGGGCATCATTTGGGATACATAATAGTGGAAACTTAGGTCTTACCTGCTAGACTAAAGGCATATATAAAAATATTTAAGGATGTGTGGGTGGCTCAGTCGGTTAAGTGTCCAACTTGGGCTCAAGTCATGATCTCATGGTTTGTGGGTTCGAGCCCCACATCGAGCTCTCTGGTGTCAGCGAGAAGCCTGCTTTGGATTCTCTGTTCCCCTTTCTCTGCCTCTACCTTGCTCATGCACTCACTCAACACACGTTCTCTCTCTCTCTCAAAAATAAATAATATTAAAAAAAAATTAACTAGCACTTGGCTCAAGATAAAGCGAGCATTACTTTTTAGGGAGTAGAATCTAAAGATGTATTTCTTTTAAGAAAGGGCAGAGAATGTGTGTTTGGTGGTATATTTCAGGATATAAATGTTTGCTCTTTGTAAAGTAGCCTCCTGAAGAGGATTCAAAAGAGAGAAAAATTATTATATAAGTAGGAAAGTGTTCTTACACAGAATGACTTAGAAAATAGTTATAAGTGAATGAAAGGAGAAATATGTCGGTAATCTATATAATAAGCACAATTACAGGCATAGGTAAAATAGGTCAATCCATGATTAGATATTACAATATGATTGGAACAGAAGGACACAAATAGCATGATTTCAGAGGAACGGTAAGAGGCAGGGCCTGGAGGTGGGAAATGATTCCAAAGGAAGCATGAGAAAAGATGGGATGTAGGCCCAGCTGCTCTCTCTGTTTTCACCTCACCCTGAGTGATTAGACAAGTAATGTCATAATGGCTGGGTAAATTTTCCTTAGGCAGAAGCACAGATTGATTGAAAGAGAGAATATCCTTCTAGATCAAGAAAGTGTTAAGTGCTAGAAGTGTTTGTTTATAAAGGACATAGGCAAAGATTTAAACAAGAGTTTTAAGGAAGGAAATAATATCTTGGAGGTTGGGGCCAAACTGACATTTCCTCTTCTGTTGAGGGTTGCTGCTCGTCATACAGAAGCCTTTCAAAACTAAGTAGTGGTAGGGCACCTGGGTGGCTCAGTCACATAAGCATCATACTGTTGATCTCAGCTCAGGTCATGATCTCAGGATTCATGGGATCGAGCCCCAGGTTAGGTTCTGGGTTGACATCATGGAGCCTGCTTGGGAGTCTCTCTCTTCGCCCCTCCCCCCCCCCCCCCCCCACTTGTGCACACGGGCAGGTGCTCTCTCTCTCAAAATAAATAAACTTAAAAAAAAAAAAAACCTAAGTAGTTGTGGAAAGACAAAACTTCCTTTTCCTAGTTTCTCATGCCACCACGCATGGTTTAAGAGCACTGTCATTGTGACTTGGAGTAGAAAAAGAGTTTCCCCATTTGGAGGAATTCATTCTGCTCTCCATGTACATCATCATACTGTTTTGCCTGGCAAATGTTGCTGAATTCTGAACTAAGTTAATAATAGTCTTTTTCTTGAATTTATTGCCTCTATTTTGAAGGTTTGAATAATGTAAAGTAATAATTTACTTTTTTTTTTTTTAATTTTTATTTTTGAGAGAGACACACACAATAGTGCGAGCGGGGGAGGGTAAGAGAGCAGTGAGAGGGAGACACAGAATCTGAAGCAAGCTCCAGGCTCTGAGCTGTCGTCAGCAGAGAGCCTGATGCGGGGCTCAAAGTCACAAACCATGAGATCACGACCTGAGCTGAAGTCACAAGTTTAACTGAGCCACCCAGGAGCCCCTAATCTACTCTTAATACCTACCTCTTTCTGACTTCCTGTGTCCTCATAACCTAAGGTGTTTAAATGAGGGCCTATTTTCTTTATATAGTTTATGTTGTTCTTTGTTTAGCTTCCAGAACCGAAGGAGGGAACCAGAAACACTGCTCTTAACTTTGTGACATTTGGCAAATGATTCTCTTGTGTGCCTTTGTTTTCCCATCTATAAAATGGGAGTGGTAATATACAGTGCTGAGAATGTGGCTGTGCACATCTTGGGAAACACTTGTTAGCAATATCTTCCTTATGCAAAAATAGTAGTGGTCCGGGCAGCTGTGTGGCTCAGTGGGTGAGCACCCAACTCTTGGTTTCTTCTCAGGTTGTGATCCTGGGGTTGTGGGATCCAGCCGTGCATCAGGCTCCATGATGGACATGGAACCTGCTTGGGATATTCTCTCTCTCTCTCTCTCTCTCTCTCTCTCTCTCTCTGTTTTTCCCTACCCCCCCCTCCCCCACCCCACTTGTGAGTACACCTATCTCTAAAAAATATGTATATATATTTGTGGTGATAATGAATGCAAAGCTTTTTCCAATGCTGTTTGCATTCCTTGGGACTCCACTCAGTTTGAAAGAAAGGAAAATTAAACAATCTTTGGAAAATATGCCAAGATTTGGGGGAAGAAGAGTTTGTGTTGGATTCTCAATAGTAAGTTTTGGTGTATTGAAATTTTGCTACAGTGAAGCAATTTAAATGTATCAAGTAGGAAAAGTATACCACAATCATTTATATCTTAAAATAACCTATTAATTAATGTGTCTGCTAGTTAGAAGCTGTTTTTGTCTTGGGTACTTTGGTATCATTAGCATTTAACTGAATATACACAAATGCTAAAAAGCCCTATCATTTCCCAGTTAACTAGCTTGGGGCAATAGTATTGAAACTTCTGCTGAGGCATTAGGTCATTCATTATGGAAAAAAAATCAGATATATTCTGTGTCTTTCTGTAGCTTGATTCCTGAGGTGGGAATTCTGCTATGCTATGGGCTAACACTCAAACTAGGGGCAGTCACTTAAGCCCCAGAATTCTCTGGGCCTATTAAGCATAACTACAAGAATGGTCAACGTATGTCTTAATCATTAATAACATTAGTATGGTCATATATATTTTTAAGTTTACTTATTTATCTCGAGGGAGAGAGAGAGAGTGCACATACTTGTGGGAGGGGCAGAAAGAGAGAGAATCCCAAGCAGGGCCCATGCGGTCAGCTCAGAGCCCAATGTGGAGCTCAAATTCACAAACTGCAAGATCATGACCTGAGAAGAAATCAAGACTCAGGTGTTCAACCAACTGAGCCACCCAGGTGCCCCAGTATGGTCATATTTTTTCTTTTCTGTCTTTTTTTTTTTTTTTTTTTTTATTTTGAGAGAGACAGAGACAGAGCAAGTGGGAGGGTGGGGTGGGGAGAGAGAATCCCAAGCAGGCTCCATGCTGTCAGCGCAGAACCCAATGTGGAGCTCTAATCTCGAAACCTCGAGATCATGACCTGAGCTGAAAGCAAGAGCCAGACGTTTAACCGGCTCAGCCACCCAGGCACCCCTGGTCTTGTTTTTTCTTTACTTAGAGAAAAAGGGGTAGTATAACCTTAATTGGAACATGGGTCTGGAAATCAGGTTGGGTAGGTATATTTTCCTGGTTTAGGATTACAAAGTCAAATTGTGTACAGAGCCAGACACAAAAGCTAATTTAGAGAAGCTTGTGAGGCACAAGACAGTAAAAAGTAGCAGGGACTGCAGAGAGCCAGAGAAGGCATTCTTGGCTCTAGCCAGTTTTTGCCATGCAGGAATTTTTTTTTTTTTTTCTTTAAGTTTATTTATTTTGAGAGAGACAGAAACAACACAAGTGGGGGAGGAGCAGATAGAGAGGGAAAGAGAGAATCCCAAGCAGGCTCCGTGCTACCAGCACAGAGCCCAGCATGGGGCTCAAACCCAAGAACTGTGAGATCATGACCCAAGCCAAACTAAGAGACTCCCAACCAACTCAGCCACCCAGGATTTTTAAATTGTTTTTTAATGTTTGTTTATTTTTGAGAGAGAGAGAGAGCATGAGCTGGGGAAGGACAGAGAGAGAGGCAGAATCTGAAGCAGGCTCCAGGCTCTGAGCTGCCAACACAGAGCCTGACGTGGGGCTCGAACCCATGAACCGTGAGATCATGACCTGAGCCAAAGTCAGAAGCTTAACTAACTGAGCCACTCAGGTGCCCCAAGAATTTTTTTTTGTTTTGATGTTTATTATTTTTGAGAGAGACAGTGCAAGCAGGGGAGGGGCAGAGGGAGAGGGAGACCCAGGATCCAAAGTGGGCTCTGTGTTGATAGCAGAGAACCTGATGCACAGCTCAAACTCCCGAACCGAACTGTGAGAGCATGACCTGAGCCAGACACTTAACTGAGCCACCCAGGCCGCCTGCCATGCAGGAATTTGAACCTATTGTTAATTTTTCCTTTTAAGGAGAAACTGGAAATCTGGATTTTTATGGGGAAGAGTGTTAACCATTTGTGAAGATTATCGAGAGTCTGGTGTGACAAGAGCTTTAGGTGTCTGAAAGAGAATTATGAGATTAAGGTTGGAAAGGTTCATTAGGATCAAATTATGGAAGCCATGAAGTGTCAAGTTAAGATTTTATTTGTTGGGGAGTGGAGAGACAAGACCCAAGGATTTGAAACAGGGAATGACATGGTTGGAGTACTACTTTAAGGGAAAGTAGTTACAGGATGCTAGTGCTATACTATAAATGAGAGGTAATGAGGGCCAAAAGCAGGACAGTGGCAGGGAGAGAGTGAGAAGGAGACAGATAGAATACATCTTAAGAGGGTGAGGGGCGCCTGGGTGGCTCAGTCGGTTGAGCGTCCGACTTCAGCTCGGGTCATGATCTCGCAGTTCATGAGTTCGAGCCTCGTGTCGGGCTCTGTGCTGACAGCTCAGAGTCTGGAGCCTGCTTCAGATTCTGTGTCTCCCTCTCTCTCTGCCCCTTCCCCGCTCATGCTCTGTCTTTCTCTGTCTCTCAAAAATGAATAAACGTTAAAAAAATTTTTTTTAAAAGAGGGCGAATGGGTGGCTTGATCAGCGGAGCCAGGATTTATTAATTGTTTTTTAATGTTTGTTTATTTATTTTAAAAAAAAATTTTTTTTAATGTTTACTTATTTTTGAGACAGAGAGAGACAGAGCATGAATGTGGGAGGGTCAGAGAGAGAGGGAGACACAGAATCCGAAACAGGCTCCAGGCTCTGAGCTGTCAGCACAGAGCCTGACGCAGGGCTCGAACTCACGGACCGCGAGATCATGACCCGAGCCGAAGTCGGCCGCTTAACTGACTGAGCCACCCAGGCGCCCCTATGTTTGTTTATTTTTGAGAGAGAGAGAGCGTGAGCTGGGGAAAGACAGAGAGAAAAGCAGAATCTGAAATAGGCTCCAGGCTCTGAGCTGCCAATCTTGATCTTGGGGTTGTGAATTTGAGCCCCACGTTTGGGCATAGAACCTACTTTAAAAAAAAAAAAGATCTTAATGGTACCATCTGTAGATGGTGACATGCTCAGATATAATCCAGAGGATTAAGTCAAAATTGATACTGATGTCTTGAACCTGGGTAACTAGAAGGATGGCAGAAGTACTGAACAGATTTGAAGAAAAAATGAGTTTAGTTTTATATTTTCACTTAGCTGAAATTTAAAAGAGGGGTAAAGGGGAGTACCTGGGTGGCTCATTTGGTTATATGACTGACTTTGGCTTAGGTCATGATTTCATGGTTCGTGAGTTCGAGTCCCACATCAGGCACTCCTGTCAGTGCAGAGTCTGCTTCGGATTCTTTGTCTGCCTTTCTCTCTCTGCCCCTTCCCGTACTCTCTCTCTCAAAAATAAATAAACATTAAAAAAAAAAACCAAAACCTTAAAAAAGTAATAAAAGAGGGGTAAAGATTGAAGTTAGTGATTTGGGGAATAGTCATCTATATATAAGGGATTATTGAAATTCGTGCACTACTGGGGTGCCTGGGTGGCTCAGTTGGTTAAGCGTCTGACTTCAGGTCATCATCTCACAGTTTGTGGGTTCAAGCCCCACATCAGGCTCCGTGCTGATGGCGCAGAACCTACTTGGGATTCTCTCTCCTTCCCCTCCTCCCTCCCTCCCTCCCTCCCTCCCTCCCTCCCTCTCCCCCTTCTACACTCACCCACTCTGTCTCTCAAAATAAATAAACTTAAAAAAAATTTGCATACTACCATGGGAGAGAGGGTAAAGAAGACACTTTTTTTTTTAAATGTCTGTTTATTTTGAGAAAGAGAGTGTGCATGCAAACAGGGGAGGGGCAGAGAAAGAGAGAGAGAATCCCAAGTAGGCCCCATGCTCAGGAGTTGGGGCTGCTGAATGAGGGGGCCTTGATCTCACCACTGGGAAATCATGACCTGAGCCAAAAATCAAGAGTCGGATGCTTAACCTACTGAGCCACCCAGGTGCCCCAAAAAGGCACTCTTAACTTCCATAAACCTTGCCGAAAATTGTGAAAATTTCATTATATGTGTCTTTTCTGGGCATGATGTGGGGAAGGTGGTGTGGAGACAAGGCCATAGTTTTCATGAGATTTTCAAAGGGAGTACTATGAGCCAAAAATGGGTAAGAGCCACTGATATTGAAAGGGTGGCTAAAGATAGAACCTTGGAGAATGTCTACATTTATGGAGCAGGAACTGCTACAAGGAGACCAGGGAGGTCAGAGGAGAACTAGGAGAGTACCAAAAAAATTCAAGAAGGGGGATATTTTGGAGCACCTGGTTGGCTCAGTCAGAAGAGCATGCAAATCTTGATCTTGGGGTCGTGAGTTCAAGCCCCACATTGGGTGCAGAGATTACTTAAATAAAATTTTTTTAAAAAGAAAAAAAGGTATTTTGAGAGGGGATGGTTTGAAGAGGAGGATAGTAATAGAGTGATAATGTATGCAGAGTTTGAGGTATTTAAGACTATCAGGGACTTAGCATAGTAGATAAAATTGCTTATTGCAGTTACAGAGAACCTACACCAAAGGGAACCAAGGAGCCTCTCAGTAAGAGGGTGTTAGAAGGGACTTAGAAGACTGATTTGTGGGAAGGCTTAAGGAAATGGGACTTTCACAGGAAAATTTCCTGTGAAATTATTTTCACCCAGACACCAAGGCCTAGCTGATAGTACCAGGCTCACTCCCTACATATCAGGGCTGCTTTCTTTTTCTCACCATTTCCCAAAGTAATGGTCAAGGGTATACTGCTGACTTCCCAGATAGACTTGGTGGATCATAATGAAGCAGACAAAATGAGTTTAGGCTGCGATTTGCTGTCAGATGGGAGGAAGAAGAACTTTGAGGAGCCTAATTTTGGGGATGGGGAGGACTGGTAAGCACCAGGGTTGAGAAAATAGCTGTAATGTTTTCACTGAGTTTACATATGCAGATTCCTGAAATAAAAGCAGAATATGAGATCCAATTTGAGACACAGGAAAACAAAATATGGTGAAGTGTGGGAGTTTTGCTTTGACCAGATCTTTAATTCATGCTCCTTCATTTTACTATTTTATTTCCCCAAAAGGATTATACCCTTTTAGAAGATACTTTTATCTTAATTTTTTACTTTTTTAAAGATTTTATTTTAAAGTAATTTTTACACCCAACATGGGGCTCAAACCTACAACTGAATGAGCCAGCCAGTTACCCCTAGAAGGTACTTATAAATGCTTGCAGCATTTCTTGGGCCCAACCAGGTATACAGCATTCTTATCTGTATCCTACAGTTTTGTTTCATAGGATAGTAATCTGTAAATTAGCCATTTTTAAAATGACATGGTTATTCTCTGCCTAGTAAGAAATGTTCAGATTTATTCCAGAATTAGTCTTTATGTTATTTTCAGAATATTTGACTCTTAGAGGAAGATTTTATTATTTATGTTTTATTATTTATTTTTTGACAGAGAGAGGCAGAACATGAACAGGGAGGGGCAGAGAGAGAGAGAGACAGAGACAGAGAATCTGAGGCAGCTCCAGCCTCTGAGCTGTCAGCACAGAGCCTGACATGGGGCTCGAACTCATGAACCCCAAGATCATGACCTGAGCTGAAGTCAGACGCTTAACCCACTGAGCCACCCAGGCGCCCCTAGAGGAAGACTTTAGATGTGGAAATGATAGAATTGTTATGTTGGCAAGTTCATCTGCTGGGGCACATGTGTGGAAGTGTTTCTACATGGGAAATCCTTGTGGAAATGCCTCAGATTCTAAGGTTTCATATAGAGTTAATTGATGTTAGGAGGCTTTAGGAAGAGGAACAGTAGAAATATGTTTATGCCCCTTACATGTGAAGGTGCTAGAGTTGTTTTTTTCCTGCCCTTTTCTGACTTGTCTTCATGTCTGGGAAGGCCTTTCTTGGATTACCATAGGTGTGGGACTCAGGAATCCTGTTTTGTGTAGTGCATTGCAGACTGTGGATCACCTTCTGTTTGTGAGAAAATTAATGGTCAAGAATGTTAGGGCCCGACCAGCAGTCCTGTGGAGGGGTTCAAGAATTTTAGGGCAGTTTTTCTCAACAAGAATGTTGATGGTGTTTTTGGTGGTTTCTTTGTTGTCTGAGACTTTATCTCATATTTTACAGAATATTTCACATTCCTGGTTTCTACTCTGTATATTCCAGCAGTGCTCCCAACCCTCTCTACCCTGCACCCCCAGTGCTCCAAAGAGGAAGTAATTTATAGGGTGTTCAGGGAGGATTTCCCAAAGGAGGAAGGGGCTTCAGCTAATGGGGAGGAAGCAGAGGTGTGTGTTCTGTAGCCAAATCAAGAAAGTACAAGAAATGTTGAGGGTCCCTAATAAACCCATTTGGCTGATGCAGGGCAGAAACTATGGGGAAAGAGACTGTGACACATTCGCTGGAGGGTTGGCTAACTGAATCTCCCTTGAATAATTTTTTTTTCCTTTGGTTCATGCTAGCCTTTTTTTTTTTTTCTTTTTCTAAACATTTATTTATTTTTGAGGGAGAGAAACAGAGTGCCAGTGGAGGAGGGTCAGAGAGAGAGGGAGACACAGAATCTGAACCAAGATCCAGGCTCTGAGCTTTTGGCACAGAGCCAGACATGGGGCTCGAACTCAACTGCGAGATCATGACCTGAGCCAAAGTCAGTTGTTCAACTGACTGAGCCACCCCAACGCCCCTCATGCTAGCCTTTAATAATGAATAATCTTGTTAATCACCTTTCTCATCTAGACAATTGAGTCACATGCAGTATGATCCCTGATATATTTAGAGCCTGTTCCTATAGCTCTATAGCCTTGGAGGATGAGGAAACCTGAGTTGCTGAGAGCAGAGGTTTGCTGGGAGGTGCCTGATAGGCCAACTACCGGAGGAAAGTTAATAATAAAACAGTCTAGAGGTGCCCAGGTGGCTTAGTTGGTTAAGCGTCCAACTTTGGCTTGGGTAATGATTTCACGGTTTGTGAGTTTAAGACCCATATCGGACTCTGCGCTGGTAGGGCAGAGCCTGCTTGAGATTCTCTCTCTTTCTCCTCTCACAAAATAAATAAATAAACTAAAATAATAGTAATAGAACAGTCTAGTTATTTCAGTTGGTTCCTACTTTCCTTGAACCCTTCCGAAGCTTGTCCTCCCTACCCCCAAGGCCAATCACTTGAACGGCTATCATATCACCAAAGGAATAAAAAAGTTCCATGAGCTAAGCATGACTTCCTTTGTCAGTTTACTTGTTTTAAAAATTTTTTTTAATGTTTTTATTTATTTTTGAGACAGAGAGAGACAGAGCATGAGTGGGGTGGGGCAGAGAGAGAGGGAGACACAGAATCCAAAGCAGGCTCCAGGCTCTCTGAGCTGTCAGCACAGAACTTGAGGCAGGGCTCCAACTCACGGACTGTGAGATCATGACCTGAGCTGAAGTCAGACCCTTAACTGACTGAGCCACCCAGGCGCCCCCAGTTTTCTTGTTTTAAATTGATGCATATTTGATTTCTGATACTTAGATCTTTGTTTCTCAGGCATGACCCAGAAACCAGCTGCATCACAGTCACTTGAGGTGTGTGCTAAAAATGCAGTTTCCTTGTCCCTGCTCCAGTATGGATTCGGGATTTCCCTCAGTGAAACCTAGGAATTGACATTTTATTAGTATTTTTTAAAATTTATTTACATCTATTTATTTATTTTCAAGTTCATTTATTTTTTCTCAGTACTCTCCACACTCAGTGTGAGGCTCAAACTCATGACCCCGAATTCAAGAGTTGCATACTCTTCTGACCGAGCCAACCAGGTGCCCCTATTTTTTTTTTTTTTTTTTTTTTTTTTAAGTAATCTCTATACCCAGCATGGGGCTTGAACTCATAACCCCGAGATCAAGAGTCATATGCTCTACCAACTGAGCCAGCCAGGTACCTGAGGAATTGGCATTTTAAACAAGCTCTCAGGCAATTGTTACGTGAATCACTGGATTAGACTTTATGCTATGTAGCAATAATTTTTTTGCTACCTTATTAAATCTAGATCAGTTGTTTGAATCCTCCCTGTATTTTCTAAACTATGATCAGGGCGTAAGTGGGACATTATAGTTGATGGATCTGGAAGAATGTCCTTGTAGGCATCTTGGTTAATATCTGTTCAGCAGCCAGTAGGGTATAATTAGATGTTATTTCTGCACTTTGAGGAAGCCCTTGACAAATGGTTATTTTTCTTTTCTTTTTCAATTATTATTTTTCTGATTTGCCTGTTCCTGATCTCAATTACAGATAAAGCAAGATATTTGCCCATTATTTTTTCAAGTCAGATCTTAGCTTAGGACATTAGTTTCCAAGTTTTTGGTCTCTTTTCTAGCAGATTAATATGTAAACATATGTCAGAATATCCACATTTGTTTGTTTTTTGTTTTTTGTTTTTAAGATTTTATTTTTAAGTAATCTCTATACCCAACTTGGGGCTCAAACTCAACCCCAAGATCAAGAGTCTCCAGCTCTTTTGACTGAGCCAGAATATCCACATTTATACCAACAAATTTGATGATGTCATTTTGTATTGCATATTTAGATTCAAAGATTTGTGGGTTGAGTCTGGGCTCCGTTTTTTATTAACTTTGTGCCTATGGACAAGCTCAAATACCTTCTCTTAAGCCTTTCTTCTCTCACCTTTAAAATAAATGGAGAAAGTAGTACCTGCCTAGCAGGGTCAGGAACAGAATTAAATAAAATGTTATTCAGCACAGTGCCTAAAACATGTGTTTAGTAAATTGTTGATGTAATTAATGGTGGCAGTGAAGAAGAAGTGGCAGTAGTGATTTGTTGGTCCTAGACTTTAGGTTTATTTTTGGCCAGGTTCGGGTGTGCTTAAGGTAAATAGCATTTCTGTACCCTGTAAGTGGCTTCTTTCTGTATGGTAGTTACATCCCAAGCAGCTTAGACATTTTAAAATAATTCATCTAGGGCCACCTGGCTGGCTCAGTCAGTGGAGCATGCCACTCTTGATCTCAGGGTTGTGGGTTCGAGCCCATGTTGGGTGTAGAGATTACTTGAAAATAAAATCTTGAAAGAAAGTATCATCTAGAAATAAATAGATAAATAAATAATCCCTATTGTATTTATTATATTTATATAATAATTTATGTAAGGAAGTACAATTAGGAAATTATATTTAATTTCATTATAGAAGGAATACAGATAAAAGCAAAATATTTTTCTGTGTACAAATTAATACCTAGTTCTGATAAGGATGTGGTGAAACAGGTACATATATACATTGCCACTGAAACCCTTTTTTGACAGCAATTTGGCATTATATTTCAAAAGTCTGGTACATATTAATTATTGAATGAAGAGCCTAAAAATATCATACCCTTTGACCTAATATTTTCAGACTAGGGGATTTATCCATAGGAAGAGAAGTCTTTTTTAATGATATAATCATTGCAAGCTATTTTATCTAAATATTAACAAAAAGAGAATACTTGAATAATTTATGGTAAATCACATCTGCATGATATTATGCAGAAATTAACATAATTATGAAGACTAATAACATGCAAAGCATTTGATATGTTAAATGTAATGAGATACAAAGTTCTATCTGTGCTTATTATAGCTGTACACAATTATGCATTGACAAATGAAAAAACAGATTTGAAAAGAGAGGGGGCACCTGGCTGGCTCAGTTGGTGGAATGTGCAACTCTTGATCTCAGTGTCATGAGCTTGAGCCCCATGTTGGCATAGAGATTACTTGATAAAGATAAAAAGAGAGGATTCTGAGTGATCTTTCTTGCATTTTTTTTTGCTTCCGTTATTATTGATAAAATATTGTTGTTTTTTTTTTCTTTTTTTTTTTTTTTTAGTACTTATTTAGTTTTTGAGACAGAGAGAGACAGAGCATGAATGGGGGAGGGTCAGAGAGAGAGGGAGACACAGAATCTGAAGCAGGCTCCAGGCTCTGAGCTGTCGGCACAGAGCCCGACGCGGGGCTCAAACTCACAGACCGTGAGATCATGACCTGAGCCGAAGTCGGACACTCAACCGACTGAGCCACCCAGGCGCCCCAAAATATTGTTAATAAACTTATTTTTTTAAATGTTACTTCAGCTAGATGAATCTTCTTTTTTCTTAGTCTAAAACAATGGTGGAAGTGGCCTTGTTCATTCCTTGTCTTGTTTACTGACAAAAATTCAGCATAGTTATGTATTATATATCTTTTCTGGGTGGAGGAAGTAAAATACAGTGGTAGGATATATAGCAAAAGGAGTTTCCTTTCTGAGTCACATAAGGATTTTTTTCGAACTCAAAATAACATCTAGAGAGAAATCTTTCTTCTGAGTGGGCAAATACACAACCATATTGTCCTTAAGACTTGGTACTATAATGCTCAGAAAGTAAAAGTGAGAGAAATAGGATTATGCAGTCATATCATTGTTTTAACACTGTTATTATTGAAAGCTTATAATTTTTTAATATACCAGATAAGTAATTAATATGTAACTATAATCTCTCTACTTTCCAGTAGTTTAGAGATAAGGCTCCCTGTTAATTCTGAATAGATGGCTTTATAACTAATTAGAAATGCTGTAGGGGAAGAAAAAGCTGAAAATAGAGTTGATTTCAGGGTTGTGAGTTTGAGCCCCGCATTAGGTGTAGAGATTACTTAAAAATAAATCCATAAAAAAAATTAAAAAAGAATACACTTCCAATAAATTACTCTTTAAAAAAATCAGTTTATTGAACTTGTTAGATATAAAATTTGCAAAGAATTATGTCACTTAATTCTAGGATAATTATAAATCCTAGTATGTCCTCCTTCCACAAAAATCATGATTCTAGTGGGAAAATACCAGAATTCAGGATCCCATAGGAAGTACCATTGCTAATTTTAGCAAGTCAGCCCATAGCCACCTTTTGAAGGAACAGTTTATAGTCACAATTCAGAGAGTAAGAGGTCTTGGCATAGCATAGGAGCCTGGATTTAGATAACAAGGATGTTCATTGCAGTGTTTTATACTACTGAAAATTTGAACACAGCATAAATGTTTAATAATAGATGCAGGATGCCTGCTAGCTCAGTTGGAAGAGCATGATTACATAAAAGAAATCTTTAAAAAATAATAATAGGAAATACATTCAGTAAATGCTGGTATACACATACGGTGAACTACCTTATAGGCATTAAGAAATATGTAGAACTATATCAACTAATTTGGAAAGCTGTTACTGCTGTATTAAATAAAACTATATAAAATAATATGTGACATCACATTTTACAAATGAAGAAATATACGTAGGCATGTGACTGAGTGTGTAGTAAAGGGCCTGAAAGAAGATACAGAGAGTGAGTGATAGGATTGTGGTGGTTTATATTTCCTAATACCTGCTTTTCTATGTTTTATAAATTTAGGATGCATTATTTTTGTAATTGGGATCCAAAATGTCCTATTTATTTATTTATTTATTTACTTATAACTTTTACTTATTTTGGGAGAGAGCACGAGTAGGAGAAGAGCAGAGAGAGAGAATTCCAAGCAGGCCCACACTGTCAGTGTCAAGCCCAGTGTGGGGCTCGTACTCACATACCATGAGATCATGACCTGAGCTGAAACCAAGGATCAAAAGCTTAACCGACTGAGCCACCCAGCCTCCCCAGTCCTTTTACTTTAAATAACCACACGATCTCTCCTTTAATATACTTGGAATTAAAACAATGACCTGGGCTTTCTGGTGTCACAACTCTTCTAGGTCCTGAACAGTCTGAAATATTTGTAGCTCTGGAGTCTTGATATTGTTCAAGCAGCATATTGAGCTCAGCTGTATCCCCAACCTCCTGTGCAACAGGATGCAGGTGGGCAGGGAACTGGCTTTTACAGGTGGGCTAGACAGAATGCCTGATTTTCCTGGTCATCGTTGGAGTCTTGAATACAACTCATTATCTTGATCCTTTTCTTATATTGTGCAAGTCATATGTGTTCGTTGAGAAAAAAATTAAGATAACTGGGACTATGTTTTTATTTATTTATTTATTTATTTATTTATGTTAATGTTTTATTTATTTTTGAGAGCCAGAGACAGACAGAGTGTGAGTGGGGAGGGGCAGAGAGAGGGAGACCCAGAATCTAAAGCAGGCTCCAGGCTCTGAGCTGTCAGCACAGAGCCCGACGTGGGGCTCAAACCCACAAACTGTGAGATCATGACCTGAGCCGAATTCTGACGTTTAACCAACGAGCCACCCAGGTGTCCCATGTTTTTATTTATTTTGAGAGAAAAGAGAACAAATCCCAAGGATCATGGGGCTCAATCCCAGGTCCACGAGATCATCATCTGAGCCGATATCAAGAGTCTGAGCTTAGGGGCGCCTGGGTGGCTCAGTCGGTTGAGCGTCTGACTTCGGCTCAGGTCATGATCTCACAGTCCGTGAATTCGAGCCCCACGTTGAGCTCTGTGCTGACAGCTCAGAGCCTGGAGCCTGTTTCAGATTCTGTGTCTCCATCTCTCTCTGAACCTCCCCCATTCATGCTCTCTCTCTCTCTCTCTCTCTCTCTCTCTCTGTCTCAAAAATCAATAAAGGTTAAAAAAAAAAAAAAAAAAAAAAGAGTCTGAGCCAACTGAGCCACTCAGGTGCCCCAGGAATTATGTTTTTAAAAGCTTATTCATTTAGGTGCCTGCCTGGGTCACTCAGTAGAGCATGCACCTTCATCTCAGGGTTGTAAGTTTGAGCCCCACGTTGGGTATAGAGATTACTTAAAAATAAGATTTTTTTTTAAGCTTATTTATTTTATACCATAGCATGAACAGCTTTCCATGTTAATAAATATTCTCTACTCTTTTTTTTTTCTTTTTTTTAAGTAAACTCTACCCCCAGCAAGGGGCTTGAACTCATGAACCCAAGGTCAGTAATCACATACTCTACTGACTGAGCCAGGCCCATTCTTAAAAGCTGTATAATAGTCCACTGTGTGGCTATACCCAATCCCCTATGGTGTCTCACTATTTAAAAATTTATTTTATTTATTTATTTTTAAAAGATTTTATTTTAGGAGCACCTGGGTGGCTCTGTTGATCGTCCGACTCTTAGTTTCGGTTCAGGTCACGATCTTGTGGTTTGTGGGTTTGAGCGCTGTGTTGGACTCCGCACTGACAGTGCAGAGCCTGACTGGGATTCTCTCTCTCTCTCTCTCTCCTCTTTCTGCCCCACCCCTGCTTGCATTTGCACACATGCTCTTTCTTTCTCTCTCAAAATAAATGAATTTAAAAAAAAAAAATACTTAAAAAAAAAAAAGATTTTATTTTTTAAGTAATTTCTATACCCTGTATAGGGCTTGAACTCTCAACCCCAAGATCAAGAGTTATATATTCCACCAACTGAGCCAGCCCGGTGTCCCAAAATTAATACATTTTAGTTAAAACTATTCACCAATCATTATTTCCATAGCATAAGTTCTTAAAATTGAAATTATAGGCTTTACGTGTGTTGAAATTTTTGATACATATTGTCTGACCATTTTCTGTTGATCTTCTTGGTCTTGACTCTCTCCCTTGCTCCTACTCATTTTCTTGGTTTGGAATAGGAATGGATTCTTTGATTTTGGTTGTCTTCCATTTACCCAACTTTCAGCAGACTTAGGCTGCCCAGTTGGCTTTTTCTGTCTGACTCAGTATAATTTATCTTGATATCTGTGTAATCTATGTGGATTTGTTTTCCTTTATCCATTAGGCTCCAGCTAAAACACTTCGGAATTTTAGAAATTTTGTGAGCCCCTTCATTTTATTAAGCTACCTTCATCTTTCTATGTATGCACATTTGTGTGTATCTACGTGTATTATACATGCATTCAGAGATATACTCTCTAATTTTATAAGCTTCCTGATTGTAAGGCCTTTGCTTTCATTTTTTGCCCCTCTGTTCTAGAATGTAAGCTGCAGGGAGCCATTTAGATTCAAACTTACCTTGCCATGCTGCTAGTTCCTGGCAGGGATCCCAGTAGGTTAATGTGGAGCAGCCCCATTCTGGGATTTGTTACAGGAACTGCATGAAGCCTTGGCCCCTTGTCAGAGAGCTTGGGGAAATACTCTGTGGCAGCTCACTCACATCCCTTTCCCTTCCTTTGAAAAAGCAAAAAGTTTCTGTCCTTCACATGGTGCTTTGTCATTCCTCTGCAAGAGTGAGGTTGGGGGTAAACTCCTGGTTTCCTGGGTCCTTAGCTATTAACTTTTTCATTTCCCCTGTATCAGATGTTTTTCATCAAGTGTAGATGAAACTACACCATACAGAACTAAACAAACATTAGAATAGTGTATTGCTGGGGCACCTGGGTGACTCAGTTGGTTAAGTGTCTGACTTCAGCTCAGGCCATGATCTCACAGTTCACGAGTTCAAGCCCCACATTGGGCTCTCTGCTGTCAGCACGGAGCCTGTTTCAGATCTTCTCTGCTCCTGCCCGGCTCATATTCTCTCTCTCAAAAATAAATAAACATTAAAAAAAATAGTGTATATTTTTTAGAATAGTATATCACTATTAATTGTTACTTGTTAAGCACCAATTATGTGCCAACCCCTGTGCTAGATGCTTTATGTTTTATTAGATCTTTTAGCAACCCTAAAGGTAGGTCTTATTCTATTTTTATAGATGAGAAACAAAATATAGAAAGGTTAAGTGACTTGCCTAAGATCACACAGCTAATAGGTAACAAATTTGAAATTCAAATCTAGATTTCTCAAAACTGGAGTCATTGGACTTAAGACTTTCTTGGACATGAATAGTTGAAACCTTTTCTCCACATCTTTTCTGGATGGCAGAAATGGACCTCTGTATTAAGACAGGAATGGCCACACACACACACGGATAAAAGAATGGGCTGACACAGTGGCTAAAATAATCTTTAGCCTGCCCTCAGATTCCATAAGAGAAACTTGGATCTTTCCAGATTGCAGGTCAGTTTACTCTTGTATCTTATCAAATTCATTACTCTTAGTATACAGAACAGATTCTCTACATCAGTGCTTCTCAAGCATCAGTATACCTAGAGATCTTGGGAAACTCCAGATTCTTATTAAATATGTCTAGGGCAGGGCTTGAGATTCTTGGGTTCCAACAAGCTCCTTTGAATAGCAAGCATCTAGATCAGTGATTATTAAACCTGGGCAATCATTAGATTCACCTGGAGATCCTTGAAAAGAAGTCAGTTTTACAGGCCCCAGAGTTGGAAATTGGAGGCATTTTAGGGTAGGGCCTGGGAATTGTTTTTCTTTTATAGTGTTTCTAAAAAAGAAAACTCCCCAAGTGATTGTGATAATCAATTAGGGAATCATTGGTCTCAAAGGTAGCATGTTATGGATGCATTGTCCCACAAAACAAAAACACAGAGGTATAAGTGGGCAGTTAATTTTGCTTCATTAAACATTTGAGAGGGACTGTGTTGGTTAGAGATCATTTGCTCTAAAAGAGTAAGAAACCCACTCATGGTTGTTGTTTTTTTTTTTTTAATTTTTCTTAAATGTTTTATTTATTTTTGAGAGAGAGAGAGAGAACAGGGGAAGGGCAGAGAGACGGGGACAGAAGATCCGAAGCAGGCTCTCTGGCTCTGCACACTGACAGCAGAGAGCCCGACGTGGGGCTCGAACTCACAAACTGTGAAATCATAACCTGAGTTGAAGTCAGACACTTAGCCAACTGAGCCACCCAGGCGCTCCCCCACTGATGTTTATTGGAAGGGCTAATATGCAAACCCCAAGAGTAGGAAGTATCTCTAGATCTCAGAAGGAAACAGAACTAAGAATTGGAAAGCTGTTAGGAATTAAGGATGTCCGTGCTGTCTCTCTTCTGTTCCTTTCTCTCGGGAACTGGCTTTGGTAGAAATTGGTCACCCAGACAATCTGGTCTAATGCCTCCAAACCAGTTTCACATTCCTGAGAGAATCTGATCAGTCAAATCTAGCCTCTGGATTGGTTCTCCCTGAGCCAGGAGGCCACCTCTGGACAATTCTCTGATCTGGAGATCTGGACTTACATCAAACGCACCTTAACAGGGCCCCACTCTGAATGCAGGGATATGTGGTCCCCTTAACATTGTTGGTCACACTTCCTGAAAGGTGTCTTCTACAAGTGCTTACTATATAGCTTTCCACTGTTGGGGTAGGATTACAGAACTAATAAGATAAATCTCCTACTCTTTGAATTGGGAGGGCGTTGTAATTGGGGGAGAGAGACAAAGATTTTAAATTAGTGTTGTGGGTAGAGGGGTATCTGGGAAACCTGCAAGAGAAAAACTTATCCAGTCTGGATATTTAGGGAATATTCAGAGAGGACATAACTGAACTGAATCGTGAAAGGTAAGTATGTACTGGCCACATATAGAAAAGAGGGGGAAGTAGTTGTGGCTTTGTGAACAGCACGAGCATGAAACAAAATAATTATATTTCATTGAAGATTTTTGGGTGAATAATAAGTAATAAGCCATTATTTCTAGAGCATGAGGTCCATGGCAGGTTGTAAAGCTAGAGAGAGAGGTTGGGGCCAGATTGAGGAGTCTTGATGCTGTGATAAGGAGTTTAGATTTAGATAAAGAGGAATGAATAGATATTTTTTCTTTTCTTTTTTTTTAATGTTTGTTTATTTTTGAGAGAGAGACAGAGCGTGAGTGGAGGACAGACAGAGGGAGAGGGAAACGCAGAATTCAAAGCGGGCTCCAGGCTCTAAGCTGTCAGCATAGAGCCTGATGTGGGACTCGAACTCACGAACTTAGAGATCATGACCTGAACCGAAGTTGGACGCTTAACCGACTGAGCCACCCAGGCGCCCACCAATGGAAATTTTTAACTGATATGGGAGGATTGCCATTTTTGTCAAGATGACGTATTAAAGTGTGGAGAATAGGGGCGCCTGGGTGGCTCAGTCAGTTAAGCGTCCGACTTCGGCTCAGGTCATGATCTCACAGCTTGTGAGTTTGAGCCCCGCATCGGGCTCTGTGCTGACAGATCAGAGCCTGGAGCCTGCTTCAGATTCTGTGTCTCCCTCTCTCTCTGCCCCCACCCTGCTTGTGCTCTCTGTCTTTCATAAATGAATAAATATTAAAAAAAATTTTTTTTAATGTGGAGAATAGTTTTGATTTTGGCCTTGCCTGAAGGTACAAAGACCAGTTGCCATTGTCCAGACAGGTGATGAGAAAAAGGATGGAAAGGTAGGAGCCAACTGTGAGAATATTTAAGATGTAGATTTGGCAGGTCTAGATTGGATGATGGGAATGTGGGAGGAGTCGAGAAGGAAGGTAATTTGTTTTGCACATATTTTTATTTTTTATTTATTTATTTATTTATTTATTTATTTATTTATTTTGAGAGAGAGAGAGAGAGAAAGCGAGCATGCACAGGCAGGCAGGGGACTGGCAGAGGGAGAGGGAGAGAGAGAATCTTAAGCAGGCTCCACACCCCGCACTTAAGAAACTGAACCACCCAGGCACCCCTGGACATTATTGAGTTTAAAATGCCTATGGAGTACATCAGCAATGGTGCCTATTAGGCCAGGAATCTGCCTTAAGTAGTTCTCAGAGCTTATATTACAGATTCAGGGGAGGTTGTGCCTCCCCACCCCACTTTCTTTTTAAAATTTTTTTTTTTTTTTAATGTTTGTTTATTTTAAGAGAGCATGTGCATGGGAGAGGGGCAGAGGGAGAGAGAGAGAAAATCCCAAGCAGGCTCTGCACTGTCAGCACAAAGCCTGACCCCGGGCTTGATCCCACGAACTGTGAGATCATGACCTTAGTCAAAATCAAGAGTTGGACGCTTAGCTTAACTGACTGAGCCACCCAGGTGCTCCAGTGGAGAGAGCTCTTAATCAGACTTCCTGCATCCCTGCCTTACACCAGCATAAATGCGTCCTGGACCAAGAGCAGACATGAAAGATGTTAGCACATGTGTGTGCCTCACAGTGCTGTCCATGCAGTGGGCAGTAGTGGTTAGTAAACACTTGAGTGAGCAAGCGAAGAGTGACGTGGGCAGTAGGTTCAGGTCCCTTAGATATGGGTGTTGATTAGAACATGACCTCACCTGACTGCATTCCCCTTCACTGACTTGGAAAGACATCCCTATGAATTGTTGGAAGGAAGCAAGTGGGGACATCGTGTAGTACATGCAGTCCTGATTCTGTCAGATTTCACATTCACCTCTTATTTGTGAGGTGAGGTCAGAAGGTTGGGTACCAGAAGGTTAAAGGCTGCCTTATTTGCTCTGCTACTGTTGATTCTTGCAAAGAGGCGCCACCTGCCTCTCAGTAGCTGGGAGCTAACACTCAGGTTCCTTATCTGTAAAATGGGACCATCAGAGAGTTCTGGTCTGCTCATCTTTACAGCAGTCTCTGCCCCTCAGCACTGCCCACATCGGTGTGTCCCGAGCACTGTGGGGCGTCAGCAGCCTCCCCAGCCCCACCGACCCCAGGTGTGGCAACCACAGATGTCCCTGGACATGGCCAGATGTCCCCCAGGGGGACTTTTAAGTAACTGGAAGCCCCCAGCACAGCGTCTGGCATACTCACCAGCCAGGATTTTCCCTTTTCTCTGCTGCTGAGGGCATTACAGTGGTGTTTGCTCACCTGGGTTTTAAATTAAAAAAAAAAAAAAAAAAAAGTTGGACGCTTAAGTACCAAGCCATCCAGGCACCTCTCTCCCTGGCACTCTTATTCCAGGTACTCCTTCCCTTATATTTAAATTTAAGGCCTATCTAGTTTCTCCTTTCCTAGACCTTCTTCTGGCACAAGCAGTAGGTTACTTTATACAAAGATTTGACGTGATTTGGCTTCATCACAAGAGCTGCTGAGAGGATTTTAAGCTGACTTCCTACACTAGATTATTTCTCTCTCGTGCATAGACACATTGCTAGCTCCTAGAACAGTACTTGGTATTTTAGGTGGTCCTGAACAACTGAGTGAAAGAGTGAATCATTTAATTCTATAAAGAGTTTATTAAAAGACTTGGGATTGTTCTTTCTCTGAGACTGATCTTTTCTGTAAAACATTTCTCTGAGTTAAATCTTGCAGAGTGGCAAGAGGTTAGTTTGGAAAAGAGGTGGAGAAGAGCATTTCAGGCAGAAGCAGCAGCATGAACAAAGGCATGGGGCATGTGAATGGTGTATGTGCTTAGAGAAAAGCAGTGAGATAATTAATAACTCTTACCTTGTCATATGTCTCAGGTCACTCCAGCAAACCTAACATTTATAACACAGTTAATAGTGGTTATGATGATGGGTTCTGGGAATTGTTTACAAGTTTCTCTGCATGGGTAGATAAGAATTAGATATATAAAATAAGTCCAGAATGGTAGAAAACCTTTAGTTGGGTTCTTTAGGTCCATAGTCTAATGAAAGTCCTCTTTGAAGCTGCCCTTTTTTTTTTTTTTTTTAAGTTTATTTATTTATTTATTTTGAGAGTTGGGGAGCGGGAGCAGAGCAAAGAGAGAGGGAAAGAGGAGGAAAAGAGAAAAGAATCGCAAGCTTGGGACTGGGGCTTGATCTCAGGAACGGTGAAATCAAGAGCCAGATGCTTAACTGACTGAGCCAACCCAGGCACCCCTGAAGCTGTCTTTGAATCCCAGACAGAGTTTACTGCTTGTTAATCTGTGTTCATGCAGTGTATTATACCTGTCTCTGTTATATTTCCTTATTTTCATATTTCATTTGACTAATAACCCTGACTATGCCTTTAACAATTTCTAGGGTCTAACATGTAGTAGAGATTAATTAAAGTTTGATGGATAATTGAATGAATGGATGTTTGTACCCAGGGTTATCCATATTAAAGAGAAACTGTGTCACCTTCTTTATCCCTTTTCTTGTAGCTATTTGTAGTGGATGTGCAGACAAGCCAGATCACCAAGATTCCCATTCTGAAGGACCGGGACCCTGGAGGTGTGACCCAGCAGGGCTGTGGTATCCATGCCATTGAGCTGAATCCCTCCAGAACTCTGTTAGCCACTGGAGGAGACAACCCCAACAGTCTTGCCATTTACCGGCTGCCTACGCTAGATCCTGTGTGTGTGGGTGATGTAAGTTTCCCCAGTAATTGTAGTTAGAGGTAGCCTGTTTTTAAACAGAGCCTGCTAGGTAACATGGACCCTCCTCCCACATGCCCCCTGGGAAGGAATAGTTTCCCCTAGATTTCTGCTAACTCCAGGGGCATGGGGGTGGGGTGAGAGGGTAGAAATACCTGAATGAGGACTGAATTCCCCATAGAGAGTATCTGGTATATTGAGAGTGTTGTTCAATAAAGCAGTGAGCAACACACCTCAGGGTCCAGCACCAGTGGATTTGTGTCTGAATCCACAATGTCTACATACCTCCCACTGCCCATAGTCAGAGAACAAAGTTTATTAAGTCATTCATTCAGCAACAACTGTTTATTGAGCTTTCTATGTCCAATCATTGTTTTGGACACTGGGGACATGCAATGAACAAAACAGATAAAGCCCCACACCTCGTGAAGCCTGTCTTCTAGTGGAGGGAGACATATAAACCAATAAATATTTACCAGCAGTATGTCGGAGTGTGATAAGTGCCATGGAGAAGTGTAAAGGCAGATTAAGGGGATAGAGAGAGTTGGAGAATGCTATTTCAGAGGATGGTCAGAGAAGTCCTCATTGATAAGAATGACATTTAGCAGGGAGACATAAAGGAAATGAGAGTACAAGTCATGTTGATGTCTGGAGGAAGAGAGTTCCAGACAGAAGGAACAGCAAAGAGGTCAGTTATAGCTCTTGTACCAGGAAGGTACAAGAGGAGAGTGGTAGGATGAAATTAGAGAAAAGGTAGGTGATTATGTGTAGGAGCCCCAAATAAGACATCCAGAGGTGGCAGGCCAGAGCGGTGTGTCCACCAGACATGTTCATTGCCCATGGGAATGCCGGTTTTATTCCAGCTTTGAGCTCCTCAAGACAGAAGTTAAAAATTGTGGGATCCTGCCCTATGGGTTAAGATCATCAGAGATCACTTTATCAGTTTTACAAAGATATTTTCAGTCAGACTGTATGCTTTTCAAGAGTATACATTGTAATCCTTATTTTACTAATTTATTTTTTTCCCCTCTCTCTCTGTACCTGTCTGTCACTTCTTCCTCTCCAAGGATGGACACAAGGATTGGATCTTTTCCATTGCATGGATCAGTGATACTATGGCGGTATCTGGTAAAATTACCCTTTTGTATGGAGTTTTTGTGTGGCAGGGAGGGAGGGAGGCTAGAAATTGAAAAGGGGTAGTAGTGCGATTGGAAATAGCCCAGTAAACAGACCATCAGCCAGGGGCCAGGAGATCTTATTTCCAATATTGGCTCTTTCTCTTACTTATCATGTGTCCTTGAATAAGTCATTTCCCCTGTATATTCCTGATCATATTCTGCTTTGTTCCCCAAAAGTATGTGTGATGGCATGTTAGCCTCAACTTTTCTGGGGTACTTCCCCCGTTCACGCTCTGTCTTTCTCTGTCTCAAAAATAAGTAAACATTAAAAAAAAAAATTAAAAAAAAAAGAATTAGGGGAATTTCTTTCCCAGGGGTAGAAGTCAGAAAAAAACACAAGGAAATTAGTGTAGAGAAGATAATAAAGAGATACACAAATGCTTTCTGGATACCCACAGCAGCCTACAAAGTAGGCTGAGAGTGCTACAGTTTTGCTGGGTACCCATAGGTAAAAATCCAATCCCCAGTTCTAGATTCCCAAATAAAAATAATCATAATGGTTGCTAAATTAAGTACCTCATATCTGTTATTTCTTATAATTCTCAGAATAATACTAAAAGGTTTGCATTATTGACCTCATTTCACAAATGAGAAACTTTATATTCTGAGAGTTTATTATAACTTGCCAAAGGCCACATGAATAGTGACAGATGGACTCAGGATCTGAATCCAGGTCTGATTTCAAAGCCCATGCTTAGAACTGCTACTAACAAAGCTCAGGGAACATAAATATTTCCTCTTTCGATTCTTCGCAAGGCAATAGAAAGCAGCCAAGAAGGAAGATAAATCTAATGAAGAAACATAGTTACAGGTCAGAATTACCCAGGAGTGGTTCAGAAGCTTTTGAATTCCCTGTCATTTGCCTCCCTGGGGAATGAGAGCTGTTTGAAGGCAGAGGCCGAGTCCTGTCATCTTTATAACAGGGATTGCCTGTATGACAGTAACCTGCACTAAATGTTGTTGGGAGCCAGGACTTGGCTTTGCTTTGGGAGCCTCTCATCTCTCCTTGAGATACCCTGCCAACATCCTATGTTTTCAAGCTGCTAACTCCCAAGTCTACATTTTCTGAACAGTATAGCAGGTTTTAAGAACATGGGCTCTGAGGGCACCTCGGTGGCTCAGTTGGTTAAGCACCTGACTCTTGATTTTGGCTCAGGTCGTGATCTCACGGTTTGTGGGTTCAAGCCCTGTGTCAGGCTCTACATGGGCAACTTGAACCCTGCTTGGGATTCTGTCTCCCTGTCTCTCTCTGCACTTCCCCCACTGACACTCTCTTTGTCTCTCTCTCTCTAAAATAAACATTTTTATAAAAAGGTCATTGGTAGGATTAAATGAAGTAATACATAGTTGCTGCTGTATTAAAAATGCCCAATACTTGTTAACCATTGTTAACGTTCAGCTTGATGATGAATATCAACCCCTGAACATTCCACCTCAGACTCAGCACATTCATACTCACCATCTTTCTTCCAAGATCCCCTCCTCTCCTAGGACATATATTTGTGAATGCTCCCACCTTCCACACAAAGGTGCACAGCCAGAAAACTAAAACTCCTCTTAGGGTCTTCAGTCTCCTTAGATTACCAAGCCATGTTTATACTGCTTTTTAAAGTATGTCTTATACGGGGCGCCTGGGTGGCGCAGTCGGTTAAGCGTCCGACTTCAGCCAGGTCACGATCTCGCGGTCCGTGGGTTCGAGCCCCGCGTCAGGCTCTGGGCTGATGGCTCAGAGCCTAGAGCCTGTTTCTGATTCTGTGTCTCCCTCTCTCTCTGCCCCTCCCCCGTTCATGCTCTGTCTCTCTCTGTCCCAAAAATAAATAAAAAACATTGAAAAAAAAAAATAAAATAAAGTATGTCTTACAAACATTGTATGTCACCTATACTTAAATAATTAAAAAAAAAAAACCCTCTTATATACAATTTCTTTTTTTTTTTTTTTTTAACGTTTTATTTATTTTTGAGACAGGGAGAGACAGAACATGAACAGGGGAGGGTCAGAGAGAGGGAGACACAGAATCTGAAATAGGCTCCAGGCTCTGAGCTGTCAGCACAGAGCCCGACGTGGGCCTCGAACTCACGGACCGTGAGATCATGACCTGAGCCGAAGTCGGCCACTTAACCGACTGTGCCACCCAGGCGCCCCTACAATTTCTTTTCTATGCTAGAGTGCTCATCATCTATATCTTGAATTACCCCTAATATCCTTCCATATTTTCTCTCTGCTTCTATACTTGTCTTCTCCAATCCAATCTTCATGATGCTGCCCAACTAGTTCTTTAAATAATTTTTCTTTATTTTAAAAGTAATAGGTGTTAATCATAAGAAATTTTTAAAATATAGATAAACAAAAAAGGAAATAAGAACTACCCTCAATATCTCTACCCAGAGATAACTACTATTAATATTTTGAAATATAATATTAAAATAATAGTCATTTTTCAGTACATATTTTTAGTTGGTTAAAATGGATGAATGATGAATATATGGATAGATGTACCTACCAAGTATAATAAAATGTTGATAGAATATAGGTGTGATTGAACAGTTCATTGTAAAATTCTGTCAACATTTCAGTATGCTTGAATTTTTCATAATAAAACTTGTATAGTTTTTTTTTTTTTTTTAATGTTTATTTATTATTAAGAGACAGAGCATGAGCATGGGAAGGGCAGAGAGAGAGGGAGACACAGAATCTGAAGCAGGCCCCAGGCTCTGAGCTGTTAGGACAGAGCTTGACACAGGGCTCGAACTCACAAACTGCGAGATCATGACCTGAGCTGAAGTCAGACACTTAACCGACTGAGCCACTCAGGCACCCCAAAACTTGTACAGATTTATTTTTTAATTTGCATTATAAACCATGCATAGTTCTTCTGGCCTTTTCTAGATTTCATATGTAATAAAACCTCTGCTTTGAATCCCTGTCCATAAGCGTTATGATGCAAACAAATTGGTGGCACCTGGCTGGCTCAGTCTGTAAAGCATGTGACTCTTGATGTCGGGGTTGTAGGTTTGGGCCCTGTGTTGGGTGTAGAGATTACTTGAAAATAAAATCTTTAAAAGAAAAGATGCACACAAACTGGATGGTATTTCTCTCATGTTAGATAATTTTTACTATGAAACATTCGTGAGATTTGCAATATGGGAAGGATATCTTCTAGTCTAAAGGAGAGTTGGCAAATAACTTTACTGGAAAGGAATTTTAAAACATGATTTTTTTTTTGAAATTTATTTATTTTGAGAAAGAGTGAATGTGCTCGTGTGCATGCAGGCAGCAGAGAAGCAGAGAGAGAATCCCAAGCAGGCTCTGCACTATCAGTGTAGAACTCAGTTTGGGGCTTGAGCTCATAAACTGTAAATCATGAACTGAGCCAAAATCAAGAGTGGACGCTCAACAACTGAGCCACCCAGGCACCCCTAAGACGGGATTTTTGTTTTTAATATTTCTTAGAGAGAGCAGGGGAGGGGCAGAGAGAGAGGGAGACACAGAATCCGAAGCAGGCTCCAGGCTCTGAGCTGTTAGCACAGAGCCTGACGCGGGGCTCGAACTCATAGACCTCAAGATCACGTGACCTGAGCCGAAGTCGAACGCTTAACCGACTGAGCCACCCAGGCACCCCAAAACAGGATTTTTTTTAATGGTTCTTGATTTTCTATTTTATGACTATAACATAGCCTTATTCTTATAGGACATATAGATTGTTCTGAATAAACATCTTTTTGTGTGTGTCTTATGATAGTGCATTATTCCTAGATGGGAACATACACTTTCTGGTTTTTGCTGCAGATGCTCAGTTGTCCTCCAGAAAGATGGTCCCATTTAAGCTCGCCACCAGCAGTGTATTCAGGGCTCAGTTCAAAGAATAGTGTTTTTAGTTTTTTAAGTGCTTCATTATTGTTTGCTAAGGAAAACTATGTTTTTAGGTATTCATTTTCTGTAGAATGCTCATCCTTTTTTTTTTTTTTTTTTTTTTTTTAAGTCATCTCCACACCCAACATGAGTCAAGAGTTAGTAG
Source organism: Panthera onca (assembly GCF_046562875.1). Taxonomy (NCBI): domain Eukaryota; kingdom Metazoa; phylum Chordata; class Mammalia; order Carnivora; family Felidae; genus Panthera; species Panthera onca. Next base: position 56,644,941 of record NC_138351.1, on the reverse strand, counting down.
CATGCTCTACTGACTGAGACAGCCAGGTGCCTCGAACTTGCATTCTTTTTTTAAAGGTTTTTGGTTTTTATTTTTTTTTTAAGTTTATTTTTGAGAGGGTGGGGAGGGGCAGAGAGAGAGGGAGACACAGAATCTGAAGCAGGTTCCAGGTTCTGAGCTGTCAAGCACAGGGCTCAATGTGGGGCTCAAGCCCACAAACTGTGAGATCATGACCTGAGCCAAAGTGGGATGCTTAACCCACTGAGCTGCCCAGGTGCCCCCAAACATTCTTAATATGGGAATTATGGTCCCTATAGGTCCATGGAAAGCCTTCAAGAGGTTCATGAACCTCCCTAAAATTGAATGTACAATGTGGTATTTTGTGTAGTTTTCTAGAGAAAGGGGTTTTTAACATTCCTAAGTCTCTCAGAGGCATACAAGACTCAGAAGACATTAAGCACTGTTGCTCTAAGGTGGAGGTTCCCAAACTCTACTGCCCAGCAGACATCACCTGTGCATGCCCAAGTGACCTAAGCATTTGGCTTGGAAAATTACTGAGCTTTCTCAAACTATAATTCTCTTGAAAAATATCACCAATGGTTAAAGGTTATATTATATCTCCTATACCTTAGTTGAATCATCCTTTTGATGTAACTATTAAAATGTATGCTGTTCTGTTTTGTGGTGGGCCACCTGACCAAGCTTCAGCACATATGAGGATGATGCCCAGAAAGCTAGACTAAGAAAGCCCATCTTGGTTTCTGTAGGACTGTCCCATAGAGATTTGAGTATGTCTGACATCTGTGGTTTCCTTGCTCTGTAGGCTCACGTGATGGCTCTATGGGACTCTGGGAGGTGACAGACGATGTGTTGACCAAAAGTGATGCAAGGCACAATGTGTCACGGGTCCCTGTGTATGCTCACATCACTCACAAGGCCTTAAAGGACATTCCCAAGGAGGACACAAATCCTGACAACTGCAAGGTCCGGGCTCTGGCCTTCAACAACAAGAATAAGGTATGACCTTGCCAAAGAGGAAGCCTATTCCTCTTGCTTCAGCTTCTTGGCTTAAATCTTGTAAGATTCACTTCCCTTCTCTTTCCAAGTCAGTCCTTGTAACATAGCTTAGTTCTGAGCCTATGGAGAATTGAAGGCTGAGGGACGCTGGTGAGAAATTCTGAGATTATAAAACCCATCCCTTGCATTGAGCTCTGCAGTATTTCTCTGGATGGTCCATATTTGTAGGTCAGCCTCTCAGAGTTTCCCCAGGGCCACTCTGATTTGACTGTCTCTCATTTGCACATGCCTTTGCAAGTGCTCTATTTTGGGTGTGATTTTCATATGTGCCTCTGAAAATGATCACTTTTTTTGTCTTTGGTATTCAGGTTCTTTTCATTCTTCACTGCCTCTTATCAACACTCCCAGCAGGTCTTACCTAATCATTGAGTCAGATCTGAAACTGGCGGTATTGAATGTTAGGGTGGAGACTCAGAGCCAGAAGAGGAGAAAAGCTCCCCAAATCTGAATCAGGCCACATTTGAAAGATAGTTCCCTTAGCCTCCTATCTCCTGTCCATAGTTATGGCTTAGAGGTAGATTTAGATCCTCCAATCATAGAAGCTTTCACACTGAGATTTATGAAACTGTCCTTCATGTGTGTGCTCTGCTATAACTATCCAACGAGATGTCATGGGAATGATTACATAGTAGGAACTTTCTGAACCATAGGTATTTATATTACTGCTAGAACCTGGCTGGCTTCTTGAGTTCTCCCAAGAAGCAGCCTTGATTTAATATTCTATCCAGCTGCATGCCATAGAGTGAGATGATGGACTAACAATTAACAATCCCTGGCCCCCCCTGCTGGAATCCTCATGGGATAAGAATGAACAATGGGAGGACCCCAACCTTCAGGGTCTTCCCCTGCTTACTATTGTATATTAGTTGCTACAGATTGAAATATAACCTATTTTTTTCATTGCTCTTGTAGGAATTGGGAGCAGTGTCTCTGGATGGTTACTTTCATCTCTGGAAGGCTGAAAATACACTGTCTAAGGTGTGATGAACATGACTTAGTGGTTTTACCTAAAAATTTACCTTTTGGTTAAAAACTCTCCCTAAGCCTTTTCATTCTGTATAAAGCATCAGTTTTCCAAGGGTCTGGCCATGTTATTGCACAGTGCATGGAATTCTGAGTCTGATGTGCCTCCTTTAAATCTTTTAAAGAGATCAGAGGTGGTGATTCTTTCACATTGCAAGGACTTACTGAAAGACTCCTTTAACTAGCAGTCCTCCAATCCACAAGGCATTTAAGTATTTGGTTATGGATTATTGGCCATTTGGCATGTCATAAGGGCAGGAAAACCTAAAAGTTAGGAATCACTGGCAACTGAAAATTAATTAAACTAATATAAACCATCTTTGAAATAATAGGTAATGAGAAGATTTACAATCTTTACAAGGAACTTTTGCATAAAGTCAAACCTATCTGTGGGTTATTTGCCCTCTTCTTGTCCCAGAGGCCTTTGCTGCCTATTACTTCTGTTATAGACTCGTCCTCAAGAAGAAGCAGAGCTTCAGGAATTACTGACTCCTTCATGTGAAGCAGCCTTTGAGCTCCGCTGACCTTGCTTGGTGCCTTACATGCAGTTGGCACCTGCTGAGGACTGACTTAAGGGTTAAGGCTGACTGGTGTTCCCCAGGGTTGAGCCAGGCCCATGAGTGTGCTTTCTGTAGTGTACAACTCTCATACAATTGGGAACCTAGGCTGAGGATAGCCAGAAATTAGCCCCTTTATCTGGAGAGTAGTGAGGAGGGTGGTGGCAGAGAGGGTCCTGGCAGAGAACACAATGTGACCTTGGCTTTAGTGCCCTGGGGTTACCCCTGGAAATGACCTGTAGGTCTAGGCTTTTCTGCTTCTGATTATTTAATTCCAGCTTAACCTTTTTTCCCCTAATCAGTCCTCTTCAGTATTAGATCTTATTTCTTATTAACAGTCACCCTCTCTTTCTCTTATTTACTTAGGGGTGGAACAGGGCATTATTTCCTTAATCAGGGCTTGTCTTTTTGTCTCTGACTTTGTGTGGCTTGTGTATGAAGGAAACCCACACAGGTGGGCATCTAAAAACAGTGCCCTATAGTACACTCTCTGGTATTGCCATGGGTGCATCATTTCCTCTCTCTGTTTTAGCTCCTCTCCACCAAACTGCCATATTGCCGTGAGAATGTGTGCCTGGCCTATGGTAGTGAATGGTCGGTGTATGCAGTGGGCTCCCAAGCTCATGTCTCCTTCTTGGATCCACGGCAGCCATCATACAACGTCAAGTCTGTTTGCTCCAGGGAGCGAGGCAGTGGTAAGAGTCCTGGTATGCCCCTGAGGCTTATAGCTGCATTGCAGATGGGTTTTGACTTTCAGTTTCTGTGTTGATTTCCAAACAACAATCGTGATCTTTATGGAACCTGGTGTTTGGTAACACATGGAGGGAGCTTAAATACTCGCAGATGGCAACAGAGCTTCAAACACCACAGACAAATTTGTGGCCACAGAAGCCTCAGTGGAAACCAACAGTCAGGATATTGGTGGTTTTCTTATTTCTTCATAGATCTTGACTTTCTGCCCTATGGTAGTTTTTTGCTGGTGCCCCATCTGAACTGTAAAAATCATTTTATGCCAAGGGATGATGTACAGTGAGGAGTTTACAGAGGGCATGAGGAAACATTTGAGGGTGATGGATATATTAGTTATTTTGATTGTGGTGGTAGTGTCATGGGTATATACATATGTTAAAACTTCAGATTGTGATTTTATTTTATTTATTTTTTTTTTTAATTTTTTTTTTTTTTTTTAACGTTTATTTATTTTTGAGACAGAGAGAGACAGAGCATGAACGGGGGAGGGTCAGAGAGAGAGGGAGACACAGAATCTGAAACAGGCTCCAGGCTCTGAGCTGTCAGCACAGAACCCGACGCGGGGCTCGAACTCACGGACCGCTAGATCATGACCTGAGCCGACGTCGGATGCTTAACCGACTGAGCCACCCAGGCGCCCCCAGATTGTGATTTTAAATATGTACAGTGTATTGTTTGTCAATTATACCTCAGTAAACCTGAAGAAAATAGTTTAGTTCTGATCACTGGGTGAGTTGTAGCTTCAGCCTTCCATCTTTTATAGCATATTTTCTCTGAGAGCACTCTTTCTTTATCAAGGAATAAAAAGATTATGTTTGTACTGTACTTTAAGATTTCAGTATATCTTTATCTGACATGTTATTTCATCTTACCTAGAACCCTGTAAGAAGCAGGTAGGAAAAGGTAAGGTTAGTGTTAATAACTCTGTTTTATAGATGAGCTGACTGAGACCCAGAGCATTTAAATTCCATGCTCAGTATCTTCTGGATTGGTGGAAGAACAGCCAGGGACTAGAATACAGATTATTCAAGTTAACAGAGTGTATTTTCTTCATCTCACTTTGTTCCCCTTCTCATGCAAAAATGTAGCTACATTATCCTGGGAGTCCTAAAAGGCACAATAAGAATTACAGTTTAGCCTCTTTCTTTCAAGTAGTGTTTATTTTCATTCAGATATTGCAGAAGTGGCTTTTGTTTGGGGTTTGTTTTCAATTTTAGTTAAGATGCTCATGTTTCAGGGCAGAGAGAATAATGTGTGTAATGAGAGTTTTAAGGGGAAGAGTGATTAGGGTTGGCTGGAATGATGTCTGCAATGAAAAGCTTTAAGAGGGGCACCTGGCTTGGTGGGTGGAGCATGTGACTCTTGATCTTGGTGTTGTGGGTTCAAGCCCCATGTTGGGTGTAGAGATTAGTTAAAAAAAAATTGTGTTTAAGTTTTAGGGGTACCTGGGTGGCTCAGTTGGTTAAGTGACCGACTCTTGATTTTGGCTTAGGTCATGAGACTCATGTCAGGCTTCACTCTGAATGTGGAGCCTGCTTGGGATTCTCTCTGTCCATCTCTCTCTCTCTCTGCCCCTTCTCTGCTCTTTCTCTCTCTCTCAAAATAAATAAATAAACATTTTTTAAAAATTAAAAAAATGAGGGGCGCCTGGGTGGCCCAGTCGGTTAAGCGTCCGACTTTGGCTCAGGTCATGATCTCGCGGTCCATGGGTTCGAGTCCCGCATCGGGCTCTGTGCTGACAGCTCAGAGCCTGGAGCCTGTTTCGGATTCTGTGTCTCCCTCTCTCTCTGACCCTCCCCCGTTCATGCTCTGTCTCTCTGTCTCATAAATGTTAAAAAAAAAAAAAATGTTGAAAAAAATTTTTAAAAAATGAGTCTTAAAAAAATAAAGCTTTAATAAGATATTTTGGTTACTGTTACAGAGTAGCTTTCATAACTAATAAGGAAATACTGATTCCACAAATATCATCAAGCACTTCCTATGTGCCAAGAGACATCTTCGTACCCCATGCACTTCTTTGATCCACAGACACAGTACCAGATAAAGACCTCTTGCAGTGTCAGATAGGGCTTTTAGGTCAGATAGGAAAAAGTCCTTATTAATATAATGATATATAAATATGCAGGTTACCCTGTTTCAGTATAGGTTTGAAACACAGTGAAGAAGTTATGAGTTTACATATAACAGTTTAGAGTTATGAAAGATGACTCCACAGTAAGTCTAGGGGAGGCAGGATGGTTCAGGGCACAGTTAAGGTCTTAGGCTAAAAGATCTTAGGCATCATTTGGTCTCTGGCACTTCCCTAAGGTTTATGGGAAGGTCCCTGTTAGTGCATGGATTGGCAGTGTGGCATCAGCATTCTAAGGCTTTTGCATGAGATATACCTGCCATGGAAAAGGCACTGTCTGGTATGTGGGTGCCATGTGAACTCAGTGCTAGAGAAATTCAGGTAGTCAGACTGTCAAGTGTGTATTCTCCCTACTCATTGCCGTTTCCTTTTTTCTCTCTCAGGGATCCGGTCAGTGAGCTTTTATGAGCATATCATCACTGTGGGCACAGGGCAGGGTTCCCTGCTGTTCTATGACATCCGAGCTCAGAGATTCCTGGAAGAGAGGCTCTCAGCTTGTTATGGGTCTAAGCCCAGACTAGCAGGGGAGAATTTGAAACTAACCACTGGCAAGGGCTGGCTGGTGAGTAAGACCGTGCCTGACATGGTTACTGAACAGTGACAGAAAAATTGTCTTCAGTCTACCCATCTGCTCCCACCCCCACTGATAACACCAGCTAGTCACATACTTTTTCACTGGTAAGAGGTACTCCTTAGAGCAGAGAAAGGCACTTTCCCTTGATTTTGCTTCTGCGTCTACATGTTAATGGGAAAACTGAGGCCCAGTAAGACACACTAATTGATTTAGGATTACCCCCAGGTGATAGTAGAGCAGAAGGAACCCCCCTCACCGTAGCCACTACTGAATTATTATTGAAGAGTTTGGTTCCAACTGTCCTGAGAAGACCTTAGGTTTGTATAGCAGTTCTTCAGCCTGTTCACTTTTCCCTAATGTTCATTTGGAAAAATGAGGCTCCAGTTCCCATGAGCACCAGTCTCCTGACATCAGGTTAGATGCAAGACCCTCTCCTCTTAAGGAGACCAGAAGGAATTCCTGTCCCTTCCTATCCCCTTTTCTGCCCTATGGCCTAGAGGTGCTAACAATCTCTTTTTCTTCCCATAGAATCATGATGAAACGTGGAGGAATTACTTTTCGGACATTGATTTCTTCCCCAATGCTGTTTACACCCACTGCTACGACTCGTCCGGAACGAAACTCTTTGTGGCAGGAGGTCCCCTCCCTTCAGGGCTCCATGGAAACTATGCTGGGCTCTGGAGTTAATGACAACTAACTCTTTCCCAAAATGTAGAGATTTACACTAACTTCCATCCTTAGTTTCCTTGTTTCTTTTGATTTTCTTCCAATTGTTTGAGGCCCTCATTTTAGTGGGAACACAAGAGTTTGCCTATGGTTTAGGCACTTGACAGGAAGCTCTGTACAGAAATCTGAAGTGTTTTTTGTTGGTTTTTCCTTTTTTCGCTTTTGGTAATCAGAGTTTCTTCTGTCTTTTTTCTTTCTGGCTTCTCAACCAAACATTGTTAATTCTTATTTGTATTTTTTCTTTAAGTGACACACACTCTCCCCTCTCTGGCTTCTGGCAGAGGCTGGCATAGTCATTCTCACCCTTACTTCACTCTTGAGAGGTAGGGTTCCTTTATAATTATGTGGTTGCTGTCAGACTTTCTGTGAAAGTTTGGGGGCTGTCTTTGTGTGTGTGTGTGTGTGTGTGTGAGAGAGAGAGAGAGAGAGAGAGAGAGAGAACTTGTGTGCCTGCAAATACCGTGTGTCACTGAAATTACCTGGAGTAAGAATTACTTGTAATTAAAATATTTATAAAAGAAACAACTTTATTCACAGAGTCAGCTTTGGGACTAGTCTTTATCTTGTTTTTTTAAAGTCTAACAGCACTGATTATAGGAAGTAAAAACAGAAAGAAAAACAGTCACCACCAGGAAAACCCTTTGAGTTAGATGGCAGGCTTCCTGGTGACTTTCATGCCAGGACTCCAGGGTGATCCGTCCCCTACCTGTCTTCCCAACCTTGTGTTCCCCAGGTGAGAACACTTCTCTGTGTCATTTCCATGTCATCTTCCCATCTACTGAGCCAGTGGCCACTCCCCTAAAACATCAGGGTCTCCAGATGCAGTTCTCGAGGCTGCAGAAGCATTGGTAGAACTTGGTAAAGAGAATCCCTATCCCGGTCTTCCTTTTCCTTCCCTCAAACAAGACCTGATATGGTATCTCAGGGGCCTGGAGCAGGGGGCCTTACATTTGCTAAGATTCACATACTCAGTCCCCTTGGCTTTGTGGAGAAACTTCTCCTTTGCCTTTCTTCTAATCTTGTGGGTTTTGCTTTGCTTTTCTAAATTGGGTTCAGTCCAGGAGGGTGGGGGTAAGCAGGGGTTTATCTGTGTGTAGCGAGTGCTTCATGTGTGGAATGTTCATTTTCTTATTACAGTGGGGCTGGGGTTGAAGCCACCTCTCCCACTCTGTTGGCTTAGCCCCAGGGTGGTGGTGGTGGCCTAGAGCCAGCAACATTGTGCATGTAAAAGCATTGATGTGATTAGTAATTTGTTCCTCCCTTGAACTGTGTTTAGTCTGAGGTTGTGAAACTTGCAGGCAACTGACTGACCGTGATGTCCAGTTATTCCTTGCTTTTTACGCATCATGTTGCAGATAGCAGCTGTTCCCACCCACAAATTCCTCCTCCATTCTAAGCACATACTCTGCTTCTGTCAACAGCCCATCCTGGGGGAAAGGAAAAGTCTTATTTATTCCTGCACTCTCATTTCTAAATTGCTCTCCCAGTTATCCCCCTCTGCTCTGGGTGTAAGTGGGGAGATGGAAAAAAAAGAGTGCCTTCTCCTTGGTAATGGGGGCTGGTGGGGGAGGAGACAGCAAGTCCACCCTATCTTGGTTATACAAGGCACATACCACAGGTTCTAGAATTCTCATCTTCTAACCTAGAGAAATAGGTGCTATAAACAGGGAATTAAGTAAAATGCTGGATACTATAGATCTTTTAATTGTCTTAATTTTTTTTCTATTCTTAAACTACAGGCTGTAGATTTCTTAGTTCTCACAGAACTTCTATCATTTTAAACCAACTTGTATATTAAAAAAAAAAAAGATCTTAAGTAGGATGTTTTGTACTGTTGCCAGACCCTCTTCTGTGATGGGTAATACGTTTGATTGTTTGAGATTTTGTTTTTAAAAATGTAGCACTTGACTTTTTGCCAAGTAAAAAAATAAATATTATTCCAGTTGCAGAGTGGTTTGAGTAAATATGTATAGCCAAGAGGCAGTGGGGTAAAGGCCCCAAATGACTGGTTGAAAGTTTACCTTGGGGGGCTAGGATTGCTTGGAGCAGAAGGGGAACACAAGAGTTCCCTCAAAGTTAAGGGCAAGTCAAGTACAATCACACGAACACTTAGACCTACTTGCTCCTGGTCCCCAGCCCTGGCCAAAGATCATTTATTCTGGGGTCCGGGTCCAGTTGAGGATGAATATGCCCAGGCAAGAGGACACAGTGACCAAGGTGAGTGATGCTCTTCCCAGATCTGGTTTGGGGGTGTACCTGAGAGAAAGGCAGACTGCTGAATTGTACCACCCTCCTCATCACCAATCCTGGAAGATTCGTCGGGGCTGGGCCACAGAGGCAGGCAAAGCAGTATATTCCTCTGTCTCAAGGCACTTGTTCCTCTCTAGACAAGCTAGATACAGCTGCCCTTTGCACCTACCTTGGAGACTGACTACAGAATAAAATTCATACAGGCATCTACCTATGTGATCAAAGGCCACAAAACAGGAAGGGAGAGGTGAATTAGTTGAGGCAATTAAGAGGGCTTCCTAAAAGAGAAAAACCTTTTCCAAAATGAAGTTTTTAGAATTTCCAATCCATGAGACAGTGATGGGTGTTTGCAAAATGTTCCTTGGTCAAATTATTTCTGGGAAATGCAAATGTAAACAAAGACATGCTTTTTCCCAACCTCAGGTTTTGGTTACTGTGGAACTTGTGTCCATGGAACATGCTCAGAGAAAGGTGATGGGATCTGAGGGGGGACCTGGCCTAGGCTTCGGGCCTCCATGGAATCTTGGCCCTGCTCCTGTTTTCCAGCTAGACTTTCCAGCAAAGTATGTATCTCACAGAAAAGCTTTGTGGACTTTATAGGGTCCCTCCCTTTCCTGCCAGTCCCGATTCCCTTGCCATGAAAGAACTTTCTTGTTCTCCCTCAGGCCACATGCCTCGTTCCCCTGGTCTACTTGCTGCTCCCATCATCCTTGGGTCCTTTTACAGAAGGCTTTGGAACCTAATTTATGTTGAGTTCCCTACCCCGCAACTCCAAGAGTTGACTAGTATTAATCAGGCCTTTAGTGTGTTTTATTTTTATTTTTTAAAGTTCACCCATTTATTTTGAGAGCACCTGTGAGAGCAGGAGAGGGGCAGACAGAGAGGGACAGAGAGAATCCCAAGCTGGCTCCATGCCACCAGCACAGGTCCAACATGGGGCTTGAACCCAGGAACCATGAGGTCATGACCTGATCTGAAACCAAAGGTCAGGCCCAACTGACTGAACCACCCAGGTGCTCTTTTTGTTCTGCTTTTTTAAAAAAAGTAATCACCCCACATGGGGCTCAAACTCACGACCCCAAGATTAATATCAGGTCTTCGAACTGAGGCAGCCAAGCATCCCTGGCCTTCTGTGTTTCTAATTAAGCTGAAGACTCCCAGTCTAGCCTCTCTGATCCAACTGCCATCCAGACAGTTCCTAGAGCGGGTACCCAGAAATAGCAAGTCAGGATGTCAAGACCCTTAGCTTAGCATTGGGGTCAATTGTAAAAGTCAGCCAATGACCCAAGTGTTTTTTTCTTTCCTTTCCAGTTGGCTGATGTCTGGGAGCCAACAATGGGTGAGGTTGGGGGTGGCTGTCATTCAACGTTACTTGGTTTTAGCCACATCTCATTCATGCTAGTGTGCTGAGATGACTGGATGCTTTGGAAGGGTAGAAATATGGGCTAAGTCTGGAACCACCGATAAAGACAAAATAAAGTTTGAGTTTCTTAACTTGTTTTTTCTGCCCTTCAGCTCCTCCAAAAAATAATCCAGAGAAACAAATGTGAGAAATTTGTTTCTATACTACCACCAGAGAGAGGTGTGAACTGAACTGCTCAAGATGGGGTTGTAAGCTCTTCTGTTTCAGCGCTCCAAGACAGGGCTCTGAGCTGTCCTCTCAAATTCCTGTTGGGTTGAGCCTCACATCTAAACACTTCTCTTGATTAGTGTGTAATTGCTGAAGTCAGAATTTTAAAAGGATAATAATACTCATTAACTGAGCTCAGTGTCACATGTTTACTGCATTTCTTGTTAAGCACCATTCAGAGCTATAATTAACATGCCTACTGCTATGGACAAGAAGAAAACAAATGAACAGCTTCCCTCACTTGTAGCTACTTTTTTCTTAACTGGTGGCAGCTTGAACAGAGGACTGGAAATAATAAGACTCCGGGGTCAAGGCCATTGCCCATTGCAGAGAACACTGTGCTGGGTACCATGGCCTGAGGTGTGGCGGTTTGGGCCCTGTAATGTATTGCTTATGTGAGAAACATCCTTCATTTTTACCACCACCACCCTCTCTGCTCCTCTAGGCTCTTTTGCTAAAAACACAAAATTATTGTCCCAACCACCATGCTTCAATTTCTACCAAACAATCTTTCTTCCCCCCTGGGAGAGAGGAGTTTTCTATCACTGATTAGAGTTACTGTTGCTATTCCTTGAAGGGGGATACATGCTACTCCCAAGTTCTGACCAACCACTCAGGGTAAGTGGACCAAAAGGGGAGGGTATGGGTTCTGTTCTAGTTCTACTGCAGCTGCTTGTGACTGTGACTTTGAACAAGTCTTTTCCCCTCTTTAGTTTCTTCACCTTCTACAATGAGGAGTTCAGATTAGACATTAGATGATTTCCTGGGTCCTTAACATCCACAACTACTCTAGTGCAGGAAGTCTAAAAAATAGGAAGCAATCCCTCCCCTCAAGCAGTTTATCTTCAAAACAGGTAAATATTATAGCAGGGCTTGTAAAATTTTATTACGTGTCTTATTTTCCTAATGGCTTCTGATAAAACATTGAGAAATGTGGGTTGGATAGTGTCTCCCCAAAATTGAAATCTATCCGGAGCTTCAGAATGTGACCTTATTTGGAAATAGGGTCTTTTCAGATAAAAATAAGGTAAGGATCAAGATGAGATCATACCAGGTTAGGGTAGGCCCTGCAGTGAGGAGTTTCCTATGTAAGGGAGAAAAGGACATACAGGGACACACAAGACAACATGAAGAGAGACAGATTGGAGTGATGTATCTTTAAGCAAAGGAATTCCAGGAGCCACCAGAAGCTGGAAGAGGCAAGGAAAGATTCTCTCCTAGAGCCTTGGGAAGGAGCATGGCCATGCTGACACCCTGATTTTGGACTTCTGGCCTCCAAAACTGTAAGGGAATGGATTTCTGTTGTTTTAACACCACCAAATTTGTGGGAATTTGTTTTGGCAGCCCTAGCAAACTAATACAGGAATATTCTGAGGAATTTTCAGATACCAATTTTTATAAAATCACATGATACGTAAGAAAAAATTTTTTTTGTGATAATACAAAGATGAATGGTATTCACATAATAGTGCTGAGATGTGCAAAAGCAAAAATTAAAGCCCAGAACCACACTTGAATTGATTCTGCCTGACTCTGTCCATTCCAGGACCAAACTGCTCACCTCTGGTTGCTTTTTCCTATCTATCTCAAACTGAATATTTAAAAAAATTTTTTTTAATGTTTATTTTTATTTTTGAGAGAGAGAGAGAGAGAGAGAAATAGAGTGTAAGCAGGGGAGGAGCAGAGAGAGTGGGAGACACAGAATCTGAAGCAGGCTCCAGGCTCTGAGCTGTCAGCACAGAGCCCAACGTGGGGCTCAAACCCACAAACTGGGATCATGACCTCAGCTAAAGTCAGATGCTTAACCGACTGAGCCACCCAGATGCCCCTGAACATTTTAACTTTTACTCAAGGTCATCTTTTCACAGTGCAGATTGTCTTAGGATGCCTTCCTATCCTGAATGTATTGGCCAATAACACGTACAGCTATCTGCAGTCTTCCTTGACAGCAGGAGATAATAGGAGATCTAGCTAAAGCCTGTGATAAACTTGCTCTACTATAGAATCTGCCTTGTGCCTGCCTGTGCAGACCTAGAGTTATTAGCCAGGGTGTGAGGAAAGATCAAGGATGCATGAGTCATTAGGTAAAGTTACCATTGACTATATTGTTTTTAAGCTACTAGTTAATCTATCTGGTGGCTGTGGACTTTATTAGGAAACCTTAACCTATCCAAATGAATTTATTGTGTTGAAAAATTGATTATATCCATTGACCCAGAAGTTTCACTTTTGAGAATTTTAGGAAATGTTCTAGGCAAACATGCAAAGATAGATGTATAAGGATGGTTTGTCATAGCATTGATTATTTAAAAACAAAAACAAAAAAACTTGGAAGTATCCTAAGTATTAGTAAGGAAATGCTAAATGAAAATTTAAAATATTTCCAAGTCGGGGTACCTGGGTGGCTCAGCTGGTAGCATCTGACTTCGGCTCAGGTCAGGATTTTGTGGTTCATGGGTTCAAACCCCATGTCAGGCTCTGCACTAACAGTGTGGACTCTGCTTGGGATTCTCTCTCTCTCCCTCTTTCTCTGCCCCTCCCCTACTTGTGCTTTCTCTCTCTCAAAATAAATAAATGAACTTAAAATATTTGCAGGTCAATCTCATCACAAAAAGAGAGACCACCAGATATTATGTGCCTCCTGATAGGTTGCAATAGGAAGTTTCGCTTTTTGTGGGTTTTTTAGTGTTTTTTCTTTTTAATTTATTTTTGAGAGAGAGACAGAGTATGAGTGAGGAAGGGTCAGAGAGAGAGGGAGACACAGAATCTGAAGCAGGCTCCAGGCTCTGAGCTGTCAGCACAGAACCTGATGCAGGGATTGAACTCATGAACCACAAGATCATGACCTGAGCCAAAGATGGATGCTTAACTGATTGAGCCACGGAGGTGACCCTGTTTTGTTTTTGTTTTTAAGATTTTATTTTTTATTTTTTTTTTTTTTAATTTTTTTTTTCAACGTTTTTTATTTATTTTTGGGACAGAGAGAGACAGAGCATGAACGGGGGAGGGGCAGAGAGAGAGGGAGACACAGAATCTGAAACAGGCTCCAGGCTCCGAGCCATCAGCCCAAAGCCTGACGCGGGGCTCGAACTCACAGACCGCGAGATCGTGACCTGGCTGAAGTCGGACGCTTAACCGACTGCGCCACCCAGGCGCCCCTAAGATTTTATTTTTTAAGTAGTCTCTACACCCAATATCAGGCTTGAACCTACAACCCTGAGATCAAGAGTCACATGCTCAGGGTGCCTGGGTGGCTCAGTCAATTGAGTGTCTCATTTCAGCTCAGGTCATGATCTCGCATTTCTGGAGTTCGAGCCCTGTGTCAGGCCATCTGCTGTCAGCACAGAACTGACTTAGGATCCTCTGTCTCCCTCTCTCCTGCCCCTCCCCCACTTGCGCATGGGCACACACACTCTCTCTCTCAAAAAATAGACAAACATTAAAAAAAAAAAAAAAAAAGGCACATGCTCCACCAACTGAGCCAGCCAGGTGCTCCTGCAATAGGAAGTTAACAGCATTACCTAAGAAGTGTTCTTGCCAGAAAATCAAACTTGATCTGAACAAGCACAGATCTATCTATCAGCTCTCAGAAAATACAGTGACTGGAGGAATATATTAATGGTATAATGGGGATGCAAACAATCAAATTCAGGATGTAGAGGAAATGACCTGTTTTTTTTCCCAAGAAACAAGTAGCAAGAAGGACAACTGTAACAGATTAAGGGAGACTTGAGTCATATATATCAAGCAAATGTAATGCATACATGGTGTTTACATCCTGATCCAAAACAATACAAAACAATGCTATGGTAAAAAGAAAATTAACACTGACTAGATATTAGGTAATAATAATGGTTGTTGGCAATCTGGCTGGCTCATAGGTAGAGCATGTGACTCTTGATCTCAGGTTTGTGAGTTCGAGCCCCATGTTGGGTATAGAGATTACTTTAAAAAATTTTTTTAAATAATGATTGTTAATTTTTCTAGGTATAATAATGATATTGTGGTTATGTTTTAATTTATTTTGTAAATTTTTTTTTTTTTTAAGTAATCTCTACACCTAACGTGGTGCTTAAACTCATGACATCAGGATCAAGAGTTGCATGCTCCTCCTACTAAGCCAGCCAGGTTGCCCCATGGTTATGTTTTTTAAAAATCCTTAGCACTTAGAGATATCTTATTTATGGATGAAATAACATGCGGTCAAGAATTTGTTTCAGGGGTGCCTGGGGTGATTCAGTTGGTTAAGTATCCCACTCATGATCAGGTCATGATCTCACAGTCATGAGATCGAGCCCTGCATTGGTCTCTGCTGAGAGTGGAGCCTTCTTAAGATTCTCTCTCTCCCTCTCCTTCTCTCTCTCTCTCTCTCTCTCTCTCTCTCTCTTTCTCTCTCTCTCTCTCTCTCTCTCTCTCTCTCTCTCTCGGGTGCCTGGGTGGCTCAGTTGGTTAAGCTTCTGACTCTTGGTTTTGGATCCAGTCATGATCTCACAGTTTGTGGGTTCGAGCCCTGATCAGGCTCCACACTGACAGTTTGGAATCTACTTGGGATTCTCTCTCTCTGCCTCTCCCCCATTTGTGCTCTCTCCCTCTGTAAAAAAATAAAATAAATCTATTCAAAAAAAGAAGAATTTGTTTTAAATAATTCAGAAGGTTAAGGGTGCCTGGGTGGCTCAGTCAGTTAAGTGTCAGACTTCGGCTCGGTTCATGATCTCACAGTTCATGGGTTCGAGCCCCGTGTTGGGCTCTCTGCTGTCAGTGCAGAGCCTGCTTCAGATCCTCTGTCCCCCTATTTCTCTGTCCTTCCCCTGTTTGTGCTGTAGTGCACCCTCTATCTCAAAAATAAATAAACATGTAAGCATGTCAAGTTATTGGGTGGCTGGCTATTATCTATCACTCTTCCCTACTATCAGTAGGTCTGACTGTTTATCTTGTACATTCTCACATCTGTTCCCATTTGCTGTGTGTGAGAAACTACAATATAAAGCTTATGGGAGTGAATGGCATTTAAAAAAATAATAATTCAGAAGGTTACATTTTTTTACAGCAATATGTTTATAATTGTTGAAGCTGGTAGATGAGTATATGGGGGCTCCTTATACTAGTGTCTTTAATTTTGTAATGTTAGAAATTTTCCATCATAAAAAAATTTTAATGATATATGCAAGTAAATCTATATGTTCCTTTTTTTTTTTTTTTAATTTGTTTATTTAATTTTTGAGAGCACAAGCAGGGGAGGGATAGAGAGGAGAGACAGAATCCAAAGCAGGATCTGTGCACAGAGCCTGATGGCAGGGCTCAAACTCACGCACTGTGATTTCATGACCTGAGCTGGGATCAAGAGTCAGATGCTTGGGGCGCCTGGGTGGCGCAGTCGGTTAAGCCTTCGACTTCAGCCAGGTCACGATCTCGCGGTCCGTGAGTTCGAGCCCCGCGTCAGGCTCTGGGCCGATGGCTCGGAGCCTGGAGCCTGTTTCCGATTCTGTGTCTCCCTCTCTCTCTGACCCTCCCCCGTTCATGCTCTGTCTCTCTCTGTCCCAAAAATAAATAAAAAACGTTGAAAAAAAAAATTAAAAAAAAAAAAAAAAAAAAAAAGAGTCAGATGCTTAACCCACTGAGCCACCCAGGCACCCCATGTGTTCCGACCTAGAATGATTGCTCAGATATATTATTACATAACAAAGTAGTTACAAACCAGCGTATAAAGCAGGATCTGTTATAAAATTCATATATATCTATACTTAGGTATCGGAAAAATCAGTAGAATGTTATCAGTAGAATGTCAGTAGTGGGTCTTTTGGCAGCAGAGTTTCAGTGATAACTTGTATTTTCTTATCGTGTCCTTAAAATGCCCCCTCCCAGTTTTGTTACAATATGTGTTGATTGTGAATAAGCATTTATAATAAAAGAGAGTGGACAAAGAATATTGATGTCCTTTGCTCAAAAAGACTAAAACAGGGGCACCTGGCTGGCTCAGTTGGTAGAGCATGCGACTTGATCTGGTGTTGAGTTCAAGCTCCAGGTTTGGTGCAAAGAAAGAAACAAAAAACTATGGGGTGCCTGGGTGGCTCATTCAGTTAAGTGTCCCACTCTTGATTTCAGTTCAGGTCATGATCTCACAGTTCGTGGGTTTGAGCCCCGTGTCAGGCTCTCCTCTGGCAGTGTTGAGCCTGCTTGGGATTCTGTCTCCCGCTCTCTCTGCCCCTCCCCTCCTTGCTCTTTTTCTCTCTCTCTCAAAATAAATAAACACTTAAAAATTAATTTATTACTTAACATTATTGAAACCTTCAAAACAGGGCCAATAAATTCAAGAAGGAGACTATGATTAACTCAGTTTATAGTTCAGCAACATTTGCTGGTCAAAACTGTAATGGTATATATGGAGAGTGGAATGAATTTCTCTCTCTCAAAATAAACAAATGAATATAAAAAAAAACAACAACAAAACTTGGGGTGCCTGGGTGGCTCAGTCGGTTAAGTGTCCGACTTCAGCTCAGGTCATGATCTTGTGGTTCATGAGTTCGAGCCCTGCGTCAGGCTCTGTGCTGACAGTTCAGAGGCTGGAGCCTGCTTCCGATTCTGTGTCTCCCTCTCTCTCTGACCCTCCCCCCATTCATGTTCTGTCTCTCTCTGTCTCAAAAATAAATAAACGTTAAAAAAAATTTAAAAAAAAAACAAAAAACTAAAACATTCCTCATTTCCCTTTCCTTTGGCATGAACGTTCTGTTTAGGGCAGTTAGCTCATTCATCCTCTCAACTTTCCTTTTCAAAACTGTTCTCAATCAAACAAGAAACTACTCACAACAAACTCCAGTTAAAATAATCTTCTCAAAAGTCTTCCATGATCACATCTCTCCACAGGGAGCCTGGCTTTTTGGGGTCTTTCCAAGCACAGACAAATACAGGATTGTCCTGAGAGACCAGAAACTTCTGGGGAGACTGGGTAAATTCCCTTGGGCCAATGAATCCATCATACATCCAGTAGGGGGAGCCAGACCTTAGTTCCCAAACTCTTGGAGGTATCATTCCTGCATGAACTCAACATGGAGTGTGAGCAAAGATACACACAATACACATTTTTGGAGGCAGGCAGAGCTGTAATATCAGTCTTGAAGGAAGATTTTTTTTGTTTGCTTTGGGTTTTTGTTTTGTTTTGGGTTTGTTTGTTTGTTTGTTTGTTTTGCTATAATGAACTTTTCAGAGTAGCGATCCTTGAACCAAGTTCCCCTTTACATTTATGAACGGATACGATTTACAAAAAGATGCGCACATAACTTCTCAAAAGTATGTGTGTATGTGTGCATGCCTATGTGGCTTAAAGTTAGGCAGGAGGCAGCTTGGAGAAAGAGCGCTGGATCTGAGGTTGAAGTTAAATCCTTTCTCTAATGATTAACCGGCTCTTTGGCTGTAAGCTATTTGAATCTCTGGGCTGATTGTGAACTTCAGCGATAAGAGATGTGAAGGTTCTTTGAAATAGAGCACAACTATAAAGCATTCTCAGGGCTCCGAACAGCCTGAGCCATCTATTGAGATTTCACAGTTCCAGGGACATGGTAGATCTCCCTTACTTAAGCTCAGTCCAAATAATCTTGACTATAGGGCAGCCAGGAGCATGAGGACTAGCTGGTGTTTACTTTGACAAAAAGCTGCAAGTCTTCAAGCATCTAGCCAGTCTTTTACCTAAGCAGGAACCATGAGCCTTTTTATCCCTCCTGGTTGCAACCTCCCCTTTTAGCCACAGACAGATGAGGGGCTTGGCTAGGCTGACCACACGGGAGTAAGAATCCATGTGTGACCCTTCCCCCAAGACACTGGGGACCTAAGCAACCCTGGAGAGAGCTGAAATCTGGGCTCCCTGAGACACTGAGAGGCAGCTTCTCAGATAACACTAAGAACTCTGCTAGAGACTGAGCTGGTAGAATTGGAGAAAGGCCTCAGGGAAAGAGGCATTGGTACTCATACTTCCCCTACTCCAACTTTTTCCCCTGCTGATCAGGGTTACGGGATGACGAACATCAGCTTTGCCCCATTAGCAAGGCTTCAGCAGCTACAGATCCAGGTTGGGTCCACCTGTGTTTAGAGTCAGGTGCTGATTTGTGTTTTCCCTGAGTTCTTGCCCTGTCCCAGGTCTCTGCACCTTCTATAGCTAGCTGTGGCTCCATTTGGGGACAGTGGTTTTCTGCAGGGGTTATTCCTCAGCAGGTCATGTTCAGGCCTGCAGGAACTGGTTTAACTTGCTTCTGAGAGTCTTGACTCCACCCCAGACTCCTTTGGCTTCAGGGTAGGGAGTTGGAGGGGTGGGGGAGGAGGAGACAAGATACAACCAAAAGGAACAATGAAGTCAGGAAATCCCTGAAGAAGTAACTTTACTCTGAGGGAGGAGAGGGTCCCGCAGGCTTCCCTGAGGTTCCACCAACCTATCTCTTCACAGGTCACAGGAGACTCCAGCCTTTCCTATAGTTAACGTCACTCCTGGTTCTCCAGGATGTTGTGCTCTTAGAGAAGTCTTCCCTGCCCATCACCACTGCACAGCTCTCCAGGGGCAGTCATCTAATGGTCAGGACTCACCCTCTGTAAAACTAGACTCACGTTCAAGGTCAGGACCTGACCTGTTATCCGAATGAACCTCCACCAGGTCTGTGTGGAGTCAGCCCCTGGAAGCTTACATCCACCTATCCAGTCTTCCGCTTCCATCAGTATGACAGGTCAGTGCCCTAACTTGCAGGTTTCTTGTCTCTTATGTTCCTGGTGATTTGCTGTGTTGTATACCTCAAGGCCAAATTAGGAGGGCATAAACAAGCATTGTTTGAAATTCTAGTAAATAAAATGTTGATAGGTGTGTTTTCCTTGTCCCTGGCTTCTGATTATGTTTAGCCAATGGAGATTAGGAGGATGAAGGAGAAGGCTGTGAGAGTGTTTATGCCCCAGCACATACTCCACCTTCTGAAAAGCGAGTCCCTGTAAACCCATCCGGTATCCCTTTCCATATACTCTCTGCTCCCTGCCTGTTGTCCCCTCAAATCCAGTAGTGATTATGTTTCCCCACTGTCACTAGCCCTGGGGTACAGCACCATCTCTTGTTGCCTTTCCTTTAAACTCTCTTCAGAAAACAAAACAAAAACCCCTCTCCTCGGTTACCTGTTTCTTGCTGGGACCCTGAAAGGTAGGACAGATATCACAAAGATAGATGAATCACCACCTAACCTGTCACTTGTCTGTGGGAACTTGAGTAACTCAAACTTTCTGAGCTTCGGTTTCCTCATATGTAAAATACTACAGGGAAAGGAAAGGTACTCTGAGGTCACTTTCAGCTCCCAGAATCTTTGGTTCTAAGGTGATAAGTGTAGCTACAGAATTCAACCAGGAAAACATGAGTCAGAATGGAAAAATATGTAGAATTATTGCATTGGGCATATTTGGGTGCAGGGGTTAGGGGTTACCGCAGAGTTAAAAGTTGGTAGGAAAAAAGCCAAGAAATGGGTCCATCTATGCCACCTGTAATTTTTAAAACTTAGTCCTTGCCAAGAAATTCTCTAGAGTTGTGGTAGGAATCAGCTTTTATTTTATCTTTAGCTCCGTATTTGTCTTCTCTTATTAGAAAATGTAGGAAAAACGGGGCACCTGGCTGGCTCTTGATCTCAGGGTCATGAGTTCAAGCCCCACATTGGGTGTGGAGCCTACTTAATATAAAGTAGCAAGAATATCTATCGTTCTCCTTTGTTTTTTCTCAATCTATTTCTTTTAATCTCTTTCAATGTATCTAGTCTCTCTGTATTTGTTTCCTTCTTTTAATTTCTGTTTCTCTCCATTAAGACAAAGAAAAGGGGGAAAAAAAGGGACATTTTCCTCAGTGGGGGGAATCAGGAAGTTCCTGAACAAAGGCACCTAGCAGGCACACAAATGAGGCAGCCAGAACTGACCTGCCCCTGGAACTGCCACTTAGAGGGAAAGAGTCCCAGATGCTGGAAACTTTGGGCGCTGGCGTTTTCCCAGGCCAGACCAAGGCTGACCATTAGTTTTAACTCTACACTTTGGACTGAATTTATTTTGAACAGAATTCACCTGGCTGTCTCTATCACCACTCAGGTGCCTTGTACGTGTGATTTCAAAAAAAAGTGCTTAAGTACCAGAAAGGGAGGCTGAGATTTCTTTTTAACTGGAGTCATAGCTCTGTGTAGTAGGCATTAATTATTATCACTTCACTTTACAGATGAGGAAACTGAGGCTCATTGGGCAAAGAAACTTGCCTGCACTGGAGTCTGTGTTCTCCATTACTTGCTTTACTACCTTCAGGTTTATATTGTAACTTAATGTAACTTGATGTATCCTGTAGCTTGAAACAGGTATGGTGGGAGTATTTGTGTCACAGAAATTAGCAAATGCTACACAAATCAGGGCTTGTTTTGTTGATTGTTAAGGCTTAAAGTGATGCAGAAGCGCCTGGGTGGCTTGGTTGGTTAAGAGTCTGACTTCAGCTCAGGTCATGATCTCATGGATTGTGAGATAGAGCCCTGCATCAGGCTCTGTGCTGACAACTCAGAGCCTGGAGCCTGCTTTGGATTCTGTGTCTCCCTCTCTCTCTGCCCCTCCCCTGCTCATGCTCTTTCTCTCTCTCTCTTTCTCTGTCAAAAATAAATAAACGTTAAGAAATTTAATTTTAAGAAAGTGATGCAGATGCAAAGGCACAGGGAGATGCAGAAACCCCATGAGAGAGACGGGAGGATCATCCCCCAAAATAGTCTTGGATCTCAATAACTTCCAAATGGGTGGCATTCCCACTCATGTGTAACCTTTTAAACTCCTTTTAGAGTACCTGGCTGGCTCAATTGGAAGAACATACATCTGGGTGTTGTGAGTTTGAGCCCCAGATTGGGTATAGAGATTATTTAAAAAAATTTTTTTTTTTTAATCTTTGTTTTTGAGAAAGAGAGTCAGAGTGCGAGTAGGGAAGAAGCAGAAAGAGAAAGAGAGAGAGAGAGAGAGAGAGAGAGAGAGAGAGAGAGAGAGAGAATCTGAAACAGGCTCCAGGCTCTGAGCTATCAGCACTGAGCCTGACATGGGGCTTGAACCCACAAACCACAAGATCATGACCTGAGCTGAAGTGGTATGCTTAACTGACTGAGCCACCCAGGCGTCCCTGAGTGTAGAGATTAATTAATTAATTAATTAATTATTCAGAGACAAGAGAGAGAGCAGGAGCAGGGGGAGGGACAGAGATAGGGGGAGACACAGAATCCGAAGCAGGCTCTAGGCTCCGAGCTGCCAGCACAGAGCCCAAAGCGGGGCTCAACCCACAAACCACAAGATCATGACCCAAACCAAAGTCAGATGCTCAACCAACTGAGCTACCCAGGTGCCCCAAGATTTTTTTTTTTTTTAAAAGCAAGTAGGGGGTGCCTGGCTGGCTCAATCCATTAAGCATCTGACTTCAGCTCAGGTCATGATCTCTGGAGCCCACTTTGAATTGTGTGTCTCCCTCTCTCTCTGCCCCTCCCCTGCTTGAGCATGTGCTTTCTCTCTCTCTCTCTCTCTCAAAAATAAATAAGCATTTAAAAAAACACACAAAAAATAAACATAAAAAAAAATAGGGGCGCCTCAGTGGCTCAGTCGGTTAAGCATCTGACTCTAGATTTGGCTCAGGTCATGATCTCATGGTTCGTGGGATAGAGCCCTGGGTCAGGCTCTATGCTGACATTGTGGAGCCCTGCCTGGGATTCTCTCTCTCCCCCTCCCCCTCTCCTGTGCTTGTCCTCTCTCTTTCTCTCAAAATAAATAAATAAATATTTAAAAATAACAAAAATAAAATAACCCTTTTTTTAAGGCTTCCTGATATCAATAAATGATCATTTCCCAGTGCAGTACGTGTGTGTTTAGATATAACGTATGTAGCAGCACCTGAGTGGGTCAGTTGGCTGAGCATCTGACGACTTTGGTTCGGGTCATGATCTCACAGCTCATAAGTTGGAGCCCCGCATTGGGCTCTGTGCTGACAGCTCAGAGCCTGGAGCCTGCCTCAGATTCTGTATCTCCCTCTCTCTGCCCTTCCCCAACTCATGCCATGTCTCTGTCTCTCAAAAATAAATAAACATTAAAAAAAATTTTGATATAACTTATGCAAAATAAAATGCAGAACTATTAAATATTCAGTTCATTGCATTTTAACTGTGTATACACCAGGCATCCACCTTCCAATATAAGGCACAGAACATTTCATTGACCCCAGAAAGTTCATCCAAGCCTCTAACCAGTAAATTTCCATCATGGTTACCAACCTGCCCTCCCCCAACCACTTTCTGATTTCTTTCTTTCTTTTCTTTCTTTCTTTTTTTTTTTTTTTTTTTTTTTTTGAGAGAGACAGAGAGAGAGAGGGAGACACAGAATCCAAAGCAGGCTTCAGGCTCTGAGCTGTCAGTACAGAGCCCCATGAGGTCTCCAACTCACAAACTGCGAGATCATGACCTGAGCCAAAGTCAGGCACTTAACGGACTGAGCCATCCAGTCTCCCCTCCGATTTCTTTGAAGTCAACAGTGTTTCAGTCTTCCAGTTGCTCAGGCCAAAAGCCCTGGAGTCATACTTGACTCATCTTTTGCTCTGACATCTGACATCCAACCCATCAGCATTTCCTGTTAGGTAGATTTCAAAATATATCTAAAATCTAACTGCATATATATATATATATATATATATATATACACACACACACACACACACGCACACACACACGCACACACGCACACACACACATATATATACACATACAACAAAATACAATAAAATAAAATCTACCTGCTTCTCATCAACTCCACTGCTGTCTCCATCTTCCAAGCCACATCATCTCTCACCTGACTGGTCTCTAGCTTCTTCACATTCCCATGTTCTCCCCCTACCGTCTATTCACACAGCTGCCTGAGTGATCTTTTAAAAATGTAAATGGTACGCCTGTGTAAAACTCTCCATTGCTTACTGTCTCTTAGAGTAAAATGGACCTCAAAGTCTCTACTATTTGGCCTACAAGGTCCTCTCCACCTTTTGGATCTCAATCTACTCCTCCTCACTGGCTTACCAGGCTCTAGCTAAGCCAGACTCTGATGTTCCCCTGAACAAACAAGCACATTCTTTTTTTTTTTTTTTTTAACGTTTATTTATTTTTGAGTCAGATAGAGACAGAGCATGAACGGGAGGGGCAGAGAGAGAGGGAGACACAGAATCGGAAGCAGGCTCCAGGCTCTGAGCCATCAGCCCAGAGCCCGATGCGGGGCTCAAACTCACAGACCGTGAGATCGTGACCTGAGCTGAAGTCGGAGGCTTAACCGACTGAGCCACCCAGGCGCCCCCAAACAAGCACATTCTTACCACACAGCCTTTGTCCTTGCTGGTTCCTCTACCTAAGATGCTCTGCACCTGGCTCACTCATTCAGTTCACTTAGGTTTCTGCTCAATGGTTATCTTATAGAGAACTTCTCAGATTGCCCATGCAAAATAGCATGTTTTCCTCTGACACTCTGACCCCTGACTACTTTATGATTTCTCCCTAGTCCTTAACACCTCACATTATATTTGTTTACTGTCTGTTTCTCCCAGAGGTTGTGCTAGTAAAATGTTTAACAACTAGCTCTCTGAAAAGTATGAATGCATGTATATATATATACATATATGTACAATTTTATTTATAAACTTTACTTTATAAATTTTATTTATAAACTTTATTTTACTTTATTTATAAAGTTGATAAGACACAGTTTGCAAATAATCACAAAATACTCTTTTTTTTTAATGTTTACTTATTCTTGAGAGAGAGGGAGAGAGTGCACGCGAGCGAGCATGAGCAGGGGAGGGGCAGTGAAAGAGACACAGAATTCGAAGCAGGCTCCAGGCTCTGAGCTGGCAGCACAGAGCCCGACTGGTGCTGGAACCCGCAAGCCGTGAGATCATGACCTGAGCACAAGTTGGACGCCTAACCAACTGAGCCACCCAGGGGCCCCACAAAACATACTCTTTATTGTAAATTCCATATTCTCACTGAATGCTTTTGTTGGTATCTGCCAGACTCTTGTAACCATAGCCAATCTATCTTTGCAACTAATAAGTGTAGCTCCGACATAAATGTGGTTGATATTTTCACTTACAGGCGGAGTCTTTTCCAACACCACCAAGCAATTCCCTAGTTTTCAGGTGCACACAGACTGGGTATCCTACACTTTAACTCAATTTTGACACTATCTACCTGTGTCAGTCCCGCAAGATTGCCCCATTTCAGATGCCAGCTGCAAGGTCCAGGTTGTTACTTCTGCTTTTGACCCACCTGTTGTAAACCAGAGGTTCTCACGACCTCCTCCTTGGGTTCAGTGATCTGCTCAGCTCACAAAGCTCAGGGAAATATTTATGTACATTTATCAGTTTATTATAAAGGATGGGGCATCTGGGTGGCTCAGTTAAGCGCCCAACTCTTGTTTTCGACTCAGGTCATGATTTTACAGTTCGTGAGATCGAACCCCTCTGTGCTGATAGTGTGAAGCCTGCTTGGGATTCTCTCTATCCCTCTCTCTCTGCCCCTCCCCTGCTCGCTCGCTCTCTCTCAAAATAAAAAATTAAATTTAAAAATTAAAAAAACATACTATAAAGGATATTATAAAGGATACAGGTGAGCAGCCAGATGAAGAGGTATACAGGTCGAGGTCCAGAAGGGTCCTTGAAGACAGGAGTGGAACTGGAGTGCATGACCTTCAGGCAGATGGAGCTCATCAAATCTTCCCTTTGACCCTTTGGTCAGTGGATGAAAGTTCCAACCCTCTAATCACTAAGTCTTTTTGGTAACCAGCCCCATCCTGAGGCTATGTAGAAACCCCACCCTAACTCACCATTAGCATAAACTCAGTTGAAAGAGAAAAGGCTTGTTTTGAATAACAAAAGACATTCTGATTACTTGAGAAATTACAAAGATTTTAGAGGTCTGTGCAGGGAACCAGGGACCAAATATATTCATTTCTTATGATCCAGTGAAGCAAAGCAAAAGTGTAGGAACTTCACTCATTTATTAGTGAAGTAACCAACTTCCTTGCCAAATTGAATAGTAGCTTTTGAATACTGGAAAAAAATATTTAATATTTGCTGTATTCACAGTGTAACAGCTATAGACATGACACAATTCTAAGTTTAATTTGCATGATTAACATATTTTGTCTCTTTCTTGAATCCAGTGAACAAAACAAGTACTGATTTGTAGCATTTGCTGATTCCTATAGTGTAAATAATCCAAACATAGCCTATTTTAAGCTACCAACATGATATCACTGAACACAGGTTAGGAAAAAATGCACAGTATTTTATAGTTTTCCACCTCACAGATAGATACAAGAGCACAGATAACAGTGAAACTATTAGGAGGGAATGAATTTGAGTATTTTTAAAAAAAAAAAATCTTTTTTTAATTTTAGAGAGAGCATGAGGGGAGAGAGGGCAGAGGGAGAGAAAGAGAATCTTAAGCAGGCTCCATACTCAGCCCAGAAACCAATGTGGGTCTTGATCCCACAACCCTGGGATCATGACCCGAGCTGAAATCAGGACTCGGACGCTCAACAGACTGAGCCGCCCGGGCATCACATGAATTTGAGTATTTTTTCTTTATTTTTAGAATAACGTATTTAATTTTAAATTTATGTAATTTAATTTTTGACAGCTTGCAAAATTCCTGAAAATTTAGCAGCCGGCTCTCACGAGCCAGCTCCAGCACACCCTGGTTTCCTTACTAGGCTGTACACTCCAGGAAGATAATGTGTAGTGAACTCAATAGATGCTTCTTGAATAAATTAATGGAGGTAATTTTAGTGGTATTAGTTCCTTGCCACCTAAAGTGCCTGACTAAATTTTGGTTAGGGGACATGGAGGTGAGCACTATTTGAGCTATCATGCCTTGTCTAAAGAAATCTGGAAGAACGTTGGATAAAGGGGGTAAATTTGTCAGGGAGGCCTGAAATCACCAGAGTGGGGATGAGGAGAGTGGCAATGTCCATAACATTATCACTTCAGTCATCCTCCACAATACCACCTTAACTGATTATTATTGTTGTTACTATTATTATTTTTATTATTATTTTAATGTTTATTTATTTTTAAGAGAGAGCATGAGCGGGGAGGGGCAGAGACAGAGGGAGACAGACACAGCACAGAGCCTGACGTGGGGTTCAAACCCACAAACCACGAGATCATGGCCTGAGCCAAAGTTGGACGCTCAACTGACTGAGCCACCCAGGCACCCCTCAAACTATTATTTTTCAAAAATACATTTCAAAAATACATCTCTGACAGTTCTTCCAGCCTTCAAGATAAAATTCTAAATTTTATCTAGGCCCTTCATGTTTCCACCTTACCATATCCAACCTTACCAAACCATTCATCTTCCCCTGAATGTGTTTTACACTGTTCTGTCAGCAGATCTTTGCCTGTGCTACAGTCCCTACCAGGAATTGCCCTTCTACTACATTCTAACCCAGAGAAATGTCCATTTTTCACATCCTGCTTGCATAGTTTCTCCTCTCTGAGGTCTTAGCCGGTGCCTCATGCCCTCTGGCATAACTCATTTTCTATTTCCATACACTTAAAGAATTTACACTGGGGGCGCCTGGGTGGTTCAGTCGGTTAAGCGTCTGACTTCGGCTTAGGTCATGATCTCACGGTCCTTGAGTTTGAGCCCCGCGTCAGGCTCTGTGCTAACAGCTCAGAGCGTGGAGCCCGTTTCAGATTCTGTGTCTCCCTCTCTCTCTGCCCCTCCCCTGTTCATGCTCTGTCTCTCTCTGTCTCAAAAATAAACAAACATTAAAAAAAAAATTAAAAAAAAAAGAATTTACACTGAGGAGATGTTGGTCAAAGGGTACAAACTTTCAGTTATAAGATGGATAAATACCAGGGATCTAAGGTATAGCATGGTGACTACAGTTAACAATACTGTATTGTGTACCTCAAAGTTGCTATGAGAGTAGAACTTTAATGTTCTCACCATAACAACAACAAAATGTAATTACATGAGATGTAGCATTTGTTGACTAACTTTATTGTGGTAAACATTTAGCAATGTGTATGTGTATCAAATCATCATATTATCTTTTCTTGGCCTTTTGGCTAAGATCAAGTGCAAATCATCATATTGTATGCCTTAAATTTGCACAATGTCATATATCAACTACAGCTTAGTGAAGCTAGGGTGGGGGGTGGGGGGAAGAACAGACGTTATCTGTTTCCCAGCTAGATTATGAAAGCCTTGAAAACAGAACCCAATTCATTGTCTCCCATCACTTAATATAGTCTCAAGCATTTATCTAGTAGGCAACAACATTTTTTTATTTAAGGGGCAGCCTGGGGAGAGGAAAGCTTAACAGCTAATTTCTCTGGGCCTCAGAGCTCCTCTTTAAAAGAAGGCTAATGTTTCCTTGCCTGCCAGGAAGTTGAAGTTGATGAGCTCATAGTCATTTCCCAGATACATAACCTACCTCACAATTTTCCCTAGAGCAGAGCCTGGTATCAAAAATATTGAGAAGCACTGTGGTTTCATCCTTTAACCAAAAGGCATTTGATCTTACTTTAAGAAGGCAAGATTAAATAAATAAATAAATAAGCCAACAGGTGTAGCCATTCTGTCCCTGCGAAAGGCCGTAGTGAACTATCTTTGTCCCTGAATAGGGCCCAAGCTTCTGGGAGATTAGTGTTTGGCTGGAGGAATGTCAGGGTAGTCTGAGCTGAACAGGTTAAGCCCCCTCCTTTCCTCCAAGTGTACTGTACAAGGTGCACTTTCTTCCATAGCCAAGCCAGGAATTATAGTCATGTTTTTCAGAGCAGATTTCTCCTGGTAACTATCATGTGTATGTTCTTGGAAGCTCAAAAGGAAAGTTTTGCTTAAGTTCACTCAGTAATTACAAATGGACATGTGGGGTGCTTGGCTGGATCAGTAAGTAGAGCATGAGACTCTTGATATCTGGGTCCTGAGTTCAAGCCCCATGTTGTGTTTAGAGGTTACTTAAAACAAACAAACAAACAAAACAAAACAAAATCGACATGCAAGTGAGTGCTCAGTGAAAAATATTCTTTATTTAGCGACCACAGCTGGCCCACCCTCAAGTTGGCAGAACTGGTGTCACATCAGCAGAGAATCTGAGGGGGTGGCCTCATCTAAAATATCTACCCCTCCACCTGTCATTCCACCATTAGAGCTTAATTCCTTAGTGTCTCTGAGGAGGCTTTACTGCATCTAGAGACCCTACTGACATTCCAGTTCCTCTGGAAAGAGTATTTAGCAGGATTAGTAACAAGAAGAAATAAATTCTTTAACCTAACATTCAAGACATACAATCAGATGCTACTAACCTCTATAACTTTATCTTCCACTACATTGATCCCTAAAAAAACTTTCCCTTCAGCCAAACTGGTCTTTGAGCCTACCTTGCAGTTATTTTCCCCCTGCCTGTTGTTAACACAGCTTCCCTTGCCTGAAATTCCTGCCTGCCTGAAATATCTGGGCACTCTGTCTCTCTTTATTTATCACCTACTATATGAAGTGCTGTGTCAGGGTTGTTTTTTTGTTTTGTTTTGTTTTGTTTTGTTTTTTTGTAATTGTTCACAGCACCCAGAACAGAGCAAGGCACATAGTAGGCATACAATAAAACTTGCTTCTTATTCTGTTCATCTGTAGAATTTGCTACATTCTAATTTCGATATGCACAGATGACTGGGTATAGGTTTCTATATCTTTTTCGTAAGCAAAATGTAGAAGTGCAAGAGGGAGTTTTAAAAGATAACTATTTGAGGGGCGCCTGGGTGGCGCAGTCGGTTAAGCATCCGACTTCAGCCAGGTCACGATCTCGCGGTCCGTGAGTTCGAGCCCCGCGTCAGGCTCTGGGCTGATGGCTCGGAGCCTGGAGCCTGTTTCCGATTCTGTGTCTCCCTCTCTCTCTGACCCTCCCCCGTTCATGCTCTGTCTCTCTCTGTCCCAAAAATAAATAAAAAACGTTGAAAAAAAAAAAAGATAACTATTTGAAAGCATCACTTCATTTTTAAAATATTTATTGAGGGGCGCCTCGGTGGCTCACTTGGTTAAGCATCTGCCTTCATCTCAGGTCATGATCTCACGGTTCATGAGCTCGGGCCCCACATCGGGCTCTCTGCTGTCAGTGCAGAGCCTGCTTTGGATCCTCTGCCCCCTCTCTTTCTGTCCCTCTCCCACTCACTCTCACTCTCTCAAAAAGAGATAAATAAACTTAAAAAATTATTGGGTGGGGCACCTAGGTGGCTCAGTTGGTTAAAGGTCCAACTCTTTTGATTTCGGCTCAGGTCATGATCTCACAGTTCAGGATACTGAGTCCCATTTCAGGGCTCTCCCTCTCAAAATAAATAAATTTTAAAAATAAAATAAAATCTTTAAAAATATGTCATTTTATTATTACTTTTTAAATATTTATTTATTTTTAAGAGAGAGAGAGAAAGCATGCACAGTTAGAGGAAGGGCAGAGAGAGAGAGAGAGAGGGGAAGACACAGAATCTGAAGCAGGCTCCAGGCTCTGAGCTGTCAGCACGGAGCCCAACGTGGGGCTCAAACCCACGAAATGTGAGATCATGACCTGAGCCGAAGTCTGACGCTTAACCAACTGAGCCACCCAGGCGCCCCCCAAAAAATATGTCATTTTAAAAAATAATACTTCAGAATTACTCTGGGGATGTAAAAGTAATTTTTGTAATTTTTAGTGTAAAAATTTACACTAAATTTAGTGGGCTGGCACTTCACATGCTCTAAAAATTTTAGATTTTCTTCCCTTCTCTTTATTTATTTCTTAAAGTTTATTCATTTATTTTTGACAGAGAGAGAAAGCATGAGTGGAGGGAAGGATGGAGAGAGAGAATCCCAAGCAGACTCCCCTTCATCAGTGCAGAGCCCAACTTGGGGCTTGATCTTGGCAACTGTGAGATCATGACCTGAGCCAAAATCAAGAGTCCCATGCTTAAGCAACCAAGTCTCCCAGGCACCCCTTCCCTTCTCTTTAAACTATAAGCATTGTTTGTGCCCACCCAGGGATGTCAAAAAACCAACAAACCAAAAAAGAAACAAACAATAACAAAAACAAACAAAAACCACAAACATTTACTGAGACCTCTCTCTGAGTATCATGAGGGAATTTAGAACAAGTACAAGATAAGATTTTCTGCTAATTTACAGTCTTTGATTAGTTAGGCTACACATATGAAGAATTAGTAATACTGTGAGACTAGGAGGGTTAATAAGGGCTGGCATCCCCTGAAGAGGAGGTGGGATCTGTGTTTCTTGGAAAGGAAGGTGTTGGGGAATAGTGCAGGTCATGAAGATCTTGGGATGTAGAATGGAGGAGCTGCAATGAATACGAGAGAAAAATAAAGTGGGACAAGTTGGAAGAACCAGATTATGAAGGGCTTTGAGAAGTAGGCAGAATTATTTTACATGTTTTTCAAAGTACAGTGTTGACTTTTGAGCATAAGAGTGACATATTTAAAAATATAATTTCTCTATGCATTTAAAATGCACTTGCTCTAGGGGTGCCTGGGTGGCTCAGTCAGTTAAGCATCCAACTTCAGTTCAGGTCATAATCTCACCGTGGTGGGTTCCAGCCCTGCATCAGACTCTGCACTGACAGTGTAGAGCCTGCTTGGGATTCTCTCTCTCTCTCTCTCTCTCTCTCTCTCTCTCTGCCCCTCCCCCTGCTCATGTGTGCTTGCTGTCTACTTCTCAAAATAAAACAAATAAACTTTTTTTAAAAAAGCTATTATTAAAAAAATAAGAATAAAAAATAAAATGTGCTCACTCTACAAAAGACAGATATGCTAACATCACTAAAGGACATATTTATGTGTTAAATGAGGTCTTTGACCTTGAGGTCCACTGAAGGTTGGGTGTAAGGTGGAGAGGTAGAAAGTGTTATATTATTTTTTAAGTTATTATTTTAATTAATTAATGGAGTGTTCTATTCTTTTTTTTAATGTTTATTTATTTTTGACAGAGAGAGAGACAGAGTAGGAGCAGGGGAGGGGCAGAGAGAGAGGGAGATACAGAATCAGAAGCAGGCTCCAGGCTCTGAGCTGTCAGCACAGAGCCCGATGTGGGGCTCGAACTCACAGACCATGAGATCATGACCTGAGCTGAAGTCGGATGCTTAACACCCAGGCACCCCTGGAGTGTTCTATTCTTAATCAGACAGTAATGACCCTAGGTCTTTCTACTTCCCAAACTATGTGATTACCAGAACTAAAATAATATCTTCCAAGAGGAGGGAAGATAATTCTTTGCCAGCCCCTAATCTTCCTGCTTAGTAGAACTCTTAACGTTCCATCTGTATTAGCTTGCTAGCATTGCTCTAAGATAGTACCACACACTGGGTGACTTAAATAACAGAAATGTATTTTCACAGTTTTGAAGGATAGAAATCCAAGATCAAGATGTTGGCAGGATTTTTTTTTTTCCTGAGTCCTCTCTCCTTGGCTTGTAGATGGCTATCTTCTCCCTTTGTCTTCACATGGTCTTGCTTTTTCTCCCTCTCTGCACTGACATCAGTCATATTGGATTACTGCCCACACCAATGACCTCATTTAACCTTAATTATTTCTTTTCTTTTAAGTTTATTTATTTTGAGAGAGAGAGAGCAAGCACGGAAGGGGCAGAGAGATATAATCCCAAGCAGGCTCTGCACTGTCAGCTCAGAGCCTGATGTGGGGCTTGAACACACAAACTGTGAGATCATGACCTGAGCCCAAACCAAGAGTCCGTCCCTTAACTAGGGAGTCACCTAGATGCCCCTAACCTTAATTACCTCTTTCGAGACCCTATCTACAAATACAGTCACATTCTGTAGTACTAAGTTAGTACTTCAGCATATGAATTTGAGGTGGACATAATTCATCCCTTAATTTATTATATTCATATGTCTTGGACTCATCTCTTAAGAGCATACAGCTTTCAGTACAGCTCTAAATATCTCACTTAAACGTTTTTTAAATCATATAAGACCTGAGTATTAAACGTAATTTGGGGGGCATCTGGCTGGCTCAGTTGGTGGAACATGTGAGTCGTGATCTCTGAATTGTGCATTTGAGCCCCACATTGGGTGTAGAGATTACTTTAAAATAAAACCTTATTTTATTTTATTTTTTTAGCCTGGTGTGAGTCCTGTATTACCTTCCATCAGTTATTTTTGGACATAAAGGTTTTTCCCTTATTATTAACAAGCCAGTCCTGTGTATTATTATTATTTTTTTAAGTATCCTTATTCCTGGGCTATGTCAATTTCTTAGTCTGAATAGACTGGAATTATGGACTTTATTGTTGTTAAGACTGATATAAGACTTAATATTTGTTTATTTTGTGCTGCCTGCTTGGCTGCACGGTCTGCCAAATTGTTTCCTTTATTTTAAAAATTTTTTTATTATCCGGGCGCCTGGGTGGCGCAGTCGGTTAAGCGTCCGACTTCAGCCAGGTCACGATCTCGCGGTCCGTGAGTTCGAGCCCCGCGTCAGGCTCTGGGCTGATGGCTCGGAGCCTGGAGCCTGTTTCTGATTCTGTGTCTCCCTCTCTCTCCGCCCCTCCCCCGTTCATGCTCTGTCTCTCTCTGTCCCAAAAATAAATAAAAAACATTGAAAAAAAAAATTTTTTTTATTATCATTATTTTTTAATGTTTAGTTATTTTTGAGGGAGAGAGACAGAGCGTAAGTAGAGGAGGGGCAGAAAGAGCAGGAGACACAGAATCCGAAGGAGGGTCCAGGCTTGAGCTGTCAGCACGGAGTCCAACACAGGTCTAGAATCCACAAGTCATGAGATCATGACCTGAGCTGAGGTCGGTTGCTCAACCGACTGAGCCACCCGGCATCCCTTTATTATTTTTCAAATGTTTATTTATTTTTGAGAAAGAGAAGGGGAAGGGACAGAGAGAGAGGGAGAGAGGATCTCAGGCAGGCTACATGCCCAGTGGGGAGCTGGATGCAGGGCTCCACCAGGAACATATGAGAACATAACCTGAGCTGAAATCAAGAGTGGGAGGCTTAACCAACTGAGCCACCCAGGTGCTCCAAAAATAAAATCTTTAAAATAAACTAAAATGAAGGTAATTTGAAAATATAGAAGTGAAATGGGAAAATGTTACCT
This sequence comes from Panthera onca, assembly GCF_046562875.1. Classification (NCBI taxonomy): domain Eukaryota; kingdom Metazoa; phylum Chordata; class Mammalia; order Carnivora; family Felidae; genus Panthera; species Panthera onca. Next base: position 56,611,100 of record NC_138351.1, on the reverse strand, counting down.
ATAATCCTATTATTTATATATGGCTCTTATTAATATTCTTTTGATGTATTTTTGCAGTCTTCCTTTCCTATGCATGGTGTTCTTATATAGTTATATTAACTCAGTGATTTGGTTTTGGCTTTTTATGCCTAACAGTATAAAGCAAGTGTTTCCCATGTCCTGGGAATGTAAATGTTATTTATAAAGGCTGCATAGTATGAGATCTAGTAAGAATGACATAATTTGCTTAACCATTTCTCTACAGTCAGACATGTAAGAAGCTTCCAATCTTTTACTATTATAAATAAAACTGTGAGAAATGTTCTTTTCTGCATAACAATGTTTCCATATTTAAAATTATTTCTGGGGCTTCTGGTTAGCTCAGTTGGTAGAACATGCAACTCTTGATCATGAGTCATGAGTTCAAGCCCCACGTCGGGCATGGTGCCTACTTAAAAAAAATTTGTTTTTAATTAAAATTATTTCCTTAGGGCAGAGTACCAGAATTGCTTTGGATGAAGAGGTTTTAATATATAATGGCTTTTTGTTTTCCAAAAGGTTTATGCCAATTTGTATTCCTATTAGTCAAATAAGAGAGAGCCTCTTTATTTTTTTTAAGTTTTTATTTAAAAATTCTCCTTGGTGGGGCACCTGGGTGGCTCAGTCGGTTGAGCCTCCGACTTCGGCTCAGGTCATGATCTCACGGTCTGTGAGTTCGAGCCCTGTGTTGGGCTCTGTGCTGACAGCTCAGAGCCTGGAGCCTGCTTCGGATTCTGCATCTCCCTCTCTCTCTGACCCTCCCCCACTCACGCCCTGTCTCTCTCAAAAATAAATAAACATTAAAAAAAATTTTTTTAAATTCTCCTTGGCTAACATACAGTGCAATATTGGTTTCAGGAATAGAATTTAGTGACTCATCACTTATATTACAATACCCAGTGCTCCTTCTAACAAGTGCCCTCCTTTATTTTTTTTTAATGTTTAATTATTTTAAGAGAGAGAGAGCACGTGCACACACCCGTCTGTAGGAGCATGGGAAGGACAGAGAGAGAGAGAAGAGAAAGAATCCCAAGCAGGCTTGGTGCTGTCAGTATGGAGCCCGAGGGGCACTTGAACCCATGAACAGTGAGATCATGACCTGAGCCAAAATCAAGAGTGGGACACTTAATTAACTGAGCCACCCAGGTGCCCCTAACAAGTGACCTCCTTAACACCCATCTAGCCTATCCCCATCCACCCCCCTCTATCAACCATCATTTTGTTCTCTATCATTAAGAGTCTTTTATGGTGGGTGCCTAGATGGCTCAGTCGGTTAAGCATGTGATTCTTGATTTCAGTTCAGGTCATGATCTCACAGTTTGTGAGATGGAGCTCTGTGTGGGGCTCTTCACTGTCAGTGTGGAGCCTGCTTGGTATTCTCTCTCTCTCTCTCTCTCTCTCTCTCTCTCTCTGCCCCTCCCCCACTCTCAAAATAGATAAACTTAAAAAAAACAAAGAGCCTTTTATGGTTTATTTCTCCCCTCTCTCTTTTTCCCCCCTTTCCCACATGTTCATCTATTTTGTTTCTTAAATCCCATATATGAGTGAAATCATATGGTACTTGTCTTTCTCTGACATATTTCGATTGGCCTAATACTCTCTAGCTCCATCCACGTCATTATAAATGAAAAATTTCATTCTTTTTTATGGCTGAGAATATTCCATTGTGTGTGTGTGATATGTAGATCACATTTTGTTACACATTCATCAATTGATGGACACTTGGCTATTTCTGTAATTTGGCTACTATAGATAATGCTGTTATAAATATTGGGGTGCATGTATCCCTTTGAATTAATGTTTTTGTATTCTTTGGGTAAATACCTAGTAGTGTAATTGCTAGATTGCAGAGTAGTTCTATTTTCAGCACTATATATATTTTTTTCTTTTTTCTTTTTTTAAGACAGAGTGAGACAGAATCTCTCTAGGCAAGGGCATGGGGAGAACAAGAGAGAATCTCAAGCAGGCTCCACACCCAGCACAGAGCCTGACATGGGGCTTGATCTCATAAGCATAAGCTCATGACCTGAGCCAAATCAAGAGTCAGATGTTTAACTGACTGAGCCACCCAGGTGCCCCTGTTTTCAGCTTGAGAAAACTCCACACTGTTTTCCAGAGTGGCTGCAGCAGTTTGCATTCCCACCAACAGTACAAGAAGATTCCCCTTTCTCCTTGCCAACACTTGTTTCTTGTGTTGATTTTGGCCATTTTGACAAGTGTGAGGTGATAGCTTATTGTACTTATTGTAGTTTTTTTTTTTTTTTTTTTTTAAACATTTATTTATTTTTGAGACAGAGAGAGACAGAGCATGAACGGGGGAGGGGCAGAGAGAGAAGGAGACACAGAATCGGAAGCAGGCTCCAGGCTCTGAGCCATCAGCCCAGAGCCTGATGCGGGGCTCAAACTCACGGACCGCGAGATCGTGACCTGAGCCGAAGTCGGACGCTTAACCGACTGAGCCACCCAGGCGCCCCTGTAGTTTTGATTTTCATTTCCCTGATGATCAGTGATGTTGAGCATCTTTCCATGTGTCTGTTGGCAATCTGTATGTCTTCTTTGGAGAACTGTCTGTTCATGTTTTCTATTGATTTTGTAATTGGGTCATTCATTTTTGGGGGGTTGTATTTTATAAGTGCTTTATGTATTTTTGATACTAACCCTTTATCAGATATGTCATTTGCAAATATCTTCTGCAATTCCATAGGTTGCCTTTTAGTTTTGTTGATTGTTTCCTTCCTCACGCAGAAGCTTTTTATTTTGATGTAGTCTCAATAGTTTATTTTTGCTTTTGTTTCCCTTGCCTTAGTAGACATATCTAGTAAGACCAATGTCAAAGAGATTACTGCCTATGTCCTCTTCTAGGATTTTTATGGTTTCAGGTCTCACATTTAGGTCTTAAATCCATTTTATTTTTTTATTTTTATTAAAAAAAACATTTTTTTTAACGTTTATTTATTTTTGAGACAGAGAGAGACAGAGCATGAATGGGGGAGGGTCAGAGAGAGAGGGAGACACAGAATCCGAAACAGGCTCCAGGCTCTGAGCTGTCAGCACAGAGCCCGATGTGGGGCTCGAACTCATGGACTGCGAGATCATGACATGAGCCGAAGTTGGCCCCTTAACCAACTGAGCCACCCAGGCACCCCTATTTTTATTTTTTAAATGTTTATTTTTGGGAGAGAGAGACAGAGACAGAGTGCCAGCAGGACAGGGGCAGAGAGAGAGGGAGACAGAATCTGAAGCAGACTCCAGGCTCTGAGCTATCAGCAAAGAGCCTGACATCCACAAACTGCAAGATTGTGACCTCAGCTGAAGTTGGACCCTCAACCGACTGAGCCACCCAGGCACCCCTAATCCATTTTTTTAAGTTTATTTATTTTGGGAGAGAGAGAGTGTGAGCATGGGAGAGGCAGAGAGAGGGAAGGGGAGAGAGTCTCAAGCAGGCTCTGAAATCAAGAGTGCTGGATGCTTAACTGACTGAGCTGCTCAGGCACCCCAGTTATTTAATCCATTTTGAATTTATTTTTGTGTATGGTGTGAGAAAGTGGTGCAGTTTCATTCTTTTGCATGTTGCTGTCCACTTTTCCCAACACCATTTGTCAAAGAGACATGAGAGTGCCTCTTTAAATATAAACCCAGAGCACTTGGTAACACCATTATTTTTAGTCTTTATTAATTTTTTTAATAGTTATTTATTTATTTTGGGAGCGAGCGAGCTGGGGAGGGGTAGAGAGAGGTAGAGAGAGAGAATCCCAAGCAGGCTCAGGGCTGTCAGTGCAGAGCTGGACACGGGGCCCGAACTCACAAACCAAGAGATCGTGAACTGAGCCGAAATCAAGAGTTGGATGCTTAACCACTGAGCCGCTCAGTTACCCCTACTCTTTATTAATTTGATAGACAAAAATACATGTTACTGTTATAACTCACTTAAAAAATTGTGAAGCAAAACATTTTCCATGCTTGTTGATTACCTCTATTCCCTCTTTTAGGAATTGTTGATAAGCTTTGTCCACTTATTTACAGAAATTTCAGTCAATTTGTATGAGCTTTTGTTTACAGTAAAAATGTTAATTATTCAAAAATTTGTTCTGTTTCTCCCCCAGATCTACTGTTTACTTTAAAATTTATTTTTATTTATTTATTTATTTTTTATTTATTTATTTTTATTTATTTATTTATTTTTTTTAATTTTTTTCAGTTTATTTATTTATTTTGAGAGAGAAAGCATGAGCAGGGGAGAGGCAGATTGAGAGAGAGAGAGAGAGAGAGAGAGAGAGAGAGAAAGAATCCAAAGCAGGCTCTACACTATTAGCGTGGAACCCGATACGGGACTTGACCTCACGAACTGTGAGATCATGACCTGAGCCGAAACCAAGAGTCGGACGCTTGGGGCGCCTGGGTGGCGCAGTCGGTTAAGCGTCCGACTTCAGCCAGGTCACGATCTCGCGGTCCGTGAGTTCGAGCCCCGCGTCAGGCTCTGGGCTGACGGCTCGGAGCCTGGAGCCTGTTTCCGATTCTGTGTCTCCCTCTCTCTCTGCCCCTCCCCCGTTCATGCTCTGTCTCTCTCTGTCCCAAAAATAAATAAAAAACGTTGAAAAAAAAAAAAAAATTAAAAAAAAAAAAAAAAAAAAAAAAAGAGTCGGACGCTTAACCGACTGAGCCACCCAGGCGCCCTAAAATTTATTTTTATTTATTAAAGATTTTTATTTTAAGTAGTCTTTACACCCAACATGGGGCTCAAACTCATGACTCAGAGATCAAGAGTCACATGCCCTTCCAACTGAGTAAGCCAGGCACCCCCCAAAAAATTTTAAATGTTACGTAGAAAAGTTTTCTGTTCAAGGGGCACTTGGGCGGCTCAGTCAGTTAAGCATCTGACTCTGATTTCAGCTCAGGTCATGATCTCATGGTTTGTGGATTCAGGCCCCCTGCATAGGGCTCTGTGCTGACAGTGCAGAACCTGCTTGGGATTCTATCTCTCCCTCTCTTTCTGCCCTTCCCCACTCATGAGTGCATGTTTGCTCTTTCTCTCTCAAAATAAATAAACATTTAAAAAGAGTTTTCTATTCAAGAGTAGTTTCATATGTTGTTTATTTCCTTTTTTGCATCTCCATTACTTAGCCATTTCTGTTTTCCTCAAGCTTTTAAAAAAATTTTTAAAAGTAAACTTGACCCTCAACAATGGGCTCTCCAATTCATGAACTGGAGATCAGGAGTCACATGCTCTACCAACTGAGCCAGCCAGTCGCCTCACACTTTTCAATGTTTTAAAAAATTATTTGACAGTTTTATATAGAGTGGCAGCCTGGTTTAGTGGGTTGAAAGAGCACAGGCTTTGTAGTCAACGTTTAGAATCCTGGGTATGCTATTTAATGCATCCTCTTCTCTTTGTTTTATAAAATCAGAATACCTGCCTATATAATTATAATTAGGATAAAAATATGATGGACATATATAACACTGGGCCTAACAGACAGTAAATATTTACCTTTACAGTAAATGTAAACCGTTACCCTCTTCAAATCATTTTGGTATAAGGAGTAACATTATAGCTCTCTTTCTCCCAGGTTGTTAATAAATTCTCCTCCTAATTACTTTTTATTTAAAACAATTTTTTAAAGGGGCTCCTGGCTGGCTCAGTTGGTAGAGCCTATAACTCTTGTTCTCAAGGTCATGACTCGATCTCAGCTCAGGTCATCATCCCAGGGTCCATGGGATGGAGTCGAGACTGGCTCTGTGCTGAGCATGGAACCTGCTTAGAGATTCTCTCTCTCCCTCTGCCCCTCTCCCTGGCTCTCAGTCTCTCTCTCTCTCTCAAATTAAAAAAGAAAAAAAAAAAAAAAAGGAAGAGTTATTTCTTCTCTGTATTTATGCATCCACTTATTTATATCAGTATTGACTCACTGATATTTGTTCAAGTAATAATCAAATACTATCATTATTTAAATTTTTTTTTTTTTAATGCTTATTTATTTTGGAGAGGGCACAAGTGGGAGAGGAGCAGATAGAGAGGGACAGAGGATCTGAAGTGAGCTCTCTGCTGACAGGCTGACAGCAGTGAACCTGTTATGGGGCTCGAACTCACCAACTGCGAGGTCATGACCTGAGCTGAAGTTGGTCGCTCAATGGACTGAGCCACCCAGGTGCCCCAAGTACTATCATTATTTATTTTGTTGCTCAAATTATTCCATTTTTGGCCACTGAAAATTCTACTTAAACAATTTTTTATTTTGGGCACCTGGGTGGCTCAGTTGGTTAAGCATCTGACTCTTGGTTTTGGCTCAGGTCATGATCTCAGTTCATGAAAACCTGCTTGGGATTCTCTTTCTCTCTTTCTCTGAAATTCCCCCACTCTCTCTCTCAAAATAAATAAATAAACATTTAAAAATTAAAAAAAATTAATTCCAATACAGTTAACATACAGCATTATATTAGTTTCAGGTATAAATATTTTTTAAAAACAGAAATAGAAAAAAATAAAAACTATCAGAGTTTAATGTACCATGATTATGTAAAATGTTAACATTAAGGAATGCTAGATGAAGTGTATACTAAAGCCCTCAGAGTACATAAATATATGAATAGATATTGTTTTGTAAAACATTTTCAGTTTTATATAGGTGTGTATTTATCTCCTCTTGTAGGTTTTGTAGGTTCCAGTCAAAAGGGATTAAAATAAAAAAGACACAGGGACACCTGGGTGGCTTAGGAGGTGAAGCATGCAACTCTTGATCTTGGGTCATGAGTTCGAGCCCCATGTTGGATGTAGAGGTTACTTTAAAAAATCATTTACTTAAAAAAAGTCATTTCCAGGGGCGCCTGGGTGGCTTGGTCGGTTAAGCACCCAAACTCGGCTCCGGTCATGATCTCACAGTCTGTGAGTTCGAACCCCACATCGGGCTCTGTGCTGACAGCTCAGAGCCTGGAGTCTGCTTCCACACGTCTCCCTCTCTCTCTGCCCCTCCCCCACTTGCGCCCTCTCTCTCGCGTGCACTCTCTCTCTCTCAAAAATAAACATTAAAAAAATTAAAATCATTAAAAAAAAAGATGCAAACCCAACATTATATTGAGCTCTTTTAATCATCCTGACAATTCTTTGAGGTAGTTATTGTTATCCCCATTTTGTGGATGAGAAAATGAAGACAGGATGAGTGAGTTTAAGTACCTTGCCTAAGGTCACACAATTAGATTCTTCTAGAACAGGGATTGGCAAACTTTTGCGTGAAAGGCCAGACAGTAAATATTTTAGGGTTTCTGGGTTACTTAGCTTGTTATAGATATTCAATTCTGCTATTGTAGCATGAAAGTAGTCATAGACTAGAATAATAATCATAGAATAATCATAATAATCATAGAATAATCATGGTTGAGTTACAGTGGAACTTAATAGACTAAAATTTGAATTTTGCCTAAGTTTTGTGTGTCATGAAGTATTATTCTTCTGATTTTTTTTAAGTCATTTAAAAATGGCTAATAAGGGGCACCTGGCTGGCTCAGCCAATGGAGCATATGACTCTTGATCTCGCAGTCATGAGTCCAAGCCCCAAAATGGCAAGAGTTTACTTTAAAACAAAGCAAAAAACAAAACAAAAACATTGGACTTTAACTGGCTGGCTCAGGTAATAGAGCTCATGAGGCTCTTGATCTCAGGTTGGTGAGTTTAAGCCCTACATTGGACATAGAGCTTACTTAAGAAAGAAAGAAAGGAAAGAAAGAAAGAAAGAAAGAAAGAAAGAAAACGAAAGAAAGAAAGAAAAGGCTAACAATCTTAGCTTGTGGGTTGTAGACAAAAAGGAGATAGGCTGGCTTTGGCCCACGAGTTGTTTCCTGACTTTTGTTCTAGAATCCAGGCCTTCCTGAATTCCTCTAGAATGCAAGCCTTAACCACTGACTAGGGTTATATAAGTACTGATGAAACCAAATAATGTTCTTCCTGGTAGTAACAGTTCCTAACAATTCTTATAGACCAATTATTTTCTGAGGACTTTCATATGCAGTATCTTCCATGAAGCTGGCAGTGCCATATAAAGTAAACAGAATTGTACTCCTTTATGTAGATCAAGAAACAGGCTTAAAAAGGACAAGTTATTAATTAATTAGGAGGGAACTGGGCTTTTAGAGAAATGAGACACAATAGTGTTACAGGGAGTCTTTTTGGCTATTCCTCATAGGTCCCACACAATGGTAGTATCATTAACTATTTGTTTATTGCTTTCAAAGGTCAGCTTGACCACAGCTCAGCTGCTTTTAGGAATAAACGTAACTCAAAAACTGACGGCGTATGCCAAATTGTTATATAGTCATTACACTAATTTTCAGCAAGCAAAATAACATGGACAGTGCATTAACACCTTTGGAGGAAAATCTTCACAAGAAGCCAAACAATTTTTTTTAAGTTTATTTATCTTGAGAGAGACAGAGCTCAAGCAGGGGAGGGGCAGAGAGAGAGAGAAAGAGAGACAGAGAGAGAATCCCAAGTAGGCTCTGCAGCAGCAGTGCAGAGCCCAGAGTGGGGGTTGAACTCATGAAACTGTGAGATCATGACCTGAGCCAAAATCAAGAGTTGCACCCCTAACCAACTGAGCCAAAGCCAAATTATTTTAAAACTTATTTTTATTATTTATTATTTTTTAATACATTCAACGTGGGGCTTGAACTCATGACTGTGAGAAATAAGCCCACTGATCCAGTCAAAGGAGGGATTCAGAGACTCAGAGCACAGTGAAGCGAGGCTTTAAATCAACATTCTTGCAAGAGTGGGTGTTTGATGGACAGGCACAGTTGAGTCAGTTACAGCAGGCAATTTATCTCCTAGTGTGTAAGTTCCTCTCCTGATTCCTCATTGGCTAAGTACTACAGAGGTTATAGCCTTACCTGGAAGTCACCTATGCCCGTGTAAGCCAAGAAATAGTCTGATTGGAATAAAATGTACATCGCTTGAGGTGATGCAGTCTTCAGTTCTTTGGTGCATGCCCATTGCAAAGCCTGTGAAAATAAGTCTGTGAAATGGAGAGGGGAAGAACCAGGAAGTGAAGTGTCCACCAGTTTGGGACTCCATTGTGTGCATGGGGAGGTTCATACATATTCCCAATAAGTTGTAAACCTATTGTTAACTAGACAGCAGAGCTTTTATTTGGTATTTCTGAAAATGAATCATCTTCCTTATTCCTCACAATGACCCTAAGATCAAGAGTCTCATGTTCCACCATGGGAGCAAGCCAGGTGACCCCAAGAAGCCAAATTCTCATTAGAAGGTTGTTGGTGATATAGAACACAGGCAGGGGAATGTGGGTGATCCTATGGTTAATAGGCATGGAACACCCATCTCTATCTGCTGAAGGGAGAGACCTGCCAAAGGGACCAAAATGTTCTATGCTACCCTTTTCCCTGCATGGTGTACATTTTTTTTTTTGCTTCTTAAGGTCCTTTCTTTCTTTCTTTTTTTAAAAGATTCTATACAGACCATTCCCACTCAGTTATCACATTCTTCAGGCAAGGTATAATGCATTTGATGATATCATTTACTGTAATTGAGTAGATTAGACTTGAACTGTGATTAGTTTTATCTAGATTGTGAAGATTCTGCTTTGGAGTTAATACAACCTTGATTTGATCTTCCTATATCTTAGTTATCCATTTACTGGTTCTTTCTGAGATGGGCCTCATCTGATTTCAACCACCTACTTTATTGCCTGCCATGTGTACAGACTTAACAACCCAGGCTTCTGAGAATTTCTCCAGTGTATTTCCATCATATTATGCTCTCACTTTAGTCCAGCCAAGTGTACTCAAGCAATGAAAAACTGGTGAATTGGATGGTGATATTTTTGGCAGTTACAGGATCTGAAATTAGTTTCAGAGTCAATGTGTCAGAGTCAGGCTGCGTGGAAATGGTTGGTAGTATTATCCCTTAGGGGAACCTATTGTGAGAGGCTAGTTCTATTACATCCAGGTGGTAATAACTATTATCAGTGAGGTTTTAGGACTTTGATGCCTTTATTTTTCTCTCTGATCCTAGGTCCTAGGTAGGACTTCTCCTTTGATAAGTGATAATTTATTGATAGCATCCAGCACAGTATGCCTGGTACAGAAAAGACATGTTTTTGAATATAACTACAGAAGAGGAAATTGAGGGACTGAAAAAGTAACATAGTTTGTACAAGTCACAGTGCTAATACATGGTCTCTTTTTTCTTTCTTTTTTTTTTGGAAGTTAGTTAATGAATGTATGTGTTTATTGATTGATTGATTATAATCTCTACACCCACCATGGGGCTGCAACTCAAGACGCTGAGATCAAGAGTCACATGCTCTTCCAACTGAGCCAGCCAGGAGCCCTGGTCTCTCTTCTCTTAAAGTTTATCTTTAATTAAAACACCAGTACCTTCTTCATGTAAAAAATTAAAACATTAAGGGCACCTGGCTGGCTCAGTTGGTGGACCATGTGACTCTTGATCTCAGGGTTGTGAGTTCAAGCCTCACATTGGGCATGGAGCCTAATTAAAAAAATTAAAACGTTATAGATTAGATTACAGTCCATTTTGACTAGCAACCTCAATCACAAACCCTCCTTCCCACTCCTCAGAGACAGCTCCTGTTATCTGGTTTGTATATGTCCTTTCAGAATTGTCTTCTTGTACTCTTTCAATTAAGTCTTTGCCTCTCAAGGGTTTTATCTTGGACTCTCCCACACATTTCTATAAAACAGGAATACAAAGAGGAGGAAGACTGAACTGACCTGGCACAATTCCAGCTCACTGTCAGAAAGGGAGAGATAAGGTACATCTACACATGAATGGGCATGATAATAAGTTTTATTTGTTTTAGCCTGAGCATTCTTTGATCAATTCAGATAAATAACAAAGGCTTCTCTTGAATTGAGCAGGACTATTAAGGTTTCAATTGTTATTCATCAATTTAACCTACAACAGTCTATTAGTAACTAGCATGTTAGTAAATAGTACAGTGCCCTGCACAAAGATCAGTATATGCTAATTTCCTTCCCACCTTACTTTTATAACTGTTGTGCCCAAAGGGTACATACCAGGTGTGAAAATAATTACTACTGATTATTGAGGGTTTACATGCCAAACAGGTACTTTACATGATCTCATTTAATTTTCACCACGTGGTGAAGTGGTGTTATCACAAAGGAAAGCTCAAATTAATGTAAGACCTGCTGTATTCCAAAGTCCATGTACCTAACTTGCCTGGGATACTGCCTTTGGGGATCAAATAGGTCAGTCAACGAGCAAATACTTTAAACTCTGAAACACTATGCTACAAGTATAAAGCATTATCCCCCTTGTTCTTAATTCTTGGAGTTAGATCTTTTTGAGAGGAAGGGGTTATTCATTGCTTGGAGACAGAAAATGTGGTTTGTCTCTTCAGCCAGAAACACCTGAACCTCTAAGCCTTTTTCTTTCTCCTTCCTTCCTTTTTCTCTTTCTTGCTTTTTCTTTCTTTCTGAACCTCTAAGCCTTTCTTTTCTTTCTTCCTTTTTTTTTTTTTTAAGTATTTTAATCTTAAAATAATTTCTACAACCAACCTGGGACTCCAATTCACAACACCAAGATCAAGAGTCGCATGCTCTACCAAGTGAGCCAGCCAGGGAGTCCTCTAAGCCTTTCTTTACCAGCTGCAATCCCTACTTCGAAGTGTTGATCATAAGATTTAGTAAAAATGGTTGTATAGACCACTGACATGAAGTAATCGATCAATAAACATTACTTAATTTACGCAGAAGGAGCTTCGTACTGCAGAATTCCACCCTCGCATTTAACAACATATTATCCACGAAGCCCTCCCGCTCTGTTAAAGTTCCTTTTGAAGCTTCCTCCACCACGGGTGTACCTTAGCTAGCCGTTGGCGTTTTCCCGCGCAGGGGGCGGGGCGGAGCGCAAGCCCGGGAACGTGGTAGTGGAACCCCACCCCCCCGGCCGGGACTACATCTCCCAGCAGGAACCACGCTCAGCTACCTGGCAAGCGGTGCCGACTGGTGTTAGTCTCGGAAGCCAGCGCTGACCGTTTCCCGCCTCCACCTTCCCTCAGCACTAAGTCATAAACGCATGGTCTATGAACTCGCGAGGGAAACGGGGCGGTGGCGAATACCTCTGCTGTGCGGAGGTCTAGGAAGAGTATTCCCAGGGTTTGGGAAGCTAGGCCTGCTTTGAGTGGTTGGCCCACATCACGTGATGGGAGGAAGGCGGTCGCAGGGGAGCGACTCCTGGTGTCTTGTGAGATCATCACACCGCGACTACACGCTGCAGTTGTTGGCATCTTGGGTGCGGTATGTAGTACCCTCTTGACAACTCCGAGTACGATAAATCCTATAAAATTTCCCTTATCCCTTCCCGTGCCTGCCTCCGCCGCGGCGCTGTTGGCCTCTCCTACTAGGCTTGGGGGAGGCTAGGCGAAGCAACGCGCTCTGTGGGCGGCCTGATGAGCGGCGCGCTAGCTACGTGTGGTGGCTCCTCCTTCCCTCGTGACGCGGAGGTCACGTGACGGGCCGGGCCGCCTCTGCCGCCGCCGCCGCTTTGTAAGAGGCACATTGGCAGGTAACGAGCGGCGGTGGCGGCGGCAGCTGGTCCCGAGTCCAGCGAGAACAGCAGCGGTAATTGGCACCCTCTTTTTCCTTCCCTGTTCCAGAGCCCTGAGCGTGGCAGCGTGCGCTCTCTCGTCCTGGTTCAGCTCTTCTTTCTCCTAACCCTCTTCGTACTGCCCCAGCGCCCACTCATGAAGACCGGGCCAAGCTTCCCTCGCCAGCTTCTTGCGTCCTCAGTATGCCCAGGCCCGGACGCCTTCCTTCCTTCTCGCCCGTGGTCGTCCTGTGCTTCTTCCTGCCTACCCCTGTCCTAGTCGGCCTGGCCCCACCCAACCCCAGGGGGCGCCTTCCCCTCCCCCCACTTCGGGTTTCTGCCCTGGAGGGTGTGGTTTTTCTCCCACCTCTCCCTCCCTGCCTGTCCGCTGGAGCTCCCGCTCAACGCTGATGGTCCCCATCCTGACCACAGACCACCTTTCCGTTTTCACGCCTGTCACTTGTCTTGGGACTAGACATCTTAAACCCCAACTTCTGCGCTCTGTAGCCTTACCTGGCATACTCGGAGGGATAGTTAGGTTCTACCCTTTTTCATTCTGGAAGGTTTTGGTGTTAGACTCTGGGGACTCAGTTTTCCTCCTCAGTCTCGGTTCCTCGAGCCTGGTTGTATCAGAGTTTTTTTTTAATGTAGTTATGAGAACGCATTGTAAACTGAAGCTTTATGGTAGTACGTATTTAAAATGTTATTCTTTCTTTAGTGTATTATATGTCTTCTTTGCCTCTGAATCACGTTTCCCACTTGGCTTTTCCACCTTTTCCCCTCGGTTTTCAATATTGATTATTTGCCCAGGCATCTCAAGACCTACCACTCTGGTCTCATATTCTGTTCTCTGCAGGAGTTAATCCTGTCATCATTCCTGTTATTTCCTGTTTGAAATAATCTTGTAGTTTACTACTTCCTCTGTTGGATATTGGTTTATACTCCTATTTGATGTATATGGTCTGTCAGTATTTAGGCTTATTGTCTTTAGCCCCTGTGTATCCTAACAGTTGAGAGCTTTTGAAGGTCTTTATAAGGTATCCAAACATCATCTTTTATTTGAAGGGCATATACAATTAACTTTTTGGGTGAACCCAGGCCTTTTTTATTTTCTCTTCAATTATGGTATACCTCTTTAAACCAAGAGTTATGTCAGTAGTTAGTGTGTTCCTCACTTTTTGTCACGAATTGTATATACTAATTTTTAGTGTCAGTTTGTCTAATGGAGATGGAAGGAAGCTCTCCTGTATCCTAGGTGTTAGGTGCCTAGATTGGGATGATACCTATCTGTTTCAGGAAAGGGAATAAATTCCCCTCTATGGAGAGGATAGAGTTGTCCTGTTCACCAATATCTCTTACCTGCCTGCAGGGCTCAAGCTATCATCCTCCCATTGCTGTGAACACTTCTCTTATTAGGCAGAAGTGATTAGTTTCCCACACTACTCTTCTGCTTACTTCCCATATGTTCCATCTGATTTTTGTTTTTTATGCCTAGTTCACATGTGTGATGAAAATTTCCCCCGCCACTGTCCTGCTTGTTTTCCACAGCTGTGATTTTCATTGTTTGCTTCCTTGTTGCTTCTGACCCTCACAAATTAATTCAGAGAGGGGGGGTTTCTGTTACAATTGAAATATGGCTGGAAGTGGTGGCATAGCAATGAGGCCATGGGAAAAGGTTGTGGTAATTGCCTCTCCTGCCTATTTCCTGCCGTTCTGGTTTCCTCTGGCCTCTGTCTTTAAATGTGGGCTGGACCGGCAGCAGTCACATGGAGCTGCCTTAGAACAAGGCTAGAACAACAATAACAACTCTGCTTCCCTTTCCTGGTAACTGATGCAGCCTGTGCAGTGCTCAACAGCGGTGTCAGTGTTAGTGACTTATTGTTGAGGGAGAAATGGTAGGAGAACATGGAGAAGAATGGGTTAATTTCAATATGCCTTATGCCCTGTGGGTTAATTATAGTGGGAACTGGTTGCTTTCTCTACTCCTTTAATCATATACTGTATGTAGAGGGGTATAAACCAATCTTGAAGTTTTGAACTGGTCTGAAGTGGAGCGTTTTCTTTGAAAGTATTAGTCTTCAAGTATTGATCCTCCAGTCCTTTTTAAAAATGATTAAGTTTTTGTTGTTATTAGGCACTTTTTTTTTGGTGTAAGCAAATGCCTGCTCAAAAGGAGCCTGCATGAATTCACAGACTGTGAAGTTCCTGTTGTTAAATCTGTCTTATTTTGTTTATTAATCTTTACGAGGTCAGCAAATACCCGTTAGCCCTTAATTAATTTGAGTAAATGGAATGCCCTTTAAAAGTGGGGCGTATTGTACTGGTGGTGTTGACTGGTAAGATGGTGTGGATCACTGATAGGTCTTGGAAGCAGTTGTCTCCCCCTACCTCTGCCCCAAAGGAGATTGGAGCTGTAACTTGAAGGAAGGCAAAGAGAGGGAAGACTTACAGGGAATATCAACCATATAAGCCTGTAGCTGGTTTTGAATAATTTTGACCCAACTGTCGAATATTTAGGAATGAAATCCTTTTTTTCATTCTAAAGTCCAGGAATCAAATTTAACAGGTTTGTTTTTACAGATACACAGACTGCATATATTGATATTTTCTACCGTGGTTTTTTTTTTTTTTGAGATTTCTTTACAGTGTTTCTCTCAAAGATGCTGCATGTCCTGTATTTTTTCTTATATATGTATATTTAAAACATTGTTTTAATGTTTATTTTGAGAGAGAGCATGCACACAAGTGAGGGAGGGGCAGAGAGAGAGAGAGAGAGAGAGAGAGAGGAGAGAGAGAATCCCAAGCAAGCTCTGGCTGTCAGCACAGAACCCCATGCAGGGCTTGATCTCACAAATCCTGAGATACTACCTGACCAATACCACGAGTTGGAAGCTTAACTGATTGAGACACTCAGGCGCCCCTTATATATTGTATTTTTTAATTTGAGAGAGTTGGGGAGGGGTAGAGAGAGATTTTTATTAATTTATTTTGAGAGAGCAGTGCACGTACGAGAGAAGAGGGAGGTCACAGAGAGAGGGACTGAGAGAATCCCAAGCAGGCTCCATGCTCGAGCCTCTGACTTTGGCTCAGGTCATGGTTCATGAGGTTGAACCCTGCATCGGGCTTGCTGCTGTCAGCACAGAGCCCACTTTGGATCCTTACCCCCTCCCCCCAGTCTCTGTCCCTCCCCTGTTCATGCTCTCTCTCAAAAATAAATAAAAAACATTAAAAAAAAAAAAAAAAGAGTAGGACACTTAGCCAGTTGAGCCACCCTGGAGCCCATGTCCTGGATTTTTTTTAAAGAAAGTAAATTAGGGATGCCTGGCTGGCTCAGTTGGTGGAGTATGCCACTCTTGATCTCGGGATTGGGAGTTTAAGCCCCATGGAGTTAATTTATGAAACCGGACTTGGATAAAGGAGTAGGTGTTTCATTTAAAACTACATGGGGTTCTTTGAAAAGTTGTTAGGAATATGTAGCTCTGTTTTTCTTCATTCAGAATATGAAAAGTAATGGAACATATATTTGATTGGGTCTCAAACTTAAAATTCATTTTAAAGATTTTTAAGGATTTAAAGAGGAGGAATTTCATTTGGATTTAGTTCCAAGCTTACTGTTGCTGTAACTTTGTTTCTTGCTATTGGTGTAGTGTTATTATTAACTTGTTAAGTAAAATATCACATAGGAACTATCTCATTTAAAGTTATAGTGTATGCACACAGTCCAATAATACTTAACAATGTTACTCTTTACTCATTTTTTTTACATGTAGTCTTAATCAGATCAGTCCTAGATATTGTGTGAAGACTTTTGGAAGCTCGGAGTTGCTTCTTGTTGATAGTGTTTTTCTCCCTGTGTCTTTTAATTCTCTCCACTCCCTCTTTTATTTCTCTTCCCTGTGTTTTCTCTCCATTTTATTTTTTCTGCCTCCTTGTGCTCTTTCATCCCCATACAAAAACACTCTGAACACTCAGTCTCAACTGAGGAGGTTGTAGGCCTTCTGACTGACTGTTCTTGGCACCATAACATGCTGCTTTCCAGGTTAGGCAGATGAAAACCTAAAATATCTTAACAACCTCATGGGCTTGGGCAAGGTGTATAGTGCTACCTGTATTGTGTGTCTACCTGGCTGGAATGTGTGCTCTTTGAAGCGTGGGATTTTTCATTTGATAACGGTGTTTAGCATTGCCAAATCATTAAACAAGAGAGTAAAGTGGGCTTAAAAAAATACAGGTTTAGCTGAAACAGGGTTTAGGAAAAAAAAAAAAAAGACTAGCTTTAGGATTGATTTGATAAGCCTAATACATAATTTTTAGACCCAAATTAATTTTTTTTCCTCCTCTTTTCTCAAAATGTCATCTTACAGAATGTTTCAGGATCAGACTAAGAAAATACATTTTAGAAAATTTGAGAAAATTAAAAGATAAAAATTATGGGGTGCCTGGCTGACTCAGTTGGAAGAGCATGCAACTCTTGATCTCAGAGTTGTGAGTTCGAGCCTCACGTTGGGTTCAGATTACTTAAAAAAAAAAAAAAAAAAAGATAAAAAGGACTTAATCATGGTTTAACATTTCATTATAAATCCTTTTTTTCTTTATGTTAAGTAATACATACTTAAAGTGGAATAATGCTTTTTAAATATTTTTATTTTTAATTTTTAAAAATTTTATTTCTGAGGGGAGTGAGGGGCAGAGAGGGAGATATAGAATCAGAAGCAGGCTCCACGCTCTGACCTGTCAGCACAGAGTCTGACTCACAAATCGTGAGATTATGACCTGAGCCAAAGTTGGACACTCAACCAACTGAGCCATCTAGGCGCCCCTAAAAAATATTTTTATTTATATTTGAGAGAAAAATTGTGAGCAGCGAAGTGGCAGAGAGAGAGGGAGACAGAATCCCAAGCAGGCTCCCCACTGTCAGGATAGAGCCTGAACCATGAGATTATGACCTGAGCCTAAATCAAGAGTTGGAAGCTTAACTGACTGAGTCACCCAGGTGCCCCTGGAATAATACTTTTATACTTAATGATTTTTATTGAGAAATAAAAGATACATATTGGACAAGGTATATGAGATATAAAAACACATGTAGAGTTTTCAAAAACAAAAATAAAATGACTACCCACGAAATAGAGCATTGTTACCTGAAAGCCTGTCATCTCCCAAGGCATTCCTTTCCCTCTTTCCCAGAGGTATCCATTATTCTACTTTGTTGTTGTTGTTGTTTATTTTTTAGAATAATTTTTATTCCATATAATCCATAACTAATACATGGTCTATTGTTGCCCATTTTCAAGCTTGCTTCATTCATTCATTCATTCATTAATTCATAGTAAACTATACCCCCTGACATGGGGCTTGAACTCAGGACCCTGAGATCGAGTGTCCCATGCTCTACCAACTGAGCCAGTCAGGTGTCCCATCAATCTTGAGTTAAGTGGAATTTATGAGATTCTGATACTTTTTCTCTTACATGTTTTAGATTCATTCATATTGGTTTTTACCAATTTGATAATTTTCAGTAGTATGGTACTCCACTGTAAGGATGTGCCACATCTGGGGGTCCTGGGTGACTGAGTGAGTTGTGTCAGACTCTTGATTTCGGGTTCAGGCCATGATACCACATTTCCTGAGATCAAGCCTGAAGCCCAGCCCTGGGCTCTGCCCTGATTGTGGCCAGTCTGCTTAGGATTCTCTCTCTCCCTCTCTGCCCCTCCCTTGCTGGCTCTTGTCTCTCAAAATAAATAAGTAAACATGAAAAAAAAAAAAAAAAAAAGGATATGCCACATCTTACTCTATTGTGATGAATGTTTGTGTCATTTCCATTTTTTTATGATTAGAAATTTTACTTCTCTCTATGTGAACATTTGTACAACCCAACCCTCCCCCTAAAATAAACAGATTTCTCAAGACTGTGTAATTGGGAGTGGAGTTTTGGGTTGTGTGGAGTATGTGTAACTTTACTAGGTGATCTCAAACTGTGTTGTATGGTCATTTTTTATTAGGCTCTTCACCTGAACTACAGAACACAGAAAATTGTGTGATTATTTTTTCAGTTCTCTTGAGGATGTTAAACGTCTGATGCCAAGAAGCCTCAGGAAGATGCTTAATGCATACATATAATGGATATCTTAGATATCAGAATTTAATTCCCAAGACTGAATTGATAAGAATTCCACATCGTTACTTATATTTGATACTGCTTTAATTTTTTTTTTTTAATTTTTTAACGTTTATTTATTATCGAGAGAGAGAGAGAGCATGAGCAGGAGAGGGGCAGAGAGAGGGGGGAGACACACAATCTGAAGCAAGCTCCAGGCTCTGAGCTGTCAGCACAGATCCCAGTGCGGGGCTTGAACTCACAGACCCCGAGATCATGACCTGAGCCAAAGTTGGTCGCTCAACCAACTGAGCCACCCAGGCGCCCCTGATACTGCTTTAATTTTTAAATGCGTTAGGCAATTCTAGTGGTATGTTTTAGATACATCTTTTATGAACATCACACAGCTGGATTTTGCTTTGCTAATATATCCTGCAGATTTCTCTTTTAACTGGAGCGTGGGAACTGTCAATGTTAATTATAATTGAGGATATTTTGTATATATTTCTGCCATCAAAGTCTTCTACATGCCTGGTCGTTATTGTTTTTCTGACCTTTTTGTAGTTTTCATTCTTCTGTTTGGTTTCCTTCAGCTTTTTTTTTTTTTTTTTAAGTTTATTTATTTATTTTGAGAGAGACAGCATGAGTGGGGGAGGGCCAGAGAGAGAGAGGGGGAGGCTGAGAATCCCAAGCAGTGGGGCCCGACATGGGACTTGAGCCTACAAAACCCTGAGATTATGACCTGAAGTGAGAGAGCACGAGTTGGGGAGGGGCAGAGAGAGAGAGAGAGAGGCACAGAATCTGAAGCAGGCTCCAGGCTCTGAGCTGTCAGCACAGAGCCCTATGTGTGGCTTGAACTCACAAACTGAGAGATCACTACCTGAGCTGAAGTTGGACACCCAACCAACTGAGCCACCCAGGTGCCCCAGAGCATAGTATACCTTTGACTTGGAGTCAGTACTTAATATTTTGCTACATTGACTTTTTTCTCTACCTTGTACATCTTTTGAGGCTGATTTGAAAGTAAGGTGAAACATCGTGACGTTTATGCTTGAGTATTTCCTAAGCAAGTGTCTCTTTCTTTTTTTAAATGTTTACTTCTTTAAGTTTATTTATTTTGGGGGGGGGAGGGGCAGAGAGAAATCCCAAGCAGGTGCTGTGTTGGCACCGTGGGGAGCTCAGCATAGGGCTTGATCTCACGAACCATGAGATCATGACTTGAGCCAAGATGAAGAATCGAACGCTTAACCGACTGAGCCACCCAGATGCCCCAAGTATTTATTTATTTTTGAGAAAGAAAGTGCATGCGCGGGGCAGGGGCAGAGAGACAGGGAGACAGGATCCAAAGCGGGCTCTGCTCTAACCAGTACAGAGCCAAATGTGGGGCTCCAACTCACAAACTGAGATCACGACCAGAGTTCAACGCTTAACTGAGCCACCCAGGTGCCCCTCCTAAGCAAATATCTCTTTACAATAAAGAGATTCTCTTACAAATAATCATAGTAATATAATCATACCTAGGAAATGAATATTTAATAATATATATAAAGAGTAATCCTAATAATATCTGATAAAAATTCATATTTAGATTTCCCAGTTCACAAAATCTTTTCTAACTCAGTTTTTGCTTTATATATGTATTGAAGTAGAATAATGACAATCCACTTAAGGAGTTATTTTGTTCATTATCAGGCATAATGGCCAGTCACATCTGATAAGCAAGATAACTACTGTTACTTAGGTTAGATAATTCTTTTGTTTTTATTTTTTATTTTTTTAAGGAAAGGTTTATTTTTAGAGCATGAGTGCGGGTGGGAGAGGGGCACAGGAAGAGAATCTTTTTTTTTTAATATTTATTTTTGAGAGTGCATGAGCACGAGTCGGGGAGGGGCAGAGAGAGAAGAGGATAAAGGATTCAGAAGAGGGCTCTTCACTGATAGCTGAATGTGGGGCTGAACTCATGAACCCTGAGATTGTGACCTGAGCCAAAGTCAGATGCTCAACCAACTGAGCCACTCAGGCGCCCCTTGGGAGAGAAAGAATCTTAAGCAGGCTTGGTGCCCAGCCCCCGCCTGCCTCAGGGCTTGATACCATGACCCAGGGATCATGACCTGAGGCAAAATCAAGAGTTGGGCATTCAATGGACTGAGTCACCCAGGCGCCCCTAGTTTAGATAATTCTTGCTAGTGTTAAGTAAATTGCAATTTATTGTAGGATAAGTGTAACTTTCTTGGGCTGATAGACTAAAAATGTTCTATGTATTTTGCTAATCTGTAGACTTCAGATTTTTTGAAACAGTGATGAAAAGTCTTCTTGATGCGTGGGAATAAGGGTAAACGCTTACATAAATAAAAACTTTAGATAGTAAATTCTTACGGCATTTTACTTCTGTGAAATGCTCAGAATGTAGGTTAACCCAGATTAGGCCTGAGTAATAGTTTTTGTTGCTGTTGTTAATGATATGTGCTACTATACAGGTTTTCACTTAGATTGAATGTTGCTACTTGTCAGCAACTGTTAAGTGTTGGGGATACAGAAGAATAATGCACTGTTCCTGTTTTCTAGGTGCTTGCATTCTGATGGGAAGACTGAAATAGAACAATGCAGTTAGGAGCCAGAATCCTTTTGGGAGTGACAGCAAAGCATTGTCATTTGAGTCTGGATATTAGAGAGGCTTCCTTGAACCAGTGGGAAACTGAGCCTTATTTTTCCTGTATTCTTCCTATAGGATCAATAGTAGACAAATTCCTATAGTTATAATTGTCTCTTTTGTTAAGACACTTAGAATTTTAGGGGCATCTGCCTGGCTCAGTTGATGGAGCTTGCCACTCTTGATCTCAGGGTTGTGAATTCAAGCCCCACGCTGAGTGTAGAGATTACATAAAAAAAAATCTTTGAAATGTAAAAAAAAAACAAAAAAAACTGAGAATTAAAAAAATTTTTTTTAACGTTTATTTATTTTTGAGACAGAGAGAGACAGAGCATGAACGGGCGAGGGTCACAGAGAGAGGGAGACACAGAATC
Source organism: Panthera onca (assembly GCF_046562875.1). NCBI lineage: Eukaryota > Metazoa > Chordata > Mammalia > Carnivora > Felidae > Panthera > Panthera onca. Next base: position 56,589,384 of record NC_138351.1, on the reverse strand, counting down.
TGAAACAGGCTCCAGGCTCTGAGCTGTCAGCACAGAGCCTGATGCGGGGCTCGAACCCACGGACCGTGAGATCATGACCTGAGCCGAAGTCGGACGCTTAACCAACCGAGCTACCCAGGCGCCCCAAGAGAATTTAATGTTTATAATTCAGTTTTATTATAATTTGCTATTTTGATTACTATGTTATTGTATCTTTTGTTTGGCCTTGATTGGTAGTTTATTTGCAGCAGCTAGTAAAGGAAATTTAAGTTATTCTGTTTGTTAAATTTATTAATTTTTTTTATTTTTAAGTAATCTCTACACCCAGTATATGGGGCTCGAGCTCACAACCACAAGATCAAAAGTCTCACGCTCTATGGACTTAGCCAGCCAGGTGCCGCAAGAGAAACTAAGTTATTTTTGATATAAGTTAGTCACATTAAACATTTTCTTTGGTGGGGCGCCTGGGTGGCGCAGTCGGTTAAGCGTCCGACTTCAGCCAGGTCACGATCTCGCGGTCCCTGAGTTCGAGCCCCGCGTCAGGCTCTGGGCTGTCCGTGAGTTCGAGCCCCGCGTCAGGCTCTGGGCCGATGGCTCGGAGCCTGGAGCCTGTTTCCGATTCTGTGTCTCCCTCTCTCTCTGCCCCTCCCCCATTCATGCTCTGTCTCTCTCTGTCCCAAAAATAAATTAAAAACGTTGAAAAAAAAATTAAAAAAAAAAAAATACAGAAGGCCTGCACAAGAACGGCCTCAGTCTTTAAAAAAAAAAAAAAAAAAAAAAACAAAAACATTTTCTTTGGGTTCGCTTTTCATAGTAACATACTGAATGTTTAAGTTTTTCCCTCAAGATTTCATTTTATTGTGATTAAAAGTTTCTTGATATATCAATGAGTTGATGAAACCCTTCTTTGAATTGCTGGAGACCATATGACCTCTTCAGAATTCTTAGCTCTGGTACTTCAGTTTATTTACTATCTTTTTAATTCCTTGTGATTGGGAGTACTAAGGTAATGGTGGGAGAATACCCTTGTATATTACAGAACAATCCAGATGGTGGTTACAGCAATAAAAACCTTGTTAATATAGGCCATTTACAATTATTTACCATAGAAGAGTTTGTAAATTTATTTTTAATTTTTTTTTAGTGTTTATTTTTTAGAGATGTAGACTGCAAGCAGGGGAGGGGCAGAGAGAGAGCGAGAGACAGAATTGGAAGCAGGGCTCCAACTCACGAACTGTGAGATCATGACCTGAGCCAAAGTCGGACGCTTAACTGACTGAGCCACCCAGGCACCCCGAGTCTTTTTTTTTTTTTTTTTAAGGCATTTTGAGCTGTTTAATTGTTCTAATGTTTATCTTGCTTTACCAAAAGATCCCAGCTGTAATGGGATATATAGCATACCATGAACCAGTTCATATACTCTGACAATCTAGCGATCTGTGGGAGAAAGAAATGACCAGTGTCGCAAAGGGTTTTATTGGAGTGATAGTTGGCCTGCAGTGATAGTTGTGCAGTTGGTAAATACTAAAAGTCATTGAATTTTACACTTAAAAAGGGTGAACTTTATGATATTTTCTGTAACTCAGCAAAATTATTTGAATAGTTTTGAATAAATAGGAAGTATTTTGAAATTAAATCAGAAACAGAAGTGACCAATGTTCATTAATAATATAGTTATTATTTATGGTAGCTATTAGGATCTAGACTAAGCATTTGAGGTACATTATTTTGTTTGGTGCTCCTTCCAGGTTTGAGAAAGAGTAAAGTACTGGGTCAAGGTTACTTAATCATGTAATTTGTAGAGTGCAGGTCTGTGTGACTTCCAAATCTTAATCACAAATACTGTACTACTGTACCTGTCTGAAATAATGCTCTCAGGGAATGTAGCCAAGTGCTAGATGATAAGTCAGTGTCCACATTTGTGGTGCATAAACCTGTGATTTTGCACTGGATGGGGAATAAGAGGATGAAGATGTAGGTGTGGTCCTTGAACTCCTGAGTCTGGTTCCGCTAGGCTCCATTTCACTTTTATCTATCTTATTTATTTACTTATCTAATTAATTATGTAAACTTTATGCGTAGCATGGGGCTTGAACTCACATCCCCAAGATCAAGCATCATATACTCTACCAACTGAGCTAGCCAGGTGCCCCACTTCTGCTTTTATATGTTGGCGTTTAGTGAGATGTTTAGATTTGATTTCTGTAGTTTAAAACTGCCTTTGCTTTCATTTTTCATTCTGATTTTACTAGCTGTTCTAATCAGCAAGGTGAGCTGATCTCTAAGCCCTCTGCCAATTTTAGGTGCATTCTAGGAGGAGGTCAGGCACATAACACTGAGAAGTGGCAATTGATAGCACACTGTGAAAACAGTTGGAAGAAAGCCATGCGGTTGCATGAAAATTACACTTAAGAACTCAAACTGCTGTCAAGTAGGGCTGTTTAATATATTGTTAAGTGGCCCTAAAATGCTGTGGAGTTGTGGACATCGAGTAGAGAGTAATTGCTGTTTATGCTGAGGGACAGAAAATAAGAAACGGTATGATGTTGAGAAACCATGACAATGGAAGGTGGAGGCAAAAAAGTAGGTGCAATTTGGGAGAATTGCAAGGCCATTTTGACCAAAGTGTATGGATCAGAAAGGAATAAAGAGCTTGTATTTTATCAAGGAGTTGATTTGTGAACAGAAGATGATGGATTTTAGTGGTATTCTGAAATATGAAACAGATCACTGTGTAATCAGTTTTACCGTTAAGCTAGTTCAGACAGGTAAATAAGGGTATGAAGTTTCAGTGAACCAGGAGGCAATTATTGATATTATAGTTGATAAAGGTATCTTGTAACTGCTGGGTTATGTATGTAACACTGACATCAAAACTAGTACTAGACTGGGCTACCTAATTTATTCTTAGAAGACAGGAGGAGGCTTTAAATACAAACAGTGACCCTTAATTCAGGTACCTATACTAAGTTGATGGCAGAATTGTAAAGGAAGGTATAGATATAGGCCTTAAAGAAATGGTGGCGTTAAAAGAATGGTTTAAAGGTTTTGAGCTCTGCAGTCCGTTGGGTGTCCGACTTCGGCTCGGGTCATGATCTCGTGGCTTGTGAGTTGGAGCCCCGCGTCGGGCTCTGTGCTGACAGCTCAGAGCCTGGAGCCTGCTTCTGATTCTGTCTCCCTCTCTCTCTGCTCCTCCTCTGTTTGTTCTCTCTCTCTCTCTCTCTCTCTCTCTCTCTCAAAAATGAATAAACATTGAAAAAAATTAAAAAGTTTTGAGCTCTGGAACACTGAAAAATATTGGTCACTTGGAAAATTGTGCAAGTCTTCGAATGAGATGCATTTGGATGAATTTCTTTATAGGTTAGATACCTAGTAGGCAGTTAGATGTGGGCTGAATCTTTGGAGAGACATGAGGTCTTTTGCTTTGAAGTTGGAGGTAATTATTGATGCCAGTAGAGCATAAAATTTCTGTGGGAAGGGAGAGTGTGCTCAAGAATTGAAATTTTTTACATGTCAGGGCTTGGGGAAGGATGTGATGCTGCTGAGGATTTGAGGGGGGGAAAAAAAGAACCAGGATGTGGTGTCTGAAAAGCCACAGGAATAAAATTATGAAATGTGTTGAATGCCAGAGACCGGTGAAAGAATGAGAATAGAAAAAAGATTTGACAGTTAATTCAGTGGTGACCTGGGAAATAGCATTTTTCTTAATGTTGGAGTAATAGAGTGATAGAAACCAGACTACAAGTTAAGGAGATGTTTGATGAGGAACTGGAGTCAGTTAGTGTGTATCCTTTTTGAGATACACAGTTTAAGTAGTCATTGCTTATCTGGTAGAACATGCAGTTTCTCAGAGTGTTCGAGGGTAATTTTTATAACCCTTTGTTCTTGAGATTAATGTGGATGTGGAGAATAGTTGAGCCGGTTTTTAAACACATACTTGTCAGAAGGAAAAAGGTAGGGAATACTTTCTCAATAGTAGTGGTAGGAGATTTCCTTATTAAGGAATTTTATTTTTGGTATATGAATGAAAACGAAGCCTAGTGTGTGTCAGATGTGTTAACATTTGAATCAAAACATCTGTGTTTTGATAGATACGTTGTTCATGTAACTGACATTTTTTAAAAAGTTGCTTTTGGGGGCGCCTGGGTGGCTCAGTCGGTTGAGCGTCCGACTTCAGCTCAGGTCACGATCTCGCGGTCCGTGAGTTCGAGCCCCGCGTCGGGCTCTGGGCTGATGGCTCAGAGCCTGGAGCCTGCTTCCGATTCTGTGTCTCCCTCTCTCTCTGCCCCTCCCCCGTTCATGCTGTGTCTCTCTCTGTCCCAAAAATAAATAAACGTTAAAAAAAAAAAAAAAAAGTTGCTTTTGGCATGAGTGAAATGGTAATAAAGTCACCATTACAATGAAACAAATACACTTTTTTTTTTTTTTAAACAACTCGAGTATGTCTTGGATTCGTTAGGGAGATTGGAGAAGGGTAATGAAAAACTGTGGGTCTGAAGTACTTAAATCAGTGTTTATATTTCTGGCTTACAGTAACAGCTAGAGATGGTATTACTGTTGTGGACTAGCTTCATAATGGATCTACTGAACTTGTATAAGTCAGTTGTGAAATATTTGTGTATTTATAACAATTGAGTGCCAGGTGTTTAAATGGCTCATGCAGAGCTGTGAAAAAGAATAACTTGAAGTATTTTTACTCATCTCTCTTCAGTAAGAATTGGAGATTTGTAAAGTTCTGTCTCTTGTGAAAGTATGGTTGGGATGTAATCATTTTTAGCATTAATATCCAGTTTACTATATGAGAATGGTTAGCAGAGATGCCACTTTACCCAAAAATCAAAACAATAAAATAATGTGAGATGAAGACTAAAACTTTGAAGTGGCTATTAAGTGATTATGAGTTGAACTAGGTAACATTTTTGAGTGTTGTTGTATATGGGAGATTTCTTGAAGTCCTTTTCACACTTTGGAGTTTGGAGGTTTTCCTGCATTAACTATTGTTAAGGCTTTCCTGTGCTTGAAAATAAGATAGGAGTTAAATTGATAATTTTGATTAAATACTGTTTTGGCTTAGAGTATCAAGAATAAAGATTCTTGGTTTTTGTAACTGATGTAACTGGTTAGTAGGACTTGACTAAAAGAAACATTTGGCTTATTAAACTTGTCTCCCCAAGGATGATGAGGTAGATTAGCCTACAATTTGACACCTTCTTCCTTCCCCTTTCTCAGGGGGTCTTATGAAGAGGAAATAGGCCAAAAGGAGAAGGCAACTCCCCTGCATATTCTTTCCCTCAGAAGGCCTTGGGACAGAGTTACTAATGAGAAGTTAATCTTGATCTGATGGATGCAGAGGTGGAGGGTGGGGATGGAATGGAAGTGAGGATGTGAAGACAAAAAATTTATAAAAACATGTCTGTCTCAGGGTGCCTGGCTGGCTCAGTTGGTAGAGCATGTGACTCTTGATCTCAGGGTTGTGAGTTTACACCCCACATTGGGTGTGGAGCCTACTAAAGAAAAAAAGAAAAAAAAAACAACAAAAAACATGTCTGTATTACAGACTAAGACTTGTTGGCATTAAGTCTGTCCTGTTCTAATGACTCTGAGACTGTCCAGAGAGGATAGGTGGGACTAATGCAGCTGAACATGGTTGGGGAAGAGCAACATTAGAGTAGGGTTAGGGACAGGAGGATTTGAGATGGGAACATTCACTTGGAATTTATTACCAATTTTTGTTAATACCCAGGAAATAAATTTGCCCTCTTCTTTCTTTCCTTCCTCCATCTCTCCTTTCCTCCTTGGTAAAATGCATGCTGACCTAAGTGCATGCTGACAGGTGGTAAGGTTGTCTCTTAATCACTCAAGCTAGAAGTGCTAGAAGTCCTTCTGCAATCTGCTGAAAATCAAGGTTTGAGGGCTTACTCTGTATAAGGCTTGGTGGAAAGTCGCTCTCTATCCCCCAAAAGACAACAAATCAGTGTAAAAATAATGCAGATTTTTTTTTTTTTTGTTTATTTTAGGAGAGTGTGAGCTGGGGAGAGGAGCAGGGAGAGAGAGAATCTTAAGCAGTCTCCACACTCAGGAGGATCATGGGATCATGATCCTGGGAATCAAGAGTCAGATGCTCAACTGATTGAGCCACCCAGGTGCCCAGTGCAGATGATTTTAAAATAAATGAATGACCATTTGAAACTGCATTGTCCTTGAGTTCAGAAACTATTTTTGAAAAGTAGCCATACTATGGGGCCCAGAAGTTCTGCAGATACGTAAATGGTGCCACTTTTGAGAAAGAGGCCAAGGATAAGTAAGACAATGATAAAATGAATTTATTTAGGAAAGCAAGTTCCTAGCTATGTCTTGGAGTTAGAATATTTTATTATTTTTTTAATTATAGAGTGTGAGCAGGGGAGGGGGCGGGGAAGGGGAGGGAAAGAGAGGCAGAGGGAGGAAGGGAATGAATCCCAAGCAGGCTCCATGCTCAGCACAGAGCATAATGTGGGGCTCAATTCCACGATGCTGGGATTATGACTTGATCCCAAATCAGAGTTGAACCACCCAAGTGCCCTGGAGTTAGAATATTTTCAGACTGGGGCGCCTGGTTGGCTCAGTTGGTAGAGCACACTGCTCTTGATCTTGGGTCATGAGTTTGAACTCAATGTTGGGCGAAGAGTTTAAAAAAAAAAAAAAATTCAGACCAATTCCCCACATTACTCATCACATGGGTATAATAACGATGTAGAATCAAAAAAAGTTAAATCATGTTTGTTGTGTACTGTATTTCTCAAGGAAGGGAAGTATATATTGCATTTTAGGAGGCATTTCTATCAAAAAGGATTGGAACCAAAACCATTTTAGCCCTTGAAGAGTTTTCTTTCATAGCTCCATAATGCTGGATTCCTCAGCTGAATAGGATAATTGAGGTGCTGTAACTACAATGCTGCCTTGCTTTTACATAGTAGTTTATATTGCCAATGTGCTGTGGTAAAAGTATGATATAGCCATTTCTAGTGGATGACAGTGATGCACTCAAATAGAAAACACTGGAAGGATACTTAATAAATTAACGATTTATTTTTGTATTTTTGGGTGGTGGTTTTATTTTCTTCTATTGGTCAGTATTTTTTGGAATTTTGTAAGACTGTGTGATTCTTATAGGTGAAATAAGAAAAGTGAAATCGTGGTTTTTTTTTTAGTTTTCTCATCTTTCAGTTTAAATCACATAGGAACCTTTTTTTTTTTTAACGTTTGTTTATTTTTGAGACAAAGCATGAACGGGGGAGGGTCAGAGAGAGGGAGACACAGAAACTGAAACAGGGTCCAGGCTCTGAGCTGTCAGCACAGAGCCCGACGCTGACACGGGGCTCAAACTCACGGACTGCAAGATCATCATGACCTGAGCTGAAGTCGGACACTTAATCGAATGAGCCACCCAGGTGCCCCCCCCCTGGCTTTTTTTGAATTTTTTTTTTTTTAACGTTTATTTATTTTTGAGAGAGAGAGACACACACACGGAGTGTGAGTAGGGGAAGGGCAGAGAGAGAGAGGGAGACAGAATTGGAAGCAGGCTCCAGGCTCTGAGCTGTCAGCACTGAGCCCGACACGGGGCTCTAACTCACCAACCACGAGACCATGACCTGAGCTGAAGTCAAGAGGCTTAACTGACTGAGCCACCAAGGCACCCCTACTCGGGATCAAAATTCTTATCTAAGTTTCTTTAAGAGCAGTAATTCTCAAACTTTAGTGTGCCATTAAGTCTTGTTTAAACATAATTTCTGGGGCACCTGACTGGCTCAGTCAGTGTAGCATGTGACTCTTAATCTCAGGGATGTGTGTTCAAGCTCCACATTGAGAGTAGAGATGACCTAAAAAACAAACTGACTTTCTAAACATAATTACTGGTTCTGTAGGTCTGGGATGACCTTGAGAGTTTTCGTTTGTGAGAGGTTCTCAGGTGATGCTGCTGCCTGGACATCATACTTTGAGAACCACTAGTTTACAGAGTAGTAGTTTGACATCCCAGTTACACATTGGAAACCTGGGGAAAAATTTTTTTTTTTTCTTTTTTAAAGATTCTAGTTTTAAGTAATCTCTACACCCAACATGCAGTTTGAATTCACAGACTTAAGACCAAGAGTCGCATGCTCCACTGACTGAGCCAGCCAGGTGTCCCTGGAAAAAAATTTTTTTTGAAAGATATGTTTTGTTTTTGAGAGAAAGAGGGCACAAGTGAGGGAGGGGGCAGAGAGAGAGAAAGAAAAGTGGGACTCGTGCTCGATCATGACCAGAGCTGAAGTCATATGCTTAATGTATGAGCCACCCAGGCACCCTCTTCTTTGTTTTTAAATGTTTATTTTTGAGAGAGAGTGTGTGTCTGCAGGGGAGGTCAGTGGGGGGGTGGGGACAGAGGATCCAAGGTGGGCTCTGTGCTGACAGCAGAGAGCCCAACATGGGGCTCGAACTCATGAACTGTGAGATCATGACCTGAGTCGAAGTCGGACGCTTAACCCATTGAACCACCCAGGCACTCCTGGGCTCCTTCTTGTTTTCTCATTCTACTGGTTACCCAGGCCCAGTGTAACTACAGGGTCAGAACATGGTAGGAGATCCTAGCATCCAGTAATTCCTTGTTGCTAGCGCCTGTGAGGAACTTGGAAGCTTTCAGAAATGGAAATTGAAAGCAGACTGTAGATGTGCCGCTGTATATGTGGATACATACAAATTCGGGCGACAGGGCGGGGGGGGGGGGCGGGGGGCAGGCAAGACCAGAGAAAAATACATAGGAAGGTGAACAGAATATGATATAAGTAGAGCAAGGGTGGGGGGGAAGAGTATGTATCTGTGTAAGAATTTTTACTGGATTTATGAGGAAGGTATTAATATGTTCTGGTAAAGGAATGGTTTATAGAAATTCTATTTTAATTTGGTCTTTTATAATTAAGCTTTTTTTTTTTTTTACTTCGTAAAATAGACCCTTTAAAAGTCCTTGGCTGTGGAGTAGTAAACCTCTAATAAAGGTATCCTTTTGGTATTTGGGGGGTGCTTATTTGAATGTAATCTAAATTAAGAGTATAGTATTCAAAACATTTTTTAATGTTTGTTTATTTATTTATTTATTTAGTTAGTTAGTTATTTAGAGAGAGAGATGAGCAGGGGAGGGGTAGAGAGAGAAAGAATCCCAAACATGCTCTGCCCTGTTAGTGCAGAGTGCAGTGCGGGGCTCAAACTCACAAACTGCAGATCTTGATCTGAGCTGAAATCAAGAGTCGGATGCTTAACTGACTGAGCCATCCAGGTGCCCCAGTATTCTTTTTTTTAAGAGTATAGTATTATAAGTTTATAGGTCTTGTGAAATCCTGTATAGTATAGACCTTTTTTTGAGGGGGTCGGGAGAGAGAAAAGGGCTATTAAAAAAAAGGGGGTTAAGACTAGTCATGAATAATGAGAGACTTTTCAGGGGATAAGAATAAGGTAGCTGCTGAGCTGGAGTTCTGGGTAAAAGATGGTTTATAGCCAAGAAATTAGCAACGTAGGAGTGGGACAGATGTATGCAAGCAGCCATAGATAAAATTAAATACTTTTTCCTCCTTGACCTTAGGTAACCTGAAAGAGGAAATAGGACTTAAATAATTTTTGTAATGTTCAGACTTTACCAGCACTTATCTTTTCCATGGGCATATTATATGCACAGAATAGTAAATAATGTTGTGGCTCTTCTGTCAGCCAAGCTTGGGTGTAGGGGAGTTAACCTTGTTCACCAGCTGCTGGAGGCTTGACCCTGCCCTCAGCAGCTGTGGAGAATAAAAGTATCAGCTTGGTCAGCTTCTGGCATGTAGGGCACAAGCAGTTTAGTTGCATGGAATTGCATCTCATACTAGAGTTTTTTGGCACCCTAGCCTGCCTTATTGTCTCCTGGGTGGGTGATACAGAGTTCCTCTTGCTAGCTACTCTGGGTCTCCCAGATCAGTTGAAGTTTTTGTTTGTTTGTTTGTTTTTAAGATTTTATTTAAAAAAAAAATTTTATTTATCTTGAGAGAGAGAGCGCGCGTACAGGTGAGGGAGAGTCAGAGAGAAGGAGAGACAGTCCCAAGTAGGCTCTACACCATCAGTGCAGAACCCAGTGTGGGGCTTGAACTCACAAACTGTGAGATCATGACCTGAGCTGAGATCAAGAGTCAGATGCTTAACCAGCTGTGCCACACAGGTGCCCCATGATTTTAAGTAATCTTTGTACCTTATGTAGGGCTCAAACTCACAGCCCTGAGATTGAGTCACAAACTCCACTAGCTGAGGCAGCCAGGTGCCCCAAAATATTTTTTTAAATTTTATTGTATCTTTTTCTAATCTCTACACCCAGTGTGGGACTTGAACTCATGACCCTGAGATCAAGAGTCATGCTCTCCCAACTGAGCCAGCCAGGCACCCCCTTGAAGTTCTTAATCTAAGCCAATCCTATTCTTTGCAGAAATGAACAAATGAATTTCTTCTCTGGAAAACAGTTGAGAATAATGGGTATTTTCTCTCTCTTTTTCTTAATGGGTATTTAAAAAAATGTTTGAGAGGGAGAGTATGAATGGGAGAGGGGTAGAGAGAGAGGGAGAGAGAGAAACCCAAGTAGGCTTCTCATTGCCAGTGCAGAACCCTACATGGGCCTTCATCCCACGAACCATGAGATAATGACCTGAGCCAAAATCAAGAGTTGGATACCCAACTGACTGAGCCACGCAGGTGCCCCAGTGGGTATTTTCTTAATAGGAAAAGCAAGAATGCAAATTGGAAGTTAAATACACATAGTGAAACAGAACTGGTAACAAAACTGTAACGATATAGAGCCAGGGGAGCACCAGTAAATATCTGAAAGGTTAGGAAGATAGTTGAGATTCTGACCTAGAACCAAATCTGTCACATCAGGTGATACCAACTGTAGTTATGATGCCTTAAAGAGGAAGCTGACTTGGAGTCTTGTTGTGTATCTACAATTGAGCAATTAGCCTTATAGCATAGCATAGTGATTAAGGACACAGACTGTGGGCCTAGATTACCTGGGTTTGAATCTTGGTTTTACCACTGACTAGCTGTGAATCTGTCTCAGTTTCCTGTCTGTAAAAAATGGGAGTAATAATTAGCATATACCTCAGTGTTGTTGGGAAGTTTAATGACTTAATACTGTGTGTATGATAGTGTCTGGCACATATTAAACAGTATGTGTTTGCTGCTGGTATTATTCTACTTATGGGTTTTAGGCTTTTGGGAATGAGTGAATAAATTAAATCCTTCATATAGATGAAGGATCCCCTTTCCTTGCCAGTCTAAGATAGTCCTGGCACCATTAGTCTCAGGACTGAGTGAATAGCATCTCTAAGCATTCTTGATAGAAACTTGCTTCTTGGACATAAACTGTATATTCTGTTTATAGTAGTTGAGCCCTTAGCTGACTAATTCATGTTGTTTGAATAATTACATTCTCTTTGAAAAAGAAACATGTATTTTTGCTGTGTCTGGAATATAGATTTTTTTTGATGTAGTAGATGAGCTACTCTACAGTTGTGTGAGCCTCCTGGTTTTAGAATTACCTTCCAATGCTGACACTTTGTGATACCATCTTAAATAAAGTACTTTGGTGGTTGGTGCTTTCAGCAACATCTTCATAGTTTTCAGCATGTTATCAAAAAGTGTTCTGTAAATTTTTAGAAAGATCAAGTGTGCCCTTATTTTTTCTGTTAGGGTATGATATTATGTGGTTTTTAGATAAGTTCCAGCCACTTTTTTTGTTTGTTTGGCCTAAAGTTAGCGTCCTCTTAAGATGAATTTGTGGTATTTACTTAAGCTTTAATAGAAGTACAAGTGGCTTGTAGCCGTTTTCAGTTAATTCTAAACTCTAGACTCACTCGAAAATGCCACTGTTTCACTGAGGTATCTTATCTTTAAAAAAGTCCTTGAAAAAAATAGCGGTTAATAAAACATTTTCTAAAAATATCCCTTCTACAGACAAAATGTGTAGTTTAATCAAGTTAGTTTATTCTCCTGGCTTACTTTCCTTATATAACAAGTAATTTAGACTATTCCTGCACTTGAGATAATCTAGGTAGGACGTTTTATATGGTATTTTGCTGATACTGTTTTTAAAGAAGTTAAAAATGTAGCAGTTCTAACCTGATATTAATCTATCCCATCTTTAATTTACTTTGGATGAAGTGAGGTAAATATGGGTTTTAAAATTTGGTTGGATAGATTGAAATAACCTTGTCTTTCCTTCAGTTCAAGAACCTGAGATATGTATGTTTGAGTTTCTGCTGGATTATTTTTAGAATCTCTTGCTCTTGTCTGTTTCTATTCTAAGAATTCTCTTGGAACCTGTTGGAGAGTAGTAGTTCTTGTGGGTGGAGAGTGATAGAGGGAATGGAACACAAGTGTAAACCGAATTCCTTTGGTCTGGCAACTGGGTGCTTATTGCAGAAGCATTCCGATTTACTACACATAGCTCTGTTTCCAGAAGAGACAACATAGAATTTCCCCATGTGACAGTATGTTAGTCAAAGTTGTTGCTTTTTATAGTCTAGTTTCCTTGCCTTATTCATTTTCACAATTGATTGGTGGTTGATAAGTTTTTTAATAACTTATGCTTTTACTTTGTTTCATGAATTCACTGTCTCCAGAATTTTTTTAAATGCTTATTTATTTTTGAGAGAGAGAGCATGAGAGGGGGAGGGCAGAGAGAGCGAGAGCAAGCGAGAGCAAGAGACACAGAATCCGAAGCAGGCTCCAGGCTCTGAGTTGTCAGCACAGCCCAACGCGGGGCTCAAACTCAAAAACCTTGAGATCATGACCTGAGCTGAAGTTGGACACTTAACCAACTGAGCTACCCAGGCACCCCCAGAAGTTATATATAAAATTAATATAAGAAAGTTTGTTTTTCCAGAAAATTTCAGTAACAATTTTTAATTTTTTCCTCTGTGCTTGCTCTGTAAATTCCCAGTTTTATCTTTGGAAGTTTTTCGCTGGACATCTTAAGCATTAAGACTTTTTATTTTTTGAGGGGCACCTGGGAGCCTGCTTCGGATTCTGTGTCTCCCTCCCTCCCTCCCTCCCTCCCTCCCTCTCTCTCTCTGCCCCTTCCTGCTCATGCTCTGTCTCTGTGTCTCTCAAATATAAACATTAAAAAAAAGACTTCAGTTTTTGAATTTTTAAAAAAATTTTTTTAATGTTTATTTCTGAGACAGAGACAGAGCATGAGTGGGGGAGGGGCAGAGAGAGAGGGGGACACAGAATCCGAAGCAGGCTCCAGGCTCTGAGCTGTCAGCACAGAGCCCTACGCGGGGCTCGAACTCACAGACTGCGAGATCATGACCTGAGCCGAAGCCGGCTGCTCAACCGACTGAGCCACCCAGGCGCCCCAGTTTTTGAATTTTTTAAAGTAAAGTCTACATCCATTGTGGGCTCAAAGTGAGACCCTGAGATCAATGGTCACATGCTCTACGGACTGAGCTAGTCAGGCACCTCAAGACTTTTTTTTTTTTTTTATTAAGTGGAAATACAGCTATTCTGATATTTCAGTTAGTGTGGGTAGCTATGTTGACAGAAAATAAGCTAATCTGAATTGGTTTAAGCATCCTCAGAAGCAAATGTTGGGGCCATCGTTTTTCTTCTTTGAATTTTTTTTTTTTTTTTTTTTTGCAAGGATTGTATTTGTGTTTGGTGGTAACAGTTTATGTATATATAACCCAGAGGAGTAAACTTTAAAGGATAAAAATGGTTATTTCCAAACAAAAGTATGTAACATAAAGTAAGCAGTGTACTTCTCATGTTTCACAAGGCAATATAATTCTGATTCAGCCATGGAACCGGGGACATTATTTATAGTCTAAACACCTACTTGGAATGTGGATTGAGGATTGATGATTGCAGTGGAGATAGAAGTCTTAATATTTATACTGATACAGTGAATTAGTAAAACTGTAATAGTTTGAAACATAAAAAACTTGTGTTGCTTTCCTGATTGACAAGTAGGGATTCAAGTACATTGTATCAAAATGTTTGGCTGTAATAACAAGACTGTTAAAAGTCTCTTTTGGTAAATCAGAAAGGTCAGTCTTAGCATCCATTCAACTTAGCTTATGTTTATTTCTGTACATGCAGATTTTTATCAGCAGATGGCACTCCTGTAAGAAATTCTTTGTTATATTTAGTGTATCTAGATTATTTTCATAAATGAGAGCATAGAGTGATAAACAGTTGAAAAGATGAGTGAATAAAGGGTCACATAATTCAGTACAAAAGCAACTGTTTGGAAATCTGTAAGTAAACTAAAAAATTTTTTTTTAACTTTAGGAATACCACTAAGATTTTGATTGGATGTTTAACTTTAGATACATAAGGTAAAATTACAGAATAATCATGCTTAGAGGTGATTTTAGAAATAATCAAGTAAATCCCTTTACTTCAGAAATAACTTTTTAAAAAGTTTTTATTTAAAAAAATTTTTTTTTAACGTTATTTATTTTTGAGACAGAGACAGAGCATGAACGGGGGAGGGTCAGAGAGAGAGGGAGACACAGAATCTGAAACAGGCTCCAGGCTCTGAGCTGTCAGCACAGAGCCCAATGCGGGGCTCGAACTCACAGACTGCCAGATCATGACCTGAGCTGAAGTCGGACGTTTATCCGACTGAGCCACCCAGGCGCCCCAAGTTTTTATTTATTTTGGGAGAGCATGCGCCTGAGCAGGGGAAGGGCAAAGAGAGGAGAGAGAGAATCCCAAGCAAGCTTGTCAGCACAGAGCCTGATGTGGGCTTGATCTCTCAAACTTTGAGATCGTGACCTGAGCTGAAATCAAGAGTTGGATGCTTAACTGACTGAGCCATGTAGGTGCCCTGGGAAATACTAATGTGTTTTAACATTTGCGTGGTGCTTTTATAGTTTAAAAAAGTGTATTTGTTCATGTGTATTTATTCATTTTGGAGAACACTAAACTCGGAGAAAGCTGTAAAAATCATTATGGCAGAACAATTAACTGTGTTCCATGTACTATAACTAAAACAATAAACCCAAACCAACAAAATATCAAAATGGTTAAACTAAAAAAAAAAAAAAAAAAAAATTCAAAGTGTGTACTGTTACTGAGAGGCAGATTCAAATATAGTAAGTTTTTTTTAAGTTTGTTTATTTTGAGGGAGAAAGTGTGTGTGTGAGTGCATGCAAGCTGGGAGGGGCAGAGAGAGAATCCCAAGCAGCCTCCATGCTTTCAGTGTGAAGCCCGACACAGGGCTCGAACCCACAGACTGAGATCATGACCTGCGCGGAGGTTAAGAGTCAAATGCTCAATTGTCTGAGCCTTCCAGTTGCCCCTGAAATATAGTGAGTTTTAAACCAGCATATTTGGCATGTGAAATACTCTGGTTAATTGGTTATTTGCTATTATAGTTGATGTAAAAGTCAGTGCAGTAATATGTCTGTGGCCTTTATCAGCATTCCAGTTAACAGAGGACCTACTGGGAACATAAGTAAATGATATTAGGATAGGTAACTCAGAAAAAGCTGGTCAGACTTTCAGGGATATAATTTTCCTTGTGATGCCTGAACTGGTATGTTGAATTTTGGTTAGTCTCCTCTGAGTATCTTTTGGATACACAGGTCCAAAAGATACTTAGAAATGCTAGTATACATAGTGTCATTTCATTAACTTGAGATGTAGAAGACTTATAAATAGGGGAACACTATTCCACATCATGTGAATGCTTGCTTTGAGGTCTCTGTAACTTCTTGTTCTAGAAAATAGAATTCCATGTATTGTTCTTTTTGGAATCATTGGCTCTGCTATGATTTGGTCTTAGGTCATTCTTAATCTCTAAAAGTTACCAGCTTCTATAGCATGTAAGTCATAGGGTATATACATGTTCACCTTTATTAGATAAGGCCAGATTGTTATACTAAGTGGGGCTCGAACTCATGACCCCGAGATAAAGAGTTGCATGCTCTTCTGATTGAGCCAGCCAGGCACCCCTAATTTGACTTTTTAATGTATGGTCTAATAAAAAAAAATTTTTTTTAAGTATAATCAACCACTTCTTTCAACCTCACTTCTTTAAGAATTTATCTTTTCTCATCGCATGCAATGCCATCTCTGTTAGAAACCATAGTTGTATATGCTTGGGTCTCTTTCTGGGCTTCTTGTTCTGATCCATTGGCCAGCTTTTCTATCCCTGTACTGTTGTAATTACTGAAGCATTATAATCCTTGGTACCTGTAAGGTAAGTATTGTTCCTTTGCTTTTTGGTTTTGTTTCGTTTTGAAGAAGTATCTTGGCTGTTCTTGACTATTTGCTTCCCATGTAAATTTAGAATCCGACTAGTAAGGTTTTAGGCAATAAAACCTTGTTAGAGGGGCGTCTGGCTGGCTCAGTTGGAGGAGCGTATGACTCTTGATCTCCCAGTCATGAATTCAAGCCCCATGTTGGGTGTAGAGATTATTTAAAAAAAAACAACAACAACAAAAAAACAAACTTCAAAAAAAATCCTTGTTAGAAATTTGATGAGAATTTAATTGAATCTGTAGTTGAGGGAGAATTACCACTCTAACTCTAAAAAAGGGTGAGAACACTTTCTGTAAAGGGCCAGGTAGTAAATATTTTCTGCCTTGCTTCTGTTAACAACTATTCAGTACTGCCATTGTAGTGCAGAAGGAGTCATAGACAATTTCTTAAGAAATTGACTTATTTTTTTCCCTTTAGCTGGCATATAGGTACATATACTTAATTTTTGTACATTGTTTTGCACACACACATTTGTATTTAGAAGTTTTGCTACAAGCTATAGCATAGAATTTTGAGGGCTGAGACAACTCATACATTTTTTTTTTCCAAAGAATATTTTGTCCATGCTGATTCAGCATGTACGAATGGGGATAGCAATAATATCTATCTATTCCTTAAGACTGTTGTGGTGTACAATAAGATAAAAAATAGGATACTTTGTAAACTAAAAATAGGATGTTACGAAAATGGATTCTTAGGGGCGTTTGGGTAGCTCAGTCAGTTAAGTGTCCAACTCTTGATTTCGGCTCAGGTCATGATCTCAGGGTTCCTGAGTTTAAGCCCTGTGTCAGGCTCTCTGCTGTCAACAAGGAGCCTGCGTCAGATCCTCTGTCTCCCTCTCTGCTCCTGCCCCCCCACCAAATAAACATTTAAAAAAAAAAAAAAAAGAGGACCTTGAGATGGCAGATAATGAACTTCTTCTAGGCTTCCTTAAGGGGATGGATAGGTTACAGCTTATCCGAGATAGGTTGGACCAATTAGGGCAGTGTAAAATGCCTCTTTCCTGGACATCTCACCCATGAAATCATCTTATAAGTGGTACACAGTGTTTTTAATTTTTTTAATGCTTATTTATTTTTGAGAGAGTGCGTACATGAGAGAGAGGGGGCAGAGAGAGAGGGAGACACAGAATCCAAAGCAGGCTCCGGGCTCTGAACGGTCAGCCCCGATGCGGGGCTTGAACTCACAAACTGTGAGATCATGACCTGAGCTGAAGTTGGACGCTTAGCTGACTGAGCCACCCAGGTGCCCCAAGTGATGTAAACTGTTAAGTTCCAGTTTTAATTTTTAGTCACGTAGGCCCAACATTGAAAAAAAAAATTGATATGAAGTACATTGTTTCATGTTTCCTATTTAGCATATTGATTCAAGCAGATATTTGTAAGTCATAGAGGGTTAGTCTAGTTCCAGTTGATGCTCTTAAATGTGATTTGGAGGGAAGGATATATAGGTTTTCCCACTAATTATATTTGTCTAAGATATTTAGATAAATCATGACTTTTACCATTACCATTAACCGAGTGTATTTGTAACATTTCAGCAGATCTTGATAACAGCCAGTTTCTCTAGAGAGGACATAGGTAGTAGTATGATGATTAAGTATTAAGACTTAAGTATATGTTTATTGAATGTAAGAGGATATGAGTTTTCCCTTGTTTCTTTTGGAGCAAAGCAGGTGCTTTTGGTTTTTAGGGACGCAGAGAAGAGAACCCCTTTATTTTTTTTAATTTAAATTTTTTTAACGCTTTTATTTATTTTTGAGACAGAGACAGAGCATGAACGGGGGAGGGGCAGAGAGAGAGGGAGACACAGAATCAGAAGCAGGCTCCAGGCTCTGAGCCATCAGCCCAGAGCCCGACGCGGGGCTCGAACTCACGGACTGCGAGATCGTGACCTGAGCCAAAGTTGGATGCTCAACCGACTGAGCCACCCAGGCGCCCTGAGAACCCCTTTAAAAAGTGTGATAATTATGAGATTTTGATTCATGACCAAATGAGCAGTTATATTTTAAGTAATCTATACACTCAACTTGGGACTCAAACTTAACAACCCTGAGATTAAGAGTCTCCATGCTCTACTGACTGAGCCAGTCATGTGCCCCAGCAGTTATATTTAATATTGGCCTGATCAAGGATACCCTTAAGAATAAGGGCCCTAATAGTTTATATTTTTGAACGTTTCCAAAAATTTTTAAAAATGTTTATTTATTAAAAAAATATCCAGTGTAGGGCTTGAACTCATGACTCAGAGATCAACACTCACATGTTCTTCAGACTGAGCCAGCCAGGTGCCCTGAGAGCTGTTGTAAATTCTTGGAGCATGGCTTTTTGCCTGGCTGTTTGTGGGCATTGAGGGGGTAGAGTGGGGTTGCCCATTGCTTTGGGGAAGGGTATGGGAGATGTAAACCTGAAATTTCAGGCAGCATTGTATGTGGCTATGCATTTTTCTGAGGGGAGAGTCCATACTTTTCATCAAATTGTCTGAGTACTTAATGACCCAGAAGGGTGTAAGTCAATCATACTAGAATAAAATACAGTTTTAATGGAAAACATAGAATTTTTTTTATGTTTATTTCTTTTTGAGAGCGAGAGAGACTGAATGTGAACTGGGGAGGGGCAGAGAGAGAGGGAGACAGAATCTGAAGCAGGCTCCAGGCTCTGAGCTGCCAGCACAGAGTCCTACGCGGGACTTGAACCCCTGGACCATGAGGTCATGACCTGAGCCGAAGTCGGATGCTTAACTGACTGAGCCCCAGGCACCCCTGGAAAACATTATTTAAAAGTGTTATTCTTGGGGTGCCTGGGTGGCGCAGTCGGTTAAGCGTCCGACTTCAGCCAGGTCACGATCTCGTGGTCCGTGAGTTAGAGCCCCGCGTCAGGCTCTGCGCTGATGGCTCGGAGCCTGTTTCCGATTCTGTGTCTCCCTCTCTCTCTGCCCCTCCCCCATTCATGCTCTGTCTCTCTCTGTCCCAAAAATAAATAAAAAACGTTGAAAAAAAAAATTAAAAAAAAAAAATAAAAAAAAATAAAAGTGTTATTCTTTGCCTTTAGTGAGGTTGTGAATCTCGCAGCCAGGATCGTAATAAGCTGGAGAGTATTCTTTAGGAAGGGATGTTTTCAAATACGTATTACGGGAAAGGCCCCAGTGTTAGAGGTAGATAAGAGCAGCTCTTCACCTGGTGATGTCATCTGTGCCTTGAATAAATGGACTCTTTCTGGTTTAAAATTCTTTTATTTTGTGAGATAATTCAACAAGGGGTTTATTCATCTTAACCCACATCTCCCTTGATTATTCAGTTGCAATTCTCAATTTCTGACATTAGCTTTGCTTTCATGGTAATATGTGGATTAGTGCCACCTATATATTTAGGATTTCTGCTTTCATTTGGGATCTTCAGTGTCACTCTTCAATTCTTTTTACTTGTTTTCTATCAACTTCCCCTTGTATTTCCCTTAGTAGCTATTACAAGCTTTTGCCATTTTCTTTCTTTCTTTCTTTCTTTCTTTCTTTCTTTCTTTCTTTCTTTCTTAATCAGTTAATGTATTTTGAGAGAGAGCTTGAGTGAGGGAAGGACAGAAAGGGAGAGAGAGAATCCCAAGCAGGCTTCTCGCTGTCAGTGCAGAGCTGGACACAAGGCTTGATCCCACAAACCATGAGATCATGACCTGAACTGAAATCAAGAGCTGGACGCCTAACTGACTGAGCCACCCAGGAGACCCCCCCCGCCCCGCCCCCCCCCCCCCCCCCCCCCGCTTTAAAAAACAAGTTTTTTTTTAATGTTTTATTTATATTTGAAAGAGAGACAGCATGCAAGTGGGGAAGGGGCAGGGGAGACAGAATCTGAAGCAGGCTACAGGTTCTGAAGTGTCAGCACAGAGCCCAACACAGGGCTCTAATCCACTGACTGTGAGCTCATGACCTGAGCCGAAGTCAGAAGCTTAACCGACTAAGCCACCCAGGTGCTCCCTGACCCCCTTTTTTTTTTTTTTTTTTTTTTTAAGTGTTTTATTTATTTTTTGAGAAAGTGAGCACAAGTCAGGGAGGGGCAGACAGAGAGGAAGAAAGAGAATCCCAAGGAAGCTTCTCACTGTCAGCACTGAGCCCAGTGGGCTCGATCTCATGAACCATGAGATCATGACCTGAGCCAAAATCAAGAGCCATGTAGGCCCCCAGCCCTTCTCCCCCCTTTTTAAGTTTATTCTGAGAGAATCCATTTTCTTAACATTCCTCACCCATCCCATTCTCTGCAGATGTTTTTGCCTATTTTACTAAAAAAAGTAAAGACTGATACAACAAACTGTTGACTGTGTCCTAATCATAAAAATTTAGCTGTTGTAGTACCTCTTCTTCATTCTGCTGGCTTTCAGAGAGGGATCCCTCTTGTCCAAGTGAACTAAATAGTCAGCTCTACTGACTAAGCATCCCAGGAGCTCCTGAGATTTTTGTTTAGAATTGCTATAATTTTAAACTATAGATTTTCGTTAAAAAAAATTTTTTTTAATGTTTATTCATTTTTGAGAGACAGAGCATGAGCAGGGGAGGGACAGAGAGAAGGAAACAGAATCCGAAGTAGGCTCCAGGCTCCCAGCTATCAGCACAGAGCTCTACATGGGGCTTGAACTCAAGAACCGTGGGATCATGACCTGAGCTGAACTCGGACACTTAACCAACTAAGCCACCCAGGCGCCCCATTTTTTAAATTTGTTTTTCCCTAAACTTTGAGATTGCATTAGTTAGTAAAATTGGTCCACTTGTTGCTAGGAAAATGTAAAACCTTAATGGATTATTTCTTGAGAATTTGTGTTTTAGAGAACTTTTATGTTTTGTCTCATGTTTCCTCCTTATCCCTGGATTTTTTTCTTGCCTCATACTGTAATTTGGAATGCCTGCTTACCATGCCTGCTTACCATGCCTGCTTTCTTGCAGATTTTCTATTTTGTACATACGTTATTTTGTATATACTGTATATGATGACTTCGGTGAGCAGTGACCGTTCCCGAGGTTCTCGGGAAAAAACACAGATTTCAGGAACACAGGCATCACAACTACAGAAACAAGTAGTACAGGTAAGTTTTTGTGAAACTCTTGTTTGCTTTGTTTAGAGTTATGTTAAGTAGGAAGCACATATGTCTTTTGTAGGAAACCTTAGGATTTTGAATCTTGTTTTTATAAAGTAGATTTTACATAATGGGAAAGAGAAGCAGTGATTCATAGACACTGTCAACTACTTGATTCTGAACATTTTTCTGCTACTGTTAGCATCTAGCTATCTCCTTTTTCTTCTTTTTCTTTTCTTTTTTTTCTTGGTAAGATTTTATTTTTAAGTAATCTCTACACCCAACATGGGGCTCGAACTTAAAACCCTAAGATCAGGAGTCGCATACTCTACTGATTGAATTAGCCAGGTGCTCCTCCTTTTCTTTATTATTAATCTAGGTATGTGCTTGGAATATATTTGGAGAATCCAGAATATATGGAGAAGTAATACTCTGAAGTAGAGAAATAAATGAATTATAAGACACTTACAAAAAGCTGCCTTTACTTTCAAGCATTGTTGGCTGGAAAGAGTCCTTTAATATTATATGGCTTTTAGTTAATAAGGCCCATATATATAAAATATTTAATTTCTATTTAATAGAAATAAATAGTTTTACCTTAGATTTATTTATATTATTAAAATTTTTTGAATGTTTATTTTTGAGAGAGAGAGAGACAGACTGCGAGTGGGAGAGGGGCAGAGAGAGAGGGAGACACAGAATCCAAAGCAGGCTCAGGCTCTGAGCTGTCAGCAGAGAGCCTGACGCGGGGCTCAAACTCACGAACCAGGAGATCATGACCTGAGCCAAAGTCAGACACTTACCCTGACCGAGCCATCCAGACGCCCCTATATTATTATTTAAAAAAATTTTTTTTAAGTGTTTATTTTTGAGAGTGGGAGAGAGCACGCAAGCAGGGGAGGAGCAGAGAGAGAGGGAGACACAGGATCTGAAGCAGGCTCCAGGCTGTCAGCACAGAGCCAGACATGGGACCCGAACCCATAAACCATGAACTCATGATCTGAGCTGAAGTCAGCACTCAACCCACTGGGCCACCCAGGTGCCCCCAACCTTTAAAAAAAATTTTTTTTTAATGTTTATTTTTGAGAGAGAGCAAGCAAGGGAGGAGAAGAGAGAGGGAGACAAAGGATCTGAAGCAGGCTCCAGGCTCTGAGTTGTCAGCACAGAGCCTGTGCCCTATATTATTATTTTAAATGAAGTGAGACAATTTAAATAAAATGCTAACTACAGTACCTGGTACAAAATAGAGCATTTTATACATGTTATTGACTAGTTTTGCAAACCTTTTTCTAGAGACCCATCATAAATTTCAGATTGATACTTGACTATACTTTGATAGCTAATTACAGGTACTTTTTTAATAGTCATTCATACCCAAGTGCCCTATTAATATTAAGAGACACAGAAAGTAGGGGTGCCTGGGTGGCTCAGTCAGTTAAGTGTCTGACTTTGGCTCAGGTTATGATTTCTCTTACGGTTCGTGAGTTTGAACCCCGTGTCGGGCTCTGTGTTGACAGCTCAGAGCCTGGAGCCTGCTTCAGTTTCTGTGTCTCCCTCTCTCCCTGCCCACCCCCACCCCAACCCCCCCTCCAGCTCATACTCTCATTGCCTCTCTCTCAAAAATAAATAAACATTGAGCCCTGGGTGTTGTATGGAAATCAATTTGACAATAAATTTCATATTAAAAAAAAAAACCCTATGTCTTGCAAAGCTGAAAAAATTAATAAACATTAAAAAATATAAAAAAGACACGGAGTGTAGACTCTACTTAATTGTTGTTTTACATTTTTCAGTATAACTTTAGCCTTGTATTTTGCTTCTGTCAACAGACCTACATCTATACAGTGCTTACTCCTAAATATATTTACCCTGATACTTACAAATAATCAAGAAAGACTACCTATTTTTGGAAAAATTTGGACTTTTTGGAATAGGCCTTCCCTTTATAGGTGAATGCTTAAGAAAATATTTTATCAACAGCCTCTTATCAAAGAAGGAATACAAGTTATAAGTAAGCATAGGTGCAACCCTGCTAATAATAAAAAAAATAGATGAAAACAATATTTTTTTGTTTTTGTTTATTGAATCAGTCAAGATTAAAAGTGTTATCTTTTAGGGATGCCTGGCTGGCTTAGTCGATGGAGCATGTGACTCTTGATCTTGGGGATGTAAGTTTGAGCCCCACATTGGGTATAGAGATTATTTAAAAATAAAATCTTTTGGGACACCTGGGTGGCTCAGTCATTTAAGCATCCGACTTTGACTCAGGTCATGATCTTGCGGTTTGTGAGTTTGAGCCACGCGTCAGGGTTTCTGCTGTCTGTCAGTAAAGAGCCTACTTCAGATCTTGTGTTTCTCTCTCTCTCTCTCTTTCTCTCTCTCTCTCTCTCTCAAAAATAAACAATTAAATTTTTTATGTGTATTTTTAAGGGAGAGAGAGCAAGAGTGTGAGCATGCCAGCAGGGGAGGGGGAGAGAGGGAGAGAGAGAGGGAGAGAGAGAGAATCCCAAGCAGGTTCCACACTGTCAATGCAGGGCCCGATGCAGGGCTTGAATCTATGAACTGTGAGATCATAACCTGAGCTGAAATCAAGAGTTGGGTGCTTAACTGACAGAGCCACTCAGGTGCTCCAAAAATAAAATCTTAAGGGATGCCTGGATGGCTCAGTTGGTTGAGTGTCTGACTCTTGACTTTTGCTCAGGTCGTGATTTTAGGAACGTGGTACTGAGCCCTGCCTCAGGCTTCTTGCTGAGCATGGAGCCTGCTTGAGATTCTGTTTCCCTCTGCCCTTTTCTTTGCTTGTGCTCTTTCTCTCTCTTTCTCTCTCTTAAATTAAAAAGAAGAAAAACTTGATAAAAGTGTAATCTTTTAAAGGAGGGCCACATGAAATGTCAGGATTATAAATTGTTTTCATCTTAGACCCAAGTAACCTTCTTGGGCTGATATCCAGTGAATCAGTCTCCAGACTAGGGGAGGGGACTCTCTTCCTCTCAAGAGTTGTCATTAGTGTCTCCATGGGCCTTTTGGGGATGGCTCATTTTATGCAATGCGATGAAAAAACTGCATACTGAGCTGTAGGAAAGATTCTTAGGCCCTTAAATTCCTAATTTTCTGGGGCACCTGGGTGGCTCAGTCGGTTAAGCGTCCGACTTCAGCTCAGGTCACGATCTCACGGTCCGTGAGTTCGAGCCCCGCGTCGGGCTCTGGGCTGATGGCTCAGAGCCTGGAGCCTGCTTCTGATTCTGTGTCTCCCTCTCTCTCTGCCCCTCCCCTGTTCATGCTCTGTCTCTCTCTGTCTCAAAAATAAATAAACGTTAAAAAAAAAAATTCCTAATTTTCTTTTATAAAAACTTGTGATGAGGGTTGGGATGGGTGAGAAAAATAAAAAATAAAAATGTGTGTTGAGAATTTCGCAAAGCAGTGTGAATAAAATAGTGTTCATGTTCATTTATCCATTAATCCCATTCTCCCATTCTAGGAAGTATTTCCTAGGGAAGCAACCTAGGGTGGGGGGAAAACTTTATTCTGTAAGATGTTTATTACTCAATTCTAAATGTCCAAAGGTAGAGGTGTTCTGAGATAACCTATCAAACTAGAGGGAGATAAGAGAGAAGACCATGAGTGGGCCTGCCACTTTACCAGTTAGATGAATTACTTCAGTCTCTTTGAATCTCACTTTAAAAAACAAACGAACAAAACAAAAAACATGCTTTGAGAGTTAGAGAAAAGTTGCAAGAGTAGTACACCTAATTCCTGAATATCCTGCATCCACATCTCCTAGATGCTAACATTTTTACCATGTTTACTTTATCTTTTTCTCCTTCTTACAAAGGAGAAACTACACATAGTGTTTCCCCTGAACCTTTTCAGAGTAAGTTGAAGATTGTGGTATCTGAATACTTTTATTGTGTATTTTCTTTTTTAATGTATATTTATTTTTGAGAGAGAGCTCATGAGATGGGGAGGGGCAGAGAGAGAGACGGACAGAAGATAGAAGACAGAAGCGGGCTCTGCATGGATAGCAGCGAGCCCAATGTGGAGCTTGAACTCAAATCTTGAGATCATGACTTGAGCCGAAGTTGACTCCTCAACCCAGTGTATTTTTTTTAAAAACCTTAAAACAAAACAAAAAATAATCACAGGACTGCTTAATAAGAATCAAGAAATTGGGGTGCCTGAGTGGCTCAGTTTGTAGAGCATCCGACACTTGATTTTTGGCTCATGTCATGATCCTAGAGTTGTGGGATCAAGCCCCATGTTGGGTTGAAAATATAGGATGTTGGCAGGGTATCTGAAGGAGATGGGAGGCTCCCAAAACAAAGCCAAGTTCTGTCTCCCTACAACAACATTTAGTACAGGTTAATACAGGCAGTCCCTATCATAAAGGTGACAGGACTTAGCCTCTTTGTTCTATGTGACAGTTACTACATGTTTTTTCCATACGACAGGCCTAATACAAGGCCACCCCAATATCCCTACAATCATATTTTACTTGATAGAGGTGGCCCTCAAGTGTAAATATGATAATGTGGCAGCCAGTGCCAGCCTGAAGGATAGGTTGGTGCATCCATTGCTTCAGGGTACAGCCTTTGGGACCCTTGGGACCTAAATCAGCTGACAAGCCACATCTGGAAGTTGCAGAGATTCCCCAGTCTTCTTCTTTTTAGTTATACTGTATCTATATACTCTGTTCATTACCTGTTGTATAGCATATTTTCTCCCTTTGAGATATCATTTGCCCTCCCCCCCGCCTTTTTTTTTTTTTTTTTTTACAGTGAGTATATGCTCGGCAGTCACCATTAATACTTAGGGGCACCTGGGTGGCTCAGTTGGTTAAGCATCTGACTTCAGCTCAGGTCATGATTTTGCAGTTCATGAGTTTGAATCCCACAACAGGCTCTGTGCTTATATCTCAGAGCCTGGAGCCTGGTTCAGATTCTGTGACTCCCTCTCTCTGCCCCACCTCACCCCCCCAACCCCCCCATCTCTCAAAAATGAATAAACATTAAGAACAATTAAAAAAATACTTATGTCAATGTCTATAGTCATTTTGGTTGTCTAAGGACAATACTGTTGTTGATTCCTGAGGAAAGGCTCATGGGAATAATATTCCCTTGTGATTAGGTGCTGGTAACAATTTATGCCCTTCACACTTGAGTATAAAATGAGTTGGTTTTTGTTTTTTTTTTTTTGAAGTTTATTTATTTTGAGAGGGTGAGTGAGCCAGGGGAGGGCATGGAAAGAGGGAGAATCCCAAGCAGGCTCCTCACTGCCAGTGCCAAGCCCCATGTGGGACTTGAACTCAAACTGTGAGATCATGACCTGAACAGAAATCAAGAGTTATATGCTTAACTGACTGAGCCACCCAGGCACCCCTAAATTTTTACTTAAAATATTTTCCCCTTTCACCTTCTAGTTCTCTTGAAACATTAACTGTTAAACGTTTATTATTATGTTTCTTCTTTGTGTATAGTCTTCATTTTTATTTCTGAGTTAGAAAAACTTACATGTTGTTTTATGTATTGTTATCATTTTCTTTGTGCTCTGTGCCTTTTAGTTTTGAAACAGAAGATAGCAATTGTGCTTTGTTCTCTGGGTTTTTTTTTGTGTGTGTTTTCATCGGTTTTGCTCCTTATTCTATTTTTCTTTTTCTCTTTTCTCTTCTCTGTATTTATTATTTAGAGAGAGTGAGAGTGGGGTAGGAGCAGAGAGGGAGGGAAAGAGAATCCCAAGCAGGCTTCAAACTCCCAGTACAGAGCCTGACACAAGGCTTGATCCCATGAGCTGGGAGATCATGACCTGAGCTGAAATCAAGAGTCAGATGCTCAACCAACTGAGCCACTCAGGCGCCATTCTTCCCCCGCCCCCCGCCACGTAGGCTTCCCACCCAGCATGGAGCCCAACGTGGGTCTTGAACTCATGACCCTGAGATCAAGATCTGAGATATAATCAAGAAGAGTCAGATACTTAACTGACTGAGCCACACAGGCATTTCCCCCGTCCCCCTTGCACATAATTTTTATTTAGATAAATATAGCCCTTCTCTTCAGTACTGACCAAGATACCTTTTAAGAATTGAGAGCAGAGTTTCTTTTTCTTTTTTGACAGCCAGGCTGGTTCTAAGCCTGTGTCTAGCAGTTGCCATGGCTTCTTGTTCTTCCAGTTTTCTCTAGTACTTGTCACTCCCTTTTCTCAAGGGAAAGAAAATTTAAATGAGTCACATGGCCAGTTGAGATGAATAATAACTTTGTCATTTGGCCAAAGGAATGGGACCTTTATGCCATTTAATTTGATGCTAATTTGGCTTATGGAAACAGATTGTATACATTTTAGAGCTCTAAATTCAGAGTCCTTTTGTTTTTTTTTTGTTTTTTTTTAGTTAATCAGTATTTCTGTTACATAGTGCTGTACTGCTTGAGAGCTTTTTTCTTTTTGCAGCATATTTTGGCATCTAACTTCTATTTTGTGTGCTCAACTCTTTAAAAGTTGTGTGTGTGCTTTTCAGGCAACAGCTGAACAGATGCGTCTCGCTCAAGTGATCTTCGATAAAAATGATTCAGAGTTTGAAGCGAAAGTTAAACAGGTATGTTTTGGCAAATTATACTGTTATTTTGGCAGTAGAGTTTTCATAGTTACTAGTGTTGTCAACGATGATGTAGACATTTGTGAAAAGGCACATTGACATTGTCTATACCTGTGAGTAGAAGGTACATTTAGTATTTGGCAGGTTTTCAGAAAATTTTGTTTAATGTTAAGAAGAACTGAATTGCCTCTTTCAACATGGTTGTGCTTCCAAACATAGGCTGGAAAATATAACATTAAATTTTAGGGTGATGTTTTCACTTAGAACTTTGAGAGGCCATTTTGGTAATAAAATCTTAATCTCAAAATCTTCTTTCCTGTTAAGACTTCTTTTTCTTTCAAGATTCTAGAATCAAGCTGTAACACTTCTCTTGTTCCATACCTTGGTAGAGGTCTACCAGTAATTGTTTTCTTGGAGTGAATGTCCCATAGTGAACTTGTTACTGAAAGTTAGATGGAAAAAGAAAGAAGTCTCAGTTCTTTTTGCAGCCGTGGTAAAGAATTACAGAAGAGCAAACAAAACAAAAAAACCAAAACAAAATTTTAGTAAAGTATACTCCAATGGAGGAACAGACCAGTCAAGAGAGACGTTGGCCTTGGAAACTCGGGCTGTGGACTTAACATCAATTTTTTTCTTTTTGGCAAATCCTAAGGTTGCAACATTTGAGTGACAGACCTGGATTATATAATAATTATCCAACTATGCAGGTCCTTTCCCAAGATGTATTTGAAGTCTGCACCTGTAGGAAACCATGACATTATTTGTATTCTAGAGACATAGGTCAAATAAGGACAAACATCTGCTTTCTGCACAAGTGCAACAAGCACAACAGACTTGAATCTTCCTCTGCTGGGATGTTTAACCACAAACCCACTGCTAGATAGGTGGAATGGGGTGGTCCCCTGACTCTTCTCAGTTAGAGTTCTCCATCTGGACATCTAAGGTCACTCATGCCTACCTTCCTGCCTAACAAACTATTTTGCCCTTTACTATGTAAACTCTTTGCTTTTACTTATAGTTGCTGTTGTTAGACTATTGGTAATATTTTTAGAAGGCCATAAATTTATTAAAAATTATAGAACTCTTTTTCTGGAAGGAGATTTATGTACAGTTTGAGACGTACTGCTCCATATTATATTGCATTTTATATGAATAGCATAGTAGATACATAAAAAAAGAGCACTGGTCCAGGAGTTCAGAGTTAGAAGTTTAAATTTCAGTCTGTTACTAATTCAATCACTGGGGGTAATTTTGATACTTAATATTCATCTTAACACAGGCATATTGCAGGTATCGTGTTAATACAGATCACTGATGGGGCGCCTCGGTGTCTTAGTTGGTTAAGTATCCAACTATGGCTCAGGTCATGATCTCACAATTCATGGGTTCGAGTCCCGCATCTGGATCTCTGCTGTCAGCACAGAGCCCACTTCAGATCCTGTGTCCCCGTCTCTCTCTCTGCTCTTCCCTTCCCATGTGCATGCTTTCTTTCTCTATTTCTCAGAAATAAGTAAACATTAAAAACAACAAAACAGATCATTGATTAAAACTGACACTAGTAGATATCCAAAGACCAAAGCACTGGAAAGCTGTAAAGTGTGCAGAACTTTAGCTGTGTAAAGCAGAGAGGAAATCAGAGAGAGAGGGTATAGTGCAAAGAGCTGTATTTATGAGATCAAGATACCTAGATTCCAGGTAGGCTTTGCTATCAATTAGTTTTTTGACCCTAGAGAAAGCACTTCAGATGTTGGGGTCATACCATTTTGAACAGGTAGTACACACTAAAACAGTTATATGTAAAACACAACAGATATGTAAATCATACATTTCAGTTGTAATTAAGAAACCTGTCTTGTGCCTAATCTGTGATTATACTTGTGATGAAAACGTTAACTAGCTTAATCTGCCTTGTTACAGAGAATGTATCAGGGGATTTCTTTGATTACTTCAAACATAGTGCCCTGTTGAAGCTGCTTGTGAAAGTACTGTGTCTAGAAGTGAGTTGGTCATAGCTATAGAATTTCATTTGTGAGAACTTTAGGTGTTGCAACTTAGTATGTATGTGGAGTGTTCTAATCCAAGGGGTGATAGACCACATAGGGAATGTTTTCTGTGTATAAAATAGTTGGACTGGGTGTTCTGTTAATGTAGCCACATACAGCTGGTCTTTGGGAAATGTATAGTCCACTTACTGTTTGGTTCAGAATTTTGCAAATCCCAGGCCATTGAACTAAGTAGTCAGCTGACTCTGAATATGCTGAGAATGTTGGTATATATGTATGTGTGCGCTGCTGATTAATAATCTGATACTTGGTCAGTTTGAAGGAGGGTTAATTAGTAGTTTGGCTTTTCTGTATTTATAAAAAGACAATGAATGGCTACAAAAAGCAGGTAAACCTATCCTTGGATTATAAGCTCAGAGTTTGGAAGGAGGGCATCTTCATGTGGATGGACTGTGTAGTTTTTATTTTTATATAGAAGAATCTTTTTTAAATTTATTTTATTTAAAACTTTTTTTTAATGTTTATTTTTGAGAGAGGAGAGACAGAGTGTGAGCAGGGGAGGGGCAGAGAGAGGGAGAAACAGAATCTGAAGTAGGCTCTAGCTCTGAGCTTTCAGCACAGAGCCTGACTTGGGGCTCGAACTCAATTGTCAGATCATGACGTGAACTGAAGTAGGATGCTTAACTGACTGAGCCACCTAGGCTCCCCAGAATCTTTTTTTTTAATGTTTATTTGTTTATAATAGAGAGAGCTCACGCGCACACAGTGAAGGGGCCGAAAGAGAGGGTGAGAGATTACCAAGCAGGGTCCACCCTGTCAGCACAGAGCCTGACAAGGGTCTTGAACCCATGAACCATGAGATCACGAACTGACCTGAAACCAAGACACTTAACTGACTAAGCCACCCAAGTGCCCCTAGAAGAATCTTAAAATTAATATTAAGTGCCATTTTGGGGTCCCTTTAACTATTTCCTCATAATTTTGATAGCTTATGGAAGTGACGGGGAAAAATCAGGATGAGTGCATAGTGGCTCTACATGACTGTAATGGAGATGTGAACAAAGCTATCAATATATTGCTGGAAGGGAATTCAGACACGGTAAGTATTACCAATTATTATTAATTGTTTTGCAGTGCCAAGATTTGTCTCTAATTCCATATTGCATTTTGAACTTCACCTTTTTGGGGGTGGGGGTGGAGAGGGTTATGGGTTCCATTCCATATTTGTTTTAAGACCAGAAAGAACACTAACCTGAAATGACTGTTTTTGTTATATATGGTTTCTTCATGAAGTTGTAGAATCTGAAGACTCGAAAGAGAACTTGGTCACCTACTCCAGCCTTAACACAGTTTCCAAATTCTCTGGGCCTGTGGACATTTTCACCACCTGAAAAACTTCTCTTGGCTTCACTGCTCATGTTTCTTCATCTCAGTCGTCACCTCTTACTACTTCTTATATCTCTAGACTAACAGAAAACCAGGATTTGCTGGTATATCTATTTGCTTATGTGTGAATATTCTACAGACAAATTTTGACAGATAGATAAAATAAGGAAAAAACAAAGTGTGTTTTTTTTTGTTGTGTTTTTTTTTTTTTGTTGTTGTTGTTTAGTAAAGTTTGAGGATGTGTAAGCACACTAACGCTCATCCCTTTTATTTTAGGAAGGATATAACTAAAGCCACAGTAGGCAGTTGTTAGCTCTAATCTTTTGATTTCTACATGGAGATTGCACAATATTTCATTTGTATTTGGAATTGAAACCATTTCAGAGCAGATTAAAACAAATAATGATGCACCTTAAAAGGGGTATAAAAATGAATGCAACCAGAAATGCCTTCCTTGTCTGTTCAAGTTTAGTCAGGTTCTCATTTTTAAGGATAGGCTATATAAAAATGAACTGTTTGAAAGGAAAACATGTTATCTTTAATATAAAATAAGCAGAATGAGTTTTTTATAATTATAAAAATCAGATAATTGGGAAAATATTTCACTATTTGAGTATAGCAATATCTGTGAGTAAAATTCCACTCAAGATAACACTAGTCAACATGATGAGCTACCAAATATGTCAGTTTGTTGGGAAAATACATCATGTTAAGTGATGAAATAAAATTTTGAATAGTTTTTGTTTGCTGACACTTAGGCCTATGTTTTCTAGGGAGTGTGTTTACCACATTGCTAATGGTTGCAGTGTAGAATGGCTCTCTGTTAATTTCCTTTCCTCTTTTTTTTTTTTTAATGTTTATTTTGAGAGACCACGTGAGTGGGGCAAGGGGGAGAGAGAGAGAGAGAGAGAGAGAATGAGAATGAGAATGAGAATCCCAACTAGGCTCCCATCTGTCAGCACAGAGCCCAACGGGGGACTCGGTCCTATGAACTGTGAGATAAAGACCTGGGCTGAAATGTAGATTGAGATGCTCAACCATCTGAGCCATGCTGGTGCCCCATCTCTATTATTTTCAAAATGAGCTGAAGGGCTAATCTGTCCTCCTATTTACATATTTAAAAAATTACTCTGAATAAAGGTAATATTTCCAAAATGTTAATTGGAGGGCCTGTTTTCTTTTTTATGGTACAGGTAGGCCAGGAGACTACTTTGTGTTGCCTTTCTGTTAGCTCCAGCAGACTTTATTCCTTTTCTGTGGTAGTTGGGTGAATTTTTAAATCTTAAATGAAATGTCCAGTTCTCTGTTTTAGTTAGTTTTACTTCCTCTGCTCATTTGGCACTGAACCCAAAGGAGTTAGTTCTGGGGTGAATGATAAAGAATATATCTTTGGTTATCTTGAACCTGAAAATCATGAAGTGGGGTCAGATCTGGTTTGATTTCTTCACATATCAGAAAATAGCAAAATTAGGGCCTGAATACAGACACAAAAGGTCTATGCTTGTTGAGAGATGAGAAGGCTGTTGAGAGAAGAGGCAGAGGGAAAGTCCTTTTGAAACCCTGGTTTGTTTAGGATCATGCTGTGGTACATCTTTTCTTTGATAGTAGAACCTACCTACCTGGTTGCTGTCTGCAGCAGCCATGGCTAACCAGCTGTAAGGAATATCTTCCCCTGACTGGGGTAGAATTTATTGGACTGGGGTGCTAGACAGTGTAAACACTGTAGGGTTGGTAGGAGCAAGAACATTTAAAATAAACCACTAAAGGCCGCCTGGGTGGCTCAGTCGGTTAAGTTTCTGACTTTGGCTCAGGTCATGATCTCGTGGTTCATGAGCCCCCTGCCTCAGTCTCTGTGCTGACAGCTGGAGCCTGGAGCCTGCTTCAGATTCTGTGTCTCCCTCTCTCTCTGCCTCTCTCCTGCTTGTGCTCTCTCTGTTTCTCTCAAAAATGAATAAACATTAAAAATTTTTTTAAATCATGAATGCAAACAAATCTATTTGTCCTATTGGCTAACCTTATTTTGGGCCAGGATCTTCTGAATCCAAATTTTTTCTCTGAAAAAAATGTTAAGTGGAAATGTCCATGCCTTTCTTAAGGAAGAGTGTCTTTCTCACGGAAGAGTAGCTGTTGCAAAAGAAAACATTAAACATGATCATAAGTACTAAACCTTTTGTTTCATTATAATGCTATTTTGAGTGACAGAATATTTTTGAAATAATCAGTCTTTTGCATTAATGTATTTTTCTTTTCCACGTAATTTGTTTGTTGTGTAGTTCCTGGCAAATAGGAGGTGGGAGAGTGAATTTTAATTAGCTGGCCTGGGAAGTTGCTTTTCTGATTTGTAAATGTGTCTGGGAGGGCCATCCCTCTTAGAGTTTCTTCAGACCTATTCTACAAGTAGTGGCAAAATACAGATAACAAAGGTTGTCAGAAGTTCTGTTGAAATCTTTTATAATCATTTGGTTCGTGTTGAAAGCTTGTGTGCATGCTCATGGACTGTTGTGTCAAATGAGAGATATTCTTTTTAGCATTTACGGTGGTGTTAGGTCAGTTGCCCCTTAAGTTTGCTTTCCTTACTTTGCCTCACAAATAAGTTCTTGTCAGTCTCTGTAGAGTTCACAAGCCAAGACTTGCTTATGGGTATCCTTTGCTGAATGAAATGGGCTCAGATGTTTTTCTCAAATGTTTTATGTACAAAGTATGCCCCTTTATAATGATTGAATACCTTTAGGTCTGGCCATGTAAAGACATTATAAATTGTATACATATGCAACTTGTGCTGACTCTACTGTGTATAATTTTCTAGGACCTCTGTAATTTACTTTTTCTCTTGTTAACCTAAGAGGACAGGATTCTACATATATATATGTATCTTGTTTATTCGTATTAGCAAACATAATAAATTGAGTTTGTACAATGCAGAATTATTTTCTGGAATAAATAAGCTTTATTGTTTACTTAAAAAAGCAATGCAGAATAAGAAATTAAATCAGATTAATGCCCTCATTTAAATAACTGTTCCTAACTTTCTTCAGTATATGCATGGCCTTCCATTTGAACAAAAAATGTAATCCTATTTTATACAGTTTGTTGGATAGCTGGCTACACTTCTGTCATGGATCTCTTTCTGTGTACACCTGGATAACTCTTTAAGTGGCTACTTTAAGTGGCTTCCCTTTATAGATGTTCTAGGGTAGATAGTCTCTTAAGCTAGATATATGTGCCCCCCCCCCCCCCCCCCCGCCATTTTGTACTGTTGCATATAAATGTTTGCACAATTACAAAATAATTTCCCGTGAATAAAGGCCTGGAACTAAATTTGCTGGGTCAAAAGCTGTGAACTAATTAAAGTTTGAGTATTATTCCCAGATAGACTTGCAGGAAGGTTAAAATAGCTGCATACTCATCAGAAGCGAATATACCTGATTATTATGCTGAAATTGTTGTTGATTTTTAAAAATATTTATCAAAGCTTAAATGTAGAAAATTACTTGTTTTAATATGTATTTTTTCCATATCCAGTGATTTTATATTTAAGTATATACATAGGTTCAGCAGAGGTTTCTAGATGTTAGAAAAATTCCTTCTAAAAAAAAGGTTTTAATTCTGGCCTCCACCATTTTGGAAATAATTCACCTCTATGTTTCTTTAATTTTAGTTGATTAATTTCTGGTGCTTTTGTTTATTTGATATACATTGTTAGTAATTTCCTTTTATTGCTAAGTTTTTTTAAAGCTTAATAAAGTTATGCTCTTATTTTGGGATTGAATAACTTCAAATCTCTTGAGAATGAGTTAAATAATGACAAAGTAAATAGAAACAAATGGGCCAGTTTTGGGAATTCTCAGTAAAATACCTTTATTGATATCCTAATACTCACTTTCACAAGAACATAGCGTTCTCTTCTCAGTAATTTACATATATATGATTGATTTGATTTCTGTACTATTATTTTTTTTTATTTAAAAAATTTTTTTTAATGATTATTTTTTTTAATTTTTTTTTTTTTAACATTTATTTATTTTTGAGACAGAGACAGAGCATGAACGGGGGAGGGTCAGAGAGAGGGAGACACAGAATCTGAAACAGGCTCCAGGCTCTGAGCTGTCAGCACGGAGCCCTACGCGGGGCTCGAACCCACGGACCGTGAGATCATAACCTGAGCCGAAGTCGGCCGCTTAACCGACTGAGCCACCCAGGCGCCCCTAACGTTTATTTATTTTTGAGACAGAGACAGACAGAACATGAACGGGGGAGGGTCAGAGAGAGAGGGAGACACAGAATCTGAAACAGGCTCCGGGCTCTGAGCTGTCAGCACAGAGCCCGACGCAGGGCTCGAACTCACAGACTGTGAGATCATGACCCGAGCTGAAGTCGGACGCTCAACCGACTAAGCCACCCAGGCGCCCCTGATTTCTGTACTATTAGAGGAGAGGCAGAGAAGGGAGGTTATATAAATAATTTGACTTCTCATTAGAACAGGTCTTTGAAGTTGAATTGGGTAGTTTACTTTTTTTTAATGTTTAATTATTTTTGAGAGAGTGCACATGCACACACAGTTGCAAGTGGGGGGCGGGGGCAGAGAGACAGACTGGCTCTGAAGCAGGCTCGGGCTCCACACTATCTTTGGGTACTTTGTTTAAAAAAAAAAATATATATTATTATTTTTTTTTGCCTACCATTAAATTTTTTTAGATGGTCATTTTGGTTAACTGAAAAGAGCAAGTTGTTTTTCTGAGATTTTATCGAGTATTTAAAAGTAATTTGTATTCTTTGAGCAAATCCATTTATTAATAGGTTTAAGGCTTACTGATAAAGGTGAGGATGGCATTGTGTGGGAAATTGGGGAAACATCAGTTACTTTAGTCTTAAATCACAGGTAAAAGCCTTAAAGCACAGGAAAAGGCTCTGTGGGGGGACAACACACAGTATGTTAATTCAGCTAGTTGCTGTCATATATAGCATAAATATATATATGTATATGTATGTGTATATATATAAATATATATGTGTGTGTATATATATATATATATATATATATATATATATATATATATATATATGCTGTATATAGCAATAGGAGCCTAGCAAGAGGTTTGTTGTCTCCATCATCAGAGGATAAGAATTAAAATGTTAGGCAAGTGAGTTGGAAGGCATGGGTAATTAGGTCTGAAAAATACATGTGCATACCCTTAATGAGTGTATACACTTCGAACGACAACTCTGACCATTCTTATCTTTGGTAGACTTCATGGGAGACTGTAGGGGGGAAGAAGAAGAATTTTGGAAAAGAAAGTTCAGAGAACAAAGAGAATAGAGAGAAGAGAAATGAGAGAGAAATAAATCGTGGACGTGGAAATAACAACCGGAAAGGAAGAGGTGGCAATCGTGGGAGAGAGTGTAAGTACATTTCTTCTCAGTTTTTCATTATGAAAATTTTTATGCACACCGTAAAGCTGAAAGTGATCCAGTGAATGCCCATAAATCTAGTTCCTCAATGCAGTGTTTATTATTATAGTTAACACTTAATGAGCTACAACTAAGTAGTTCATTAGAATTTTAACTGATGCAGTTCCATGTTAGCCCTTAACCTGAGCTGTAGGTAATTGTGTTGTCTCTTAAGACTGCTTTCTGTTATGTATCAGTTGAACCCTTTAATTTTTTTTTTTTTTAATGTTTATTTATTTTAAGAGAGAGAGCAAATCCCAAGCTGGCTCCGGGCTGTCAGTGCAGAGCCTGACTTGGGGATCAAACTCAGAAAATGTGAGATCATGACCTGACCTGAAATCAAGAGTCGGGCACTTAACCGACTGAACCACCCAGGCGCCCCAGGTGTACCTTCTAATTTTAAACTAGGTTTTTCATTCCCTGATAGATGATGCTGTTTATTCTTCCCACTTAACACATACTCATAAAAGCAAGGGTTTGATAAAAAGTTTGTCAAATAGGAAAGATTTTCACTGTTCTTTCATTTGATCCAGAGTTTGTAATTATTTACCCATAACAACACTACCTGCTGTGCAGCCATACCAAAATAGCTGAATTTTGAGTGAATAAAAGGTAAATATTTAATATTATCATCTTAGAGATGTTTGCTAGTTTATTTACTCCACAGATGTTTACCTACAATGTGGCAGGTACTCTAATAGGCATAGGGCAATGAATAAAACAAATTTTTGCTCTCCTAAAACTTGTAATGTAGGTGGAGTGAGAAGTAACATGTTTTGCAGGAATATTGCATTTTAATGATGTTATATGTGGAAATTATGGGGAAGAACAAAGGCATCAAGATCGGGATTTGAGGGAGGTATTTGGCAAATTTATTTATTTTATTTTTTTTAAGATTATTTATTTAGAGAGAAAGAGAAAACGAGCAGGGGAGGGACAGAGAGAATTCCAAGTGGGATCTGTGGTGAAGCACAAATGTGAGACTCTCGAACCCATGAACTGTGAGATCATGACCTGAGCCAGACCACCTAGGTGCCTCAGGGAGTCGTTTGGCAAATTTAAATGGAGTAGCCAAAAAAGGCACTCGGGACAAC
Source organism: Panthera onca (assembly GCF_046562875.1). Lineage (NCBI taxonomy): Eukaryota > Metazoa > Chordata > Mammalia > Carnivora > Felidae > Panthera > Panthera onca. The sequence goes on along the minus strand of NC_138351.1, from coordinate 56,551,532 downwards.
ACCAATGACTCATGGGAAAAGAGATGAGAGAAAGCTGTGCCAGTACTGCTCATGAAATTTCTGTATTCTATACAGTCATTAATGCCAATAAAGGGATGAGGAGAAGATAAGACCGTGTTGACATATACTGGATAGCATCCTAAGAAAACCGGTCTCCAACGTAATTTTTCTAGCAACTCAGTATTTCTTTGGTATTGCTGTTTCACTATTCTGTGACTTTCTAGGCTTTGAACATAAATAGTGGGCCAATGTTGGTGTGTTATGTAGCTGTATAAGCAGTTTTTTGAAGCAAACTTGCTTTAGAGGAGGGCCAAGTTCAACTAGAACAAAGAAAAAGTGGTACATCATTTTAAATTTCCCAACAGAATTTTCAGTTATGAATTTAACAAGATCTGTTGTCATCAGTCTTTAAAAATTTTTTTTAAATGTTTAATTTGAGAGAGAGCACGAATTGGGGAAGGGGTAGAGAGAGAGGGAGAGCAAGAATCCCAAGCACACAGAGTCTGACGTGAGGATCTTATGAACCTTGAGATCATGACCTGAGCCGAAAGCAAGAATCAGGCGCTTAACTGAGCCACCCAGGTGCCCCACTGTCTTCAGTTTTTGATCCACTTTTATTTGGTTTTGTTTTTTCCTGTTTTCTGATCCATTTGGTGAAACTCTTTTGTCCTTGCCTTTGGTAATTCTTACGTACGATTATATACAAGAGGTGCTCTTTTCTTCCATAGTTAGAGGCGAAGAGAATGGAATTGATTGCAGTCAAGGGGACAAGCATTCAGACCGTGGCAAGCGAACCCGTGGCAGAGGTAAGACAGAATAACAGGGAAGGAGATGGTTGTGTTCGGAAGAAGGATCAAGCTATTGGTATACTTACTTCTCCACTAAGGCATGGCAGTGTACTCTGAAAGAATGGTTGATCTTGTGTAGTTTTTTGATTTGTTTACTGATAGCTATGAATGAATTGTTTGAATTCATGTAATTTTGAGGAAATTTTGTGGTTGTTTTCAAATAAGCCAAGAAAGCCCTTTAAATGAATAATATAAAACTTGAAGCTCTGATCAAAAAGTTACTAAATTCTTCTATGTTGGACTTGAACAGATGTGTTTTACTCATATGATACTGGTTTTATTTAATTTTTTTTTCAGTTTATTTATATTGAGAGAGTGAGCGAGCTCAGGAGAGAGAGAAGGGGAGGGGCAGAGAAAGGATCCCAAGCAGGCTCCCTGCTGCCAGTGGAGAGCCTGACAGGCTCTGTCTTGACGTGGGGCCCAGTCTCATGAACTGTGAGATCATAACCTGAGCTGAAATCAAGAGTCAGGTTCTCAACCGACTGAGTCACTCAGGCACCCTATGTTAGTGATCATTTCTCAACATTCATTAATCTGGCATGCCATTAAGCCACTTTAATAACGTAATTTCATATTCTTTAGAGATGTGACTGAATTTTCCCAGGGTTCTAAAATCAAGATACACAGTGTAATATGCCGATGTTACTTTGGTTCAGTGGATGACCTCCCAGAATTGACATTTTGCTTGATCCAGTTTTTTAATTGTGGGTTTTTTTTAATGCTTATTTTTGAGAGAGAAAGCATGAGTGGGGGAGGAGCAGAGAGGGAAACACAGAATCCAAAGCAGGCTCCAAGGCTCTGAACTGTCATTGCAGAGCCTGACACGAGGCTCTAACTCAAGGACTGTGAGACCTGAGCTGAAATTGACTGAGCCACCCAGGTGCCCCTATTCTTTTTCTTTTCTTTTTTTTTATGTTTGTTTTTGAGAGAGAGAGAGAGAGAGAGCGCGCGTGCGAGTGAGTGCGGGGGAGGGGCAGAGAGAGGGAGATAGAGAATCTTAAGCAGGATCTGGGTTCTGAGCTGTCATCACAGAGCCCCATGTGGGGCTCGAACCCATGAACCATGAGATCATGGCTTGAGCCAAAGTCAAATGCTTAACCAACTAAGCCACCCAGGTACCCCTTGTTTTTCTTTAAGCTTTTATTTTTACATAATCTCTACACCCAACATGGATCTCAAACTCTCAACTCCTAGTCAAGAGTTACAGGTTTGCCACCTGGCCAGATGCCACTGTTTGGTACGTTGTTACATGCAGTTGTGACTGTTCTCCATATAAACACTGCGTATTGACAGAATTTTTGATCATTAGTGTTATTAAGCACAAAAATAATGTAGACACTATATATCCTACCACCAACTACCTTGGCTGTTCATTAAACTGTCACTCACTAAAATACTATATAGGCCAAAGGTAAATGATATCCAGAGATCAGAGAAGGGCAAAATTATGTACTGATTTGCCAGGCACAGTCAAAATAAGATTGGAATTATCTAACAGATTTTAATTATAATTCCCTTTTCTAGCCTTTTAAAATTATGATCAATCTCGGAAGTGCCTGGCTGGCTCAGTTGGTGGAGTGCTTGACTCTTGATCTCAAGATTGTCAGTTTGAGCCCCATGTTGGGTATAGAGATTACTTAAAAATAAAATCTGAATAAAATAAAACAAAATTATGATCAATTTCAAACTTAGACAAAAGTGGAGAGAGTAGTTAAATGAACCATATGTATACTCCCTCTTAGTCAACAATAACTAAAGATTTTTGTCCATATTGGCTTTATATGTCTCTTTCCTACCTTGTCTGCAGAAATTTTTAAGTCATAGTAAACTTTTGGTATCATCTAATAATCTGATTTTTTAAAAAATTTTATGATTATTTAAAAAATTTTGGGGCACCTGGGTGGCTCAGGTGGTTAAGCATCCAACTTTGGCTGAGGTCATGATCTCGCAGTTTGTGAGTTCGAGCCCCACGTTGGACTCTGTGCTGACAGCTTGCTCAGAGCCTGGAGCCTGCTCCGGATTCTGTCTGCCTTTCTCTCTGCCCCTGCCCTGCTCACACTCTGTCTCTGTCTCTCTCAAAAATAAATAAACATTAAAACAATTTTTTTTAAATGTCTTTTCACAGTTGATTTCTTTGAGGCAGGATTGAAACAAGGTTTATACATTGCATGTTCTTTCTAATCTAGAATATTTTTCTTCCTAACATCTCTGTACCACCTCTTTTTTCTCTTTACCATTTATTTGCTCAGAACTGTGTCATTTGTCCTTTTAGGATGTCATGTTTCACATCATGCAGAAAGAATGCTAAGCAAGCACTGGGCTGTCAGCGCAGAGCCCAATGTAGGGCTTGATCTCACAAATCACGAGGTCATGACCTGAGGTGAAACTGAGAGTTGGACTCTTAACCGACTGAGCCACCCAGGTGCTCCTATTAAAAGGAGCATTAATAAACATTAAAATTTATTTTTGAGCGAGGGCATGAACATAAATGCACAAGAAAATCACTGGGGGAGAGTCAGAGAGAGTAAGAGAGGGAATATTCCAAGCTAGCTCTGTGCTGACAGCTCAAGAGCCCCATGCAGGGCTTGATTCCATGAACTGTGAGATCATGACCTGAGCTGAAATCAAGAGTCGGTTGCCCAATCGACTGAGCTACCCAGGCAACCCTATTTAATTATTTTTATTAGAGAGAGAGCGCAAGAGAGCGCTCACGTGCGAACTGGGTAGAGGGGCAGAGGGAAAGAGAGAATCTTAAGCAGTCTCCATGTTCATTGCGGAGCCTGACTTGGTGCTTGGTCCTATGACCCTGGGATCATGACCTGAGCCAAAATCAAGAGTGAGCTACCTAAGCTCTCTGAAAGATTTTATTTTGTAAGTAATCTCTCTATGCATTTGGGAATTCAAAATGGAGTTTGAATTCACAGCCCAGAGATCAAGAACCACACGCTCTATGGACTGAGCCAGCTAGGCGCCCCAGTACCTAATCCTTTTTAAGAAAGGATGTAAAGGGGCACCTGGGTGGCTCAGTTGGTTGAACGTCCGACTTCAGCTCCGGTCATGATCTCACAGTCTGTGAATTCAAGCCCCGCGTCAGGCCCTGTGCTGACAGCTCGGAGCCTGGAGCCTGCTTCAGATTCTGTGTCTCCCTCTCTTTCTGCCCCGCCCCTGCTCATGCTCTGTCTCTCTCACTTTAAAAAATGAATAAATGTTAAAAAAAAAAAATCTTTAATAAAAAAAAAAGGATGTAAAGTGGGGGTGAGGGATTCAGATTGACCTTCTGTAAATCAAATTGGACTTAATTTTTTCTTATTATTTACTTTTGAGAGGGAGAGAGAGAGCATAGGCAGGAGAGTGGCAGAGAGAGAGGGAGACACATAATCCAAAGCAGTCTCCACAGGCCCTGAGCTGTCAGTACAAACCTAGGAGCTGTGAAATCATGACCTGTGCTGAAGTCGGATGCTTAACTGACTGAGCCACCCACGTGCCCCTATAAATCAGATTAGACTTAAAAGAAATCAGCCTACCATATACCCCACGTGTAAACGTGAGTTAAAATTTGTATATCCTAACACCTATATTTAAACATATTTAAGCAAGTTCTTGGAATGGTAATGGTCTGTGTCTGGAGATTTCTTTCAATTGCTTTGACTCCCACATCCAGCACAGGGCAAGAGGGGGAAAACACTTAGTACCCTATATACACAAAAACACAATTATTTTGCTTAGTAAATATTAGTACAGTTTGATAGTTAATTGTGGTGCAATTGTCACTTCAATAATTAAGGGATAAATGTCTTTTGTTTTATGTAACCCAGAAATTCACTTGTAAGTCATTTAATATCTTAATTTACTTTCTTATGGTCTGTTTAATTAGTCTTTTAAAACCATTCATTCTTCTGTCGTTTTGCAGTTATTTTTGGTTTGTTGTGTAGTATGCAGATTTTAGAGTGTGTACTTAGGGGCACTTTCGTGGCTAAATCTGTTGTGTCCAGCTCGTGATTTCTGCTCAGGTCATGATCTCGTGGCTTTAGCCCCACATTGGGCTCTACCCTGCTTGGGATTCTGTCTTCTTTCTCTGCCCCTTCCCCTGCTCATACTCACTATCTTTCTCAAAATAAATAAATAAACTTTACAAAATACAGTGTATACTTAAAAACAAGTATAAGCTGTATAGTGTGTACTTAAAAACAGTTCTTTACGGTCTCCATTGCCTTTTTTTCTTTCTTTTTTTTTAATGTTTATTTTTGAGAGAGCACAAGCAGGGGAGGGGCAGAGAGAGAGGGAGACACATAATCCAAAGGAGGTTCCAGGCTCTGAGCTGTCAGCACAGAGCCCAATGTGGGGCTTGAACTCACGAACTGCAAGATCATGACCTGAGCCGAAGTCAGAAACTTAACTGGCTGAGTCACCCAGGCACCCCGTCTTCTTCTTCTTTTTTTTTTTTTATGTTTATTTTTGAGAGAGTGTGTGTGTGCAAGCAGGGGAGGGGCAGAGAGAGAGGGGGACCAGAAGAGCTGAAGCAGGCTCTACGATGGCGGCAGAGACCCGATGTGTAGGCTTGAACTCATAAACCACAAGATCATGACCTGAGCCGATGTTGGATGCTCAACCAATGTTGGATGCTCAACTGACTGAGCCACCCAGCGTCCCTGCATTTGTTTTTTGATTTCGACAGTACTTGTGAGCTCCTCTTGCTGACTTCACATTGACTCCCGCTCAGCATACTAATCTACATTTATGACTAAATTTGCTAAAATTTCAAAGTGCTAATAAAACTTGTCTTATTTATTGCTTTATCTGTATAGTATTGGCTTAAAAAATATTATGAAACAGCATGGGTTCAATATGGTAACCTATAAAATCTGGGATACCTTATGTTAAGAATTTGACCCAAATGTCCATCAATGGATGAATGGATAAAGAATATGTGGTATATATATACAATGGAGTATTACTCAGCAATCAAAAAGAATGAAATCTTGCCATTTGCAACTATGTGGATGGAATTGTAGGGTATTATGCCAAGTGAAATTAGAGAAAGACAAATATCGTATGACTTCACTTATACGAGGAGTTTAAGACACAGAACAGATGAACACGAAGGGAAGCAAACATAATATAAAACAGGGAGGGGTCAAAACATAAGAGACTCTTAAATCTGGAGGGGTTGTGGGAGGTGGGGATGGACTAAATGGGTAAGGGGCATTAAGGAATCTACTACTGAAATCATTGTTGCACTATATGCTAACTAATTTGGATGTAAATTAAAAAAATAAAATCAAACGTATCTGGTATCTGTGTTAAATGAAAAATCATACGTATAATATGGGAGTATATTTTATAGCATGAAAAGTATGAGCTCTCTAGCAAATGAAGTAAAAATAAATTCCCTTTATATGCCTAGTGTTTCTGTACCATTTGCTGAATGTTTGCTCAGAGTAGCAAGAATGATTGTGACACTTGTAAGATGTATTTTACTATAATTTGTTTAAAAGTTTGTAGAGAAGTATCTTGTGAGTTGTGTGTTTTTGTGAGGAAACAACAGCTTCTTTAGAGGAGGGAAATAGCAGTTGTGCCTGGCACTGTCCTAAGTATCCTGGTCTTTGGTTTTTGGTGTCAAAATGTTTGGAACTATATAAATGTTGACCATTCAAAGGTAACTTGGCCATCAAATAATAATTGTGTTTTGTGTACAAAATGTGGAATTTAGCTGATATATATTAAATACCTACTGCATAACTGGAAGTTTTCCCTCAATGATACTGACTTAATCCTGAGTTCAGATTGAAGATCATGTTAAATATCTGAGATTTGGAGTATTCTGGGTAAAGGTCTTTGTCATGTGACATATAGTAATTAGTAGAAACTAATTCTGTGTTCCAGGAGCCAATGCTGCTTATTAGTATTGTATATCTTTAGGAATAAGTTTTCATTATTTACTTATTTAATTTTAGAGAGTGAGAGAGAGCCAGAGAGGGGCAGAGGGAGAGAGTGAGCCAATGTTATGCAGGCTCCCTGCAGAGTATGCCTCTTGGTCCCGTAAGTTAGGATCATGACTTGAGCTGAAATCAAGAGTTAGACATTCAACTGAGCCACCCAGGCACCCCTTAGTTCCTGTATTTTAAAACAAATTAATACATGAATATGCTCTATATAATATACTTGGAAAGTAATTATTGACTACCTATTGTGTGCTAACATAGTATTTAAAAATTTTTTGCATTGTTTTATATGGCTTCTTGGGTTCTGGTACAAAAAGTATTTGACAAAATGTGGTGTTCTTAAATGTATTAATGAATCGCTGGGTTGTTTCCTATAAATGAATAGTGATGTTATATTATCTTTTAAAATAAGAGTTTAGGGTTTTTGAGGGGAATATTTTTATATTTTTAAGTAATCTCTACACTCAATGTGGGACTCAAATTCATAACCCCAAGATGAAGAGTCGTATGTTCCACTGACTGAGCCAGCCAGGCACCCCGGTAGTTTAGTTTATGAGAAAGTTCCATGTGTATGTAATTGGACTTACATATCAGTCTTAAATGCAACAACTAATATTTAAATACCTGTTGTATTGCTGCAGATAAAGCTGTGAATAAGACATGATTGCTCATACTCTAGGTGGGAAAGGAGAAGAGACTGTCAAGTAAAATCACTTTTTGACTTAAGAAATTGATTGTTGATGTGGTCAACTGTCAGTAAGGGGCTTCTTCCTCCTTCTCTCCCTTCCTTTTTTTTTCCTTTTTTTTTTTTTTTTAAGTAATAAAGCTAGATGTCCAGTGTGGGGCTTGAACTCACAAACCCTAGACCAAGAGTCACATGGTCTACCAATAGAGCCAGCCAGATACACCGGTAGGGTCTATAAATTGAGTGGCCTGGGAAGGTCTCAGCGGAGGTGGGATTTAAGCTGAGGAGGAAGAAAGCCATGGGAAAATTTGGGTAGGAACATTCTATATAAAAGCAGTTGATAATGTAAATGTGGAAAAGAACTTGGATTTTTTTTTTACAGAATTAAAAGTTACCTGCTGGAAAATAAAATATACATAAAAGTGCTCAGGGTTTGGTTTGAACATTTTACCTTGAAATTAAAAAGTACAATGGAATTTTGCATAATGTTTACTCAGATTTCCTGAAAGTATTTTACATTTGTTTTATCATTTTCTGTTTATGTTACATCCTATTGTGTTTTCTGAAACCTTTGAATATAAATTCCAATATAATGGCCATTTTGCCCCTTAACATTTTAGTGTATATCTCCTCTAAGAAAAAAGATTCTCTTAGGGAGCTTAGAATAATAAAATCAGGAAATTACTATTGATGCAATCTATAGGCCTTATCTAAAAAATTCTAGTTATCCTGTAATGTTCTTCAGAGCAAAAAAAAAAAAAAAAAAAAAAAAAAAAATTCTAGTTTAGGATCCAATCCAGGATCACACATTGTATGTAGTTACTTTGTGTGTTTAGTGTCCTTCATTCTAAAACAGTTCATCAATCTGGAATAAACTTTGTCTTTCATGGCCTTAATGCTTTAGAAGCATATGGACTCTTTTGTAGAATATCCTTTTATATCAGTCTGAGAAGCTTACTCATGAATAGATTCTTATTATCTGGTGTTTTAATTCCAGTAAACTTGTTATTTGTTTTTGATAGGAATACCACAAAGTGATGATCACTGACCTTCTCAGTGCATCATATTAGAGGGCACATGATACCAGTGTATCCCTTACTAGTATTGTTAGTTTTGATTAAATTTAGGAATGGTGGTTTCTGACAAGTTTCTATGTGAAGGTACTCCTCTACACTTTATAATTAATACATGCTTTCTGAGGGAAGTACTCTGAGAGTATATAAATACCCTTTTTTGTATGTGTGTATTTGTCCTCGTCCAGTCACGCCTAAACCCAAAGTATCCCAGTTGCATACAATTAAAATTGTCTGTTTTGAATTAACTAATTCGAATTGGGTTTTTCCTTCAAGCATCCTGAAGAACCCTACTTGAAATGGGGCTTAGGAGAAATTATTTTCCACTTGGGAATTCCTCAAATTGTCACCATAAGTGGGAGGTTTACTAGTCCAGAAGGGAGTCAGTCTTCTAATAGTTCTGGGGTGGAAGGACCTGGAACCTGGTCAGCCCCTGCTAGGCAGAATGCATGGCATATAGGGTATGGCTCTCCAGTGTACTGACAACTTCAGCTGGTGGTGTAGTGGGGTAGAGCACCCCAGGGGTTGGGCAACTAGCTCAGAGAATTCCCTAAATATCTTTTTTTTTTTTTTTATCAGACTTATACTTGCTAGTTTGAGAATCCATTAATTCCTGAAACAATTGCCACAACACGTTTATAATCAGACTTCTTTACTAAGGATAAACTAATATATGGGATATGAGGGTAGATTCTAAGCTTTATTCCTCCCTGAATCCCAGAGGGAGTTTGCTGTTGTCATTTGACTTGTTCATACTGCTTTAGGTTTGGGAAGTCATATTTGTGTCTGAGAATATACCTTAACCCATGAACAGAGACAGCTTGCTGGATTCCCAAGACTCTGATCCATGCAGGCTCCAGAGATGCCCTGTTGTGTGTGAGGACTGGATAAGTCTCTGGGGATGGAGGCAGCTCATAGTCAACACTGCAACTACTTTTATCACTGAACCAGCCCTGAAATTTTGTGAATTTTTGTCAGTACAAAGAACCTTAGAACTAGTCAGGACTTTAAAGATCTTTCATGTCATGACCTAGAGTGTGCAGTGAGATATTTGAGATCACAGAGTTTCTGGTACATTTCGCTGTTATCAAAGCCCTCCATATAGTCTCCTGGGGTTGAGGGAAAGGGATTACTTTCTGTCATCTTAGGATCATTCTCCTTGTTTCTATTTAGGGTACACATGCTTGGCACTGGGAGGGGCAGGGAATGTCTATAGTTAGGATCCACTTCCACTAGAGGTGATTGGCTGTTTTCTACGTTTGGGCTTTTTCAAGGGAAGTGAGTGGCTTTTCTATTCTGGCTCTCAGTGCAGAAAAAACATAAATATTAAACAGCTGAAAACTTGAGCAGTCATTCAACATAGATACCATCAGAGAGGCCTCTAGGGTAAAAAAATAGCATTTATTATCATATGGGCTTATTCTTTATGATAATCTTATTTAATCTTGTGTTTTCTCTATTAAAAGACCCCATCTTTATTATGAGCTGCTGGATAAAAATATCTATGTGTACCAGATAACAATGTAGGGAGAAAACAATGTTACTGGTAGTGTTACTAGCCAGGTGAATAGGAAAGATCAGTTTTGTTATTTTGCAAAAATGTATGGGAATAATGGGTTTGATTTTTTTTTTTTTTTTTAAATCTGGTTCCGATATTTGTTGTGTTTGTGGTTAATAGTTGGGCACAGCTTCTGATCTCTAGAGATGGGAGATATATGTAGTTGATACTTTTTCCAGGGTACTTGGGAAGATTTCTTGAATTTTTGCCTAAGGCTGTGTATTTCTTTTATAAATTCCTTTGTCTCTTTTTCATTAACATCTTGCTTTCTGGCTCAAGTATTCCAATTATTGTTTAATAATTTCTGAGCAGAGGGGTGCCCAGGTGGCTCAATGGGTTAAGTTTTCAACTGTTGGTTTTACCTCAGGTCATGATTCCTGAGGTGAGTTTGAGTCCCTCCCATGCAGCTCTGTGCGGATAGTATGGAGCCTGCTTGGGATTCTCTCTCTCCCTGGCTGCCGACACTTCCTCCTCCCCCCACCTGACCCCTTGTACGCTCTCTCTCTCTCAAATAAATTAAAAAAAATTTCTGAGCAGGATCCCCTTTTAAAATTGTGCCACTGTCTTAATATTTACTGTTAAGTTCCTTTTTTCACATGTATACCAATGAAATGAAATTTCTTTTGTTACAAAGGGTACACATGAACTCACCTGTCAAGAGCAGTTGTGGTTTTTTCTTTTGCTTTCTCTATTGGTAACTATTCATTATAGCAAAAGTAAGTTCTTGAGATATAATTCATGTACCATATAGTTCACTCATTTAAATTGTAAAATTCAATGGTTTTTAGTATATTCATAGAATATACTGTATCCAGCTGTCAACATGATCAATTTCAGAACACTGTTTTTATCTCAGAAAGAAACCCTGTCCCCTTTAACTATCAATTTCCAATTCCTCCATCTTTTTCACCCTCTTCCCAGCAGTAAACAACTACTAGTCTGTAAATTGACCTATTCTGGACACTCCCATTTAAAAGGAAATTTTATAATATGTGGTCTTTTGTGCCTGGCTTTTTTCACATAGCTTAATGTTTCAAGGTTTCATCAGTGTTGTATCAGGATTCAGTACAATATTGTAGCACGCAGCAGTATGCCATTCCTTTTTTTTTCCCCCCCCTAATGTTTATTTTTGAGAGAAAGAGAGTAAAGAGGGGTAGGGACAGAAGATCCAAAGTGGACTCTGTGTTGACAGCAGAAAGCCGGATGCAGGGGTCATGCCCACAAACTAGGAGATCATGACCTGAGCCAAAGTCAGATGCTTAACTGACTGAGCTACCCAGGCACCCCAGTACTTCATTTCTTTTTATGGCCAAATAATATGCCATTGTATGGATGGATATACCACAAGTTTTTAGTTAGTTTTGTTTGGTTTTGTTTGCTGTTGTTGTTTTGTTTTGCTTTGCTTTGTTTTTTGGGGAGAGAGAGAGTTTTAGCGGGGGCAAGGGGCAAAGAGAGAGAGAAAGAGAAAGAGAATCTTAAGCAGGATCCATGCTCAGCACAGAGCCCCAAGTGGGGCTCGATCACAGCCCTGGGATCAGGACCTGAGCTGAAATCAAGAGTCAGATGCTCAACCAATTGAGCCACCCAGGCAACCCTTGTCAGTTTTTTGTGTTTTTGTTTTGTTTTTTACAATGAAGTGTTCTATTTCCTGAGAATTGCTTTTCTTCTATGAGACTTTCTTTTTTAAAAGTTATCCTTTTCCTAAATTTTGGATTATATTCTTGGCCAAAATCCTGTAGCTTGAAAGCTTTCTTCTTAGAGCTAGTTTTCTTTCTGCCTGAGTTTTGACTTTCCTGTAGGCTGTGGAAGTGGTTGTGTGTGAGTCTTACCTTTGCCTTTTGACAGTGTTACAAGAGGCAGTAGCTACTGATAAGCATTATTAGGATTCTTTGTTTTTTTAGGACATTTCTGTCTATTCTCCTATCTCTGGCAATATAGTAGATTTTGGTTAAGACCACGTTTTTAATAACTTAACTTGAACTGTGGGGTAAGTTAACCATACGTAATTAATACACATTTTAGCTATATTAGTATGGCTAATAAAGCCCTTGGCAACCATCCTTCTCTGAATTCTACTCTTATGTACCTCATATATGTGGAATCATAAAATATTTGTCCTTCTGTGACTGACCTATTTCATTCAGTGCAGTGTTCTCAAGGTTCATTCATGTTGTAGCATATGTCTGAATTTCCTTCCCCTTGGGATACCTGGGTGGCTTAGTTGATTAAGCGTCCACCTCTTGATTTCTGCCCAGGTCATGATCTCATGGTTGTGGGATCAAGCCCCATGTCGGGCTCTGTGCTGAGCATAGAGCCTCCTTAAGATTCTTCCCCTGCCCCATGTGCGCATACATTCTCTCTCTCAAATAAAGATAAATAAGCATTAAATAAAAGAATTATCCTTTTTTAAGGCTGAGTAATATTAAATATATCTCTTTAAGACTCTTTTCAAATTCTCTTTGGTATATATCCAGAGGTGCAATTCCAGGATCATATGACAATTCTGTTTTACTCTTTGGGGGCACTGCTGTACTATTCACCATGGTGGCTGTACCATTTTAGATTCCCAGCAAAGTGTACAAGGGTTTTAGTTTCCCTGCATTCTTGGCCAAAACTTGTTGTTTTCTGTTCTCTCTCTCTCTCTCTCTCTCTCTCTCTCTTTGATAGTAAGCATCATAATGGTAACTGGCTTCCCTAATGATTAGTGATATTGAGAATCTTTTCATGTGCTTATTGACCATTTGCATATCTTCTTTGGAGAAATGTCTATTCAGATCCTTTGCCATTTTTGAATTAGGTTCTGTTGTTGAACTGTAGAAGTTCTTCACACTTTCTTGATATTATTCCTTTATCAAATGTATCATGGGTACATATTCTGTGGGTTGCCTTTTTATTCTGCTGATATAGGTGTCTTTTTTTGTTTTGTTTTTAAGTAATCTCTACACCCACCATGGTGGTTGAACTTACAACCCCAAGATCAAGAGTTGCATGCTCTACCGACTCAGCCTGTCAGGTGCCCCATATAGTTGTCTTTTGATGCACAAATCTAACAACTAGTTGTTTGTTTTGTCTGTGCCTTTGGTGTCATATTTAAGAAATCATTACCAAATTCAGTGTTGTGAAGCTTTTGCTCTATATTTTCTTCTGTGAGTTGTATAGTTTTAGCTCCTGAATTTAGGTCTTTAGTCCATAGTGGAGGATGTTATGAAAAACTAGAGGCACTGAATAAAATGATCTCTTCTTGCTTGCTCGCTTGCTGCTGCCATTTTGGTTATTGACCAAAGTTCTAGTATAAAAAACAGTGTGTAATAGTACCTTCAGCTTACATAGCAGTTTTCCTCTTTCTGGTTCTCATTTGATTTTATGGTAGAAGTTTAAAATGTTACGGTATTTGCAGTAACTGATTTTAAAACATCTAGAATAGGTTTTTTTTTTTTTAAAGTAGGCTCCCTGCCTAGCGCAGAGCTAGAACTTATGACCCTGAGCTCAAGAGTTGGTGCTCTACCAACTGTGCCAGCCAGGCAACCCCAGAATAGTTTTTAATATAAGCTGCCTGTGTTAAGTTGCAACATATCACAAGTACTATATAAGCAGAATGAAATCCCTTCTATCCTTTAAAATCAATAACTGTGTAGATAGTTGTTTCAGTAGTGACCAGCAGGTTGGGTGCACCAGATGGGAATGTTGGTGCTGTTAGGAACAGTGATAGTGTTGTTTGGGGTGTATAGAGAATGACATTGGTAGAATTATAATTTTGTAGGGTATAAATACTATTTAACAGTACTATTTTCGTTTTCAGGATTTGGACGTGGAAGAGGGAGAGGGGCAGGAAGATTCACAACACACGGCATGGGGTAAGTCTGAGCCATCCTATTTTTATAGTTATTACTCTCTTTAGGTATTACTCAAGGGTTTTTCTGCCTCTGTCCTGTTCCCAATTTATTTATACTGGTGAATCAGATGTTAATTATTAAAAAGAGAAAGGGCGCCTGGGTGGCTCTGTCAGTTAAGTGTCTTACTCTTGATTTTGGCTCAGGTCTGGATCTTGTGGTTGTGAGATGGAGACACTGTGGGGCTGAGAGCTGAGCTGAGTGTGGAGCCTGATTAAGATATTCTTATTCCCTCCCCGCCCCTCTCACTATCTCACCATCTCACCATCTCTCTCTCTCTCTGTCTCTCTGTCTCTCTCAAATAAAAACTAAGAAAAATTTTTTTAAGTGCCACAAAAAAAAAAAAATTGTGAAAAAGTGAAATGCAAATAAAATTGTATTGTAATAGGCTTTCTGTCCTTGTTTTTTTTTTGTTTTTTTTGTTTTTTTTTGACATTTTGGATTGAATAATAGTTTGTTGAAGTAGTGGGGTATCCTTTACATCCGTGGCCTCTCCCCATTACATGCCAGTAGCATCCTTTCTCAAGTTGTGACAATCAAAAAAAATCTTCAGATATTGCCAGATACTACCTGGTGGGGGGGGAGGGGCATAATCACCCCTCATTGAAAACCACTGCATAAGAGTTAGGTTGATAAATCCAGCAATTGTCTTGAATGGTGAGTTAATGCAATGTTTATATAAAAATGTTAGTATTTTTATTTTATTTTTTTCTAAACAGTGAACATACTATTACTAAACAGGTGATATAATCAATTGTTCATAATTTCCGGTTGTTCTTTTACTTTTTCCTTCTTCTAAAACGTTAGCTCCCCTTTGGGGTGCCTGGGTGGCTTAGTTGATTAAGTGTCCAACTTTATTTCAGGTCATGAACTCACCTCATGAGTTCAAGCCCTACATTGGGTTCTGTGCTGATAGCTCAGAGTCTGGAGCCTGCTTTGGATTCTGTGTCTCTCTCTCTCTTTGTTCCGCCCCCACTCACACTCTGTATCTCTCTTAAAAATAAGATTAAGGGGCTCCTGGGTGGCTCAGTCGGTTGAGTGTCCGACTTCGACTCAGGTCATGATCTCACGGTCCGTGAGTTCAAGCCCCGCGTCAGGCTCTGTGCTGACTGCTCAGAGCCTGGAGCCTGTTTCGGATTCTGTGTCTCCCTCTCTCTCTGACACTCCCCCGTTCATACTCTGTCTCTCTCTGTCTCAAAAATAAATAAACGTTAAAAAAAAAAATTAAAAAATAAGATTAAAAAAAATTTCTTTTCTTTTAAAGCGTTAGCTCCCCTTAGGTTTTTAGGAAAAGTTTTTAAGCTTATAGAAGCCATCTGTATATAGATGACAGTTGAGAAAGGAAGGGAATTGGTTCCAGGAAAACCCTTTTGTCTCTCCTTAGCTCCAGGGTAGCACTGTAGCAGGGGAGGGTCATTGCCTTCAGGTGATACTTCTGTTTCCTGCTTGAGCTCATTGTGGATAAAGGAAAGATGGATACACAAGGGAGCATATTGGCTGGAATACATACTGTGTGTGCCCAGACCAGCTTTTTAAACTCTTTTGTGATTTTTTCAGTTTACATTAAAAAATACTCTTGTGATTTTTTTGTTTGTCAGATACCTCAGTAAAGCTGGAAAAAATTTTTAAATTTTATTCTGAAAATTTTAGAGATAGTATTAATTTGGCCCTAGTTAGACTTCTGAATATGGGTGTTTAGAATTTTAATGGAAAAAAAACCTTAATGAAACATTTTCTTTATATTCACTGTTTTTATACAAAAAGGATCTGGATTCTTACTCTGGGAAATAAACACTTAGTGTGTGTTTAAGTCTAGTCTTAGTTTTAAGGGAAGTTTTCCATGAGAACCCTTATTCTTCCTAATACAGTTATAGTTGTGCACATCTGCTTTAGGATGTGGAGTGCAGCAACTTAGGGAAATAAGGACATCATACAAGAACATATGGAAGGTTCCCTAGGCAACCTCTGCTTTTTAGAAAATCTACATCCTGATAGTCAAGAAGAGTTAGCTATAATTAAATAGGGGAAAGATGGTGAAGTTAGGGAAAAAAATTTTTTTAATGTTTGTTTACCTGTTTTTAAAGCTTATTTTGAAAGAGAGTGAGGGAGGGGCACTGCCAGTGAAGACTCCAACTCAGGGTTCAAACTCAGAAACAGTGAGATCACCACCTGAGCCAAAATCAGGAGTCAGATGCTTAACCCACTGAGCCACCCAGACGCTGCCCCTATTTACCTATTTTTGAGAGAGGGAGGGGAGAGGGCAGAGACAGAGGGAGGAGAATCCCAGGCAGGCTCTCTGCTGACAATGCATAGCCCAAACCTGTAAGATCATGATCTGAGCCAAATCATCCAGATCTGACCTGAGTCAACTGACCATCTAAGGGGTTCCAGTTGCCCCAGTGTGAATTTTATTATATTGGCTTTTAAAAGGACAGGGTATTTGGGGAGGAAGAAGATGATATATGGTCAATGTTGTTATTTTGGTAATTGTTGCACTTGCTTTAATTCTTTTTTTTTTTTTTTTTTTTTTTCCAAACACAAGGACATTTAATCCTGCGGACTATTCAGATTCTCCATCTATAGATGGGTGTGGGACAAAGCCAATAGTTTGGGAAGCTGCTCAGAATGGTGCAGATGAGGGGACTGGTAAGTGTCTATTGTCAAAGATGTGTTTTAAATGTTTGAGTTCTTAACATACAAAGATGTACTGATGGAGAAGAATGAAAAGCAGGCTGCTGTCCTACCTCTGAGACTATTAGCTGGTTCTTACCTCCAAGGTCTCATTTAAAAATCTCATTGACCATAAGGTATTTGATTTTTCCCTTGTGCACTCTGAGGAAGAGGCTTTTATCAATCTGTGTAAGTCAGTACAAATTCACACTCAAATCTAAGTGTGTCAGGGATATATGTAATTTCTTACGGGAAGGTTTGTTACTGAAAAGTATCATTCCTGATGATGGACACAAATTTGGCCAGATAGAGTGGTAGGTGACTAGTAGGTTTGGGCATCAATTGCTTTTGTAGATTTTTTTCTGTATCCTGATGTTTTTGGATTATTTCTTTTTGGAAATTCATGGACAAATACGTGTTAATTGGAGCTTTTAGGATTTGTTCATGATAATACATCATTAACTACTGCAGTTATATTTATAAAAACATAATTTGGCAATTCATGAATTATAACTGAAAATATAAAAGTGTAGTTCAATAAATAATCTAAAAGCAAACCACCCATATAACACCGATTCTGGTCAAAAAACAGGACTGTGCCATCACCACAGAAACACCATCAATGAACTAGAAATCAAGGATACTATAGAAAGGATCAACAAAAGGTATAAAAATGGTTATTTGAAAACACTAGTAAAATTGATAAGCTTACTGTGAGACTGATCAAGGGAAGGAGAAACAGCATACATAATTGGTTATAGGAATGAGAAAAGGGATATTGATATTAATTATAGTTATAATTAAAGTATATATTATGTATAATTGATGGTTTAATATAATCACAATTGTAATTAATATCAGGCATTAAAGTATACTTCATGTCAGTAAATTTTGTGCTAACATTTGAAATTACAGACTAATCTCACTCTTCAGCAAAAATGTAGAAATCTTAAGCCAAAATAATGGAAAACCATTCAGTAAGATAGAAAAGAATAATCCATCATGACCATGTTAAATTTATACTTGGTAATCCTGGTTCTTTCACATTAAAAAATCAGTCATCTCCCAGATACCTATACTCAAGAGAATGGAAGACACGGCTTTACATAAAACCTTGTATACAGATGTTCGTAGAGGCATAATTCATAATGGCCGAAATGTAGAAACAAACCAAATGCCTTTCAGTGGATGAATGGAGGAGTAAATTGTTGTGTATCATCCATACAATGGAATATTCATTCTACCGTACAAAGGAATGAAGTGCTGATGTATGCTGCAACATGAATGAATCTTAAAAACATGCTGAGAGCCCAAATGTCCATCAACTGATAAATGGATTAAGATGTGGTGTGTATATATATGTGTGTGTGTATACATATATACACACATGTATATGTATGTATGTATGTATGATATATGGTCATATATATGTATGATATGTATATATACACATGATATATCATATATATGGTATATTATCATATATACGACATATCATATATGTATCATATATATCACATATATGTATATGATATATATATACACACATGTGTGTGTGTATATATGTGTGTGTATATATATGTATACACACACAGTGGAATGTATGGAATTGAATACTACATGGAGTGTAGTACAATGGAATACTACTTCATGATGAAAAAGTAAAATCTTGCCATTTGCAACAACATGGACGTAACTGGAGGCTGTTATGCTAAGCGAAATGAGACAGATAGGATTTCACTCGTGGAATTTGAGAAAGTTAACAGATGAACATAGGGGAAGGGACGGAAAAATAAGATAAAAACGGAGGCAAAGCATAAGAGACTCTTTTTGTAATTAAATATTTTTTAACGTTTATTCATTTTTGAGAGACAGAGACAGGGTGTTGTGAGCAGGGGAGGGGCAGAGAGAGGGAGAGACACAGAATCTGAAGCAGGCTCCGGGCTCTGAGCTGTCAACACAGAGCCCGATGTGGGGCTCAAACCCACAAACCGTGAGGTTAGGACCTGAGCTGAAGTCGGATGCCTTACTGGCTGAACCACCCAGGCACCCCAAACCATACAGAGAACAAACTGAGGGTTTGTGGGGGTGGGTGGTGATGGTGGTGAGTTAAATGTGTGATGGGTATTAAGGAGGGCACTTTTGGGATGAGCAGTGAGTGTCATATATGAGATGAATCACTCCGTTCTACTCTTGAAGCTAGGACTGCACTGTATGTTATTAACTAACTAACTTGAAAAAAAAATCATGCTTAATGAAGGAAGTCAGTTATAAAGGATCACATATTTTACAGTATATGATTTCACTTGTAGGAAATGTCCAGATCGGGGGGGGAAAAAAAAAGCAGTAGATTGTTGGTTGCTGAGGGTTGGAAACATTTGGGGAAAAATGGGGAATGACTACTAATGGTTTCAAGATTTCTGCCTGGAATGGGGCGCTTGGCTGGCTCTTTCAGTAGAGCATGTGACTCAATCTCTAGAGTTGTAAGTTTGAGCCACATGTTGAGTATAGAGATTACTTAAAAATAAAATCTTAAAAATAAAAAGATTTCTTCTTGGAGTCATGAAAATATTTTGGAATAGGGGATGCCTGGATGACTCAGTTGGTTGAGCGTCAGACTTCGGCTCAGGTCATGATCTCACAGTTTGTGAGTGGTTTGTGTTGGGCTGGATCCTGCTTCGGATTCTGTGTCTCCGCCTCTCTGCCCCACCCCTGCCTGTGCTCTGTCTCCATCCCTCAAGAATGAATAAATGTTAAAAACAATTTTTTTTTAAAATTCTGGAATAGTCATGATTGTTTCATAACTTGTGAATATACTAGACATTATTCAAATGTGTACTTTAAGAGGATGGATTGTACGCTTGTGTGAGTTATATCTCAATAACAAAAATAATTATTTATACTTTTAACCGATTAAAGCTTAAAATTCCTTATTAAAGAAATGTATTTGACAAAACCTAACCTCCATTTCTGATTTTTTAAAAAACCGGCAAATCTGGAATAGAAAGAAATCTTAGACAGGGGATATCTACAAAATATACAGCAAGCATTACAGTAAATGGTGATGTGTTGAATGTTTTTTCTCTGGAAGGAGGTAAAGAGGCTTCCTCTTACTCTTTCTATATACCAATGTACTAGAGGTCCTAATCATTGCAATAAGGACTCAAAAAGTCGAAGGGTTGGAAAGAGTAAAAACCTGTCATTTCTTGAAATGATATAAAAATCTATAGATAAAATATTAAAATTAATAAGGGAGTTTTAAAAGGTGCTAGATAGAAGTTCAATAGATATATTTCTATAGACCATCAACAGAGAGAAAATGGAAAAAAAAAATCTGTAGCCTCAAAAAATTTCAAATGCCTGGCAGTGTAATGATATGCCAGATCATCAGCCTTCTACCTGTGAAAACGTAAAATATAAAATTTTATTTTAAAATATAAAATTGAAGCTCAATCAGTTGAAAGTTGGTCTTCTGATTTGGGTTCAAGTTTTTGATCCCACAGTTGTGCCTTGGCTGCACGCTGAACCTGGAGCCTGCAGCCTGCTTAAGATTCTCATTCTTTCTTTCTCTCTCCCTCTTGTAAAATTAAAAAAAAAAAAAATTATATATATGTGTGAATATGTATATATATATGTGTGTGTGTGTGTATACACACATATACATATTTGTATATATATGTTTTAAGAAGAAATGAATGGAAAGAATATACCGTGTTTATATATTTCATGTCTGGTTGTTGTGAAACTTAGTTTTTACTGACTCTCTTTGGACTTACTAATGGTAGTCTACCTCATGAAAATTTTCCTTGCTGATTTTTTTTAAATGTCAGGTTTATTGAGATATGTTTTATATGCAGTAATATTTACCCTTTTGAAGGGCTATAAGTAGGTGAATTCTAACAAATGCATGTAGTTGTGTAACCAACCCTAAAATCAAGACTTTCTGTATGAGCCGTCAAAAATTGCAAATAATTAAAAAGGAAAAAAAGGTACCATTTATAGTTCATATAAAAACATGCGATATTTATATTAAATCTGATAAAGTATGTCTAGTATTTGTATGCTGCAAATTATGCAACCTGATGAGAAATACCAAGACCCCAAAATGGAGAGAGAGATACTCAGTACTTATGAACTGAAGATTCAGTATGTTATTAAAAAGTTATATTTTTCCTCAAATTGATGTTTACGTGAAGTGTATGTTTAATCAGAATCCTAGCAGATATTTTTTTGGTGTAAATTGAAAATTTGATTTAAAAATTTTCATTTTAGGGTGCCTGGGTGGCTCAGTTGGTTAAATGTCCGACTTTGGCTCAGTTCATGATCTTGGCGGTTTGTGAGTTCGCTTGTTTCAGATTCTGTGTCTCCCTCTCTCTCTGCTCCTCCCTGACTCATGCTCTGTTTCCTTCAAATAAATATTTAAAAAATTTTTTTAAATTTTTATTTAAAGAAATTTGTATTTTGTTTTAAGTTTTTAAGAAATCTCTACACCTAGGGGTGGGTGCCTGGATGGCTCAGTTGGTTAGGCATCCGACTTGGGCTCAGGTAATGATCTTGTAGTTCATGGATTTGAGCCCCACGTTGGGCTCTGTGCTGACAGCTCAGAGCGTGGAGCCTGCTTCGGATTCTGTCTCCCTCTCTCTCTCTCCAAAATAAAATACGTTAGGGGCTCCTGGGTGGCTCAGTCGGATGAGCATCCGACTTCGGCCTGGGTCATGATCTCACGGTCTGTGAGTTCGAGCCCTGCGTCAGGCTCTGGAGCCTGGAGCCGGTTTCGGATTCTGTGTCTCCCTCTCTCTGACCCTCCCCCGTTCATGCTCTGCCTCTCTCTGTCTCAAAAAAATTAAATGTTAAAAAAAAAATTTTTTTAAAAAACCGTAAAAAAATTTTTTTAGAAGAAGTCTCTATACCCAGTCTAGAGCTTGAACTTAAAACCCTGAGATCAAAGTTACCTGTGCTTCCGGCTGAGCCAAGCCAGCCAGTCTCCCTGATTTTAAAGTTTTTATAGAAAAGTACAGATACTGGCGTATAACCCATACGAATTTTGAAAAAGATCAACAAAGTTGAGATAATACCCATCTTAAAATTCCAGCCCTTATTTTTTATGGAAAAGGAAAGAAAACACATCCATACAGAAAACTGTGCATGGTATTTTTAAGTGGTTTTATTCATAACTCTTACTGATTTTTAAATCAGGTTTTGAAACAATGTTGAATTAGTTGTTTAACTGTTAACTTTTCTTTTTTCTCTCCACATCCTCTTCTTTTCCCTTCACCTGTCTTCTCTGGGCTCCTCTCTTTCCCCTTCTTCCCCCTTCTTCCCCCGATTCACATTTAGAGTAGTAGATTTCTTGCTGAAAAACAAGGAAATGTGTTTAATGCAGAATACAGTTAAAGGATGTCAGTTGATAAGAGTGCTGGCGCTGTTTCTCTAGGGGCCTCACAGAATGGCATTTTCTTGTTGGAAACATACAGTTCTGCGTGTGGACCTCAACCATAATTATAGGCTCAGGAACATGACTTGACAGGATTGTAATCAAATCCATTCTTTAGAGGCAGACCCTCCATTATGGAAAATGGAATGACTGAAGGATAGTTACAATAATGATTTATAAGTCGAAACATACTAAACATATTTGTAAAACATTGTAATGGTTTTAACAAGTGGGAAGGGAGTTTGGTGAACATGGGGATGAGAACAAGTGTAGTTGATGCAATTGAATGTTCAAAGGCCGTCTGGCTAATAGGATTTATAGTTGAGGTACAGTGGGCTGTCACAGTATTTTCTTTATTTTTATTTTTTTAACGTTTATTCATTTTTGAAAGAGACAGTGGGAGTGGGGGAGGGGCAGAGAGAGGGAGGCACAGAATCCGAAGCAGACTTCAGGCTCCGAGCTGTCAGCACAGAGCCTGATGTGGGGCTTGAACCCACAAACTGTGAGATCATGACCTGAGCCGAAGTTGGACGCTCAACCAACTGAGTCACTCAGGTGCCCCGGGCTGTCACAGTATTGATTGCAGTACGTTTCCCTCTCCTCGGATGCACAGCCTAGATCAGCTTTGATGCTTTAATTTTGTTAAGTTGCTAAACAGTTTCTCTTCTGATGAACACCTTCATTATTTTGATATGTGAAAACCTTCCATTTTACATTGATCTGCAGAACTGGCATCAAATGCTCATAATGTAGCTCAGGATCTGCCACACAAAAATTCCTATGGACTCAAAGGTATGGTTTTCTTAATTCTTTAGTTAAAAATCTTCAGGGTGGCTGTCTGGCTCAGTTAGTACAACATGCAACTTTTGATCTTGGGGCTGTAAGTTCAAGCTGCCTGTTGGACATAGAACTTAGTCGAAATAAAAAGAATCTTTCAAAATGCTTACAGTGTCTGCCTTTTTAATCAAGGCTAGTTAAGTAGAATTCATCAAGTGAATATTTGTAAAAACTATATTTTTACACCTGCTTGATTAAATATCAACTTAAATGTTTTTTAATGTTTATTTTTGAGAGAAAAAATGTGAGTGGGGGAGGGGCAGAGAGAGGGAGACAGAGAATCTGAAGCAGGCTCCATGCTGTCAGTGCAAAGCTGGATATGGAGCTGGAACCCAAGCACTATATCATGACCTGAGCTGAAGTCGGGTGATGAACCAACTCAGTCACCCGCGTGCCCCTTAAATACCAACTTTTGATTATGGAATTGTTTTACAGATTGGCCTTCAAGGCAGCACAGATTTTTATCTCGTTTTTCCTACATGGCTACCTTAATGTGCTTTTGATAGAATGCTAACATCAAGTTAAATGCAACATAAAGCATGCACCTCAAATTTATTGTTTTAAGCTGAAAATAAATCAATATCATTGATGTTTTCCCATGTTTGAGGTGTAGGTTTATAGGTGAGTAATGGGGAAGAAAGTCTTACTGTAAAAGCCTAATATTTCACAATAGTATTAGGATCAGAGCCTGTATTGTTTTACATGTAATGTCTTGTAATTTTTATAGTCTGTATATTTAGGGTGGGTTTTTAGCTTATTTATTTTTGAGAGAGAGAGCGAGTGAGCACAAGCAGGGGAGGGGCAGAGAGAGAGAGGAAGAGAGGATCCCAAGCAGGCTCTGCACTGTCAGCACAGAGCCTGACCCAGGGCTCAGTCTCTCAAACTGTGAGATCAAGACCTGAGCCGAAGTCAGAAACTTAACTGACTGAGCCACCCAGGCACCCTGGCCCTGGTTTCTGATAAGGGGTTGCCTTCTCTGTGGTCTGACATAACCACTTGTTGCACTTGGTTGTGACTACGTATATTGTCTTCTTATTAAATGTACTCATTCTAACTATAATCTCCATGTCTAAATTTGTGATTATTTTCATAAGACCCTTCTAAGTGTTAGGCCAGTCTCTTTACATATACATATATGAAAGTGTGCTTTAACTGAATACCACTGAATTGGACATTTAAAAATGATCACAATAGTAAATTTTATGAGTATTTTATCACAACAATTTTTGGAAAAATATTTTGTAAACTTTTAAGTTTCTTTTTGAGAGAGAGGCAGTGTGAGTTGGGGAGGGGCAGAGAGAGAGAGGGCGAGAGAGAATCCCAAGTAGACTGCACCATGAGCGTAGAGCCTGATGTGGCACTAGAACCCATGAAACCGTGAGATCATGACCTGAGCCGAAACCCACAGTTGGATGCTTAACCAGCTGAGCCACCCGGTGCCCCAGTATTTTGTAAATTTCAGGATACTTTCGATGTTTTATATAGAGGGTTTTGTAATGCCTCGTCATTGTTTTTCTCCTTTGGAGTATCCCTTCTCAATCTACATTGATCGACCAATTGATGGATCTTCCCAGCTGTTTTCCAGCTTTCAGGATTTGTTAAGTTTTTATTTATTTTGAGTGAGAGGGAGAGTGGGGGAGGGACAGAGTGAGAGAGAGAGAGAGAAAATTGCAAGCAGGCTCAGAAATGTCATCATGGAGCCCAACACGTGCTTGATCTCTTAGACTGTGAGATCATGACCTTAGCTGAAATCAGGAGTTGGATGCTCAACCAACTGAGCCTTGCCAGCTGCCCTGATTTTTTTTTAACATTTTATTTTATTTTATTTTATTTTATTCTTTTTTATTATTTTATTTTATTTTATTTTATTTTTCAACGTTTTTTATTTATTTTTGGGACAGAGAGAGACAGAGCATGAACGGGGGAGGGGCAGAGAGAGAGGGAGACACAGAATCGGAAACAGGCTCCAGGCTCCGAGCCATCAGCCCAGAGCCTGACGTGGGGCTCGAACTCACGGACCGCGAGATCGTGACCTGGCTGAAGTCGGACACTTAACCGACTGCGCCACCCAGGCGCCCCAACATTTTAAAGTAATTTCTATATCAGACGTGGAGCTTGAACTTAACCCCAAGATCAAGAGTTGCATGTTCTTCCAACTGACCCAGCCAGGCACCCCCCCAACTTTTAAGAGTTTTGCTATACTTTATTTTCCCACATAAACTTTCTCTTCCCTTTCTAGCTTTCATTAACTTTTTTTTGTCCTCCACATTTCTAATTATTAATCAGCTGTGTGTGATTTATTGTTTAAAAATATACACCATGATCACCCACAACATTTTTGTCTTTCCAGTGAAATAGGGCTTTGGTATTTAACATCATGCTAAACATGTAGTCTTTTTTTTTTTTTCCCCCAGTTTTTATTTATTTATTTTGAGAGAGTGAAAGCTTGAGCAGGGGAGGGGCAAAGAGAGGAGAAAGTGTTAATGTGAAGCAGGCCCCACACTGCCAGCATGGAGCCTGATGAAGGACTTGAAATCATGAATCCTGAGATCATGACCTGAGCCAAAATCAAGAGGTGGACGGCTGAGCCACCCAGGCGCCCCAAACATGTAGGCTTTTAACCCAGTATTGGTTGGTTGATGATTGATGATGAAGGGTTTCCGAGAAAAATTCCACCATAAATTGTTTCCTACTAAGAGTCTTAAAGGCCTTGAAGATGAATGTTTTAGGAGTGATTTTCGAGCCTCTGCAGTTGTTTTTTCTTGATTAGAATGCTCCTAAAACTGCTTACGTTGAACCCCTGCTTTTTGTAGGATTCCTTAATCTTTAGAGTACTGTCTCCTATGATAAATTTGACAGCATGAACCATAGGGTAGGTTGGATCAAGGTAGCACCAGGAACACTGTATACTGGCTGCCCTTTAAGTTAGTCTCGTTGTGAGTTAAAAAAAAATTATTTTAATGTTTGTTTATTTTTGAGAGAGAAAGAGTGGGAACGGGGGAGGTGCAGAGAGAGGGGGAGAGGGGAGACACAGAATCCAAACGGGCTCCAGGCTCTGAACTATCAGCACAGAGTACGACTCGGGACTTGAACTCATAGGCCTGGAGATCATGACCTGAGCCAAAGTTGGACGCTTAACCGACCAAGCCACCCAGGCGCCCCTAGTTGTGAGTTTTTAAAACTATATATCTACTTAGAGAAAAGTCTTGACGCTATTAAAACATTGGGGATTATGTATCAGTGCCTTGAAGAAAATCACATTGCAGAAGGAATATAAGAGTGGAGAGTAGGTAGATGGTTTGCCTTAGATATATTTAGCTTTGTGTACAGGGTGATCTCTAAGAAGCCTAGGCAGAGGTCTAGAGAACAACTTTTCACTACTGATTTCTGACTGGGACTAATTGTAACTCGTATTTTTTCACTTAAACTAGGACCTCTTCCTAGTTTTAAGAGGCTGTTTGAATTGGGAGTGCATGGGTGGCTCAATCAGTTGTGCTTTTGACTTCGGCTCAGATCATAAGCTCGTGGTTTGTGGGTTCGAGCCTCACATCAGACTCTGTGCTGACAGCTTGGAGCTTGGAGCCTAGAGTCTGCTTTGGATTCTGCGTCTCCCTCTCTCTGTGACCCTCCCCTACTCACACTCTCTTTGTCTCTATCAAAAAGAAAAACCTTAAAAAAAGTTTTAATTCAAAGAGATATTTGGGTCCACTTAAATTCCTAATTGTTTTATGATATTTCTGGAAAAGTTGTGGAAACCATTAAAAGGTATGATGAGTGAACCAGTAGAAAGGATCACACTGTCAGTTCAGAACATTCTGCATTAATGTTTATGATTATTTCAAGGATACATGCAGTTGAGAGGCACAGAAGAACAAACAGTGCCTGTATCCATGTTCTTCCTTCCTTTAATGTATATGTCCCATGATCCATGATGATAGATGACATCTCTCAGTGATGTGTGTAGGGTTCTCACACAGGAGGGAATGTTTTTTAGGTTTGAAATATCTCCTATATAGTAGCATATCTTAGGGGACATTTTACAGAGCGCCATACTGCATACATTCATCAATTCTATGTTTGCCATAACCAGTCCTAAACTAGGGACATCCACCTGAAAGAATTCCATTAGGAAGGACTCTTTTCATAGGTAACACCTTCTGTTTATTCATGAAACAGTTGGTTATTAGGTTATAGACCTAGTTCTAAGGAAGTTAGATCTGGTTACCTGCCCTTTTCTCAATTGTTTTCCACTTCTTCTCTTCCTTTTGTCCTTTGCATACACAAACCTCATTGTAGGTCAGATGCTCAGCTCATTTCTTCCCTGTTGAAGGAGTGAAAACATGCACAGTCTTACTTCCTGGGGGTAGTTATAGTTGATATCTTTGTGTATTTTCTTATGAAATCATTTTCTCTGATTTTTGCACGTATGTATTTGCATGTAAGTCAGCATTTCTGAATACAAATGCTTCTCTTTAAATATTTATTCTGTAAGAATTGTTTGAGCAGATCTTCTGCATCTGCTCATCAGCAATTAGTATATAGCACCAGAATTTATGTGAGCAGGACTAATGCTCAGCTTTGCTGGAGATCTAATTAGGGAACCATAGAATGGACCTAATATCTTTTTTAAGTTTATTTATTTTGATAGAGAAAGCATGAGCAGGGGAGGGGCAGAGAGAGAGAGAGAGAGAGAGAGGAAGAATTCCAAGTAGGCTCTGCACTCTTAGCGTTGAGCCTGACATGGGTCTCCAACCCAGGACCGTGAGATCATGGCCTGAGCTGAATCCGAGTTGAACACTTTCTACTGAGCCATACCAGGCACCCCTTTAATATCTTACAAAGAGGATGCATCTATAAATTCAGTAGTTCAGTAATCTACCTGAAATTAAGATCCAGCCAAGCCAGCTTCATAATGAATTTTGCTCTGTTTTAAATGTTACATATCATAAGGCTCTCATGGTTAAATATGTGTATTTGTGCTATGCTCATACTTTATTAATCATGGCAGAATTGCTTGGATATGATCTACACTGAAGCAAAATTAGTGTGAGACTTTGCTTTCAGTTTATGTGGATAGTATCTAGCTAAGTTGAATTTGACTACATGGCATTTTATTGAGAATAGATCAGGAGCTTCATATTAGATTGTAAACTAAATTACTAATAAGATTTATGACACATTTTATACAGTATACGATAGAGAATTAGTTGGAGTGAGATGATATTTGACTTTGTGATGTAAACTATGATTATTGTCAGCAGGGGCCTGGAAGAATTCGGTGGAAGAGTGGACAACAGACGACTGGACTGAAGATGTAAGTATTTAGCATCAGATTAGATCTGTCTTCCTCTTGTTTTCTGGTAAGGGCATGCATTCTTTGAAAAAGCTGGAAACATCTTGTAGTTGCCCATGGCTCTTTTTCAGACATGTGATTATCGTGTTTTTAAGATTTTTAAGAAATTTGGTTTTGATTCAGGTCATGATCTCATGGTTTGTGAGATCCAGTCCTGCTGTAGGGCTCTGTGCTGACAGTGAGGAGCCTGCTGGGAATTCTCTCTCTGCCTCTCTCACTCTGCCCCTCCCCTGCTCATGTTCACCTGCCTGCCCTGCAGATAGATAGATAGATAGATAGATAGATAGACAGACAGACAGACAGACAGACAGACAGACTGACTAACAAAAATTGACAAGATGTTAGGGATGCCTGACTGGCTCAGTCTGAAGAACATGGGACTCTTGAACTGGGGGTCATGAGTTCGGTCCCTATATTGGGTGTAGAGATTACTAAAACATAAACTTAAAAAAAAAAAGATCAGGTGTTAAGTAGGCCTAAAAATCATTTTTTAGCTTATCTTTTGTTTTTAAATGTTAAAAAAAATTTTTTTAATGTTTATTTTTAAAAAAAAATTTTTTTTTAATGTTCATTTATTTTTGAGACAGAGAGAGACACAGCATGAATGGGGGAGGGGCAGAGAGAGAGGGAGACACAGAATCTAAAGCAGGCTCCAGGCTCTGAGCCATCAGCCCAGAGCCCGATGTGGGGCTCGAACTCACGGACTGCGAGATCGTGACCTGAGCTGAAGTCGAATGCCCAACCGACTGAGCCACCCAGGCGCCCCAGTGTTTATTTTTGAGACAGAGAGCGACAGAGCATGAACAGGGGGAGGGTCAGAGAGAGGGAGACACAGAATCTGAAGTAGGCTCCAGGCTCCGAGCTGTCATCACAGAGCCCGACGCGGGGCTCGAACTCATGGACGGTGAGATCATGACCTGAGCCGAAGTTGGATGCTTAACCAAGTGAGCCACCCAGGCACCCCTGTTTTTAAATTTTTTTAATGTTCATTTATTTTTGAGAGAGAAACAGAGACCGAGCATGAACAAAGGAGGAGCAGAGAGAGAGGGAGACACAGAATCCAAAGCAGGCTCCAGGTCTGAGCTGTCAGCACAGAACCCAATGCAGAGCTTGAACTCAGGAGCTGTGAGATCATGACCTGAGCCAAAGTCAGACGCTTAACCACCCAGGAGCCCCTGTTTTGTTCTGATAACTATTGCCCTGGCCTGTGAATGTTTATTTTTTATAACATTTTAATTAAAGGAGATAGTGTTTTGGTCACAGTTGAAATTAACTGATTCTGGTTCTAGGCCCAACCCCTTCTTCTTAAAACTAGACTAGCTTTTTATATTCATTTATTTGATAACCATTTTTGAGTGTACTACACTAGCTTCTCAGTGTTGATCTATAACTCTGGGCTCAGCATAACATGCTCTTTGATAAAAAAAGATTTAATTTTAAAAAATGTAACTGAACTAATAGCCCTATACCATATTTTATATCATTTTTCTGTTTGACCCTCAAGGTCCAGAACATGTATGTATGTGATAGACTGGTAGAGCAGACATCATGATGGAGAGTAAAGGCCCTATAAGTATCGATCTTTAATATAAAGTGACCCAGTCTTTGAAATTGTTGAGATTATTTTTCCCTGTCTTAACATTCTGTACTCACAAGTATATCTTTAAAATTTTATTTATTGATATTTATTTATTTATTTATTTAAAGAGTTTACTTATATTATTTTGGCAGGGAGGCGGTTAGAGAAAGAGAATCCCAAGCCTGCTCTGTGCTATCAGCACAGAGCTCCACACGGGGCTTGATACCGATCTAAAAAATTAAAAAAACAGGGGTGCCTGTGTGGCTCATTGAGTTGGTTCAGCTCATGATCTCATGGTTCGTGGGCTTGCCCTTGTCAGGTTGTGTGCTGACAGAAGCCTGGAGCCTGCTTCAGATTATGTGTCTCCCTCTCTTTGCCCCTCCCCTGCTCATGCTCGTTTGTGCTCGCTCTCTCTCTCTCTCTCTCTATTAAAAAAAAAAATAATGGTTATTGAAACATGAGTAATCTAAGGTGCCAATCTAAAATTACTTGAATTATTAACCTTTCCCTTCCTTCTCCTTTTTAAAATTTTCTTTTAAGTAAGCTTTGCCCAGCATGGGGCTCAAAGCCGCATCCACTTTAAATAATTTTTACATATTTCCTTCTAGTCTTTTTCTTTTCCTAAATATTAAATTACGGCTTGTGTCTTTTGAAATCTGAGAATGCTTCCATTTTACATAATACTTTCTTTAAACTATTTTATTTTATTTAAATGTTTATTTATTTTTGAGAGAGAGATACAGAGAATGAGCAGGTGAGGGGCAGAGAGAGGGAGACAAAATCCCCAGCAGGCTCTGTGCTCCCAGCGGGCTGCTGCAGTGTCAGTCATGACCTGAGGTGAAACCAAGAGTTGGATGCTTAACTCACTGAGCCAGACAGATGCGCACAAAGATAGTATTTTTATTTTAAAGTAACCTCTACACCGAACATGATGCTTGAACTCATGACCTCAAGATCAAAAGTCATATGTTTTACTGACAGCCAGTCAAGTCCTTTTTTTTAAAAAAAGAGGGAGGAAAGAATTTAATTTTCTGTTTTCTGCCAGGGTCAGATAGGATGTTAGTGATTAATGGTGGTTCTAATTTGATTTGAACTAAAATATTTATGGCTTTAGATCTTCTCTGTCATTGCATTTCACAG
This sequence comes from Panthera onca, assembly GCF_046562875.1. Lineage (NCBI taxonomy): Eukaryota > Metazoa > Chordata > Mammalia > Carnivora > Felidae > Panthera > Panthera onca. The sequence continues at coordinate 56,520,523 of NC_138351.1, read as the reverse complement.
AGTTATTCCTTTATTGCTTTTCTCTGTGTCTTACAGAATCTTACATGGTAGATAGAGTTGAGGCAAAAATAGATTCCTTGGTACTCTTCAAGATACTACCTTGAAATAGGGTGTAAGCTCTTCTTGTTCAAGCAGTAATCTATTCAGCACTTTTTATTTGTTTTTCTAGAAAGTGAACACCTACTGCCTGCTCTGCCCCTATCATAGTTTTAATTTGTGAGGGCAATCTGATTTTTATCCAGTATTTCAGAGTTCTGAGACATTTAGAGTTAATATGTATTATAAAAGTCTTTGAGAAATATTTCCTGCAGTTACATTATCTCATTATATCAACTTTTCAGCCTTTAAACACTCATGCCCCACTTTGAAAATGTGAAAAGAGTCTACCTTTCAATAATGTCAGTTAAGGTTTCAAAAAATTTTATTCTGGGTGCCTTAAAACATCAAAAGGTGGAGGGTGCCTCAGTGGCTCAGTTGGTTAAGTATCCGACTCTTGATTTGGGCTCAGGTGATCTCAGGGTTCATGGGTTTTAGCCCCACATTGGGCTCTGCACTGTCAGTGTACAGACTACTTGAGATTCATTCTCTCTGTCTCTCTGTCTCTCTCTCTGCCCCTCCCATCTTCTCTCTCTGGAAAAAAAAAAAAAAAAAATCCCGCAAAACTTCAAATGGCATTTAAATGATACGCATGAATTGAAAATAATTATGTTCAATGAAAAAAGTTAGACAAAAAGATTGTTTGCTTATTTATTTATTTAACATTTTAATTTATTTTTGAGAGACAGAACCCAAGTAGGGAGGTGCAGAGAGAGAAGGAGACAGAATCCAAATCTCAGCTGTCAGCCCAGAGCCGGACGCAGGGCTTGAACTCAAAAACTGTGAGATCATGACCTGAGCAGAAGTCAGACGCTTAAATGACTGAACCACCCAGGCGCCCCTTATTTATTTTTAAAGTTTATTTATTTTGAGAGAGTAAGAGCAAGAGTGGGAGAAGGGCAGAGAGAGGTAGACAATCCCAAGCAGGCTCCATGCTTTCAACACAGAGCCTGATGTGGGGTTTGGTCTTACAAACCGTGAGATCTTGACCTGATCTGGGATCAAGAGTCAGATGGTCAATAGGCTGATCCATCCAGGTACCCCAAGATTGCATATTTTAAAATTCTAGAAAATAGAACCCTAATCTGTAGTCACAGAAAACACATTGGTGGTTTCCTGGGGACTAAGGTGAGTGGTGGGAGGGATTGATTACACAGGGACAGGAGCAAACTTTTAGGGTAATAAATATGTTCATTGTCATGATTTTGTGATGATTTCATGGGCATATAAATATGACAAAACCCAGTTATTTGCTTTCGATATTTGCAGCTTATTGGATGTGATATACCCCCAATAAAGTTGTTTTTATAAAAAACAAGGAAACCTATGACTTAATAAAAAAGAAATACAGATTACTAATAAATGAAATACTAAAACCATCTGTTTGGGGGAAGAAGAAACATCAGTTTTTTGCTCTTTCAAACTTTTGGCATTTGTGGTGGTTTTACTGGTGTTTTCATTTTGTATAATGTCAAATAGAACAGCGTGACTAGGACTTGAACCCTGGTCTGACTTCATTGTTTCTCTGATGTGAAGTCCTTTTTTCGGGTTTGTCAATTTAAAAATTACCTTCCCCCTAACGAAATTGTTATGATCACTTGTGTATTTCTTCTGTTTTAGACCACTTTTTGGGTGAAGTGTAATGAGAGTACTGGTGACTAAAAATTGTCAGAAATTTTATTAAAATTTTATTTTATCATTTTTATTTACTTTTTTGAGAAACAGAGACATTATGAGAGGGGGTGGGGCAGAGAGAGAGGGAAACACAATCTAAAGCAGGCTACCAGCTCTGTCTGAGCTGTCAGCACAGAGCCTGACGTGGAGCTTGAACTCAAGAACTGTGAGATCATGACCTGAGCCAAAGTCAGACGCTTAACCGACGAGCCACCCAGGCGCCCCAAAATTGTCAGAAATTGGATACATTTTGGGTTTTATGTTATGTAAAATAAGAGCAAAGTATTTTTTTATTCGTTTCCATACAGCTTTCTGAAACAAAAGTCTTCACTGCCTCAGCTGTTCCAGCAGAGAATCATGTCACACCTGGGCAAAGGTAAACACTTTTTGTCCCCTTTTGTTTGTTATTCAAAGCATAATTTAAATTTCTTACTCCAGAAATTTGTTTTGGTTCTCAGGTCTCTTTCTGTTTTTTCCTTTTCTTGAATCTCTTCCTGTTTTTACTATTTTCTTCTGAGAATTTGTTTTATCCTTAACCTTCCTTGTGAACTGACATAGCCTACATCATTATCTACTTAGTTGTATCCACTAATGAATTAAAATAGCAATTATGTGTGTGATTTGTTATCATTTGTGGTAGAGATTATATTAAGCCTATTTATGGTGGTTCTTTTTTACTTTGGTAAATGCAGTATATTGTTTGACAGATAAACTTAATACAAAATACCTTTGGTTTTCTGTGTGTAATACCATTTATTTAGGCATTCTCATACTAATACAAATTTCTCATTTTATGTGGGCTCTTCTATTTCTTTCCTCTCCTCTCCTCCCCTTTCCCCTTCTCCCTTCTCCCCTTCCCCTCTTCCCCTCCCTCCTCCCCCTCCCCTCTCCTCTTGTTCTTCAAATGTTTATTCATTTTTAGAAGGAGAGAGAGCAAGCCGGGAAGGGGCAGAGAGAGATGGAGAGAGAGACTCCTAAGCAGGCTCTCTGCACTGTCAGCATGCAGCCTGACATGGGGCTCAATCTTATGACCTTGGGATCATGACTTGAGCTGAAAACAAGAGTTGGACGCTCAACCGACTTCAGCCACTCAGGTGCCCCAGGATCATTTTTATTTAAAAAAAACAACAACAACAAAAACCTCCGATACTTGATAACGGCTTGGGTCATGACCTCACGGTTGGTTAGACTGATCTCTGTGTCCAGGATCTGCACTGACAGTACAGAGCCTGCTTGGGATATTCTCTCTCTCTCTCTCTCTCTCTCTCTCTCTCTCTCCCTCTCTCCCTCTCTCTCTCTCCCTCTCTCCCTCCCTCCCTCCCTCCCACTCCTAAAAATAAATAAACATTAAAAAATATATGAAGCCCCTTCTCTATTCACTGAAGCAGAGGAAAGGATGGGTTCAGAGGTCACAGTTGGGCATGGGAGGGAATTTAAAGAAAAAAAGAAAAGAAATATACTTATTTAATGGTTAGTTAATAGACAGTGCTATACTATATTAATACATCTTACCAACTTTTTGGAATAGAACTTGCTGTATTGTGTGTGTGTGTGTGTGAGAGAGATAATGCATCTTTTGAGATGGGTTATATGTAATATAACTACCCTGTATTTATATCCTTGGAGTTAGGATATCATAAGTATAACATCACCTGGGGATCCAAAATACTAGTCTGGTACTTTAACCTGGTTACAGGAGAGTAAGTGTGGGTAGTGCATAAGGAGAGGAATACAGGCCTAGGAACTTTGATCTTTATTAGATAGTAGTGGGCCTTGAATTATTTGACCTTCCAGAATCTGCCTCACTGGCATGGTGAGCGTTTCAGACAGGAGAACTGAGTGGGAACTGGCCTTTGAAATGGTTTAAGGGAGCAAATTACCTTGTTAGTAAATTCTGAGCACCTTGCAGTTTCTGTGGAGGAGTTAGTAGCTAGTTCACTCACATGTCAGGTTGTATATATCTTGAAGATCATTTCTTCCTCAGGCTTTTAGGTTTTCAGGCCGTAAGTTTTAAGTTGGAATATCTGTTTTTCTGGGGACATTACAAGTGTTCTAGAGAGGATTTGTTACTGTGTTTTCCCCCCTGAATGTTTAAGAGAGAAAATTATTGGAGATTTATATAAGCTTAAATATCTTATACCGTAGAACGTAGAAATATTTATGACTGTTTGGATTGTCTACTATGGCTGTGGTTCTCAATCCCTCAAAATAGAGATTCACCCTCTTTGAGGCAAGTTGAAGAGACACTGGTTCCAAGTAATGAATGGGGCAAAGTATTCTAAAGAAAATGAGCCAAACTTCAGAATACTGTTTACTCAATTGCTCCAGGTTTTCAAATGAGTTGTTATTGTGCTATTTCTGTGGAACTACCTCAATGCACCTTTTCATTTCTCTTCTCTTCAAAGCCCTGCTTTAGTCTCTGTGGCTTCATATGCTTTTTTTTTTTTTTTTTTTTTTTTTTTTTTTTTTTTTTTTGGTCATTGATGCTGTTCTTTTGGCTCCTTTAAACTACAGTTTCCAAAAGTTTTCCTCACTTAAATTATAACTTTTTTAAAACTTTATTTATTTAAATAATCTCTGCATTCAGCGTGGGGCTTGACTTATGACCCTGAGATCACCTCACTTAGATTATTTTTAACATGAATTTACTTTATATTGATACACTTCTCAAATTCATTGTTGGTAAGATGTGCTTTTGACTCATTCCTCATTTGCTTTTTGTCTGCTTAGCATTGATCTGGTAGCCTTGCTCCAGAAGCCTGTTCCTCCCAGTCAAGCCTCAGAAGTCAACTCCTTTGAAACTTCCCAACAACAGGGCTTTGGCCAAGCCCTTGTCTTCACAAATTCTCAGCACAACAATCAGATGGCACCAGGGACTGGCAGCTCCACTGCTGTCAACTCCTATTCTCCTCAGAGTCTGGTAACTCACTTTTATTTTAGTATGGGATTTGAAGGACTGTACCCATGAACAAATGTATTCTAGAATGACACATGCCTGATAATTATTTTCTAAATACAAAAATATTTAGACGATCTCAGTCCAGAAAACAATGATGTGATACTTTCCAAGCACATATCTGATGATTCCATGTGGAATTCAACTACTCTGAGTTTCCTGGACAATGATTTTTAAAAAATGCTTCTTTATGATTAGTTGAAATCTTTTAAGTCTTAATCATTGAGGCATCCTTCTTATTAATAATTTTTTTCTTGTATTTTCTTTGAAAGTCTGTACTTAAGACATTAAAATTTTCATTTGTTTTCCAGTGTAATAAAATGCAAATGTTTGTCAGTATTGGCTTGCTAAAATCATGCTAAAACAGTTCTTTCTAAGTCTAGGAAGGCTTTTATTTTTTGCATTTTTAATTGTTATTCATAAAATTAGTGTATCTTTTCATAAAACTTCACTTTGTAGCAGAAGCCCTTTTAATGTGGATGTGTTTTCCTTAAAATAAGGGTCATCTGCCGCTTGCATATCTGACTTTAATTTCCTATGAGAATTTAGCTCCTATCAGAAAGGACTTCAGGAACTGTTAGTGAAGGATATGAAGATAACCAAAGAATGTAGTTGCAGAATAATGGTGAACTGAAGGCCCTAACTGTAGGTACTGCTCAGTTGGCAGTGAGGTGTTCTCAGTTGGAACACCTCCAAATACAGATCCACAGCTTTCACTAGTGGTAATTATTTTTGTTCATTCTTTGTTGTGTTTTACCTGAAATCCATGGTTGAGAAACAGAATTTATAAATATGATAATAATCTTTCTCTCCTACTTGACTCAAAAATCATTTGCTGCACCACTTCATAAAATGGAGAATTTAATATGTAAACTTTTCATTGTGGTGTTCTACTCTGCACAGCCACGTTATGTCATGTATAACTGGCTTGAGAATTTGGCATTTTTAGTACCACTGATGATTGTGTACGAGAGAATGTGAGTGCTTGAAGTGGGACAGCCCAAGGCATGATGCTATCTCTATTTTGAGGGGGTCTCAAGTTTTTCTTTTTTTTTTATAAAGATTTTATTTTAAGTAATCTCTATCCCCAATATGGGCTCGAATTTATAACCCCAAGATCAAGAGCTGTATGCTTCACCAACTGAGCAAGCCAGGTGCCCCAGTACCCTCATGGTTTGAGGTGAACCATCCCTGTCCTTTCTTCCTCCGATGTCTTTCTATCTGCTACTGGTCTGCTGATGTAATGTCTATGCGAACTGTTGGAATCTTAGCCAGGCCACTCAGAGCATAGGTAGGACATGAGTTTTGTTTGTTTTATTATTTTGTTTTTTTTTCTTTTTAGGGCATGTGTTTTTTGTTTTGTTGTGTTTCTTTTTTAACAGTGCCTTCAGGTGTGTTGCCTTTTGTAATGAACAATACCTTGAGAAACTGGAACAAGTAATGTTTAGCATATTAGAGGAGTGGTGCTCAACCTACTGTACTTTCATAATCACTGGGGAACTTCAGTAAATAACAACAGTAGTAAGGATAATAAAATAATGCCAGAGTCTGCACAAACCAAATAAGTCAGAATCTTGGGATTGCGTGTTGGGCATTTGTGTGTATTTGTGTATATGTGAGTGTAGGCATACTTGTGTATCAATACACATTTTTAAAGCCCCCATCTATTGAAGTGTAGGTGAAATTGAGAAGTCCTGTGCTAAATGTTAACCTGAAGCAAGGTGCTAGTCCTTGACTCAGTGATTTCATTATGTTGTAAAACACACAGAAACTGCATTTGATAGTATTGACTAACGCAGGGTAGAAATTAGGTAGGAAAAGAGGAAGAACAAAAGCATCATTCTGGAAGCCTTTACTGAACAAGTGGGCTTGAACTGGGTTTTTGGATTTGTAGCCACATAAGACAGGTGTTTTGGCAGCATGAAATAGCAAGGATTCTAAAGTAGTGATAAATAATGTTAGTAGATTGTGTGATGTGCAGTAACTCCCTACAACTTAAATGTTTTACTCAAATTGGAGAATTTGGTCTTCCTTAGAACAACTGGGATACTCCATGCCTTTGGATATTGTTAACAGAAACAATTATTTCAGCTTTCTACATCTGATCTCTTAAGAGAATGCAAGTCATTTCTATTTGTGACCTTTTAAATGGTTTTGAAAGGTTTTTCTTGGGGAGGGGGGCTTGAGAGCGAGCGCTCAGAGCATAGATGGCACAGAGAGGGGAGAGAGAATCCCAAACAGGCTCCATGTGTCAGTGCAGAGCCCAGTGAGGGGCTTGCACAAACCATGAGATCATGACAAAATCAAGAGTTGGACTGAGCCACACAGACACCCCTTGAAAAGCTATTTTTTGACAACTTATCTTTTTCAGAAACTGAATGATCTTGATAGGTAAAAATGAAGTTGATCTGCTGTTGTGTTCACTAGTCCTAGGGTCTCATTCTCCTTGGATATTTTCCCAATAGTTTATTTTTGCTTTGGTTTCCCTTGCCTTAGGAGATGTATCTAAAAAATGTTGCTATAAAATGATTATTGAAATGTAAAAAAAAAAAAAATAAAAATAAAAAAAAAAAATAAAATAAAATAAAATAAAAAATGTTGCTATGGCTGATGTCAAAGAAATTATTGTTTTTGTTCTCTTCTCGGATTTTTATGGTTTCAGGTCTCATATTTAGGTCTTTAACCCACTTTGAGTTTATTTTTGTGTACGGTGTTAGAAAGTGGTTATAAAGTGGTCTTTTACATATATCATTCTCTTTGGATCTTGGTATGTGACCTGACAGGATAGATGGGGGAGGTGTAACATTTTCTTTTGTATACTTGTGGAGCATTTTTGGTGTTCTTAGTCATCAAAATAGCTCGAAATAAGCACAGCGGTGTCCAGGGTATCTGTCCAGTACACAGATACTTCATGTGTAAATCATTGTCTGATTTTAGAATATTAACTTTTTAGACAGGTACTGCAAACTGCATTTAATATTGTAGGATTACATGGCTGAGCCTTTCTGTGACCAAACTTAAAGATGATTATTGTTGTTCCATATTTTGAGAAAGTACTATATTTTTATTTCTCTAGCTTGTCTTTGTCATTTAATTCATGATATTTCTCTTTAGAAAACTATTTTGTTTGTGAACTTGTGACATCACTTTTATCCTAAAATCCAGGGAAAATAGTCCTCTTCCTTTAACCTCTCATCAGAATCAGGACTGATTCTTGGATTTAATCAGATCTTTTTTGGTAATATTTTCCTGTAGTATTTGCTCAGGTGAGTCTTGTTGATTCCATGTTCTGGGTTATAGATTTTAAAATCCTTGTGAAAATACTTGGTATGTTTTAACTCTGGGATAGATTTGTATTGCTGAAGGTTTTTCTTTTTCTTTCTCTTTAAAGTCGTCCGTCCTTGGTTCAGGATTTGGAGAGCTTGCACCTTCCAAAATGGCAAACATCACCAGCTCCCAGATTTTGGACCAATTGAAAGCTCCAAGTTTGGGCCAGTTTACCACTACCCCAAGTTCACAACAGAATAGTACAAGTCCCCCCACAACTACTACTTCTTGGGACCTCAAGTCCTCAACTTCCCAGTCCTCAGTCCTTAGTCATTTTGGTAAGTATACATGTTCTGTGGTGGTTTGCCCCTAGTGAGGACATGCTGAACATTAGCAGAGTGTGTTGACTTGTAACGCCAATGTGGAATTTATCCAGAGGTACTATTTAGTAGAATTTCTATAGCATTTCTGAATTAATTCCGTTAGCTTTGTATTGTGTAAATATCTGTATTTAGTTAGTAGTAGTAGTGGTAGAAGTAATATTAGAACATACTTTGAAGAGATGTGCAAAAGCATGGGAAAGCCATGCAAATATATGGAAACAACACTTTGTAAGTAAAGGCCGAAACAGAATTTTCTAAGCTGTATTACAGTAGGGTGGGGACCGAGTCAGGGATGTGGACAACGTTAAAAAAAAATTTTTTTTTAATGTTTATTTATTTTGAGAGAGACAGCACAAGCGAACAACAAGCAGGGGAGGGGCAGAGAGAAGGAGAGACAGAATCCTAAGCAGGCTCTGTGCCATAAGTGCAGAGTCAGTGCGGGGCTCAAACTCACGAACTCTGAGATCATGGACCTGAGCCGAGATCAAGAGTCAGACACTTAACAGACACCGCTACCCAGGCACCCCTGGACAACATTTTAAATCACACCCTATGGATTGCTTTCTCATTCTAACATTCGTATGTATCTATCATGATTTGTGCCAGGCTTACTGTCAGTGGTTTGTAACATAAAGGCACCATGTGTAAGTTTGATAATTTCTAATCTATACTGCTGTAGACTTTGTGATGTTAAAACACCCATTTCCTATTAACATATGCATGCCACACTGCATTAAGGAACAGCAGAGGATTGTATTAACCATAGGGTTGGTTTCCTGGGCAGGTTTATGTTTAGGACTTATTCAAAGAGATAGAAGTACATTTCTCTACTCAAAGAAATAGTTCTTTGTAATGGAAGTACTTGAGACCACTCCCATGTTTGAAGTGATGTCCACCAGGCTTCAAAATGAGGCGTATCTATTCATTAGAGCCTCATTGCCCAAAGTTTTTTACCGTCTGCTGAATACATACTAAAAGTCCACATTCCCAGAAGGAAAGTAACTGTATGCTATAAACCACATTGTACAAACATTAAAGGCACAGAGTCACTTTTAACTGTTAAGAATGCTGGCAGCCTTTGCCTGGAACATATCAAAAGTCTATGTTCCCAGACACTAGCCAAGAGCCAGTTAAACAAGGTGGCATTTTTGATGGCAGCTATAGTGCTGTGTTAATCTTTTTCTGCAGACCCACTGCAGTGGGTGATAAGGGTTTTTAGATTTGCACATGCTATTCCCATGTTCCTTATAAATCCTGTCTTTTTCCTACATGCCTCTAATATAAAGTCCAAAAATAGATTTATCTAAGATGGAAATACATTAAGTCATGGGTTGGCAAACCTTCAACTAGATTTGTCACCTCTTTTTGCAAATACGGTTTTATTGGAACACAGCCATTACCACTCATCATGGTTTTTTTTTTTTAATGTTTATTTTTGAGAGAGGGCGCGCACGTACACACGAGCAGGGGAGCACAGAGAGAGAGGGAGACAGAGAATTCAAAGCAGGCTTCACGCTGTCAGTGCAAAGCCTGATGTGGGGCTTGAAATCATGAACCACAATATCATGACCTGAGCGGAAATCAAGATTCTGATGCTTAACCAGCTGAGCCACCCAGGCGCCCATTATGTGTTGTCTTAGCACTACTTGCAGTCTATAGAGGGAGAGTTGAGTAGTTGCTAACAGATGGCCTTCACAGCCTAAAATATTTACTATCTGGTTCTTTGCTGAAAAAAATTACCAACTTCTATCGTATATGACTTGAAAATCATGTAGATAAAGGGTAACTTCCTTATAGAAAAGAGTAACTAAAGGGGTGCCTGGGTGGCTCCGTCAGTTGAGCGTCTGTCTTCAGCTCAGGTCATGATCTCGCAGTTTGTGAGTTCAAGCCCCGCGTCGGGCTCTGTGCTGACAGCTCAGAGCCTGGAGCCTGCTTTAGATTCTGTGTCTCCCTCTCTCTGCCCCTTCCCCACTCATGCTCTGTCTCTCTCTGTCTCTAAACATTAAAAAAAAAGAGTAACTAAAAATCAAGGAGATGAACAACAAAGTAAAAAAATGGTCAACAAGGTATGGTCAGAGTTCATAGGCAAGGTATATTGGAGTGTATGAAATGATGCTTCATCCAACTTATTTTTATTTGCATCTTTTATGCTATTTTCCATTATTCAAATTAGGAAAAGAATCTTGAAGTATTTGTCAAAATGAAGAGTTGTTCTTTGAACCAATAACTCTTTTCTACAGGTATACTTGCACTTGAGCAAACTGTCTTACATAAAAAACCGTGCATTACAGCATTGTTTTTCATAGCAAGAGTTGGGAAATCTAAAGGCCCTTTAATATAGTACTGGTTTTAAAACTTGATGCCTATGTACACTGGATTACTATGTGGCCACAAAAATGAAGTAGCTCTTCACACATTAATGTGGAACAGTTTCTGAAAACTAAATGGTTTGTGAGGAAACTGTATATAATGTATGTGTGTGTGTGTCTGTATACGTTTGTATTTTGAAACAGTGTCTCTGAAGATACTCATATACCTGGGTGCAGTGTCTGCCTTTGTAGACTGAATCTGCAGATAGTGTTGGAAGGGTGATTTATGTTAACATATACACTTTTTTTTTGCTTTCTGGATTTTGTGATATCACATATTAGTTACTGGAAAATAATTTTTAACAATTTAGTTACAAAATTCATAAAGCAACAAAATATAATTTGCTATTAGCTAAAGGCCAGATGTGTGTAGCAACTCCTTGCTTTTCTTATCCACTTTTCAACCAGTATAACTTAACATAAACTACATCTCCTGTCTGCATAAGAATTTGTCTATAAGCCCATACAGTCATCCTTTTCTTTTATCATATGCTAGCTATAATATATCACACACCCCCCACTTAGGGGATTCAGCTAGATGGTTGTTGGGAGAAACCAGTGATAACTACAACCTTTCTTTCTCAGTCATGGTGGAAGAGGGAGCTCTAAGCTCGTGTGCCTAAATAATTGATTGTTGCTTACTTTCCTTCCCTCCCCCTTCACATATTTAATAGACTTCAAATCTCAACCTGAACCATCCCCGGTTCTTAGTCAACTGAGCCAGCGACAGCAGCACCACACTCAGCCCGTTGCTGTTCCTCCTCCTGGGTTGGAGTCCTTTCCTTCCCAGGTAAAACTGCGAGAGTCAACACCCAGGGACAGTACCTCCACTGTGAACAAACTTCTGCAGCTTCCCAGCATGACTGTAGAAAACATTGCTGTGACTGCCCACCAGCCACAGCCTAAACACGTCAAACTACCGAAGCGGCGGATACCCCCAGCTTCTAAGGTGTGTTCTCCATCCAGAAGTCACAATCCCAACAGTGGATATAATTTAACATTTAGCTCAAGGGCTGGGTTAGTAAGCCTCAGACATCGTATTTTTTGTCATGCACATAGCTTCCTGCTTTATGAGAATTGGCTATTTCTGAGTGCCTGGGCTAATATTAGAGGGAATGGCTTTTTGTTAGAGATAGAGACTGTTAATTCAAAGTACTGGACCTGGCTCAGAGAATTTGCTGGTCTTGTGTATTTAGCTGTGTCCCATAGATAGAGAATAAGTGGTTCTTTGACCAGATAATGCTTTCAGAGGAGGCCCGCTCTCTTCCTCCGCTCACCCACCACCAACTCCCCCTTTCTTCGGCCTTTGCTGTAAGAAGCAGTTAGTGGCATTGATCATTCTGCTGTTAACTTTTAATTTTTCTTTTCTCTTTTTTCTCTTGTCTTTGTTTTTTGCAACATTCTGTTCCTTTTTCCTACTACTGGGCTTCTCACCCCATGTTCCTCAAGTGTGCCTGTAGTGCTTTGGGAAGCCAGTACTCACTAGCTGTATTACAGGCCTCTGGGACTTGGAATCTCTGTTCCTGACGTGATGGCTCTGCTTTTTCAGATCCCAGCTTCTGCAGTGGAAATGCCTGGTTCAGCAGATGTCACAGGATTAAACGTTCAGTTTGGCGCCTTGGAATTTGGATCAGAACCTTCTCTCTCTGAATTTGGATCAGCTGCAAGCAGTGAAAATAGTAACCAGATTCCCATCAGCTTGTATTCAAAGTCATTAAGGTACACAACTTCTTCTCCGGATTAAGTCCTTTGTTGGCAAAGTAATGGAGTCTAAGAGATCACCTGTTGGAGGCAATACACCATGTGGCGCTGGGTTTGTACAGCCATTGTTAGTACCTAATTGCAGAACTTTTCTTCCATAACCCTACAAAGAACCTTGTGCCTGTTAGCAGTCACTCCCAGTTTCTCCCTCCCCTTTCCCTTTGGCAACTAATCATCTGTCTCCGGATATGCCTATTCCAGATACTTCATATAACAAGGATCATTTATGTTGTCGCATGTGTGCATTTTATTTCTGAATAGTATTTCATTGTGCAGATCACATTTTGTCTATCCATTCATTAGTTGACGGACATTTGGATTGTTTCCACTTTTCGGCTATTAGGAATCATGCTGCAATGGACATTCATTTACAGATTTGTCTCCTTTTATCGCTTCTCGGCCTTTTGGCTAAGATCAAGTGCAGATTTGTCTCCTTTAGTTCTTTTGGATTTAGACCTAATAATTGCTAGGTCATACGTGGTAACCCTTATATTACCTATTTGAAGAACCAGCAAACTTCTTTCATGTGGCTGCAGCATTTTACGTTCCTACCAATAATCTATGAGGGATGCAATATTAAAAAAAATTTTTTTTCCCAATGTTTATTTATTTTTGAGAGACAGAGTGAATGGGGGACGGACAGAGAGAGAGAGAGAGGGAGACAGAATCTGAGTCGTCAGCACAGTACCTGACATGTGGCTTGAACCAGCCAATCGCGAGATCATGACCTGAGCTATATTCGGATGCTTAACCAACTGAGCCACCCAGGCTCCTTGAGGGATGCAATTCTTGTATATCTTTGCCAACTCTTATTTTTCTTCAATTGAATATTCGTTTTATAAGTAGAGAATCCCTGATTTTAGATTTTATTAATTTTTCTGCTCTCTAGTGCTAAAACCTGATGTTTGTTTGGGTTCTCTTTCTACAAATGGTCCCAGACATCTGGATTCCTTAAAGATTCTTAAGGATTCTTTAAAATGTCCTTCTGCCTGTCATTTAAATTAGGTGGGTCTGCGGCGCCTGGGTGGCTCAGTTAGTTGAGCATCTGGCTCTTGATTTCGGCTCAGGTCATGATCTCACATTTCTTGAGATTTAGTCCCTCATCAGGCTCTGCTCTGACAGTGCCAAGCCTGCTTGGGATTCTCTTTTTCCCCCTCTCTCTGTCCCCCTGCCCCCTCTTTCAAAATAAATAAACATTTAAAAAATGGTGGGTCTGATTTGGAAAGGAGGGGTGTTTTAAACTTGCATCTTTAATACAGTTAAAGAATGTGGTAGTGTAAATGTGTAGGTACAGACATGTTTGTTTATAGTATGACAGTAAAGTGATGAAATAGTTCTACTCAATGAAACCATGTAATACGACATAAATTTATGTCAAAATCTTTTTATTCTCTAGTGATTCTTTGAATACCTCTCTACCAATGACCAGTGCAGTACAGAACTCCACCTATACAACTTCAGTCATTACCTCCTCCAGTCTGACCAGCTCATCGCTGAGCTCCACTAGTCCAGTAACAACGTCTTCCTCCTATGACCAGAGTTCTGTGCATAACAGAATTGCATACCAAAGCTCTGTGAGTCCATCGGAGTCAGCTCCAGGAACCGTCACGGTAATTGGTCTTTCAAGTTTCTTCTTGTACAAAATCCTATTTAGAGGTCCATGTTTAGTTTGGGAAATGAGGGTTTTAGATGACATTTTCTTTAAGAAATTAGTTAACCTTTTGAATACAATTCTTGTAGTGTGTTGAGTTTTCTAATAGTGGGCATCTGGTGTGAAATCTGCTTTTCAGGTACCCATGCACAGGAATGTGTGAATGGACCTCAGAAACTTAGTATACAGAAAGCACAAGGGTATATTCCAAGTTCATAGTATTTTGGATGGGGTGGGGGTGGGGGTACTCTAGTCTTACTTGTAACATTTTAGTTTCCTGTAAGGCAAAAGTGTTCAAACATTACTAGAGCTACTTCAAAGAGTGGACAAGAACATGAAAATAAGGGAAATAGTTGAATTGGCGTAGCAGAAATTTGGGTTCATTTTCTTAAGTTTCCTTCTAAGACTCTCAGGATATATTGTACATCTCAACATAGGAATTTTTTTCCCTCCCTCTCTTTGTTTTCCTTCTTTTTATGTTAGATGTTTTCCTTAAATGTCTGGTGATTGCAGGCTGCCTACTTGACACTAAAAGGTTAACTATGGGCTTTGGCTTGTGGGGTAGATAGTGGAATGTGGGCTTTGATGTGGAACAGCGTGGGTAGGCCATTTCTTTGGGGGGGGGGGTGGGGGCGGGTGGACACACCCCCCGTGTGGACACCTCCTTTGTCAGCTCCTTTGGCCTGTTCTGTTGAGCTTGTTTAGATTCTCCAGATACTCTTCTTGTCACTTCCCTATAGGGCCTATGTCTATCTGTCAGTGTCTTTAAGAGCCTAGCGGAAAGAGAAGTCTATTGTCAGAATACTTGTTTTGTCTGTGTTAACTTAATCATTTTCGTTAACACTACATCTGACCATGTGTTAACCCTTTTGATGATGTTTAGGGCCTAAGAGAGAAGGTGGGAGGGGGCAGTTACCTTGCTGTGCAAATGGAGAGAGAGGGGAAGGGATCTGGTCTGTGCAGTCTTTAAACAAATCCTTCTACATTTAGCTGTACCTCCACTCCCACTTTCAAAGTTATCTGGTGCAGATAAATACTGAGTTGCTTGGTATGGCTCTTTGATTTAGTTGCCTTATTTTCTGGATTTGCCTAACACTACCTTTGGATTTGGCTTTACCATGTGAACTAAGTCAGTTCCCATTCTGTCTATGCTTTCTAGTCTACAGAATTTTGTTATCATTTTTTCACCTGTATTTGTCTTACTGGGGTTTACATATTTTTTATAAGCCATATACTCTGATCTATCATCTTTAACAAGAGGTTTATTCTTGTATTTTCCAATATGGTAGCAACTAACCACATGTAGTAGTTTATTTTATCTATTAAAATTTATGTATTTATCTTGAGAGAGAGCACAAGGGAGCGTCGGTGAGGGGCAGAGATAGAATCCTAAGCAGGGTCTGCACCTGCACAGTGCAGAGCCTGACTTGGGGCTCTAACCCACAAACTGAACCGAAACCAAGAGCCAGACACACAACTGACTGGGCCACCCAGGCGTGCCACATGCAGTAGTTCATTTAAGTAAACAGAATTTTAGCTCCTCAGACATACCAACCAAATTTTAGTTTAATTTATTTAAGTTTATTTAAGTTTATTTATAACTTAAGTTATAACTTATAACTTAAGAGAGACAGAGAGGGTGCAAGTGGGGAGGGAGAGAGAGAGGGAGCAGAGAATCTCAAGCAGGCTCCCCACTGTCAGCACGGAGCCAGACACGGGGCCCAAACTCACAAAACAGTGAGATCATGACCTGAACCAAAACCAAGAGTCAGATGCTTAACCAGCTAAGCCACCCAGGTGCCCCCTAACCAAATTTTAAATGTTCAGTATCTATAGTGGCTATAATATAGGAACATGCACATGTGCATATAGAATATTCCCTTTATTGCTGAACATTTCCTTGTATAGTATTGGTATAATTTCCAAAAGAGAAATCAGACTCTGTGCTGTCTAAGCTTAAATCCCTATTGTCTGCTCGACTTCTGAATTCCAGCTCTAATTTCACCTGGTATGCTGCTTGCTCAGATCATTACCCACCTCATTCCTTGCTTGACTAGTTGAACTAAGACCCTGCAGACTTTTGATCTCTCATGACCATTTGGCACTTCTTTACTTTTATTCCCACCATTCTTCTGCCTAGAATTACCTCCACCCCAAATAATGTGGCTTCTGTGTTAAATCAGTTTGTCCATTGTTTTTTTGAGAGAGGGAGAGAGTACTAGTTGGGGAAGGGCTCAGGGAGAGAGAGAGAGAGAGGGAGAGAGAGAGAGAGAGAGAGAGAGAGAGAGAGAGAGAGAGAATCTTAGTCTCCACGCCTGGTGGGAGCCTTACACAAGGCTCCATCTCATGACTGTGAGATCATCATCTGAGCTGAAATCAGTAGAGTCTGATGCTTAACCCACCAAGCCACCCAGGTGCCCCCATTGTCTATGCGTGATTTTCAAGGTGGAATAAAATACTCCTAAGGTCTGATGGCTGTTCTTTTCTATTCCCCCTTTTTATTCTTTCTGTATGGTGTGGTTTTGAGAACATTTCTTTGTCACCATTTGTGCTGTTTTGCGGTACATGCTTGGTATCATGTGTATGAATTTAGTGCATATATGTTTTTAAAATTTTTATTTTGTTTTAAGAGAGAGAGAGCATGCATAAATGGGGGAGAGGCAGAAAGAGAAAGAGAATCTTAAGCAGGCTCCATGCTTAGCGTGGAGCCCAGGGTGGGCCTCGTTCCCATGACCCTGGTATCTTTACCTGAGCTGAAATCAAGAGTTGGATGCTTGATTGAGCCACCCAGGTGCCCCTAGTGCATAGTGAACTCTAGTTTAAGAGAGGCAGAGAGTACAATTTTGATTGCTTTCTAACCTATCTGTATATATACTGGTAAGGTGTATTGTATTTTCTTTTCCCTGACTTCAGTCTTCTATTTTAACTCATTTTTTCCCCTCCTTGAAGTTCTACTCTTTTATTGTCTACATTTCTTGTAAATAATCTCAAAAATTTTTTTTGAGGAAAAAAACATGTTAGGGACATCTGGGTGGCTCAGTCGAACATCCAACTCTTGTTTTCAGCTCAGGTCATGATCTCACCGTTCTTGGGTTTGAGCCCTGCATCGAGCTCCCTGCTGGCAGTGTGGAGTCTGTTTGATATTTTCTTGCTCTCTCTTTCTCTCTCTGCCCCTCCCCCATGCATGTGCACATGTTCCCTCTTTCTCTCTTTCTGTCTCTCTCTCAAAATAAATTTTAAAAAATGTTTAAAAAAAAGGAAAAAACATATTATCAATAACACAACAGGATTTGGGTTAAATGCAGAAGCAACATCTAAAGGCTTGTCTTTTTTCTTTAAGTTTTCACATTTGTAAGAAGGAAATCTCTGTCAGCTTCCTTTTCCCATCCAGGGATAGTGTCTGGGCCTTGTAGGCCCCACTATCATTCACCGTATGCTTTGGTCAATCTGTGGAAATTTTCCTTGTGAGGATACCTCCTTTTGTGTGTCTAGTTTCCAATGAAATGCCTTATGGTTAATGCAAACTAATTGTTTTCAGATTCCGCTCTTTTTGGTACTACCACACTCTGCTAACCTGCTGTTGCCCTACCCAGTTAAGAAAAGCCATGTTTCACAGTAACATCTCATTTTATTTGAGAACTATTTTCCATTTAATTTGGAAACTTTTTTTCTTGCCTGAGTGGTACTGAGGAGACCATGTGAGATACAAAGATGTGGTGATTTCAGTATAAGTTCCCGAGTTCTTTGTACTGCTTAATAATTTTTAGGACAGTTTCTTTGCTTCCTGTGATTAGAGTCTGTCTTGTTACTTCCCTAAATACCCAGTCTGTTTTTCAAAAATGTCAGCTCCTTAGGATTTTTAAAGAATGTGTTAATTACCTCTCCTTTTATTAAGAAACAAAATAAAACAAGTCATCCCCCCCCCCCCCCCCGTAATGGTTTTTATTTATTTTGGTGGGGGGAGCAGAGAGAGAGAGAGGGAGAGAATCCCAAGCAGGCAGTGTAGAGCCTGATGCAGGCTTACTGTCATGGACTGTGAGATCATGACTTGAGCCGAAGTTAAGAATTGGATGCTTAATCCACTGAGCCACCCCAGTGCCCCACATCATTTCTTGATCAATCTATAATTCATGTATTTCTGACTAAATCCCAATAGAAAGTCAGCTAGGTTATCATTTGATTTTGTGGTATGCTTACTTTCTTTTCTCTTCCTTATAGAATGGACATGGTGGTGGTCGAAGTCAGCAGACTATAGACAGTAAGTATAGAAGCTGACTATTCTCATTTTGTGTGGTGGAAATCAAACAAAAAGAGTATAGCTGCTAATATGATAGGGAAAACAATAGGCTAGTGACTAATTCTGCAAAACTAATCCTTTTGCATTTTTCTGATAGCTACTTCTTATCTGTTGGCATCATTTCTTTGGTAGGGTTTACAAGTTCAGCTAGAGATTCCTGTGAGTAGATTGTTGCTGATGGTATTATGAGAAATGTTAGCTACAGCAAGAAGGAATTGATAGTCTCATATAATTCTGTTCTAGTCAGACCACACCCCAAGTGTAGAGTGTAGCATGGATTTAAAAGATGCTTTGCTTAGAGGCACAGGTTCTGGTGTAGTCAGAGGGCTCTCATTCCAATACTGTAAAGGACTTTTAAAGCAGAAATTGGTGTGCTAGTTCAGGAAAGGCATGCTCTTTGCCTTCTGGATTCGATGAACTGTTGTGCAGAAGAGAGATAAAATGATGCTCTCTGTAAACACTTGGGAAAAAATGGGGATAAGATTCTATTAATTCTAGTAAGCTCAGTGTTCGCTGGAGATGATGGTTGCAGGTAAATCCCTGTTAGATGCTCTTGGCTTATCTGTGATTGGTTATGATGATTTTCATTCATTTTTCAGTAACACAAATGGGTATCCATTATAGAAGCCAGAAAGACTTTCCTTTTATTTAGGATTTTTGGAATGTGGACATGGGATTTTTTTCAGTCCAAGAGGGGGCCTCAGTTGGAATTGAAATGACACATGTGATTACCCAGAGTTGGTTTTGATATTGCTGGGCTGCTGGAACTGTTTGGAGGTACATTGGTAGCTCTGAGAACTTGGGATGTCAGAGGACATTCTCATTTCACAAACCTTGGTGGCAAGTTTCCTCTCTGCAGGCTTGAGATTGAGAACATATCAAGGTGTCCTAGATCATCTGGAGATGAGGCTTCGTACCCACAACCCTGAGATCAAGAGTTGCACACTCTACCAACTGAGCCAGCCAGGCGCCCCAATTATGATTTAGAGATTATGAATAAAATCATGAGATATGAAATGTCTGGAAAACATAGCATGCATTTTAGATAGGTTTTTATCTCCATCTGTCTCTCCACTGCCATTCTTTCAGAGGCTTCTTGTGAACTTGTTATAATGTGACCTACGATCTACGTAGGTAACTTACAAGGTCTGAGTTTTGGGTCAGGGACATCTGTGGTGCTTTTATCTGGCTTCTGTAACAGGTGTCCTGTTTGGAATAGACCGTCAGTCAAAAGCAAGTCTCAAGATTGTAAGGACCACTCTTAAGTATGGGTCATGTTCTGTGTTGACCCTGTTGCTACTGTTGTGTTTTCAAATTGTCTTTTTGAGAGACTAGCATGTTTTCCCTCAGGCTCCCAGGGAGTTCTGCAGATGGGTCAAGATTGCTTTTCCTTCCTAACTGGGAAAGACAATGATGCTTTATTTCCAAGCACATATCTGAGTTGTATGTGTGGATAGAACTAAAACTGAGTCTTTCTACAGCTAGGATGGATCACATTTATGATCTTCTGGAAGCCTAATAAGCTCCTTTATGTGCTCTGAGGGTTGGGTTTGTTTGTTTGTTTGTTTGTTTGTTTGTTTACGGAAATGCTCACTATGCATGTGAATGTGGGTGTTGGACAGTGGATTTTAGGCATATATAACTCTCCACAGTATATGTACCCTGGGCTCTCAACCCCCATGTGCCCTCAATTGGCTATGAGCTTTCACAAGTCAGCCTGATACAAGCAAAAACCTAACCTTTTGATGGTCTTGCCTACCAGATTTGTACCATCATCCTTTGTTGAGACTTTTCAGAAAAATTTGCCTCCTAGCCTGTTGCTCTTTGTGGGTGCAACTCTGGGTCAGGTTCCTTTAGTTAGAAGTATATCCATGGCATAGGCTAGTTGATGATTGTAAAGCTGTCATTTCCTATTCTCTGCCAAATCCTGTTCGTCTTACCTTCACATGTCATTTTTATTAGTTATATCTGACAGAAAATGCTTGGGCATTTTCCCTGGGGAATGTAACTTTGTATGTGTCTCAAACCGACCCTGACCTGTCACAAGATATTGAACATATTGTACATACTTACAAATGGTTCTGGAGCTAAACCGATATGTTTCTTACAGCTACTTCATCCGTTCCAGCTCCAAAGACAACGGACCCTCCCTCTGCCCTCCCATCTGTGGGCTCACTGCCCAGTACCACTTCCTGCACTACGCTTCTACCCTCTGCATCCCAGCACACTGCCACTTTGCCCTCCATGTCCCAGCCTGGTGACCTGTCCAGCAGCCCCCTCTCTCAACTTAGCAGGTATGGGGAAAATACGAGCTCACAGTGAGAGGCACAATGGTGCGAAGTCCTGAACCCTTATAGAAAGCTCTTCCAACGAACAAAACTCCTGTTGCCTCTAGCATGATGTCCTGGCCTTTTGTAATAATGCTTTAGCTCATTCATTTTGGCTGGGCACTATCTCAGAAGTATCAGCAGCTGTGTCACAACATGTAATGCCCCTGCTGTCACAGAGCACTGGGGTCCCTGGGAATGGTGGAGCTAGGGTGTTGCTGCTGCTACTTTTCCTCCACCTCTCAGGAGTGTGCCCTGAACCTGGCCTGGCCTTTCCCACTCTGGGCTCGAGTCACAGTGATGTGAAGTGAGA